>NC_137283.1:164032500-165472500 GCF_054371585.1 Giraffa tippelskirchi | reverse complement strand
TGTCCAACTCTTTGTGACCCCATGGACTGTAGCCTGCCAGCCTCCTCTGTCCATGGGATTCTCCAGGCAAGAGTAGTGGAGTGGGTTGCCATTTCCTACTCTAGGAGATCTTCCCGACCCTGAGATGGAACCTGGGTCTCCTGAATTGTGGGCAGATTCTTTACCATCTGAGCCACATGGGAAGTGCTAAATCCTTGTCCAAATGATGGTGACAGTCTATTCACAGCTGTAAACGAGCAAAGGGAAAACGTGCTGTGGATTTTACTCAGATGTGTTCAAAGAGGTACCCTCACCTCTTGTCCTCAGTCTTGTCCGTTGATTCTTTCCTTCGAGTTCAAAGAGCATCAGGTTCCACCCTAATCTCACGCGTTAAAAATGAGGTCTCCTTCATCTCTCAGCTTCCTCGCTCGCTCTCTTGTTGACTGAAAGTATTCATTTAGCACCACTGGGGTCTGAGCAGGATTCCAGGAATATCACACACAGTTTATTCCTCGTGGAGCGAGGTTGATGGAACACCTTCTACACCCCGGAAGTTATTCCTTCATTGGCCTGCAGGCACTATTTATACCCCCTTCAATATTTTCTTGCAGTTAACAAGGCATTTTTATATGACAGCATTAGATTGTTTAAATATTGGCTTCCATGGTCAGAATATTTTAAAAATTCTGCTTCCTCTTGGTTGAATGTAGTTTTGTTCAGTGACGTTTGGATGGCTGCTGGGGACTCTCCCAGCCACTTTCCCCACCTCCGTGGCTCTCCTCACTTCCCGAAGCCCTGTAACCTGCCCTCACCCGCTGCCCTGCGTGCCCAGCTCTCCACCGCAAAGCGGTTTCCAGGAGGCAAGCCTCTCTGTCTGCTCCTCTCTCCCTGCACCCAGCAGGATGTCGGGCTTTGGGGGGCCTCTTTCTAGTTGGGACCGTGGAAACCTGCACGGTGACAGGCGATACAGAGGCGCTCTGCTCACTCCAGGGCCAGGCCATCGGGGATCATCTCAGCTGTTTTCTGCATGAAACATGTGGGAGTCGGGTCACAGCTTCAGCGTGCCTCATGTTGAAAGTATGTTTTCCTAATGACCACGCTGTCTTTGAAAAGTAAATTGGTAAACTGGCTTTCGTGATTTCACAGAAAGCTGTCTTTCATTATGAACTTAGAAGAGAATAATCGGAAGATGGCCAAGTGGGATATTTTTAAAACCCAACCTGCACTGACCAGAAAGCCCAGGGATTGCTCATGGAAAAGTCGTGACTCTGAGGGAGTCTTGGCTCCTCCTGTTCACTGCAGGCTCACGGGGCCAGCAGCCAGGGGCTGGGGAGAAAGCCTCCGGCTTTGCATGGCGACTGAGGAGGGGCGCCCGGAGCCCCGGCCTGCGGAGGGGGCACTAGGGTCCGCCGGGGGAACCGCCCCTGGAGCCCATCGCCTGCTGGGTCCTGGAGACCGAGGCTGCCTGCTGTCAGCACGTGAGCAAGGTGAGAAGTCATCATTAAGCAGATACTGAGGCTAGACTGAACGGCCTGAGGGCAGGACCTGGTGCACACGGCCAGCCCACGAAAGTGGTCGGTGAGAGATTGTTCACTTGGGTTGAGGTTACCACCTCCAGGTGGCTTAGCTTTGTCTTTCTACGAAGGAGTCATCTTGAAAAGTATCTTGCGATCCGCCTTTCTCATCAAAACAGTTACTAGATTCACTCTGAACCAGATGCTATTTGGCAGGTGCAGAGAGGACACAGGGAAGATGCCAAATGGATGGTGAACTTGAAGATCTCGAGTGTCCCCTGCCAGGAAAGTCAGCAGCACTCCTACGAGAAAACACCATTACTCACCTAATGTAATTCATAAAGTCCCAAATGAAATAACAGGTACTTCATAGTGGTTCTCAAACGTGAATGTGTCAAAAAGATTCAAAACAACATTTTAAAAACACATTTCCAAGCACGATTCTAAACATGTACATGTACATGTGCATGCATGACACACACATGTGCACACATACACACACAAGCATGTGGACGCACATACATTTACCTACGTGCATATATGCAGATACACACCCACACATGTCTATGTGGGCGTGCACACACACATATACAAGCATATGTAATTTGTTTTAGGACGTTTCAGACGGAAGTGTTTACATTTGTGTGACCACAAAGGCCCCTCGGTTGGCTGGTCTCGGAGGCCTGCAGCATAAGGGGTGCTGCAGAGGGCCTGGCCAAGTCCCTGGGTTTCGGGGGCAGAGGACGCCGAGGGGCAGGAGACCCAGAGCCTCTCCAGCACACGTGGGGCCACTCCTTGCAGGTTCCTGGCGGCGCAGTGGTGACTGTGGAGGAGGAACCAGCACCGTGTGTCGGACACAGCGGAAGCGATTCCCATCCACAAGCTCACAAATTCCCATCCTCTTTGCTGTGCGGCCAGGAGATCTGAGCTTCAGAGTCATCGATACCCACTCAGGGCCTCACTGTCTGTTGCTGGCAGGGCTCTAGAGGCTCTGGGCCTCGGCGCATCCACCCCCGGCCCCACATGGTCAGTGCGGGGCTCTGAGCTCAGGTGTGGATGTGAGTGGGCAGTACCGTCTGTGGACCCGTGGGGTTCTAGGGGTGGGGTGTGTGTCCTGATCCCAGAGCTGGTCGTACAAGTACCCGTGTTTGCTTATCAAGCTGCAAATTCCTGATCCGTGTGCGCTCTACAGAGTGTAGGTCTATCTCAGTAATTAAAACAAAAGAACAACTTTTCCTCAGAACCAGACTTGGGAGTTAGAACAAACCAGTTCATTCATGACAACAGGCTTCTGGACTGCGGCCCACTCTCGAGCAGAAGCGACAGTGAATGTGCTGGAGACACGCACGCGGCCCCCAGAGACCGAGTGACCTCACCCCCGTGCAATGCTAGAGCACGCGAGTGTCCTCTCGCTTCATAGAGATGAGAACTCCCACTGATGGGGTGGCCAGGGCTGCTCGTGAATTGATAATGGGGTGACTTGAGAAACGGGCCCACAGCAGGAAATGTATTTTCGTAGAAAACTGATGAGAAATGTGGACTGAGGGGAAATGAAATCAGTGGATCCTTTGTAAAGTCCATAAAAGTCACAGCAGAAAACTGCTGTTCTAGTCATTCTTCAACTGAAACCTAACCCTAGGTAATTCTGCAATGATTACATACTTGGGGAATCCTGTGTAATTTTGAGTCCACACTGTCTGAGGCCAGGATCTGAGGCATGATCTTAAGGGAGAAGCCACCACGTTTTTGCAAGCAGGACCTGGGCAGAGGGACACAAAGTCATGGTTTCTCATTGAACTTACTAACGAGCGTTTCCGTGGAAGAACCGTCTTGGTGGGAGGGTGACATGGCAGGGTCAGCCCCTTCCCGGCCGCAGCCGAAGATTAACTGCATTTATTCCATCCCTCAGTTGCACCTTGTATATACAGATGGATTTTGGAAGGAATTCAAGCATGTGTTTATCCTTAGCTCAATCTTGGATGAACTCTACGATTGGAGAGAAAGGATTTTCTGTGCATAGATATGAAAAAAATGAAACCAGCTGAAATCACCACTGGAAATAAATCTTTCACCAATGGCATTAATGAAAAGAAGTTCTCTTGTTTTTGAGAAAAATATGATTTGAAATAAGTGGCAGGGGTTTTCAGGGTCCTGAACTCCTGGTTTTCCCTCTGTAGGAGCATTGTCAGAGTTTGTAATCGATTACTTGATTTTGCAATCTGAAATCAACGCCTTTTCCTCTGAGATAGGTAAGTTCCAGGGACGATGCCTATCTTGTTCACAGATCGTCTCCAAGCCTGGGACAGTCTGGGGGCTGTTATCAGGAAGTTTTCAAATCTGGTTAAGATACTGGGTGAGAGCCTGCTGAGAGGGGTGGATGGCAGTGCCCTGGGTGTTACCCAGACCTCCAGGATGCAGTGGCCCTCAAGCCTAAGGAGCGTCTAACGGGGTTGGGGAGAAAAGGCTGCTGTGTAGGACAATAGTACATAATACAGAAGAGACTGGGCGAGGGCGGGATGAGGATAGACGGGGGGCTCTGGGGAACTTTCCAACAAGGGAGCAGCAAAAACAAAAGCCAAACGGGCCTTCTGGAAGACAGTGAGACTCCTTGTGGACTTGGGGGAGGGCCGAAGCCAACTGCAGGTGTGGGTAGTTATGGACAGGGTGGTGCCAAGCTGTGAGCCTGCCCTGACCTGGGCAGGCTAGGAGGCCGCTGCAGGTTTAGGATCAAGTGTCACAGTGGATCCAGGGTGGATTTTAGGGTGAAAGTCCAAACCTGCAAGTCAAGGTCAGAAGCAACGGTGTAAACAAGTCTTATCTGTTCGGATGGCAGCAGTCTGGGACATTTGGATGGAAGAACTCATTTTGCCATCTGGTGTGGATAATATGGGAATGAAGCACAGAAAAGCTGACTTGCAGAGCTTTAATGATTTTGAAAATGATGTTCCATCCACAGGAGCCTCGTGATTTTGAAAATGATGTTCCATCCACAGGAGCCCTGGGGCAGCCACCATAGAACTGAGGAAGAGCAGAGAAAATAGTGGGCTTGGCTTTAAAGATATTGCATTTGTGTGCGACTAAAGCTTCCTAGCAAATTGTGTGGCGGTCACAAGTCATCTATCCCCTGATTATCATTATTTTTATTTAGACACATTGTCTGCCAGCTCAGATGCCTTGTGGCTCAAAGTTTTGTGATCTTATGATACATCAAATAGACAGTTGCAGGAGGAGTACACGGCTGGGGGAAGCTGTGAGAGCAGATGAGCTCTTGTGGGGAGGACAGAAGAGAGAGGCAGAGACCTAAGCTGAAGCTGGCAGTCAATGCAGATGGAGTGTTTGTGAAAGCAGAGTCTGTTTAAATTTGGGAGGATTTACAGCGAGAGGATAGAAGGGCTGGACTGCTTTACACAACTGGACATTTGAGAAGGGCTGTACTGAGGGTGAATTTAGCTCATGGAAGAGCGACTTGTACACAACTGTGTTAACAAAAAGGAAAGAAAAGAGAAAACACGCTGATGGAGAGAAAGGACCATTGACACTGACACCCTGCTGGCAGAGGCTCGACTTGGATCAAAACTTAGTGATAATGGCTCTTTTTTCCTACTATCCATTTCCAAAAATGTGCAAATAAGCGAAATTTCTAGCTTTGTAGCCCAAGTCCCTCTCAGAAGCCAGGGGATGATTAAAGTGCCTGGTAAGTGTGCTCAGATGCAGCTGGGAGGATGTGACCTTACGCTGCTGACTTACTAAGAATACCCGCCACGGGGAGCCATGCCAGTGTGAAGCCAGGCTGTGCCTGGGGCCAGAAATCTGTGTTCACGGCGTGTGACCCAGGAACTGCATTTGTCCCAAAGCAAACACTTTATCTGACTCTGTGAAAGACTCCAGAAGTTGGATCCCTAAGAGAAGGGGCCCCTCTCTGGACCCATGTGGCAGGATCGGTCTCACTATGTCCTTAGGACTGGCCATGCCAGCTGTGTGGACGCAAATCTAGGAGGGAGACAGGCTGAGTGCGTCCACTGCTGCTTGGTGAGGACAGAGCCATCTTCCCGAGGCTGCTTGTAATTCTGAACTCAGAGTCTGTGAACGTGCTTGGTGACCTATCTCGTCCCCCCTCGGATATAGTTTCCCTGGCCAGTTTCCTGAATCACTGGTACATGTCTATGGGCCTCCTCCTCCCCCCAGGGTCCAGGGAGCTAGGACTCATAGTCCTAGCTTCTACTATTTACTTGGGCATATCAGAGATGTGTCTAATAATACAAATAACATGAACAAAATTGATGTAAATTACAGCTGTGTAATCTCATTTATAGTAATAGCTTCTCATATTAATATAAAATTAACCATTTTGTTAAATTTACCTTAATTTATGAATTAAGCTGTGTTTAATGTTGTCTGTAGCTAGCATTTCTTCTAGCTTGCACGTGTTTGCATCCCTGGTACACTGTAGGCTTCCCTAAGTACTCCTCCTTGTAGAGAAGATGAGATTTGCAACTCTAGGTTTCCCTGATAGCTCAGTTGGTAAAGAATCCACCTGCAATGTAGGGGACCCTGGTTTGATTTCTCAGTTGGGAAGATCCGCTGGAGAAGGGATAGGCTACTCACACCAGTATTCTTGGGCTTCTCTGGTGGCTCAGCTGGTAAAGAATCTGCCTGCAATGCAGGAGACCTGGGTTTGATCCCTGGGTTGGGAAGATCCCGTGGAGCAAGGGAAAGGCCACCCACTCCAGTATTCTGGCCTGGAGAATTCCATGGGCTGTGTGGTCCATGGGGTAGCAAAGAGTCGGACACGACTGAGTGACTTTCACTTTCACTTTCAGCTGTAATTTGCTGTTACCCTTACTGGAGTCTTATAAAGTGGTAGTTAGGCTTGGGGGAGGGAGAATACAGTATTATTTTATGCTTTAGAAGGCTTCTGCTCCTGACCTGTGACTTTGCCAAGTGTCTATTTGTTTCCTCCATCTTGAAGTGAGACAGGTTAACCAGAATGGGCTGCAGTTGGGCAATTGTCCTCTCCTTGGCTCTGAAAAGACATGTATGTGTGTGTGCATATTCACCAGATGTGCTACTGAACTCACATGCAAAAATCTACTATTATTGACGATTCAGGAGCCAGGGAGAGGAGAACTATAGTTTTTTCTATCATTAAAAGAAAGCCAAAGCCTACTTAATTGTATCATGTGTTATACAATATTCAAGGATCTTTTTAGAACGTAGTCTAGTCAAGCATATGCAGAAATGGTGACCATTGTACTAAATGTATAGAAAAGTGACTGAATTTCTCTTGAAGCATCACCAAGTCCCTGGACATTCCTGAGAAGCTCCTAACCATTGCTCTGTTTACAAGAAAAGGATCTGAGTGTAAGCAAGACCATGTGGATGATGGTAGCACCCAGATCAGCCCTCGACCCATTCTGAGCAGTCTCTGTGCCCATGGTTTATAAAGACAACTGCTAAGTACAAGATCCACAAGGCAACTTTCAATATCTGATCTATTCACAGAACAAAAGCCAGGCATGAAATAGACACTCAACAGTATTTGCTGCAAAAGAAAAAACAATGATGAAACTTAGAGAGGTGGGTAGAAAGAGGTGTGGAGAGAGCACGGGGATGCCCCCCAGCTTCTAAGGAGAGCCAAGCACCTCAGAGTGAAGGATGCACTCCCTTCTAGCGTTAGAAAAATGGGCAGGAGCGCTATGTTTACAGAACTGGAGAAACGAGAATACAGAGTATCTGCTATAATTGACTTTGTATGTTTTGAATGAAAGTAAGACAAAGGCATTGTTTTCTTAAATGAGGAATATGACTTGGCAAGTCTCTAAGTGATGACGTGGTGCACCTAACTTGGTCCTTTCAAAAACGTTCCTCATGTCCAGTTCGGGTCACACCTGTTTGGTAGGGGCGGAGGCTCTGCTTTCCACTGTTTGAGCGTCTCTGATACCCTCGACTCCACCCCAGCACCCTCGCCACCAGGGCCTGCACGCTCTCAGCGGAGTCCACAGTGTTTGTGTTTCACGGTGCCACGTCCCCGGGATCCCAAGCCCACGGCTGCTCTCACCCTGCGCTCCCCACCCGCCTGCCTCCATATCACCAGTTGCTGTGTCCCAGCTGTGCCCCCTACGCCCTGACCCCCAAGTCTACACCCTATTGTCATCCTCTCCCAGAATTTCAGAGCGCAGCCCTACGCTCAGTTTCCTCTGGGGGAAAACAGGTAAAGGTACCCATCTCTGACAGTCTTTATGAAAATTCAACGAGTTACTACGTGTAAATTACGGGGAAATCGCCAAGCACATAACTGGTAACAACAGCTCACAACTCAGCTGCCCCAGTGACACCTCATGCTCAGCGTGTGCGGTCTCCTCAGTCCTGGCTGACTCTGCGAGACCATGGACTGCTGCCCGCCAGGCTGCTCTGTCCGTGGGATTCTCCGGGCAAGAATACTGGGTGGTGTGTGTGTGGGGGGGTGTTGCCATGCCCTCCTCCAGGAAATCTTCCTGACCCAGGGATCAAACCCACGTCTCTTATGTTTCTTGCATTGGTAGGCATGTTCTTTACCACTAGCATTACCTGGGAGGCCCCTTGCACTCAATATTTCAAATTAAAGTCATCATTATCCTCAGAGATTGTGCACCTAGGGAATTATCCATCTCAGCTGATCATGTCTTCACTCATTGGATGACCCAGACTGAGAGTCACTGATGAGTTACTATTGACTACTCCCCTTCTCTCCACAGCCAATAAATTACCAAGTGTTATTAATTCTGGGTTACAAGTATATTTTGCTTTTATCTCTCTATGTCAACCTCCTCACCATCTCTTGGGTTTCTCCATAATGTGCTAGATTAACCAATACCTTCCAATCAGCCCCTCCAAACCAGGCAAGTCTCTCTCAAACTGTATTTCTATAGAAGTCAAAATTACAAGTCTGACTCACTTATTATCCTTTGTCCTTTTCATCACTTTCCCATGATTTTTAGGATAAATCAACAACTCATTGGCATGGCCTTGTCCCTGTCCCTCCCATGCACCTGACCCTGATCACCACACTTGGCTCCTCTTCTCCAACGTGCATATGATTATTTAACATTTGATACTTGGCGCTTATTTTCAAATGCATTTTTAATAGCTCTGTCTCCTCTTTATATAATATATGTCTTGCTTTTCCCATCTTGCTAAGTTTTTATCACCCTCTATTTTCCCATATCGCCTGTTCATTAAAGACACAAAGATGGGGTGTGTGTTGCAGTCCAGCTATCAGACCACTAAGGCTGGATACTTTAATATAGGAGAGCAGACATTTTTGCTCTTAGAAGTAAAAGTTTTCTCATCTTCTCTTCTGTTTGGACGCATCTTTAACCAAGTACTAGATTCTTCGCCTTCTAACCTCCTCCAATATTCTTGTGCCCAATCTTTAAAGTTCTATTTTTTGCTTACACAGAACATTTTAGCCACAATTTCATCTGAAACAAGCTCCAAAAAACACTTAGAAAACCTCACAGTCTTAACTAAATGCAGTAATCATGAAAATATTCTTTAAAAAAATAGGTTTTTTTCCATAAATAAATTCACAAATTATTCTCTTCTCTTTTCCAGGATGTAAGAAAATGTATTTCATTATTTTATCTCCCAGGATAATGCAGTTTACTGAACTATTTAAGGAAAATTACAGATAGAACTAATTCGTCACACAGCTTCTCTTCCAAAAATTTTGATAGGAGAGATCCTGTAAAAGACGTGAATAAAGTGGCAAAACCACTTCAGAAACAGGAGCCTTGGGGGAGAAGAAGGTGCAGTCATATGTTGTGCAAGAGTTTTACAAATATAAAGCAAAAGCAACGTAAAAGACATCAAAAACAACACAAAACAAAAATCTAAGAGGAGAAAGAAAGCCAGAATGGCCAGAAAGAAAAATAGAGCTCAGTGGGAAAACATCCAGTTATAGATAAGACCTCATTTTTGCTTCTTGGTGTAAATTCCAATCTCATTTTTGGGCCAAGATTTTGGGAGGGGTTTGACGCCTCTCCTTGGAGCCAGAGTTATTTGCAGAGCCATTTTTAAAAAGATAGTGCATTCTAAGGGTCATCAGTTTTCAATGAACTTTTACAAATATTTCATTTCTAAAGCATGTAGTCATATTTTTAGAGTTGGAGTTTGGGAATATTTCTGAATGTCTGTGGAATTTTCTTTCCTTCTCATGGTAGTCTTATCAAACTAAATAAAAAAGGACTTTCCCACTTAATTGTGTGTGTGTGTTTGTGTGTAGAAGAAAAAGAGAGAACAGCTCATTAAGAAGTTCTTGAAAATATGCAGGAATTTGTGATCTTCTATGAAAACATTGCTGTGTATCACTTAGCTTCTTCAAAAATAAGAAGATTAGATAGAAAATTTATCCTCACATCCACTGCTTTCGAAGGGTATTAGGAACACTAAGCTTCTCCATAATTCTCTGAAGCAACACATTTAAAAATTTGTGTATTATACTTTCTGAAACAGTTGGTAGCACATTAGTTAGATGGGCGTATGCGTTATAATAATGCCTTTCATTTTTGCCCATTCTTATGTTTATTCTAATCAAGGAATAGTTCAACAAGCATTTTAAAATAAAAAAAAATAGCTAATTCATCATTGGTCAACATATTTAGAGAAACCATATTAATTAAACAGATATGCTCTCAAAGTCCACTATGAATGCTTGGTGTTGTTTAGTCACTAAGTCACATCCGACTCTTTGCGGCCCCGTATACTGTAGCCCACCAGGCTCCTCCGTCCGTGGGATTTCCCAGGCAAGATTACTGGCGTGGGTGGCCAGGCCCGTTCCCAGGGGATCTTCCCGACCCAGGGATCAAGCCTGCGTGCCCTGCAGTGGCAGGCGGATTCTTGACCACTGAGCTGCCGGGAAGGCCCACACGCTCTGTGACACAAATGTGGTTTAAGTGCGCAAGGAAAATGTTGCGGTGTTTTGTGTCACTGAGGTGGTTTCTCACCAGCTGCCACTTACCGCAACTGTGGTGTGTAGACCTGGAGCCTCGAAGGGTGAGTGAGACGTGCAGACACGACTGTCAGATGGCGCGAAGGCTCCTGGAGGGGAGACGTGATCACAGATGGATTGTGCTGGCTCCTGCCTCTGCAGCTTGTCCCCAGATGTGTCTTTGTAGAAGTCGTTCAAGGTCACAGAAGGGTGGGGGAGGTCACGGGGGACCTCAGGACAGAGGGAAGCTAACTGGCCACACTCGATGGAACCTTAGCCCAGAGCTTATCGCGGCGGTGACAGCAAATTAAGTTAGCCTCTGCCGTTTTGGTAAATGCTGACACAGTCACAGTCATCCATGATTGCTTAACAACCGCACACTCTCTGAGTCACCCACCAGCTCCCCAGAGCCTGGAGCTAGTAACACTGTACAGACCAGAAGATTCAAAACATCTTTCTTCTTACTCAGCATCCAGAATATTAGACATAAAGCAGGTGGGAAAAGCAGTGCCTGTTTCCACAGTTGGTGGTTGTTACGACGTAAGATATTTGATGTTAGGGTATACTCTAATTCACATTCCTTACTGATATTTTAAAATAATAATACTTGATAATGGAAGTAACAAAGAATACCAAAGGAAAACATGCCCAGAGGAAGCGTTCCTGGCCTTTGAGAATATTCACAAATGGCGGCTACAAGAAGGCACCACTGGAACTTCTTGGAGGTCAGAGAGCCGCACAAGCATCCTGGGCACTGAGGCCATGTCCTGCAATACTGCCAGCAAGAGGAAGAAGCTACACAAAGAGTATCAGACTCTTCAAGGTCAAGGTGAGTGAGTTCAGCCAAGCTGTCAGCAGCAGTAGACCCGGCAGGATAGACTGGAGTCTGGAAGAGAACCAAGGGCCGAAGGAAACAATAATTTACTTATCCTGATCTGACCCCAACTTTCTGGGGAAAAAGAATAAAAACGAAAAAGGCAGAGAAGCAAGAACTGAAAAACAGACTTTGCACAGTTTTGCTTCTTTTCCTGGAGCCTGGTTTTGAGGGCCCCAGTAGGGCCGAATCCGGCCTCCCGGATCAGTCTTCTGTGGTGGGGTATTAACAGGCCAGTTCTGTTCCTGCGCTTCACCGTAGGTGTGGAGGGACCAAGGCTGCCTGAGGGGCAGCTCATTCCTATCAAAGAGCTGTGTGGCTCCAGGTCACCGTGACACCTGGTGAAGTACCTTCACTTTCCCATTTTATCCAGCAGGCTCAGAAAAGAGCTCACGTCTTCTGGGACAAACAAGTCGATCGCAACTATGAAAACATGGGACTCTCTTACATCCCAGTGTCCTTCCACAGACGATGTTTAACACATCATAAAAAATCATGAAACTTAGAAAGTAACATGAGGCTTACAAACAAGAGAAGAGAATCAGCACAGTGGCTTGCTCGGTCCAGAAATGGAACTAGCGAACAGGAGTTCAATTTTAACAACCGTTGTAATGATTGAGTAATTACTCAAGAATTTATATGAAAAAAAGGAAAGGCAGAATGAATAGACTGGGCAGAGAATAGAGAAAAACAGCTTAGGAAATGGGACAAAACAAATTCTAAATCACAAAATCACAACATCTGAAGTAAAAACGTCCCTGGGCGAGCTTAACAACAAAATGGAAAATGCTGAAGAAAGATGGATAAATTTGAAAAGAGACCTAGACAGAAACTATCCAAACTGAAGCTCAGGAAAAACCCAGATCGATGGAAGCTGACTCAAGTACTGTGTGAAGTGCTCTCACATCCGTGGTCAAGATCTCAGGAGAGGAGGAAGGGACCAGCGCAGACAGACTCTTGGAGAAAAAACAGGTAAAAATGTCTCAACTTTGGTGAAAAATAAACCTTTCTATACAAGATACCCAACAAAAGTAGAATAGATTCAAAGAAATCCATAGCTATGCACATCATAATTGTGATATATAAACAAAAACAAATCCTAAACAGAGCCAGAGAGGAGTGAAGAAATCACTCACGCCTACGGCACCTTTGGTGATGCTGAGAGTGTGAGACTAACACGGTGAAAACAGGGGGAAAAGCAGCCATTCAGGTCCACTACCCGCAAAATTATCTTTCAAAATGAAGGGAGAGAAAGTCTGTTTAAAAGAGTCTACTATCAGAGAAATTGTTCCTCAAGAAGAAAGGGACATACATCATTTCAAATAATACAAGCTGAGGGAATTTGCTGCCAGCTGAATTGTACTGTAAGAAATGGTGAAGGCGTTTCTTCGGGCAGAAGAGGAATTATCACAGCTAGCTCTTCAGGATGGATCCCAGGACTGGTAAATTTATGCATACATGTTGTTGTCTTTCAGTCACTAGGTGACGTCTGACCCTTTGCCACCCCGTGGACTGCAGCTCGCCAGGCTCCTCTGCTCGCCACGGTCTCCCAGAGTTCCCTCGGATTCATGTCCACTGAGTCGGTAATGCTATCTAACCGTCTCATTCTCTTTTTGTCCTCCTTTCCCAGCATCAGGATCTTTCCAGTGAATGGTAGGCAAAGTACTGGAGCTTCAGCATCACCATCAGCACTTCCAGTGAATATTCAGGGTTGATCTCCTTTAGGACTGACTGGTTTGATCTCCTTGAAGTCCAAGGGACTCTCAAGAGTCTTCTCCAGCACTACGGTTTGAAAGCATCATTTCCTTGTTGCTCAATCTCATTTATGCTTCAGCTCTTACATCTGCAAACGACTACTGGAAAAACCATAGCTTTGACTATACGGATCTTTGTCAGCCTAGTGGTATATCTAAGTTTGTCATAGCTTTCTTTTCAAGGAGCAAGGGTCTTCTAATTTCATGGCTGCAGTCACCATCTGCAGTGATATTGGCACCCAAGAAAATAAAATCTGTTACTACTTCCAGTTTTTCCCCTTCTATTTGCCATAGAGTGATGGGACTGAATGCCATGATATTAGCTTTTTGAAAGTTGAGTTTCAAGGTAGCTTTTTTACTCTCCTCTTTCACCCTCACCAAGAGGCTCTTCAGTTCATCTTTGCTTTCTGCCATTAGAATCCATCATTTGTATATTTGAGGTTGTTATTTCTCCCTGCAATCTTGATTCCAGTTTGTGATTCATCTAGACCAGCATTTTGCATAATATACTTTGCATATAAGTTAAATAAGCATATTTTGTTGTTGTTCAGTTGCTCAGTCATGTCCGACTCTTTGCAACCCCAAGGACTGCAGCATTCCAGGCTTCCCTGTCTTTCACTATCTCCCAGAGCTTGGTCAAAACCATCCCCAAGAAAAAGAAATGCAAAAAGGCAAAATGGTTGTCTCAGAAGGCCTTACACATAGCTGAGAAAAGAAGAGAAGCAAAAGGCAAAGGAGAAAAGGAAAGATATTCCCATCTGAATGCAGAGTTCCAAAGAATAGTAAGGACAGATAGAAAACAAAGCCTTCCTAAGTGAACAATGCAAAGAAATAGAGGAAAACAATAGAATGGGAAGGACTATAGATCTCTTCAAGAAAATTAGAGATACCAAGGGAACATTTCATGCAAAGATGGGCTCAATAAAGGACAGAAGCAGTATGGACCTAACAAAAGCAGAAAATATTAAGAAGAAGAACTATACAAATGAGCACATGCAGACATGTAAAAATACTAAGTCTTCTTTTCCTTAATTTTTAAAAAGTAGATTGATTTAAGGAAAAACTATGATATTGCATGGTGGGATTTATTTCATATGTGCTATTAAAATACATGGAAACTAGGGTAGACTTATGCCTCACCTTGGTCATGAGCCCTTTCCTGTAAAATAACCTCTGATTTTCTTTAATGGTTTATACTCTGTGCTTGTGCTCGGTCGCTCAGTCGTGTCCACCTCTTGGGACCCCCTGGACTGCAGCCCCCCAGGCTCCTCTGTCCATGGGATTCTCCAGGCAAGAGTGCTGGAGTGGGGTGTCACTCCCTTCTCCAGGGGATCTTCCCAACCCAGAGATTTAATCCAAGTCTCCTGCATTGCAGGTGGGTTCTTTAGTGCTGAGCTACCAGAGAATCTCCAAGAAAAAGAAATGCAAATCTCCGCTAAATCTCCATAAATAATTTTTCTGTGTTTCGTTCTGAAAAAGTAATGGGAATGTTATAGAGGATGTGCGGGCATGAAACTTGGTATTAGGAAATGTGAAATAATTAATTAAAAATGCAGAAACCTCCGTGTGTCTGGACTGAGCCGGTGGAGCTCACGGGCAGTAAGCACTCCCCAGGGATGAAGGCTCACTTGCAAGGTGCCCGTGAGGAGCACAGACGCCCGCCCCGCCCGTCGCACTCGGATTGTCAGCACTGAGGGCTGAGGGGCAAGTGCGGGCTGAGGCACCTCTTGGCCTGGGGCAGAGCTTTCTAGGTTGCCCCTTCTGTGCACTGAGAGCCAAAACTGCATTCCCACCTTCCCACTGGGTGAACACTTCCTTCTTTACTTTTTCTTTGTCCCAAAGAGTTGACATAACTGAGTGTGGAGGCTGACTTACATCTCAGCGTGGTTGCTCTTGTCAGTTTAATGTGGCATCTACACTGCAGGCCCTGAAGAGTCACTGGGTGTTATAGACACTCCTCTTTGGGGAGGGATTAGGGCAGAGCGCGATGGACTGAGTGTCTGCTTTCCCCAAATTCATGTGTTGAGGTTCGAACCCCAGCAGGAGACATCTAGGGTTGGGTGAGGCTGTGAGGGTGTGGCCCCGATGGGGTCTGTGCCTTAACAGAAGAGAACGTGAGGGCGCCACCTGCAAGGCCCTCAGGAGACACCGCGGATGCTGGGGCAGACCTGGGCCGTCCGGTCTCCAGGAGCCTAGGTACAGGTCTGTTTAAGCCCCCAGACTGTGGCATTTTGTGATGGTGGCTCAAACAGACTACAGAAACTTAGACCACACTCCTAAATTTGACTCACTAAAATGACTCATTTACCATTTCCAATGCAAAGTGATTTATACTCAATTCAGGATTAAAAAAAAAAAAATCAACATCATCATCATGCTATCACATTGATAAAATTCTCAACAATATATTGGGGTTCAAGTATGAATATTAATATACATGTGTGTATATCACCATCCTAAAAGATGATGCTGTTAAAGTGTTGCACTCAATATGCCAGCAAATCTGGAAAACTCAGCAGTGGCCACAGGACTGGAAAAGGTCAGTTTTCATTCCAA
The DNA here is from genome assembly GCF_054371585.1 of Giraffa tippelskirchi. Taxonomy (NCBI): domain Eukaryota; kingdom Metazoa; phylum Chordata; class Mammalia; order Artiodactyla; family Giraffidae; genus Giraffa; species Giraffa tippelskirchi. The sequence continues at coordinate 165,456,855 of NC_137283.1, read as the reverse complement.
TCCCAAAGAAAAGCAATGCCAAAGAATGTTCCAACTACCACATGATTGCGCCCATCTCACACGCCAGCAAAGTAATGCTCAAAATTCTCCAAGCCAGTCTTCAATAGTACGTGAACCATGAGCTTCCAGATGTTTAAGCTGGATTTAGAAAAGGCAGAGGAACCAGATATCAAATTGCCAACATTTGTTGGAACGTAGAAAAAGCAAGAGAAATCCAGAAAAACATCTACTTCTGCTTTATTGACTATGCCAAAGCCTTTGACTGTGTGGATCACAACAAACAGTGGATAATTCTGAAAGAGATGGGAATACCAGACCACCCTACCTGCCTCCCAAGAAATCTGTATGCAGGTCAAGAAGCAACAGTTAGAATTGGACATGGAAAAACAGACTGGTTCCAAATTGGGAAAGGAGTACGTCAAGGCTGTATATTGTCACCCTGCTTATTTAACTTCTATGCAGAGTACATCATGAGAAACGCTGGGCTGGAGGAAGCACAAGCTGGAATGAAGATTGCCGGGAGAAATATCAATAACCTCAGATATGCAGATGACACCACCCTTATGGCAGAAAGTGAAGAACTAAAGAGCCTCTTGATGAAAGTGAAAGAGGAGAGTGAAAAAGCTGGCTTAAAACTCAACATTCAAAAATCAAAGATCATGGGATCTGGTCCCATCACTCTATGGCAACTGGATAGATAAACAATGGAAACAGTGAGAGACTTTAATTTCTTGGGCTCCAAAATCACTGCAGATGGTGATTGCAGCCATGAAATTAAAAGATGCTTGCTCCCTGGTAGAAAAGCTATGACCAACCTAGACTTCATATTAAAAAGCAGAGACATTACTTTGCCAACAAAGGTCTCTCTAGTCAAGGCTATGGTTTTTCCAGTAGTCGTGTATGGATGTGAGAGTTGGACTATAAAGAAAGCTGAGCACCAAAGAATTGATGCTTTTGAACTGTGGTGTTGGAGAAGACTCTTGAGAATCCCTTGGACTTCAAGGAGATCAAATCAGTCACTCCTAAAGGAAGTCAGTCCTGAATATTCATGGGAAAGACTGATGCTGAAGCTGAAGCTCCAATACTTTGGCCACTTGATGGGAAGACCTGACCCATTGGAAAAGACCCTGATGCTGGGAAAGATTGAAGGCAGAAGGAGAAGGGGACGACAGAGGATGAGATGGTTGGATGGCATCACCGACTCAATGGACATGAGTTTGAACAAGCTCTAGGAGTCGGTGATGGACGGTGAGGAACGATGATGGACCGTGAGTCAGTGAGGGAAGCCTGATGTGCTGCAGTCCGTGGGGTTGCAAAGAGTCAGACATGACTGAGTGACTGAACTGGACTGAACTGATACATGTGTGTATACACATACACAGTTATATTATGCTGAATATAGAGTTAATGTATGTTTTACATAAAGTATATAGTCAATGCTTACTACTTAATTTATTCAAAATATAATTTATATGTGAATATATGGTGATCTGATTATTTTCTTCCTTTTTAAAATGATTCTATTTTTTCATGTATTTATTTTTGGCTGCATCTTGTCTCTGTTGCTGAAAGTGGGCTTCTCTCTACTTGTGGTGCGTGGACTTCTCGTTGTGGTGGCTTCTCTTGCTGTGGAGTGTGGGTCCTAGAGCGTGAGTTCGGTGGTGGTGGCTCCCAGGCCTAGTTGTTCCGCGGGCCGCATGTAGGACCTTCCCAGACCGGGGATCGAGCCCGCAACCCCTCACTGGCAGTTCTTGACCTGTATAGACCATATGACATATATAGACTGCCAGAGAAGTGTATATTCTTCCTTATTTTGGACATCTTCTTACTTTCCCCATTCTGACTCTATTATTTAGTATAGTCATGAATATCGTGATGTTTAAAATATTGAATCTCTGTGACATTTATTTTACCCACAATTTTAATATTTTTATTTTATATTATTGCACGCGCATAGCACACACATGTACAGTTTTCAGAGTGAACTAAGAGCCTTCATACGACACCACACGGCTTAAGCTACAGGACTTTTTCCATATGTGTGAGACTCATGGATCATCTCTCCAAAAGCATCTGTTTTCCTCCAATCCCTCCTCCACCCAAGTAAAAGCTAATCTAAATTTTGTATTAATCATTCCCCCTTATAAAATGATGTTGCTGCATAAATATGTTTCCTATATAATTTACTGTTCAGCTTTCTTGCATTTCAAACAACCAATAAATGGATATATACTGTACAAATTCTTCTAGAATTCATTTTCACCCATCTGGTTGTTGATAGTCATCTAAGGCGGAAAGCGTACCTGTGAGCCAGCAACTTTCACCGATGTGTAACATGCCACTTTGTGCCTGTTCCTTCTCCATGTGTTGCTGGTTGGTGGACAGTGGGCGTTTTCCCACCTTTTTGCTGCTTTGCACATTCTATAGTGCATTGGGGACAAGGACAAGAATTCCTCTCAAGTCTGAGGATTATTTTCCAAACTGGAGGCTGACCCATTAGTATATCATGAGATCCATGTAATTGACGGTTGAATATTCTTTTTATAAAAAAATAAATTTATTAGAAAAGAAGGAGTGAAAAGACAAAGAAGGGGATAAGAGGGGAGGAAAAATAAAAGAGAAATATCATATTTTAACACACAAACTAAGAAAAAAAGGTGTTTTGTGAACTTCCGTATTGGATGTCTATGTTCGGGCTTATGATATTAAATGCTTTTCTAACTGGGTCATACATTGAAAAGTGGTTGAAAGGCCCGGTCTGAGAGCATGTTCTCTGAGTGGGGCTTGAGCATCACCAAGAGGTGTTGGGTTGAGTCGCACAGGATGTGTCGCTGTGCGGCTGTGTCAGCTTCACCGGGAGGAGGGGCGAGGTGGCCTTGGATCCTCAAGCACCTCTTCAAAGTCATGACCATCAAGCAGGTGGCTCAACGCCCGTCCTTCACTGGCTTCCAGTCGTTGCCGGTGTGAGTTCGCTTCACCAGTTCTCGCTTTCTTCATCTGCAAGAAGCGCCATGTCAGGATCCCTGGAGTCTCCTGTAAAGTGTGTTGATGTGCTGTGCTTAGCGGCTCAGTCGTGTCTGACTCTGCGACACATGGACTGTATGTAGCCCGCCAGGCTCCTCTGTCCTTGGGGATTCCCCTGGCAAAAATACTGGAGTGGGTAGCCTTTCCCTTCTCCAGGGGATCTTCCTGACCCAGGGATGGACCCAGGTCTCCCTCATTGCAGGTGGATTCTTTACCAGCTGAGCCACCAGGGAAGCCTGTGTTGGATAAAGAGTGCTTAAAAAAGACTATCTCGGTTGTTCTCATAGGCAAGAGTGGGCTGAGAGCCGCTGGGAGCGGTCCTGTCGTATCTCAGCGTGGCCTGCAGCTCTGGGGACGACCCCACATGCTGAGCGGGGGCTCAGGTCCACGGCCTCTCACCTGGTAAAGGCTCACTCTGCAAATATGAGGCCCAGCCCTGGGGATGAGTATGGCCTGGGGAGCATGTTCGTGTCCTGATCAGACCAGGTGATGAAAGCGGTGGACTGGAGGCTGGAGGCGGCGTGCCTTGCTCTGCGTCAGTTCCTGGACTTTCTTGTTCCCATTTGAACAGTTAGGGGGACTCATAATGTACAGATTCTCTACCAAATGCCAGGTCACTTCGGATTGCCCTTCGGTCTGGATGTGCGAGAGTGGCCAGATTCAGAAACTCACTAATGTCCCCACCAGCACTGGTGTTTGGTGAGATCGAGTCCCATGGGTTCTGAGCATCTGTCCTGGGTGAGCAGGGGTCCCTTCCTGTCATGGGCCTCTCTCCCACGGCTCAGGTGCTGCAAAGACTAGTCTGGCTTGGCTTATCCGCAAAGAGCATGACCCCCGGAGCCAATGCATTCGAAGGGATCCACTCAGATAGACTCTGAAAGTACAAAGTCATCTAATTCTTTTTAAAATCCGATGGCCTCAGCTGCCTGGTTGAAAATATGCTTTATTTGTGTCAAATTCGTGTTTATTATGCGTTCTCCTGTGTCCTCGTAAAGGCACCACCAACTTGAACCGAGAGGACGTCCCACAAGCGAGGGTGGAAGGCTTGCTGAGAGCTGAGCCCGCGGGGACAGGCGCTGGCAGGGCTTGCCCGGCGCTCACTTTCATCCAGATGGCAGATTTTCCTCAGTGTAATCCAAGATGACACATCCAATTCCCTTTCCCAACTCCTGAGCTTTTCCAGGGGAAAAAATGTGGTTTTGCCCCACTTTTAACAAATTAATGTTTCTGTGCTTTTGCTTTGGTGGCGCATTTCAAAACATATGGACACTTTGGGCCAAAGGAAAAAAAGCCATTTCTGATTCATTTGGCTAAAGCACGAATTTTTCCGAATACAGTAAAAACCCTCTTATGAAATGCTTTCTTCTACCTTCAAGTCCACCAGACCATGAAGCAAAGCTCTTCCCTGCATGAGCAGTGCTGCATGAGACCTCTTCCGGAGCCCCCATCTCATCCGTCGTTTGGAGAGGAGCCCTCCTTCTGCCCACTGCCTGGAGGGAATCAGACCATTCCTGAGAGGGCCTGCTGTCTGCTTGATGGGGGTGCGGTCGGGAGCTCCCCAAGAAGGCACCTGGGAGACAGTGCTCGGGAACTGGGTCAGGAGAGGGGCCTGGTGCCCTAACGGCTGCCCCAGAAATGTGGAGGGAGGGTAGGAACGTGTAGGACGGAGGCGCCATTGCAGCCTCCAGGCAGAGCAGTCCTTAGTCAGGCTGGACGGGCTTCACGGAAGAGAAGCGGAGGGGCTTCCTGGGAGACAGGTAGTAGTGCAGGTGACAGCTGGGGACCGCCACCAAGCGGGGCCTCACGTGCTCTGCACGCTGGAGCCAGACGCCCTTGGGAAACCCAGGGAGAGTGGCATCTCTAAGAGATGACCTGAGACAAAATTCTAAGGTGAATCAAAAGTGAAGCAAGGCAGGGTAGCCTTAAAGGAACTTACAGAGAACGGAGCCGCGGCATGGGTCAGACTCAGAGTGAAAAGGCCCGTTGAAAGTAGGATGGATAAATAAGATATGGTCATAAATGCAATGGAGTATTGTATTCTGTGCTTAGTCGCTCAGTGGTGGCCAACTCTTTGCGACCCCGTGGACTGTAGCCCGTCAGGCTCCTCTGTCCGTGGGATTCTCCACGGAAGATACTGGAAGGGGTCGCTGTGCCCTCCCCCAGGGCATCTTCCCCACTCAGGAATCGAACCCAGGTCTCCTGCATTGCAAGCGGATTCTTTACCATCTGAGCTACCAGGGAAGCCCTAGATATATGAATATGTATACCTAAATCACTTTGCTGTACACCTGAAATTAATACAGCATTATAAATCAGCTATACTCCAATATAAAATAAAAAGTTAAAAAAAATGCAGGCTGTCAACAGTGCAGATCAACCAAGGTCTTCAGACCTACCTCTCTATCTCCTCCCGGGCCCTTTAAGCCTCTAAAGTGCTAGTCACACTCAGTGGGGTCCAACTCATTGCAACCGAATGGACTGTAGCCCACCAGGCTCCTCTGTCCATGGGATTTTCCAGACAAGAATACTGGAGTGGGTAGGCATTCCCTTCTCTAGGGAATCTTCCTGACCCAGGGGTCGAACCCAGGTATCTTGCATTGCAGGCAGATTCTTTACTGTCTGGGCCACCAGGGAAGCCCCTTTAAGCCTCTATATGTGGATAATTCTAATCCAGGTTTCCAATCTCTGTCATCCATGATTATAGAGATGGTTATTCTATGTTCTTATCGATGGAATTAGAAATAAAGAGCAGCAAGGGGGGTTTGCAGCTGGTCTGGGGTGAAGTGGGCCAAGCTGTGAGAGGTGGGCACCCCTGCTGCAGGGCTGACTTGAAGCCACGCGCTGGAAGGCTGGGGGAGGGGGGCCTGAGGACACTATGGCCCCGCTGTCCCCAGGGCCACCAGCTGCAGCGCCTTCAGTGTCTTTGGCTCCAGAGCCGGGGTGACTGGGAGAAGTCTGTCTGAATTACTGGGTTGCACAACTGACGCTCACACAATATAAGTCAATGAACCTCAGTAAAAATGAGGGCAGCTGTGACCCTGATCTTGGCTTCTCAATGTCCTTCCAGGAGAAGAGTCTGGACTTCTTGGGGCGAAGGTGGATTCAGGGTGAGGAAGGGAAAGGGTGGTGTGAGTCTGGACCATCTTGCGGGACCAGAAAGGAAGGGTGAGGGCCAGAGGGACGGAGGAGCCCGCGCCAGGGGCGACCAGGCAGGCCGAGACTCCACCGGAGTCAAAAGAGCATCACTAAGGATGTGTGTCGAAGCTCGTAAAAGACAGAAGGAAAACAGTGACTCACTCACTGGGGGTAATTAGTAAACATTTATTGTGCTCATGGCAGAAAGGCAGTTTGCAGCCGCGGGGCACTCAAACCAAAACTTGGAATGAGGGTCAGCGTGTGTTTAATAAGCCAGCTTACACGGTGTGAAGGCAGAGACTGCTCCTTAGAGCGACTGGCCACAGGTCAGACTTCTCTTAAAGGGACGCGGTTAGGGGTGACCACGTATAAACTCGGGGTAGCTGTTAGTTTTGCTGACGATTTTCAGCAAGTGACCCAGGTCAAGATAACCTTGCTCATCTTGCAAAATAAGCGAGAGTGACTTCACTGGTGTGAGTAACTGGTTCTGTCTGAGCAGGGTATTTTCAGGTTTGGTCTCCCCTTGTGTTCGATTTTAATACATGAAACTATTGTATTTAAGGCCCTGAAATTCAGGCTACAAAGGAGCAGCGTCCCACTGAGACACAGAACCCAAAAGGGGAGCCGGTCAGTTCCCGGAACCCCCGCCTGGAGGGAGGGATCTGGACGATGACCCCGACGGAGCCTCCAACCTGGGTGGAGCCGGGGTCTGCGGAGGAAGAGGTGGCTGGAGGCAGAGGGCAGAGGGCAGAGGACAAGGAGGAGGTGGCTGCAGGGACTCTGGGGCTCGAGGTTCACCTTGAACTCTCTGGTCGTGAGTGTGAGCCAGGAGGAAGCTGCCTGCAAGATCTGCAGGAACAATCTTCCAGCACTGGAATAGGTCTGTCTCTAGCCGTCAGAGGGCCGGGACTTGTGAATTCCAGGGCTTGGGTGGAACCCTGGTGGGGATGGGTTGTGGGAAGCAGGGGGTCACCTCACCAGGAGGGCAGAGCGGCTCGGATCAGAGCCCCCCTGGATGCCCTTCTCTAGCAAAGGTGAAAAGCAAGACCTCAAAGGACCAAACTGTTTTTAGAGGGGAGCTCAGTAGCAATGTTTTATTACACAAATATTTAAAGCAAAAAGAATAAATATTTAAAAACTATTTGCAAGTAAAATGCATGATGAGAGATAAAGGAAAGGTAAAGCTGAAAGTCCTTACTCTATGTGAAATGATATATCAACTAAGGGTGGGCTGTGATAAGTTAAAGGTGGGTGACATAAAGTCCAACAACCATAAAACGACACAACAAAGAGCTAACAATGAAAAACTAAGCAAAGAACAAACGAGGCACAGAAAAACCAAATGGCAAGATGGTAGACTCAAGCCCAATTCTGTCACAGTTAAATGGTTCAAACACACCAATTAAAATGTAAAATTTGTCATATTAGATAAATTTAAAAACCTAGATCGACTACCTGCTGCCAATAAGAAACCCACCTTAAACATAATGACACAAAGGATTAAAAATACATATGCTGAGCTGACACCAGTCAAAGAAGGCTGGAGCAGCTGTGTGAAAATCATAAAGAGATTTCAGTGCCCAGTGCATTTGGAGAGCAAGGCGGCTCTCCTAATGATAAAGTCGTCAGTTTGGCAACATGACATCAAAGTCCCAAATGTTCAGCTGTCTAATCACAGAGCTTTGGAATATAGTAAGAAATATTGGATAGAAAGGGAAGAGGGCCCATAGCTATAGCCAGCACCCACTTCAGTCTGTAGTTGGTTGAGGTGATAGAATAGCAGAAAATTAACAGCGGAAAGATACCTAGGAAAATACCCAAATATTTGGAAATGAGTAAACATATTTCTGAATAACCTCTATGTTAAAAAATAAGCAAGAAAATAGGAAATGTTTTCAACTGCCCGAGAGCACATATACAAACCCAGCAGACAGCAGGGATGGATATGAGTAGAACTAGAGCTTGCCTGGAGTATCCCAGGGACGGCGGAGCCTGGTGGGCTGCGTCTGTGGGGTCGCACGGAGTCGGGCACGGAGTCGGGCACGGAGTCGGGCACGGTGTCGGGCACGGCTGGGCGACTTAGCGGCAGCGCACAAGGTGTTTTCCTCGGAGTAACAGGAACGTCTAAAGTCAGGACCTCAGCTTCCGGGTTTAGAATCTAAACACAGAAAAGCAACCGAAACAAAGTGAGCTGAAGAAGGCAAGCGTCAAAGCTGGGAGCGGAGGTCAGGGAGGCGGAGAGCAGAGAAGCAACAGAGGGACGGACGAGAAACAGGCCGGTTCCCTGCGAGGTTCAAGAAAACTGAGAACTTCCAGATGTTCAAGCTGGATTTAGAAAAGGCAGAGGAACCAGAGATCAAATTGCCAGCATTAGTTGGATCATGGAGAAAGAAGAGAGTTCCAGAAGAATATCTACTTCTCCATTGACTACGCTAAAGCCTTTGACCGTGTGTGTCACAACAAACTGGAAAATTCTTAAAAAGATGGGAATACCAGATCACGTTACCTGCCTCCTAATGAACTTGTATGTAAGTCAAGAAGCAACAGTTAGAACTGGACATGGAATGATTGACTGGTTCAAAGTTGAGAAAGGTGTATGACAAGGCTGCATACTGTCATCCTGCTGATTTAACTTCTACGCAGAAGACATCATATGAAATGCTGGGCTGGATGAATCACAAGCTGGAATCAAGATTGCCAGGAAGAACAGCAACAACCTCAGATATTCAGACTATACCACTCTAATAGCAGAACGCAAAGAGGAACTAAAGAGTCTCTTGATGAGAGTGAAAAGGGAGAGTGAAAAAGCTGGCTTGAAATTCAACATTAAACAAACTAAGATCATGGCATTCAGTCGCATCACTTCATGGCAAATAGAAGGGGGATAAGCAGAAGCAGAGACAGATTTTCTTTTTGGGGCTCCAAACACACTGTAGATGGTGACTGCAGCCATGAAATCAAAAGATGCTTGCTCCTTGGAAGGAAAGCCATGACAAGCTTAGACAACATATTAAAAAACAGAGACATCACTTTGATGACAAAGGTCACATAGTCAAAGCTATGGTTTTTCCAGTAGTCACATGAGAGTTGAACCGTAAAGATAGCTGAGCACTGAAAAAAATTGATGTTTTCCAATTGTGGTGCTGGAGAAGACTCTTGAGAGTCCTTGGACGGCAAGGAGCTCGAGCCGGTCAGTCCTAAAGGAGATCAACTCAGTATTTATTGGAAGGACTGATGCTGAAGCTGAAACACCAGTGCTTTGACTACCTGATGCAAAGAGCTATTCACTGGAAAAGATCCTAATGCTGGGAAAGATTGAAGGCCAAAAGAGAAGGGGGTGACAGAAGATGAGATGGTTAGATTGTATCACTGACTCAGTGAACATGAATTTGAGCAAACTCGGGTAGATAGCGGAGGACAGAGGAGACGGGCTGCAGTCCATGGGGTCACAAACAGTCAGACACGACTTAACGACTGAACAACAGCAAATAATTATCTCAATAGATGCAGAGAAAGCATCTGAAAATATCTTGCATTCATTATAATAAACAAACTTGAAATAGAACTTTCTTGACTCGACGAAAATCTCACATAATTTCTATGATGAAAGACTGAATACTTTCCCTGAGGTTCAGAAAAATTGCAAAGACATCTACTCATACCACTTTTCTTCAACCTTGAACTGAAAGTTTTAGCTAGTAAATTAAGATAAGAAAAGAAATAAATGCAATCCAGACTGGAAAGGAAAAGCAAAATTGTCTTTATTTGCAGATGAGATAGTACCTATGTAGAAAATCCTATGGAATCCACACACACAAAAAAATGAGTATAATAAATGAGCATAAAGAAATTGAAGAATTCAAGATAAATATATAAAAATAGTTATTATCTGCACGCCAGCAACAAACAATCATAAAATGACACCGAGCATACAGTGTGATTTAGAGCAGCAGCAGCAGCAGTGCGAGACTCTGAGGATAAATCTGTGAACATATGCACAAGACTCATCCACTTAAAACCGTAAAAATCCTGGTTTAAAGAAATTAGAGAACAAAGAAATGAAAAGTCATATTATGCTTATGGTACTGAACACTCAGTAGTGCTAAATTCTTCCCATATTAATCTGCAGAATCAATGTAATTTTGATAGAAATCCCAGGAGGCTTTTATTTATTTTTAGAAACTGGAAGACCTATTTTAACCTTTGCTTGGGTGTGCGAAGTGTCTAAATTGGCCAAAGAACCATTAACAACAAAACTGGAAGATTTATTTGACCTAGTTTCACAGTTGACTATGAAGATACAGTAAACAAAACTGGTGTTGACGTAAGGTTGCACACATGGAATTATAGTCCAGAAATAGACCTACATATTTACTACCTATTGATTTTCAAGAAAGATGTAAAGATAATTCAGTGCAGAAAGAAAATAGCCTTTCAACAGATGGTGCTGAAGCATTTGGCTATCTTATGCAAAAATCAATTTCCATCCATATCTCATACTATGTTTTAAAAAAACTCAATATAGAGAACAGACTTAATGCAAAATATAAAAGATACAAAGTTTAGTAAAAATCACTGAAGGAAATCTTTGTGACTTTGAGTTGGGCAAAGAAATTTAAAATTGGGCAGCAGAAGCATGGCCACAGAAGAGGAGAAACTGCTAAGCTGAGCACCATCCAAATGAAGAGCTGCTGCTGCTGCTAAGTCGCTTCAGTCGTGTCCGACCCTGTGCGACCCCATAGACGGCAGCCCATCAGGCTCCGCTGTCCCTGGGATTCTCCAGGCAAGAATACTGGAGTGGGTTGCCATTTCCTTCTCCAGCACATGAAAGGGCAAAGTGAAAGTGAAGTCGCTCAGTCGTGTCCGACTCTTAGCGACCCCGTGGACTGTAGCCTACCCGGCTCCTCCATCCATGGGATTTTCCAGGCAAGAGTATTGGAGTGGGGTGCCATTGCCTTCTCCAAATGAAGAGCAAATGCTGGTAAAAAGCCCCCACCACTGAGAGGGTAAAACACGAGCCGTGGACCGCGAGGAACCAGCCACTGGGAGGAAGTCACACCTCTGAAAAGAGGCTCACGCTTTAAGTGTCTAAGGACCCCCCCAAACCGAGTAATAAGACAACAAACCACCAATTAAACAATGGGCAGAAGGCTGGAGCAGACATGTCACCGGAGGAGATACTTGGATGGAAAGTGAACAGATGAAAGAAGCCCAATGTTATTAGCCATTGCTTTTGCTTTTGCGTCATGTCTGACGCTTTGCAACCCCACGGACTGCAGCCCACCAAGCCTCCCTGTCCCTAACCATCTCCTGGAGTTTGCTCAAATTCATGTCCACTGAGTCGGTGATGCCATCCAACCGTGTCATCCTCTGTCGCCCTCTTCTCCTTCTGCCTGCAGTCTTTCCCAGATCAGGGTCTTTTCTAATAAGTCTGCTATTAGCCATTAAGAAGAGCAAACCCCAACCCCAGGGAGGGCTGCCCTGTCCCATCAGCAGACACAAAGGCGACTGACCAGGACTGGCCACCAGCGAGCGGGACAGCGGGGCAGAGCTAAAGACTGAGAAGGGGGTGTTTCCTGGTAAATACCAGCACACCTAGGCCCCCAGGCGTCTCCAGAAAGCCTCAAGCATGTGGAGCGAGGGACCCCTGTCTCTGTGGCCCTGCTCTCCAGGGAAAGACTTCTTTTTAAGGGAAAAACATCCATTCTTCATTTTCAAAATAGCCTCTCGGCTACGTGTCCCAAAGCATCACACAGCAACAACTGTGAGCGAGGAAGCTGTCTGCACTGAGGGAATTAAAAGCTTTGAAATGGTTGGCATCTGGGAGCTCCAACGGCGGCCACTCCGGTGACGGTCATAGGGGAGCTCCAATGGCGGCCACTCCAGTGACGGTCATAGGGGACGCTGGCCTTTGCACCAGCAGCTCGCGCTGCAGACAGCGACCATGCGCCACAGCTCAGCTGAGAGACAGAGACCTCGCATGCTCACCGCTTCTCTCGGAGGTTGTGGGTAAGGTATTTAAAACCTCCTTTCTTAAGCTGTCTTTCTATCAAAGAACCCCTGGAATCTACTTCAAGTGGCAGTTGTGGAGGATCTGCAGCAAGCCAGGCCCGGGACTGCGACTTCGGCATGTTAATTAGCCGTTACAAAAAGCCAGAATTTTGTAAATGAGGAGTCTGAGGGTCAGAGAGCTACTGCCGTCTATCCAGATTCCAGAGAGCACCCAAGACAGAGCCGGCACTTTCTGCCACGCGTCAGGGCTCCCTCCACACGCATGGGCTGCTATATCTAGGCCGAGTGGAGAGAAGCCTGGGGAACGCGTGAGCCCGTTTGGAGGTGAACTCCACGCGTTCTCCTCCATCTCCGGACCGAGGTGGACGGAACGAGACAGCGGGCTGCCGGGCAGGGAGGCACCAGAAGACCCTCAGCCTCGGCTTAAGCCCTGCCCGCTCTTGCCTTTTTCGCCCAGTCCCTTTTTGGAGAGCTTGTTTTCCTCCCCATAAAACTGGAATTTGTCACCATGCATGTACTGAAATATTTCAGCTTGTCTCCTAAAATCAAACCAGGTTCCCACGTACGTACTTAATGGGAATGACCATGCGTCCTCTTCAGAGTTCTCTGCGGCCAGAGTTCATGCCCTGCTGTGCATGGTCAGGAATTGACTTTCCAGTAAATGCCTCAGATCTTTTTCCCATCATGAACTGTGGTATAAATTAGTATCTCTCTCCAGTACTGTTGCCTGGAAAATCCCACGGACGGAGGAGCCTGGTAGGCTGCAGTCCATGGGGTCGCTAAGAGTCGGACAAGACTGAGTGACTTCACTTTCACTTTTCCCTTTCATGCATTGGAGAAGGACATGGCAACCCACTCCAGTGTTCTTGCCTGGAGAATCCCAGGGACGGCGGAGCCTGGTGGGCTGCCATCTATGGGGTCGCACAGAGTCGGACACAACTGAAACGACTTAGCAGCAGCAGCATCCTAATTTTATTTCCCCTTGGGCTAGGAATTTTCACTAACAATTGAGCTCTTCAAAGAAATTTGTTTATGGACACATTCTTTTCAAATGTTGTGTATTACTCTTTCTGATAACAGTAACTTGAAACGTTTCGTTAAGTATTTCAAAAGTTTCATGAACACAGGCGAACAGGGAAAAGACAGAGCTTTGAAAGCTTAAAAAAATCAGTTTGATTAAGAGAAATGAAGTTGACACAGGAGACAACTTGGGTGAATCTTGAGAATGTTATAAGTGAGAGAAGTCAAATATAGAAGTTCATAAATTATAAAACTGCATTTATATCTAATGTCCAGAGTAGACTAATCTATAGAGCATAAAGCAGGCTAGAAGCTGCCTAGGCTGGAGGAGGGATGTGGAGGGAACAGAGAGTGACTGTTGGTGGGTATCAGCTTTTCCGAGACTAACAATGGTTATGATTGCACAAAACTGAGAACAGACCAAAAACATTGGTTTGTATAGTTTGTACTTTATCCTTCAGTATTGGTACTATGACAATATTCACTTATAGAAAAGGTCAGCCCATGTAACTTCAGGAGCTCTGGATTGACTGGAATTTCATGAATGAAGTCTAATAAGTGAGCTCTGCCTAAAAGCACGGCCTTCTAGGTGGCACCAGTGGTAGAGAATCCACTTGTCAGTGCAGGAGACACAAGAGACGCAGGTTCAGTCCCTGGGTCAGGAGGGCATGGCAACCCACTCCGGTGCTCCTACCTGGAAAATCCCACGGACAGAGGAGGCTGGTGGGCTACAGTCCCTGGGGTCACGGAGTCAGACATGACCGAGCTCACACGCACACATGCGCACATCTATCAATACATTTTCATGAAGATTTGAGCTTTATATGTATGAGTTCATTTTACGATTTTCCCCTGTTTCTATCAAATCTTCAAAATATATGAATTCTAGTTCTTAAACTTATTGTGTGGCCTTGAGCAAGTTATGTAATCTTTCAAAGCTTTGGGTTCTTTACCCCACCACACACGTGTCCATGTACACGCACTCAGTGCCAATGCGTGTATCTTTCTGGGAAACTTTTCAGAAAGATAGAAAAGACAAAGCACTGTTTTACATACCCCACTGAAGTGGATGCATAAAGCAGGACACACGTGTGCGCCACAAGGCACACGCAGTGACCGCATGATGCATGCACGCACACACGCTGTGAGAAAGAAATGATACGAGGAAACGGTGAGTGTGTTTGCTGCAGCTTAAGAACCTTCAGCCTTAGTGCTTCCCCAGGGTTGCTCAGAGTACCCAGACCCCACACTGATTCTCCTTGGTAGAGTCAGGATCTTGCAAAAGCCAAAATATTAGTGGAAGAAAGGAGTAAAGCGAGAGCCAATTCGTGGCCTGAAAACCACCCAGATTAATGTTTTTGTGCGAATTAAGGGTCGATTATCAACTCCACACAAGCCCACAGGCTTGTTGAATAAGCAAAGCTGGTTTATTAGATTTCCTGCAATAAGGAGAAATATCACTTGGCAGAGTCTTAGCTCCCTGTGTTGGAGGTGGGAGTAGGATGCAGGTGTGAGTGAGGGGACTGTGTGCTTAGCCGTGAGGCCACGTAGGGTTGATGACACAGGGAAGCAAGTTTGAGGTGAGTCTTCACACCTCCTGCTTCACAAATGAACTTTTTACTTAGATTAGCAATATACTGTCCTCAGTGACTTTTGTTCGGATTATCAAACTGTTTCTCTTGATAAACTGGTTTTCAGAAATGCCTTGAAACAATCTTTAAATTTGCATTGAACATGCATGATTTTCGTGGTCGAGCACAGTTACCCGGGAAACCAACCAGTTTGTTACAAGACATTGACACCAAAAGAGTCTGGATGGCGTCCAAAGGAAGCGAAAGAAATCTAAGAGCTGCTTTGATCAAGTGAGCCAGTTAAATTTTGAGAATATTAAAATGAGAAATTAGAGTCATAACAAGGCTAACTGGGGGTAGAAAAGTCATCCTACAGACAGGAAGAAGTATTGTAGGCATGGTAGTTGAGAAACTTGTGTCTGTTAAGCTTACACATGCAGAAAATAATGAAAGCGCTCAGAAGACTGGGAAATAAAAGCATACAGATTTGAAGCGTGACAATCTCTATCTAGCCGTCTGAAAAAAATTTAGTGGCTCTTGGTTGAAACAACTCACTTTTTTCAATTCTGTTCTTCAGTTGAAGGTCTTGGGGTGAGCATCCTCCCCTCAGAACCATCTGTTCTGGTACTTTGCTGACAGCCTTTCCTGCGAAGTGTCCTGGTGGGATGGTGGTCCAGGTGACCCAGGGTGAGACCTCACAGCTTTGCCCCGGGACACCTAAGTCCAGGAGCCTTTGTGCTGGAGCTTCATTGTCATCGTAAGTGACCTACAGGGGCCCTCCCAACATGAGTTTAAGGCCTGGTCTTCTCTTCACTCTCAGAAAAGACAAGGTCTCCAGGTTCCGGGTCCAGTAGGAGCGTCTTGGGAGCATGTGGAGAAAAGGCAGCTTCTACACACAGGCTACAGGACCGAGTCTATTGCACGAAGTCACTGACTGAATCTGCCTGAAGGGAGGGAAAGCTGGAAACTGGGGCAAGCCTCTGACGTCATAGTGAGACGCGCCGTGTCACGTGTGAAGGTCCATGACTGCTAGCGGCTGTGGGTCACGGTCACAAGCGTGAACTGTCTTCATGGAGGGAAACTGGGTGTGCCGGACCTCCTGGGTGGTGTGAGCTCTGGGCCACCTTTGGGGACCTCTGTCCCGGGAGGACGGTGAGGTGTTTGAGTAAGTGGCAGGTTTTACTCCAGGCTCTCTGTGACAATCCAGGCAACAGTGGGGACATGTATATGTTTTCTTCGCTGAGAACGGACGTAAGTACATTTATTCATGTATTTTCTTGCTCTGCTGTCCAGGTCAAGATCTCTGACCTGTGAAAGTCCCTGTTGGTTCTGAGAAAAGCCAAAGAAAGACTCATCACACAGGGTCATTACGCAGAATCCAGGAAGGAGCCCTGAGGCCCAGCTCCTGCGTGGTTTTCAGTTTTACTGGTGATAAACTCTTGACCAATAGGGATGTTTCAGCCTTGCGTTCAGCAAATTTCCCACTCTTATGACCGAGTCCGGTGGCCAATCTGTCTTTGCTATAAAAGGCTATTTCATGGGGAATAAAAAAAGAGGTGCCAAGATTTTATTTGAGGAACTCTGGCACCACCAAGTGGCTGACCCAATGACCCTTCAAGCTGTCCTGCAAATTCTCAGCAGACTCTTCCCCAAATCTCTTTTAATCTGGAGCCAAATTTGTGAGATGTGTTACCATGTGTGATACAGTCAGATCCATCTGTCATGGTCTGCATTCTGTCTTGAGATCCTTTTACATCCTGGTTGGTTGTTTTTTCCTGCTTTGCATGCAGTACATTTTATTTTGGCTTTTCTATGTCTTTTGGCATTTCTCTGGAATCTGACAAATGCAGCCAGAACTCCATCTGGTAACATATGGAATTCCATCGCTCTGATAGTTGACTGTGGCCTGTCTGTACCAAACCCCTTCCCGAACCCCAAAAAACCACCGCTCTCCCCTCCAACCCTGTATTTTCACCTTTTCCGGGATGTCATGTAGACAGAAAATTACAGCACGGAGCTCTGGGGCTTTGGCGTCTTTCGCCTCCGGGATGGAGGTGGGAGGCATCCGTGACCTTCGGGAGTCACGAGCACGGCCCTCACTGCTGAGCCTCGTCCACAGTGAGAACAGACCGCAGAGCTTTCATCCGCTCTCCTTTAAAGGGCAGCTCGGCTGTCTCCAGTCTGAGGTGTTATGAAGTTAAAATGAACATTCGCAAACAGATTTTTGTGGAAACATGAGTTTTACATTCACTTAGGCACAGTTCTAGAGATGGATTTCTGTCGCACATGGTGAACGTGCATTTCTCACCTGAGGAAGCAGCCAGCCGTCCCCAGGGTGGTTCTTTTGTCCTTGCAGGGCTGCCCGCTACAAAGGCGCATTCTCGTGGCTCCACACACGTGTGGCGCTGCCACTTTAAAAAAAATGGTTTTAGCGACACACAGTTGGGTGGGAGGAAGCTTCTGGAATGCTAGCCCTTTATTAAATCAGTAATTTGTAAATAGTTTCTCCAACTCTGTGGTTTGCCTTTTTATTATACTTACAGTGTGTTTTGCAAAGCAAAAGTTTTTAATTTTGATCGAGTCAAACTTAGCAAATGTTTCTTTTATGAGTCAAGCTTTTGGTATTGCATCTATAAACTCACCACCAAAACCAAAGTCAAGCAGATTTCCCTTGGTATTTTCCTCTAGAAGTTTACTCATTGCGAATGACTGTCTGTATATGGGGCGTAATATGGATCAATGCTCCTTTTTGCATATGAACATCCAAGTGTTCCCACACCACTTATTGAAAAGACTGTCTTTCTCAACTGAAATGCCTTTTGCCCCTTTGACAAAAGTCATGCACCAATGCTCTGGCCTCTCCTGCTCCGCGGGTTTATTGTCCGTCTCAATACCTACACTACACTGTATTGATTACGATAGCTAAAGAGTGAGTCTTGAAATTGGGTCATGGGAGTTTACAAAATTCCATCCTTTACGTGTTTGTTTTTTTCCCCCAGAATTACTGTTCTTATTTGTAGTTCCTTTGCTTTCTATGCGAGTGTTAGATTCAGTTTATTATGTACAAACCAGACTTCCTGGAATTTGACACACGGCATTGATCAAATTGGGGAGAATTGGAAGAATCGACAATTTTAAAATACAGAATTTTCCTATTCACAAACCATATATTTTTCCATTTATTGAGAACTTTTTAATTTTTTCATCAGTGTTTTATAGTTTTCAGCATTCAGATGCTTCACTTATTTTGTTATATTTTTACCTAAGTAGCCTATTTGTTCAGTGCTATTGTAAATTTTTAAAATTCAAATTCTAGATGTTCATTATGTACATAGAAATAGATTTAACATTTTTATAGGTTGTTTAACTTATGGGCACAGTTATGTTTGGAATAGTACTAACTTTAGATGTTTCTTATTTTCTAACTCAAGCATTTAATACCCTAAATACTCTAAATTTCCTTCTAACCACTGTTTTATCTATATTTTGCAAATTTTGATATGTTTGCATTTTCATTTATCCTAATATATTTTAAATTTAGTGCAAGACTTCTTTTTGACCCATGAGTTATACAGAAGCATGCTCTTTAGTTTCCATATATTCAGATATCTTCTGAATACATTGTTTTTTATTTCCCAGGTAGTTATATTGAGAGCTATACTGTGCGTGTTTTCTATTATTGCCACAGAATATAATCTATCTTGATGAATGTTTCATCTTGAGAAAAATACATGCTGCTGCTGTTACATGGAATTATCTGTTAATGTCAAGTCATTTACTAGGATTTATAGAAAGGCCACAGGAGAAAAGATTAACGAACTACTCTCTGGTGAAAGGTTCGTAGAAAGGACATAAAGAAGCATAAATTATGTATATATAGAAAACATGAAAATTGTGAACTTTCATCCTTCAAAAGACAATATTAATGATTATATCAGACTGATAGAAAATATTTACAAAACAAGTATCTGACAGGGGGCTTTTGTTTGGAATATGCAAATAGCTTACAGTGCAATGATAACAATAAATAATCTGACTCAAAAGTGGGCAGAGATTTCCAGGGGCAATTCAGTAACAGCAAAAACTGCAAAACTGGCAAAAAAGCAAACGAAAAGATCCCAACAGCATCTGTCATTAGAAACAGCAGATTAAACCCACAAATCAAAACCTTACTGGTCAGCCAGAATGGAGGTGTGCCCACATCAAGTGTGGGCTAGGGTGGGTGGGAGCTGAACCCAGGTGCTCCTGGAGGGAGAGCAAAATCACTTTGGAAAACTCTTAGGCAAATTCATAAAATGTTACAACTATACCTCTCATAGGACCCAATCATTTTACTCCTAGAATTAATACACAAATTAAACCACAAATTCTTGGAAACAGATGCTCAAAGTAACTGTCATTTGTAACAGCCAAAACTTGGAAATGATCTGAATGACCATCAACAAGTGAAAATCAAAGTCACTCAGTTGTGTCTGACTGTTTAGGACCCATGGTCTATTCAGTCCATGGAATTCTCCAGGCCAGAACACTGGAGTGGGCAGCCTTTCCCTTCTCCAGGGGATCTTCCCAACCCAGGGATCGAATCCAGGCCTCCCACATTGCAGGGAGATTCCTTACCAGCTGAGCCACCAGGGAAGCCCCTTTCACGATGGACACGCAAACTGTGCTGTGCTGTGGAACAACCCACCCAGGTACGGAAGGGACATGCAGCTGGTCCGCGCCCTGAATGGGGGAATCCAGCCCATCTTGCGAGGACAGGAAGCAGTGTGAAAGAGAAGATGCCGCAGGACTCCATGTGCTGAGACGCTAGTTTCCAGGCGCTTTCCCGGTGGCTCAGCGGTAAAGAACCCGCCTACCAATTCAGAAGATGCTGGTTTGATCCCTGGGTCCGGAAGATCCCCTGCAGCAGGAAATGGGCATCCATTCCAGTATTCTTGCCTGGAAAATCCCAGGACAGAGAAGCCTGGTGGGCTATGGTACATGGGGTCGAAAGAGTCGGACACCACTGAGCATGCTGCACGCACACAGAAAAGCACGAGAGAATGACAGCTTCAGGGATAAAACTGTTTTCAGAGGGTGAACAGTAAACCGCGGAGCCAGGCTGTGTGTCCCCCCGGCATCCCGGAGAGGAGCCCTGGGACGAGGGGCTGGGCGGGCTGCCGGGGGGCGGGGGCGGGGGCGGGGGCCGGGGAGCTGCGAGGGACGGGGCCGGGGGCCGGGGGGGGCTGGGATCTGGGAGGGCCGGGCCGGGCCGGGGGCTGGGGGGCGGGCCGGGCCGGGCCGGGGGCTGGGGGGCGGGCCGGGGGGGACCGGGGGCTGGGTGGGGGTGGCAGGGGCCGGGGGCGGGAGGCCGGGAGCTGGGAGGACCAGCGGGCCGGGTGCCGGGGGTCGAGGGAGCTGGGGGCCGGGGGCCCCGGGGGCCGAGGACGGAGGGCTTGGGGCCGGGAGCTGGGAGGGCCGGGGGGGACCGGGGGCTGGGGGGGCCGGGGGGGGCGGGGGCTGGGTGGGGGCGGCAGGGGCCGGGGGGGCCGGGGGCTGGTGGGGGACGGGGGCGGCAGGGGGCCCGGGGTGGGGGCTGGGGGGCGGGGCCCAGGCCCCCACCCAGGGTGCTGACCGCAGGACCCCTGGGGCTCCCGGGTGTGCCCCTCACTCCACTCCACCTCCCGGCTCCCGTCCCTTCCCTCTGACCTTCCTGCCATCTCCCCCTGCATGCACCCCGGGCAGGAGGAGCCTCGCAGCGGCTGCCTCACAGAGGAAGCATCGGGGATTCAGACAGGTGGGGTCGGAGGTCAGCGGTCAGGGCTGAGGACTCATCTCCTGCCCCGTCCCTCTCGTCTCGGTGTCCACACGGCAGTAAGCACTTAGCGCTCCGAGGACGTCCGGAAGCCGTGGAGCAGAGAGCATCGCGTGCCGAGGTGGGGGACGTGGGCCGGGCCGGCCGGGCAGCTGGCCGGGGTCTCGGGGAAGCGGCCCGGGGCGGCAGCGCCCAGCACGGCTGGCCAGGCAGGGGCAGGGGAGGGACGCCCAGGTGGCGGCCCCCGAGACATGTGCAGGAGTGGTTTCTGTTCCTCTTTATAAACCTTCTCTTCGGTAAAACTCTCGGGTTTAGTCGTCACACGCTTAGCAGCACCCGGCTCATCCTTCACTCCAGCCCGACCCGGCGTGTGCTGTTCTCCGAGACGGACCTGGACATGCGAGCCGTCAGACGGGAGGCTGCGGGCCGAGGTGGGGGGCGGACCGGGAGGTGCGGGGGCAGGTCTTCTCAACCCCAGCAAGGCCCACCCGGGTCCGCAGGGGCACCCGCCTCGCTCAGTGCCACGGCGGGTCCTCACTTACTCCAGACGTAGCCTCGCAGGGCAGCGGGCCAGGCTGCCACAGCAATAAATTACCGAGCTCCAGCCCTGTTGTGAAAGGCAAATCCTGATTTTAAAGTGTTTTTCAACATAAAGTCACGGGAGTGGAAGTTCCAGCAGCAAAACAAAGTTATATAAGAGGAATAATAAATTAAAGATGTCGAGAGGCAGCGGTGACCGGCACAGACAGCCCGCGCGGCGCTCCCGCCGGCCCGGCCACGTCAGCGAGTCCACTGCCGCGGTGCATTCAGCCTCCGCGCCGCTCGGGGCTCCGGCGCCTCACACTTCTCTGCCGAGGCTTCTGACGCGAGTTTAGAGAAGCACAGAGGACTGGCCGTTGTAGTTCATTTTTCATAACTGGCTCAGCAAACAGGAAACACGCTGGGTTATTCTGCTGCGGTTACAGTGATTAGGGAAATCGCGTCATGCGCACAGTCGTGGCAGGTTCGGTGACTCAGGGAGGTAACCCCATGAAAGCAATTCATGGACATACTGCCGAAAACGTGTGAGCTTATACCTTCTCTTGTGCTTCAATTTGTAAAGCTTATGGATTCTTTGCAGTGATGACATACTTTGGTTGTATGCTTTATAAGATTCTAAAGTAGCAGTAAGGTGACTTGTCTAATCCCTGCCTGGATGCTATGCGCTGCTTGACCTTGGACAAGTCCCTTCTCCTCTCAAAGCCTCTGTTACCTCATTTGCAAAAAGAAATAATAATACTGCCTACCTCCTAGGAATATCACAAATTTTATGGAAATAATACATTGAAAACCACCTGAGAACAGGGCTTTCTGTATTGATTCATCTTTCTTACAGGTTATAATACTATCTGTGATCCATTTTCTACTTCAGTCATTTTTGTGTTTCTCCATTGAAAAATAAGCTGGGATCTAGGCAATCCAGAGTACTGGGGTAGGAAGTGAATATTGGGATGGTAAATAAAATAATCAAGAGTAGAAGTGAAGGAGTTCTCTGGTCATCTTATTTAGAAATTCTGGGGAGAGGTCCCTGAAGATACTGGTCAATCTGGGCGGAAGGCACAGCAAATTCAAAGCTTTGGAGAAAGAGCACAGTTGATGTTGAGGTATCAGGAGAGGGGACCACATGTGTAGAGAAAAAAACCAAGGGGAAGGAGGTCTCCTAACCAAACAAAGAGACGATGTGTTCACGAAATGGTTATGAAGCGGTGGTCAGTTTAAGGTAAGATGTTCTACCCGGAGCGTGAGGGGGATCGGAAGGCAAGCCAGGAGCCCCTGAGACCTCGGCTTCTGGTGACCTGTAGGCCCGGACCTGCGGTCAGCGCCTGGAGGAGCAGCCCCCCAGCCCTGAGGCCGAAGGGTGGGAGGAAGCACGGAATAGCCCCTCTGTTCCCCACACCCGACCTCCTCTGCTGTCCACTCCCACTCTAAGCAGCACAGAAACCGGAGGGCAAGGGGCCCTGTGCGTGAAAGTCACGAAGGTCGGCTCCTGGGCACACGCAGCGGGCAGTTGGTCCAGCAGAACAAACAGGAACCAGCCGGCGCTGGAAGCAGAGGCGTGCGGAGGTCGGACCACGCCGCGTCCCGGGTTCCCGCGGGCTGCTTGCTCCCATCGAGCAGAAGCTGGAGGGCTCAGGCCGGGGACTGAGTGTGTCTGACTGGACTTCAATAGGGTCGTCCCCATGGCTCTGTTGAGAGAACAGGAGGGAACAAGCGTGGAGCAAGGGGGTCATCGGGAGGCTCTCACACCCAGGGCAGAGGAGGGCGGTATGTTCAGAGATCTCCAAGATGACGGGGTTCGGCCAAGAGAGGAGAGGGTGCAAAAGAGCCGCTGACGACAAATTCTACATCTGAAAAGATCACTTAAGAAATACTGGAAATAAAGCCATATTCTGATGGAGAAAGAGCGAAAAGAGGGCATGGCTAACAGATGCTTAAAGACTGGCTAAAGCAAAATTTTCAGTCACGAAGAAAGTGATGAAGAATCTTGGAGCAACAGGATGAAAGAAGGAACAATAGAAAGAGTAGAAGTATGCGTATTCAGATTATTTTTCCTCGTGAGTTCCGTAACCCGACAGTTACCTGCATCAGGACAGCTGGAGACTTAATGTACAGCATGGTGAATATAGTTAGTTATATTGTATCATGTACCCGAAATTTGCTGAGAGTAGATTTTGTGCATTCTCACCACTAAAAGTAAAAGGGAAATATGTGAGCTGATGATTGTGTTATTTAGCCTGATTTGGTGATTGTCTTATACAGTATATGTGTATCAAGTCATGACACTGTCCACTTTAAACATATACAGCTTTATTTGTCAACTATAGTAAATCTGGAAAAAATAGATTTTTAAAAACCCAACAGAGATGCATAGAGAAATAGACAAGTCCGTAATACTTTGGCCACTTGATGCAAAGGGCTGACTCATTAGAAAAGACTCTGATGCTGGGAAAGATTAAAGACAACAGGAGAAGAGGGTGGCAGAAGATGAGATGGTTAGATGGCATCACTGACTCAATTAACATGAATCTGAGCAAACTCCCAGAACAGAAGAGCCTGGCGTGCTGCAGTCCATGGATCACAAAGAGTCAGACACGGCTGAGCGACTGGGCACACAGACAGCTTAATACAGAGGCCCCTAAACATTTGCATTCGCTCCTGTTGGGAGCCAGGGAGCACCCTTGGTTTAGGTTCAGATCTTAACACAGGATCTCGTGGTCACCCTTTAGAGCCATCTGATGATGCCACTTGGACCACGGGCAGCCCCAGCTCCATCTGTGCAGTGTCTGCAGGCCAGTGATGCTCCAATAGCACCTTTGCATACAGCATCTTAGTGCTGGTGTTTAGTTCCCATGGACTGGATACCGTAGCTCTGAGAGGCTGCTTCATAACAGCCGTGGCCGTTCTTCCTGGGAAAGCCTGGAGGTGGGAAGTCCAGTGACTTGAGCACTGTCCGCCTCTGCAGTTCTGGGGGCACATGGTGAGGGTCTCGGAGTCTGGAGGGGAGGGTGGAAGTGTGTTCTAGGTGGGGTCAATCACGCATTTGCACATGAGAGACACACTCTTATCTCTTCTGTTAGTGAGAAGGTGTGAACAAGCGCCCTTTGTTAAAACATAAGCTGGGACTAAAAAGATACTTCTCGAGTCCCTATGAGTTTCTGATGAGCGTGGCTAAGAGCACACGAGGCGTGCTAGGTCCGGCCTTTGTGCTGAAGTTGTCCACATGACTGGGTTCTAAGTAATGACACATGTTGTGTGTGTCCACTCACAGCTTGAGAAAATGTCCTACAAGCTAAGCAGCCCGTTAAACTATGTAGAGAGAACCAGATGGCTTTATTTACATAACTTTACATGAAAACAACTAAGAATAGAATTTTTTGTCATTTGGCTATTTGCTTGTGCCTCTTTCCAGCTTTTCCTAATGATAATTTTATGATTCATGAGTCAGTGTTCATGGTGGGTCATGTGTCTGGGTCTTGACAAAACAAGAGAAAACTGGCTTCCTAGGCCTTGCACCCAGAAATTCAGTCATTACAGTTGGGGTCACCCCAAAGCCGAAGGGGACTCTCATATCCCCTGAAGCAGAGAAGACCCCAGACTCCCTCCCCTGGAGCTCAGCATGTGGGAGGAGCCGGAGGCTCCTGACAAAACAGAACTACAGCCAAAGCTGGCCTGTGACGTTCGTCCACTTACAGGAGGCGTGCCGACAGGGAACGCAGAGACAGGGTAGAGGGCAGGTGCCCAGGGTGGGCGGGCAGTAAGGAGTGATTGATAATGGGGGCTAGGTGATGTTGTGTTCCAAAATTTATTTTGTGGATGGTTGCACAACTCTGTGAGTATATAAAGGCTTACTGTCCAGTTGCTAAGTCACGTCCGACTCTGAGACCCCATGGACTCGCCAGGCCTCTTTGAGTTTGCTCAAAGTCATGTCCCCTTCTCCTGCCCTCAGTCTTTCCCAGCACCAAGGTCTCTTTCAATGAGTCTGCTGTTCCCATAAGATGGGCCAAAGTATTGGAGCTCCAGCTTTAGCATCAATCTTTCCAAAGAAAATTCAGGACTGATTTCCTTTAGGATGTACTGGTTGGATCTCCTTGCAGGATAATTGTATGCTTTAAATGCATTCATTTGACAGTATGTGAATGATGGCTCAATAGACTGTTATAAAAAGCTTAAAAATAGAATTGCAATATTTTAAATTAATACTGTTACTTATTCTTATTATAAAGAAGGAAAAAAGAAGAAAGCATTTGGAAGGTGTCCTGTTCTTAGTGAGGATCATGATCTCTAGACCCATAAGTAAAACAGATAACCAAGCAGAGAGCCAGAAAATAGCAGAAATGTGAAATTTCTTTCCCTAAATAGAGAATCTCACCTTTAAGCAGTAAAAGCACTCTCTCCCTGTTATCCAGTGTAGGTTGCTTCCTGGAGAAAAATACTATTACTTACTGAGGAAGAAATTCATAAATATTCAGATATGTGTGTTCTGTTCAGTTCAGTTGCTCAGTCGTGTCCGACTCTTTGCAACACCATGAACCCCAGCACACCAGGCCTCCCTGTCCATCACCAACTGCTGAAGTCTACCCAAACCCATGTCTATTGAGTCAGTGATGCCATCCAACCATCTCATCCTCTGTCTTCCCCTTCTCCTCCTGCCCTCAATCTTTCCCAGCATCAGAGTCTTTTCAAATGAGTCAGCTCTTCGCATCAGGTGGCCAGAGTATTGGAGTTTCAGCTTCAACATCAGTCCTTCCAATGAACACCCAGGATCTCCTTTAGGATGGGCTGGTTGGATATCCTTGCAGTCCAAGGGACTCTCAAGAGTCTTCTCCAACATCACAGTTCAAAAGCATCAATTCTCCGGCGCTCGGCTTTCTTCACCGTCCAACTCTCACATCCATACATGACCACTGGAAAAACCATAGCCTTGACTAGATGGACCTTTGTGGACGAAGTAATGTCTCTGCTTTTTAATATGCTGTCTAGGTTGGTCATAACTTTCCTTCCAAGGAGTAAGCATCTTTTAATTTTATGGCTGCAGTCACCATCTGCAGTGATTTTAGAGCCCCCCAAAATAAAGTCATCCACTGTTTCCACTGTTTCCTCATCTATTTGCCATGAAGTGATGGGACCAGATGATATCACATCTTTTGCTTATGTAAGCACTGAATGCCTACTAAACAGCATCTTAAAAAATTTTAAGCACTATCTTCAAGTTCATTTTTTACAGATCCCTTTGTAATATCTACTTTGATCCCTCTAACCCGCACATGGCTCATGGCTGCTACAGTGATTGCATGGTACAGACACTGAGTTAACACTTCACTCCCATGGGAAGGAGAACACGAGTGTCACTAAAGGGGCACAGAGCCCTGGATGGATGCAGCACCACCAAGACCACTGAAGCAGAGACCCTCGGATGGACGGAGACGGAACCTCTGCCCGGGCAGGTCTCCTTCCCTTCTCCAGGCCGCTCGCTGCCTTTTCCTCAAGGCACCGAGGATCCTTAGACCTTGGTGTCTGGCATTCCTGACGCTCTGGCTAACACACTGGCCATTCCCGCTGCTTTGCTCTGGCACCCAGGCCGAGTGGCCAGCATGTCCTCGTCACCAGGTGGCTGAGTTCCTTTCTGGAGGAGTGAGGGGCAGCTCAGAGCTGACCAGGTAGATACTCTTCTCCTGTGGGACAGTGTCCTCCAGGGACAGATGCTTTTATTCCTCCACCACGTGGTCAAGATCACACACTCGCCCAGTACTTACTGATGACCCTTTTGTGGGAAAACACTCATTTTGAACCATATATTTCAGCCAAAATATGTGGACGGTGTGCTGTGCTCAGATGTTCCATTCCTTTATAAGGCAAGTCCGCTGGAGTCGGCAAGCAAGAGCTTAGTGGTCAGAAGTCTGGTTTGGGACACTTTGCTGTTTCTAATCTTGGCAGCATCTGTGAGCCATTTTCAACAGCCCATGGTAAACAGCTAGGATCTTGGCCAACACAGAGAAGGAAAGAAATATGATAATTTAATGAAAAGGATTTCAAGCAAGGTTGTCTTTGGTGGCTGGACGTTGGCGACGTCTGCATGCAGGGACTTATCCTCTCCTTGTAGTCTGCTGGGCTCTTCCCGTTTCTGCACAGAAGAAAGCTGCTCGCTCTGCAAGGACAGCCTTCCCCAAGTGTCAGCCTTTCGAGGACTTAGGTGGTTTTTGGAGATTAAGGGAAAGGGAGAGTGGAGGGGAATGCCAGTGAGTCTCTGAAGTGAGAGTGTTGGCAAAGCAGGGGCAAGAAGGACCACTTGCGGGCGGCCTCCTGGTGTGGTCAGCAGAGGTCTGACCAAGAGCCTGAAATCAGACAGGACTGGTCCTCTGCTTCCCAGGGTCAGCGCCGAGCAGGAAGCAGGAACACGAGGCGCATTCAGGGAAAGGGGGGCAGGAGGTTCCCGCATGGCGTGGGCCCCACCCGCTGGTCCCCATAGCTGCCAGGCCAGGCCCTCCGGGAGCCGGGTGTCTGGGGAGCGGCTGGCGGGCAGGACAGCCCCGGAGCTCAGAGTCCGCCCACCTGCCTAGGGCCATGGTCCTGGCAGGTCACAGGCAGCCTTGCCCACTGAGACAGCTGCTCAGCGCTCCTCCCGGGAGCCGCGTTCTCCCCAAGTTTGCCATGAGCCTTAGGTGGGTTCACAGCCTGAAAGCACTGGGAAGAGGGCATGACACACAGCAAGGGCCGTGCAAATGCTTGTTACACACCCTCCTGGCACCGTGCAAAACTCTACCCGAGGCTCACAGCCGCCCCAGGGTGTGGACCCCAAGAATGACGGAAGGATTGCCGCAGCCCCCCGGGACTGGAGCCCGGGTCAGAGGGGGAGCGAGTTTCTGAGGGTGAGGACAGCGGCATTTCCTGCTGCCCCCTGACATGCCTGCAAGTTCGCTGAAAATATGATGGCTGCAGAATGTTAGGTTATCTCCAGATTATGCCCCAGCATTTTAATCATGATGTGTGGTGTGTGGACATGCATATGTGAACCCGTGTGTGTGTGCATAATGTGTACATGTGTGTAAGAGAGAGAGTGTGTTCTGTTGCAGGTCTTGCCGCCAAGAGACAGGATACATATGCCCTCAGAAAAACTGAAACTCCACTTAAACTAATTCGGTGAGAAATCAATGAACGTGTCACGATTTCTTCAACCAAAAAATGAAGGTTTGCATTTTCCTGCCGGCGGGCAGTCAGAAGCGGGAACCCGGCTGAGTTAGCTGTCTCTTGTGGTTTTGGCCGCCTTTGCAGGTCAGGACCAAGCATGTCTCGGGTGCTGTGGAGAAGACAGCTCAGCGTGGGAAGCAGGAGGAGCAGAGAGCTGGTGGCTGCAGCCAAGCCGCTTAGCTCTCCCAGCCTGAGGGGAGCCTCGACTCTCTGTCTCCATGGAAACCGCCCCATCACTCTCTGCTGTACCCTGGGGTCTCCTGTCCAGTGAGGACCCGGGCCTGAGCAGAAGGCAGGCCTGGGGCCCGGGCAGGTGGTTGGGATGGTGACCAGAGAACCAGAAGCTAAAAATATACCAGCTCCTTGTCCTCAGAGCAGCATATAAAATAAGTGGGCTTGGGTGCCTGCTTGCAGGAGTCCAGGAGGCAGTCGTTTGGTTTCTTAACAAAAATAGCTGTGCTATCCTCTCCTATCTTCCTTACACATGTGAGTGCATGTATGTGTCTGTTTACTGCATTTAAAATATCCTGTGTCTTTGCAAAAAGGGTGTGAAATTTGATGGATTTGATCAATAACATTAATAGTGATCCTCCCATTTCAATTACTGAAACAATTTAACCTTATCAATTCTCTTGAACATGTTGACTTGCCTTGCTAACCATCTTTTTCCATCTTACAGTTTTGTCCAGATTGATCCTGAACTACTTTAATAATCCATTTTAAATTGACCAAACTGGGTAGAATCAAAGGTAACGTGTGTTGTGTGTATTACACCATGTGCTTCATGATGGAATAACTGGAGGAATTTTTATCAAGCGTAAGTTGTTTTGAATCTTTGCAGGAAGGCAAAGAACTGATTAGTATCATAGGAAGAAAGATAGTGATCAAGATGAAGAGGGGACCTGGGAAATGACCTGGGTAAATGATGAAAAAAATTAAAGACTGTGCTTCTGCTTTGTGTCGTTTATGTGCATTTCCACAAGATTAACAATGTTTTTAGAAAGAAAATGAGCTGTTATTGGAATGATAGCTAATTCAAAACTAGGATTGGCATTCCCATGAACTTGAGATGGAGAGGAGCCAAGTCTGGGAGCCGAAGTTGAATCTGCCGCCCTCCGGAGCTCTCGACCTGCGCTGGCGAGTAGACGGGCAGCACGGAAGCCCAGGTAGGAGGCTGAGGGTCACGGTCACGGCTCTGCAAGTCCTTCTGGCTGTCTTCTGTTCCTAGAGATCACTTCCTCTGCAGCTCTCCTCTCCTGCTGGAGATCAGGCTGAGGACCGGCTCCTGAGGTCTGCCGCATCTGGAGCTGCTGGCGGGGCTCGGGAACCATTGGGGCGTGGGCCACCGAAGGACCTGGATCACCAACCTTTGGTCTTCTTGAGTAAATAAAAAGTGGGCTCTGGTTCTAAAAAAGTCTCTAAAATTTTACTAATTTTTTTAAATCTTTAAAAATTATTTTGAGAACATTTTCTCACCTGTGAGTTTACATAGTGTGAAAGCTGTACACAGACTGTATTTGTATAACTTTTGTTTTAAAAAAGTCAGTGGTCCAGAGGGTTAAAACTTTTTTACAGCCATGTTAAGTGTATTCAGCCCAGAACCTCCATGGCTCTGGTGAAAAAACAGCCACAGCAGCACTCAAATTAACACTTAAAAAAGAACTGGAATCGACGTAATTCAAACTCAAGTGGAAAGAGATACAGTGAGAGTCAAGCTCGAGATGCATGATGAGGGTGAGGTTTCAGCCCCAAGGCCAGGGTCCCGCCTTGTGGGGTCACTCACATCTGTGATGTACGTTGACCTTTTCCTGTGGTTCCTTGCCCTTTGGTTTTTTCTACAATCCAGTTTGGATGAAATGGATGAAGTGATCTGAACTTGCTTTTTTTAAAAAAACATTTCAAGAGGAGAACTAAAATCTTCCAACTAGATTTGAAAATTGAAAAAAGAAAGTTATATAATTCCTTTTTAAATGTCAGCGTTTTGGAGTTCCACTTGTCTTGGTTTAAACTTGGGCCACAGAAAATGGGTATTGACCTGGCAAGTGGCCCCACGCTTTGGGGTTGTAGGAAGGCAGGCGACAGGTCAGCCCAGGCTGCACCTCCGGCTGCAGGTACAGAGAGGGTCACAGGACAAGTGACCTGCCCTTTGCAGCATCCACGCGGGGCCCATCCCTGGGCTTGGAGTACATCCACCTAAGCAGGTCTCTCAGTGATTTCTGCTTCTGTTACTGCAGCTCAGGGCAGTGGGGTGAATCGTCCTTTCTTCCCCGTCTCCACGGGACCCTCAGCATCATCAGAGAGTCATAAGGAAGATAGCAGGCTTGACAAGCAGCCGCCTCCTGATGCCTGATAGAGCCTCCAGAGCTTAGTGGCTCCTAAGAGAATGTGTGTAGCCACTAGACAAACAGACCAACAAACAAAGCTGGCAAGGCCTGTTCGTCAACCTTAAGTCTCATGATTAAAGTGCTGTAGTCCCTAAAAGGAGAAAATGAATCTCATAGGCCCATAGCACTGTGATCTATGATTTTTTTTACACATAATGTCATGTAAGATATTCCAGTAGATAGATGTAAAATCCTTATCCTTGCATTCTTATACAAATGGAAAAATAAATACAAATTGCAGCCCCAGTACAAGTCAAGCTGACAACTTAATGTGATGAGGGACAAGACTGAGCCTTGATGAGGTCCTGGTCTACCACAGGGGAGGCTGGACTCAGGCCACCTGCCCCCAGCAGTGCAGCCACGCCTCCTAACTTAGACTACTGGTCAACTCTCTGCTACATTTGTGGGTCTGTTTGAGAAACTTCGACTTTATCTAGGAATCCGTTGATAGATGTCATGGCTCCACCTTCAGCCTTGAGAATGTGCTGAGCTCTGTTCCATAAGCCAGCAGACCTCCCAGGGCCAGCTGGGATGCACATAGGTTTAACAGATAAAGGGCAGGACACCCAGTGCAACTTCGAGTGAAGGTCAGCAGTGAACTGATCATTATGTATAAGCTTGTCTCAAAATTGGGCTTCCCAGGTGGCCCCGGTGGTAAAGAACTTGCCTTTCAATGCAGGAGACATAAGAGACTTGGGTTCAATCCCTGAGTCAGGAAGATTTCCTGGAGGAGGTAATGGCAGCCCACTCCTGTATTCTCGCCTGGAGAATCCCATGGACAGAGGAGCCTGGTGGGCTACGGTCCACAGGGTCACAAAGAGTTAAACACTCAGCCCAGCGCAGCACGTTCTCAGAGTTAGTCATTGTTTCGCTGATAGTTAAGTTTAACTGGGTGTCCTGTGCTGCTTGGGTGCGTGTTTGGTTCCTAAACCTGGCAATTCCGATTCCTAAGCTGACATCTCTGAGGAGGGTGAGAAGTATCAGGTGGATGATCGACAATAATGCAACTCTAATGGAAAAATTCTGTAACCTTCGAAAGTCAGTACACACATCCTCCTTTATGTCCTGTCAGAGCTGGTTTCAAATAGCGCATCCTGCAGATTGCTGCTGATGTCTCAGTGAGTGTCTGACAAAGCAGGAAGAGAAATAAGGGGTGGTGTCTGTTATTTCTAAGTTGATCTGTAATTTGCATTTTCCACTCATTCCATGGCTGTAAAATGGAAGTCCCGACTAGACTAGGAAGTCCTCTGGAAAAGATGTGAGTCAGACGGTGGTTTCTGAGATGAGCCGGGATCTGAGGGTGTCCTTGCCATGCGTGGCAGGAAAGCAAAACCTGTGGATAAGCAGAGCGAGCCTGTGGCACTGCCTTCCGAGTTGTGTGTAATCGTCACTAGGAGTCTAGGGAGTAAATCACCTCCGGATTTACTTGTGAAGTAACAGATTTGGAGCAGTTAAATAGCTCGTGTGAAGAGGCTCAGTTCAGGAGCCTTGGAGCCGGGGGAAACCCAGCTGTGACCGACCCGACCTCAGTGGCATTGCACTGCACCTGCTGAAATGCGAATTTTTAAATCCACTTTACTACATTAGTTTTTAATAATACATATGATCTTCCCATATCTTTATCACAAACATTTCTCAACACAGCAAGCAATAGAAGCTCCTGAGGTTAAGTGAATTCCTCCATCAGAATGGGGGCTGTTTTGAGTGACACAGGATCCCCATGGCCGCTCAACCACGGACAAGAGCCCCCTGAAGCCAGGTGGGATTCCCGAGGAGGCACACGGGCGTGTGAAGAGAACACTACGCAACTCTGTTTAGAACCAGCTCGCTTCACTTTTAAAACAGTTTGAGAAGATGGCCCTGGCTCTTTAATAATCGAAAGCAAGGCCTGACCGTCAGTTGGTTGTGAGGGACAGAAGGGGAAAGAGATGAGAAAAATGCCCATGACTTGACGCAGCGCGGCCTTCACCATCCACAGCGCCAAAGCCGGGGGCCTGACAGAGGGACAGCTGGAAGGGAGAAATCTCTGGGCTGGGAGAGATCGGCCCCGGGAACGGGTCTTCCTCTGACCCGATAAAGTCCAAACTGCAGGATGGGAAGGGATCCCTCGATTCTGGGGGGAGGGATGAGTTAAAGAAGGTTTCTATGGTTACAATGAGAACCTACCATATAGCACAGGTTGGTGCTCTGTGGTGACCTAAATGAAAAGGAATCCAAAAAAGAGGGGCTGATGATACATGTGTAACTGAACCAGTTTGCTGTGCAGCACAAGCTCACACAACGTCGTAAAGCAACTGGACTCCAGTGAAAACAAGTATTCAAGCAGTTACTTGGGAAACAACAGAAAGACAGAGGGACTGTGTCTCCAGGCTTCCAGTTTCACACACGTAATCCCGTCTGCTTCACCAAGGCACGTAGGAGCTTTTTCTGCCCTGGGGAGACAGCTGACGTTTCTCATGAACGTGATGTTTCCGCTTCGATGTCGAGGGCAGAGCAAGACAAATGAGCGACAATGAAATTCCTCAGAACCGTCAGCTCCCCTGGGAGGACTAAGGCTGGGCAGTGAGACCTGAAGTGGCCTGGTAGCTGCCTCCTCTCGGGAGATCAGAGAGGCCCTTCCTGGGGTGACATTTATCCCAACATCTACATGGCTGGAAGTAGCCGGTCCATTTCAGGTGATGGGGAGGGAAGACAGGCCGCGGGCGTGTTTGAGAAGAGGCGAGGTACCAGTGAGGACTGGAGGTGAGTGACGCAAACACAAGTTAGAGGGGACACGTCACAGGCTCCAAAAGGTCGCCCGAAGCCGACAACCTGCGGCTGCTTATCGTGCAGAGAAGGGACCCGGCGAAGGGAGGGGTCCCCCAAAGATGGCTCCACCTGGAGGGGAAGCCAGAGGGATGAAACCCCCGGGGTGTGACTGGCCAGCGGACGGTGGCCCTGGCGCTGGACCGCCTGGTGAACGCACTGATGTCAGAATTCACAGAATAACTTCTTAGGTCAACTGCAAACCGGCGTTGAGGTCGACGCAGTTTGCGTTTCCAGGTTGTGCTGGCTGGTTCCACCACGTACACCTCCTGCCCTGGTGGAGCCTTGAGAAAGAGCTGCCTGAGGACTCTGGCTTGTGACGGGGGGTCCGGGGTGCAGCTGGGGTTGGAGCTGCCGCAGGGGGCCACGCAGCCCTGGCGAGGGTGCTGCCCCCCAGCCCCTGGACGGCCCGCTGGGGTGCTCGCCACAGAGGCCAGCCTCCGGCGAAGGCATGATTCCGCTTTGCTAAACCTGAAAAGGCACACGCATTCATTTTTATAGATGATTTTGATACATTTCTGCTAAACCAGATACCAAAAGGGAAAAAGAATCTGCTTTTTCCCCCTAAAAATTGAAGCAAGCTAAACGAAATAACATGTGTGGCTTCTATAATGACTCAATCGCTCTGATTTTTGAAGTCT
Organism: Giraffa tippelskirchi; assembly: GCF_054371585.1. Lineage (NCBI taxonomy): Eukaryota > Metazoa > Chordata > Mammalia > Artiodactyla > Giraffidae > Giraffa > Giraffa tippelskirchi. Next base: position 165,422,744 of record NC_137283.1, on the reverse strand, counting down.
AAATATTGTACACACACAATATGGTGTGTAATATTGTGTGATGTTGTGTGGATAAGACAGTGCTGACGTCCAGGGAGTGAGCGTGCTGAGGCGAGGTCACGGCCCAGGTCTGAAGCAGGTGCCCTGTCCCCGTGCCCATGTCTCTGCTGCTGGGATCCGAGGGGCTGCACCCAGCCGTCGGCCTCGAGACCACCCTTCAAATCCTGATTTTGCCACAGTCAGTGGACAGACATTTTGGAGTCTGTGATGGGCTCTTGGACCCCAAGTCCTCCAAACTTTTATCTTAATCAATGGTCACTCTTGGGTAAAACTACCATGGTTCCCAGAGGAAGAGAGGGGAGGGATAAATTGGGAGACTGGATTGACATAGACGCACTACGGTATATGAAATGTGTTTAGTCGCTCAGTCATGTCTGACTCTTTGTGACCCCGTGGACTGCAGTCTGCCAGGCTCCTCTGTCCATGGGATTCTCCAGGCAAGAACACTGGAGTGGGTTGCCATGCCCTCCTCACAATACATAAAACAAATCGCTAATAAAGACCTGCTGTGTAGCACAGGGAACTCTACTGAACACTCTGCAAAGACCTAAATGGGAATAGAATCTAAAAAGAGGGGCTATATGCATACGTGAGACTGGTTCATTTTGTCGTACACCTGAAACTCACACAAGCTTGTGAGTCAACTATGAGCCAACAGAAATTTTAAAAACAGGCACAGTTTGTTCAAAAGCACTTTCTAGTCTGAGGGAGTGAATGTGCGGACGGACAAGACACAGGCGGGCTCTGAGAGAAGGGCTGTCAGGGGCCTCCGGGGGAGAGTGATGAGCGATGAGCCCTTCCCCACAGCGCGTGCACGCCTGCGCTCTGTCGTGTCCGCCTCCTTGTGACCCATGGACTGCAGCCGGCCAGGCTCCTCCGTCCGCAGGGTGCAGTGATGGGAGCAGAAACCCAGCCAGGCCCGGGCGTCGGTGGCGGGGGCGGTGGGGCGGGTGGTCACAGAGCTCCTGGGGTCCCCAAGGCCTCTGGGCAGACGTCTCGGCCCTGACGCAGGCGAGTGGCCTCCTGTAATTTAAAAGCACCTGTTTCTCATTCTCTGGAGCCGCCGGCGTCCCTGCTCTCAGAGGGCAGGCTGTGGCAGTGTTCAGCCAGGCATCTCAGAGGCCGCCGCAGCCTCAGGTCACCTCTGCCAGCGCCCCCTCCTTCTGCTCCAGAACAAGAGGCTACAGTCGCTGGCTCACTGGGGTGTGGTGCTCTCGGAGGATTACCTGCTAGGCTGCAAGGAAAGTGCGGATTTAGCCGGAGCCGAGCAGGACCAAAGAGGGAGGGTCTGTCCCTTCCAGCCGCCCCCTGAATGCCCGTCCGGCACTGTCCACATTGCTGATGGCATGGGGAGGGTGAGGGGGTCTCGGCCAAGGACCACACTCTCTTCTGCCCTGGGTGATGTTTCCACGGGGCCCACGAGACCCACGGGCCAGCTCAAGCACATAACCACCTTTACTCTGGTGCAGGGAATCCGGTTTTCAAAAGTCATCCAATTTAGTAAGCTGTCCCAAAATGCAGGGACTGCAAAAACAAGAAATGCAGATCCCAGGCTCCTCCTGCTGGCACCCTCCTGTCTTGGCGTCTGGGGTTCTTTCCTCAAACCCTGAATTATAGAATCACAGTCTGTGACACATACAATTCTTGCTGTCTGATATCAACACCAAGCTAATACTTTTTGGGTTTTGCAGAAGCAGAATGCCTTTTCCTACATGGGTAACCAGTTTGGTTTCACCCCCAAAATGACTTTTTTTAAGCTACTAACCCTAACCCTAATCTCTAGTTCCAGGTTCTAGACTTCTAATAAAACAGTCTGACTTTTCAGCAGCTTTGGGCCTGGTTCTCACCCAGCTGTAAACTGAGAAGTGATCGTGGAGCCCCCGACCGTGTGAGTCAGGCTTTACAGCTCAGAGCCTCGGAAGGCGAGGCAGGAGAGGCTGCACACTGACCTGGCCTGGAGCAGGGCGTTAGACGTCTCTGCAGCCTCAGGACCAGCTGCTCTGATCTCTGGTGGGCGAGAAGGAGGCTGGACTTCTGGAGCTTCTAATATGGGCTAGTCTTGAGGTCTGTCATTTGATTTCATCCTCGTGAGCACTCCCAGAGCGGGGTGCTAGAATCTGCCACTTTTTGTGCAGAAGACACTGAAGCTCAGAGAACTTTGAGGACCTGACTGAAATAGCTGATTCTGAATTAGCAGAAGATACTTTGCATTGCAAAAAACATTGCAAAGAAAGGCAATGCCAAAGAATGTTCAAACTACCACACAATTGCACTCATCTCACACGTTAGCAAAGTAATGCTCAAAATTCTCCAAGCCAGCCTTCGACAGTACGTGAACCGTGAACTTCCAGGTGTTCAAGCTGGATTTAGAAAAGGCAGAGGAACCAGAGATCAAATTGCTGACATCCGTTGGATCATATAAAAAGCAAGAGAGTTCCAGAAAAGCATCTACTTCTGCTTTATTGACTACACCAAAGCTTTTAACTGTGTGGATCACAACAAACCGTAGAAAATTCTTAAAGAGATGGAATACCAGACCACTTTACCTGCCTCCTGAGAAATCTGTATGCTGGTCAAGAAGCAACAGTTAGAACCAGACGTGGAACAACAGACTCGTTCCAAATTGGGAAAGGAGTACGTCAAGGCTGTATATTGTCACCCTGCTTATTTAACTTCTATGCAGAGTACATCATGAGAAACGCTGGGCTGGAAGAAGAACAAGCTGGAATGAAGATTGCGGGGAGAAATATCAGTAACCTCAGATATGCAGAGACACCACCCTTATGGCAGAAAGTGAAGAAGAAGTAAAGAGCCTCTTGATGAAAGTGAAAGATGAGAGGGAAAATGTTGGCTTAAAACTCAACATTCAGAAAACGAAGATCATGGCATCCGGTCCCATCACTTCATGGCAAATAGATTGGGAAACAGTGGAAACAGTGTCAGACTTTATTTTGGGGGGCTCCAAAATCACTGCAGATGGTGACTACAGCCATGAAATTAAAAGACTCTTGCTCCTTGGAAGAAAAGCTATGACCAACCTAGACAACATATTAAAAAGCAGAACTATTACTTTTCCAACAAAGGTCCATATAGTCAAAGTTATGTTTTCTCCAGTGGTCATGTATGGATGTGAGAGTTGGACTATAAAGAAAGCTGAGCACTGAAGAATTGATGCTTTTGAACTGCGGTATTGGAGAAGACTCTTGAGAGTCCCTTGGACTGCAAGGAGATCCAACCAGTCCATCCTAAAGGAGATCAGTCCTGGGTGTTCATTGGAAGGACTGATGTTGAAGCTGAAACTCCAATACTTTGGCCACCTGATGTGAAGAACTGACTCATTGGAAAAGACTCCGATGATGGGAAAGATTGAAAGTGGGAGGAGAAGGGGACGACAGAGGATGAGATGGTTGGATGGCATCATTGACGTGACAGACATGAGTTTGAGCAAACTCTGGGAGTTGGTGATGGACAGGGAAGCCTGGAATGCTGTGGGTCATGGGGTCACAGAGAGTCAGACACGACTGAGCTGAACTGACTTTTAGTGAAGATACTGTGAATATATGCACTTTCTGAGAAGTGAGAAAACTAGCCAAAAGGAAAGAAGTGAGGCAGCGTGAAGGAGAGAAAGGAAAGGGGAGGAATAGGATGAGGAAGAGGGTGTGTGTACATGTGTGTGTCCATGATGAGTGTGTGCACGTGTGTGTACGTGTGTGTCCATGATGAGTGTGTGTGTGCATGTGTGTGTACGTGTGTGTCCATGATGAGTGTGTGTGCACGTGTGTGTACGTGTGTGTGTCCATGATGAGTGTGTGTGCACATGTGTGTACGTGTGTGTGCCCATGATGAGTGTGTGTGCACGTGTGTGTACGTGTGTGTCCATGATGAGTGTGTGTGTGCATGTGTGTGTACGTGTGTGTCCATGATGTGTGTGTGTGCATGGGTGTGTATGTGTGTGTGTCCATGATGAGTGTGTGTGTGCACGTGTGTGTACGTGTGTCCATGTGTGTGTGTGCACGGGTGTGTATGTGTGTGTGTCCATGATGAGTGTGTGTGTGCACGTGTGTGTACGTGTGTGTCCATGATGAGTGTGTGTGTGCATGTGTGTACGTGTGTGTGTCCATAATGAGTGTGTGTGCACATGTGTGTACGTGTGTGTGTCCATGATGAGTGTGTGTGCAGGTGTGTGTACGTGTGTGTCCATGATGAGTGTGTGTGTGCATGTGTGTGTGCGTGTGTCCATGATGTGTGTGCGTGCACGGGTGTGTATGTGTGTGTGTCCATGATGAGTGTGTGTGCATGTGTGTGTACGTGTGTGTCCATGATGAGTGTGTGTGTACGTGTGTACGTGCGTGTGTCCATGATGTGTGTGTGCACGTGTGTGTATGTGTGTGTGTCCATGATGAGTGTGTGTGCACGTGTGTGTACGTGTGTGTCCATGATGAGTGTGTGTGCACGTGTGTGTACGTGTGTGTCCATGATGAGTGTGTGTGCGCACATATGTGTATGTGTGTGTGTCCATGATGAGTGTGTGTGTACGTGTGTGTACGTGTGTGTGTCCATGGTGTGTGTGTGTGTGCATGTGTGTGTACGTGTTTGTGTCCATGATGAGTGTGTGTACGTGTGTGTGTACGTGTGTGTGTCCATGATGAATGTGTGTGTGTATCTCTGTGTGTGTGTATGTGTGAGTGTGTATGGAGGGAGCTGGAGTGAGAGGCAGAGAAGCAACGTAGGGGAAGCGCAGAGGCCCCACCTCCTGCCCCTGGAGGAACCCCCTGCCCTGTGACTCCTCAGGTGATCACAACAGGAGAGGCATATAAATGTATTTCACAACCAATCAAAGTCTGATAGTCCTTTTTATTTATCTTTAATGTGGGAATTCAGAATTCCACTTTCAGTACAGGTTTAAAGAAAACGGGGTTCAAAAAGATACATGTACTCCACGTTTATAGCATTACTATCCACAATAGCCAAGATAATGGAAGCAACTTAAATGTCTATCGACAGATGAATAAAGAAGATTTGGTGTGTGTGTCTCTCTCTATATATAATGGAATATTACTCAGCCATAAAAAATGAAATAATATGACCACTTGCAGCAACATGGGTGGACATACAGATTATCATATTTAAGTAAAGTAAGTCAGAGAGAGACAAATATCATATCATTCATTTATATATGAAATCTAAAAAATAAAAGATACAACTGAACTTATTTATGAAACAGAAATGAACCTGCAGACGTAGAAATCAAATTTATGGTTACTAAAGGGGAAAAGAGGGGAGAGAGAAATCAAGAGTTTGTAATTAAAATACATGCAATACTGTATATAAAATAGAAAAAATAAGGACCTAACTGGGTAGCACAGGGGACTGTACTCAGTATCTTGTAATAATGTATATGGAAATATTATGGAAAATGATGTGTGCATATACACACAATGTGTGTGTGTAACGGAACCACTGCGCTGCACACCTGGAGCCAACACAACACTGCAAATCAACTGCGTGCGCTCAGTGGCTCATTTGAGTCCAACTCTTGGCGACTCCATGGGCGGGAGCCCCCCGGCTCCTCTGTCCATGGGATTCTCCAGCAAGAATATTGGGGTGGTTGGCCATGCCCTCCTCCAGGGGATCTTCCCCATCCAGGGACTGGACCTGGTTCTCCTGCACTGCAGGCCACTGGGCCACCAGGGAAGCCCCCCAAATTAACTTCAATTAAAAATAGTCTAAAAACTAATCTTCATGGAAAATGTGTGGTTATATTGTGACCCCAGTGTTTGCCCATGACTTCTCTCAAGCTTGTATTTCTACTCACTTAGAACTCATGTGGTTTCACGGTGTACCAATCGCACACTCTGGTGAAGGTCTTGTTTGTCGATTACAGAAGGGGTTATTTTCTTCGAAGCAGGAGTAGTTGCTGAGAAGCAGGTTTATCCGGCTGACCTCTTGGTGATGGCTCTGGGTGTGTCTGTTATAATTTATTCCTCTCCTTTGCATGGATCCCTATGCACTTTTCTTTAAGTCTTATTCACAGAAAGCCGTGTTTATCTTACGGAGATTTGATGCGCATCTGAGCTTAGGGGTCGGTATCCAGTGTGAAACTTGAAGGATGCTAATGTGGGAAACTCCAATGTGAGGTCCTTTCCTCAATGCTCAGGCAGGCCCATGGGACTCACAGGGTGGCCGTCTCCCCACTGGTGGGTCCAGGAGATGTCACGGAGCCTGTGCGTTCTCTCTCCTTCTTGGATGAGAGAGAAACTAGCTTCTGGCAGAATCCTCGCATGACCCCATACATGGTGGGGATAGCAGTACCTTCAGAGGCTTTGCCAGACTTTTCCCTCCTCAGTGTTGTCTCTGTGCTGTCAACCGCAGCGTTGAAAGTGCCGAGTCATCGAGACTTAAACAAGGGCTGGCCCAGAGGAGTCACGGGGTCACTTCTAGCTGAGATCACTGTTAGAGCACACACGTCTTACTTTTGTTGTTGGAAAATTTCTCCCCTCCACAAAAAAAGCAATTTCTTGGTTTATAGACAGATGGAAATGTTATTGCGGGGATTCCAGTACGAAGCAAATGTCACAGAAAGACCTTTTTCTCATTATGTGCATAGGGCTCCTTATTACATTAGACTTACTTCCCCACGCCTCCCTTCTCACGCTTACATAACCACTTCAGAGTCAAGTCCAAACTCCGCACACGGTATCGGATCTCTGCATGACTCAGGCAGACCTCTGGTCCCCTGACTCAGTCCTGCGCCGCCTGCTTCCCGGCACTTTCCCACAGAAGGGCGGGGTCACTCCGTCTGCCCTTCACGAGGTGCTCAGCCTCATCTCGGAGACGCCAACCTTCTCACCACCTACGATTTATCACAGCCCACTTCCTCCCACCATGCAGCATGCCCAGTGGCGCTCTTGTTCCCATTTATGAGCTGCGCCATTTCACTAGAAACATTTTTAAACATCTGTGGGCACTTCAGTCTTTTTGCACAGCTGAGTTCCCAGAGCCAAACTGATGACCCTTCACAGAGTTGGGATGGAGCTTTTATTTTTTAATGAATGAACTGACTTCAAGCATCAGAGGGGGAACTGGATGTTGGGGGTCCTAATCCCAAGGAACACGTAGATACCAAGAGAGAAAGAAAGAATTACACCACCAGAAACTAAGAACCCAAGAACTGTACCAATAAGCTCCCAGCTCCAACCCTCTAGCAAACTAACCCGAGATGCTGGACGCCTCCCCCACTCAGTCCTGAGATGTGGTGGACAGGAGAACGAGGCGGAGCAGGTGTGAGAGCCAGGAGAAACCTCCAGGGAGACGGCAGGGGCTGCCTGCAGCAGGAGGGGTGCAGGGACCCCGGGGGCACCGGTGTGAGTGGAGACGGAGGTTTCCATTGTTCTCTTATTTCTGTACCAGATCCACAATATGAGGCAGAAAGTGCTTTCTCTAACGAAAGCATCAAGGCCAATGAGAAGAGGGGGATATTTAGCAGATGGGGAAACTGGTCAGCTTCTTAAGAAAAATAGGTTAGAATCTACCTCGGGCTACATTTGGTGCCAGGTTTACGAAAGCTCTAAATGTGAAAGCTAAAAATGTTAAAGAAAATATAAGAAGAAATATAAGAACATGCTTGAGAATTGGGGGTGGGGGTTCTTCTTAAATGAGATCCCAAGAACAAAACAAATGTTTAATTAGTTGATATATCAAAATTGAGGATTTATTTTCAATAAAAGTTGATATTAAGAAAATTAATAAAGGCGATTGACCATCTGATGGTATCCATATGTAGAGTCATCTTTTGTGTTGTTGGATGAGGGTGTTTGTTATGACCAGAGTGTTCTCTTGGCAAAACTCTGTGACAGAGGATGAGATGGTTGGATAGCATCACCGACTTAATGGACATGAGTTTCAGCTCTAAGAGACAGTGGGAGACAGGGGAGCCTGGTGTGCTGTACTCTCACGGTCTCAAAGAGTCACCATGACTTAGTGACTGAACAACAACAGCAGCCATAAAGATGATACACTGGGAGAAGATTTTGCAATGTACAAAATCAGTAATAATGGATCAGTTCAGTTCAGTTCAGTTGCTCAGGTGTGTCCAATTCTTTGAGACCCCATGGACTGCAGCACACCAGGCTTCCCTGTCCATCACCAACTTCTGGAGCTTGCTTAAACTCATGTCCATAGAATTGGTGCTGCCATCCAACCATCTCATCCTCTGTCGTCCCCTTCTCCTCCTGCTCTCAATCTTTCCCAGCATGAGGGTCTTGTCTAATGAGTCAGTTCTTCCCACTGGGTGGCCAAAGTATTGGGGTTTCAACTTCAGCATCAGTTCTTCCAATGAATATTCAGGACTAATTTCCTTTAGGATGGACTGGTTGGATCTCCTTGTAGTCCAAGGGACTCTCAAGAGTCTTCTCCAACACCACAGTTCAAAAGCATCAATTCTTTGGCCCTCAGCTTTCTTTATGGTCCAACTCTCACATCCATATATGACCACTTGAAAAACCATAGCTTTGACTAGACGTATGTTTGTTGGCAAAGTAATATCTCTGCATTTTAAAATGCTGTCTAGGTTGGTCATAGCTTTTCTTCCAAGGAGCAAGTGTCTTTTAAGTTTATGGCTACAGTCACCATCTGCAGTGATTTTGGAGTCCAAGAAAATAAAGTCTGTCACTGTTTCCATTGTTTCCCCATCTGTGTGCCATGAAGTGATGGGACCAGATGCCATGGTCTTAGTTTTTTAAATGTTGAGCTTTAAGCTAGCCTTTTCTCTCTACTCTTTTACCTTCACCAAGAGGTTCTTTAGATCCTCTGCCATAAGGGTGGTATCATCTGCACATCTGAGGTTATTGATATTTCTCCCGGCAATCTTCATTCCAGCTTGTGCTTCTTCCAGTGCAGCGTTTCTCATGGCGTGCTCTGCATATAAGTTAAATAAACAGAGTGACAATATACAGTCTTGACGTAATCCTTTCCCAGTTTGGAATCAGTCCGTTGTTTCATGTCTGGTTCTAACTGTTGCTTCTTTACCTGCATACAAGTTTCTCAGGAGGCAGGTAAAGTGGTCTGGTATTCCCATCTCTTGAAGAATTTTCCACAGTTGTGGAAAGGCTTTAGCATAGTCAAAGAAGCAGAAGTAGATGTTTTTCTGGAACTCTCTTGCTTTTTCTATCATCCAACGGATGTCGGCAATTTGATCTCTGGTTCCTCTGCCTTTTCTAAATCCAGTTTGAACATCTGGAAATTCTCAGTTCACGTACTATTGAAGCCTCTCTTGGAGAATTTTGAACGTTACTTTGCTAGTGTGTGAGATGAGTGCAGTTGTGCAGTTGAACATTCTTTGGCATTGGATGAAGATCCATCAGAACCAACAACTTCCTCTCCAAATCCAAGATTGAAAAATGGATTCGGATAGGTGATTTACAGAGACAGAACTCAAGTATGTGACCAACAAGTGTGTGAAAAGTGCGAAATTGCACTAGTAAATGAAGGTCAAGAGTGCACTGCTTCTTCTCACCAGATGGCAGAAATTTGAGAGACTGGTCTTGCCACGCTTTGGTGAGTATGTGAGAAAATAAGGATTTCCCACGAGGTGCTCCCAAACTGCTCCAGCCATCACAGAAAGCATTTCAACTGGAAGGACTTGGCTTGTGCAGCTCATGTGATCTGACGATTCCAAGGTGAATTCATCACAGCTCCTGGGCTCTCAAAAAATCCCGGGCAACTGCGGTGTCATGAGGAAGCACTGAAAGACGGTGAAATTGGAGTGCTGTGGAGTAATTCGAAAGGTGTTCATTTAACGCACGAGGTATACACTGTAAGGAAGCAGGTGCGCACAGAACAATCTCGATCTTTTAAGAAGTAACGCTGAAGCACCAAAAAAACCCACTATGAAGTCTACAGGACGATACGATATATGGACCTTAAAAGCGCTTACACCCAGAGAGTAACTGTGTTTAAGGGACACTTACGTATCCAGGGACACATTAAACGCATTGCTGTTGAGTTTGTGGGAAGAGCAAGGAAAAGCGAGTGGAGGCTCGGGTGTGAGATAAATGGAATCTCCCCAGCCTGGGGGCAGCGTTGCACGGCGAACACACAGCCTGTTGTCATGGGCTCTGACGAACATGACCCTCTGCGCTTGAGGTTCAAGGTTGTTTACATGTGGTCAGAATATTCTTCAACAAATAATCACAGGAAACTGGAAAAGAATGATTAACAGCTGCAAGAGCCAATCAGCTGGGGAAGTCCGTGTAGGAACAGACTGAGGATTTTGAATATGGTGAGTATGTAGGAGACCCATCGCCCTTGCTGGATTCTCTGTCTCCTACGTGATGAAAGTTTGGCAGAAGGACATTGATACAGATGAGCAAAGACAAATGGAAATATTGTGTGAACTGTGTGGACGATGTGTACAAATTAATGAAGGAACATGCAGCCTGATCAGAGGTGTAAAGGGGCCCCAGATCCTAACGACCACCGGACACCCAGGCAGACGAGGAAGGAACACTGTCCTTGGGGCTGCTTCCCCTTTCCTGAGAGCCCCGGGCACTCAGCACTGTCTGCTGAGGGAGGGATGGAGGCTTGGTTGGCTGGGTTCATTCATTTTTTATGAATAATAGGCTTTGAAGGACATTTGAAAGAAATAGGATATTTGAAGGACATCTCACGGAAATTTGCAAGTAAGCAACTGTGATCACCTGCCAGTCGCTCTCTGAAATGCACACAGCCCCTCCAGCCCCGCAGCTGCAAACTCCCGTGTTCCCTGTCCTCTGTGTGCCCACACACCTCTTCTACGTGTCCACCTATCTGTCGATGGACACCTGTGTCTGCCCACAACTTGCCCACCATGAGCAGTGCTGCTGTGAGCGTGAGAGTGCAGACAGACCTGCAAGATCCTGGTCTCCATTCTCTGGCGTCAATACCCAGGAGTGGGGCTCCTAGAGCATATGGAGCTTATATTTTTAATTTTCCAGGAAGCTCCATAGTGTTTTCCATCGCGACTGCACCAGTGGACATTCCCACTGAGCGACATGAGCCGGCCACAGAAGGACAAACACCGATGAACCTCCATGAGGGATCTGGAAAGTCAGACTCACAGGAGCACAGAGCAGATGGAGTTGCCAGGAGCTGGGGGTAGGGCGGACAGAGGAGTTGCTATTCTGGGTACAAATTCTCTGTTTCAGAGGACAAGTGAGTTCTAGAGATCTGTGATACCAGCAGTGCCTGTGGTCAGTGGGCCTGTACCGCGTGTTTCAAAATGCATACCTCTTGTCAAGTGTTCTTACCACACAAACACACACTCGTGTACACACACACATGTATACACACACGTACACACATACACACACACGTACACACACGCTCATGCACACACACACTCATCACGAAAGAACACAAGAAGATTTGGAGGTGATGGATATATTAAGTATCTTGGTAGTACTGAAGGTGCAGACAGATGTCTAAACTCAGTGAACTGTGTACAGCACACAATGATAGATTCAAAATGGATAATCAACAAGGAGCTCCTGCACAGCACAGGGGGCTCCGCTCAATGTTATGTGGCCGCCTGGATGGGGGGGGTTGGGGGAGAATGGATATGTGTGTATGTATGGCTGAGTCCCTTCACTGTTCACCTAAACTACCGCAACACTGTTAGTCAACTATACCCCAACACAGAACAGAAAGGTTAAAGTCTAAAAATAAACCTGCAATTCTTATGTATCATTTATGCCTCAATTTCAATAAAGCTTTAAAAAAGATCTAGCTTTAGATACACGGTACAATTTCAGTAAAGATTGGTTCTCTCTCTTCTCTGGGCCATTTCCTAAGAACCATCTTTATTAAAAGTGTTGATTTTAAAATATGAGATTTTTTTCCCCAGTGGAAACTAGAACATTCTGTTTATCCAAACCAACACTGTCATATTTCAGGAAGCAGTGAAAAGGCAAATTCAGGGGCAACTCAATTTAGGTCAAGGGATAATTCTACAATGGAACGCTATTGTTTCAGTGTTGTTGCTATAGATACGGCCCCAGGAGTCAGGAGCAGGACAGGCCTGTGGTTCGGAAGCCCGGCAAGGCCCTAAGGTCCCTCTCCCATGCCCTCTGCCTGCCTTTTGTCTGTGGATAAACTTTAGCCAAAGAATAAGTTCAGAGAAGTGAGAAAACGCAGAGCAAAGAAAAGCATCCAACAGACTAAATAATAATAGTTTAGTCATTAAGTGAAGTCAAGGACCTTTAGTTCTTTCTCAAGGGCTGTAGATAATATTCTGAGCCATATCCTGTGAGCTGTCTTATAGATACTGAATCCCTCACCAGATGGAGAGGTTAACCACACGATGACCAGACTATCGCCGTGACATAAACCCCACAATTCTGAGAACCGGCCTCAAGGAAATGGAAACAAACAAAGCGTAGAACTGAAGATTAGCTGTACCCAAAACAACCAAGATGATGCTGGTCAGACCACTGACAACCCATTTCAGGATGACAGTCAGAGCTGACTGTGCTGTTTCTGCAGGCAGCCCCTTCCCTCTGTCTATAAAAGCTCTCCTCCCTTGATTATCAGTGATGGGGAGTCAGCCTTTGGACAGGAGTCCACCCTCCTGCTCTTGGTTGCCGGCATCTGAAATAAAGAAAACATTCCTTTCCACCACTTTCCGCCTCTTTATTGGGTCTGCGCAGTGGGCAGGGCTGCAGACGGGTCTGGAAGCTAAATCTCGTGTTTCCCCTGCAGCCCCTGTGCCTCCCCGAGGTCCGAGCCTGCGCTTCCCCTCCTCCGAACGCTAACCCCACCTGTCTTCGAGATGGGTAGCAGGGGGCCCTCCCAGGTCAGCGCTTCCTGAAACGGCCCCTGCTAGCCCGGGCCCTGGCCGCCTCTGGCTTAAAATGAGGAGCTCTGACTCTTGCTCCACACCCGGGGCTCTTTAACGTTCTGTTGTGGGACGTTGCCGTCTAAATGCTCCCACCCTTTCACGAACAGCTTCTTCTCATCCTTCAAACACCAGCTATGCCTGCATGTCAGGTGGGGTGAGGTGTTGCGAGAGGCTTGCTGGCTGAGGGGAGCAGTGGGACGAGTCTTCAGACGGCGATGCAGCTTGGGCTCCCGTCGAGGGAGAAGAGGAGGGACTGGGCTGGAAGAGACCCAGACGCAGCAACGTTACGACCGCACTGCCGTGGGGCCGGGGGAGAACCCCCGAGTCGTCTCCTCCATGGAGGGTCTCCCAGGCAGAGCTGCCTCAAGTCCCCCCCGACTCAGGGCCAACCAAGGGCAGCTTCTCCCAAATACAGGGTGGTCAGAGGGGCGGCTGAGGGGCTTCAGCCCACAGCATGCCCCCGGGTGGAGAATCTGAGCAGCCGGGGCATCTCTTCAGCCTGCCTCTCGCTCACCTGTTCTTCAGCTTCCTTTGTTTATTTTTCTGGCCGTGTTGTGCAGCCTGCGTGGTCTTAGTTCCCCAGTCAGAGGTGAACCCGTGTCCCCTGCCGTGGACACTTGGAGTCCCAACCACCGGACCTGCAGGAATTGTCCCTGCTCTTCAGTTTTTACACATTCATCACATATAAAATTTCAGGGACTCCGTTTCTTATTTATTGAAAATCTTTCTGTATTTTTCCCATACCTGCCTATTCCTCTTAGTCTATTTTATAATAGTTTTCACATTGCCTTTTATTTAATTATTTTGCATAAATTTATTATGTAATAATAATAAATATTTGTGTTTATTAATAAAATACTCTATTGAATATTTTGAAGACTTAGAATTAAATACTCAATATTTAATTAATATTCAAATGATTTAAGTGTTTAATTTAAATACTTTAATTTTAATTAAGTGTTTAAATTTAAATATTTAATTTAAATTATTGAATATTAAATAAATTTATTCATTTATTTAGAACTGGACATGGAACAACAGACTGGTTCCAAATAGGAAAAGGAGTACATCAAGGCTGTATATTGTCACCCTGCTTCTTTAACTTCTATGCAGAGTACATCATGAGAAACGCTGGGCTGGAGGAAGCACAAGCTGGAATGAAGATTGCCGGGAGAAATATCAATAACCTCAGATATGCAGATGATACCACCCTTATGGCAGAAAGCGAAGAAGAACTAAAGAGCCTCTTGATGAAACTGAAAGAGGAGAGAGAAAAAGTTGGCTTAAAGCTCAACATTCAGAAAACTAAGATCATGGCATCTGGTCCCATCACTTCATGGCAAATAGATGGGGAAACAGTGGAAACAGTGGCTGACTTAATTTTTCTGGGCTCCAAAATCACTGCTGATGGTGATTGCAGCCATGAAATTAAAAGATGCTTACTCCTTGGAAGGAAAGTTATGACCAACATAGACAGCATATTAAAAAGCAGAGACATTACTTTGCCAACAAAAGTCCGTCTAGTCAAGGCTATGGTTTTTCCAGTGGTCATGTATGGATGTGAGAGTTGGACTATAAAGAAAGCTGATCGCCGAAGAACTGATGCTTTTGAACTGTGGTGTTGGAGAAGACTCTTGAGAGTCCCTTGGACTGCAAGGAGATTCAACCAGTCCATCCTAAAGGAGATCAGTCCTGGGTGTTCATTGGAAGGACTGATGCTGAAGCTGAAACTCCCATACTTTGGCCACCTCATGCAAAGAGCTGACTCATTGGAAAAGACCCTGATGCTGGGAAAGACTGAGGGCAGGAGGAGAAGGGGACGACAGAGGATGAGATGGTTGGATGGCATCACTGACTCAATGGACATGGGTTTGGGTGGACTCAGGGAGTTGGTGATGGACAGGGAGGCCTGGCGTGCTGTGGTTCATGGGGTCACAAAGGGTCAGACACGACTGAGCAACTGAACTGAATATTAAATATTGAATTGACTATTCAATCTTTAGAATTAAATATCCTATTTAATTATTTTACATAAATTTATTACGTAATAATAATCAATATTTTTTATTTATTAATAACAATACTCTATTGAATATTTTCTTTCGTGTTCCCTGAAATACAGTTCTTACTAAGTCTGCTAGCGCTGCGCTGCAATGACTGTTTCCTTGTGTCAGTTTTTATAGTTTTTCCGGGTTTCTTTTGTTCCTGAAAGTATTGCATGCCACTTGGATTATCAAAGAGTCTGCTCAAAATGTCATTTTATTTGCTCTTCTTGTGTACTCCAGGCATATCACTGGCTTGGATCAATTTTTGTGTTAGTTTCTTAAACACTGATGGCCGTGGGCAGCTGGTATAAAATCAGATTCTAGATCCATTTAGGCACAGGCTTAAACTTCCGTCTCAAAGCCTTCCACCCACAGGCATCGTGGCGGTTTCTGTGGGTGCTGAATGCCGGTCCACACTCACTCGGAGATCCCGGCCCTGAGCCAGCCAGCGCGTGTTCCGTCGTGCCTGACTCCGCGGCCCCATAAACTGTAGACTGCCAGGCTCCTCTGTCCACAAGATTTCTCAGCTGAGGATATTGGGACAGTTGCCATGCTCTCCTCCAGGGAGTCTTCTCAACCCGGGGATCGAACCCCTGTCTCTTGTGTCTCCTGAATTGGCAGGCAGAGTCTTTACCAACTGCACCACCTGGGAAGCCCTACCTACCAGCCAAGCTGAACATCAGTCACAGGTTGTTACCCGTCCAGTAAATCAGATGTGACAGAGTTGCCAGGTGGAACCACGAAGTTTAAACCCGAAAGGTACAGGCATTTCACTCTGTTGGGTGCTTGCTGGGGGAGGTGTGCAGAGCTGTCCATCTGCCACAGGGCGGGGATCGCCGATTTGCCTTCTAGAAAGACGGCTCTTACAGGGGAAGCGCAACACTGTGGACGGGGCAGCTGGAACTTGTCACCAGGTGGCTCAGTCCTTACCCGGGAGAGGGGATGAGCAGGAGCCAGGCAGGGGGCAGGCCTGGACTTCCAGGTTTGCGGAGAAAGAACCTCGTTCACCTTGTTTATCGGAGAAGGAAATCCAGGCCTTCATGGGCGACTTCAGGCCACACCACCCACCTCACCCAGCTAATGGGGATGGACCAGGCTGTGCCTTGTCAGCAGCTGGGAATGTTACAGTTTTGATCTAAAGACACAAGGTGGACTTGAGTCTGCGAGTCCCTGTGTGGAAAAGGCGGATTTCTGAGCGTAAGGGCCATGGGCTTCGGAGGCCAGCAGACGGGCCTGAATCAAGCACTGAGTGAGGGCCGGCTCGCCGCCTTTCCCAGCAGGTTTGTTTACAGGGGACACGTGCACACACGGGCACACACATCAGCACACGCACGAACACACAGGCACGTAGCATGTACACCTGTGCACGCATACGTATTTCCAACCAGACTGTGAGCATCATCAGATCCTTGTGGATCCTAAATACACGTTTAAATCCGTGTAGTGGGAGCTTCCTTGCTCTCTGGTCGGCCTTTCAGCGTTCGTCTGGGGGACGGCCCAGGAAGCCTGACCCTGCCCAGGACGCCGGGAGCCTGTGCGGCCGCGTCTGGGTCCGACCGCAGGGCCGGCCTCGAGGGGCGGGCCTGCAGCGCCCCCTGGTGGGAGGCCCGGACACTGCGCCCGCGGGCGCCTTCCCCCGCAGACCTGGATCTGCGGGTCCCGGACCCCTCCCCCCGCACCCGCTCTTTGTGACGACGGGTGCTTTCTGGACAAACGCCAGCGCGACGCTCTCGGCATCCCAGGAGCTAACGGAGGAGGAGGGTGCGTGCGGCCCTCACCACCTGCCGAGGCGGCCGGCGCGGGGCCCCCGGTGCCCTGGCTGCAGTGGGGGCGTCCTCGGAGCGGTGACCTCCCCAGCGCGCGGAGGACAAGGGCAGCGCCCGCCTGCCTTAGCGAGAACCTGGGTTCAACTCCAGCTGCGCAGCTGGGGGTCAGCCCTTGCTGTGTTCTTTCTCCTTATTAATTTGACTCTTTGGATCAAATTAAAAGAGACCAGGACACAGGAAGGATGACCGGGGAAGGCAGCATGAGATCTTGGAGGAAAAAGAACTTTTTTGGATATTAAGCAGATATCCAAATATCCTCCGATATTAAGCAAATCTAATGACAAGTTCTCCTACCTGCTCAGAGTTCTCTCCAGGAGAAAGAGCTGCAGCAGAACCTGAGCTCGCAGGGGAGCCAAGGGGCGGACTTCCCTCCACCAGAGAAGGGGTCCCCACAAAACGTGGGGCTCCAAGTCCGAGCAGTTCAGCCCCCAGGTGTTAACACATTAAAATGAAAATAAAAAGGTGCAATTGTGAAAGGGAAAGAGATAAAAATAGAATTATAATAGGACTGCATAAAGTTAGGAAAATGAGAAGCAGAACAAGCCCATGTCCAGGCAGAAACGGATGAAGCCCTTGGCCCCCGGCACAGCCGTGCTCCTCCCCGGGGGGCCCATCGCCCAGCGTCACCCCGGGGCCCGCCTGAGGGGGCCTGCCCTGCACTGCCCCGCATGTGGTCCTGGGCAGCCCCCAGGCTCCGAGTCCTCGTGTGCACTGTTGTGGGCTGAGGCTGTGAAGGGCCCCGAGTCCGCGTGTGCACTGCTGCGGGCTGAGGCTGTGAAGGGCCCCGAGTCCGCGTGTGCACTGCTGCGGGCTGAGGCTGTGAAGGGCCCCGAGTCCGCGTGTGCACTGCTGTGGGCTGAGGCTGTGAAGGGCTCCGAGGACTCTCCTCCCGGCTCTGCTGAGACATGGCTGCCGTCGTCACAGGGCGACGGTCTGGGTCCCTCGTGCTGTGGGATGATCCACAGGGCAGGCTGGCCCGCATCCCCCTCCCAGAGATGCAGTGAGCACAGTAGAGGCCAAAGAGAAAAAAAAAAAATAGAAAGAAAACCATTCATTTATATTTGTGCTGTTTTATGTTGAAGTATGGAGAAGGCAATGGCAACCCATTCCAGTACTCTTGCCTGGAAAATCCCATGGACAGAGGAGCCTGGTAGGCTGCAGTCCATGGGGTCACGAAGAGTCGGACACGACTGAGCGACTTCACTTTCACTTTTCCCTTTCATACATTGGAGAAGGCAATGGCAACCCACTCCAGTGTTCTTGCCTGGAGAATCCCAGGGACAGCAGAGCCCGGTGGGCTGCCGTCTATGGGGTTGCACAGAGTCGGACACGACTGAAGCGACTTAGCAGCAGCAGCAGCAGCATGTTGAAGTAATGTTTTACATATACTAAGTATTTTATTGAAATGAAGCTGCCTGTTTCGCTTTACCCTTTAAGCCACGGCCATTGTAAGCGTCACAGTTCCATCTTCGGTGACCTGATCTCTTGGAGAAGATCCTTCTGGCAATTGGACTGGAGCAAAGACCTGGAGGCAGAGTCCAGCTCCCCCTGGGCAGGCGCTGGGCGGGACACACACGAGGGTAGGTCCGTGTCGCTCTCATCTCTGGGCAGGGCCCCCGGAGCCCCCCGGAGACCCTACCTCATCCCTCAGGGTGGCGGTGCAGGGGCTGCCAGAGAAACCCGCTTACTAAGGTGTCTTCACTGCTGCTGATTAGCTTACAGTGAAACCCGATGGCTGGGCCGGAAGACCCCGGCCCTGAGACGGTGCCGTCTTTTCATTTAAGGACTTTTCCTCTTGACGCCAGGTCTGTGCTCGGCGTGGTGTCTGGTCACAGGACCAAAGCTCGGAGTCTGTTTGATGTCGGGGGGATGTGTACAACTTGGGGGGAGGTCACAGTTGTTACGTGTCTGCACATATTACATACCTGATCTGATCGTCTTTAAGAGGGGTCCTTTTTCTAGAAAATGGACCTCACAGTTGGGTGAGGATGGTACTCATTTCCAGAGGCCCCTCTCCCTGGACAGGACCGCAGGGCAGGGCAGCAGGGAGGCGTCCGTGGAGGAGCGGGGTCCACGCCCCGAGCCAACCCCACCGGCCAAGATGCCCTGGCTGCTGGCTCGGACCTGTGCTCACTGGTGAACTCAACTTTGCCCTGGACCCCGAGCCTGAGTCGCTTTGGTTTCTCAGGGGAAGTCTCTCAGGGCAGCGGTTCTCCTAAGAAGCCAGACCAGGTCCCTGGCTCCCTCAAGGTGGGATGTCTGGACGCTCCTCCCGCCTCTGGGCACACAGATCCAGAAGCCGCTGGAGCACCGAGGGCTGGGGAGGTGGACCCAGAGCCGCACCCAGAGGGAGAGTGGATGAGGAGGGCTTGCGTGGGTCCAGGCGCTGCTCCTGGGTCCCCGAGTCCCAAACCTCGCCCTCCCCTGAGCTGCCTTTCCCAAAAGCCCGTGCCTCCTGAGTAGGGGGTCTGAGGGGTGGGGGGCGTCCAGGGACACTGAGTATTCGCCCATCTCTCCACGTCAGGAGCACGATTAAGTCAAAAGCAGAAGGAATCCAAGGAAACCCACTTCCTCCGCTGCAGAAAACTCTCATCCTGGGAGCGCTGTCAGCCATGACGCTGCCCTAGGGCCCGGGCGGTGGCCGAACCCCCAGCACGAGGAAGCTGCTGGCCTGGTTCTGATGCCCCCTGTTCCTCGCGGCTTCCCAGTGACTCTGTTGGTAAAGAATCTGCCTGCAGTGCAGGAGGCCTGGGCTCGATCCCTGGGTCGGGAAGATCCCCTGGAGAGGTAAATGGCAGCCCACTCCAGTAGTCTTGCCTGGAGAATTCCATGGATGGAGAAGCCTGCTGGGCTAGTCCAGGGGATCACAAAGCGTCAGACATGACTGAGCGCCTAACTTGCAACTTTCACGTTCCTCGGGGAACCACAGGGTCTGCGGGCGCGGGGCTCGGCCGGCAGCGGGCAGCACCACTTGCCGGGTGGCCGCTCTGGATCTTAGAACCGGTGCCTCCCGGCGCTGGTCTGTCCACAGCCAGGATGTCAGGGCCTGCTTCTTCTGAAGGGGCCACTGAAATGGCCCCGGGCCCTTTAATCAAGACGACAGCGTGGGCCACTTGGATGTGAAGCTGCCTGCTGTGTTTTTTACCGGCCTCCTTCCCAATCTTTCTTCAGTTTTCAAAGTGAACTTGTGCTGAGAGAGCTCGGTCGTGCCATCTGCCCCCTGTGCTGGCCGGACACCACGATCACACCTGCCTGGCCGGCCCCGCTCAGCCGGACGCCCCGACGCCACTTGCCCAGCGGGCCTGAGCTCAGCCGAATGCCCCGAGCACCCCCGCCCGGCGGGCCCCCACTCAGCCGGACGCCACGACGCCACCCGCCCGGCGGGCCCGCGCTTAGCCAGACGCTCTGATGCCAGACGCTCTGATGCCACCCGCCCAGCGGGCCCCTGCTCAGCCGGGCGCCCTGAGCACCCTTGCCCGGCGGGCCCCCGCTCAGCCGGGCGCCCTGAGCACCCTTGCCCGGCGGGCCCCCGCTCAGCCGGGCGCCCTGAGCACCCTTGCCCGGCGGGCCCCCGCTCAGCCGGGCGCCCTGAGCACCCTTGCCCGGCGGGCCCCCGCTCAGCCGGGCGCCCTGAGCACCCTTGCCCGGCGGGCCCCCGCTCAGCCGGGCGCCCTGAGCACCCTTGCCCGGCGGGCCCCCGCTCAGCCGGGCGCCCTGAGCACCCTTGCCCGGCGGGCCCCCGCTCAGCCGGGCGCCCTGAGCACCCTTGCCCGGCGGGCCCCCGCTCAGCCGGGCGCCCTGAGCACCCTTGCCCGGCGGGCCCCCACACTGGCCGCGCGGGCAGCGCCTCTCACGCTCCGAGCACCCAGCGCCTCTCACCACGCGGACTTGGGGCCCTGGACTAACCTCCCTCATGTCCTCACTCTTCTTGGCGTCTGTGTGAACCCTGTCCACCCTCTGAGGACCTCCTGTGACTTGGACTTTTTTTTTTATAAACCCAAACATTACCTTAGTACAATTGTGCAGCTGTAAGTATATAGTGGATGCATATTAAACATTCGCAAAGCAATGTCTAATGAAGTGTCTCCTTGTGGGTGAGACGGTTTTAGGGGCAGTGAGGGATCAAAAACAGTCCGCTGGTTACAAATGCCCATGGCCCCCGCATCACAGGACCACAGCTGCTGTGAGCTAAAGGCCCTCAGATTCCATTTATTGCAACATCCTCAACATATCTGATACCTTTATAAACACATAGAATTAACTTCTGGGGTCCTGATATATGCAGACTTGTTTAAAAATGGGGAATCAAAATATAAAACTACCTTCAGTTCAGTTCCGTTCAGTTGCTCAGTGATGTCTGACTCTGCGACCCCATGGACTGCAGCACACCAGGCCTCCCTTTCCATCACCAACTCCCGGAGTTCACTCACACTCATGTGCATCAAGTCGGTGATGCCATCCAACCAGCTCAGCCTCTGTCGTCCCCTTCTCCTCCCGTCTTCAATCTTTCCCGCCATCAGGGTCTTTTCAAATTAGTCAGTTCTTCACAGCAGGTGGCCAAAGTATTGGAGTTTCAGCTTTAGCATCAGTCCTTCCAATGAATATTCAGGACTGATTTCCTTTAGGATGGACTGATTGGATCTCCTTGCAGTCCAAGGGACTCTCAAGAGTCTTCTCCAACACCACAGTTCAAAAGCACCAATTCTGCAGCACTCAGCTTTCTTTATATGCCCTGACCAGTAATGCTGAAGAAGCTGAAGTTGAACGGTTCTATGAAGACCTACAAGACCTTCTAGAACTAACACTCAAAAAAGATGTCCTTTTCATTATAGGGGACTGGAATGCAAAAGTAGGAAGTCAAGAAATACCTGGAGTAACAGGCAAATTTGGCTTTGGAGTAAAGAATGAAGCAGGGCAAAGGCTAATAGAGTTTTGCCAAGAGAATGCACTGGTCATAGCAAACAGCCTCTTCCAACAGCACAAGAAAAGACTCTACACATGGACATCACCAGATAATTGATTATTATCAGTATTATTTTTTTCACAGCCAAAACACATGTTTACTTCAGTTCCCCTTTTTAAGATAATCTTGCCATATTTATATACAACTCAAGGTTGACTATTTCTGATATTATGTCTGTTAGAATCTTCGCTCTTGGACCCACTCTGACCTTACATCTCACCCCAGAGAACAGACGTCTGCACTCGCTGCCCAGCACCGGCCCCTGACGTGCCCGGTGTCCCCATCCAGAGATGCCTTCCCTGCCCTGGAGTCAGGGAGACGAAACGAGAGTGGGAAGTGCAGAGGGACCCTCAGGGCTGGGTTGGGACCTCAGAGAGACGGGCCAAAGACCCCCAAAGGAGGCCACTGTGGCTGGAGAGCTGAGGCCAGCGTCTGAGACGCAGACGGTCAGAATGGAGGTGCCCCCAGGGCGCGTGGGGGCCCCGCTGGAGGTGCACCTGCACCCCGTCAGCGCCGGGCCAGAGCTCTAAACCTGGAGGTCCTTCCACCTGGACGGGGGCTCGGTCTTCCCCCCATTCATGCCATCCTTCCCTCGACAAACCGTCAGCACAAAGTGAGAGGAACGCGGCGCGTTCAGAGCCGGCTTCTGGATGGCTGAAGACGTGCACGTATGTGGGGTCCGCATTCAAGGGTAGACATCTTCTCACCCCCCACGCCCCTCAAAAGCCAGAGCCAGAAGAAGCCTCTCCCCCACCCCGGGAGAGCTAGGACGGCGTTGCTCGCCCTGACCAGGAAAGCGGGGGAGGCTCTGGGGAACTGGGGTCCCCTGGGCCCCGAATGCAGAGCTCCCTGGGCAGGACCTGCCCCGGATGCGGTGCTTCTGGGGCACCGGTGTGACCCCTAATCTGTATCATGTGTCCTAGTCTGGAACACCCCTTGGGTGAAAGGTCAAGACTTGGGAAGTTGACACTGAACGTTAACCTATGGACTTTCTTTCAGAAGAAATTCAACAAAAGCCACAGACAGATAACCGGAAAAAAAGAAACAGACAATTAGACCTGGGCACTTGGGTTCTAAGCTTTATTTTTGAGCATTTTGCATGAGACTTGCGAGCAGAGTCCCCTCCCCTGGCTGGCTCTCCAAGGCCAAACTTGCCCACAATGACTCTGACCTCAGTTCAATTATGTAAAAGCTGAATTTAGACACGAATCACCTTTTAATGTTAACTAACTCTGCAAAACTTCCCACCTCTAAATCTGTCTATTTTTCAGCAGTTAAACCTGCTAGCATGCCAGTAAAGAGGTTTCTATTAAAGAAAAAAAAATCCCTAATAGGAATGCAGAACGCCGGTGGATGCCTATTTTTAGTGCCTCTTGACATTTTATTTTCTTGTAAACAACCAGTGGTGTGTCAGGCATTTAAAGTGTCCTTTTTGAAAACAGAACAGAAAGGAAGAAAGAAAAGGGAAAATAGAAATAAACCGCGCAACTGGACAGAACACTGTCAGCCAACAGATTATTTCCAGCTTTGTCTGATGCCCAGCGGGGCAGGTGGGCCTGTGGTTCTGTTACAGCCTGTGTTCACATTTCCCTGTGGACCGATCGCCCAAGATAACCTTGCATCAGATACAGAAAAACAAAACAGCTCTCACTAATGAACCCTGGAGGCTGCTCAGGAATCCTGGGCCTTGCCGTGCGCTGGCCCTGAGGCGGCGGGAAGCGGACGGAGTCTGCTCTGCGGGCACCACTGAGCGTAAATCCTGTCATCACAGGCGGGACGGGAGGGCTGGGCCCCCAGACGTGCGGGCCACCCGCGGCCGCGGCTCGGACAGCCACCTCCCGGGCAGGTCCCCTCGGTGGTGCGTCCACCGACTGGAAACAGCACAGCTATGTCTCAGGGTTGGTTCCTGAGCAGCCCATAAATAACAGCTTCCAGAAGTGCGTTTTTCCATTTGCAGTCACCCCGCCTCGGCCTCCCCAACCCCTCAAGTGATAAATCTGGCCCTTGAGATCAACAGCATCCTTGTTGGGATGCTGCAGTCTGGAGTGAAGGAGCCGCGTGTCCCAGGCAACAGACAGGCCGTAAATACTGCATCCTTCATCTCGGTTTGGTGACGCCAGGGCAGGGCTGCGTGGCCCCAGGCCACGGGCGTTCTGTGCTGCCTACATCAGTGGGTTCTTTGTCACCGGCCAGGGGAGGGGTGGGGAGGGAGCTGCGCTGTCACCTGAAACACGAGCCGTGGGTCCCGCCCGCTGTCCCCAAAAGGCCTCAACCCCCCCAGGGTGAGTCATGCGTCCAGGCCGGGAGCTGACTCCAGAAATAATGCCTGCCCCCCTGGCGCAAATATTCACTCCAGGGGTACATGTCACTGCAGCCGACCTCGGAGGGCCCGCCATGGGCTCCCCCACGTCTGGTTTCCATGCCGTGATCGCCGCAGGGCATGAGGGTCCCTCACTGTGAGGACAGAGCATGCAGGGTGATGGGCCGGAGCGGCCGCTCTCCTCTCCCCAACTGTCCCAGGAGGGAGACTTTCACCCCCACTCGAAAGATTACGATGCACACACAGACTCAAAAAGAGTGAACTGCTTTCCCAGGTCCCTGCAAGAAAGAGAACCGCGTGGCCAGCTCTCGGGAATCTAAGCCGCTCCTGGGCCATGGGTTCCTGCTGACCCGGACCAAAGGGCTCGGGGCGGGCTGGCGGCTCGGGGTCACACTGCAATCGGCCTCAAGAGGCTCCCAGGGCTCCCAGGGCCAGCCTCTCCCCGGACCAGAGCCAGAACCCGGGGGAGTGCCCTCCACCCTCGGCGGAACCGCGGTCCCGGGGCGGTCAGCCCTGCAGCTCCGGCCCTGGGGCCAAATGTGCTCGCTCCTCCGAGTCAGCCGGGAGGGGCGGGCGGCCGGCGTCGGGGCGCGGCTGGACCACCAGGGGGCGCTGTCCCGCCTCCGACGAGGGCGTCTTCTCACGCGTCCGCTGCCTTCTGGCCGGCTGGCGCCTTCACGCGCGCTGTGCACAACCCCTGTGCACAGCTCACACGGGCAGGTGACTTCAGGCCCCTTCAGCACCCTCTCGGCATCTACTGAAACATCTCATCAGCTTGCAGTTACGTGAATGCCCTCAGCGTGGGTTCACACAATGATTTACGCAGCCCTCTTCAGGAAAAATAACCCCAAAGGACAAATGGAAAATTAGTTACAAAGGTGAACATTCACATACAGTGTGAAAAACACAAATTATGCGTTTAATTAAAAAATCTGACAAATACTTCAAGCATAGAAAATCCATGTAAAATAATACATGTTAATTAAGTAACTAATATACAACAACCATGGGGTTGCAAAGAGTCAGACACGACTGAGTGACTGAACTGAACTGAATATGCAACAAATTTCTCCCAATGTTCCACATACTATTTAACTACCTTTCACCTGTCAATGAGTATTTTTCTATTTTAATGTCATATCCCCTAGAGAGAAAACTCTGTTTCCATAGAAGTATGCAATTTTTAGTTTTATTGCAATTTAATTGATGATCATGAAACATGAGACATCATGGAAGAGACCCTTGCTTTGTGTGACTCTGTTCCCAGTCTACGCCTTGCTGACCCTGGGGTTGTGGTGAATTCTGTCTCGCACATTATAAATATATACATATGTATTTTTTTTTCTATGTATATGCTATGTGTTTAGCATTGCCTTCTTCACGAAATATTCTCAACTTAAGAGATCTTCTGCTTGAACTGGGGTTGAATGAAGCTGCTAACAACTGAAGAACCAGTCCCTTCAAGCCTCACTGCTTCCCGAGCCCAGGCCCAGAGGACAGGTCCACGGTGGGCCTGGTCTCGGTCCTGCCCCTTTGCGTCACGGCCAGGTGACGGGGACAGTGGTTGGCAAAGGCTCTGGAAGTTGTTTCCACACTGGGAAGACCAGCGGCCATTGAACTGTCCACACAAGTGACAGCAAACGACACGACTGTGCCCGCGGCCCCCAGACCGAACCACCGCTCTTCCCCTTCCGTGAACTGAGTCCTCCGACGCCCTGGTCTCTCCACCCAGTGTCCCCTAACAGAGGCGCACAAGGCGGAGAGGTCGCAGCCTGACCAGCTCCGAACTCTCCAAACACAGGACAGAAGGGGCACAGCCATCCCCGGCGAGGGCCTGGAGACCCTCAGCTCCACCGTCACCCACTGAACACAGGCGAGTCTCAGCTGAGAGGGTCCTGGACGCTCTCTCGACTTGAAGGGTCGCATCCACACGCGATCCAGCCTAACCCTCCCCTCCTGAACCACCTCAGAGCCGGGCGGTGGACAGAGCGTCCACCTCCATTGGCTCAATTTTACCCCAAGTATTAAAAGACATTGTCTTCTCTGGGAGCTAATTGGAAACTTATTCGAAATCAACATCACATGTGCTTCCCCAAGTTTAAAGTCAAGTGTTAACAGAAGGCACTGGAGCTGACCTTTAAACCAGTTCAAGAGCACCCGTGGCCTTGAAGCCCAGTAAATCTAATGAATCCAGTGTGTGACCACTGCTCGCAGCGCCTGCCCCCAGAGCGAGCCGGGCGGGAGACGTGGGCCCTGCCCAGTGCCCGGCTGGCTGCAGGCCCCGGTGCGTGTCGGCCTCCGCCCGTCCGCACGGCTTCTCAACGCGTCCTCACGGTGTGGGGCTTCACAGGCCTAAGAATGAAAAAGGGTCAGACGAAATGAGCAGAAACTGGGGCAACTGTGTTAGGAACACGTCGCCCCCTCTCCTCTGTGCCCTGCTGAAATCCACATGCGGAGTTCAGAGTCTGCGGTTTATGTTTAGGGGAAACAGCGCCTTTTCCTGGGAGAGTGAGACACACACATACACACACACGCATACGCCTTCCTCTGAACAGCGCCCGGGCTTTCTCCATAAGCCTCTTGACTCCCAGGGAGGTTGTCTCTCCACATTTATGGGAACTAAAGCGTTATTACGACACAGTGTGTATTTTTTCCAATTAAAAACTGAAGTGTTTGATTGCTCTCCATGGAACAATAAATTTCTTATTGGATACCTGGCATTATTCTTCCGGAAGTCTTTATAATTCCCCACTTATCGTTATAGAAGCCCCTCAGCCTCCTTCTCCATAAAGTGCCTCCTTGCTGCTCTTTCAGTCGGAAGCACGTGTGTTTGCTTGGCTGCCCCCCAGCCTGGGACGTGTCCGTGGGACCCCAGGGATGAGCCCCTCGTCCCTCTTCTGTCACAGAGGCTGTCAGGACTGCTGCCTTCTGCTGTTGCGGGTCTTCCAAAGCTGACCCCAGCGTCACACTCTCGGGGTGCTGGGGTCTCACACCCAACATCAGTCCCCTGCCTTCCCCAAGCCGCACATGCCTGGTCTCCGGGGCTCCCTCTGGAAACACACATCTCTCGGGCTGACTTCACCTTCTCTGGCTCCCTTCTCGTGTGGAATTAAGCCTGAGCCGTCCCCAGGCAGGAAGACTGTCCAGAAGCTCAGCCCATCTCCGCGCCCCCCAGGCTGCTGTCAGATCCCTCACCGTCCAGCAGACAAGCAGCCTCCCCAGGCCTGCGGCTCGGCGGGCGGCCTCCCCACCAGGCAAGCTCTCGGCCACAGACAGTCACAGAGGCCGCGCTCCTCCGGCAAGTGTCTCATCGTGTCATGGACCAAACTCATTTCAGTTACGCTTGCACGTCTAACTCCTCTTCCACCGTGACATGACCTTCAAGTCTAGCTTATTTACCCTTTTTCTGAGCACAGTGCCGGCTCAGAGTAGGACCTCATAAAGAGGTTTTCAGAGAAATGAAAGAAGAAATGAATGACTATAAACTGGTGGGTGTTGAGTGATGAATGTTCACAGACAACGCAGGACCATCCGCTGCTCCGAAGCTGGAGGTCACTGAGGTCGGAGCCCAGACACCACCATCCCGAGGTGGTGGGTGTTGTTCAGTCGCTCAGTCATATCTGACTCCTTGTGGCCCCAGGGACCGCAGCGCGCCGGGCTCCCTGTCCTTCACCATCTCCCCGAATGTGCTCAAACTCATGTCCATTGACGTGAAAACTGTGAGAGATTTTATTTTCTTGGGCTCCAAAATCACTGCAGATGGTGACTGCAGCCATGAAATTAAAAGACACTTGCTCTTTGGAAGAAAAACTGACCAACCTAGACAGCATATTAAAAAGCAGAGACATCACTTTGCCAACAAAGGCCCATCTAGTCAAGGCTATGGTTTTTCCAGTGGTCATGTATGGAGGTGAGAGCTGGACGATAAAGAAAGCTGAGTGCCGAACAATTGATACATTTGAACAGTGGTGTCGGAGAAGACTCTTGAGAGTCCCTTGGCCTGCAAGGAGATCCAACCAGTCCACCCTAAAGGAAATCAATCTTGAATATTCATTGGAAAGACTGATGCTGAAGCTGAAACGCCAATACTTTGGCCACCTGATGGGAAGAGCTGACTCATTGGAAAAGACCCTGATGCTGGGAAAGATTGAAGGTGGGAGAAGGGGACAACAGAGGATGAGAGGGTTGGATGGCATCACCGACTCAATGGACATGAGTTTGAGTAAACTCCGGGAGTTGGTGATGGACAGGGAAGCCTGGCGTGCTGCAGTCCATGGGGTCGTAAGGAGTCAAGACACAACTGAGCGACTGAACTGAATGTCCACTGAGTCAGCGATGCCATCCAACCAGCTCATCCTCTGTCGTCCCCTTCTCCTCCTGCCTTCAATCTTTCCCAGCACCAGGGTCTTTTCCAATGAGTCAGCTCTTCCCATTGGGTAGCCAAAGTGTTGGAGCTTCAGCTTTAGTATCAGTCCTTCCAATAAATATTCAGGACTGACTTCCTTTAGGATGGACTTGTTGGATCTCCTTGCAGTCTAAGGGACTCTCAAGGGTCTTCTCCAACACCACAGCTCAAAAGCATCAATTCTTTGGCACTCAGCCTTCTTTATAGTCCAACTCTCACATCCATACATGACTACTCGAAAAATGATAACTTTGACCATACAGACCTTTGTCAACGAAGTAATGTCTCTCTTTTTAATAGGCTGTCTATGTTGGTTATTGGAGAAGGCAATGGCACCCCACTCCAGTACTCTTGCCTGGAGAATCCCAGGGATGGCGGAGCCCGGTGGGCTGCCATCTATGGGGTCGTACAGAGTCGGACACGACTGAAGCGACTTAGCAGCAGCAGCAGCATGTTGGTTATAGCTGTCCTTCCAAGGAGCAAGCGTCTTTTCGTTTTATGGCTACAGTCACCATCTGCAGTAATTTTGGAGCCCAAGAAAATAAAATCTGTCACTGTTTCCATTGTTTCTCCATCTATTTGCATGAAGTGAGGGGATCGGATGCCATGATCTTAGGGTTTTTAAATGTTGAGTTTTAAGCCAGCTTTTTCACTCTCCTCTTTCACTTTGATCAAGAGGCTCTTTAGTTCCCCTTTACTTTCTGCCATAAGGGTGGTATCATCTGCATATCTGAGGTTATTGATATTTCTCCGAGCAATCTTGATTCCAGCTTGTGCTTCATCCAGTCTGGCATTTTGCATGATGTACTCTATATGTAAGTTAAATAAGCAGGGTGACAATATACGGCCTTGGTACTCCTTTCCCTGTTAGTCCTGGGGAAAAACACGGTGTGAGCCTGAATCAGTGAGTCCCTGCAATGCACTTGCTGAGTGCCTGCTGGACGCCCACCACCATGACGCTCGGTGGAAAGGACATGTGGAAAGCAGAAAGCTCTGGTCTTTCCAGGAGGAAGGAGGCTAAGACGAGGTGATTGTAAACACAAAAGTGAGCCCCCAAAACAGAAAACAGCCAAGACGACTTATCACAAAGTTCAGACAGCCAGTCCAGTGCAGGGGCAGTGGGAGCCTAGAGACCTAAATGAATGTGTGCTGAGAATGAACATCTGTGGACACAGCAGGGAGCAGGCTGTGAGCTAGACTCTCTTTCTGCCGGGACCCTGGCGGCCCACAGTGAGCCCAGGACCCCACGGCTCAGCTCGATTTCAGCCTCTGCAGTTGTCTCCCTGTGCTCTGCCCATCCCACTGGGGCTGTTTCATAAAAACAATGAAATAATAATTATGGCAGTGCCAACACCCTTCACCACTAGACATTATACTAAGTGTTTTTTATGTACTTGTTCACTTAATTCTCGCCAAAACGATGCATCTATAAGGGAGGTAATATTACAGAAGAGGAAACCAAGGCACAAAATGATGAGTGAGCTTGCCCAAGGTCACAGGGCTCCAGCAAGGCAGAAACGAGACGGTCAACCAGTCGTGGTCCTAGAGTGTCTATACTGAGGTCTCAGAGGCCACCATGGAGGATGGGGCACAGGGGATTTTCAGAAAACTGATAGTGTGGCAATTTTGATCAAATGGAGATGGTTTCAACTGCCCTGGTGAAAGGGCGGGTCCGAGGAGGAGGCTGAGGGATATTATGGGATGTGAGGAGCACCCTTCGGCTGCATGAAACTGCAAGCCCTTAGCTCAGCTCCCTGAGCACCTTGTCCCCTGGAGGTCGGAGCCCAGGCTGGCGGAGGCCGCTCAGGGAGGGTCATACAGGACCATCGCCCTGCAAGTGATGAGTCTGAGGTCTGGCTCAGTTTTAGAATTTTAGTGCCCAGTGGATAGGAAACAGATGCTGGGATAAAGCATTTGGTTAAATTTAATTTCATTATTGGCTTGAGTACGACTTTCCTTTGCTCCAAAGTTTACATCATATCTAAATATATCTAACTCCTGCATATGTAGGTGACCAAAGAAATGTGCTTACAGCTTTCACTTACCCCAACCATTAATAACTGACAGATACCAACATGAGGCAGCAATTTGAAATGCTCAAGTTTTCCATTTATTATAGGTTGAACTTCATACTTGCAACGTTGAAACCGACATTTGTGAGGTACCACAGGACAATTTTCTCTCTTCAGATGCAGTTTAAGCAGTTTTTTAAAAACTTCTCTGATCAGCTGAGTGATTTGTGACTCTGGCCAGTTGGTTGGGTTTTCCAGCAGTCGCCACCTGAAATAATCTCTGCTGTGTATTTTTGTTGCTTTATTGCCCTGGGTTAAAATACATGTTTTAAGGAAGGTGAGTCTTTAAGGAAGTCTTTTTCATGTTTACCATTTTAAAAAAGATTTTCATGATGTATGTTGAGAAATAGGACCAGCTCTGTGGTTCCTGGATGATCAAGTAGTGAGGGGTTAACTCTGCAAAATAAGCCCGAGTGGCCGCTGTCTCCAGGAGGCAGGTGGGCCGGGGCCCCGCAGGAGTCAGCTCTGCGGGAGATGGCCTTAGAAGGTTCTGGGTGTCTGCACTGGACAAACACCACAGACCAGGCAGCTTAAACAACAGACACTTGTTCGCTCGCAGAGTGGAGCCTGGACATCCGAGGCCCAGCCTCCTGCTGTGGGCAGGGCTGGCTCCTCCACGCCCCTCTCCTGGGTGGGCAGACAGCTGTCTCTCCCCATGTCCTCACATGGCCATCCCTCTGTGAGTGTCTGTGACCAAATCTCCTCTTCCTATAGGGACACCAGCCACGTGGGGTCAGGAAAGCCCCCGTGATGTCATTTTATGTAATCCATTTTCAAAGACCCAGCTCCAAACAGGGGTGGGGGGGTCAGGCTCCAGCTTAGGAATCTGAGCGCCCAGTTCAGCCCCTGAGAGTAAGTCTCTAAATGGCCCCTCTTCTCTCCCCCGCCAGACACACGGGATCGCTCCCTTGTTGAGGGTGAAGCTGGGAATCTGTGGGGCCCCCTCAGGGGTCCTTGCTCGGCCTCCAGGGACCCGTGGGAATCAGCACCCTCCCTGCCAGTCTGGGCCTGGGCTCTCCCAGTCCAGGGCGGACCTGGCGGCCCCTCTGCCACGCGGCCTCGCCGCCCTGACGCGGTGGGGAAGTCATCGGCTTTCCATTTGCTCAGCTTCCTTGTGAGGATGGCAGGGGGTCCCCAGCTCCTCACCTGCCAGCTCTGAGCTGAAGGGACCTCCTTTGTGCAGAGAGAGGCTGGCGGTACCGCCCACGGGTCAGAGGTCAGCAGACGCGGAGGAAAGGGCGTCCCCCAGCGTCCCCTACCCCCACTGTGCTGCTAGGACTTTCCCCGGCGGGGCTGGAAGCTGGAGTGTGAGCTCTGCCTCCCGAGCGGTCGGAGCGGAGACGGACTAGTGGTCCTTCCATCTGACCGCCCACAGGTCAGCGAGGCCCTGTCCTCCGGGGCCCCAAGCTTGAGCCCCCAAACCACCCCCCTCCTTGTCTGCTCTCCTCCCCCCCGCCAGCCCCCGAGGCCGTCAGCGTCTCTCCTGAGATCTCTTCTTGGTCAAAAACACATAGAGAACAATCCAGGTCCCTAACGGACACCGTCCAGAGCTGGCCCTCGAGTCCTGCTGTCCGAGCCTCGGCAGCAGGTGACCGCTCCCGTCTGATGCAGAAAGTTGCTTCTCTCTTCATCTGGGAAGCTTTGAGGGGAGAAGGATGGGAAAGCTGGGGAGATCAGCCTCTGTCTCCGCCTGCCCCCTTCCCTCTCTCTCTCTGTCCCTCTGTCTCTGTCCCTCTGTCCCTCTGTCTCTCTCTGTCCCTCTGTCCCTCTCTCTCTCTCTGTCCCTCTGTCTCCGCCTGCCCCCTTCCCTCTCTCTCTCTGTCCCTCTGTCTCTCTCTGTCCCTCTGTCCCTCTGTCTCTCTCTGTCCCTCTGTCCCTCTCTCTCTCTCTGTCCCTCTGTCTCTGCCTGCCCCCTTCCCTCTCTCTCTCTGTCCCTCTATCCCTCTCTCTCTCTCTCTGTCCCTCTGTCTCTCTGTCCCTCTGTCTGCCCCCTTCCCTCTCTCTCTCTCTGTCCCTCTGTCCCTTTGTCCCTCTGTCTCTCTGTCTTTCTCTCTCTCTCTGTCTCTCTGGCTCTGTCTGCCCCCTTCCCTCTCTCTCTCTCTGTCCCTCTGGCTCTCTCTGTCTCTCTGTTCCTTTCCCAAACCCTGCACACACGATTCTCTCCCTGGTTACAATCCCTCATCTGTCCCCGTTTGCTTCCTGAAATCTTCCTTCCTCCAGCTCCGCACACGCAGACCTCCAGGCTGCACTGGAGTGGCTCATCTGCAAGTTATTAGCATCTCTGAATGCAGGAGATGGAAGACGGCTGGAGGAGGAGGACTTCGTGAACCTTGGAGCTGACTCGGCATCAGCCACGGACTCTTCTCTGAAACAGTCCATCAGGAGTGAACGTACACAGGTCACTGAAGACACTCGTTGCCTGCCTCCTCAGAGCAGCCCCTCCTGTCCGATCCTGCCATCCTGAGCTCTCTGGGGAGCCGCCCGTGTATCCGCGCATGTGGTCTGCGGAGGGCAGGCGTCCGCCCCCGCTGGGGAGAGTGGCGACCACCTCTTCTTGGCACTGCCTGCATGACCCCCTCACGGGCACAATCAAGAGCTGGAGACGCCCAGAGCCAATCCTGGCACATCGCTCCCTAAGCGCCCCGCCAGAGCTGGGACTGGCTTGCAGCCCCAGTGCAGGGCCCGTCTACACAGCACGCGGGCTGGGATGTGGTGGCTGCAGGCTGGCGGGCCATAGCTCTCTGTCTGGTCAGAACGTCAGAGCCTCTGGGGACTTGGACGCCACCCCAGACCCTCATCCAAGCCCCCGCCTTGGGTGGGTGGCCCTGCTGTGGGACATGGTCTGCAGATACCAGCATCACACAGCCTCACTGGAGGCTTCCGGCGCCTCGAGGCCCCTGCGAAATGGAACTTTCCCCTAACAAATCCCTCTAGCCTCTCAACCTGAATCGTACACGTTTTGGAGCCCAAGAGGGAAACATTTTTAGTGGAGTCCCCTCACTTTCCAAATGGTAAAGCTGAGGACTGGGGAGGCTAAAAGACTTTCCCAAGGACTGCATCGGGTCTCGGGGAGCTGGAGCCAGCCGCCCTGACTCACTCCATCCCCGGAAGCCCCTCTGCGGTGTTGGGGTCCCCCCCCCAGGAGCTGAAATGGAGTCTGCATGGGGAAGGCACCCCGCCCTCGCAGACGCTGTGCCGGCCTGTGCTGGGGCCTGGGTGGATCGGGAGTTTTCTCGGGACCACAGAGCAGGGCCCAGATTTTAAGCTGCATATATTTTAATTTACAATTCATCACAGCCCAAAGGTGTGAATTATAAGAAAAACGAAAGGTAACAAAATAGGCATATTTGAAAATGTAAGCCCAATTTTTGAGCCCCATATTCAACAGAGTGCCCAGTTTGGGGGACCAACTCCTGAACATTGCCCTGGGCCCCTCACCTCCCTGCTCTGGTCTGGAGCCCCTGCCAGAGAAGGAGGCGTGGTTCCTGGTGATAGATCTTCTCAAAGCACATCCCCATTTTTCTCACCTGCCACCTGGGGGAATCATCCCCAAGTGCTCGCAAGCATTTCCTTGCCTGGGTGGGTTTGTGTCTAAGGGGCAGAAGGGTTTCAGCTCTCAGCCGCCTTGGGCCCGAGGCTGCATGTCTGTCCCCCTCTGAATGCAGGGGTTTTCTTCCCGATGAGGACATGCGTGCTCGGCATCCTCTGGGAACGCTGGGCTGGCTGCTTACTCTGTAGTCACAGGTGATCTCCGTGTGAGGCGTGGCAGGGAGCTGAAACCAGAACACCAGCCACGTGCGGGGAGCACACAGCTGCGGGCAGAGGGGGACCAGGGCCTGGTCGGCCTCTGTCCTCCCGCTAGGGACGGGAGTCCCGGCCTCAGATCAGCGGGTGCGGTGTGAGGGGACAGGTCTGCACGGCCTTGGAGCAGACAGACAGAACCAGCCGAGATGTCCTGACACCTGGGACAGTCAGGAAAGGCCCCTCGCATGCACTGGTGAGAAGAACCAGCCTGATGCTCGGGACAGAGCAGATATGCAAGCAGGTATCATGGGGCGGAAGGTGTCCTTGCTTCCTCCATACCGAGCTGCCTCTGCCCGTAGCCCCCCGGTTATGTCCTGGCGGCCAAGGATGCCCCCGGGAGGCAGACATGTCTCTGCCTCAGTGATCTCACTTACCATCATGACCCTGTTTGCTCAGCGACCTCTGGGAAGTGGCGAGAAAAACAGTCTTCTTCTGAGGCTTGTCGGGAGGATGAAGTAAGAAAAGACACGGGTGGTACACGGCCCGCGCTCTCTGGCGGGATCACATGCTCAGATGTGAGCTCATCCCATGACCTGTGCTGTGCAGCGGAGCCCACACTCCTACGCTGACCCCTGGAGTAAGTCAGGGTGGTTAGCTTACGAGCCATCTGGGCAAGGCCATGGTCCAGATACTTGGTCTAGATGTCTCTGCGACGGTTTGTGTAGATGACCCACATCCTGGAGTAAATAGATGACCTTCCACAGTGTGGGGGGCTGCGCCCAATCCATCGAAGACCTTACGAGAGCAGACCGAGGCTCCAGAGGAGGTGGGGGCCTCTTCTCCAAGGGCCTTGGGGACCAAGCTACAGAGCCGGCCCTGGACACGGCCCCAGTCAGCCTCGTAGACGTCCCCGCACCAACTCCCAGATCAAGTGAGTCAGCTCCTACATCGGGTGTCCCTCCCTCCCCCTGCTGAGTCTGTTTTTCTGGAGAACCCTGACTGTTACACCATATCTTATGTGAAGAGTGCTCGTCAGCTGTTTTTCAATAGGTAGGACTCTACTGGGTAGCTCTGTTGAAGTCTGGACCATCCAGATTGTATTCAATCAGTACCTTAGCACTTGCACTCCGTGTTGGTAGCAGCTTCCTGAAGCACAGACCGCACTTCCGGTCCCCGTGCTCCAGGGCTGGCGGTGGCGCAGGGAGCTGCCAAGATCTGGCGATGTCCTCGCGATTCTCACCACCTCCGTTAGTGCTCTCACCCAGGAAGGAGCGCAGGCCTCCTCTCCTGTCTCCTGAGCCGCTGAGGGGGGCCCCCCGACTCATCTGACAGGACAGACACCTTAGAAATTCATTCCCAACCCGTCCCGCCCTCCCTCTGACCCAGCGGGGTGCGTCAGTGGCTGGAGGGGTCTGCGGGAGAAGAAGGTGGAAATGGAGAGCTACCCCTTTGCTCCCAGAGGCCGAGGGCCCACACACAATGCCATCCTTGTTTGAAGCTTCGTGCTCCCTGTTCGGACTGATGGTGGAAGAGCAGTGAGCAGAGCTCAGGTCCCCGTGCCCATTGCTGCCCAGGCTGAACACCAGCTTTGTCAGCTCAGACCTCCGGCCCCTCACAGGCGATGCCGACTTTGGGGAGAGGGCTCCAGCTAGCCCTTGGGGGGCCTGGCTCTCCGGACACCGAGTCAGACAGCACCCCGGCCTTCACAGGAAGCCTGCAGTGGGAAGGGTCTTCAGTCCTACCAGCGAGTTCCTGTTTCCTCCCCATCCGGTTGGAGCACCATCTGTCACTGTCACCACGGTGTCCTGAGGTGCCTGAGAGGCCCCTGAACACGCTGGGCCTGCGCTGCATTCCACAGACAGAGGTCAGAGGGGAGAACAGAGAGGCGAGCGTCCCCGGGCCCACATTCCCGGAGCTGGTCAGTGCACCTGTTAATGCTTCCCGAATCAATGAATTAACAGGGTCAGACATATAGGTTGCCTTTAAATAGCTGGCAATGTGGTGGCTCCGTTGGTAAAGAATCTTCCTGCAGTGCAGGAGACCTGAGTTCCATCCCTAGATCGGGAAGATCCCCTGGAGAATAGAATGGCTACCCACTCCACTACTATTGCCTGGAGAATCCCATGGACAGAGGAGCCTGGTGGACTACAGTCCATGGGGTTGCAAAGAGTCAGACACGACTGAGTGACTTTCACTACACTACTATATATAGTGAAAGTTGGATGGCATCACTGACTCAATGCACATGAGTTTGAGCAAACTCTGGGAGATGGTGAAGGCCAGGGAAGCCTGGTGTGCTGCAGTCCACGGGGTTGCAGAGTCAGACATGACTGATCGACCAGACAACGACATATATGTATACACACATACACACACACATATATGCACGTATTTGTACTCTGTAGCCAGTAGCAAACAAGAAATCAATAACTCAGCTTTTCTCACTGGGTAACAGAGGCTCTCCTTCTGTAGCACATCGCTAAGAGACGTGTTAGTTGTCACGCCTCGAAATGCAGTAGTGTGCGTTGTCCCTTTAAAACACAAATTCTGGGAGAAGAGAGGAGAAATGTACCCTAATCCCGGCGCTCTCTGCTGGAGGGCTGAACCAGCTCTCGAGGAAAGCGTGGGGCCCATCCCTGCCCATCATTCTTCAGAAACCCCTTGCTGCTGATTGCGGCGTCTTGAAATAATATACACACAGTGTTTCCACTCCAGGATGATGGGATTTTGAAAGCGAACATCCTCTCCACTTAGCTGAATTTGGATGTAATGTGATTTATGATCACCAAAGAAGAAAACAGGACAAGGGTAATTAACTGTATTATGAGTGTGGAGAAAAGGTTTAAGTAGAAGTATTTACAATAGTTTTTTTCTGTGCATTGAAATGTCAGGAGGGGAAGAAAGCTACGTGGGCCAACAGCTGGTTCAAGTTAAATCAATCCTGACTTGGAGTATTAAATTTTCGCTGCTCTGTGAAGAATGCAGGTTGTTCTCCCTGTTAGTCCACAGAGGGTGATGGGGCTTCTGCTGAGCTGAGGTCCTGCGTGTATGTGAACAGCCAGCTCAGCCACCCACAGGGTCCGCACGGCCCGCGGCCCCGGGGCTTTGAGAAGAATGTAGTGACTGTTCGCCAGCATCAGTCTGTGCCAAAAGCGGCTCTGTGCTCTTCGGATGGGACCAGGGGCTGTTGATCACAGACGTGAGTGTGGTGTGAGGCGAGAGGGATGAGCAGGTGATGAGGAAGAATTCCTGGGCTCCTACGTAAAGCGCTGACCTTCGCCCCGCGATATGTGAAGGCCTGGGATTAGGCTGAGGGGCTTAACGCCGTGGAAGCTTTAAATCCCTTATCAATTACAAGCTAAATGGGATTGAATTTGAGGGGATCCTGGGTTCTGCAAGAATTCGTCTTCCCTAGAGAGGAACAAGCTGGCTTGTTTCCCTTATGCGATGATACCTAAATGAAGTTCACCTGTAAACCTGCTCAGTACTTTACAATTAAGGCCAAGTGAGAACCAGAGCTGAGAGGTTTAGAGAGAAGTTTCATTAGGACTCCTTCAAAGGACCACTGGAAATAAGAAGTTAGGCAAATCGCCCAAAGGGAAAGGCACAAAAATACAATAGCTCCCTCTTCATTTCAGGTCCCATTTGTTAATCCAAACAAATCGCTCAAACTGGATTTGGATCAGCTTATTGTGGTGGCCACGTGAAATGTCTTGCTTTGTCATTTGCATCTTTGGAGTTCTCCCCACGCAGGCCAAGTGGGGTGGAGGGGAATTTAGAGCTCCCGCCTCACCCTGTTTTCTCATCCAGAAGCGAGCCCAGCGGGCCAAGGGCTGGGTCAGCCGCTCCTCTCTGCGCCGCGAGTCTAGGAGTGAGCGCTTGACCCCCGCCCAACACGCCTCGCGTGGTGAGAGCTCCCTGTCTGCATGGACATCACGGTGGCTGTAATTCAAGGTCACGGGGAGCAGGCCTGTGGATCAAAGGTGGTTCTGCAACGAGACCCTCCCCAACCTGCCTAGGAGGTGGTCTCCTTGGCGTGGGGCTCGGGTGGAAAGGCTGGCAGTGGGTGACCCCAGATGGATTTCTGCTTCTCTTCAGTCCTGATATTGCACAGATGAAGCTTAATATTTTCAGTGAAAAAACGCACAGCCTGTTTTGCAGTGTAATTCAGGAGCAGACAGATCAAGGGTAATGACTGTTTGGAAAAAGAGAGAAGTGATGGAGAGACCCGCCTGGCTAGTAGGTGACGTCCCCCGGGCGTCAGGGTGTTCTCCGGAGGGAGCACTCCGGAAAGCCCACAGCAAGCGTCCAAGGCCATCAGGGTCTTGGAGGTCCCGGCCCTGACTCACTGGTCCCTGGGGTGGTGGTGAGACCAGCCGTCTGCGGTCAGAGACGCGGCTGCCTGCCTCTTCTCTGTGGGCTCCCTCTTCCCCAGGAGCCAAGCTGGAACCACAGCCCAAACCCTCTCTCCGGGACACTTCGTAAAACATCACTGAGAGAAAACAGGAATGACACGATCCATCAAGCTGCTGATCACAACCTCAACATCCCAAATTTTCTATGTCCTGAGCATCAGTAGCATCCAGCTAACATCGTGGAAGAGACTGAGGTTGGATTAGCAACACGGATGAAGGCAGGGAGAGGGGGTCCCCCACCCGACGTTGTCACTGACAGCTCGGTTCATCCGAAAGGAAGATTGCTAACCCATGACCACCACGATTACTTAGAATCTGCTTTTTAAAAATTCATCAAAAAAAAAAAAAAAGAAAGAACGGTGAAATAACAGCACAATAGGAAAATGTATTAATAAATGCATATTTTTGTCAGGGCTTCTCAAGCTCTGGAGTGTGGACCCTGGAGGCTCCTAAGAGCTGCTGGGGACTCCAGAGCACACTGCTCTCTCCATTAGAACACTGAAGTGTGTGTTGTGTGATGAACTGTGTCCCCAGATTCAGGTCTCGAGGTCCTAAACCCTAGAGCCTTACCTGCGGCCTGATCTGTAAACAGGATCACTGCAGATGTAAGAGCTAGGAGGAAGCCACAGTGCAGGGCCCCAGGGCAGCGCAAAAGCACGAAAGTGTTAGTTGCTCTGTTGGCTGACCCTTTGTGACCCCACGGTCTGTAGCCTGCCAGTCCTCTGTCCACGGGATTCTCCAGCAAGAATACTAGAGTGGGTTGCCTTTCCCTTCTCCAGGGGATCTTTCCAGTGTAGCGACTGAAGCCAGGTCTCCTGCACTTCAGGTGGGTTCTTTACCATCTGAGCTACCAGGGAAGCTGTAATCCAGTCTGACTAGTGTCCTTCTAAAGCGGGGCCTGTGGGTGCAGAAACACGCCAGGAGAAGGTGGGGTGAGAGCCGGGGCGACCGTGCTGAGGACGTCGGTGATCGCCAGCTGCCTCAGCAGCTGCAGGGGGGCCAGGGCAAGGCCCTCCCAGTCCCATGGGGGGCCACCTGCCCACCCCCCTTAGCTTACGTCCCCTCTCCAGAGTGGAGGTTCTGCTGTTGAAGCCCTGCAGACTCACGCCAGAACTTGCCGTGGGTGTGCATATTCTCCCCACTTTCTAGAATATTCCAGGGCCAGAGGGTCAATCTGTGGGCTTTCAGAGATTCACTCGGCTTCCTTCTCCTCCCGCAGATATGTCTGGACCCCGCACCCACAGAGCATCAATGAGGACCTCCTGTGTCAGCCGTCGGGGCAGCAGAGATGGAGCAGGAATGTTCCAAGAGTTGCCTAACTGCCCCAGACCTCGGGATTTCTCCTGGAACAGCTCTGCAAAAACAGTAGTCTCTGAGCCGGGGCCCTGGGTTCTTCTGTCCCACTCTTGCAGTGACTCGAGGCTGTGTGACTTGAGAAAGCCTTTGGCAAAGCCCTGAAACCATCGATCCCAACCCCGAGGCTGCGTCTTTTTAATATTTTCTTTGTCAGAATGGGACGTGTGCGAGCAGTGAAATACGGAGCCTGTCTCGAAGGAAAGCAGTGCTTGGAGGGGGAAACCAGTGACCTCCTTTTCAGTGGGTGCATTGGATGCTGAGAGAGGATGGGTGACCTGATGATTCAGGCTCAGGCCAGGCAGGCGTTTGCTCAGGAGTGGGGGAGTGAGCCTGTCATTCAAGGACCGTGACTGACAATGTTTATTGATGTGATTCAATCTGTGCATTCCCCTGAAGTTAGGATACTGGAGCTCTTGCATCTGCCGCTGTGAGCCTGCCCGCTGCACCGTCCGTAAGGGGTTTCCTGACATCAGTGGTGATGTTGACAAAAACAACTCTTACATTGTTTAATGAGAAGCGTCGACATTTGGAAACCCTGAATCCAACTCAGTGAACCGGCATTTCCTGAATGG
Source organism: Giraffa tippelskirchi (assembly GCF_054371585.1). Classification (NCBI taxonomy): domain Eukaryota; kingdom Metazoa; phylum Chordata; class Mammalia; order Artiodactyla; family Giraffidae; genus Giraffa; species Giraffa tippelskirchi. Next base: position 165,382,113 of record NC_137283.1, on the reverse strand, counting down.
CCCTGCCTGGTGCTATGAAACGGCACTTCCCCCTGTGAGTGGTTAAGCAGCGGCCAGTGTGAGGGCCAGCACCGTGGCCACATCTGTGCACCCAGAGTCCATGTCAGCGCGTCTCCAGAAACGCCTCCGCCAGGCAGCATCAGAGGAGAGCCATGACTGTCCGGAAGGGCTGCAGGATTAACCCTCCCTTTGCTGGGAGGGAATACCCTGGAATACTGGGAATACCCTGGAATCAAAATGTGGTCTCAGCACAGCTTTAACACAGAAGCAGACAAGAGGCCATTACTCTGATGTTAGATTTTCAAGAATGTAAAGTAACACCTCTCTATCACTTCAGGTTGTTTGCCTCAAAAATTCTGTTTATTTTTTGTTAAATATTATTTATGCTGATGCGTAACCAACTTTGGGCTTCCCAGATGGCACTAGTGGTAAAGAACCCGCCTGCCAATGCAGGAGACATAAGAGACTCTGGTTCTACTCCTGGGTCGGGAAGATCCCCTAGAGGAGGGCATGGCAACCCACTCCAGTATTCTTGCCTGGAGAACCCCATGGACAGAAGAGGCTGGTGGGCTATAGTATATGGGGTTGCAAGGAGTCGGACACAACTGAAGCTACTTAGCATGCATGCACATAACCAACTTTATTATTTATTTTATTGCTGTTTTTAATGAAATATTTAAAATGTTTTAAAATATATTCAGTATTAATTTTACTAGTTTAAATATCAATAGATACAATCCACTTATCAATTCATTTTATTTTTGTGCCACCGAATAATTCATCCTTGTTTTTGTTCAACTTTTAAAGTGTACCGAAAGGGTTAAAAAAAAAATGTAGCCAGGGTAAATACCATTTTGCATTTAAGCTAAGTGTACAAAATTAATATCAGATGATGCATTCTGAACCAAATGTCTGTCAGAGTGCGTGCCATCTGGGCTGCGGACCCAGTGATGCGTCAGGGCCACTTGGGGACGGTTAGCCTGAGGCTTGTGTCCATCGGAGCCAGGCAGACCTCATGCCCGCTCACCCGCCTTCCGTGCTGCTGGTGGATGACAGCTTCCCAAAGTGAACTTCTCTTTACACTAAGGTTTATTTTTTAATTGCAATATTTTGTTTCATATCTAATTGTTCTTACTGTGAGGAAATTATTCAGATTCTATGCTCCATTTCAATTTTTAATAAGTTAAATAAAGCATGACCACTGAGAAAAACCAAACACTAGATTGTGAGATTAACAAGTTCTTCCCTATCCCTCCCTTGGGACCACAATTAATCCCTGGAAAATAAACAAGCAAACAAATAGGGTATTACAATTGTTTTGTTTGTCTCTCCCCACCTCCCTCTTGCTGTCTCTCTCTGTCTCTCTATGTCTGTCTCTGTCTCTCCCATCTCTCTCTTTGTCTCTCTCTCTCTCCACTTCCATCTCTCTCTCTGTCTCTCTCTTTCTCTGTCTCTCTATTTCTCTCTCTGTCTCTTCATTCCTGTCTCTTTCTCTCTCTGTCTCTCTAATTCTGTCTCTGTCTCTCCTATCTCTCTCTTTGTCTCTGCTGTCTCTCTCTGTCTCTCTATTTCTCTCTCTGTCTCTCCCGTCTCCCTCTTTGTCTCTCTCTGTCCCTCTGTCTCTCATTTCTCAGAGAGGACACTCATCTTCAGTGAGAATCCTCAGAGACCTTCCTCAGTTCTTGGAAACCCTGGTGTGCATACCTTCCCCTCCTTACGCTGTGAAAAAGGCAGCTCTCAGGAGACCGTCAGCTCTTTGGTTCAAGATTCCAACCCCAAGGCTTGAGTTCATGGCCACCATAGGAAATGTTATTCCACATGTAGGAAGTCGTCATAGGTATCTCAGTCAAATTTTGTTTTTATCCTCATAATCAAGGGGAAAAAAGGAAATCCACAACCCCCTGTCAATCATAAAGCATTGAAGGTAAACTATTTCTTTGGGTCCTGACCCTGTTTAATCATATGAAAAACCAAATCCACCCTGTAGACCATGTTTTACTCTCAGTAATTTCCTGTCTTGAAATTAACACAGGTCTTTCAATCCCCTTGGCCAAAAAAAAAAAAAAAAAAAACCCAACAAAACAGTGCTTTTGAGGGGGAGGGTTACAGTCTGATTTAGAATTGAGATGAGAAGCTGCCTCTGTTATCACCCTCCTTTGTTGGTGAGATTCTCAGTGATCGATCTTCCTGTGCCCATTTTTACATGGGACAGAAACGTCATCCTCAACAGTGTTTTAAATAGCCATTTCTGTCAGTGATGGCTAATTAAAACATACCATAAATCTCTGCAGGCATTTCACTTTGTTCTTTGGTAGACTGTTGAATAGGTTTTAGTGGATATCAGTCATGACTAATATGTGGAAAATTCTTAAAGAAATGGGGATACCAGACCACCTTACCTGACTCCCAGGAAATCTGTATGCAGGTCAAAAAGCAACAGTTAGAACTGGACGTGGAACAACAGACTGGTTCCAAATTGGGAAAGGAGTACGTCAAGGCTGTATATTGTCACCCTGCTTATTTAACTTCTATGCAGAGTACATCATGCGAAATGCCAGGTTAGATGAAACACAAGCCGAAATAAAGATTGCTGAGAGAAATATCAATAACCTCAGATATGAAGATGACACCACCCTTAAGGCAGAAAGTGAAGAGGAACTAAAGAGCTTCTTGATGAAAGTGAAAGAGGAGAGTGAAAAAGCTGGCTTAGAACTCAACATTCAGAAAACTAAGATCACGGCATCTGGTCTCATCACTTCATGGCAAATAGATGGAGAAACAGTGACAGACTTTATTTTCTTGGGCTCCAAAATCACTGCAGATGGTGACTGCAGCCATGAAATTAAAAGATGCTTGCTCCTTGGAAGAAAAGCTATGACCAATCTAGACAGCATATTAAAAAGCAGAGACATTACTTTGCCAACAAAGGTCTGTCTAGTCAAGGTTATGGTTTTTCCAGTGGTCATGTGTGGATGTGAGAGTTGGACCATAAAGAAAGCTGAGTACCAAAGAATTGATGCTTTTGAACTGTGGTGTTGGAGAAGACTCATGAGAGTCCCTTGGACAGCAAGGAGATCAAACCAGTCCATCCTAAAGGAAATCAGTCCTGAATAATCATTGGAAGGACTGATGCTGAAGCTGAAGCTCCAATAATTTGGTCACCTGATGCGAAGAACTGACTCATTGGAAAAGACCCTGATGCTGGGAAAGGTTGAAGGCGGGAGGAGAAGGGGATGACAGAGGATGACATGGTTGGATGGCATCACTGACTCGATGCACATGAGTTTGAGCAAGCTTCGGGAGTTGGTGATGGACAGGGAGGCCTGGTGTGTGTAGTCCATGGGGTCGCAAAGAGTCGGACACAACTGAGAGACCGAACTGAACTGAACTGAGTCATGACTAGTAAGAATGTAGCAAGATTATTTTGAAAGTTGGCATTTATTCCAAATCCAGGTCCATTATTTGTGGTTCCTGAAGAGCAGAGATAACCCAGGGTCATCAGTGCGGAACCCAGGCCCTCCTCCTGAAGAGTTTGTGCTGCCATCACACACCCGCAGAGTCACCACCCACAGACCTGCCTAGAACATTGACAACTGAGCGTTTCCTGACCAGTGCCAAACAGTGCAATAAATTACAGCTGCTGTAATGAACCAGCTCCCCGTAAATGAGTGCCATATGTTTTACAGGTGACCTGAGAGAATGCCACAATTCCCTGAATCCCGTAAATAATAGAAAAGCCGTCAAGAAGAATAAGCAAATATAGATCATTTTGAAGTCTCTCAGCATTCCTGCTCTTTTAACTGTTTGTCAACTAAAATGTCCTGTTTTCTTTATATTAAAATAAAAGCAACATTTCCTAAAATTTCTCTTATTAAGCAGACAATTCTGGTTGAATTTTTTTGTAGTAGAATGAATGTGGCTTTAATCTGGGCGTTAAGAATATACTAGGGCCACCCACAGTGCGGAACACAGCTGAGGGGGTGGAACGCAGTCTGAGGGGTGACGGGTCCCTGGGGCAGCGACCACACATCAGGGAAGACCAGGCTGCTGCTCCTTGCTGTTTCCTGGTCCCCACTGGGGTCTGCGTCTCTGGAGAACCCTGACTAATGCCTGTCACCAGCCCTAGAAACCCACGTCTGCTCTTTACACGTGTGCTTTTTCTAGAAATTCCATGTAAACTATATCATATGACATATAGTCTTCTATGCCTGAGTCCTTAGAGTCTGCATAATGTTCAAGCTTTTGTGATTCATCCAGATTGTTAGATGCACTGGTGGTTTGTTCTGTCTTCATTAATAAGCTATATCCATACCATCACAATTTGCTTATTTATTTGTCTCTTGGATATTTGGGTTGTTCCTCATTTTTGGCAATTATGAAGAGTGGAAGCAAGAACATTCAGGTGCAAGTCTTTGTGTGGATATAGGTCTTGATTTATCTTGGGATACATTTATAAGGCCTAATAGCTGGATCATAGTAAGTAGATATGCATCTTTCTAAGAAACTGCCAGACTCTTTTCCAAAATGCTGGTATTACCTTGCATTCCCACCAAAGTGTAAACATCTAGTCTCTTTGCCAACCCTCAGTAATGCCAGACTTCTGGAACAATTGTAGTTATTCTAGTGGGTGTGTGGTAGTGTGTTATATGGTGGGCCTTTGTTTTCAAAGCGTATTTTTGTTGGGTATAGAATTCTTGACTGACAGCATTTTCCACATTATGCTCCTGCTGCATTATCTCCTGGCTTACGTAGCGTCTGCAAAAGTCTGCTACCATCCTTACCTTTGTGTCCCAGTATGTGATAGGCTGCTTTGGAGATGTTTTCTTTATGTTGGATTTCAGCAGTTTGATTGTGATATGCCTTTGTAGACACTTTTTATTTGTCTATGTATTTATGTTTGTGTTGTTTCTTTCTCTTAGGATTTATTGAGCTTCCTGGACCTATCAGTTTAGAGTTTTCATCAAATTTAGGCACATGTTTGACTGCTATGTTTTCAAACATTCTTGTCTAACTCCTCCTGAGATTCAGTTACATTAAATCTCTTAATATTATTTGACAGATTGTCATGTTTTCCCCCCTCATTTCTCTCTGTGCATCTTTTGGGAATTTCATTATTGCTATTTCTTTATATTCACCAATCCATTTTAGGAAAACATATGGTTGAACTCGGTGGTCTAGATTTGGAGGATAGATAGAATTTCAGTGCTAAAGCTTGATCACTAAAGTAGTATTTTAACTACAAGAGGTGCAGGCAAAGCATGGCTCTTGGGTCAGCTGAGCTTTTTTTTTTAGTAAAATTTTACTTGAACATGGCCTGGCTCATGTGCGTGTTGTCTGCAGCTTGCCGTGGGCTGCAGTGATAGAGCTGAGTCTTTGTGTGAGAGACCACACAGCTGCAAAACCTAAAATATTTGCCAGCAGAAAACGGTGAAAGAATCATGGTCTGGGGAATTCTTAAGCAGACATACTTCACTATATGGATACATAGAGATCTAGGGCTTTGTCCACTTTTTATTGTAAGTAACACCACTCTTTCTCATATAAGTGTAAACTTTATCTTTCAAAAAAACTTGACGATACTTAATGCAATACTTAATGGAAAACACAAAAGTGCACGTGATGTGTTTCCTTCACTGAATTTCAGTTGTGAGCAGCCGTCACCCGGCCTGACTCTGGCCCCTGACTCCTCTCTTACAGAGGAGCTTTTGAGTCTCCGTGTGAATTGCAGCTTTAAGTGTTAAAAGCCCTCAAATGTGCGCAGTGCCCCCAGCACTTGGAGTTCAAGTGGCACTTGAGCCTCTTGGCTAAGGCTGTCACCTCTGCGAGTTTATAGCCGCTACAGGGAGTTCACGCGCCTGATTAGAGGATTAGAAGGCTCCCCACACTGCTGTTAGATGCACATGTGGCCGCCAGAGGCCCGGCCTCGGCAAGAGAAAGAGTGGAATCTGGATTCCAGGACTGGCATTGGCCCCGCCTGAGCCGTTCTCAGAATTAGAAGCATCGAAACACCAATGTTAAGCTCATCAGAAAGAGGTTATTACTTTGGGGACTGCCATCCAGCTCGGCGAATGCTCCCTGGCAAAAGTCTTTGCGTCACAGGAACTGTGTTCTGCTAAAACCTCAAGTTAGAGCTGCGGGGTGAGATACAGGAGATAAGGATACCAGGGCCCATGGGCACAGACGGGTATTTTCAATGAAAGACACACTTCCTCACACACGCATGGGCACACATGCAGAGATGGACACTGCCGGGTCACCATCATCTTGAGTGTGTCCGGGGATCTAACCCTTCACTGGTGTTTTTCTAACACATGAAGTGCCGGGACAATGCTAAGTTTCACCAGTGATGATAAGTGTAGCTGGCGTTCTTTCCTGTCTCCACTCGGAGTACTTTACACGTGTCCCATGAGCTCATCTTCCCTGCTGTCCTGGGGGCTGAGCTTCATCATTATTCCTGTTTATAGACATGGAAGCTGAAGCTGGCGGCAGTTCCCCAGACCTGGCTTGTGACTTCTCGTGCTGCAAGCCGTTCTGTCTGATGAACCCACAACTGTTTTCCCATGTGTGTTTCATGTAATGGGAGTGGTCGGTACAATGTGTAGAAAAGGTGATTTCTATAGAATTCCATAAGTTACATCAGTCGGATGACTTTATGCTACTGCCTCGCAAATATTTTGTTTTACATTCTGTAACTCAATTTTTAAAAAATCCATCTTAAAACACAAACATGGTCATAGCACCTTGTGTCCTGGGGTTCTCACTCGCAACACAAAATTTGTGTCTTTAGGTGTAAAGGATGCTGGTGGGAGGGTGCACCAGACTTGCTCCCCTTCACACAGGGAGAGCAGACTTTCCGCTGACTTGCCTGCCGGGTGTGCGGTCTTGACCGGGAGCACATGGGGTCAGCAAAGGTGGTCAGCACCCAGGCCTGGCGAAGAGGCCACAGCCAGGAGCCCACTCCTCAGGCTGAGCGAGGCTCTTGGATTATGAATAGCCAGGACTGGTCCCAGTAAAGACCACAGGGATCCTGCAACCTTCGGAGAAATGACCCGCTGCCTTTTCAGATGCGTGAGGATGCAATTTCATGCATGACAGCTCAAGAAAGCACATTTAGTATATTCATTTCTTCAAATTTAAACCAGACACCTGGCTCAAGTGAAATTTTCAATTGAGTTTCTTTCCCTCCAAGCCTCTGACATTTGTAACTGTTCCCATTTAACCCAAACCACTCACTCATCACCTTAGAAAAAGCATATTCGGGTATTTTATGTGCTGGAATTGGACATCAAAGAACAGTTTTTACTGCAGGGCTTTTACTAGCCAAGTCTGAACTCAGAACAGACCCCGCGCAGTGGCAAATGGATCTGGTGAGCAGTTACGCTTAGAAATAAAACAGGTGAGCTGCGATCCATCAGATGCTAAATTGGAATCTTCCCCCATTTGGAACATTTGGGAAGAAGCCCTGTGCGCCTTGTAAATGAAATGGATCTTTCTGCTCCTCTGCTTCCTTCAGCTTCTCCCCTTTGCTGTCTCAGAAGCGACATCTCTCAGTGGAGCTGCATCAGGACCCCTGGTGAGGCGCCCGGGAGAGCTCGGGGTGCAGACTTGGAGCTGCGTTGGAGAGAAATACATCGGTCCGAAGCGTGTCAGCGTGGCGAAATAGAGCAAAAGGGAGCGTCCCGTCTCCGAGCCCGCCCCTCCGCCGACCCCGCCCGTCCCAGGTGGCCGGCTCTGTCACCCTGTCTCCACCTCTGAGGAGTGAGCCCTGCTCGCGGCTCAGGGTCCCTGGGAGCAGCGTCACCGAGACCAGGAGGGAGGGGTGGTTCCCGGGGGGCACGGCCGTGGATCTCATCCAGATTCTTCTAGTCTAACCCCCAAAAACAGCTCTGGACATTAAAAACCCTGCCTGCTCTGCTTTACGCAGAAGGCATGCACGTTCTTCAGGATAATCTCACAGAAGTTCTCACTTTACAGGTTCACGATTTCCTCCTTCTCACCCTGGACACAGTGACAGAATATTGTTCAGATCCCCTCCTACCTACACAAAGGTAAGTTCAAAGAGGAGCAACCAGGACAACATTGAAATAGATATGAAAGCTTTGAGGGTGCTTCTCCTGAAGGTTCCAACATGCATTCACTCTGAAATGCCCCGCAGAACCGAGTGAGGAAGGTTGCCTCTGAGTCCACGTGCTTCTCCAAACGCCCGCTGCCAGCCTCCATCCTTCAGCCCGCCCCACCCCGGGCTGAGCGAGGCCGAGTGACGGTGGAGCGGGAGCCAGGCACCGGAGCGAGCAGGTCTTCCTGGGAACTTCTTGTCTAAAGACTGCTGCTGAGTTAGCTGAGAGGCTGGAAACAGACTCTGTAAAATGGGTTCAAACCTGAGCATCAAAGGGGAAGGGACTGAGGGGGAAGAGAGGTGCTAGGGTGGCAAAGAGTCGGACACAACTGAGCGACTGAGCAGAACTGAACGTACTTTGAAAAGGGCAGCCTGCATCTGAGGCGCGTGGATACTTTAAAATGACAGCTGAACACTTCTGAAGGTTTTCCACCTGTCAAAGTCCCTCGGGGCGTTTGTTATAAATGAAGACTCCCTAGGTCCATTCGGAAGTCCTGAGCCAGGCAGGTTGAACAGTTGCCCAAGGTTAAGCACCAAGATCACCTGTGTCAGGGCAGAACTGCGGGCTCCCTGAGATGCTGCCATGTTGGGGTCACCCCACCCCCACCCGACCTCCCAGGCCCCTGTCCCAGTTGTGAGCACGCCCTCCCTTTCCCCGAAAGAGCCCCTCTTCCTGGCCTCTATTCCTTCCAGAATCTCTGATTCTGCCCTTAAGATAAAACATATCTTTCATTGAACCACTGTGTCAACCAGGAGATAGGACCCCTAGTGAAGGATGCCTTGCTAGGGCAGCAGTTATTCAATCCAGAGTGGGGTTAATGCGTAGCAGCCACAGAGATGTGGGTCATTTCACCCTGAAAAAGGTATTTGCCAGATGAGCAGGAAAGGAAATCAGTTGCATGGATTCTTCTGAACAATACTAAACCTAGAATTGTATTTTGCAAATTAAAAACCAGCAGTTGAGACACTCAAATAAAAAGGTAAGCTTCCTGATATAAAAAGCAGCTGTTTCTGGGTCGGACTGAAGATACACAGCCGCAGGCGATGGCGCCAGATGTGGGCATGTCGGAAATCCTGGAAACACATCAGGGCTGGAGGGTCCCATCCAGAGGTGGCCGTCCCCACCTGGCACCTCGGATGGACCACCAGCCTTGATTCCCAGAGTTTCTCCCAGGGCAGCCTGGCTGGGAGTCACTCCCTGGACACGGGGAGGCACCTAAGCTGGTTTGTCTGCCGAATTCAGGAGAAATCAGTTCTTACGAGGAGTTTACTTCATCAGTTTAAATAAAATGTAAGAAACAACAACCGCTTTCACTCTGCCTGGTCTTGAACATCTCTTGGTTGGTTTCCCAAGGTTCGGTCTTTGTCTCATGACAAATCTGGACTTGGGATTTCAGAGTCAGGAGGAAACTAGAAATCCTTGAAACTTTCGTGATTAACAAACAAAGCTTCCAGCACCCTTCCCAGGAAGCCACTGGTTTTCAAGCTCTGCCAGACCCTGAGTGGTATAGCATGTGCTGCCCAGGACCTGCCCCAAGGAAGGGGGGAGCTGAGTGAGGGTTTCACCCGAAATCGAGCTCCTGGACCCCTGAGTCCTCATAGAACCCAGAGACAGCACAGGCTGTCTGCCGTGGGGCTCACAGAGAGACTCCGCCCCACACCTGCACCCCGGGAGCTCAGCCTCACCAGCCTCAGGGACTCACTGCTGCTGCACGTCACCCCGGCGCACCCCCCACCACGTCTAGGGGCTCTCTGCCCCTTGGAGCAGGCAGGACCCGTCCACCCACCTGCTGACAGGGGACCCTCCCCGCAGCGGTCTCGTCCACAGGGACGTCTGAGCGCTGCAGTGGCTGAGCCTTCTGTCCGAGCAGAGGCTTCTGCCGCCTGGATGCGAGTTCTGTGTCCGCCCCCACACTGCCCTTCACACCTGCCGTCCGGGGCATCCTCTCTGCAGCGGCCCAGACCTGGTGCCCCGGCGGCAGTCCTGCAGGGGTTAGCAGCTGGACGGTCCGTGAGAGCACTCAGGTGTTGCCGGTCAACATCGAGTGCAAAGAGGCTCCATCCTTGTTGAGCGAAGCGTTTCCCAGGCCTGTGCCAGGGACCACCTAGAGCCCGGCAAGTTAAGAGGAAGGATGCATCCTCGGCCCCACCCCCGCCAGGTCCCACGCTCTGGTTATTGTGGAAAGAGCGCAGCTAAAATCCCTTCCCTGGAAACAAGAGAGCCATGTGTGCAGTTTGGGGGTAAAACCAGAACCTTCCTTTGTTAAAAGTGATCAGTAGGGGGCACTATTGACTCTTGCAGAAAACGCTCAAACAACTTTTTCTGGCAGTGAAAAAAAATTCATTTAAGGGGTTCTTGAGATTTTAAAAGAAAGTCTAATTAGTACTGAGATTTTCATTTCACTTCATACTGAACAGAGCAATCACCGGTTTTCAAATCTCTTTTGAACTTGACACACGTTGACTTATACCCCATTCAAGTAAACTGAAAAGGTGCAGGGAGAGAAAGAAAAGGACGAGGCCAGAAGGTTAGGAAACGCCTGGTCTGCGCCCAACACGTGGTTCCCAGCCTGGAGCTGCGGGCGGGTGTCCCGGGCGTGCTCAATGCACGCCTGTCTGTTCAGGGATCATCTGTCCACCAGGAGGAAGCAAGGACATGAAAAGACGACAGGTCTCGGGCTTTTACAATCTGAGCAAATGTCTGTTTTGCTAAAAGGCATCCAAACATCTGGGCACCGTTCTTGCTGGATTAGTCTGGACAGTGCCTTTCAAACACCCTGCGTGGCAGAGCTCTGCCCGGGGGCGGCCAGCCAGGCCGCCAGGTGCCTGCCACGCCTGGCCCTGGAGCCGTGGGCACGGGACAAGCGCCCCTTTCATGTTTAGATAAACAGCTCCCACTCCTTTGACTGCGGCTCTGCACTCCGGGGCCTGCGGCCCGTGCGCAGCCCAGATGCCCGCACCTCCTTGATGAAGCGTCACGTCAGAGCTCTGGCGGCTGACCTTGGTTTTGCTGGTCCCTCTGCGTGGCCAGGGATCTCAAAGAGCTCTCCGAGAGTCTTAAATAAACTGCTTCCCGTCAGGCTGAGATTATGTAATGTAAATACACAGGCGCAGACCTCGCAGCCCCAGGGCCTGAAGCCTGCAGAGGGCCCTGCCTGGTGAACAGGGGATGCCGCTGAGCTGGAGGAGGGCGAAGGGCCATCTCGGCCGAGGTTGTGGAAGGCGGCGGGGGCCCAGGCGATGTGGAAACCCATGTGCTCCAGGGGCGGCTCCCACCCCCACCCAGCTCCCAGCCGGCAGGTTGTGCCATTGTGGGACCTGAGTGTGAAAACTTCTGATGATAACAGGCACATGAAACGTGTGTTTTATGTAAACCACCTGACTTCGAAAATGTGATTTCAACCAGACAAGCCTACAAGTCACCAAAGTTAATCTTTGTATTGCCAATGTGCATCTCCCTGTTCAGGGGACTTGCTTTCAAACAGTCTGCTTTCCAAATGGAGTCATGCATGAAACTCTTAAAGACTGATACACTTTTTCATTTGCCATATGGCTGAGGGGTTAAAGAATCTGCCTGTCATTCAGGAGATGCAGGTTCGATCTCTGGGTCGGGAAGATCCTCTGGAGGAACAAATGAAAACCCGCTCCAGTATTCTTGCCTGGAGAATCCCATAGACAGAGGAGCCTGGTGGGCTACCGTCCACTGGGTCGCGAAGAGTCAGATGCAACTGAGCAACTAAACATGCCTGAACACACGAGGGTGTTTTTTTTAGTTTGATTCTCTCATATTTACTTATAACAGTTGAGAAATGACAGTGCTGTTTTGATGGACATTCAAAACTTGAGACCCTGGGAAATCGCTAGCAAGGCCCGCTTTATCCAGCCTCAGCACCCTCGCTACCAAGTCATTTTGTGTTGGTGACACTGTAAGAAGAAAATTCTGGTGGGCTCAGCGTCAGAAACACAGCTCCACACAGTGATGTGCAAGGGACGCCCTAGAATCCTGGGACGCCTCCAAACTCAGCTGGACCTGGTGCTTTTACGGAGGATATTAGAAACGTTCGCTTCCAAGACAAACCAACACGAAAGGTAACCACTTCGGCTTTCCTTACCACAAAGACGAAAGTCAGCCAGAAGAACCCATGCCCACGGTGAGCACCAAACTCCCCACGCCCCGCCGTGTCCAGCCTGGAGTCTCCCGGTGGAAAGAGCAGGCGCCGGGCTGAGACCAGGCGTGTTCCCCGGGAGGCAGGCAGTCGACAAGCACCCAAACCAGCCCTGGAGCTGCTACCTCCCCGGACCAGAGGAGCGCGGGCAGGACCGGTCGGTGGGACGGGGCAGAGCGCACCTTCTCACCGGCCGACCCAGGCACGGACACCAGGGACTCGCTGCCAGAGAAGCAGAGGCCCCCTGCTCAGGAGCAGCAAAGGAGTCCGGCGTGGACAGACAGATGGCAGGGAGACAGATGGACCAACAGACCACATGGGTCTGGTTTAAAGAAAGGAAGAGAAGATGACGGTTTGCAGAGGGAGTCCGGTTCCTCATCAGGCTTACTGCTGTTGGTTAACCTGACCCTGATTTTCAAAATCTGACTGTAGGAAGGAGTTTGAATCACGATGATCCAGAAGAAGTGACAAGACTCTTGATGCTTGAGTGCGTTTGGCTCGTGACACAGATTTGCAGGACCAAGAAAATAAAGGGGCTAACCTCTTTCATTTTAAAAGAAGTTTTATTGAAATATAGTTGATATACAGCATTGTGTTAGTTTCAGGTGTACAGCAAGGTGGTTCAGTTGTACACACATATGTATCTGTGTGTGTGTGTATGTGTGTGTGTGTGTGTGTGTGTTCCGTTTTAGATTTTTCCATTGTGAGTTATTACAGGACACTGGGTACAGTTCCCTGTGCTGTGCAGCAGGCACTGTTGTTTATATACTGTACATACAGTAGTGTGAGTAGTGTGCATATGTTAATCCCAAGCTCCTAATTTATCCCTCCCCACTTTCCCCGTCTGTTTCTGTTTTATAAATCTAACCACTTTCGTTTGTGTTAGCAGGCATCCGTGTGAAGACAGGAGTCCATGGGCTTCTTTAGTCTAACAGGACAAGGCCACCAGCAGGGCTCCTTTCCTGGGAAGCCCAAGGAGTCAAGGGCCACCCCTGCTGACGTGCACTCTGGTGGACGCAGTCCTGGGACGTCACCCAGGGGGCAGCGGTCTTGGTAAGAGTAGGATTTCAGCCCAACTCTGGAAAGCTGGGCACGCGGTTGAAAAGAACCAGTAAGTGACCCATCTGAATGGAGAAGCCCCTTGGCTGTTTCTCAGGGCCACAGTTCTCTGAAAATTCACATCTGGGTCCCCCAGCCAAGACTATGGCTTTTCTTCTGGGGTGAGCTCCTGACTCTTCTCACCTAATTCAGAGGGAACTCAGAAAGATGTGGAGCTGGAGCTGGAGCTGACGTCTGCGGGAGATGATCAGCGGTCTCCGTGGGGACCAGGGGTCTCCATGGTGACCAGGTGCTAGAAACTTCTACATGTTTTCAAGGCCCTGTTCATGCATCATTTGAGAGCTGGCTTTGCTCTGGGCCGGGGCAAATGTTGCCATTCAGAGTGGAGTTTTAGATTCATCTCAGCTGCAAGGAGAGCAGCTGGAAAGCTGAGAAAGACTTCCAGCCACACCACCCAGCCCCGCCGCCAGCCCCAGCTCCAGCACACAGCATTTGTAAGAAAGAATGACGCCCAGTCCTGGAGGCTCCCTATCCGCAGCTGCTTCTGCACGAGGGTGATTGATGGGCAGGTTCTAGCAGCACCCCTCCCCACTGCCTCCACCCTCATTCTCAAAGCTCCTCCTGAATGTCCCCTTTGCACACCAGCTCCATCCTTCTTCCTTCTTGATGGTTCTGCAGTGGACTGAATATTTTCCTCCCAGATCCATATGTTGAAACTGTGATCCCCGGGGTGATGGTGTTAGGGGTGATGAGGTCATGGGGGTGGAGCCCTCATGAAGATCAGTGCCCTTACAAAGGGACCCCCAAGAGGCCCCTCGCTCCATCTGCCGTGGGAGGACCCAGTGAGAAAGCGAGCCTGGCAGGGGCCCCACCAGAACCCGCCAGGCGGGCATCCCGCCTCCAGACTGTGAGGAGTGAACGGCTGCTGTCCACGAGCCGTCCTGTCTGCACTTCTGTGTTGTTGTGGCCACCCCCACAGACCAAGACCCGTTCCTAGTTCAGTTTCCAAGCAGTGGAAATTACGCGCCCTGTTCTGTGCCCTCTGCATGCTGCAGCTTTGGGAGCTGAGCTGCCTCCGGCTTCCAGCCAGGGAGAACCCCGGGGCCAAGTCCTGAGATGGGAAGGGAGACAGACAGCAGGGCCCCTCAGAGGCAGGGCAGCCACTGCGGTCACAGCCAGCACCTTTTGCAACTGCCGGGACCGTGGCCGAGAGGAAACATCCGAGCAAAGTAGCGAAACAGCCACAAAACCCCCGAAGCCAGAGGGGGCTTTCAAGCGTGCTGCTCCCGTCGCTGCCGCTTGAAGGCTAGCCCTGAAGGACAGCTCTCTGCGAGCCATGAAGTCAAACTGCCCCCTTTCTGCTCGCGTCTGTGACTCCCAAGCACGGTCCTTGGGCTCCTCCTGGACCGGACGTGTGTGAACTGACGGTCAGCTCCCCAAAAAGTCAGATTCTGGGAACCTGCTGTGAACAGTTTTGCTCCAGCAAACCTGGGCCTGGAGTGATTCTGGGAAAATGCTGATCTGCAGTTGGATTTGGAGCGTCTGATGAAGGGCCGGATGGGAGAGGACAGGGTTTCCGTCCACGCCGATGCCTGACTCTCCTCATCCCCTTTCTTTCCCAGCTGCGCTCTGTTCTGGTTATCGGCAGAAGCTGCATCCTCCGCTTTCTTTACATGACGCCGAACACAGCATCCGCGATCAACCTGCTTCTCCCAGGTCAGTGTTAGCTTTGCCAGACCTGCACCCTAGGGAGAGCCATATTCAAAATCCAAGAGGAGTGCAGGAAAGCTCAGGACTTTCCAGGTGGTGCTCCTGGTGAAGAACCCGCCTGCCAGTGCAGGAGATGTAAGAGACGTGGGTTTGATCCCTGGGTCGGGTTGGGAAGATTCCTTGGAGAAGGCAATGGTAGCCCACTCCAGTATTCTTGCCTGGACAATCCCACGGACAGAGGAGGCTGGCGGGCTACAGTCCATGGGGTCATAAAGAGTTGGACACGACTGAGCAACTTAGCACGCACGGGAAACCTCAAGTCTACCCCGGGGTCTCACGGGAGAGAAGGAGCACTCAGGCCACCTGCACTCTGACTGACCTTCGTGTCCTGTATCAACCTCACACAGACTCGTGTGAACTCAGGACCCCATCTTATAATTCACAATTCTAACGTTCAGACCTAACCAAATGGAATGAAATACTGGGTTTACAGGTTAAAAAAAAAATAGCTTACACTAAGAAGGGGGCTTGGGAAGGTTGTGAAACTTCAAGAGGACCACTAAAGCATTGCTTAAATAAATAAATACAAACGGGCTTTTACAAAGAGAAGGGAGGGAGGAACT
The DNA here is from genome assembly GCF_054371585.1 of Giraffa tippelskirchi. Classification (NCBI taxonomy): domain Eukaryota; kingdom Metazoa; phylum Chordata; class Mammalia; order Artiodactyla; family Giraffidae; genus Giraffa; species Giraffa tippelskirchi. Next base: position 165,366,439 of record NC_137283.1, on the reverse strand, counting down.
GTTGACACTTTACAGCATCTCTCCACTGCAAAGAGGATCCCGCGGGTGATACACAAAGCCCTCCTGAGACACCCTCGGCCGCTCCAGCTTGGTGTAGACCCACGTAGCTCTTCTCCGACACGCATACACTGATTTCGGAGTTGTCCGCCGGCTCCTGGACCCCACCCTCCCCGCGCCCCTGTGTCGACCCAGCTGCCGGCTGCCGCAGCCCCTGTGAACACAGGGTGCTTTATCGCGTAGGTTTTACTGGTGGTACCACGGCTGATATTTGCATTCCTGCGCTGCTCAGACAGAAACCCATGCGCGTGTTTACATAGTTAACTGAGGGTCAGGAACACCCAAGCGCCCCGGACTCTAACCCCCAGGAACAGAGAGACTAGGAGAAAAATGTGTTTAGAGTCAAAACACTCTAGTATCTAAGCTGAATGTTCTCCCATTTCATTTACTAATTTTATAGCATGCTTGACTAGTTCTGTTTATATAGAGAATCTTTAACTTTTCCAGAAAAAAGAAAGGAAAAGAAAGCTCCGGTACATTCTGAGGATGGAGCATCTCAAGGTCAAAGTCTTCATAATTTTTAAGGATCAGCAAAAGCACTGACATGGCCAGAATTTCTGCTGGCGGGCGTAAGGCAAGCTTTATTATTTACTGAAGCAAATGAGCCGCTCCAACACCTTGCGGCTTCAGCCACCAGCATCCTGTCGCTTCCCAGCAGCTGATGGTCAAGGCCGAGCGTGCCTGGGCCCTGTCCTCCCTGCAGCCATGGGAGGAGGAGGGTGCGGGCAGCTCCCCGCCCCGGCCCATAGCTGGTCTCTGGCCTTTGCCTGCGATTCCTCCGTTTTCCTCCAAGTCATTCTCGGGGCCTTTCCTTCCATGTGGTCCCTCCAGCAGGGACCTACCTGAATTCTACCTGGGAGCTCAGGCTGAGGCCCAATCATGGCGGGGACCCCACCCCAGGAGTGACCCCCAGGAGGCCAGAGCCCCGGGGAGGCCAGGCAACAACTGCCACAGTCTTTGATGAGACGCCAGCCCCCCATAACATCATGGTCATAAAGCAGGCACTGTTGAAATGTTTGCTTGGCCACATTCAGCATCATCCGCTTCCCTGACTCGCTAGGCTGGGAGGGCCAGTGGTGTCAGGGGGACCTTCTCATCCTCAGATCAGGACTGTGATTTTCCCTATAACGTAGGCTACACTACTGGCTTCACTATTGCTATATAGCACAATGTCATCAGTTAAATTTCCTTACTGAAGAAGTTGGCGACTTATTAGGCTGGCCCCTCACAATGATTTTGACCTTAAGGGTTCTGACTCTGGTGGTAGATCAGTTCAGAGGTCAGTTACCTGGTAACTGCTTTCTTTTCCATCACTTGCCTCCTAGACTCTGCCCATCTGACTCACCTTCCTCCTACAGTACCTACAGTAAGTGGTCCAATGATGTCCTTGTGTGTGTGTGTGTGTGTGTGTGTGTGTGTATACTCTGTCACATCCACTGAAACACCCAGACCTGTAAATCAGAGTACTTTGAGTCTCAAATTCCTAGGCTGTCTCAATTAACTATTAAGAGTGAACTGTTTCAACTTTGGAGGAAATATACACACACATATCTTAATGGTAAAGAAGAACAGCCAGATGGGAGAATAAACCAGCATATTCAGATCAATAAACAAGGAACACCAAGAACCCAGAGACTAGCAGGACCCCAGGAGAGGACACAGTGTTACATACTGAGAAACAGTTCTGAGCCCATATACGTATACTCAGAGAGCACCAGGTATATGGATTCTGCAATTTCCTGAGGAGATGAGCTGTTTTCAAATGTCTCTCTTCAGGTCATAGACAATATATTAGCCCATAATACAATGAATCGGTGAACTGAATGTAGGAGCCAAAGTTATAAAAATCTTTAAATGAAAGCAGATAACACCAAATATACAATCTGCAAAAGAAAAAAATTGATAAACTGGACTTCAAAATCCAACTTTTGTGCTTCAAAGACATCATGAAAAAAAGTAAAAATCAACACACAGTCTGGTCAAAAAAATTTGCAGATCTTATTTCTTACAAAGGATTGTTTTGAGAATATATAAAAGAAACTCTTACAAATCAATAATAAGAATATAGACTATCCATTAAAAATGGGCAAAAGTATAATTAGATTTTTTATCAAAAGAGATCACCAAATAATAGACATGAAAAGATGTTCAACATCATTAGTTATTAGTTCAGTTCAGTTCAATCACTCAGTCATGTCCAACTCTTTGCGACCCCATGAACTGCAGCATGCCAGGTCTCCCTGTCCATCACTAACTCCCAGAGTCCACCCAAACCCATGTCCATCGAATCAGTGATGCCATCCAACCATCTCATCCTCTGGTGTCGCCTTTTCCTCCTGCCCTCAATCTTTCCCAGCATCAGGGTCTTTTCCAATGAGTCAACTCTTTCCATCAGGTGGCCAAAGTATTGGAGTTTCAGCTTCAACATCAGTCCTTTCAATGAACACCCAGGACTGATCTCCTTTAGGATGGACTGGTTGGATATCCTTGCAGTTCAAGGGACTCTCAAGAGTCTTCTTCAACACCACAGTTCAAAAGCATCAATTCTTCAGCACTCAGCTTTCTTTATAGTCCAACTCTCACATCCATACATGACCACTGGAAAACCATAGCCTTGACTAGATGGACCTTTGTGGACAAAGTAATGTCTCTGCTTTTTAATATGCTGTCTAGGTTGGTCATAACTTTCCTTCCAAGGAGTAAGCATCTTTTAATTTCATGGCTGCAATCACCATCAGCAGTGATTTTGGAGCCAAGAAAAATAAAGTCAGCCACTGTTGCCACTGTTTCCCCATCTATTTGCCATGAAGTGATGGGACCAGATGCCATGATCTTAGTTTTCTGAACGTTGAGCTTTAAGCCAACTTTTTCACTTTCCTCTTTCACTTTCATCAAGAGGCTCTTTAGTTCTTCACTTTCTGCCCTAAGGGTGGTGTCATCCGCATATTTGAGGTTATTGATAGTTCTCCCAGCAATCTTGATTCCAGCTTGTGTTTCTTCCAGCCCAGCATTTCTCATGATGTCCTCTGCATAGAAGTTAAATAAGCAGGGTGACAATATACAGCCTTGATGTACTCCTTTTCCTATTTGGAACCAGTCTGTTGTTCCATGTCCAGTTAACTGTTGCTTCCTGACCTGCATACAGGTTTCTCAAGAGGCAGGTCAGGTGGTCTGGTATTCCCATCTCTTTCAGAATTTTCCACAGTTTATTGTGATCCACACAGTCAAAGGCTTTGACATAGTCAGTAAAGCAGAAGTGGATGTTTTCTGGAACTCTCTTGCTTTTTCGATGATCCAGTGGATGTTGGCAATTTGATATCTGGTTCCTCTGCCTTTTCTAAAACCAGCTTGAACATCTGGAAGTTCACGGTTCACATATTGCTGAAGCCTGGCTTGGAGAATTTTGAGCATTACTTTACTAGCGTGTGAGATGAGTGCAATTGTGAGGTAGTTTGAGCATTCTTTGGCATTGCCTTTCTTTGGGATTGGAATGAAAACTGACCTTTTCCAGTCCTGTGGCCACTGCTGAGTTTTCCAGATTTGCTGACATATCGAGTGCAGCAGTTTCACAGCATCACCTTTGAGGATTTGAAATAGCTCCACTGGAATTCCATCACCTCCACTAGCTTTGTTCATAGTGATGCTTTCTAAGGCCCACTTGACTTCACATTCCAGGATGTCTGGCTCTAGGTGAGTGATCACACCATCATGATTATCTGGGTCGTGAAGATCTTTTTTGTACAGTTCTGTGTATTCTTGCCACCTCTTCTTAATATCTTCTGCTTCTGTTAGGTCCATACCATTTCTGTCCTTTATTGAGCCCATCTTTGCATGAAATGTTCCACTGGTATCCCTAATTTTCTTGAAGAGATCTCTAGTCTTCCCCATTCTATTGTTTTCCTCTATTTCTTTGCATTGATCCCTGAGGAAGGCTTTCTTATCTCTCCTTGCTATTCTTTGGAACTCTGCTTTCAAATGGGTATATCTTCCCTTTTCTCCTTTGCTTTTCACTTCCCGTCTTTTCTCAGCTGTTTGTAAGGCCTCCTCAGGCAGCCATTTTGCTTTTTTGCATTTCTTTTTCTTGGGGATGGTCTTGATTCCTGTCTTCTGTACAATGTCATAAACCTCCATCCATAGTTCATAGGCACTCTGTCTATCAGATCTAGTCCCTTAAATCTATCTCTCACTTCCACTGTGTAGTCATAAGGGATTTGATTTAGGTCATACCTGAATGGTCTAGTGGTTTTCTCCACTTTCTTCAATTTCAGTCTGAATTTGTCAATAAGGAGTTCATGATCCAAGCCACAGTCAGTTCCCAGTCTTGTTTTTGCTGATTGTATAGAGCTTCTCCATCTTTGGCTGCAAAGAATATAATCAATTTGCTTTTGGTGTTGACCATCTGTTAATGTCCATGTGTAGAGTCTTCTTTTGTGTTGTTGGAAGAGGGCGTTTGCTATGACTCGTGCGTTCTCTTGGTAGAACTCTATTAGCCTTTGCCCTGCTTCATTCTGTACTCCAAGGCCAAGTTTGCCTGTTACGCCAGGTGTTTCTTGACTTCCTACTTTTGCATTCCAGTCCCCTATAATGAAAAGGACATCTCTTTTGGGTGTTACTTCTAGAAGGTCTTCTAGGTCTTCATAGAACTGTTCAACTTCAGCTTCTTGGGCGTTACTGGTCGGGGCATAGACTTGAATTACCAGTAGTTATTAAGGAAATGCTAATTAAAACTACACTGAGATATCGCCTGACACTCAGTAGAGTGGCTAAAATAACAAAGGCATTCAGTTGACAAATGTTCGAAATGGGAGCCCTCACACGTTGTCAGTTGGCATGTAAAATGGTTTATCCATTTTGTAAAACAGTTTGAAAATTTTTTTAAAAACGAAATACAAAGCTACCATCTGACCCAGAAGTTCTACTCCAATCTACTCACCCCCAAAGAAGTAAAAACCTGTGTCTGCATGAAGACTTGCACACAAGTGCTCAGAGTGGTTTTATTCATAATGAGTAAAACATGGAAACAAGCGAAATGATCAACTTGTGAATGGAGAAAGTTTATGATACGTCCACACAGTGGAGTAGAATTCAGTACTAAAAACATAAACCATGTGCTGCAACATGGCAGAAGCTTAAAAACATCGTGCTAAGTTGATGAAGCTCAATGCGAAAGACAGTATGTTGTATTCTATTCATATGAAATGTCCAGAAAAGGCAAATTTATAGTGATTAAAAAAGTAGATTAATAAATGCCTGGGCTTTATGTGGAAATGAGGGTTCTCTATAATTGGGTACGAGAGATCTTTCGGGGGTCTGGATTGTGGTTATGGCTGCACAACATAAATGAGTTTGTACGTTTATAAAAATCTTTAATTTGTACACTTAAAAGAGGTGAATTTTATATTATGTAAACTTCAAAAGGCCAGGTGCGGGTGGATGGAAGGAGCCCATTCCCTGAATCCCAGGTGACACAGTTTATCTGTTCTCTCTGTTACACGGGCCCTCCCCGGCACTGTTGTTCACACAGACATAGAATGATTGTGACACAGAAAACAGGATCAGCATTTGCGCAAGGGGGCCAGGCCGTGGGAAGGGGTCTGGGGCAGATGACAACACACACGTGGGTGGGGGCAGCCTGGCCACCCTGCAAGCCTCCGGAGACCGAGAAGCCGCTGTGGGCTCTGTCTGTTTCTCTTGGCACATGGAGGAAGGAAGTGGGATAAGACTGGATGTTGAACATGTGAGATTCAAGGTCACAAACAGATTGAAAGCAAAAGGATGGAAAAAGTAGGCCAAGCAAATAGTGCCCAAGATAAAGGAGGAGCAGCTGAGTCACTCTCCCAAGGAACAATCTGGAGGAGGGTCCGCCTCCGCACCTCCCTGGATGGAGAACATCAAACAGGAACGTTTGTGTCATTAAAACATATCATCCCTGACTTCATTCCAGGCTCATAAAAAGCACTTGATAAACTGAGATAAGAATTCAAACTTTAGTGCAGCTTTAAAAGGGCTGAGATTATATATGCTTGTTTCTGGTAAGTTGAAGACACTTTGACATGGGTATATGAAAAGTTATGCATGTTAATTTTATTTGAAGTTTTATGAAGTCTTGGAGGTTGTATCACATTGTCCCGTCCCCATTAAATATGTCATATTTTACAGTTTTGAAGAATCTCTTTGTAAATGTGGTGTTTATTCTTCTCCATAAACAAGTACACTTAAAAGGCCTTCTAAAAAGCTGATTTGCAAGTGCTGAACACTAATATTAAGAAAGAGCCTCTGGATCACTATGGAAGAAGCCGGGATAGAACCATCAGCTGTTTTATGAAATCTCGCCAAGACCTTTCCAAAGAGCGGCAGCAGCCTGGAGACCTGCAGTCAGCCTGGTCCCCGCGGGCCCGGGAGGCGAGGCGGGGCGCCGCCCGAGCTCTGGACCGGGAGCTGCGGTCAGCATCCCACGGAGCCCTCGCCCTGCTGCGCTCAAGGCCTCCCGGGGCAAGGCGGCCGCGGAGGTGTCCCTGTGGCTTTCTGCTCATGGCCCCGAACACTGAAAGTGCCATGTACGCAAAGGATGGCACAGCCCGACACTTCACGGAGCGCGCCGGCCTGAGTCCCTGCCCGGCGCTGTGCAGGCTGACTGGGGCTGGATGCCGCGCGCCGCCCTCGCGGGACCCGACCGAGGCGAGCGGCTCGGCGAGCGGCTTGCAGAGTGTTTGCAGCAGCAGTTAAACGCCAACATGCCTTTCCCTGTGCAGCGAGGGCCGTAAATCCCAGTTCATTCCCACAGGAAAAGGCTCCAGGCCTGTCCTCACCCTGAAGCACCTTGCTCGCTTTCAAGGTCGGGAAAACACCCAGGAAGCACCGCTGAACGCAGACTCCCACAGGCCAGGTTGCTCCAAGCGCTCCTGCTCCTCTCTCCACACCTGCCGCCCGTCAGGCGCTCACAGGCCTCGCCCTCTGTCTGGCAGGGCCCAGTCACCCTCTGCAGACCCACCCGCTGCCCCTGACCGGACCCTGCGTCTCCGTCCTCGCCGCCCCGGTCAGGAATGGCACCCCGGTCTACTCCCTGCCCTCGCGCCTGTCCTGCCTTCAAACTCGGGCCCTGGGCCCCCTCTCTGACCCCTCATTAGCGGCGTCATGGCCAAACCCCGGGTTTCCTGGTTCTCATGAACCAGCTGCCCGGCCAGCTGGCTGGCTCTTCTGGGTCAGCCTGGGACAGTCACTCACCCCTCCAGACCCAGGACGCAGGACAAGAGAACCCAGCACCAACGCCTGCCAGGGGAGAGACAGGAGTTACTGCAGTTCAAGTTCTTGAAATAGTGCCTGCTTTGTAAGGAATGCAGCATGGTCGGATGGCATCACCAACTCCATGGCCGTGAGTTTGAGCAAGCTCGGGGAGATGGGGATGGACAGGGAGGCCTGGAGTGCTTCGGTCCCTGGGGTCGCAGAAAGTCGGACACGACTGGGCTGACCTGTAAGGCAAGGCCCGCAGGGGTGGTGGAATTGACGGAGGTGAGAGTGGTGAGCGTCACAGAGGCGGCGGCGGGGACGGAGCAGCAGTGGTGATGCTAGCAGAGTGGTCATCGCGGCGGTGATGTTCTGGAGCTAACAGCACCCATCAGGGTGGTGATGGTGGCGGTGGAGGTCTTGGCAGGAGGCCTCACTAGAGGTGCTCAGCTGCACGTGACAAATGACTCTCGGCGAAATGGTCCATCTCAGAGGACACAAAGGGCCAGCTCTGACGCTGGAGGGCAGCGTGCCGTGTCGTGGACGAGGGGAGGAGGCATGGCTTGTGCCCTGCCCTCCGCGTGGCCCTGGAGCAGTGCCGGCAGCTGAACCAGCAGATGTGGGCCGTCCCACGGTCTCGGGGACTGAAGGCGGAGTCCGGGCGAGGCAGACAGTGTCCCGGAGGCCTCTCTCCTGGGCATGCAGACGGCTGTCTGCTGCCCGTGTCCTCACAGGGCCGTCTCTGTGTGTGTATCTGTGTCCAGATCTCCACCTTATAAGGACATCCCAGTGCATTACGGCCCATCCTAATGACCTCATTTTACCTTACTTAATTCTTCAAGGCCTCGACTCTAAACGCAGTCATGTTCTGAGGACGCCAAGCTGTGGATTCCAGGGTTCAGGGTTCAGTCTGTAGCATCGTCTTCATCAGCCCCAGGTAGGGAACAGCCAGTGGGGTCAGCGTCCTCTGAGATCAGGGGGCGGGGGGCGGGGTAGGTACTTGAACAAAACCAAGGTTATCTAAGGAAGGAAAAGGGGGAAATGATGACTATGTAACCAAAAGTGTTGATCTCTCTGGTTTTCATTGTTCCTCCCTTAATTCTGGGGCTTTAAAACCAGAGTATCTGCACCTAAGCGCACAGGCCTGGCCACCACCCCCTAGAGAGAGGGTAGCGCTGAGGCTGACCCTGGTGGGAATCCCCATTCCACCTGCTCCCCCGGAAGGGCAGGTTCCGGCAGGACACTGAGCCTTTCTGCCAGAGCCGTGAGCCCAGGGAAGTGGGCAGAGGGCCTGTTTCCCCAGCCTTGTCCCCCAGAGGACTGACAGCCTCTGTCTAACTCTGAAGCTCACTATACATCCATCTGCTCCAACCCAAGGCCCATGGAGGGGAATCTGTCTTCTGCCACCTGGCACACGGCTATGCAGCCACTGCCAAGACTTCCAGACCCCGGAGGAACCGTGGGCCAGAAGCATGTTTCAGCCGCCAAGTGCTGGGTGGTGGCAGTGGGGGCCAACCAAGGCCTACAGACCAACCACAGACTCCCACGTGGGGGTCAGGGGGACACAGGAAATGCAATCGGAGAAGACAGATGGTATGTGACCTTCCTTAAATTCTGCCACACACATTCCCGGATCCATAAAGCCTTTGCAGGACTCTTGGAGAAAAGATACTTGCCAAGTGAATCACAACTTTAGAGTATCTGGGGCTTCTTCACAGAGACACGTTCGAGTCCTGACACGCGGAGGACTAGAAACCACGCCCTTCGGGGCTCTCTCCTCCTGGGCCACCACGTCCACTGAGGCTGGAGACTCAGGAAAGTGTGCAGACCAGGCTCGGCGATCCGGGGGGAGGGCAGAGGCCCTCGGGGAGGTGCAGAAGAGATCCCCAGGTTTTCCGACTCACGCCTCCTCCATCTGTGTGGGGGGTGACCCTGATAGGAAGAGTGGGCAGTGTCTGGGTTTGGGCGTAGAGGCATCACAGCCGGGCTGGGTGCCCCCAGGGCAGCACAAGGCCCCGTCCAGGGTTGGAGACCCTTGACCTGGCCTGGGGGGCTGGCAGGGCTGCGACATGAACTGGCGGGGTATTTCCAGTGCTGCCGCTGACCGGAGCCCCCAGGTCTGCTGGTGCAGCTCACCCTCACCTGGGCTTCTGCCAGTGAGTCCCTGCTTCACTGTCCTGGGCTTTGTCCAGTGGCCAAAGGGCTTTTCCGCCCAAAGCGTGACATTGCTGGTGGCCATAGGGGCCGCTGGAGCCGTGAGGCTGGCGTATGACTTGCTAAGAGCCACACTAGACGCAGGATCTTTCCCACCCCCTCTTCGGGGTGTCGGTCAATTTCCCCCAAACCCCTGGAGGTGGACAGTGACCCTGGGCCTCCCAAACTCCACATCCACTTCTCTGGACGCAGCACATGCATGCTGCACCTCGTGGAAGGGGCTGAGAGGGAGGAGAACCAGCTCCGGGGGTCTCAGACCCCCACTACCCGCCCCAGTCCTGGCCGGAACCCCCGGGGTCTCCGCAGAGGCCCTTGTCCCGGAGGCTGCCATCCACAGGGGCGGGCCTCTCCAGCCTCACTGTCCTCCTGGTCTGCTCTCCCCCAGCGACACTCCCCCCCAGTAAGAGAGCGAGCCTCAGCTTGGACTGTGCACCCCTTCTCCTCACCGCCTTCCCTCCTCCGTGTGATGTGTCCTTTGGCTTCTGTGTGTACCTCTCAGACGTGTTTCTTTCTGTTTTAACCACACGCTGTGTTGCTGGGTGTGTGGGGCTTTCAGCGGCGTCTCTTGGAGTCCAGCGGCATTGCTGGGAGGGAAGCCTTCTCTGGCGACTCGTTCTGCTTGAGCCTCGTGTCTCTGAGATGCTGCCCTTCGCCCCGGGCAGCTGAGACTTCCTGTCCACTGCTTCCTGGCGTCCTTCTGTCCTTTATTTTGAGTTTTAAAAGGCTGGTTTCTCTTTTAAGCACATATATTTAGATGGAGGTTTCTAGCAAGACATGTTGTGTGTGGCGGTCCTGCTCAGTCGTGTCCGACTCTTTGTGACCCCATGGACTATCGCCCACCAGGCTCCTCGGTCCATAGGATTCTCCAGGCAGGAATACTGGAGTGGGTTGTCCTCCAGGGGCTCTTCCCCACCCAGGGATTGAACCCGCGGCTCCTGTGTCTCCTGCATTGCAGGCAGATTCTTTACCCACTGAGCCACCTGGGAAGCCCCTGTCTTAAATAATGCTTTCATAATTTCGTGAGTCAGTTTCTGGATTTTTTAATTCTTTTTCATGAATTAATGTTTCTCTCCTTATTTCAACACTATGCTAACTGGCACACTTTGTTAAATTTATCCCCAGGCGCTTTTGTCTTTAAGAAAAAGAAGTTATAATTGTGACCTTCATTCACGGTGTGCGGTATATAACATTGCACTTGATATTTTGCACTGATTTTCTACCAAAAACCAGACCAATGGCTTATTAGTGACAAGTTTATAGATTCTTTGAGTTTTATATGTAGATAATTGCATCTTTCTTACGTATAATACCTTAAAATCTTGCTTTCCGATCCTTATATATACATTTAAAAACAAACCAAAATCAAATTTCACAGGTTAAAATCTCAGGGCAAACGGAAATGTGAGACCAGCCATGCTCAACTGAAGCAAGGGGTCCTGAGATTTTTGCTCTCGTGTCGAACAGCTGCCGTAGGACTTCTGGGATATGACGTGTTGGGTTTAGAAAACTGTCTTCCATTTGGATTGCCACAAAATATATTGTTATAAACCTGGACACTTTTGAGTGGAAAAGGGGTCCTTTTATTACACAAATACATTTGAAAGCAGGTCCACCCTGAATAAGGCAGAGTATATGGTTATAATGATATTGATGCTTCATTATTAAACACACATCAAGCACAATTGTGTCTGGCGTTAATTGAGTTGATTCTATGTAATTTCTCCTTTAAACTTTTCCTGCAGTTAACTGGGGCTTCTCCGGTGGCTCAGCGGTGAAGAACGAGAGCAGCAGGAGACCTGGGTGTGGTCCCTGGGTGGGGAGGATCCCCTGGAGGAGGAAATGGCAACCCACTCCAGTGTTCTGGCCTGGAGAACTCCGTGGACAGTGTTAATTGATTTTTGGTAACCTTGCATTCCTGGGATAAGCTGTATGTGGTCCTCATGATTTTATTTTTTATAGAATACATTTGCTTTGTTTGTTATTAGATGCAAAGGATTTTAGCATCTGAGTTTCTGACCAAGGCGGAGTTTAATTTTCAGTTTTCATGACATCTTTGTGCAGTACTTGTTAGCCTTGTCAGTTACAACAGGGAGCTTACTTTCTACATTCTAGTTAGTTCAAGATTAAGTTATTTCTTATTTGAATATTTCCTTGAATTTACCAGTATATTTATTTGAAAGTGGTATTTTTTTCTTGTTGAAGAATTTTTAACTACTGGTTAAATTATCTTTACATAAGATTATCTTCGTTTTCAGTAAGTTTCTTACATTATGTTTTTCTGGAAAGTTGTCAATTTAATATGTTTTCAAATTTAGTGTAATAAAGCTTTTCATAACGTTAATCTCTGCAGCATTATAGCTGTGTTTCTTTTTAATAACCTTGTGGTTTATTTATACCATTTCTATATTTTTCTCCATCTATTTCCTGGCTCTTTAAAATCACATGTATTAGTTTACCTTTGTTTATCTTCTCTGTTGTGAGGTCATTTTGTTTATTAGTTTCTGTTTGTCTTTCTATTTGACTTTCCTTTCCTTTCTTCAGAATTATTCCACATGCACTTCTCATTAATATTTAGTCATTCTTATATTTTTGTAAGCCTTTAAGCCTGTACATTTCCCTTAAAGTACTGTTTTAGTTGAACACTCAAGTTTTAGTATGTAGGGTTTTTTTTTCAGTTTTTCCATGCAAAATATTTGTTAATTTTCCCTTGTGATTTCTTTTTCAATCCATGATTTATTTTAAAATGTACTTTTAAATTTCCAACTCTATGAGATTTTATATGATACAATTTCAAACAGCTATATATCTGGTAGATAATATTATTTATATAAAATCAATTCTTTCAACTTATTAAAGATTTGTTTCATGACCAATGTGTCATCAACTTTTTAAAATGTTCTATGGGTGTGGTTTATTCATTACTTTGGGTGTTCTTTAAGTTATTGTTTCTGAATGTTCTTCATATCGTCTGTATTCTTACTTGGTTTTCTGTTCTCTGAGAGTTGTACTAAAATCTTCCACTACATTGGTATTTTTCCAGTTTATGTCAGGAATTCTTTCAATGTTTGTTTTATGTAGTTTGAGGTTATTTTACTCAATGCATACAATTTTCAATGCAAATATTACTATTTGTAACTTAACTTGTAACTTAAACATTACTCATTACATAGTGACCATTCCTCTAATAATGCATTTTCTTTTATTTAAAGTCTATTTTATCCGGTACTAATATCAACATGTGCTACTGAATCTAACATTCATGTGAGTCTCCATTTGCCCGGTACACCTGTCGTCACACTTCTTTCCAATCTCCAGCGTCTTCCTACAGCAGATGCTTGAATCGTCCACGGTTCAGCTTGACCAAGGCCTACGTCCCCCGAGCAGTCGGTGGGGTCCATCTCTGGCATCTCTAGCAAGGCCCCTTGTGGGAAGTTTTCTTCTGACAAACATCCGGTGCCAAAGGTAGCGCGGCCATCCGGGGAGCAGTCCGTGCCCCCAGCCAGTCAGCGCAGGAAGGAACATTCTGCCCTCCGTCAGCTTCAGGCAGTTTGGAAGAGACACCGTTACTCAGGTGCAGAATCAAAAAACATACATATACATGCTGCTGCTAAGTCGCTTCGGTCGTGTCCGACTCTGTGCGACCCCAAAGACGGCAGCCCACCAGGCTCCCCCGTCCCTGGGATTCTCCAGGTAAGAACACTGGAGTGGGTTGCCATTTCCTTCTCCAATGCATTAAAGTGAAAACGGAAAGTGAAGTCACCCAGTCGTGTCTGACTCTGAGCAACCCCATGGACTGCAGCCCACCAGGCTCCTGTGTCCATGGGATTTTCTAGGCAAGAGTACCGGAGTGGGCTGCCATTGCCTTCTCTGATATATATATACACACACACATGTCCCGTGAAGACCTTCAGAGTTTCAAGCTCTGCAGCAGCCCCCTTGACTCTGCTCTGCAAGTTCTGGCTGCCTCAGTCTCCCAGAATGTCCAGCCCTCTCCTCGTCTCAACGTGACAGCAAGGTTCTGTGTGGGGTCCCTGTCTGCATGACACTATAGAAAGGCTGTCAGCCAAAGCATGTGTTTCACTGTGGTTGGTGGATGGGCCAGGAAAACTGGCTTCAGGGAAGCATTTAACTAAGTTCAACTTCTGAGTTTCCCAGTATTCCAACTCTGTGTGTGTGTGTGTGTGTGTGTGTGTGTGTGTGTATGTGGGCTTCCCTGGTGACTCAGACGGTAAAAATACACCTGCAATGTGGGAGATCTGGGTTTGATCCCTGGGTTAGAAAGATCCCCTGAAGAAGGAAATGGTAGCCCACTCCAGTATTCTGGCCTAAAGAATCCCATGGACAGAGGAGCCTGGAGGGCTACAGTTTCTGGGTCACAAAGAGTCAGACACGACTGAGTGACAAAGCACATCGCAGCACATACACACAGACACACACACACAGACACACACAGACACACACACAGACACACACAGACATGCACACACAGACACGCACACAGACACGCACACACAGACACGCACACAGACACACACACAGACACACACACACAGACGCACACACAGACACGCACACACAGACACGCACACACAGACACACACAGACACACACACAGACACACACACACAGACACACACACACAGACACGCACACAGACACGCACACACAGACACGCACACAGACACACACACAGACACACACACAGACACGCACACACAGACGCACACACAGACACGCACACACAGACACGCACACACAGACACACACAGACACACACACAGACACACACACACAGACACACACACACAGACGCACACACAGACACGCACACACAGACACGCACACACAGACACACACAGACATGCACACAGACACACACACAGACACACACACAGACACACACAGACACACACACACAGACACGCACACACAGACACACACACAGACACACACAGACACACACACAGACACACACACACAGACACACACACACAGACACGCACACACAGACACGCACACACACATATGCGCCCATGTTAATGCATGAGCATATATTTATTTAGATTTAGAATTTTTTATTAATTATAATGTGAGAGTCAATTGGAATATCTAATCTACCATTTTGCTAGAAAAAAATTTTTAACTTTATTTCTTTAAGCTCAGGCAAAATTTATTTTGGTGATGAGATGGAGCTTTGATTTTATTATCATTCCAAACCATGCATCTCTCATTGATTGCAGGTTTCACCGTTACTTATTAAACAATTAATTGCCATAACACTTGCAGCTGGTTAATTTGATTTTTCGTCTCCATTAGACTAAACAGAAGGGCGCTGGCAAAGCAGCGAGAGTCAGTCATCGGGAAACTTTCTAAAATAAACACAGGAAAGGCCAAACAGCTGAGATGTATTTCTAAAATATACAAATACAAAGAGGTCCTTAATTCTGGTACCTAATGTTAGAGAAAGCAGTTAGGATCAAAGTTACACTCTTCAAATTATGGTGTATTAAAATTCAGGCTTTTAAAAGAAATGAGGAACCTATGTTACCAAATTAAGTCTTACGGCCTCTGCCTCCACCCCAGTTGAAGCTCTCCGCCTCGGTGGGGAAGGGTCCTCTTTCTGCTTGGAGACTGAAGCCGAAGAGGGCGCGGCACAAGCTTTGCTCACTGGCCGCAGGACGGGGATGTGGGCACTTGGTGCGCAGATCACCTCCCCACCTGGTGAGGGGCACCTGGGTTTAAAGAGTGGAGACAAGGGGATGAGCGAGGCCCCGCTCGGGGAGACAGACGTGCTCAACTCACCTGGGGAGGGCAGGCTTTATAGGAAAGTGGGGTGCCGCCGTCTTTTTACCCGTTTGTGGTCTTTAATGTCTGGTCTTGACCAAGGTGGGTGTGTCATGTAATCGTCTCATGTAGTAAAATCAACGCGTGATGAGACTCGGGGACTGTTGGACATCAGATTCGTGCCATCTTGGTCCGAGCTGGTTCCATCTGCTTATCGTTGCTGTTTGCAGCTCCCTTTCTTATCTCTGGATCCTCTAACGTAAAAATGTGTGCTCACCCCGCTGAAGTTGAGGCCCGCAGAGTCTGAGCACAACTGGATGCAGTTCTGGGGGCCGAAAGAGCTGGGATTTTGTAACATCATTTTCTCCACAAAACTTGGGCGCTTGTTGCCTACTGCTGGCTTATTGGTGACAGATTACATAATTAGTTTTTCTCTTTTCGTGTAAATTCCACAGATTTGGTTTAGTTGTCGAATGAGGATATAACCCTTAAGTAGGAATCTTCTTGTATAATACTTGTCAAAATTATCAACTCTTTTCAAATGCAGTATTTAACTTTTGAAAATCGCAAACAAAATGCTAAGACAGTTTTCTGCAAAGTGGAATGTCATGTTAAAATGTAACGATTGGCACACTAATTTGTCTGTACTTATGTTGTTTAATTATAGTTAATGTTACACTAAGCACGGGAAACAAACCTTATGAAGAAAGCGACAGCAGGTCAGCTGGACCCAGGGAGACAAGAGGACAAAATGAGAGCGGTGGTCATCCCGAGTGTGGCAACGGAATGGTTAGGCTGAGACACAACATTTGTCAAAATGTAAAGTATTTTGCAAATGAAATTTGTAAAGGTGAAGGCAATGGCACCCCACTCCAGTACTCTTGCCTGGAAAATCCCATGGACGGAGGAGCCTGGTGGGCTGCAGTCCAGGGGGTCACACAGAGTCGGACACGCCTGAGCGACTTCACTTTCACCTTTCACTTTCATGCATTGGAGAAGGAAATGGCAACCCACTCCAGTGTTCTTGCCTGGAGAATCCCAGCGACAGCAGAGCCTGGTGGGCTGCAGTCCATGGGATCGCTCAGAGTCGGACACGACTGAAGCGACTTGGCAGCAGCATCAAGTTAGAGAATATGTTTCTAGGAAAGAATACAAATTTCATGGATGTATAATTAATTCTGACAAATTATCTTTAATTTAGCTGAAGTTTTGACCATGTCAGTAACAATGTCTCAAACAATCTATTTCAAGTGTTATTTTCTCCAGGGTGGATAATATAAAACACTTTGTGGAGGTTCATCTCATCATCCAGTCTTATAAAAATCTCAATATCACTGTGCCTTATCCCCTGCAAAAGAAGTGAAGATTTTGCAACCAAGTGGAAGGTGGGTTGGAAAAGAAAGCCCAAACTGTGTTAGTCATACCCCATGAGGGCAACTAAAGAGCTACTCAGGATTTGTGAAGCTGTGATTTATAAAGCCAGCTACTTGATTGCACACACGGCCTTCAGGAAAATCACATGTAACACTGACCCCCCTCTCCCCGCTGCCACTTTGGAATGGATCCTCAGAGTTAGCTGGAATGCTGTCTTCCAGGCTATAGTCCTCATTTTGCCCCAATGAAACTTAACTCTCAGCTCTCACATTGGGCATTGTTTTTAGCTGACAATAATATGGCTTCCCCTGGTGGCTCAGATGATAAAGAATTGCCTGTAATTCAGGAGACCCAGGTTCAATCCCTGGGTCAGGAAAATGCCCTGGAGAAGGAATGGGACCAGACTCCAGTATTCTTGCCTGGAGAATTCCGTGGACAGAGGAGCCTGATGGGCTGCAGGCCATGGGGTCCCAAAGAGTTGGACACGCCTGAGTGACTAACAGGAAGAAATATATATATTTGGTCTTCATTTCTGTTTCTGGCACAGAATTTTTAGGAATTTCCTCTAATAAGAGTTATAAAAGTGTCTTTTGTTATGTTAATAAAGCAACTTTTGGAAAGCCCCTGGGGTGGGGCTTGTTGCCAGCAGAGAGGGCTGGCACTTGCAACCCCACCACCCCGTCCTCACCCAGCCTCTGGGGAAGGCAGAGGGCTAGAGGTGGAGTTGGATCACCAACAGCTAATCTTGATTAACTGCGCCTGCCTGATAAAGCCTCCACAGAAACCCAAAAGGACAGAGCTGTAGAGCTTCTAGGTGGGTGAATACAGGGAGACTTGCAG
The DNA here is from genome assembly GCF_054371585.1 of Giraffa tippelskirchi. NCBI lineage: Eukaryota > Metazoa > Chordata > Mammalia > Artiodactyla > Giraffidae > Giraffa > Giraffa tippelskirchi. The sequence goes on along the minus strand of NC_137283.1, from coordinate 165,348,946 downwards.
AGTGGCCCTGAGAGTCAGGGACTCTCCATACGCTTTTCCCTTCGCATCTCTCGGCTGCTCCCGGGTCTCACCCTTTCATAACAGACCAGTCATCTAGTAACCAGAATGCTGGTCTAAATTCTATGGGCTGCTCTAGCAAATTAATCCAACCCCTAAACGACACGGTGTGCGCCCCCTCACCTCTCTGGAACGTTTCCTGGGAGCGTCTGAGAGGCGGTTTCCTGGGCCACCGTCCTCCGCAAAGTCCCCGAATAAACACGACATAATAGTACTATTACACATTTCCTTTTTATTCTTAGCTCAATATTACTGAGGTAGCTTTATACACTAAAATGTACCCACTTTAATACAAAGTTTGGTGTATTTTGACAAATGTATGTATCTATGTAAACATCATTACAATGAAGATAGAGACATTTTTCATCAACCTCAAAATTCCTCTCTAGCCAATCGCCACTGCACACTATTGGCTCCAGAAATCACGGACATCACTTCTACGGGCAGAGATCAGAGCTGACGCTTTTGGAGTCTCATGTCAATGGAATCATGCTGTGCACGCGTTTCTGTTCGCTCTGTCATCCTTATGATTAGAAATGGGTCTTTGTTGATCCTGTCTCAATAGAAACCCTTCTGAGTAACAGCGCGGCGGACCTGCGCATCCGTTCACCTGCGGACGGGCCTCGCGCCCTTTCCATCTGTAGCTCTTATGAATCACATTTCTATGGGCCTTTGTATACAGATCTGTGTACGGATGCTGTTTCTTTTTCTCTTGGTTAAGTAACCGGGAAGGTAATTGCTGGATCACATTTTAAGTGTATTTTTAGCTTTAAAGGAAAGTACCAAGCTGATTTTTAAGGAAGTGCCGCTATCTTACATTTCTGCTGGGAACCAATGAGAATCCTAGTTCCTTATTTTAACCCTTCAATACTCAGTATTGTCAGTCTTTTTAATATTAGCCGTTATAGTCGATAAGTGATATGAGGTGTTACCTTCTTGTGCTTTTACATTTGCATTTTCCTGGTAATGATGATGCCAAGCACTACCTCACATGCTTGTGTGCCGTCCACATATCTTCTCATGTCAGCGTTTGCTTTAATTTTTCCTTCTTTATGCTGGCGTGTTTGTCTTACTCTTCAGTTGTGTGATTTCTTTGTCTCTTTGGATATAAGTCTTTCATACCGATGTGGGGTAAGACGGAGCCATAATAGTTCAAAGCAAGGAGCAAGCAGTTTAAGTTTTGTCTTAAAACAGGAAAAGTGCATTAATGTTATTTCAGAATAGTCAAGAGGAACAACGATGTGACATATTTCCAAGTCACTCTGTGCTTCTCTGAGGCAGTGGTATAACGGGAAAAGCACTGGGCCAGGAAACCAAGACCCCAGCGTCTAAGCTCAGAGACAGCAGTGAGCGTGGCCGCGAGGGTCTGGGAGGCGAGGAGGAAGAGCTGGAGCTGGAGTCGCCTCGCGGGAATGGAGTCTGTGCTGCCAGTTTCTGCCTGGGCGACAGCTTTGCTGCGCCTCAGTGTCTTCCTTTATACGATTGGAAGAGTGTCTTTTTGGGTTAGTGCAAGAAATAGTTTATGCAAAACGCTGAGCACTTAGTGAGCCTTTAATAAACAGCACTCTTGACTGCCTGATGGTGCTGTCAGGCAATCTGTGGAGACGAAACAGATTTAGGATCAAGGTCCTCAGCCCTCTGAGGTTTCACCTTCTACAGCTGGGGTTTATTGAGATGCTGCCCTTGTGGCTCAGCTGGTAAAGAATCTGCCTGCAATGCAGAAGACCTCTGGTTCGATTCCTGGGTCGGGAAGATCCCCTGGAGAAGGGATAGGCTACCCACTCCAGTATTCTTGGGCTTCCCTTTGTGGCTCAGCTGGTAAAGAATCCACCTGCAATGAGGGAGATCTGTGTTCGATCCCTGGGTTGGGAAGATCCCCTGGAGAAGGGAAAGGCCACCCACTCCAGTATCCTGGCCTGGAGAATCCCATGGACTGTATAGTCCATGGGGTCACAAAGAGTCGGACACGACTGAGCGACTTTCACTTTCGACTTTTTCACTAAACAGAACAGGGTAGTAAATGATGTTTAGTCCCATGAGCTAAAATTTCCCTGAGGCTCAATACAAGAGAATAACTTGAGGAAACTGAAAATATGGTTTTATTCACCATATTCTTAAATTTCTCAAATACTTAAGTAACATATTTGTACATTCACTTAGTATTTTATCCTTGGGAAAAGGATAACAAATCAAATTATGCTTGTCACTAAAAAAATAAGTTAAAAAACAGACCTAAAATATGTTTCATCTAAAGGATGCTCATTTTGTTGCCATTAAGCTTATTTTCTGTGGCACTTCTTTGTGATGCTTTTACAGTCTTTGCTGTCTCTGATTTCTGACTGTTAATTTGCTGATGGTTTTGAGGCATGTTTTTGTGCTTTGCACATGAATAACTATTAAACCAGCAGAGCAAAATGTAAACTATAGTTTTTCTTATAGGGAAATACTAAACCCTAAAACAAACCTCAACATAGTTAGAAAGAAATCCATTTTAAGAGTTAAGTTCGAAATTGTTTACTAATCAAAAAATGAAGTATATTTAGGTAAGACAAAAGATTTATAATTTGATTTTAGCATTTGAATTCACACATGTCTTTGTTATTTCAATTCAATTACATCCTGAAATGTGATAGGGCAAGTTTTTGAAACAGACCCGACCTCTACCCAAAACCTCAAATGATCTTAGTCATGACTCTTAAGTCAAACGACCATTTGAGCTTCATACAGTAACTTCAACTTTTTCTTTTCTTCTCCCAGCCTTCAGGAATGTCAGATCAACAGTATTATTTTTGAGAAGATGATATTGCTTTGGAAGTCTCATCAGTTCAGTTCTGTTCAGTCACTCAGTTATGCTTGACTCTTTGTGACCCCATGGACCGCAGCACGCCAGGCCTCCCTGTCCATCACTAACTCCTGGAGCTTGCTCAAACTCATGTCCATCGAGTCGGTGATGCCATCCAACCATCTCAACCTCTGTCGTCCCCTTCTCCTCCCGCCTTCAATCTTTTCCAGCATCAGGGTCTTTTCAAATGAGTCAGTTCTTCGCATTAGGTGGCCACAGTTTTGGAGCTTCAGCTTCAGCATCAGTCCTTCCAATGAATATTCAGGAATGATTTCCTTTAGGATGGACTGGTTGGACCTCCTTGCAGTCCAAGGGACTCTCAAGAGTCTTCTCCAACACCACAGTTCAAAAGCATCGATTCTTCGGCGCTAAACTTTCTTCACCGTCCAACTCTCACATCCGTACATGACCACTGGAAAAACCATAGCCTTGACTAGACGGACCTTTGTTGCCAAAGTAATGTCTCTGCTTTTTAATATGCTGTCTAGGTTGGTCATAGCTTTTCTTCCCAGGAGCAAGTGTCTTTTGATTTCATGGCTGCAGTCACCATCTGCAGTGATTCTGGAGCCCAAGAAAATAAAGTCTGTCACTGTTTCCATTGTTTCCGCATCTATTTGCCATCAAGTGATGGGACTAGATGCCCTGACCTTAGTTTTTGAATGCTGAATTTTAAGCCAGGAAGTTGGAAGGCCAGGATGGAAGGCCAATCTTATCCTTTATAAAATATTTAAGCTATTTTTTACGGGTAAGATTTTTGTTTGTTTCTTTGTCCTTAAAGTATTCACACTGAAGTTAGTGCAGAAACACATGAGAAGTTATACAGCAGTGAGAGCTTTCAATGTATATCCAAGGCTAGGTGTTGATCCGGTCTGTAGGTTCTGGTCTGATCCCATCTGGTTCTCCTCTTCACGGTGTTTACCACTGGAATCTATGGATTCTTCCATAAAACATTGTCAAGGTAAAGGTCAAAAAAAGCAGAATCCAGAGCACCTGAACATGTGAGTTAAAGGACGAGAGACATTTTTAGGATTTTTTATTCATTTGTATCAACAAACATTATTTCAGTGTGAATCCATGCAGCTTAAAACTACTTCTAATATTTAAAAAATTGTTACTAAAATACCTAGAGGAAAAATTACTTTGTGATTGCCTATCATACATTCTCTGAATCTAGCTCCTTTTATCTCATTAAACTATGCTTTTGACAAATTAAGCTTTGTTAGAAATCCAGTCATCCCTGTAGAGCAGAACAGATCGTTTGCCTTTTCCTCAGAATACCACATGTTTATTCTTATTGATTGAAATAAAACTCTGTACTTTCTCTGATTAACAAAATCCCATCCCAGGAGAGACGCTGGTTCTTCCAGGAAGGCTTCTCTAATCCAGCCTGGCCTTTCTACGTGGTCATCTCTCGGGTCATCTTCTGTCCTACACTTTTAACCATGTGCTCACTCTTTTCAAAGCAGTTGTGAAGTTCTAGTGTTTACACACTTTAACGCTGTCACCGTGTGTTAGGTTCCTCTGTTTTCTAGTCCACTGACTGGTTACAGCAGATGAACCACATATGTTCATTGGATGCACTGACTGTTGCAGAGAAGTAAAAGAAAGGTGTACTATCTCTGATACCAAGAGGTTTGTGATCTAACTGAGAGTTAAGATTCAGCTTCTAGGACATGCTGTCAAAACGTCAAGCCATGAGTGCCAAGCGTGAAATAAAGGCTGTGTGACTGGGGTGTCAGAAGAGAAAGAGGTTCTCAGGGTCGGAGAGAGGCAGGGGTCCAGCTCCAGCTGGGTGTCCATCTGCGTGGACCCCTCCTGTCTGTGTTTGCATTCACCCTCATCAAAAGCCTGAGCAGGCTGTCGTGATAAAATCCCCCTCTTTAAGAGGTATCTGGACATGTGTGCATACAGGAGGGCTGGGCCAAGTGAGAGACGGAAGGTATCACTAGGAATCTGTTAGAACAGTCTCATCGTTGAGGGATCGATTGATTGAAATGGGTGGCTCAGACGGTAAAGAATCTGCCTGCTATGTGGGAGACCCGGGTTTGATCTCTGGGTTGGGAAGATCTCCTGGAGAAGGGAAGGGCAACCTACTCCAGTAGTCTTGCCTGGAGAATTCCATGGACAGAGGAGCCTGACAGGCCACAGTCCATGGAGTCACAAAGAGTCGGACATGACTGAGCGACTTTCACTTTCACTTTTTAGGTGATTTGTAAAAGCACAAATTTAAACACGTCAGTCTATTGTTGATGTTTTGTTGCTCAGTCACGTTCAACTCTTTGCAACCCCATGGACTGCAACACGCCAGGCTGCAGTCCATGTGGGTTACGGGTCTATACCTACATCATAAAGACATTAGTAAATGCTGTGCATTGAAAACGTTTTAGAAATCAATGGATTTTAGTTAGCACCAAATCCAAAAATGAACTCATCAACTGTCTGTTTATTGTTTTAAGTAGTAGTCATAAAATGGGGTTTTCTAGGAAAGTGACAATGGAACATGACCTGAGGGAATTAACGTTGAGGAATATTTTATAGAACGCAGTCGGAGTTTAGTACAGAGACGCACACACAGGTTCTTAGGACCTATCTCTGTCCACCTATCAATTTATCTGTCATCTACCCATCATCTTCCAATTATCTATCTACCTATCTGTGTGTCTTCCCCGATGGCTCAGTGGGTAAAGAATCTCCCTGCAGTTCAGGAGACACAGGCTTGATCCCTGGGTCAGGAAGATCCCTTGCAGGAGGAAATGACATCCCACTCCAGTACTCTTGCCTGGGAAGTCCCACGGACAGAGGAGCCTGGTGGGCCACAGTCCATGGGGTCGCAAAAAGTTAAATACAACTGAGTGACTAACACACACACACCACCTGTGTGTCCATCCATCTGTCTGTCATCCATGTATTTGTGTCTTCAGAACACCATCAATCACACACATCGTAAGCTCCCTAAAAGAAAGTTCCTCCATTTGAGAAAGACCCTCAACCCTCTGGACACCACCTCAAGTGCATCTGTGCTAAGCCACCTGCCATCACCTTTTCCAGGTGAGTGAGAAGTCGGTGTCAGAGCCCAAAGGCGCTGCCTGGCACTGATTGGGTGGTGGCCTTGGAGAAGCTCGTTGGTTTGCAGCCACTTCACCTGCTCAAGGCCACAGCATCAGGGCGAATCAAAGGATGATTCCTGGAATGTGCTTAAAGATAATCCGGGGGGGGGCGGGGGGGACGGGGGCGTCAGAACCACCAGCGGCACGTGAGCATTCATCGTAGCCACGTGCTCAGTCTGCGGGGGTCACTGTGGTGCTGTGTTCCCCAGTCCACGTGTTTGGGAGTTTGGATAACCACTGGGGCAGATGATGGGGGTGAGGGAGGGAGAGAAGGGCGAGGGGCGACCTGCCAGACGCTGCCCCGCAGCAGTGACTCACACCTTCAGGGAGGGTCAGAGCCTCAGAGACAAGCTCCGTCCCTGGAGCCGTAATGGACTGAGTGCCGGGTGCTTCCCCGGCTCCTGGGAAGAACCGCAGCGGCTCATGGCCCCATTCCCTGCCCTGGGGAGGCCCTCCTTCCTCGCAGGCCGTATTTCAGGGAGATTCTGCGGGATGCCGGTGGGCCCCTGCCCAGCCGTCACCTCACGGCTGGAGATTTATGGCGGCAGCCGCCCCGTTACCTGCCCGCAGATCTCTCCTCTGTGTTTGCCAACTAACCCACCGAATGGAAACCCGGCCGGCGCGATGCCTTCAGGGCCTGTTCTTTCTGCACCCGTGTTTGGGTTTCCCCCCTTTCCCAAGTTTGAAAGCAAATACTCCACGAATGTCAGTTTGGTGCTTGCAATTTATCCGTTTGGCCATTCTGCTCTGTCTCTTCAGCCCAGAACGGTGAAAATTAATATCCACGTTAAACATTTTTAGCCTCACACACGTGTCAACTTACACAGTTTTATTCAAGATACCACCCTCCTAAAAGAGCATCGCCTTCCAGACAGTGGAGGCCACTAACATGTTCACCAACTCAGGTCATGCTGATGATGTCACACGCACCTGCCCACAGAGGTCGCCATTCCAGAAAGGTAACTCGGGTGTCCCGACAGACTCCGCACACCACGGGCTTCACCAGCACACGTTTACTGTCTCAGAGTCCGGAGACTGGACGGCCACGATCCAGGGGTCAGCAGGTCAGGTCCCCTGAGGCCTCTCTCCTGGGTGTGCACACGGCCATCTCCTCCTCGTGTCCTCACACGGGCATGCGTGCGTGTGTGTGTGTGCGCGCGCGCGTGTGTGTGTCCTGAGATCCTCCACCACAAGGACACCAGTCTTGCTGGGTCAAGGCCCACCTGATGGCTCTGTTTTAACCTAATCACCACCGTAAAGACCCTCTAAGCTGGCCAGGTTCTGGGGCGTGGTGGGGACATCACCCAGCCCGTGACGGTCACTAGGGCGTTTGTAGAAAAGGCACCAAGGAGGACGTGGGGTGGGAGCCCCCAGAGCCGCACCCTCAGGGACGTAGACTCACTTTCTAATTATTGATATTAAATGACTTTTCTGAGTAAAATCATGACAAGTGCTCTTCATAGAAAATCAAACAGAAATGAAGAAGAAAATGAGTATTGCTTGTAAATTCCATGACTCTGCTAGGGTGGCTACTAACATCCGGTGAGGTTCACTATTGTCGGTGAAGTTTATACTGCTGCTCTCTGTCTAAGCTTCTCACTTACCAGTTATTCGTAAGACGTTCCTCCAATGCTAGAGTTTCTTTGTGCACATCAGCCTTAGTATTTACACTCTTCTATAATATGGCTATAGTTAAAATTTATACAATATTCTGCCAATTTAGGCATTCATATCCTTTCAAAATTAGCTCTACGATAAATAATGTTGTAATATACATCTGAGTGAATAAACATACTTCTCTTCATTTTTGGGTATTTGATTTGGATAGCTTCCTAAAATCCATTAGGTCAAAGAACATGGCTTTTTTAATGAAAATGGACACATATTGCGAAATTATTTTCCAGAAAGAGTATGTTAGTTTTTCGCTGAAAAAATGAAGCACCTGTTTCACCGCACACACCCACACACACCCACCCCCCATCACACACGCACTCACACTAGCCATGAGGAATATAATTTTCAATTATTTCTAACTTCATAGGTATACACAATATTAGGTTACATTTTTCTGCACATTTTGCTATGATTTTTTTTAACCATTTTAAGTTCACTTTTGGTGAATACTTTATGATGATTATTCTCCCACATTTGCGTCCAGTTCTTAAAAGGTTTTTGGTCTTGGACTGGGATTTATCTTGAAGAATGGCATTAAAAATAGTTAGATTTTATTTTTGCATAAATAGCCGTATTTTCTCAGTAAAATTTCTTGACTGATCCATTCCTGATTCTTCCAAGGGAAATATAGTAATTCTGTCATATATGAAAAGCATGTCTGTAAATATGAAGAGTTGTCCACTTTTTTGATTTGTGCTCTGAATGTCTGACCATAAATATCATCACTGCTTTGGAATCCTGAGCGGCGTGGAGCCACGTTTAGAGGAGTCAGCACCCTTGTCAGTAGCGCCTTGTCGTTCCCGATTATCAGTGTAGTGACCTTTCTGTTCGAGACCAAGGTGCCTTTGCGTGTCCCCTCAGCTTGGGCTGCTGTCTTCACCGGTGAAACGCCCGCAGAGCAGGCGTTTCTCCTGCCCCCTCTTCCAGACTTCACAGAAACGGATCAGGTCACCGCCTCGGAACCAAGGCAGGCGGCGGGCTCTCCAACACTGCTCAGTCCTCTGATGTTTGTCAAGCGCCTGTTTCACAAAGGCTGTGTTGTGGACACGGAGGATCCAGCAGGACACTAAGCAGAAACACAAAGCAGACCCAGAGACCCGCCCCACAGACCCTAAAGGAACTCAGTGAAATGTGCCAGGAGTGACGGGCAGAGCCACGCGGCTGGTTCAGGACAGCGCACCAGCAAGGTTCTCCCAACACGGGCATCAGTGACGGCACAGCAAACGGTGGAACAAGCCTGCCTTCCAGGGACAGCGTTTATGGAAGGAAATGCAAGTGCCACAAGTCAAGGGTGTTTGTTTTGTTTTGTGTTTGGACAGGGAGAGCGGAATTAGCAGTACAGCGCTGATGATCAGGACTGAAGACAAACTGAGGCCTGAAAGGGTGGCAGGCAGCTGGGATGGGGCTGGCATTTCAGGGTGAACCCGAGGCCTGGGAGGCTGCGTGTGGACGAGCGGTGGGAGCAGGCGCCCAAGAGGAGTACGCGGATGGTTGTGCAGCTCTCCTTGGGGAGACGACCGGGGGCTGGAAGGACGCGTGCGAAGGCCCCGGGCAGGCGTGTCTGGTGTGCAAAGGGGGAAGGCATGGCTGGAGCAGAGGGAACGAGGTCAGAGAAAGAAGAGGAGCTGGGGTCTCCCGCGACCTTGGGCTTCTGCCTGCACGAGTGTGGGAGCCAGTGGAGCTCACCACAGTCATCAGCACCCAAGCAGCCCCTGGTGATCCCCAGTGGGTCCATTTTGTGGGTCCCACCTTGAAGAACAGGAGCTGGTCTGAGCCGCCAAAGCAGTGCCGTGTGCATCATAAGATGGTGCAGTAATAGGGGATTCTGTATAAACCGATGTCTTTTTTTTGAGTGTGTGATTTTGAATAAACTGACAGTCACACTCATGCTATAAGCATGTAGATGTTGTCCAAACCCAGAGCCCCTCCATCATTACACACACGCACACACACGCACGCACGCACACGCACACACGCCCCTCCTCGCAGGTCTTCCTGGCAGTGCCCGGCCGTCCCCAGAAAGGTCCCCGGTTGTGTCTGCCGGGCTCTCTCTGTCTGACCTCCGTTTCCCCCGGGAAGTCTCAGCTGGCAGCGCCCAGCCATGAGGAAGCCTGGGATCGGCGGAAAGTGCTGCCTCCCATCGCCCTGTTACTGGAGGCCCTGAAACTTCTATAAGCGGGGTGGGGCCCTCTCCCCAGGGGTCCACTCCCTGCCATTCTCACTGGGGCTGAACCCCGCTTCTGACACCAGCATCTCCGTCGGTCAGGACAACACGGCGCAAGGGGCTGCTTGCTCTCAGATGCTCAGTGACCCCGCAGCCCCTGAGGGCTGGTCCAGCAGGACGAGGGCACCTCAGAGGGGGACTAGGGAAAGGAGACGCCGAGGAGAAAAATGGAATTAAAGTATTATCGATGTGTCAGAGTCCTTGAGGAGAGGTTGTTAAAGAATCTGTTGGAACTTTGGAAGGACCGGTCATGGGAAAAGCAGAGAAATGAAACCATATTTGCTTCATGTGTTGTGTTGTGTGGACAAGTCTGTGGCCTCATCAGATCCGTTTTCACTGTGTGCTTTGCAAAACGTGCACGTCTCTAAGCGACAATCTAAAATAATTTGTTGAATTACACACGTGGGTGGTGCTCAGTCACTCAGTCATGTCCAGCTTTTTGTGATGCCGTCGACTGTAGCCCGCCAGGCTCCTCTGTCCATGGGATTTCCCCAGCAAGACTACTACAGTGGGCTGCCATCTCCTACTCCAGGGGATACTCCTGATCCAGGGATTGAACCCACGTCTCTTGCATCTCTTGCATTGGCAGAGAGATTCTTTACCACCGGGCCGCCTGGGAAGCCCCTAAATTATCCATAACACAGTTTACATGTGAATTGCCCTCGCCATAATTCATCTCCTCTTCCCCTGTGCTTTTGGACTGCTTCTCTGTAGTCCTGATTACTTTCTAGTTTACTTCTCTGTAAATCCAGTGTGCATTTTTGTATTTTATGCCAACACCATTTCTAGATGCTGGAGATGCTGTTTATGAGCATAAACTAGTTTCCAAACCTTTCATGCTAGAAAGAGCACTTATATGTATCTGCTATGCCTGTTCTCTGTGGTGGTGACCAGCCACGTGAGATCAGGGGATGTTTCACCAGAAATGGGAATGCAGTGGGGTGAGGGGTTTCCTTGGATGAGGCAGCTGGGGTGTGCAGAGTGGCAGAGGCATGATAGACTTTGGTTTGGAACCACAGACCATCCTAGGAGACCCTACCAGTTAGCAGCGAGAGCCTCCTGCACCCGTGGTTGCAGTTCAGTCGCTAAGTCATGTCTGATTGTTTGTGACCCCAGGGGCTGCAGCACGCCAGGCCTCCCTGCCCATCACCAACTCCCTAAGTCCACCCAAACCCATGTCCATCGAGTCGCTGACGCCATCCAACCATCTCATCCTCTGCCATCCCCTTCTCCTCCTGCCCTCAATCTTTCCCAGCATCAGGGTCTTTGATTTCACGGGTCATTGATTTCATCAATGAGTTGGCTCTTCACATCAGGCGGCCAAAGTACAGGAGCTTCAGCATCAGTCCTTCCAGTGAATGTTCAGGGTTGATGGTCTTTAGGATGGACTGGCTTGATCTCCTTGCAGTCCAAGGGACTCTTACAAAGGGGATGGAATTAATTTCAGGAAAACTTGCTTTGGAGGCACATGAGTCATGACATCTTAGAATCGGAGTAGAAAGTCTGTCTTTGAGGACGTCCCTCTCTCCTTCCTGCTTTCTTCTCCGAGGTGCCTTTCCTCCGCGAGCCCTCGCCTCGCCGTGTGATGACGCCGCTCCGTTACTGTCTCATCTCCAGGGAGGTCAAGACGAGCAGGCTTATCTGACCACTGAGCTCCTGGTTCTTCACAGTGCCTGGCATAGAAAACACTGCCTCAGGGGTTTAACTGTCGCAACTAAGCATGTAATATTTGGGGCAACATATCTGAATCTATGTTCCTTGAAAGCTCTAATCCATTTTGTAATAGAAATATACTTAGGAGCTTCGACCATGAAGTAGGATAGAAATGCAGAGCTTGAATTCCAGGAAAGAAACAACCCCTGAGACTTGACACGCAGCGACATCAGGAAAACAGCCCCTGAGGCTTGACGCGCAGCGACATCGGGAAAAACAGCCCCTGAGACTTGACGCGCAGCGACATTGGGAAAACAGCCCCTGAGATTTGACGTGCAGCGACATCGGGAAAAACAGTCCCTGAGACTAGTCATGCAGCGACATCGGGAAAACAGATCCTAAGACTAGTCATGCAGCGACATCGGGAAAACAGCCCCTGAGACTAGTCACGCAGCGACATCGGGAAAACAGACCCTGAGACTAGTCACGCAGCGACATCGGGAAAACAGACCCTGAGACTAGTCACACAGCGACATCGGGAAAACAGACCCTGAGACTAGTCACGCAGCGACATCGGGAAAACAGACCCTGAGACTAGTCATGCAGCAACATCAGAAAAACAGACCCTAAGACTTGACGTGCAGGGACATCGGGAAAACAGCCCCTGAGACTAGTCACACAGCGACATCGGGAAAACAGACCCTGAGACTTGTCACGTAGCGACATCAGGAAAACAGACCCTGAGACTAGTCACGCAGCAACATCAGAAAAACAGACCCTAAGACTTGACGTGCAGGGACATCGGGAAAACAGCCCCTGAGACTAGTCACACAGCGACATCGGGAAAACAGACCCTGAGACTTGTCACGTAGCGACATCAGGAAAACAGACCCTGAGACTAGTCACGCAGTGACATTGGGAAAACAGACCCTGAGACTTGTCACGTAGCGACATCGGGAAAACAGACCCTGAGACTAGTCATGCAGCGACATCGGGAAAACAGACCCTGAGACTAGTCACGCAGCGACATCGAGAAAACAGACCCTGAGACTAGTCACGCAGCGACATCGGGAAAACAGACCCTGAGACTTGTCGCACCGCGACATCGAGAAAACAACGGGCTTTCCTTGCTCATAACCATGTCGTAAATCAAGAGACACCACAGCCTTGTTTTGGCAAGCCTATTACTAAGAGCTTGTCAGTCTCGCCGTGACCGTGACCCCATCCTGCTGTCCCTGCCCCCTTGAAGACACTGCTGTTTTCTGCCAGCATCAGACCCTGTCCGCATCCTACTCTGCACCTGTGGAATCAGCTTGCTGACTTTGCTCAGCACGACAAAAGGGTTTGGAGCTGAAACCCGGGTGTACAGCTCATACCACTTGGCTTCCCTTGTTTTATATTGTTTATATTATTAATAGAAAGTAAATGTTGTCAATCTCAGCTTGTACATAGTTTCACAACTTGCTGACTCCTGGATGTTGATAAAGAATAAATATTGACTTTCTTTTTTAAAATTGCAGGACAAAAATAAATAGCTTTCTATTTTGATACACATATGAATCAGAGTCACTAGGAACTGGTGTTCTTCATAAAACATAGTTCACTGTTTTTTTCTCTTCTCCAGGGAGAATTGGTGTATAAACTGGAAAGCAATCTTAAAATGTATCTACTAATAAAGCTGAAGTGGAAAATTGAGTCATTTGGCCGATTATATATTCCAAAACAACCGCTGTATCAGGGCAAGGCAAAGCACAGTGGGTGTTTGCACGATTATCTCAATTTGTCACGGAACAAGGAGACTCCCACCTTTCTGCCCTTTGCCCATGACTGAATGGAGTTAATTCTTCTCTGCGAGGCCTGGCCTCACCAGCAGGATGTGACGACCCCAGGGGAGCAAAACTGAGTGGGGCTGCTTGTGGCCCCCCCGGAGCTGGTGCTGCTGTCCCAGGGCCTGGCTGCCTGGCAGGTAGGGCTTGCTTCCTGGGTTTCCTGCCTCGCTCTGGGTCTCGGAGGCTCTGCTCACATGAGAATCTTAAATGAGGTTCCTTGTCCTTGCAGCGTGCTTGTAACCATCACTCACATCTCTCCCAGACGAGAATCTGTGGGCCCGGGTGTGGGACCCCCGGAAAATCCATCTCCACGCATTCTCCTCTGGGCCCCACCTCCTCCCGGCCTTTCTTGAAGCGAGCCGAGCAAGGAAATGTGCCAAGTCCTGACATTTGAATTTCAAATCTGGATCCTGAAAGCAGGACTCAAAAGATAAAGAAGACTCAGAACAGTTGTATTTGCACCTTGACTTGCTAAGGTTTCCTGAGAATGGGAAGGAAAGGAGGGGAACCCAGAACTGCGTGCTGACGCGTGTCCCTAAGCGGGGCCCCGGGACCCCGGCCCAGCCTCTCCGAGTGCCCGTGTTCTGATGGAGGAACTGGAGTTGCGGGCCGATTGAAGAGCCTGGAGACAGAACCGAAGCTCCCGCAGCTGATTCACAAGTAGAGACCAAGGTGGGGTCACGGGGTGACCAGAGCCTCTGAGTCGGGGTGGCCTGGCGCAGAGAGCTGAGAGCAGGCAGACGCACCGTGAGAGACACATTGGCAGCTGGATGGAGGAGGAGGCTGGAGCAGGCTCCCCAAACACCCTCCTCCCGGACACCGGTGAGGGCCGTCAACTGCCGCCAAGTCCCCCTTTGTGGGAGAATCCGGTTTTGTTTGAATGTTGTGTATGGATCTGTCTGAATCACAGCATGCTGATTAAACTGAAGATACTGCAGGTTTGCAGATCCAGGGCCTGCCCCCTCCCTCCAGACCCAGAAGGCCAGTAGCAGCTGGGGCTGACCCTCGTGCAAGCGGGTCTACAAAAGTGAGGCCTGGGGAGCCAAGTCAGATCACCACCTCCGCCAGCCAGCCGCAGCCCCAGCCCCGGGGAAGCAGGAGAAGGCCAGACCGGCCAGCCTGGCTCCCATGAGTGGTGACACATCAGAGGGATCTATCAGTTTTGGCCACCAGGTTAGGAGGAAAATTGAGTCATCCCTCTCAGACAGCAAGGTGTCTTAACCCACCCTGCAGGAGGGTGTCCCTGGCAGCTCAGACAGTAAAGAACCTGCCTGCAGTGCGGGAGACCTGGGTTCAATCCCTGAGTTGGGACAATCCCCTGGAGAAGGGAAAGGCTACCCACTCCAGGATTCTGGCCTGGAGAATTCCATGGAAGCATCCTTGGGGTCGCAAAGAGTTGGACACAACTGAGCGACTTTCAGTACCCTGCAGGAAGAGTGTGAAATGGCAGAGCCCACTCCACGGATGACACAGCTGAATCAGGGTGATGCTCTCCTTAGGGCCGTGTGCGCTCTCTGGGGATGGCGCCGCATGAGGGACCAGCCTACCCGTGCCCACTCCTCAGGCCGCCTGTGCAGCAGAACAGGCTGCGGCTGCAGGCCCTTGGCACAGCCTGGCTTCCAGACGCTGGCCCTGCATTCAGCAGTCAGTATATATTTTTTTAGAAAGAGTTCCAGCCTCTCGTTATTGACATACTTAAGACTGTTTGATTCTTAAACCACAGCCCAAATATTTTCTTTTAAAATCTCTGTAAGTATCAAGACCCAGTCCACAAGAAGCACAGTGTGTTCTGCCTGAAAACAGTTGCATTGAAAAATGCCGGCCTTGTTTTTGAGAAAAACACTTAAATCATTTCTTGAGGTCCAGCCATCAGTGCATTTAGATAGAAAACGCTTTCTGAAGAAGCAGTCCTTGTTAAATGGTTTAAAAAAAACACAAAACTTGCTGCCTCTGCTAGGTATTTAGAAATTCCTCCTGCAGCGAAGGTATAGGAGCCCTTCCAGAAACCATCCTGGGCAAAAATGATTAATTATCCCTAATAGACTCTTTCAGGGCCATGTTTATCCTAACATGTGCAACACAGCAGGAGCCCAGAAGCTGCTTCCAAATCCCCGCAGCTTCTTCCAAGGAAATGGACGCAGCAGGCACCCAGGTCCGCGCTCCCCGCATCTGCCCAGGTTGTCCGTTCGCTCCAGGAGCCCAGAGAATCCGCAGGGCCAACGTCTGTGCGACGCTGCCTCCTTCCCTGCCGCGCCCCTGCTGCTGCACTCGCCTCTGAGGGAGAAATCAGATCCCGATGGAACCTCGGGGCTCTCGGGGCGATGGCGGCTGCCCTGCCAGGGTACCTGGGGTCAGAGATGGGCGGCGCCCGGCCCCACCGCAGGTGTCCTGCCAGCAGAGACACAGAGCAGCTCTGTCTGCTGACCGCTGGCCGGGCCGGCCGCGCAGCTTTGCACAGACTTTGGCTTGGCAGCTCTGTCTCCAGCCCCTAAATCCTTCGATTCAGCCCCGGCTCTCGCTCTGGGCTCTTGGCCTGGGTGAAACTCTTTCTCCGGGTAATTTAAGACCCTGGAGGTGTGTGTGGTGTGATTTCTCTCACCCTGTCACCAGATTCAACTTTCTGGGAAAGGCTCATAAACTGAGATGGCAACTAATCCACACAGAAGCTTTAATTCTTCAGTGTTACTTTCTGGAGATGCTCTCATTTATTTCACTTTGTTCTAAAACCACAAGTCTATGTAAGATAGAACTTTGGCTGGAAGACCCTCTCAGACAGACAAGACTTTCCAGGCGGAACCTAACCATTGAAGGCAGAAATGTCTAGAAGTCTCTCATTGCGTCAATAATCAGTAAGAACGAGGAAAGCAGAAGCTTTTCTTGGTACCATATTTTAGTTTTAAGAAGGAGAAATAGAAATGTTGAGGAAAACCAAGAAGTGAAAAGAATTCTTATTGCATGAAAAACAAATTCCTAGCTGCTGCTGATTTAGTACCAGAAACTCTACCAAATTTTCATGTGTGCCATTTTAGTGATTTTACAGGTTAACGGATGGAGACTTCAGTGTTTATCGCAGCAAAGGGGGGCATCTGTGGAAGAATCAGGGTCTTGTCGGATGATACTGAGCTGTGAATCTGAGGCCTCTTGGTGCAGGAAGACGCTGGAGCTCTCACCAAGCCTAGCTCCCGGGATGTCTGTGATCCTTGCTCGGTGGGAAATCTCAACTCTCCCTGCCTCGGTTGTCGACCATCTCCATTCCTCCTCAGTTCAGTTCAGTTCAGTCGCTCAGTCATGTCTGACTCTTTGCGACCCCGTGACTGCAGCACGCCAGGCCTCCCTGTCCATCACCAACTCCCGGAGTTTACTCAAACTCATGTCCACGGAGTCGCTGATGCCATCCAACCATCTCATCCTCTGTCGTCCCCTTCTCCTCCCGCCTTCAATCTTTCCCAGCATCAGGGTCTTTTCCAATGAGAGTCAGTTCTTCACATCAGGCGGCCAGAGTATTGCAGGTTCAGTTTCAGTTCCTGCTGTGGTCTAAAAATAGAATTTCCTCTCATTCCCAAGTTTGTAGAAGAGCTAACCAAAGTGGACTCTGCAATGACGTTCAGAATAAGAACCTACTAAGCAGGATGGCTGGTTCGGACTCTCCAGGGTCCCCCGTGTGATTCTAACCTATGCCTGCTGCTGAGACCTTTGCGTCCCGGGCTGAAGGGCTCTGGAGCCGGCGGGAAGGACTGGAACATGCACCCGCGTGTGTGCTGGTCACTTTGTCACTTGTCATGTGGCTCCTGACAAGTCACGAAACTGTCTGACATTGAAGTTAAGTCAAGAGCACAGAATGAGTTGTTCTTCCCTGGTTCACTGTGGGCAGGTGTGCGCAGGGAGGACTCCAGCCGTGGGGGTCGCGGGCAGCCCCCAGCTCGGAACTGCCTCCGGATGCCCTGTCATCACCCCCAACACCTGCCTCCTGGCTGAAGCTCTCCTGTGACGCAGGCTCCTCTGAATCATAATTCCGACGAAACACCCACCCTTTCACAGAGATTTAACTTCGTGAGACGGTAAGTTTGGGAGTCTTCTACCCGTTCATTCACTCGTGCAGTTAGTACTTACTGAACCTGTGCAGTAGCCAGACATGGACGGCACAGTAAGAAATCCGACGGAAAGAGACAATGAGTGAGTCAAGGAATGCGTGAGGAAGACAACAGCATGCTGATGAAAGTGTAGCTGAAGCGTTACGAGAGGAGGTGAGCAGGGCCTGCCTTGGAGGAGCAGGGAGGAGAAGTCTTGGGGGGCAGGGGAGGACCTCCTGGAAGCTGAGGCCTGGAAGTCACCCCGAAGCACAGCCGCCTGAAGCACCGTGATGCTCTCACAGCTTCTGTGGGTGCGGACGCTCCGTGTGGGTTTCTCACAAAGCCCTAATCGGAGTGGAGCCTGGGACCACGGCCCCGGGGCGTGTGAGAGTGGGCCCGGGGCGGCTCTGGTCCCAAGCTTGCCCACGTGGTCATTTGAGGACTCAGTACATCCAGGGCTATTGCCTAGAAACTGCCGTCAACTCCTGGCCTGTGGGCCTCTCCCAGGACAGGCCCCCATGGCGGTTGTTTTATCAGAGGGAGCAAGTGAGCAAAGCTGCAGGAACCAGGGCATAGCCAGTAACTTGTGCGCCACCATCACCTCACATCTGTCCATGAAAAGCATGGCTCCTGGTTCAGCCACACTCAGGACAGGGAGACCCACCAGGGCGTAAGGATGGGGGCTGGCGGCGGGGGAAGGGGAGATTAAACAGGCCAGGAGGCTGGTGGGACCCGACGCCAGCCCTGGGGAGGACAACAGGTCAGCTCTGACAGTTCCAGCAGAAAACCCTGCCTACTGGTCCCTTGGTGATGACGGGAAAGGGAACCAGGAGAGGCAGTCTGACCCTGAAGATGCGATCACTAAGAGATACAGTCTTTCCCCCGACAATCCTGCTTTTGTTTTCTATTTGTTTTGGAGAACTGTGTTTTAGGCCATTAATTCATACTCTTAAAGACACCTGTTCTAAAGCTATAACCCAAGAGGCATTAAATAGAGTTGATATTTGTTTAGCACTTCATAAACCCTTCATCGTTTCATAACTGTTTATTAACTTTGCAGTTTTAGAGTTTACAGACTCATATACATAAAAGAGCTCTGTTTTTCTGGCAGAACCATTAATATGAGCTAACAGACATCCTGTTCAAAGTCCTCTTTTGAAATTTCCTGTCATGTGCAGCTCTATAACCTTCAGCCTATGAGCCGATGTGTGTAACCACCATCGTCATCAGGATGGTGGTGGTGATGGCTTAGCCTCTAAGTCATGTCTGACTCTTGTGACCCTATGGGCCGTAGCCCACCAGGTTCCTCTATCCATGGGATTTCCTAGAAAGATTACTGAAGTCAGTTGCCTTTCCTTTGGTCAGGGGATCTCCGCTATCCATGGATGGAACCTGCATCTCCTGCATTGACACGTGGATTCTTTACCACTGAGACACCTGGGAAGCCTGTAATCAATGTACAAAACAAAAACTTCACCTTTTAAGAGTCTCATTTAGTCATAGATCCACTGAACTATTAGAAGCAATATAAACATCCCTTACAACCACCATAAAACACAGCTGGTATAAAAGCCTCCACATGAAGCATATACACTGTGTTTCAGATAAAACAAGAAAACAGAATGGATGTGTGTCACAATGACCAAGGTCAGATAACCCACAACATCACTAATTCTTGAAAGCACACTTCCTGTTCCAAAGCAATTCAGTTCAGTTCAGTTCAGTCACTCAGTCGTGTCTGACTCTTTGAGACTCCATGAACCGCAGCACGCCAGGCCTCTCTGTCCATCATCACCTCCCAGAGTTTACCCAAACCCATGTCCATCGAGTCGGTGATGCCATCCAACCATCTCATCCTTTGTCATCCCCTTCTCCTCCTGCCTTCAATCTTTCCCTGCATCAGGGTCTTTTCCAGTGAATCAGCTCTTCACATCAGGTGGCCAGAGTACTGCAGTTTCAGCTTCAGCATCAGTCCTTCCAATGAATATTCAGGACTGATTTCCTTTAGGATTGACTGGTTGGATCTCCTTGCAGTCCAAGGTACTCTCAAGAGTCTTCTCCGGCACCACAGTTCAAAAGGATCAATTATTCAGTGCTCAGCTTTCTTTATAGTCCAACTCTCACATTCATACATGACTACTGGAAAAACCATAGCTTTGACTAGATGGACCTTTGTCGGCAAAGTAATGTCTCTGCTTTTCAATATGGTGTCTAGGTTGGTTGTAGATTTCTTCCAAGGAGCAAGTGTCTTTTAATTTCATGGCTGTAGTCACCATCTGCAGTGATTTTGGAGACCAAGAAAATAAAGTCTGTCACTGTTTCCATTGTTTCCCCATCTATTTGCCATGAAGTGATGGGACCAGATGCCGTGATTTTCGTTTAGTGAACTAAACCTAAAACATACAGAAAGCTTACACCACAGGATACTGGACAGAATACAGTGAACTAAACCTAAAACACACAAAATGAAGGAATAACAAAGATCAGAGTGGAAAGAAATGAAATAGAGAATAGAAGAATAGAGAAAAATCAATAAAACCAAAAGTGTGAGGTTTAAAAAATTTAAGAAAATCAACAAACCTAAAGCTATGCTAAGAAAAAAAAGAAAGGTATCTTAAATTACTAAAATCATGAATGAATGAATGAGGCAACATTTCTAGCAATCGTACAGAAATAAAAGGAATAACAAGGGGATACTGTGAACATGTGATACATAAAAATCAGATAACTTACATGAAATGGACAAATATGTATAGAGACAAAAACTGAGAAAACTTATTCAAGAAGAAATAGAAAATCTGAATAATCTTATAACAAAAAGATCAAAATAATAGCAATAAAAACTACCCAGAAAGAAAAGTTCAGGCTCAGAAGCCTCACCCCTGGCTTGTACTGAACATTTAAAGAAAAACTGATACAAACTCCTCCAAAATATAAAGAGGAGAAAGCAGTGCTCCAGTTCTTCTTAAGGCCAATGTTACCCTGAAAT
Source organism: Giraffa tippelskirchi (assembly GCF_054371585.1). Classification (NCBI taxonomy): domain Eukaryota; kingdom Metazoa; phylum Chordata; class Mammalia; order Artiodactyla; family Giraffidae; genus Giraffa; species Giraffa tippelskirchi. Next base: position 165,328,501 of record NC_137283.1, on the reverse strand, counting down.
CAAAACCAGACAAAGACATCACACAAAAGAAAGCTACTGGTCAATATTCCTTATGAATATGGATGCAAAAATATACACAAAATACTAGAAATTTAAATTCAGCAATATATAAGAACTGTATACTGTGACCAAGTAGGAGCAACTCCAGGAATACAAGGTTAGCTCAACATCTGAAAGTTAAATAATGTAATACATCATATCAATAGAATAAAAAAAATACACATAATCATGGCAATAGATGCAGAAAAAGCCTTTGACAAAAATCCAACACTCTTTCATGACTTGAAAAACAAACACTCAAAAAATAAGAAATTGTATGAAAAAAACCTCAGCTTCATAAGGGTAGGCCGTGCAAATGTCACAGGTAACAGTTTGCTTGCTGGTGGAAGTCTGGGTGCTTTCTCCTGAAGACCAGGACCGAGAGAGGTATGTCTGCTGCACAGCCTCTGTTTCATGCTAGAGGGTTGAGCTGGGCAATTAAACAAAGGCTCAGCGGTTGTTTTGGGCTGCAGAAATGTGTGGGGGAGCAGAAAAGGGGACCATAGCTACAGAATATGGGGCTTCTTCTGGTAATGACGACAGTGTTCTAAAATTGAAACGGTCATACAACTCTTTGAACGTAATGAAAAGCCTTGAATTGTATACTGTAATTGGACGATTGTCATGACATGTGAGTTGTATCTAGATAAACTGTATAAAAGTTGGTATGAATCCTCACAACAGCTTAGCTAAAGTGAATTAGGTAATGCGATTCCTGTGAGGGCTGCGAGTCAGAGCCTGGATGTGAATGGTGGGAGACACACCCTTGCTCCTTAACCTCTCCTGCAGCCTGGGTCTGCCTCTCCACCTCACTGCCCCTGCTCCCGCATCCGCACTCCCTAGGGCCTCATCCCACATAAATCACTGTCCCCAGGGATGGTCCCGGCGCCTCGTCTTGCACATGGTAGATGTTCAATAAGCACGGGGACTCCAGTAGACAGCGCCTCGGGACCGGCCACTTTGGGCCTCAATCAAGCGTTGCACCGTGTGATGGCCCGGGCATTTTTTGTTCCTGCTCTTCTCCTCTGGCCAGCTGTCTCTGATGTCAGCCTGTGCTTCTGATTCCCTCTGGGTCTGTCCCTGAACCGTTTCTGCTCATTGTCTTCCGTACGTCTCTTCTGTGCTGCTTTCTCTCACTCAAAAGTCCTAGAAAGAAGGATGAGTGGAGCTTTCCGGGTGCGGACTGAGCGCTGCTGTGGGCGGGGCTCCGTCATCAGCGCACGTGATGGGCCGCCGGGAACGCTGGCCCCCGGGCAAAACAGCTGTGGTCAGCTGTGGGACCAAGCGAGAGGCATGCAAATGGGTTGACTGGGACAGTGGCTGTTCTGAGGCAGAAACCTTGCCTGAAGTCGGCAGGAATCCTGATACACCAGGAAGGGAACAGAATGGATGCTGAGTAGATCACACACTCCTGGGAAACACTGCGGCCCCAGTGAGCGTCTCATACTCCATCCACCAGCACGGGAACGTCTACTGGTCTGGGGAAAGCTGGCTTTTAAGCTTCTAAATGCCTCAGTGAGCCTTCCTGCTCTTCTGGACCCATCGGTGAGTGAACCAGAAGCCGGAGAACATCACGAGGCCAGTCCCTTTCCACTCACTTCTTAACTAGAAATAGAAACTACTGGAACTCTTCTAACACACCCCAGATTTCTACTTTTCTGCATTTTCAGAGGAGACTTGGATAACGGCCATATTTGGAATGCTTATATGGGCCAAAGATTTTTTTAATGTTCATCCCAAATTTGACATGAAGACAAAGCAGAAGCATAATACGTGAGATCAAATATCAGTGCTTTAAAAACATTGCCAGACATTCATGTAAGCCATGCTTTTAGTGTATAATTTAGATTTGATTTATAATAATATAACACCTAATCTATACATAATTAATCCTATTAATTTAAGAACTATTTTGACATGTCAGATTGCATTTCTTTCATTTTCACACTACTCTAACAAGAGGCCTGAGTTTTAAAGTAAATGGCCAACCGTTGTGATGTGCGCTTACAGAAGTGAAACTTTAACAACGAGATCAGAAGAAAACGCGGCGCGGGCCTCCTCTCGCTTCTTTCTCTAAATGTGAGTGTTGAAGAGCAGTTTGCCTTCTCCCTCTGGGCGTAGGATGCAAACACCTCTCAGAATAAAACACCCACTGGGGTATCCTGTCTCCCAGTCTTCACAGGGTGTCCACAGCAGCATCGTATGGGAAGAACCCTCGTGCTTCTCAAACTTAAGCAAGAGATAAGTTTGAAACCCAGATTCCCACGTAGTCCAGAGCTTGTTTGGATTGTAGGCCCCATACTCATTGCTGACCAAACAATGGGACATTCCAGATCACCCAGTCGTTAGGAAAACTCAAAGTCTTTCCCATAAAGACTGGTTCTGGGAATCATTGTCTACAAGCTGTGGCCACAGAGATCGGCTCCTGGCGGGAGGGAAGGAAAGCCTGTGGCGTGAGGAAGCACCTGGCCAGCAAGAGTGACCAAAGATCGGCCACTGCTAAGACGGGCGCCGAGGGCAGGTGTTCTGCTTGGGACGGGGCCCGTAGGGCGCCTCCCTCTCCCGCCGGCATCGCCTCCCTTCAGCCTGTAAACCAGCGACGGCTCTGTCATGGTTTCAGAAACAACGCTGTGGAGGTTAAGTCCCTTTGCCGCCCTATGTGAGACTGGCTGGCTTTAAAGAACTATTACAGTCCTACAGAGTCACGTCTATCTGACTAAACATGGCCGTGCACGCATCAAAACACCTATGACAGGTTCTCAGAACCTGTGCCAACCACTTGTCTACCAGGTGATCCTGCTAAGGGCGGAATTTCTGGTGATACTAGGGCTGTGCTTACATCTTTTTTGAAATAGGTGAAAGGATCTCTATACTCATGAAATCAGGGTAAATAGCTTTCACCATAAAGTGCTTTTTCTCTGCCTACATTTTAAAGATTTCATCCCTTTCAAAAACTCGGAGAGAACCAGTCATTTAGGGTAGAATCTGTCCGTTTTTGATTCAGGGATTATCTCTCTCTGTGTAATTTATGTCAGAGTCTACCAGAGGAGGGCATGGCAACCCACTCCAGTATTCTTGTCTAGAGAATCCCGTGGACTGAGGAGCCTGGTGGGCTACAGTCCCTGGGATCCGAAAGAGTCAGGCACGACCAAGTGACTAATACTTTTTTCTTATTATCTTACAAGTCAGGTCCTACATTTGCTCAAGCTTTCCTTATATGTCATCACTTTGCATGGTTCCAACAGCTGACCCTTTCCCAAGGACGTCAGAGAAGCACTTGCGGAGATGCGGAGAGAGGCCTTAGCGTCACACCTCAGCTCAGTGAGCCTGGGCCAGCCACACGTCACTGAGTCTCCCAGCCCTTCTGACGTTTTGCGCTCGGGCCCTGGCCAAGCGTTTTCCCCTGACGAGGGAGCCCCTGTGTGCTGTACAGAAAATGCAGTCCATGTGTTTCCCATGCATTTACACTTGGCTCATCAAATTGTTTTATTAGGGCTCTTCGACATCTAAGAAGCCTTTTCTCTCAGCCCACACCCCCAACAACAGTAACAAAAAACTGAGTCTGATTTTCATCTTAGACACCACATGGTCTTAAGTAGATTCAAATCCAAAAGAAAAAAAAAAATTCCCCTTAATATTGAAAATTCTTGTATCCAGTTTTAGGAAAGGGTGTGGAAACCATGTGTGAAAAATATTGTATATTAAAGATTTTGTTTGATCAAGTACTCACATCGGGTAGTTTATTCAAACTAAATATTAAACAGTATTAAGTAATTTTTAAGTGTAAACACACAAAATATCAAAAGTTTTCAGAAATGAAAAGACCATGAGTGGCGTCTTGGTGGATATTAAGAGAGGTGAAATCGTGAAAACACACGCAGAAGGAAGCGGTCAGCTCTGAGTCATGTAACCAGAGCGAGTCCTGCTGTGCCCTCTCCTCCGGGCCAGCCCTGGCCTTTGTGTCCACCCGTGTGCGTTAGGTGTGAAGCGTTTCCAACCCTACAACGAAAACACTGACATTCATCTAAGGCCAAGCATGTGATGAATTCTGCCGAGTTCAACCTCATTTCCGCGCCTGGAGTTTGTTTAATCGTCAAGTTCAAGATGTCTTGGTTGTTTCCAGCATCCTTCTGGAAACTGAGCACAGAGTTGGGTGATGGTAGCCGCTCCCAGGCCCTGCTGTGGACGTCAGGGAGGGCGTGGCCCTGCACCCTCCTCCCTGGAGCACCCCGGGCACAGCTCACAGATGGACACAGCTCACGGACGGAGGGACGCTTCCCAGTGCACTCCCCCACGCTGCCTGAGCTCCACGTGGGCCTGGCCTCTGCAGGCCAGAGGCTCATTTTGACTGCCGCCACCCCGCTGAGCTTTCAGCTTTAACCTCCCAGGAAAGGGTGTGGCAGTTTATCACTCTTTCCCTGAGAGACTCTTCTCTCATGAAGGGATTTAAGTTTAATCCATCGCAGGAGATCTGTGGGCAAGAAAAGAAGATTATTTTCTTCTTCCAACGCTAATTATTCCCCAAAGCAAGTCTCTACAGCTGCTACTTTTCCTCTGAGTTTTGATGATCAAGAGAAATAACCAAGACAGAAATAAGCTGTCTTGAAAAAATATTTTCTCATTAGTGAATCACACTACGTCCTGCAAAATCCTGTGAAACACTTCAAAAAGAAGTCTGGAATAAAAATTCTGACATCCCCACGTTCTGGCGACTGGGAGATTTTCACAAGTGAGGCTAGCTGCATTCAGTTGGAACTCGGCGTTTATTTAAAGCATCAGAGTCTGCACTTCCTGTTAAAAGTTTTTATAATTTTTCCCAGACATGTCATCTGTGTAAACTGTACTTCTGCTGAGGTCAGAGTCCTTAAGATCAGGACCACGGCCTCTGAGACGCAAGTGGGTCTTCTGCAGGTGGACCTTCCCCAGAGGCCTCCGCCCACCGGAGGTCTCCAGCCTGTCCCACCGCTGGCCTGCCACCCCTATGTTGTGCGTCGCCTGCCCCAGACTGCTGGCCCGTGGATCCCACGGTCCCTGCACTCACACCAAGGCCGCCTGCATTTCCACGGGGGGCGTCAGCTGGCAAGCATGGCCCCGAGACCAGCCCACGGCCCCCGCTCAGGCGGCGCACACGCGCTGGGGCTCTTCCTCTGGGGGCCCTCATAGCTCAACGGAGGAGTCTTATCATTCGTTTTTTCTGAACATGAAATAGACACATAGTGATCATATGAATTAGTCCATCAAGAAAAGTATGAGGAGACCATTTAAATCACCTTCCATCTCGTCTCCCTGTGACCCCGGCTGTTGGTGTGGGTGTGTGCGCCTGTGTTACATACGCACTTATATAAACATGTAGCATTTACGTGCTACATGCCTTCTTTCTGCAGCTCACAGGTACTAGAGCTGGAGGGGCTCCTAGCCAGGGCCCTGTGTGCCCAGCTGGTCTCACCGTCATCCCTTCTGCCCTTGGCCTTGACATCGAGGCTGGAATCAGGAAGGGAGGCCCAGGACTGTCCTTCCCACACCAAGCCCAGCAGGTGCCCAGGATGAGGAAGTCAGAGAGAAGGAGCCGGCCCCCCACCCCCACCCCTGCAACCCACCCCCAGAGGCTGCGGGACAGGGAAGTGGCAGGCTGCCCTCCAGGCTGGGGAGAATCACCATTAGCCTCAAGGAGCTGTGCCAGGTGGGAAGGCCTGGGTTTGCCCATATGTCTTCTATTCTCTTGGGATTATACCAAGGAGGGAAACTGTTGGTCATACGGTAAATCTATGTTTAATTTCTGAGCAACTGTCCAACTGCTTTAGAAAGAGACTGCATCATTTTACATTCCCATCAGCAATGTATGAGTTTTGATTTTTCCACATCCTTGCCAACACTTGATATTTTTCTTCTTTAATTAAAGGCATCCTAGTGGTGTAAGTATTCTCTCATAGTGGTTTTGATGTGCATTTAATGACTAAAGATGGTGAGTTTCTTTTCATGTGGTTATTGGCCATTTGTGTATCTTTTTTGAAGAACTATCTTTACAAACCTTTTGCCCTATTTTCACTGGATGTCTTTATTTTCATTGTTGAATTGAAAATTTTTCTCATATATTATGGACACTATACCCTCATCAGATAGGTGAGCAACAAATATTTTCTCCCATTGTGTGGGTTGTCTTTTATTTTCTTGCTCTTGTCCTTTGACAATAAGGTTTTGATATTGTCCTTGTTTAATATATTCAGATTTTATATTTCTTCTGGAGTAACTCATGGTAGTTTGTGTTATTCTGTTATTATTTCCTTCTTGAAGCTTGCTTTCTGTTTTCTAGTTTCTTAATGTAGAAAGTGAACGTGAAAGTCACTCAGTCATGTCTGACTCTTTGCGACCCCATGGACTATACAGTCCATGGAATTCTCCAGGCCAGGATACTAGAGTGGGTAGCCTTTCCCTTCTCCAGGGGATCTTCCCAACCCAGGGATTGAACCCAGGTCTCCCTCATTGCAGGCGGATTCTTTACCATCTGAGCCACCAGGAAAGCCCAAGAATACTGGAGTGGGTAGCCTTTCCCTTCTCCGGGGGATCTTCCTGACCCAGGAATGGAACCAGGGTCTACTGCATCGCAGGTGGATTCTTAACCAACTGAGCTATGAGGAAAGCCCTCTTAATGTAGGTGTTAGGTTATTTGGAATCTTTCTTCTAATAAAATGTGTTTAGCTTCTTCAATGTGTTAATGCTTTTAATCAAATTAATTAAGTTTATCAAACTAATGTTTTTATCAAATGTGGGAGATTTTCAGCCACCATTTTTTCAAATATTGTTTCTGATGAGAAATTTGTTGTCATCCTTACATTCACTCCTCTGTGCATATTCATTGTCTGCTGTTAAGACTTTCTTTTTTTTAACTGGTCTTGAGAAATTTTACTGTCATTGGTTTTGATTATCAGTGTAATTTTCTGCATGTATCTTTGAACTTAAGGTTTGTTGAGCTTCTTGGATCTGTGGGTGTATAGTTGTCATTAAATTTGGAAATTTTTTGACATTATTTTCTTAAAATTTTTTCTACCGCCAAGCCATCTTCTGGTTTGATGACTCCAGTTACATTTATGTTAGTAAATGCTTTGTTCAAAGTTCACATTTGTTCTTTACATTTAATTCGTGGTTCTTTTTTTCTGTGCGTGCTTTTTCTGAGTCCTCAAGTTCATTATCTTTTTACTGTCAATGTATAATCTGCCATTAATCTGATTTAGTGTATTTTCACTTCAGACATTGTATTTACCAATTCTTACAATTTGAATTTTGTCTGTTTTATATTTTATGTTTCCTATTACATTCCTGAATATTTGAATTTTATTACAGTAACTGTTTCAACGTCCTTCTCTAATAATTCTACCATCTGTGTCTATTATGGGCTAGTTTTAATGGAGTAATGATGTAGTTCATCATAAATCAGGTCTTTCTGCTTCTCTGCAGGCTTGGTAATCTTTGATTGAATACCAGGCAAGGTGTAGTCCATCTTATTGAGAGTTACATATTTTTTAATTTCTGTAAATATTCTTGAGCTTTGTCCTGAGTTGCAGTTAATTTTCTTGCAAGCAGTTTGAGCCTTTCTTCTCTTGCTTTTATGATTCATTAAGTGAGTCTGGAGCAATGTTTATTCTAAGAATAATTATTTCCCACTATTGATGCAAGACATTCCTGACTACCGTAACAAATGTGCCATGAATAATGAGTTTTTCCAGTGTTGCTGGTGGGGATGTGTGAACTCCAGTCACCGCTTTCCTGCCGTCTTTTAGGATGGCTCACTCCCTAGCCTGGCACACGTGCACTCACTAGTCCTCGGACAAATACTCGAGCGGGACCCTTGCGGGTCTCTGGATCCCCTCTGACGGTGCCACTCTCGTCTCTAGCGCTGAGTCTTGTGCACTCTGGTTGCCTTAGCCTCACCAAACTGTCAATCCAGTCTCCTCGACTTCAGGGGTCTTGCAGATTGTGGCTGGTGTTTTGATCCTGTGACACTACTTAGAAACACATCCAAGGCAGAGAACCGAAGCAACCACAGACCTCAGCTCAGTCACTTTCCGTTTCTCCCATCCAAGCACCAACCAGGCCCGATCCTGCTTAGCTTCTGACATAGGTCATCTGTTGCTCATCAATCACTGTCCTTCTTTGTCTAGTCCCAGTGTTGTGAAAATCATTTTTGCATAGTTGGTGTGAATTTTTTATAGCTGTCTCAGGCAAAAAGGTAAATCCAGAACCTGTTACTCAAGTTTGGCTGAAATCAGTCTAGTGATACTAATCTTTAAAATAAAAAATCAGGAAATAGAGTAGGAGAAAATACTTCTTAACTTGTTTCATGGGGTTAAAATTACTCTGATATCAAAACTTTTGATATTGATGTTTTTGAACAGTGGTGTTGGAGAAGACTCTTAAGAGACTGAAGCTGAAGCTCCAGTACTTTGGCCACCTGATGCAAAGAACTTACTCATTAGAAAACACCCTGATGCTGGGAAATATTGAAGGCAGGAGAAGGGACGACAGAGGATGAGATGGTTGGATGGTATCACAGACTCAACGGACATGAGTTTGAGTAAGCTTTGGGAGTTGGTGATGGACAGGGAAGCCTGGCGTGCTGCAGTCCATGGGGTCACAAAGAGTCAGACATGACAGAGCTGCTGAACCGAACTGAACTGCTATCAGAACTAACTGAAGATGATATATATAGAGAGAGGAAAATACAGACCAATTGTATTCAGGAATGTAAGTGTGAAAACTTTTAACAAAATAATAGATTATTAAGTCCCATCAGCTCAATGGAGAGTTCTGACAAAATACGGTCCACTGGAGAAGGGAGTGGAAAACCACTTCAGTGTTCTTGCCTTGAGAACCCCACGAACAGTATGAAAGGCTAAAATATCGGATACTGGAAGATGAACTCTCCAGGTCGGTAAGTGCCCAATATGCTACTGGAGATCAGTGGAGAAGTAATTCCAGAAAAAATGACAAGACAGAGCCAAAATGAAAACAACATCCAGTTGTGGATGTGACTGGTGATGGAAGTAGAGTCCGATGCTATAAAGAGCAATATTACATAAGAACCTGGAATGTTAGGTCCATGAATCAAAGTAAATTGGAAGTGGTCAAACAGGAGATGGCAAGAGTGAACATTGACATTTTAGGAATTGTCAGGATACATTTAACAGGAGGCTTCCTGTGTGCTGTTTTCAGTCTTGCATGAATTCTATGTTCCTTAACAGCACCTGAATACAGGTGCCAGAGAGCTGGCAAGCCGGCTTTCGGGGATAATAGAAATTTATGTATCTCATTCATAAGGAAATTCCATATGGTGAACAGCAGCCATTTACAAGTCTCCTCCTTTCTGATATGTAAAGTAACTGTTACAACCCCCTCTCTAGAGAATAATTCTAACCTCCGGCTTTCTAGATGACTTGTTAGACTTTTGATCCCTATCTCTGCTAAAAAGGGCTATCTGGTAAGAGAATATATATATGCCCACAATATGTTGAATAAAGGCCTTTGTTCCACCAGAGCAATGGTCACCGTGTCTTTCCTCATTTTCTCTCTCTCTCTGTCTCACTCTCTCTCCCTCTCTCCGTTTCAGGCTGCTTCCACGGAGCACAGGTGTCCACCGTGTCTACTTATTTGCCCGGGCTTTCAAGACCTCTTCGAGAGGGCGCCCTGAGCCTACGTAGACGGTACTAGCTCTTTGTCCTAGAGTTATATTGGCATACTGTGTAAACCAGGGAGTATCAGCCTCTTTTCTTCCTTCTTTTCTTATCGGTCGACTCTGTACCCCCAAGTTCCGGTCCATTAAAGGACCACAACAAGGAATCAGTGAACTAAAATGGTCTGGAATGGGCAACTTTAACTCAGATGACCATTATATCTACTACTGTGGGCAAGAATCCCTTAGAAGAAATGGAGTAGCCCTCATAGTCAACAAAAGAGTCCAAAATGCAGTACTTGGGTGCAGTCTCAAAAATGACAAAATGATCTCTATTTGTTTCCAAGGCAAACCTTTCAATATCACAGTAATCCAAGACTATGTCCCAGCCACTAATGCCAAAGAAGCTGAAGTTGAATGGATCTATGAAGACCTACAAGACCTTCTAGAACTAACACCAAAAAAAGATGTCCTTTTCATCATAGGCAACTGAAATGCAAAAGTAGGAAGTCAAGAGATACCTGGAGTAACAGGCAAGTTTGGCCTTGGAGTACAAAATGAAGCAGGGCAAAGGCTAATAGAATTTTACCAAGAGAATGCACTGGTCAGAGCAAACACCCTCTTCCAACAGCACAAGAGAAGACTCTACACGTGGACATCACCAGATGGTCAACATCGAAATCAGATTGATTATATTCTTTGCAGCCAAAGATGGAGAAGCTCAATACAGTCAGCAAAAACAAGACCGGGAGCTGACTGTGGTTCAGATCATGAACTCCTTATTGCAAAATTCAGACTAAAATTGAGGAAAGTAGGGAAAATCACTAGATCATTCAGATATGACCTAAATAAAATCCCTTATGATTATACAGTGGAAGTGACAAATAGATTCAAGGGATTAGATCTGATAGAGAGAGTGCCTGAAGAAATATGGACAGAGGTTCATGACATTGTACAGAAGGAACTGATCAAGACAATCTCCAAGAAAAAGAAATGCAAAAAGACAAAATGTTTTGGGAGGCCTTACAAATAGCTGTGAAAAGAAGAGAAGTGAAAGGCAAAGGAGAAAAAGAAAGATATACCTATCTGAATGCAGAGTTCCAAAGAATAGCAAGGAGAGATAAGAAAGCCTTCCTCAGCGATCAGTGCAAAGAAACAGAGGAAAACAACAGAATGGGAAAGACTAAAGATCTCTTCAAGAAAATTAGAGATACCAAGGGAACATTTCATGCAAAGATGGGCTCAATAAAGGACAGAAATGGTACGGACCTAATAGAAGCAGAAGATATTAAGAAGAGGTGGCAAGAATATACAGAAGAACTATGCAAAAAAGATCTTCATGACCCAGATAACCATGATGGTGTGATCACTCACCTAGAGCCAGACATCCTGGAATGTGAAGTCAAGTGGGCCTTAGGAAGCATCACTACGAACAAAGCTAGTGGAGGTGATGGAGCATCACCATCTCTGGGAGTTGGTGATGGACAGGGAGGCCTGGCGTGCTGTTGCCCATGAGGTCGCAAAGAGTCGGACATGACTGAGTGACTGAACTGAACTGAACATTTAGTGAAATACATGCAAATCATTTATATTGAGAATTTTTAAACAATGCTGAAAGAAATTAGAAGAGAACTAAATAAAAGGAAAAATATACGATGTTCATGGATTTTCAGACTCAATATCATTAAAATTTCAATTGTCTACAAATTGATCTACAGGTTTAACACAATCCCAGGCAGATCCTGGCTGACTCAGAAACTGATGAGTTGATTCTCAAACTTATTTAGAAATTTAAAGGACTTAAAATAGCCAAAGCAACTTCAAAAAGAACAAAATTGGAAGACTCACACTAAGTGATTTCATAACTTACTACAAAGTTCCTGACTTTGAGACAATGAATCTTAAAGAAGCTCAAAAGAGAAGGGGACTCAGTCAGCAAATTGTATTTCACCATCTGGATGAACATGGAGAAAATTAGCCACAACCCCATCCTTAGACCCCTACAGCAGGAATTCAAGATGAGTCATAAAAGCTAAAACTATAAAACTTCCTGAAGAAAACAGAAATATATTTTTATCCTTCAAACTAGAGAAGGTTTCTTAGAATGGATTAAAAAAGCACTACATGTAAAAGTCAATAAATTGGAATAAATTTGTTCACCTAAACAAAAAAACTCATACACTGAATGGCATAATTAAGAAAATGAAAAAGCAAGTCAAAGACTGGGAGAAAATATTTGCAAAGTATATATCTGACAAAGGTCTCATGTTCAGTGCATGCAGTGAGTTTCCACAAACAGATAATAAAAAGGACCCTAATAAAATGAGCAAAAGACTTGGATACTTCTCAGAGGAAGATGTAGAATTTGCCAATAAACCCTTGAAAAGGGGTTCAGCATTACTCATCATCAGAGAAATATCAATTAAAATCACCACAAGACACCATTCCACTAACCTCAGTAATATTTAAAATTTTGAGAAATGCTGGCAAGGTTGTAATTAACTGGAATTCCTATGTACTGCTGACGGAAGTCTAAAATGCTTGGATCACACTTTGGAAAGCTTGCAAAAATTTCACTCGTTATCTTTTTATTTCCCTTAAAAAATATCCATCCATAAAAAATCTTACACAAACTATGATTCATAATCACTCCAAACTATAAACAACATAACATTCATGAAATAGATAAGCAAGTTGTGGTATATTACACAATGGAACATGACTCAACAATAAAAAGTATTAACTGGTTCTTGTAACTTCTTGTTTGAATCTTTAGATTCAAACTATACTGAGTGGAAGGAGGCAGAAGCAGAAGAGTTTATATCAGATGCTTCCATTTGTGTGAAGTTCAAAAGCAAGGAAGCCTAATCTAAAATGATGGCAGTCAGAACTGTGGATGATTATGGAGGATGGAGACAGGCTTCAATTTAAGAAACAGAATCTTCTGGGGTGACTGACGGGGTCCGTATGTTGATTGGAATGGCGATTACAAGTGAAGGCATCACTTCCCTGTATGCACGTTGTATCTCAAAAGTTGAAGAATAATACTAATATTGACAGAGTGTTTCTACTTAAATGGGCCTCCCTGATAGCTCAGTGGGTAAAGAATCTGCCTACAATGCAGGTGACCCTGGTTCGATTCCTGGGTCGGGAAATTCCCCTGGAGAAGGAATAGGCTGCCCACTCCAGTATTCTTGGGCTTCCCTGGTGGTTCAGCTGGTAAAGAATCCACCTACAATGCGGGAGACCTGGGTTTGATCCCTGGGTTGGGAAGATCCCCTGGAGAAGGGAAAGGCCACCCACTCCAGTATTCTGGCCTGGAGAATTCCACGGACTGTATAGTCCATGGGGTCACAAAGAGTCGGACACGACTGAGCGACTTTCATTTCACTTCTACTTAAATTGGATAAACACTTCTTTTATGATCTGAAGTGAAAAACATAATGGAAAAACACTAGGCAAAGAAATATGACCTAGTAGAAAAGGAAGAAAAAAGTTCAAGACTTTTCACAGCAATTTGAGAAACTTATTTTATAGGAAAAAATCACACTACGATGATTCATGACTTCACTTTCAGTGCTGCCACAAGTGAACATTACAGAAAGAACAACATTTTAACGGAAACGAAGTGTTCCCCATATGCAGCTGACCCCGCAGAGTGACCACAAAGCATCGGGGTGGTTTGACCTTTGATGCCTTAGTTGACCTGAAATGTCCACCACGATCTATGAACAAACCCATAGGCTTGAGGCTTTCCAGCTCCTCTGTCCTGCAGCTCAGTTGTCTCGTTCTATGGTATCAACCTCTTTCCTCGCCCTTGAGAGGATCTGTGGGGTCTGTCTGCTGATGTTTAAGCCCTGCTGGTTCCTGAGTCTGTTTTATCTGAAATGAGAGGCATGCTAGCCGCTGCCCCTCCTACTAAATGGGAGAATTTCATCTCGTCCATTAGGGACAGTTTGTGCCACACTGCACAGCATTTCCTTAACATTCATTCCCACCAGCTTCATCTTGGCTCGGTCCCATGGAGTCTGGAACCCAATGTGGAGCCTTCGCCCAGTGACGGGGATTTTACCTGCTGTCTGCTGGTCTGTTCAGGTAGACCACTGGGTTCTGCCTCTTCTATTCCCAGTGACTGACTCCATCCTCAGTGACTAGGTCTCATCCTCAGCCCCGGGCTCCCGACCTGAGCTGGGACCTGAAGCCCCACTTAGGGCATCTTTGGCACCACATCCTGATGTGCCCCCGCCTTGACTCTTTCCTGCGGGGAGCGGTCACAGCTACTCATTTCCTCCCTTCCCACTCTTTCCGTGCCGGGGCCACAGCGAGCTGAAATTTCCACTTCTGGTTTCTTCCCAGGCGTGGTCTCCCCTTCCCTAGAATCTGGGAAACTAACCCCCCAGCCTTTTGGACCTGAGGCTGCCTGAATCATAAACGTGTTGCCCACATCCCAGTGGGTGACTCGAAGGAGTGTAGCAGGTGGGGAAATGAAGACAGCAGTCTGGCTTTCCCGGTCGCTGTCAGGAAGATGCTCGGGTTCCCATCGGCATCATCAACCCCAGCTGAGCCACCAGGGAACCAAGAACACTGGGGTGGGGAGCCGGTCCCTTCTCCAGGGGACCTTCCCGACCCCGGGGTCGAAGTGGGGTCTCCTGCATTGCAGGTGATTCTGTATCAGCTGAGCTATCGGGAAAGCCCCGTCAGCTCCAACAGATCCCTGATGTGGGGATAAATGGATGCCATCCTGCCACCTCCATCTCACAGTCTGCCTTTTGTGCTCCTTTTCTTTTTTAAGTATGACTTGAAAATTCTTGGAAGACAGGAGAGGAAGGACAACCCAACTGGTTTGCTAACCTTCAGGACAGACGGGTTGGAAAGTTCCTCGAACCTTTGAGGGGCTATGATGGTTAATCGAGACTTTGTTTATTTGTTTTTTTAAAAAAAGATCTCAAAAAAAAAAAAGATCTCATTTTGTGGTTATTCATTCTGTCATCAATGGCATGGTATTTGTTTTCCTGATAAAAGGAGATTTATTAGGACATCTATTCCTGGGCAACTTAAAAAAAGTCTGGTAACAAAGAAGCTTTCAAAATCAGAAGTCAAGAAAAAAATCCTATGTAATTAAGTGTACTTTTGGCTAACAGATTTACTTTAATTTATGACTTTGCGACTACGTGACAGCACAGACTCATCTTTTCATTTTCCATTGCATTATTGACTAATATAGGGTTTCCCAGGTGGCTCAGCAGTAAACAATCTGCCTGCCAAAGCAGGAGACACAGGAGATGTGGGTTCGATCCTTGGGTCAGGAATGATCCCTTGAAGAAGGAAACGGCAAACCACTCCAGTATTCTTGCCTGGGAAATCCCATGGACAGAGGAGCTTGGTGGGCTACAGTCCATGGGGTCACAAAGAGTTGGACTCATGTCAATGACTGAGCACATTGACTAATAAATATACAATGAAGATGCATAGTGTAATCATGCCAGTCAAAATGTTGTGGTGGCATAGTTGTACAGTTCACTATGAGTTGTGTATTACTGCAGCCATTTCACTGTATTATGCAAGATTTACCTGAGTTTCTAGTGGGAACAAGGCCCCAGATGCATCATTATTCTTACGGAGCAGAATAATTGTCCTTCTTCCAGTTTCTGAATGGTATGGGAGTAGTAGCACATTCTTCTAAACAGTTCAGTTGAGTTCAGTTCAGTCGCTCACTCATGTCCGACTCTTTGCGACCCCATGAACCACAGCATGCCAGTCCTCCCTGCCCATCACCAACTCCAGGAGTTTACCCAAACCCATGTCCATCTAGTCGGTGATGCCATCCAGCCATCTCATCCTCTGTCGTCCCCTTCTCCTCTTGCCCCCAGTCCTTCCCAGCATTAGGGTCTTTTCCAATGAGTCAACTCTTCGAATCAGGTGGCCAAAGTATTGGAGTTTCAGCTTCAACATCAGTCCATCCAATGAACACCCAGGACTGATCTCCTTTAGGATGGACTGGTTGGATATCCTTGCAGTCCAAGGGACTCTCAAGAGTCTTCTCCAACACCACAATTCAAAAGCATCAATTCTTCGGTGCTCAGCTTTCTTCACTGTCCAACTCTCACATCCAAACATGACCAGTGGAAAAACCATAGCCTTGTCTAGATGGACCTTTGTTGGCAAAGTAATGTCTCTGCTTTTAAATATGCTGTCTAGGCTGGTCATAACCTTCCTTCCAAGAGGTAAGCGTCTTTCAATGTCATGGCTGCAATCACCACCCGCAGTAATTCTGGAGCCCAAAAATATAAAGTCTGACACTGTTTCCGCTGTTTCCCCATCTATTTCCCATGAAGTGATGGGACCAGATGCCATGATCCTAGTTTTCTGAATATTAAGCTTTAAGCCAACTTTTTCACTCTCTTCTTTCACTTTATTAAGAGGCTCTTAAGTTCTTCTTGGCTTTGGTTATTAAATAATATGAATGCATGCTTTTCTCAAACATGTATATATCACTGTCCCCAGAGTCTCACCTCCCAACTCCTCTTCAGAGCATTTCAGGTGGTCCCTTCCACATCAGTGGAACAGGCAGGGCCATTGGCAAGGTCACCAACAAGCTAATCCAGGGGTCGGTCCTCACTTGTCATCCTACTCAGCTTCTCCTGGCCAAGCTCCTGGGCTAAAACGTCCATGTCTCCACCCTGCTGACCTCCCAGTCTTTCCTGATTCTCCCTCTAAACGCTGAGCAGGGCAGGCTCCCTTCTTGGTACTCAGTCCCCCCTGCACCTCCTGCTGCAGGGACCGAGGCAGCATGTGTGTGAACAGCCCTGGAGGCTGCTGCCTTCTGAATCACCTCCAGCCTCCCCCATCCCAGTAAAACCACCCCACAAGTGATGCCAACGTAACGCCCCACCAGGGGCTCGGAGGCCAGCCAACCCCGCCCATCCCCAGTCCCCACAGCAACCGGTGGGACAACCATTCTTTTAGTGCCGCGTGTCCTCAGCTGAGGCTGGATCCTTGGACGCCCCTCCTCCTCGTAACCTCACGTCTCACGATCAACTCAATGGTACGCTCTATTGGCCCAATCTCCAACACAGGGAGCAAACCCCCTGCCACCGTCCTGAGTGGTCACACCTCTGAGCAGCCTCCTGACCCCCGCGGGTCCCCTGCCCCTACAGTCAGCTCCTGCCAACGGCCAAGCGGTCTCGGGAAAGCATAAGCTAAGCACACGTTTCCTTCTTTAGAAAGTCCAGGTGGCTCCCTCCTGTAGTGGAAATCCATCTCAGACCCTCACCTCCTTCCCGGCTGCCTCTTGGCCTGCCTTTCCCAGGCGGGCACCTTTGTCCCGCGGTTCTTGTCTCGCTCTCCTGGCGCGGGTCCTGACAAAAGCTTGCACCCCGCTCCTACCTCGTTCTCAGGGTTCCCTCTGCGGGGAGTCTGGTTCCCCAGGTGTGTGTGTACACACACGAGCAGCCCTGAGTTCCCCTGGGATGCACGGGCCGTGAAGGGCCCTCCAAGCTCCTCATTGCTCAGTGCCGGGTACCTGACCGGTGCTGCTTCATCACGCTCGTCAGAGATGGAGACAAAGACCTTCCTTACATGGGTGCAGCCCGACACGACGGTTCCCGGCTGGGCTCGGAAACGTCTGGTGTTCCCTATAGGAGCCCACACCCTGGTGTGGGGAAGGGCCGGATTAACCCAACGTGGAAATCCTTCCTGTCCTTTGTAGCAACAGCCACGAAACTTTCCCCGGCTGTCACAAGTGTCCTGTGGGTGCTAAAGGCAGCATCTCTGGGTTTTACGGCAACTGGAAATGAGCAGCAGCTGGTGGGAAACTGGGGCGACGGGATCTCCTGGGAGGCGGGTGCAGGAGAGAGGCCACCCCAGCATCACCAACACCGGCCAGGAGGAAGGGAAACTGACCCAAGAGTCTGGAGTGATGTGAGGGTAGATATCAGCAGATTTTAACACTCAGTTGTAGATGAGCAAGGCTTTTGTTTTTGTTTTCATCTTGCTATCACCTAGGAAAGAAACAGCTAGGGTGACGGGTGATATTTAACCTTTGACAAAAGAGAAAAACTTCCACAAATCTACGTGCAGGATTTTTTTTTTTAATGCGACTTACAAAAGGAACCAACGGATTATTTCATTTAGAGAAATGTCTGAGATAGTGGTTACAAAAACAAATGAGGTGATTAGTGCTTAAGGACAGACATCCAGACGTAACTTCATAAACATGAAAAATCAACTGCCACGTGGATTTTTTTTTTAATTACATTACATAGAATCCCTCTTTCCACTGACTATTTCTATGTTGATTGAATTATTAAGATTAATAAATCTTACATGAAGCTGAAATTCTCAGACAGTATGCAGTCCAAGACAACAGATATTGGTTAAATTATAGATTCAAATTTTGACTTATAAGGAGTCAATGAATGAATTTTATATATTTGATTTAGAAAATAAAACATGTTTTGAATATTCCAACTGTAGAATTTTTTAAGCTGCTTAATAATCTTCAGTAACAATCTTTATCATTATCATTTTTATCTCAAGATAATAAGATTTGAACTTGAGTTTAAAATAACTGTTATCAACTATCAAATGAGATGTATATGTTAAACTCTGAAAGATTAAAAGAAAGAGTTACTTTCATCAAAGAGTAAGGATTCAGCGTATAATGGTGTTTGAGACAATTCTTTGAGAGGGTGACTGAGGCGACAGTTACAGAGCAGAGGTCACTTTGGGAGGGGGAAGCACAAGCGTGGCGGTCAAAGGGTGCCTGGAGTGAGGATGGGTATGCCTGGGCGTGCGCGGAGTGAGGATGAGTATGCCTGGGCGTGGCGGTCAAAGGGTGCCTGGAGTGAGGATGAGCATGCCTGAGCGTGCGCGGTCAAAGGGTGCCTGGAGTGAGGATGGGTATGCCTGGGCGTGCGCGGAGTGAGGATGAGTATGCCTGGGCGTGGCGGTCAAAGGGTGCCTGGAGTGAGGATGGGTATGCCTGGGCGTGCGCGGAGTGAGGATGAGTATGCCTGGGCGTGGCGGTCAAAGGGTGCCTGGAGTGAGGATGGGTATGCCTGGGCGTGCGCGGAGTGAGGATGAGCATGCCTGAGCGTGCGCGGTCAAAGGGCGCCTGGAGTGAGGATGGGTATGCCTGGGCGTGCGCGGAGTGAGGATGAGTATGCCTGGGCGTGGCGGTCAAAGGGTGCCTGGAGTGAGGATGGGTATGCCTGGGCGTGCGCGGAGTGAGGATGAGTATGCCTGGGCGTGGCGGTCAAAGGGTGCCTGGAGTGAGGATGGGTATGCCTGGGCGTGCGCGGAGTGAGGATGAGCATGCCTGGGCGTGGCGGTCAAAGGGTGCCTGGAGTGAGGATGGGTATGCCTGGGCGTGCGCGGAGTGAGGATGAGCATGCCTGAGCGTGAGCGGTCAAAGGGCGCCTGGAGTGAGGATGGGTATGCCTGGGCGTGCGCGGAGTGAGGATGAGCATGCCTGAGCGTGCGCGGTCAAAGGGCGCCTGGAGTGAGGATGGGTATGCCTGGGCGTGCGCGGAGTGAGGATGAGTGTGCCTGGGCGTGGCGGTCAAAGGGTGCCTGGAGTGAGGATGGGTATGCCTGGGCGTGCGCGGAGTGAGGATGAGCATGCCTGAGCGTGCGCGGTCAAAGGGCGCCTGGAGTGAGGATGGGTATGCCTGGGCGTGCGCGGAGTGAGGATGAGCATGCCTGAGCGTGCGCGGTCAAAGGGCGCCTGGAGTGAGGATGGGTATGCCTGGGCGTGCGCGGAGTGAGGATGAGTATGCCTGGGCGTGGCGGTCAAAGGATGCCTGGAGTGAGGATGAGTATGTCTGGGCGTGGGAGTCAAAGGATGCTTGGAGTGAGGATGAGTATGCCTGGGCGTGGCGGTCAAAGGGTGCCTGGAGTGAGGATGAGCATGCCTGGGCGTGGTGGTCAAAGGGCGCCTGGAGTGAGGATGAGTATGCCTGGGCGAGGCGGTCAAAGGATGCCTGGAGTGAGGATGAGTATGCCTGGGCGTGGCGGTCAAAGGATGCCTGGAGTGAGGATGTGTATGCCTGGGCGTGGCGGTCAAAGGGCGCCTGGAGTGAGGATGTGTATGCCTGGGCGTGGCGGTCAAAGGATGCCTGGAGAGGATGAGCATGCCTGGGCGTGGCGGTCAAAGGGCGCCTGGAGTGAGGATGTGTATGCCTGGGCGTGGCGGTCAAAGGGCGCCTGGAGTGAGTATGAGAATGCCTGGGCGTGGCAGTCGAAGGATGCCTGGAGTGAGGATGAGCATGCCTGGGCGTGGCGGTCAAAGGGTGCCTGGAGTGAGGATGAGCATGCCTGGGCGTGGCGGTCAAAGGGTGCCTGGAGTGAGGATGAGCATGCCTGGGCGTGGCAGTCAAAGGATGCTTGGAGTGAGGATGTGTATGCCTGGGCGTGGCAGTCAAAGGATGCCTGGAGTGAGGATGAGTATGCCTGGGCGTGGCGGTCAAAGGGTGCCTGGAGTGAGGATGAGCATGCCTGGGCGTGGCGGTCAAAGGGTGCCTGGAGTGAGGATGAGCATGCCTGGGCGTGGCAGTCAAAGGATGCTTGGAGTGAGGATGTGTATGCCTGGGCGTGGCAGTCAAAGGATGCTTGGAGTGAGGATGAGTATGCCTGGGCGTGGCTGTCAAAGGATGCTTGGAGTGAGGATGTTTATGCCTGGGCGTGGCAGTCGAAGGATGCTTGGAGTGAGGATGTTTATGCCTGGGCGTGGCAGTCGAAGGATACCTGGAGTGAGGATGTGCATGCCTGGGGGACAGAAATGCTGGGGGGATAGGCAAGCGCAATCTTGCAATCATAAGGAGTATATCTTTATGCTGGAAAGCCTTGGATTCCAACTATAGGAATTTAAATTTTATATGGTAGATCAACATCTTAAGAAGCAGGTAAGCCATCTCCAGACTCTCTTACCTGTCTGGCCTCATGCAAAGAACTCAGAAGCTGTGGGGCTAAAGAACCACACATTGGAAAAAGTCAGGATGCCAAGCACCACATGAAGAAAAGATCCCAACAGGGTGGGGAGGAACACTGAACTTCCAATTCAATATTTCCAACTTTTTGTAACAATGAAATTTTATTACTGCAGCTGCCGTTACCCAAACCAACACAACACAATGTTGCCTCATGCTCACAAGATGGCTGCCTCAGCTCCAGGCTTCTATACATGTTACCCACAGGGAGATGGAAGAAGGGACAAAAGGCTGAAATGGACCTGCTACCTGAGTCTCTCCTGCTTAAACAGGTCTCTTGAGGGGACTAGATCAGTCATCACTGAGAACACTGATTACATGGCACCACACGCTGCAAGAAATAGTTTAACACGACACATTACCTCCCCAGATTCAAGGTTTGGTTGGATATAGACTAGAAAACTGACAGTGTTTAGCATAAAAACTAACATATGTAGCATTGTTTTCCCATCACCCCCTCCAGACCCATGAAGGCAATAATGTGAGTAAGTCACAAAGGTATGTTGAAGTCATTGGCTGAGACGTAATGAAGACAGGCAATCAGAGGATGTGTGTCTTGCCCAGCACAGTAAAGTGGCGATTTGGGGTGTTGTTTCCCTGATTAGATTGAGAGCAACTGGAGGTCCGGGGCTCTGCCTGGCTATGCTGCTCACTTTTTCCTGCCTCCCAACAGCTAGTAAGTTTGTGGCAAACAAAGAATGAATATGTAATGAGCAAACAGCTTGTGAATGGAGAGGAAATACAGATGCAAAAGACCTTGGGAATCACAGCCGCGTGAATGGGTTGAGGAACAGGAGCGATGGCCGTGGTGCACGTGCCCAGCTGGGCACACGCCCAGGCCCACACGTGCCTACCATCTCGGCATTTTCAGCCACACAAGACGAGGAGCCCAGAAGGAGAAGCAGGCCCCCAGGACCCAGCAGACGGACATCACCAGCCCTTCCGCTGCAGTTCTGTCTGGTGTCTGTCTTTCTCTGCAGCTCGGCTACGTGGCCTTGTCTCTGAGCCTAGCCCAGTCCCAGAGGTGTCTACACCGTCGCACTCAGCACTGGATCAGCACCCAGCCGGGTCTCCAGACTTCCTATTGGATCAGCCCAGCAGGCAGCTGATGTTCAGACAGGAGGAGTTTAGAGAGAAGACTGAGGTATTCAACTGACACCTTTCACCTCCACCTGGCTGTAGAGATGAGAAGGATACGAGATCACCGAGAAAAGAAAGGAACACAGTCACAGTCTTGGCCGCATGCAGGGCTGTGGATAAGAACCCAGTCCTCCGCTTCAGTGTCCACTACAGGGGCCACGGTCACCTGTGTATTACAGTTAACTGAAGCCAAATTAAATACAGCTTAAAATTCAGCTTCTCAAGTGCACCGGCCACATTTCAGAAGCTCAGCCTGTCAGCACAGGTGTGAAGCGTCTCTACCATCCGCGAAGGGCTGCTGTACAGCCCTGGCTTCCCAGACACCAGAGGCCAAGCCGTCTCCTGCACGCGTGGATAATGTCCGAGTCAAGAAGGACGAGGTCAGGAACGGGCTCTGGGATTTCGGGGGTGTTTTCTAGTTCCTCCAGCAGGAGACACATTGAGGACCCCTTTTCCGACCCTGTACCATAAACGAGCACTTGCTGAATGGCCCTTGAGGGGCATTCAAATACAGGCAATGCAGAATTCTCACGAACAACAAATGTAGTCAAGGCAGTATTCCCATGACCTACAACCTCAAGCTTATTTTTTTTTTTTTTTTTTATAAATTTATTTATTTTAGTTGGGGGCCAATCACTTCACAACATTGCAATAGTTTTTGCCATACATTGACATGAATCAGCCATGGGTTTACATGTGTTCCCCCTCCTGGACCCCCCACCCACCTCCCTCCCACTCCCATCCTTCTGGATCATCCCATTGCCCCGGCCCTGAGCCCTTGTCTCATGCATCGAACATGGAATGGTGTTCTGTTTCACATATGATAATATACATGTTTCAATGCTATTCTCCCAGAACGTCCCACCCTCACCTTCTCCCTCAGAGTCCATAAAATTGTTCCATGCATCTGTGTCTCTTATTCTGTCTCGCATGTAGGGTTATCGTTACCATCTTTCAAATTCCATATATATGCATTAGTATACTGTATTGTTGTTTTTCTTTCTGGCTTACTTCACTCTGTATAATGGGCTCCAGTTTCATCCATCTCAGTAGAACCGATTCAAATGTATTTTTTTTAATGGCTGAGTAATATTCCATTGTGTATATGTACCACAGCTTCCTTATCCATTCGTCTGCTGATGGACATCTAGGTTGCTTCCATGTCCTGGCTATTGTAAACAGTGCTGCGATGAACATTGGGGTACACGCGTCTCTTTCAATTCTGGTTTCCTCGGTGTATATGCCCAGCAGTGGGATTGCTGGGTCATATGGCAGTTCTATTCCCAGTTTTTTAAGGAATCTCCACACTGTTCTCCATAGTGGCTGTACTAGTTTGCATTCCCACCAACAGTGTAAGAGGGTTCCCTTTTCTCCACACCCTCTCCAGCATTTATTGCTTGTAGACTTTTGGATAGCAGCCATTCTGACTGGTGTGAAATGATACCTCATTGTGGTTTTGATTTGCATTTCTCTAATAATGAGTGATGTTGAGCATCTTTTCATGTGTTTGTTAGCCATCTGTATGTCTTCTTTGGAGAAATGTCTGTTTAGTTCTTTGGCCCATTTTTTGATTGGGTCGTTTATTTTTCGGGAATTCAGCTGCAGAAGTTGCTTGTATATTTTTGATATTAATTGTTTGTCTGTTGCTTCATTTGCTATTATTTTCTCCCATTCTGAAGGCTGTCTTTTCACCTTGTTTATAGTTTCCTTTGTTGTGCAAAAGCTTTTAATTTTAATTAGGTCCCATTTGTTTATTTTTGCTTTTATTTCCAATATTCTAGGAGGTGGGTCATGGAGGATCCTGCTGTGATTTATGTCAAGCTTATTTTTTAAAAAGGAACTTTGTTTTCTTTTAAAGTTGAGTTTGATTTTCAGTGGAGTCACAGTATCTCTGTAACAGGAGATCTAACCTACTCACTTCCGAGTGAAAACTACCGAGTCACTGAGCCCTGAGTCGCTGCCAGTTTGAACTCAGCTGATTCAGAGCCGAGCTCCTGTTTTCCCTCCCAAGGGGTGAGCTGTACGTTTCAAAGGGACTTGTGTATCTTCTGTGTGTCTTCAGGGGAAGACGTGTCTGGTTTGCTCCAGTCCTGGATGCCACAGAGAGGAGTTCACACTGCCTGGTCTTTGATCATCAGCCTCCACTTCGGCCAAAGCTGCGAAACGCCCTTGCCGGCTGTCCTCCTGGGCCCAGGAGACCCCGGTGACGGGAGTGACCCTGCTGCCTCCTCTTTGTCTCTCTGAGGGCCCGAGCAGGTCTGGGTCACTGCAGCAGGACTGTCTCGGCGCCTCTGCCTTGATCCCTTTGTCACCCTTTCTGTGCTGCGGCCACTGCACCCAGGCGGGCAGAGGGGCCTCTCCTGAGCCCTGCCTCCTGCTGTCCTGTCCTGGCACCTCTATCCCCCACACTCAAGACCAGGGCTCAGCCACTTAGCGTGCAGCAGGGGTGGGAGGCAGGACAGAGGGGCCCCTGCTCAGCGACTCAGCCCAGTACGAGCGCTTTCCCTGCCCCGGAGGCTTCCGCTTCCTCCTGCTCCTCTGCTCAGGGAAGACTTGCTTCCAGGCAGGGACAGTAGGGTAGTCTGCCTTTGCGACCCCCATGACCCACACACTACGCTGAGCTTTGTTCCTAGGTTCACCGTGAGTCTCTTGGGATTTCATTCATTGCCTGCCAGAGTTTTCAGAAGCTTGTGTTGGAACCCAAGAGTAAGAATCTGACTCTCAGTTTTAGAGGCGGTCATCCTGTGTCCTGCCTTCGGTGGATGCTTCCCGAGACCTCGGTGGCAGCCACGGACCCATCCAGAGAAAAGGTGATGGAGGAAATGAACGGTACTGGGATGTAGAATTTATCAGGTTCATGCCGCGCCCTCTCGGCCGCAGACGCCAGGCTACTAGTGATCTCTTTGCAAGCAGATTTGTGCAATAGCACTTAGCCTTATAGCCTCCGGAATACCCGGCATATTTTGTAATTCTCCTAGAGTACGGGGGTCTCTGATGCTCTCTGTTCTGACCTGAAAATTCTCCTAACAGTTGACTGATCTGCTCTGCTTTTCTCTGGGTAATTCTTCAATTTAGGCCAGAAAAGAAATGTCAGGGGCTTCCTTGCTGGTCCAGTGGTTAAGACTTCGCCTTCCAATGCAGAGGGTACAGGTTCGATCCCTGGTTGGGGACCTAAGATCCCACGTGCCTAGTGGCAAAAAAGCCAAAACATAAAACAGAAGCAATATTGCAACAAATTCACTAAAGACTTTAAAACTGGTCCACATTAAAAAAATCTTAAAAAAAAGAAATTTCAAATAGATTCAAGATATAAGGTAATTATGAGTTGAAGACATCCAACAATGTAAATTGTTGTTAACACCCTAATATGGGTTTCAATTTCATAAATAATAGCATCATTTTGTACTCTACATGTTCTCCACCATTTCACCCGTATTTTCTCTATTGACGGTCTAGTTTAGCAACTTCAAAAATGCTGACAGATCAGCAGTGAGAGTGAGAATTGAATGTGTAGAAATTCATATCTATCCATACCCACAAAGACAGAACTGTTCGGATTTCTCTCATAACAAACTGCTACCAAAATCATAATCAATGCCTAGCAAATGTCAGGCTTGCTATGTTGCTATATAGTCCAACCTGGCTTTAGTCAAGATAAACAAGAATTATTGCTCAGAGGACTTCTCAGAATCTTCAGACTTGGTAGAAACGGCAAACATGACTAAAACATTAGGAACGTGTTTGCACAGAGTGGGAAACTCCTTGAATCAAGAACGTCGCTTGTTCCTCGTGTCATAGTAGGCTAGTTCTCATGAGCGGCGCAGAGAGGTGGGTTATTGTGCACATTTCAGCTCTGGGCTGTGGGGAGAGAAAGTAAAGTGAGCTTTCTTTAATAACTGGCATAAATTTCACAGTTTCCAAAAGCAAAATAACTGATGCATAAACATTTTCAAAATAGGGTTTTTGTGTTTTTTTTCCAGCAGCGTGATGCAAATCACTGGGCAAGCCACACCATCTTCTCCTCCACGGCCACATGAAGTCAAGACACCTTTAGGGCAGACTTACTGGTCATCCTCACTTTCCTCAAAATAAACATGGAGTTCTTAGTTTTATTTTCTCTAAGTGGTGATCGCAAAGTCCTTGTCCAGATGTTCTCCTTTATAAGAATTAAAAAGGAAAAATTTGATAAAAATATATAAAGACTCTTGAGTATACCCATTTGCTGTTTTTATTATTAAAATATCACTATAAACAGCAAAAGTGGATATAAAATAACTAAATGCTCTTACCATCTCCATAGCTATGAACAAATGCTTTTTTCAAGTTGATGTTATGAGGACATAAATTAACTGCATTTTTATAACAAAGATAGTTTGCTTTCTCCTCTCAGAGTGTATTTAGTGGACTATAAATTACCTGTTCTTTCTTCATCAGATGAGAGCAAACTATTGTTACAACTTTCTTCATTTCTTTTGGGTTTATATGTTAGAGGTCAAACCATGACCTTATAAAACACGACCTGAGGTGCTAAGGGGGCCTGTGGAGAAGATTGTAAATGGAATCCACTATAAACGAAGACACAATTAAACCCCATTTTACCCGTGTGGCAACAGTTCAAAGCTCGCATCTACGTTCTCTTTAAATTTCTATGTATATTTCATCTTTATGATGCTTTTCTCTTTTGTGTAAATTTTAGGAATTTGGAAACTGGAGTTTCAAAAAGACATAAAGAATACGTGCTAATAAAATGCCTTCAGTCAATAAGGGGAACCTTGTTTCATATAGTTAATAGCTCTATTCTATACACATAGTAGATTTGTTCTAATTTCAGGCACATAATAAACCATATTCATAAAGCTCTTGGAATTTCACCATCACTAGTTGTGATCCATGAAGAAATAAAACCCTCCAGGACAGATAGGACCACTTGTACAGTGGCAGCAGCAGGCATTTGGGACCACACAAATCCTAAGTGTAATATTATAGACACATTTTCCAGGCTAGCTCAATATTAAGCCTTCATTTCATCCCAAGACGTTAATAAGTTACAACTGAGAAATGCCATGATTATCACAGAAGTTCGAGAATGAAGCAGTTGGTTTCATGATCATGGTTGAACGAGCTCCCAAGGTCCCTGACTTTCAGGAGAGCAACAGGCAATTTCTTAGCCGTCCGATTATATTCCATCACTCACCTTACAGGGTTTTCATTTGTCGGTCATCGCCGCAGACGATGAGCCAGAGGGGATAAAAAAAGAAGCGACAGAGTCGTTTACTTGCCTCAAAATCAAACCAAATATTTGTTTGAGGTTCCAAATATTTAGATAATGTGCCCACTAATTTTTATTTTACTTCATGTTTTGCACATCCTTTTCCAGAGCCAAAATGCCCTTTCCTCCACTTTATTTATTGATGTAAATGCCTTGTGTAAAAGTAAACAGGAACAGATGATTTTTTTTTTTTTTTAAGAAAACACTTTGGTTCTTATGTGCCCAGTGAAAAACATTATTTTTCTCACCTTTCAAATATTTTTCTGTATATTTAGTTTTCAGCATCCCAAGTAGGTTGCACGGTTTCATTGAGTTTATTCTGTTTGTGGTTCACTGAATTTTTGAATATATAAATTTTCATCTTGAACAATATTTGGGAAGGTTTTAGTTGTTATTCTTTCAAGTAATTTTTCTCCAAACATCACTCTGCCCAACTCTGCCCCTCCGGTGCTGTGAGTGTGAGAATTCTGAGATTCTCTGCAGCTTCCTTAGACTCTGTGTATTGTCTTCAATTGTTTTTTCCTCTGTCTTTCAGATGAAATGGTTTCTATTCACTGAAATCTAAGTTCACTGACTTTTCACTCTACCTCCTACATTCTACAAGCAAACCCATCCGTGGAATTATTCAATTTTATCTGTTGCATCTCTTAGTTTTAAAATTCCCATTTCATAGCTTCTCATTTTCTCCTGAGAACTTCACTTTTATTCATTTCAAGAGTGTTTTACCTTGATCTCAAAGAGCATAGTTATAGTAGTTGCCTTAAAGTCTTTCTCCAATCATTCCAACATCTGGGTCATGTTGAAATTGGCATCTGTTGATAGTCTTTTCCTCTGAGTATTGGTCTTAATTTTCTGGTTCATTGTACTTAAAATAATTTGGGATTGTATCCTGGACATTCTTAATACTACACTATGATATTCTGACTCCTGTTAAAATCTTCTAGAAAATATTAAATCTTGTTGCTGTTGTTTTAACAGGAAATCCACTCAGTTATCCTTCCCAGCTCCGGGGCCCCACTGGGCTTTCCTTTAGGGTCAGAGTTGCCTGTGAAGGTCTATTCATTCAGTACAGCAGAGACAAGAGAAGGAAAAATAAATTTAAGGATTTTTCATACTCGTCAAATACTGGGTCCTTTTTTATCAAGTTTAAGTCCTTTGGCCAGAAAGACAAGTTTTCTCTTAGATTTGTAGATTCTCATGTAGTCATTACTGTCAGAGCGTTAGGAATTGAACTACCAAATAAGAGGATCAGGAGAAAAAAGTGATAACCAAAGAAAAAACCACAAAAGGGGTCTTTTTCCCACACTCAGTGCAGAGAATCCTCCTCCTGGTCCTCGGACAGATAGACAGTGTTTGTCTCAAAAATGCACCGTTTGCGTCCGCTGGACAGCCCCTAACCCAAGCAGCCTTCAGGGCAAAGCCAGGAGCTAAGGAGGAAACTCAGCCAGCAGGGCTTCTTATATCCTGACTTTTCTCCTTAGAGGCGTGGCCACTGCTAACATCCAGAGCCCCAGGTCAGTTGCTTCTGTTTTAATTGGTGTCTGTATGATGATTAGGGCTTCCCTGAGGGCTCATGGTAAAGAATCAGCTTACAGTGCAGGAGACCAATGTTGAAACCTTGGGTTGGGAAGATCCCCTGGAGAAGGAAATGACTACGCACTCCAGTACTCTTGCCTGGAGAATCCCATGGACAGAGGGGCCTGGCGGCTACAGTCCCTGGGGTCGCGCAGGGTCGGACGCGAGTGATTGACCGAACAACAGTGGCGGCTGGTGTGAGAGGCGGGCTGCAGGGCGCTGGCTCCCGGGGGCAGCAGAGGTTAGCTTTTCTCACGTTTTAAACCGCTCATGTAAGGATTATGTCTTGATAATGAATTACAGTCAGGATTAAATAATTTCTTTATTATTATAGTGATTATCATTCTGTGAATCTGCTTAAGATTGACCCAAGTTTTAATTAAATAACATCCATTCCATTTAATTCAAATTCAAAGCAGTGATTCTACCTCATTTAAAGACTATCTAAGAAACTTGAATTTAATTACCAGATGTAGGTAGCAGTACTTATTTTTTAATGAAGCGATCACTCAAAAATCTGAGGAAAAAAGCAGATCATTTGATTCAGAGTTGAATAAAAAGCTATAGAAAAGTATAAAAGGCTTCGAAACTATGGGAAGATGATAAAATTATACTTCTTTTCCAATCATATAAAAATGAAAAGCTCCTTTATTGCAGAAGTTGCAAACATTTTTTGTAGCAAAGCAATAACAATAATTTTTTTTTTCAAAATGTAAAATGATTGCACTTTATAATAGAAGAGAAAGCCATTCCCTTCTCCAGGGGATCTTTCCAATCCAGGAATTGAACCTGGGTCTCCTGCATTGCAGGCAGATTCTTTACCCTTTGAGCTACCGGGAAAGCCTCCTTATAATGGAAGGGAAAGAACAAACAGATCGATATTTAAAATTATAAAGTTTTAACCTGATTACTAACGCAGAGGAACCTCTATTGTCCTGTGTCACAGCTGGTTTGGTAGCAACAGGTGTTACAAAATTGTGTACGGAACTGTATTTGTCATAAAAGTTGTGAGCTCCATGGCACGCGTGCCCCCATCATAGACAAGGGTGAAGATGAAGGGGAATTACATTTTCTGAAGACCTGCCAAGAGCTGATCACATAGACATACATTTATTTCTTCAGTTAACTTTCAAACCAAATCTGTGAGGCAAAATGAAACCCAGAGCCATTCGTGTTACCAACATAACATAGAACACCATCACATGCCCTGGGTTATACGGAGAGCAAACCAGGGGCCAGGATCTACAATCGATATTCCAGATCCAAATTCACTGACTTGAAAAATGCATGATATTTTAATTGGTCTGTGACAAAAAGAAGCCAAGAAATGCCAAATCTATTCAATGTTAAAAAATTACCATTCATGCTTAAAATCTGTTCTTTCTGCTTTTAGCTTCTCTTTTCCCCCAAAATGAAACACGATGAGAATAGATTGGAGTCAATCTCTCTAAAAAGTTTCCTTGGCAAATACATAAAAATGTGCAATGGCAACTGCATGGTTCCAATTTCAAATTTATTAGAAAATTCTGAGTTAGTGAAAATTCTAACCATATAACCTATTTCAAACTAAGATTTATCTCAGCTGACAGCATGTCTTTTTAGTTATCAAAATGCAAATGCCATAATTATTATTTCCACTGTATTCTGTAAGTAGAAACTCAAGTACACACACGTTCTTCTGAACTATGAGTCGGATGTTTAAAACTGCATCTCATTCCTGCCCTCTGGGATGACCTTCAAACTTGCCAGAGGAAGAGCTCAAAACCACTGCACTAGCTTTGAATCACGATCACGTTTTCCAGAGAAATATTTTTAGCTTCTTCCAAAAGATAATGACAACTTTCTTAGTAGAACCGTCTTCTCCACTTACAAGAATGCCACGTAACCACTGAAATTCCTAATCAGAAGATCAAAACCTTAAATCCATGTATCCATTTCTGAAAGAAATGTGGATTCATTAAAAAATCCTTATAATGACCTAGATTTCTTTCTAAAAGGCGGTTCTGATAAGTCCTTGAATCAGCATGTTATTAGACTTGTAACCCTGGCTTTCCCCCCGTTGCCTTAAAGCATGAAAACACTGCCGTTTTTCTCCACAATGACAAAACCCTGTGTCACAGGGTCACCGGCAGACGGCGGACTCACAACCTGGCCTGAACACTGTGCGTGGCCCTAAGCTCACTGGTGAGGCACCACGATCCCCCAGTTCCACCAAGACTTTGCATTCATTGTACTGCTACTTTTTAAATCAATTGAAAAACTAATAAAGACACAGACAACATTTTTGGACTTAAAGGAAAATTTTAGAATCACTTAGTGTATTTAGTTGCTTAGTCGCTTCAGTCGTGTCCGACTCTGCGCGACCCCATAGACGGCAGCCCACCAGGCTCCGCCATCCCTGGGATTCTCCAGGCAAGAACACTGGAGTGGGTTGCCATTTCCTTCTCCAGTGTATTTATGGCTTCCCAGGTGGTGCTAGTAGTAAAGAACCCACCTGCCAATGCAGGAGACATAAGAGATGCGGGTTTGACCCCTGGGTGGGGAAGATCCCCTGGAGGAGGAAATGGCAACCCACTCCAATATTTTTGCCTGGAGAATCCCGTGGACAGAGGAGCCTGGTGGGCTACAGTCCATGGGGTCACAAAAAGTCAGACAGAACTGAAGCGACTTAGCATATTCATGCACCCAGGCACAGTGTATTTTAACTTCAGAACGAACGAGTCTATTCATGCTGATTGCAAGCCTGTAACTTGTGAGAACTGAACAGCTGAGAGCTGTCTGCTGGTAGGAGCTGGGCTTCTGGGGGTGTCTGGGGGTGTCTGGGCAGCCTCCTTGACCTGAAGGCTGATTCTGAGACCATTGCCGCTGGACTTTGGTCTTTGTAACTCGTCAGACAGTGGGTCTCCCACCTATTCAGAGGCCTTTGAGTTTTCAAAGGATGTACTCAGAGAACTTTCTGGTGTAAAAATGGAGAAATGAATTTAATTTTTTTTTCAGAGCTTGCTCATCTTCAGTCAGCCACAGCCATTTTGCTTTTGGTCTTCCATGGAATGTAGGTTGAACTGGAAAATATTTGTGGTTAGGACAAATATGATTTTATTGGCATAATAAACAAGACATCCATCAGGAATGCTTTGGAACCGTTAGTGTTTAAACTGCTCTTCACTAGGCTTTTACCTACTTGAATTTAATCTTCCTTCTCAGCCTCTCCTGACTCACATTATGCTGGAAACCCTGGACTCCATTCCATCAGTGCAGTTTCTCCTTCCCGTGTAATAGGTGTTTGCTCAGTTAGGTGACAGGTGGCGCAGTGGTAACGAATCTGCCTGACGCGGCAGGAGACAAAAGAGACCCAGGTTTGATCCCTGGGTTAGTGAGATCGCCTGGAGAAGGGGATGGCAGCCCCTCCAGGATTCTTGCCTGGAGAATCCTGCGGACAGAGGAGCCTGGTGGGCTGCAGTCCACGGGGTCACAAAGAGGCGGACACGCCGAGTCCCTGAGCATGCGAGCACACACGTTTAGATGAGACAGCTGATGGCAGCCAGATCTGAATATCGCCTTAGAGGACACACCAGCTGAGTGCTTCTCCTGCGCGGGCGTCTGTCCACTGCGCCGTCACGTGGGCAGCGTCTCTCACCTTCTCGCAGACGTGGCAGTGCTACCCCAGCGTCCCTCCGTGGACCAGAGCCGGGCTCCGGGGGACGCAGGCCTGGGTGCCGCTCTCTTGGAGAAGGTGGGTGTGTAAGGAGATCTGAGGGTCCGTGGTCATCCTGCGTGGGAAGAAGGCCAGCACACCTTGTGTTGGGGCTTGGGGTGAGAGTGGAACCTGATGCCAGGGAAAGGAGGAATTCGCATAGTTCTCTCTGCCACTTCTTCCTGCCCCTGCTTGAAGCTTCATGACAATATACGTCACCCGCACGAGGTTTGACAGGAAGGTTTATTGATTGGCGCATGGTGGTAGGACAGGGAGCTTCGCGCTGGGGTGTGATTGATGGGGACAGGCCTGGAGGGCCCCCAGCCATAGCAGTCTGTGACTCGGGTAGTTGGAGCCCAATCCCCTCCGGCTCTGAGGGGCTGGAAGGACGTGGTGAGGCTGTGGTTGGTGACAGATGGGAGAGATCGGCTGCAGGCTCCCGCGAGGCCGGACCCTTCTGCCTAAGGGGTCCCCCCTCAGGAGGCTGCTGTCCTTCCTGTATTTGTGCTGCTCGCAGGGCCGCTCCCTCCGGAGAGCCCGCGGCCCCTCTGGTCCAGGAGACACCTTGCTCCTCTCATTAATCTTACTCCCTGGGTTGGTGGTAGGATAGCTGAGAGGGGTCAAGGAACTAATGCATCAAGAGCGCCAGGCGTGTTGTGAATTGAACTGTGTTCCCGAAACCTGTGCTCCAGTCCAACCTCCAGGACCTGCGGCTGTGGAAGCAGGGTCTTTGCTGATATCAGGTGAGGTCGCTGGGTGGGCAGGCATCTGGTGCACCGGTGTCCTCATAGGAAGAGGAGATCAGGACACAGACAGGCGAGGAGGGACGACGCTGGGTGGAGAGCGGGCGGGGCTGGAGTGACGGGCCGCTGGCGGAGGGGCGCGCAGGGCCGCCGGAAGCTGGAAGGGCAGGAAGGAGGGGGGAGTGGACACCTCGGGTCAGACCGCTCACCTCCTGAGC
Organism: Giraffa tippelskirchi; assembly: GCF_054371585.1. NCBI lineage: Eukaryota > Metazoa > Chordata > Mammalia > Artiodactyla > Giraffidae > Giraffa > Giraffa tippelskirchi. Next base: position 165,295,171 of record NC_137283.1, on the reverse strand, counting down.
TGCCAGGGGGCAGCCCCCTGTGGTCCTGAAGCACTCAGCTGTGGTGTCGGTTACTGCAGCCCCAGGAAACCAGGACAGGACATGAACCTCGGACAGAAGTCTGGAGGGATGGGGGCAGAACTGCCCCACGTCCTCCTCTTCACTCACCGCACAGCTTCCACGCTCCATACTGGGTCGCTGTATTCATCTGGAATAACTTCCAAATGCTGAAGTTATTGGTAGTTTGTTATATTTTGCTGTTGTTCAGTCGCTATATCACTCCGACTCTGCGACCCCATAGACTGCAGCACGCCAGGCTTCCCTGTCCATCACTATCTCCCAGAGTTTGCTCAGACTCATGTGCATTGAGTCAGTGATGCCATCCAGCCATCTCATCCTCTGTTGTCCCCTTCTCCTCCTGCCTTCAATCTTTCCCAGCATCAGGGTCTTTTTCAATGAGTTGGCTCTTCGCATCAGGTGGCCAACGTACTGGAGCTTCAGCTTCAGCATTAGTCCTTCCAATGAGTATTCAGGGTTGATTTCCTATAGGATTAAGTCATTTTTTGTTCTAAAAGTGCATTAAAAAGTATGTGGACTTTTTCTCACTTGGTTCAATAAAATGTGTGTGTCTAAGTGCATTCCAGATGGCCGAAATTCCTCTAGTAACAGCACTATTTGTGAGTGTCATGTAATAACCAACCAAGGATCTCTTAAAACAAATAGCTAGAGATGTTTATTGAGCTAGTAGTGTTTGGGTTCTTTTCTTTCTCATGTGAAGCACCTTTTTGATAGGACTGGCAATTTAAACCCCCTCCACCCTGACCTGAGTTGAGTCAACAAGACTGCAGATTTCTTGATTGAAGCCTCTGGACTCCAGCGTGCATTGAGCTAGGTGATTAAGAAAGTGTTTTCCCCTTAGTGTTAAGACTGGGGTTTCCCTGGTAGCTTAGACAGTCAAGAATCTGTCTGCAATGCAGGAGACTCTGGTTCAATCCCTGGGTCAGGAACATGCCCTGGTGAAGGGAATGGCAGCCCACTGCAGTATTCTTGCCTGGGAAATCCCATGGACAGAGGAGCCTGGCAGGCTGCAGTCTATGGAGTTGCAAAGCGTCGGACACGGCTGAGCAACTAACCCACTCCGTTAAGACTAAAGTTTAAACAAGTGTTTCTCACTGACTGTCACTTATTTTGAGTTACAAAAGGCAGACATCTTTTGAGCCCATGTATTTCAATGGAGGTTTCTAGAATGCTGTGTTTTGTGGGAGCTCAGAGAGGGCTGAGCTAGGATGTTGTCTGGTTCTAGTTCTGAAGGCAATCGGCAGGAAATGTTAACTTGTCTGCCTCTTCTTTAAATCAGGAAAACAGCAACCATGAAATTTCTCCTCTTTCTCATCTCAAGAAATCCCTGTTAAAATAAATATAGCAAATCCCCACCTCCACGAAACACCGAAGACCCTCGGGAGTGATGGGTAAGTCGGGTTCCTACCAGAGACAGAGGAGAACTGAGTTGTCCATTAAGGTCAGAAAAGGCTGGGCCCTGTAGGCTCTGGGCCTGGTGGCCGAGACCCAGGTGTGCGTGGCGCTGGGGGAGGAGTGGTCCCCAAGGGAAGCGCTGAGAGCCGGACTTCTCCTGGGAAACGGGGTGTGACCGAGAGGCCCCTCCCGCCCCTGCAGCCTTGGTCACCGGTCACTGGTCAGACCGGTCATGCGCCCAGCCTCCCGGGGGCAGCTCCTCGGGCCTCAGACGCAGGTGCTGGTCTCTGGAGCGGCCTGTGCAGTGTCTCCTGTTTGATGAGCAGTGTCTCTGGGTCTCCCCCGTCACAGGTTCTGTCCTCTGTCTAGTTCTGACCGAGGTCGTTGGTGCGATGGCCTCACACTTCTTTGCAGAAGAGGAATTCTGCTTAATGTGTCTTCTATGTTTATAACCTTTTAAGATAACTGTAAAATTGTCTCGTCAGATCTAACCAATTCCAGAGGTGATTTCAAAATATCCTACAGTATTTTGTTTCGAGTTTATCTCAGATCGGCTGGTGATGAAAGTAGCCACAGTTGTCCGATCACCCCAGGAAGCAGCTCACTTCCTACTGAGCTTCTGGTCACCTAGCTTGCTTTCCTGTGACTGTTTTAACCACCCCCTCTTCTCCCTGCCTTTTCAGCACGTCTTTCTGATGGTCGTCAGCTTTGGCGCAAGGGGAGACAGGATCACAGAAGCTGCACTCGTCAAGGACGGTCTGGGCAGAGGTGCTCAAGGACGACACGCCTAAACGTACGTAAAGGGCGTCTTTAAACCCACCTAGAGAGGTGAGGCCGGAGGAGAGAACTTTGTGTTTCTAACTGGTCTCTGGGTCCTGCCCCCCAGGACGCCCCGCAGACTCGGAGCAGACTGCACAGTGGCCACGGGTGCCCGTGAACTCTCAGTGTTTGCGATTATAGCTCTCAGGAGTGGATGGGCGCTGGGGGGTGGGGGGCTCTGTCCGGGGCTCAGAGCCTTGTGATCCTCCCTGAGAATGAGGGGTGACAGAGCTTGCCCCGCACAAGGGCGAGGCACTCGGCCTCCTTCACACGCTCCCGGGGGAAGGAAGACACCCACGGCCTGTTTTGCTGGAGACGGAGACAGAGAAAGTGAGACTCACCCCAGCAGCTAGGCTTGGCGTGGCTTTTCTATAGAAAACTGACAAACAGGCAGCTTGTGTGGCTCAGGAACCCCTTCTGGCCAAGCCCCACCACCTGCTGTTCTGAAGAACTGCCCTGCACACCCCCACTGGTCCCAGCTGGAGGGAGTGAGGACGTGCTGACCGGTGACCCTGCCTCAGCCCCTACCAGGTGGAGCCAGGCTCGTCCTGGCTGGGCAGGTGAGGCCCCCCGCCCCTCCTCAGGGGCGGCCCTGACCGCCCACCACTCCTCCCCATGGCAGAACCCCCTCCCCACCCCTTCTATTTAGTTCAAGCCCCAGGCCCAGGTCAGCCTCTGGGAGCCTCTGAGTGCACGCAGGGCAGGCTGATCCCTGGGTCCCATCTCTGGGACCCTGCACAACTATTTGCATGTGAAATGAGAAAACTCGCCCTCTCGGCACAGCCTGAAACTCTTCTCCAAGTGATCCTGCCATAGACACCACTCCAAGGCCAGCCTTTACCCCTCCCAGAGCCTAGGAGGGGCATCCGTCAGAAGCAAGCCTCGTGCCCTTCACAAGGTCACCCAGGCCGCAGAGGTGGGTGTCTGCCTCCGTGAGCCGGGAAGGACCGTCAGCTCGAGAAGAGAGCAGGCGCCGAAGTCTGTGACCCTCATTTCCTCGCAAGTTCACCGGCTCTCCTTGAGGGGACGGTTGTGTCGAGAGGACAGACCCTTGCAGAGGCGCTTAAAGGAAGGAGACGGAGACCTGCCTCCCCGCGGAGCGTCCTGTGCGCCACCCACTTCCCGTGCCGAGCTGCTCCCTCGGGCCGGGCCCTCCCCTTCCAGGACCCCAGGTGCGCTGGGCCCCAGCTGCCCGGCCACCACCCACGGTTGGCCTCGACTGCCCATAAACAGAAGAAGAAATATTAAGGGGGGGGAGGGCCCACCGAAAAGGATGTGTTTGCTTTTTTCCACTGAAATCATATTGGGTTGAGGAGGAGCAATTATGGAAAACAGCAGGGAAGCGAGCTTTTCTTGTGACCGTTCCCATGGTTCTCCGAATCCCCCCCAGAGGAACTGGCGGTGCCCACGGAGGCACAGAAGCTGCTAAAATCCCGGGTGGTCTGAGTCCAGCCTCGTGGCCCCCAGCGTTCTGAGAGTGACTGCATGTGTGGCTGTTACCAGCACAATTTGGGGTTTATGTAGTGCGGTTTAATTCACAAAAGAAAATTCCTTTAATCAGGCAACAGGAATGCTGTCCTGCTCGGAGTGCACCAGGGGCCCACTCTGATGAGCCCGGTCGTGTCGGGGGCCTGGGGGGGTGGTGTTAGGACCCCGTTCCAGGCCTGCCGTACGACTGGAGATGCTGCCGTGGCCACCATCCCCTCCTGCCTTCGCTGCAGGCCAGTCACCTGGGAACCTGCTTCCAGCAGGAACACGCACCTGTGTGGGACCCCCACCTGTGCCTGTGGGGGCCCCCCACGGGTCCCCTGACAAGCAGAGCCGGCCTCCTTCCCTTGGGATCTCGGGTGGTGCCTCAGCTTCCCCCACAATGTGCTGGGAGGCAAGGGGTTCTGCCTGGGGTCAGCGAGGGGTGGGATGCAAGACCTGCCCCTCCAGGGGTGCCCGCGAGTGCAGGCCCCTGGCCACAGGGCAGTGGTCACTGTCAGCTGCCCCTGGAGAAACGTATCGGGTTGCTGGTGCCTGTCCGAACTGCACTTGATGGACGAAGCCGCCCCGGCACCTGGGCTGTGACGGCGACTCACCAGCATCCTGAGCGCCTCCGAGAGGGGCCGCTCGCTGTGTGTTTGTCACAGGCTTGCTGTCAGACGGTGCTGCCCCCGCAGGGCACCCCGAGGGCCGACCTCGTGCCCCCCAGAGGGAAGGCTGTCCGGACGGCCCTGCAAAGTCAAAGGGGGGCGGAAACGCACCGTTCCAGCCAATTCTCTGTCGTCTCCACAAAGGAAACGATTTCTCCAAAACCCTTGATTGGTGGGATAAAGGCAATGACCTACTTTTCTGGTAGGTAAAGAATAATGATGATAATACAATAAATAGCAGAAAGGAGGAAACGTGGCTTCAGGACTGGAGTTCACAAAGTATTTGGAAGCAGCGGTGGACAGCAGAGGGGAGCGGGTGGGAGGACCCTTCAGGAAAGGTCCACTCGCCCCAGCCCCATCCTCTGAGGGCTCGAAGGCATGTGGACAGCTGACTGCCGCCCACTGGCCCAGGAGGAGTTCCCTGGTTGTCAAGGCTACATACATGTTAATTAATCTCTCAAAGACGGGTTTAGGAAAAGAGATTAGAAATCTGCACTTTTTTGTTTAAGAATCTGGATTTTTAATAGACGAAAGCCCAGCATTTTAGACTCGCTCTTGTTTTGGATCTGCCTTAGGGACTAAGCGTAGCGGCAGGAGGCAGGGCAGGGCGTGTGGAGACACACTCGGGCCGGGCTCTGGGACTCCAGCCCCGGACATGCACCTACCCTCCAGGGGTTGCTTCCTCGGTGCTCTCAATGGACGCACCCGCGGGAACACTTTGGGCCCAAAAGAGTGTCCAGCGGAGGAGGACGTGGTCCTTTGGTTCCCTCCCCATGTCCCCAGGCTTTGTCCATCTCTGCGGAGCATCCACTCCCAAGAGCCCGACCCGGTGGGACGTCTCTGCTGTCAACGCCCTTCGTCTGCCTGAGAAGGGGGCTGGGGACTGGGAGGTGTTGCAGCTTCTCCATCAGTCGTGGATCCTTGGAAACAATTACATGCCCAGCAGGGTCAGGGAAGAGTGTTTGTGAAAAGTGTGCAGGTGGCAGGCAAGGCTGGCCTGGGCCCCTGGGGGAGGGGGTGCCACCTCAAGTTGCAGAAGGACCCCAGTGAGCAGCAGTGGGTGACTCCTGTGGACCCTAACCTGTGACTTACCAGCATTCCGACCGACTCTGAAAGGAGACACAGCCCGGGGTCCCCGTGGCACCCCATGTGCCGGAGCAGGTTCCTCCCTGAGCCTCAGAGTGTGCGCTCCTGTAGGACACACCCCAGGGACACCCCTGCGCCCTTTCTCCCCGTGTGACCCCAGGGGGCTGGCCTCGAGCCTCGCCTGCGTCAAAGGGGCCTGAGGACTGTGCTCAAAACGTGACCCAAGGTATTTCCCCGAAGCTTCTGAGTGATGTCTGCACCCAGAGAAGGACAGGCCTCCCAGCACACCTGCCGCCCCGGAGCCCACGGGAAGGGGTGCCGCGCCTGCAGCTGGAGGAAAGCTCTGGGTCCACAGCACTGTGCTAAGAGCTGGGGGAAGATGCCCGCTCCCCCCAGGGACTGGGGTCCCAAAAGTGGCGGGGCTTTCAGCCCAAGGGTCTGGGGTGGGAATCGGGAACCATGAACCAGGCCGTGCGGTCTCCCTGGAGGTCAGGGGCCCAGGGCCCAGCCTGTCACTTCCTCCCTCACCTCCTGCAGTTCCGGGCAGTGTCAGCGACTCTGGGGCCCCTGTGGACGCCTGAGCCCCTTCCCTGCCTCCGTCTTCACGTGGCTTCTCCCTGTCCCTGCAGCCAGACCTCTGTTTGCAAGGACGGGGTCACAGTGGGCTGTGTGCTTAGTTGCTCAGTCGTGCCCAGCTCTTTTCTGCCCCAGGGACCATAGTCCACCAGGCTCCTCTGTCCATGGGATTCTCCAGGAAGAATACTGGAGCGGCTTGGCATTTCCTTCTCGAGGGTCTTCCAAACCCAGGGATCGAACCCACGTCTTCTGCGTTGGCAGGCAGCTTTCTTTACCACGGAGCCACCTGGGAAGCCCCATTTTGGGTTATGGCCTCCCTGACAACCTCACCCTAACTTGACTCCCTCTGCAAAGGCCCCATTTCCAAATAAGGCTCCAAGTTTCCCACCGCCACACACCTTTCTGGGAGACATAGCTGGATCCCAGCACGTGTGCAATGGCCCTGCCTTCCAGCCATGGTCTCAGCAAGCCTCCCGAGTCCTGCACACGCCTCCCCCAGAGCGGTCTGAACTTCCATTAAAAACAAGGAAAAATATCACAGAAGGAAGCACGTTTGTTCTGTAATGGTTTACCTCTCATAACGGACAAAATTATGCAAAGTAGCTGAAATGTTTGCTTTAGCAGCAATTTGTGTGAGATACTGAGTTCACACTTCTGTGCAAGCACGTCTGGTGGCCTTTGACCCCTTAACACTTTAGGATTCGAGAAAACGACCATCAGCTTTGGGGAGCTGCACACAGACTTCACCTTGTGGTTTTAAACAAACAGGAACTTACAAGACCAACCGAGGAGCGGGCCGCTCTATCACAGGGCGACCGCAGATGGGGCTGCACTGCTCACAATGCGGCACCGAGTGACAAACAGTCTCAACGTGTGTCTACAGAGTAACCCCCAGTGTGTAAACATACACGTAAAACCTGAAAGAAAACACACTGAGTGCTAACCCAAGTGCTCTCTGGGTGGCACCAACGCAAGCCATTTAAATTTCTTCCATACACCCTCCTGTATTTTCTTAATTCTCTACAGTAAATAGAAATTATATTTATATAGAACAAAAAGGCAGGAAGCATTATTTCAAAATAAATACAGGTTATTTCCTGACAGCCACAAAAGATGGGGAACCAATCAGAACAATTTTGCCTTTGATGGCTCTTCAGGACATGCACATTCCGTGACTGCCCAGGGACAGAAGGGCCCCGATGCCATGCGGTGGGAGCCAAGTTGAGAAAGATCAGCGGAAAAGGGACTCTGGAGCCATCCTGAAGCGCTTTTTCACTGTGTTTAAGTGTCGCCTGAGGGCCGTGAGCCTTGGGGGCTGAGGGACACAGCGGACGTCTCCCGCGGCAGAGGTGACAGCGCCGGTCCCGGAGCCCTCCCTGACTTTCAGGACCCGCATCTCAGAGCTGGCCTGCAGGTGCCACAGAAGGCAGAGCTCACAGGGGCGCGTGGACCAGCCAAGGCTCCTGGAGGGGTGTGCTCAGCCGCGGGGCCAGTGTCCACACTCCATCCAGCCGGCTCTCCCCTCCCTCAGCGCTGCCCCAGCTCCAGGACGACGCTCCAGCTTCAGCAAGAAGCCAGAACGTCCCTGTGAGCTGAGAGCCCGAGTCTGTCTCGGAGGGTCCAGGGCGCCTCAGTCCACAGGGACCCGCTGACCTCTCCAGCGTCGATGTCCATGGGGTTTTGTCATTTTCCCTTTGAAGGGCTTCTGTCCTCTCAACGCAGAACGCTGAGGCTGGAGCTGGCTGGGAGGGCCGGAGGGAAGACCGGAAGGCCGGCCTTGGTCAGCGGGTCAGTGTCTGCGCAACGGTGAGACACTCCCTGCCCCACCGGCACCGCTCCATAAAAAGGAAACGCTCAAACTCTGATCCCTGCCACGCTGGCCACTTGCCACTATGAAGAAGGATTACAGATACAAGTAGACAACTGAACTATCTGAACTGTCTTTAAAATGTGGACAAATAAATCTTGGTTGTTTTGAATTCCAGGCTGGTTCTTCAACTTCCTAGAGAAATGTGGTTTTCTGAGATTCAAGGGCTGAGAGCTGTGCATCTAGGGGCCAAGAGAACATTGTCTCTGGTCCTTTTCTACCAAAATGTATTTTTCATTTACATTTTTTTTTGCTTGTCCCATTATAATTTAGAAGTATTCTCAAACACCCCTAAATTAATAGAGTTTTAAAAAAATCAAAACTTCAAAGTGAAAACCAGGGTTCTCAGTTTTAAAAATAGAATTTTATATGCCTCCTTCATCTTTCATATTTGATTTAAAATAACGACGTCACACAAGGGAGTTACAAGGTCTGGAACCTCAGCTCCCGGGTCCGGCTCTTGGGCATAGCTCTCTGTGAGTCTGCGGCGCTGGCATGGGGCACACTGCCCCCGGGCTTCTCTGGGCGGCCCACCGTGCACCGTGTGGGAAAAGAGAATAAGCTTGTTTGAAGCTTTCTCCTCGTCATCTCCATCGTCAGCATCATCAACGCCATCAACAAGTGCCAACCACTTACCGCCTGAGCCTCACACAGCTCTGTGTAAACGCAGAAGCTTAGAAAGGTGAATTAGGGTGGCGAGGTTCTGCAGCCACCGAGACCTGGCCTGTCTCTCTCTGTCACCTAGAACTGAACCACGCCACAACGGTCATCCTGCAGAACATCACCCGCACGTGGCCAGGAAGCCTCACTCTCCCTCCTGCCCAGTGGTGTCTTGTGAGCACAAGGACCAAGGCAAGGAGGCTCACCCCTGCTTGCGGAGGTGATTTTGTGTAGTCAGGCACTCACTGGGCACAGTCCTAGAAGGGCTTGAACTGTAAGTGATGGTTGAAAACTGCTCCTCCAAATCCTGGGGCCTCCCTGGGGCCTCCCTGGGGCCTCCCTTGGGCCACTGCAGGCCTGGGGTGCTCGGGGTGGGGGCAGAGAGCACGTGGGGGCATCCAGCCCCACCCCCTCTTCAAGCACTACATCCCCTGGGCTTTCTCCCTGGATTTAGTTTGGAGAGAGGATATCGTGGCTAAGACGTTTGAGAAACACTGGGGGTGATGGTGTTCAGAGTTGTTTTTTATTTTGGGATTTGATCATCGTGTAGCTGGTTTCTTAGATGTCCAGCAGCACGGGTTTAACATTTTGCCAACCACAAATACCTACGCTGGCCTTTAGCCCACTACGTGGCCATGAAGGGTCCACAGTGGACGTCGCTCTGATCTATGTGACACGGCAAGAGGGCTCAGTGAAGAATGGACACACTTGGCAGCCACCCTCACAGGTGACCGGCCTGACAGTGACTGAGGTCTTAGTTGCCTGGAGCAGCCTAGAGGGAAGAAGAAAATGTTTCCCTTTAGAAAACTGTGCAGACAGAAAATGCAAAGCTTCGGATGGTCTTTGAAATGAAAAGGTATAGTTCGTGATGAAATGAGCAAAGCAGGGAGAGACTAGAGACGGGTAGGAAACCACGATCTGGCCAAAGGCTCTTCCTCTCGCCAGGGATGAGGGGCCTCGGCGGGACCGTTTTCCTTCGGCCTCTGCGGCCTTGTTGGCGCCCAGAGAGCCTCCTCTTCCTGCTTCAAAGGCGGGCTGGTCCCTGAGGACCCCTTGGCCCAGGTCTCTTTCAGCCACCTCTCTCCTCCTCCTGGCAGCGTGGTACCACTCCCACCCTCGTGGGCAGCTCCTCCCCGAGGGACATGACAGCCACCTCAGGGCGCATGGTCTGTGTTCCTCCTGCCCTGAACCACCCGGGGGGGCCGTGAGCCAAGCAACAGCTGAGTGTAAAGGGAGAAGGAGGCCTGTCCTCCCCAGCAGATGCGTCACAGGAAGGTCTTCAAGCCGTCGAGGCCCCTGAAGGTCCCAGGGCGTCTGTGACAGCCGGCTCGAGGACTTTCTCCCAAGGCCGCCCCTGTATCTGTCGGCCTCGCATCCCGCGGGGACTGGCGCTTTGTGCTTGAGTTGTTGCCTGAAAGAGACACATGAGGATCGGGAGCCCAGGCATCCGCTCGGGCAGATCAGAGCCAGGCCCCCCCTCCAGCAGCGCTCAGGCCGCCTGGCCTCTGGGAAGGCCCCCCCCCACCTGCCGTGCTCAGGCCTCTGGGACTCCCTGCCCCCGGGTGGGAGCTCCCCCAGCCCCAGGTTTCCAGGAGTGAAGCTGCCTACACGAGAGAGAAGCTGCTAGAAAACAATACACGTTACCCGCTCTGTCCTTCTGGTCCAAGTCCCTCCCTGTACCCCGGCAACACCACACAGCTCCATGAAGCCGCGTCCGTTTGTAGACGTTGGAAGGGCATTTGGAACATAGATCTTTACCTACTCTGAAATTTCAGAACATATTTATCCCAAAACCTGGTGTCTTCAAGGTCTCATTTCCATGAGAACATGCAAGCATGGACCTTGCCTCCCCTTGCACCCCTTCTCCCCTGGGTGTCCCCACATGTCCTGTGGGGCCTCGGGGACCAAGCAGACGGGATGGCTGTGGACCTCTGACGTATGTCCTGGGGAATAGTCTCCTCCCCTCAGAAAATCGTGACCATCCGGGTGCTGAAGCCTGGACCTTCTCCAAGCGTCATTTTCTCAAGACATCGCGAGGGAGGGCAGCTGCTGCCCGCCCTCTGCTTAAGCCCTTCTCGTGTCCATCCTGCCGAGAGAGCACGAGGCCCCCTCACCCCAGCAAGGTTCCTCCTATGGGTCTTGGGACTCTGTCTGCCTCCCACACCTTGTCAGTCACACTGGGCTGCCCGCTGCTCTGGCGGAGCCAGGCTCGCCCTGCCCCAGAGCCTTTGCACAGGTCGTCTCTGTGCCTGGAGCAGCAGGAAATGTGGCCTTGCCATCTGGAGCAGGCGTGGGGGATGCGGGGAGCGGGATGCAGCCCTGGTGCTTCTGTAAACTAGCCTCCTGCCCCCACATTCCTGCCTTCGCCCCGTGGTTCTCACCAGCGCCGATGTATCTTGTCTGGGATGTTGTTTGTCCTTTATTTCTAGCACGTAAGCTCCTGAGGGGAGGAGAGCTTCGCCCCCCCTCTCCCCTGCCCAGGGCTGGAGTGGAGCGTGCAGGCCAGGAATCTGCTGACTCAGCAGAACTCTCACCGCCAGCCCCCACCCCCTCACTGTGCCTTCCAGCACACCAGAAACTTATCTTCCTGGCATAGTGACTCACAGAGGAGACGCAGCCGGAGAGGTCCTAGAATTCAGGGGCGCTTGATATCTTTATCATCAATAACAAGTAAACGCTTTTCATTATACAGAGAAAATGTTTAAAACTGCAGGAGTCTGCATTGCAGACGCAAGCACACCGGCCTCAGAGCTCCGAGAGGCAGGAGCCGGGAGACCGGCGTCCAAGCCTTGCTGTCTTTGAGGAAAGGGCTGACTTGTTTCTTTAATGTCAGATGATCCCATGGATCTTGGTCAAAGCTGTGATTCAACATCTAACCTTCGGGGTGTCTGGAATATTCAGAAGGACACTATTTTTTTGTACCAGCCCTCTTTTCCAAGTTTATTTTTATTTCAAAATTTTAAATTATTAAAAGCAATCAAACTGCTGGATTTCATGTCTCGTCTCACAGGGTTTGCTGATTGAAGACTAACTTTTCCAGCCTCCCCAGCCGTTCAGCTTAGAGCGCGTTTGGCGCCTCTGGAGAGACAAGAATTTTTCCTAGACAAGGTTTTTATGGTTTCATTTTGTAACATTTAACTACATGCTTGATGAAGAAACCACAAAACCTCATGAACCTACACGCAATAATGTCAGATGAAATCGCTGATTTTGTTCTGGGCTTCAATATTGCCAGATGACTTCAGTCAAAACCATGCAAATTAGGACAAAAGCTAGCCCGGGGACCAAATGGAGGGTTTGAAGACCCCACCGACTGGTGTGTGGGGTCCCTCCCGCCGCTGCCCGGGACCCGGGGTGACACGGCTGTGCTGGCTCCCCCTTCCAAGAGAGGAACCGGTCCCCGGACGCCGTGCGGCCCAGCGGAGTCGCAGGCTGTGCTGTGAGACTAACGGAGATCTTGGTTTCGTAAATACTCTGAGAAGATGAAAAACCCAGCAGGCAGCCTCCCAGGCCCAGCCAGAGTCTCCCACCCACACCCCGCAAGGCTCGCCCAGATTCCCTGGGGGTGAGGCCACAGCGGAGGAGACGCCCCAACACTGTTCTCAGATACGTGGTGGACACCTTCCAAATGCCACAGCTTCTGTGGAAAGGTCACCTTTGAGGGGTTAGAGCTTCGCTTACCGTTCCTGTGAGGAAATGGAACTTGGAGGGCATTCTGGTCTCCAAACATTTCAGCAGCAGACAGGTTTCTGAGCAAAGGCTCCAGCCCCCGGTACAGGGATGGTCGTTAGAACAGTGACCCTGGAGGGACTCGGGGGCCCGGGGCGAGAACGGCGGGGGCAGGCGCGCAACACCGGTCCACCTGAGATGCTCCTGCTGCTGCAGGAGGCGGGCCCTGAGGGGGGAGCCCTCCCGCCCCCGTGCTGGGGGCTCTGGCCCTTGGCTCCCCTACCTCCATACCCCTGAAGCCTCCAGGAGAGTTCCCGAAACCTCACTTCCCCACAAGGCTCAGACTCAAGCTCTTCCCGTGAGAGTCACCTATCAGCTTCGCTCTCTTACCCTGAGCTCGACAACCAACTCCTTGGTGCCTGACCCTTCCCAGATCCCCTTCCCATTTGTGCTCCTGGAGACCCTTCTCATCACCAAGGATGGAGGGAGGGAGCAGGAGGGCAAGTGAGGAGAGCTGATCTGAGACTGACTGGACACGGGCTGTGGGGTGTCCTTTGACACGAGATGGTCAGCTGTCTGTCTCTCTGCTTCGGGGGGCTTGAAAGTGAACGTGACTCAGTTGTGTCAGACTTTTTGCTACCCCAGGGACTATACAGTCCATGGAACTCTCCAGGCCAGAATACTGGAGTGGGTAGCCCTTCCCTTCTCCAGCAGATCTTCCCAATCCAGGGATCGAACCCAGGTCTCCTGCATTGGAGGCGGATTCTTTACCATCTGAACCACCAGGGAAGCCCAAGAATACTGGAGTGGGTAGCCTATCCTTTCTCCAGCAGATTTTACCAACCCAGGAATTGAACCGGGATGTCCTGCATTGCAAGCAGATTCTTTATCAGCTGAGCCACAGACCCCCAACACCCACAGCCTGTTCTGGGACCCGGGACTTCAAAACACAGACAATTGGGAGGCAACTGTCAGACCAAAGGCAGATTTAACTCCGGCTGAGCACAGCTGAAACAGAAGGCAGGTGGGGGCAGGTTCACTCTGGGGGTACAGGGAAGCTGGAACTGGGGGGATGCCAGAAGCCCCCCCAGGAAGAAAGCCCTCTGGCAGCTTGGACCAGGTCATGGTGGGAGAAGCTGGTAGGGCAGAGGGTGTGGGTGGGATGGCTTATCCTCACAGTGAGTCAACCTGCCCATTGACAGGCGGTGGGGGCCTGAGAGCCGATGAGAAGAGAGGGTCTCCCGGACCCCTCCTGAGGTCGTCAGGGTCTGCTTCCAAGCCACCCATCATGTCTTCTCAGTCCCACCCCGGAGCATCCGGGCCGTGTTCAGCTGTCCTGACAGATCCTCTTGGAGTGACAGCTGCTGTGTGCAGAGCAGACTCCCAACAGCAGACCCAGGGAGGCCCTTCCGCTGTCCTGTCAGAGACACTGGGATCTGGGTTCACTGATGGGAAAGCTCCTGATGTCAGAAACACACACGCACACACACACACAACTACACACACACATACATGAGCACACGTGTGCACATACACATGTATACACTACACACATGCACACTACATGCACACACACAAGCACGTGCGTGCACATACGTATGTATACACTACACACACAAACACACAAATGCATGAGACTACACATGCACATATGCGTGTACACACTACACACACCACACACACGTGCACACACACAAACGCACACATCCACATGTGCTCACGTGCAAGTGCACACGTGTGTGCACACACATACATGTACACACACGTGCATGCACACCCCCACATGGACACATACTCTGACACACACACTCACACACACACCCAGTGCTCAGCAGAGCTGCCCCGAATGCCGCCCACTCTTGCGTTGCCGCCTGTGCCGTGCAGGCCCTCCTCAAACCTCTCCACTCCTGGGTTTTCCAGGAAAATACTTGGTTCCAAGAGCGCTGGCCGCTCACTCACCAGCCCTCCACTTCCACCTCCTGTCTCAGTCAGTCCCCTGAGAGGAGGCCACACACAGGGGGCTTGTAAACAGAGGACATGGATGCCTCACAGTCCCGTGGGCTGGATGTCCGAGATCACTGCGTGGGGAGATGGAGGCGGAAACCCACCTCCTGGGTCACAGACCCGTCCCTCCAGGTGGTGGAAGGGGCCAGGGAGCTGCGCACGGTCCCCTTGAAAGGCCCTGACGTCATCCGTGGGGGCTCACCCTCTCAGCCTCACCGTCTCGCTCACTGACTGTCACCCGGGGGTAGGGCTTCAGCACACAGGCACCCCCCTAAACCCACAGCCTGGACTCCCTCCTCACAATGGCTCATTCCTCTCACTGCTCCAGCCTTTCCCCCAGCCTTCACATCATTACAACATGCCATCTGTGCTCCATGGAACCACTGTTAACTTTCTGATTTTGAACTGATTGTGCTTTGTTTTTGTGAAATAGCAATGATATGACAAAATAATAAGCCTAAAATAATGCGCAAAAAAGACATGAAATAGTGATGTCAAACACATGTCCACTGTCCTAATAAACATCAAAAAAGAAAATGCAAAGAACAAGATGTGCAGTAATTTCATCTCATGATTGCAAAACTGCTGCCAAGGTCCAAAAATAATGCAACAGTCTGCCTCGCTGACCCTGTTTATCATAAATACCTATTTGTAGAGTTCTTCTGACAGCCCACCATTGACCAGCATGACTTCTTTCCTATAACAAAAACATTAATCATAAATATAATTCCAGACAGGCATGTAACAGATAAACAAAGAGGTCATAGTAAATGAAATTAGAGTATGATTTAAGTGGCTGGTATTATGATGAATTTAAATGATGGGTATAGTTTAGGAAGGGTTCCTGCTAAATATATACCTAGAAATATGTTAATACTCTAGACACTGAACATTAAAAATTTTTTTTTTTTTTTTTTGCTATTTGCAATAGACATAATTTATTTTCCTCACCGAGTTTATAATCAATTGCTAATTATGAGGATAAAGTTGCAATTAAAAACAAATGCACAAGCCACCATATTTTTCTAAGCAAAATTAGCTCTGCAAAGACTCTGTGGGCATTTATTTCTAAGAAAGTTGGACCTTAAAAATAATGCTCGGCTGTCACCAAAGTCCTAGTGAGGGCACTTGGACGCTGCAGGAATACGGCTGCTTCTTAACATCCACCATCAGAAAATGAACTGCTTAAAATCCAGACGGTTACAACATGCAAGGTTGACCTTAACGGGTACAAAATTGGTCCAGGAGGATTTGCAATATTGTCCTACTAGCGCCAGTGGGGGCTGCTGTGCGCCCGCAGTGACAGTTAAGTGAAAAGGTGAGGCTTATGAATTTCATGCCAAAGCACCTGTAATGTTTCCAGGAAACCCCACTGATGCAGCCGCTTGGATCTGAAATCTACAGGGTTCACTGCGGGAGAAATGAAGGTCACTGACTGACATTAAAACTGACATGACTCACATTTCAAAGCCTCAGTGTTGATAAAATACTTCTTCTGTTTTTATAAGTAACTGACCCCAAACAGTATGGCTGAGTAATCTATCTCATATGAGTAGGACTTTGAAATTTGACTTTCTCCCTTATATCTAATAGTGCCTTAAAACTCTCTATTGATTTTTTTTTTTTATAAATTTATTTATTTTAGTTGGGGGCTAATTACTTTACAATATTGTAATAGTTTTTGCCATACATTGACATGAATCAGCCATGGGTTTACATGTGTTCCCCTTCCTGGACCCCCCACCCACCTCCCTCCCCATCCCATCCCTCTGGGTCATCCCATTGCCCCGGCCCTGAGCCCTTGTCTCATGCATCGAACATGGAATGGTTGAACATTAAAAATTTTTAAAAGCATTTAACATGTACTCTAATTTTTTCAATTACTTTATTATTTTTTATATTGAAGTATAGTTGATGTACAATATTATGTAAGTTACAGGTATACAATATCAGTTCAGTTCGGTCGCTCAGTCATGTTCAACTCTTTGCGACCTCATGAATTGCAGCATGCCAGACCTCCCTGTCCATCACCAACTCCAGGAGTTTACCCAAACTCATGCCCATCAAGTCGGTGATGCCATCCAGCCATCTCATCCTCTTTTGTCCCCTTCTCCTCCTGCCCCCAATCCTTCCCAGCATTGGGGTCTTTCCCAATGAGTCAGCTCTTTGCATGTGGTGGCCAAAGTATTGGAGTTTCGCTTCAACATCAGTGCTTCCAATGAACACCCAAGACTGATCTCCCCTAGGATGGACTTGTTGGATCTCCTTGCAGTCCAAGGGACTCTCAAGAGTCTTCTCCAACACTACAGTTCAAAAGCATCAATTCTTCGGTGCTCAGTTTTCTTCACCATCCAACTCTCACGTTCATACATGACAACTGGAAAAACCATAGCCTTGACTAGACGGACCTTTGTTGGCAAAGTAATGTATCTGCTTTTAAATATGCTATCCAGGTTGGTCATAACCTTCCTTCCAAGGAGTAAGCGTCTTTTAACTTCATGGCTGCAATCACCATCAGCAGTGATTTTGGAGCCCCCAAAAATAAAGTCTGACACTGTTCCCACTGTTTCTCCATCTATTTCCCATGGAGTGATGGGACCAGATGCCATGATCCTAGTTTTCTGAACGTTGAGCTTTAAGCCAACTTTTCCTTCTCTTTTTTCACTTTCATCAAGAGACTCTTTAGTTCCTCTTCACTTTCTGCCATAAATGTGGTGTCATCTGCATATTGGAGGTTACTGATATTTCTCCCGGCAATCTTGATTCCAGCTTGTGCTTCTTCCAGCCCAACATTTCTCATGATGTACTCTGCATAGAAGTTAAATAAGCAGGGTGACAATATACAGCCTTGACGTACTCCTTTTCCTATTTGGAACCAGTCTGTTGTTCCACGTCCAGTTCTAACTGTTGCTTCCTGACCTGCATACAGGTTTCTCAGGAGGCAGGTCAGGTGGTCTGGTATTCCCATCTCTTTCAGAATTTTCCACAGTTTATTGTGATCCACACAGTGAAAGGCTTTGGCACAGTCAATAAAGCAGAAATAGATGTTTTTGTGGAACTCTCTTGCTTTTTCGATGATCCAGGGGATGTTGGCAATTTGATCTCTGGTTCCTCTGCCTTTTCTAAAACCAGCTTGAACATCTGGAAGTTCATGGTTCATGTATTGCTGAAGCCTGGCTTGGAGAATTTTGAGCATTACTTTACTAACGTGTGAGATGAGTGCAATTGTGCGGTAGCTTGAGCATTCTTTGGCATTGCCTTTCTTTGGGTTTGGAATGAAAACTGACCTTTTCCAGTCCTGTAGTGATTCACAAATTCTTAAGGATGCTCCATTTATACTCACTATAATATATTGGCTGTATTCTCTGTGTTGTACACCGTATCCTCGTAGCTGATTTTACACGTAGCAGTTGGTACCTCTGATCCTCAACCCCGTCTTGCTCCCCCCCGCCGTCTCCATAAGTGACACCAGGGTGTTCTCTGTGTCTGTGGGTCCATTCCTTTTTTGCTATATTCACTAGTTACTGTACTTTTTAGAATCCACATGTAAACAAGTCCATTCAGTATTTGTCTTTCTGACTTATTTCACATAGCATAATACCCTCAAAGTCCATCCATGTTGCTACAAATGGCATTATCTCATTCTTTTCTATGGCTGAGTAATAGTCCATTGTGTTTATGTGTATATACAGACCACATCTTCTTTATCCATTCATCTGTTGATGAACCCTTAGGTTGCTTCTATATCTTGGTTACTGTAAATAATGCTGCTGTGAGCATTTGGATGCATGTATCTTCTTAAGAGTATTTTTTTCCTTTTGGATATATGTAACCAGGAGAGCAACTACTAGATCATGTTAGTTCTATATGTAGATTTTTCAGAAATCTCAATGCTACTTTCTGCAGTGGCTGCACTAGCTTACATTCCCACCAACAGTGTATGAGGGCTCCCTTTCATCCACATCCTCGACAATGTTTGTTATTTATGGTCTCTTTGATAACCATATTCTCACAGGTGTGAGAGGATGTCGTGTTGTGGTTTGATCTGCGTTTCCCTGGTGATTAGCACTGTTGAGCATATTCTCACATGCCTGTCAGCCCATCTGTATGTCTTCTTTGGAAAAATGTCCATTCATATTTTCTGCCCATTTAAAAAAATTTTGTTTGATGCTGAATTGTATGAGTTATTTATCCACTTTGGATATTAACCCTTTCTTGGTCATAAGATTCACAAATATTTTTTATGTATAATCTAATTTTTAGAAGTCAGTATTTTAAACCCCAGCCATAATAGCTAAATTGGATATCTCCAATCTCTACTTTTTCTCATGATCACCCAGGACCATTCCAGCATTTAGTTATTGAGTCACAGCATTGACAAAAAAGGAAATTTCCAGAAAAGTGCATAACATAAGATGTGTTTGTTTTACTTACCTCCTTAATTTTGCTGAAATTATGATGCCATTTTACTCATTTTACTACAGAAAAGTTCCCTCCTCCAAATTCCTAACTGGGAGAGAAGCCATACATATACCTTATTTATATCCTGCAAGCTTCGTCATGAAAGGAAACTTGTCCTGATAACAGGCAGGGTCTTTGAGATGAGTCTCATGTACTTTGGTTACTTCTGATCTCCTCCCCATCACATTTTGCAAAGACTTGAGGGTAAGCTTAGAAGAAACAAATTTACTACAACAAAGCGTGATGTCTAAGTGTCTTCATGCGCCTGCTGTGTTGCTGGCTTTGTTGCTGTTGTTCAGTCACCCACTCGCGTCTGACTCTTTATGACCCCATGAGCTGCAGCACGCCAGGCCCCCTGTCCCTCACCATCTCCCAGAGTTTGCCCAAGTTCATGTTCATTGCATCAGGGGTGATGCTGTCCAGCCATCTCATCCCCTGATGCCCTCTTCTCTTCTGCCCTCAATCTTCCCCAGGTTCAGGGACTTACCTGCTTTACTTCTTATTAAGTCATCTTCCAGGTACCAAGATGGGGTCCCATCCAGATAGCCACCTGCAGCCATGTGTGCTCAGACACACAGGTCAGTGGTGAAATCTTACTTCTCTCCCAGAAGATGAGCTGATTTTTATTTATCAAATTGTTGCCTTGAAGAGCACAAAAGGGTTAAAATCTTCATCTACTTCCAGGAATTCAAGGTAGATAAGGTTTTACTTCATCTAGGTAAAAATTTTCCAGGTTGCTCAGCAGTAAAGAACTCACCTGCCAAGCAGGATACGCAGGTTTGATCCCGGGAAGGGAAGATCCCCTGGAGGAGGAAATGGCAGCCCACTCCAGTATTCCTGCCTGGAGAATCCCATGGACAGAGGAGCCTGGGGGGCTACAGTCCATAGGGTCGCCAAGAGTCGGACACAACTGAGCAATTGAACCACAAAGACAAATGAGAAGTCTCTAAACACAACCTTGCAAGTTCATGACCTTCTAAGAAACACCTGCATTCCAGATGCAGAATCTCTTGCGTCCTCCACTCACCTGTTTGAAGATGCTGCATAAGTTTCCAAATCATTGAAACCATAGTTCATATCACAACTAAGGATCAGGAAACTCCTCCAGTGGGAGCTTTAACAAAACTCCTTGTAATGGTACATACATATATAAAAACTATGCTATCCACTCAAATCTACTACTTTGGATCTTTTTTAAAATGGCAAATATGGAATTCCCTATATATTTATAAAGTTCTGTGTGCAAATGCAACTGGAGAAAATTTGCAAGTTAGTAAGACCTAATAAAAGCCCTTAATGAAATCACCACTTCATGTCTCAAAAGCAAAATAGCAACTTTTATAATAAACTCTATTCATAAGAATCTATCAGAAAATTATTGCCCACAGCAAGCAACAGAACCCAGGAATGTGAATTCAAACAGACCCACAAATCACGTTAGACACACTTTCACTCTGTCTGCGAAGAGTTATTCGAGACTCGGGTTGAAGGTCCCAGGACGCAAGGACAGACTTGGCAGGAGAAGGCCCTCATGATAGAGTATGCCTCAACACCCAGAACTGCCCACAGTGTTCCCCTACAGGGCGCTCAGGGACCCCGATGTCCAGGGAATGGAGGTGGGTTGGCACAGCCCCGGAGCCCCCATCTCGGCCTGGAGAGATGATTCCAGACTCCGAGTGCCCGTGGCCAGCCAGCTCTGTGCCGTGATCTGACGACATGCCTCCTCGGACCAGCCGTTGCTCACAAAGGAGCCCTCTCTGCCCCCTGTGAGTGCAGACGGTGAGTTTCCTGAATTGTCCTCCTGGGCGTCTTCCTTCTCAACACATTGGTCAGGATGAAAGGAGGTCATTTAATGGACTTGGGGGCATATTTAGGAAAGAACAAGACCGAGAGTTTGATACATTTCTCACCGCAGACACTCTGCACCTGTCATCTGGGCTGAGAGCTGAACACGACCTTGACCTTTGTATACAGAGCGACTGGAAATTTGCAAAGCCAGATGATGCTTTAGCTCTTAATCACCAGAATCAGTCTTTGCTGAGGCTCCTGGTTTGATTAGATGACTAAACGTTCTCCACAGAGGCACAGTGTTTTATGAAGCCCTAAATACACAAGAGCTGCTTCCTGTGTGTCCGGTCCCCTCAGAGCAGTCACCTGAAGATGCAGACTGTGGTTCCCATCCTCCGGCTCCTGGGCAACAGGCTCCCTGCCTGTGTGTCCGCTTGCCTTCCTGACGAGTTGATGTTCACACTCTATGCATCTGGAAACCCACGTCTAGAAATGCTGAGGAACCATCCTAGGCCGCTGTTGATGATCTGTGATGATCCTAACCAAGGTTCAGCCCCAGGCTGGTCCTTCCAGGGGTTCTTGGCGACAACACAGAGCTGCCTGTGACCATTTGTGATGCTGTTTTCTGTTTGCTTATTAGTCTTTTAAAAACAAGCCACGGTCAGAATAAACCAGTCCTTCCTTAGTGGCGTTCTGCGTAGCGCTTTGTGTCACTTACTATGTGCTGTGCTTCGTCGTGTCCGACTCTTTGTGACCGCAGGGACTGAAGTCCACCAGCCTCCTCTTACCCATGGGGATTCTCCAGGCAAGAACACTGAAGTGGGTGGTCATGCCCTCCTCCAGGGGTCACTTACTGTAATGTCGGAACAGCCTGATGGTGCTTAAAATGTGAAGTTTACAATGAGAAGAAGGATCTCCTTTGCCCGGGTCCTCCAGGGGTAGAGAGGAGTGGCTTTGCGGTCTAGTCACTTGGCAGGACTGTTACCAGGACTGCTCACCTGCCGTGGCGCAGGATGTCACTTTGCGTTTCTCATAGAGTCTTACAGTTTTCTCATCTGCAACAGACAGACAGATTCATTTTGGAGGTGTGTCCAGAATACGAGGTGCCACAGGCCTCCTCCTCCCAGTCCCCGTGCTGGGGTCCAGTCGCTGTCCTCAGCTGCCCTCTGGGATTTCCGCAGCCAGAAAGAACCTGTCATCCTTGCTTTCTCCTTCATTCTTACCCTGGCTGATGGGTATTTACTGAAATGTAGCTGAGCGGGGAGACAGGAGGTTAGAGTGCTGGGGTGCAGTTAGGCATTTTGGACAAAGACATCTTCATTTGGACCAAGAAATCCCAGGGACCATGGGCCGAGCAGGGTCTGGAGTCCCGACTGTTAAGCAGAGGCTGCACTTTTCCTCTAGACACACGAGAACCAAAAGTGTGCTTCCTCTTTCTCGCCCGCAGGGTCACAGCCAGGGGAGGAGCAGGCTGCGTCCCCAGGCTGCCTTCCCCACTAAACAGAAAACAGCGCACATCTGTCATGGGTTGCGGGGACCATAGGTTAAATGTGTGAGTGCTGCCTGGAGGGTAGGGGGAGGGGCGGGAAGGGGAGTGGGGGGAAGGGGCGGGGGAGGGGTGGGGGAGGGGGAGGGGGAGGGGTGGGGCCTTAGCAGAGAACCACCAGGTAGCCTCAAGGAGCTTCCTAAAGGGCCTTTGGCAAAAGAGCCAGGGACAGGGAATACTTGACAACAGCTTTCCTTCTTTCTAAGTGTCACTGCTGTGCTCAAGGGGTCACTGCAGGACGGGTCGCAGGCAGCGTTTGTGGCTCCTGTCCCGAGACCTAAAAATAGCAAGGTCCCACACAGAGGCTCCTGAGTGCTGTCCACCTGAGCGGGCCACGGTGGCGTGGGGGGAGAGATGAGGCCAGGCCGCCTCACCCGAGAACATGCCGCGAGGCCCCTCCTGACCTTGCTGAGAGTGAGGAAGGTGAGGGGACCCTTCACCGCAGGCCCAGTCCTCGGGGGCAGGGGCCAAGCCGGGACCAGCCGGGACCAGCCAACAGGCAGCATCTCAGAGATGCGGCCACTAGATTGATGATGCCACATGGATGGCTTGGTTTCAACCACAGTGGAGATATTTGCAGAAATGGGTAAATGCTGAAATCCACGGTGTGTGCGCGCGTGTGTGTATGTCTGTGCA
This sequence comes from Giraffa tippelskirchi, assembly GCF_054371585.1. NCBI lineage: Eukaryota > Metazoa > Chordata > Mammalia > Artiodactyla > Giraffidae > Giraffa > Giraffa tippelskirchi. Next base: position 165,272,469 of record NC_137283.1, on the reverse strand, counting down.
TGTGTGTGCATGCATGTGTGTGCATGTGTGCGTGCGCATGCGTGTGTATGTCTGTGCGTGTATGCGTGTGTGTGCGTGTGTGTGCGTGTGTGCACGGGTGCAGGGGTGCCCCTGTTGACCCTGATCAGTCCCCACTGTAGCTGAGGAAGCCGAGACTGTAGTCCTGCCCGACGTGGAAGGCCCCTTTGCCCACCACCCTCTGCTCCAGCACCTCCTGATTCTGGAGGTGGGGGGCAGGCCGACTGAAGGCTATTATTGCCTTCTACTTTATTGCTCAACTGTTTCAGAAATAAACATCTCAAACCCAAATCATCCTACCCTAGTGTGAAACGTCCGTCTTCACCGTGGACAGAGGGGCTGGAGTGGGCCTGTTGGTGGGCCCAGCTCCAGCGCACGCAATCCCCAGGGAGGGTCCTGGGTAGAGGTCCCAGGGTTCCCTTCCTCTGCCACCTGCCCCAAGGGACCCCCTTGGGAGGGAAGATGTCACCGTGCTGGTGCCGGGCTCTGCAGGCACCTTCCCGGCCAAGGCAGTGTTAGCGGATGTGACAGGCGGGAGGCTGGAAACGCTCTTGCTCACGGCAGAGTCCTCCTGCGGGCTGGAGCGGAACACACGGTACCCTCTCCCAGGCCCAGCCAGCCCACACTCCGCTTGTCCTGGGGGGGGGTGGGGAGCGCCCCCCGCAGCCCACAGCCCAAAGCTTGGACCTGGGAGCCATCCCACCATCCACCCCAAAGGCCTGGGCCCTCACTCCTGCGGTCCAGGGTCTCCAGGTTGTGGCTGGTATCTCTAGCGACCATGGATGGCTTACACTGAAGGACTTTGCAACTCTGACTAAAGCCCAGTGCTTGGACCATTCTTAACGATGCGGATGTTTTAAAAGTGGCAGCATGAATCGTGTTATCTCTTGGTTGTTCCCACAACACCCTGGCTTCTCATCCTAGAGCCATCCTTAAAATAGTTCTGTGTGTCCGGTAATGTCTCCCACAGGCTCCTGACAGTGACCTCGTGGCTGAGCAGGGCTCCCCTGCATTTCCCTCCCCTCGGGGCTCCCCGGGGAGCCCGCAGCACTGGCAGCCAGGCGGAGGCGGGAGAAGCAGGAACCGAGTGAACGGCCGTGTGGGGCTCTGTCTAGGGAGGCCGAGGATCGGCCCTGCTCTTGCAGGAGCTCCAAATAAACCCTCTCCTTGAAAACCAAGCAGCGCGGTGAGGCAACCTGCCCCGGCTCCCCGAAAGCCAAGAGCGGAACAAAAAGGTGCATTGATTTGAGCCCAGCGCCCGCTGGGTGTGCAAGAAGGCCACCTGGCAGCGCCCCGGTGCCTCCCCAGAGCCCCCCGAGCCAGAAAAGTAAACGCTGAGAGAAAGTCAAGTGCATTCAGATTCCTGGGGAGTTGTCAAGGGCCGAGTAGGCCGCTGGTCCCTGAGTTTCCAGCCAAGGGAAACAGTAAGCCTGTGTTCATCTCCTGGTGCAAAAGCACAGCCGTGGCAAATCACACCGACCAAGGATTATTCTCCAGAGTTAACAGAAAAGAGATGACCAAGACTGAGCATGAACGGACTGTCTGCTGAGTTTCTGGTGCCCTTTGCTGTTTTACAAAGTAACTGTCTTCACAACAGTAAGCCGGCCACCACTGCCTTGTCATGAGGCTACTTCACTGTGAGACCTCGGCTTAGAGAGGTTAGAACACTTTCTCAGGTTGCTCCAACGGCAAGTGAGGGTCTCAGGTTTCAACCTGGACAGTGGCCTTAAACACAGAGATGAACGCTGGTGCCCAAAACTGTAACGATGAATTTACCAACGGAATCACTGTGTGTCTCCAAGTTCTATCATTCACCTAGTGGATACCCGCCAGGATCAACAAGGCCAGCTGACTCCTCCAGAGGCACAAGTTTCCTCTGAAGAGGCAGGTTATATTTTAGGGACTCTCCTCATGAGAATAAGCATTTAGAAAAAGAAACCGGACTCCAAGTGAAAATGGAAATGAAATACTGGGGCATAAAGCACTGCATGACAGAGTTAATCTCCCTGCGGCACTTAGAGCTCCTCAAAGGTGATTAAAAACAAGACAAATGGCCCCGAGAATAACGGACATTCTTTGTCCTTTGTTTGACCAATAGGCGGCCAGAAGAGCCAGTCCCAGGAGCCAGGCTGGCGAGAGCTGGGGAGTGTCCTCCCGTAACTGACGGACTGATGAGCTGTGAGGAGTACCATGCAGCCACACTCACGGTTCCATGACGCAGACTCACACAGAGACGAGCGGACCCCGCGGACCCGCTGACGGTAGCCCCTCCGTAACAAACAGAGAGACCAGAAGCCGCGGGAGCTGCCGTCAGGTGCTGTCAGCGCCACAGTACACTGCACTTGGACTTCTCCAGATTTTGCCGGAATTCTCCTTTTTGGTGAGTGCGTACAAGCTCAGTCACTCAGTTAGACTGCCTCTCTGTGGCCCCATGGACTGTATGTAGCCTGCCAGGCTCCTCTGACCATGGACTTTCCCAAGCAAGAATAGTGGAGTGGGGTGCCATTTCCTACTCCGTGGGATCTTCCCGGCCCAGCGGTCGGACCCGGGTCTCTTGTGTCTCTTGCATTGGCAGGCAGTTCTTTGACACTCTGCTACCTGAGAAGGCCAAACAACAGATCATTTTGTTTTTTTGGTCATGCCTTGCAGCACGTAGGATCTTAATTCCCTGACCAGGGATCGAATCCTTGCCCCTTGCGTTGGAAGCCTGAAGTCTTAACCGCTGGACTTCTGTGTGTAATTCTGTAGTATTTCATCACACGGACAGATTCATGTCAGCATGGCCCTAATCAAGATACACATGACAAAGCACAGAGCTCATCTTTTAGGGAGGCTGTTTCCCAACCTAGTTTCCCAACTAGGGAGACATCAAGGAAAACAAACCTCAGAAAGAAGCACAGATCTGACCCTCGTGGAACCAGAAGGGGCTGAGCCCGTTTCTGAGCAACAGTGAGCGGGTGGCGGGTAGGGGCAAGGAGGCAGGCGGGAGAAAGAGGAGGCACGGACCTTCTTCCACCTCATTGTTTACCTTGAAATCAGCACCTTTCTTTACTTAAAACGACTGAAACCCAGGAACTAGGTTCAATACCTTGGAACAGCCTATAATGGAAAATAGTCAAAAAAAGAATATAGATATATATGTATAACTGAATCACTTTTTTGTACACCTGAAAAATTGTATCGTAAACCAGCTACACTTCAATTAAAAAAAACAAAGGAAATCCAACAAATAAACAAGAAGTCAAACGCAGAGCAATTATTGAAAGGAATGGAAATTTCCACATGGGATCCTGAGGCCGAAGGTGGAGGGGTCATGGGACCTGCCCAGAGCCTTGGAAACCTACCATGTGGGGCCTCTCCCACACAGGGTGTTTCAGCAGAAAGTCTTTGTGGCCCTGAACTCAGAATTCTGGAGTGTCCCAGGAAGGCATCTGTGCTACAGAGAGAAACAAGGAAAGAGGAAGCTGCCTTCTCGGTGGGCTGCTCTGAAGACAGGGGGGTCCCATCCCGTCCCAGGAGCCTGCCCCCTCCTCCTGGCCCCCAGGCCGACGGAGTCCAGGACACCAGCTCACACTGTGTCTGCAGAGTCTGTGCGTTTGTCTGCAGAAGCAGGCTCTGTTTCACTTTGTTCCGATTCAGCCACTTGTTCTTTCAGTTGGTTCTGTAGGGTCTGTTCATTTGTTTAGGCAGAGGTGGTAATTTAACCAAAAATCCTGCCAGCTCCTCTCTAAGCTCTCTAGTTTTCCTCCCCAAACCTGCTGACCCCTCTGGAGGATCCCAAGCGGGTGCTCAGCTGAGACAGAGGATCCCGGTGTGGCTACAGGGGTCACCTCACTCACACACACAAGCCCTTAATTGGAGCATCTTGAGCATTAACTAGGTACACGAGAAATTATGTCATTTTATTTTTCAGTGAGACAAGATCGATACAGTGACTTATCCAAGTTAAATTAATCAGTGGCAGAAAAAGACTGAAATAACCTCCCCCACAATTTATCTTCCTCCGCAATTTCCTTCTGTACGTGGACTCTGGGATAACTACAGTGCTTATATGGAAAACACATAGAGAAGAAAAACACGTTTAAGAGACCAAGCGTTTGCAGGGAAACAGAATCATTTTAATTTCTATGAATGATATTTCTATTGTGCACAGGATGTGCAATAGGATTGTGCAAATGATGGTTCCTAATATTACCATCAGTAGTTGGTCTATTTGGTTCTCCTCTATTCCTCACTTTTAAATCCTATTTCTTGCCAGCCAGCTCTCTGCCTTCAAGCAAAGCAGGGTGCTTCCCTGTTCCCCCTGTGCCCTGGGGGTCCTACACTTGAGGAAGAGCGACGCTTGCCCTGAGCCCCGCTGGGAGCAGTGCAGGGCAGGGCCCCGGACCACGCCTGCCACAGCCCCAGCCCAGGACCGCAGGGACCACAGAGAAGGTCCTTGGACAGAGTTCCTACAAGATGTGCAAATCCAGTCTGCCGACTCAGGGCCCATTTTAGTCACATCTGAGCCAGACTGACCTCAGAAAGGCTCGGAGAGAGCTAGGCCTCTTCCTGACAGTCTGAGCATCCAGTGTGCAGACTACAGTGTATGAAATCTGCAAATTGCATTAACTGTAGCCACTCGCTATATCCCACCCACCAATGGCTTCACCCTCTTTTCTCATTAAAGTGTGTCACAGCCCACCGTATAATTCTATGCATTTACCTAGGCACAGAAGTCTCAAGAAATGAAGAAAAAGCAAAATAAAGAAAAGAAAATGCATGCAAAGATCTTTTGAGTAAAAGACTGTTAATAAGTATTAACAGTTAACACGTCTATGTAACCGTTCATTTTTTTGAATTAAACATTTTCTTAAAACAATGATAAGGAATTCTATTTGCTGAAACTGGTGGTGAGTAGTGAAGGACAGACAGGAAATGCTCCCCAACTGTGAAGCCAACTTCATGCTCCTTCTTTGCACCTCCAGGAGGTTTTAGTATGATTTTAATTAATGAAAACACATAATATTAATATTAATAGCTATTATTTATCAGTGCCAATGATTGACAGTCATTCCGTATTTCCCTTGCTGTATGGAAGAGTTAATAAAAGAACATTTCTGAAACCAGAGGACAAAAGGAGTTAATGTTACTGTAAAATTGCTTTATATATATGTGTGTGTGTGTGTGTGTGTGTGTGTGTGTGTGTGTGTGTGTGTGTGTATAATTTCCACCTTCTGGGTGCAAAGATTTTCATTCTTCTACACATGTAAAATGAAAATCCCCTTTCTTTCCTGCATGTCAACCCTTGCGCTGGAGAAAATTTTCTACTGAAAACCACAAAGTTCCCCTGCATGTTCCCCTGATGAAGTGACCAGCCCCATTCTGGGGCAGGCTGGCAGTCTGTGGTGTGCCCAGAGAGTTACAGGGCTCCTATTACCATAGATGTGACTTTCAGGGAACCTACTCAGACTCGTTTCCATGTTCAGGAAACAGTGTACACTCAAAGACAGCCTCACTCAAGACCAATGTCCACCTTTCCTCCTTGGACTGGCCGGGGCTCCCCTGCCATGGGCTCAGGAACCAGGAGGCTGGAGGACCGAGGCCCAGTGAGGCACTGATCCGAGCCCGGGCCCCTGTGCAGCACCGCCTGAAGGCTGAGAGAAGCGGAGGATCTCCAGAGACAGCAGACAGGGCTCAGCAGCTGAACAGCAGCAGAGGCGCGCCTCCGCAGCGCCCCTCAGGGGCAATGGTTCTCTGACGAGGAGACAAGCCCGCGTACCGAGGGGAGGAACCCTCAAGGGGAGGGAAGCAGGACCTGTGGGACATGAGACGCAGACAAAATCTCAAAGCACATGAAGGTCAATTTGAAAACAACTCAAAAACCACTTGGTAGCTTTAAATAAATTTTTTTTTTTTTTGGTAAATGATCTGAAAAGGATTTAAAAACACGTGTGTTTAAGATCCTCAAAGAGGCATGGTAGGAAGGGGCATAGCCTAGAATGCATAGGATGTCCCCAGATGAGGGGATACATCTGCATTCAGGTGCGCATCCATCACCTGAAGAAGCAGGAGTCTGCAGCAGGCAGAGGAGCTGTGTTTGTACAGCTCCCAGGAGGATGCATTCAGCCTAGAGTTTTATACTCGCCTCAAGTATCTTTCGGTAGAGCAGTTTGAATGAGGGCATTTTCCAGGGGAAAACCCTGAACTTAGTCCCTGCAAACTGGGGATGAAATCATTACTGCTGCAGGCACCTAGCAAGAAGAAAACCTGCCCAGAAGTAGTGAGACAGCTGAAGAAAGCAAGCTGAGCAAAGCGACAGCTGGAGCCTCTTGGCAAAGCTGCTTTTCGTCTGTTTGTTTGTTTTATTTGCAGAATATGTTAGCTGTTGGTGGGTCGCCGTTCCCTTCTCCAGGGGATCTTCCCAACCCAGGGATTGAACCCGGGTCTCTTGCATGGCAGGCAGATTCTTTACCATCTGAGTCACGAGGGAAGCCCTTATTCTCAAGGGTAGAACGTAGGTGTCAGCAGGGCCACCTCCCTGGAAGGCTCCAGACCCTCTGCTGCCCTGGCGGCCCCAGGTGCCCTTCCACTGCCCCGTGGGGCTCAGCCTGTGTCTTCACGTGGTCCTCCCACTGCATCCGTGTCATAAGGACATGGACGCCGGTCCTACTGCGTGGGCCATGCTGACTGCCTCTGCTAAAAACTGCGGTCCATGTTATAAAATATTTACAAATGATAAAAAGAAAATCTTCCCACTTTCCTAAGTACTGAGGGTTAGGAATTCAGCATTCCATTTTGGTAGGAAGGACACAATTCTACCCATTAAACCCTCTTCATGTACTTCGTGCTTCCGCCTTATATTTCCCTTCATCCAGTGTTATTATTGTCAGAGCAGAGCTTTGTTAAAGCTTTCCTTCCACTAAGTTTCAAGCTCGTTTGTGTTTCTTTATCTTATTAATGGTCCCCATGAGCAGCATAAGGCTGTATTTTTCATTCACATTTTAAACGACTGTTATTCACTCTTTCAAAACCCTTTCTGTGTTTTATGAGGTAAGAGCGCTCCGTCTATGCGTACTGGGGTCGCCAGCGCGACGGGAGTCACTCTACCCACACTTCACGCTTGTCCTCTTGCTCCGTCTTCCGGTTTGTTTCGAGATGCGGAGTTTGTTGTTCTAGACGCTCCTGACAGATCGCCACATCCCCTGTTTGCCTCAGTTGCTTGAAGCACCACATTTATACCCGTTTCCCACCTTGAGGGGTTCACACTGCGTGTCTTTGACTCCCCAACTTCATTCGAAGCTTTTATTTATTTTAAATGTACGTTCTATTTGCACTGACACCCTAAAGTATCCATTCTTTCCTAATACACTAGATGTGTTTTATAAGCTGTGAAAAAGTTTTATATTGGACTACCTTGACTGAGGGAGAAAGGAGCCTTTGGCAGAAGGAAAGCTGTCCCGTAAACGTTTATTAAATCTAAATTAGCCACACTAGTTCGTCAGGGGATGGTAAAAGAGCCTGCCACACTATTTTTCATTCTTTAACTATCAGCACCTTCAGGCACTACCTTTGAGAATCTTAACGTACCTTCTCTAACTGGAAATATGAAGTCATGTAAAGGTGGCTTATGTGTCCACAATTCAAATTTCTGGGATTCATTTTGGCCCGAGTTAGGTAACACTAAACGGTAAACAATTTTTAAGAACTCTCTAAACACTGCTGTATCTGCATGGCCCACAGGGCATTCAGTAAATGCAGTAACTATTTTTCTCCCTAAATGTTTTCATGATGTTTTGAATATTCTGGATTTACTAAATACTTGAACACATTTGGCTAATCAGTGTCTCTCTGCCCCTTAATCTCTAAATGCAAGTGGGCTTTAAAGGAAATTATGACTCATATGTTTCTAATTCCTATATTCTTACTGAAACTTATCTAAACGTTGCTTTGTAATACTTATCTGATGTTCAGGAGTTTTTGAACTTATAACTGTTTTCCCAAAGTCAAGACCTTATGTTTGGAAAAACAATTAGCTGGAAACCCTACATATTTCAACTCTGAACTCATAAGGTTTGAAAGGACTTTTATACATGAGCAAATGTTATTCTCTACAAATAGCTGGGGATTAAATCATTGAATTCCATTTTTCCTCGTGGGAGTAGGTAGGGACCAAGGGGGCACAGTGGGAGGGGAAGGTGTGGCAGCTTTGTGCTGAGACTGGGACAGAATTTCAGGAGATGGGAGTGTGAAGCTGGGGGCCCTCTCTCTGGCCCTCTGGGCCCTGGGATGGTGGCTGGCGGGGTCCGGGGGGTCCAGATGGGGTCAGATGGGGCTGGGCTCGGGGGTGGCCAGGACTGTTTTATTTCTTCAGTTAGGTTTTTATCTGGCTGAGTCAGGTCTCAGTCGTGCACGTGGGGCCTTTCATTGCAGAGCATGGGCTTCTCCCCAGGGCGGCACTCAGGCTCAGCAGTTTGCAGCTTAACTGCTTAGTGTCATGTGGGATCTCAGTTCTCCGACCAGAGACTGAAGCTGCGTCCCATGCAGAGCAGGGTGGGTCCTTAACCACTGGGCCACCACAGGAGTCCTGGACTGGGGCTTTGACTGGATCTCTGCAGCACGTCGGCCCTTTCAAGGGTCGTCACGTTGGGTTTAAAGGGGAGATGCTGTTTTTCAAGAAGTGAGAGGTCTGGATACGCAAAGGCTAGGGGAGTATTACAAAGACTCTCCTTACAGGAGAGGAGTGTTACTAGTTTCTTCCCAGCTGTGGAGAAGGGCAGCAGGCTCAGGGGCTAGGAGGACTTGAAAGGCTCTCTTTTCAGTTGCCCTTGACTAGAATTCCTCAGGGATGCCTGGAGGAGAAAATTAATGCAATAAACAGCAAATATAAAGATGCTTTGCACGGAGAGAAGAGCTTTTTCTCTTCCTCTTTATCTCTTCCACACACACACACACACACACACATTTCTTACTTCAAAAAAAGAATCAGACAGCTTTATTTCCCCGATCCCCACGGGGGTCCTGCTGGCCTCTGTGTCTGTCTTCTCTGCACACTGTCCTTAGTGACACGTACGTCCAGGTGAGCTGCTGAGGAGCTCTGTCCACAGAGGTGGAGATGGCTGATGGACACCCAGTCTCCCAGGTGGCAATGTCCACGTTACCCTGGACACCCAGAGCTGGTGGCCACAGGAAAGACAACTGGGATGACTCCTAGATCCCCTGGTGCGTAGCTCTGTGAAGGTGGGCAAATACACCCACTCACCAGCCCTGTCTCTTCTTATTTGAAAAATGCAAATAATAACACTTATCTGGTCCGTTTCAGGGTTGATTTTGCTGAGTATCTGCAAAAGGAAGTCACAGACTCCAGGGCTCTGCCGACGCCAGGTGACACAGTACTTTTGTCGTTGGGGGCCCCACTCCCACAGCCGGGCCCCTGCTCACCTGCCCCCACCCCCCACGTCATCCCACTGGACGGACGGAGGTAGAGGTCTCTCTGCAGCTTCAAAGGGTGCCTTGAGTCAGACCTGCTTGAGGACACGAGGCCCCACACCTGCAGGTGAAGCATTCGCTCTTCAACTGATCCATTTAAATTCGCTGGTTTCTGGAAATTTGTCTCAGAGGCAGTGTTAGCGCCTCCCCATGCCAGGATATGTCTAGGTGATTGGCGACTCCCCCGTCAGGGCAGCTCTGCACGGACCTGAGCACAAGCTCCCGCCCGCTGCCTCACGGAGCCATCTACGCACAGCGTCTTTCCTCCGCAGCGTGCCCTGGGCTGGAGAGGGCCCTGCACCTCAAGGACAAGGACAGCTGGGCGAGCCTCCCCCATCAGAGTCTCTGGTGCAAACTCCATGCAGGACATGCTCTGTGCCTCCTGAAGACATGACCCTGGGACCCGTGAGGCCATCGCGAGAGACCAGATCAGGGAGGTCAACCAGAAGTTTCAATCAAAGTAGAGTCAGTCCAGCTGGCTCTCAGAGAAGTAGCTCAGAGTCTGGTGCAGCTCTAAACCTGGATACGTCAGATGTGGCCGAGTTTCTGAGGGACAAGTAAACTCTCTTGGTGTGAGCAAGCACAGAGAGGGAGCTTCAGGCCTGGACCCAGCTGAGGGCCACAAGAGCGCTGCAGATGTGAGACGCCTGAAAGCCATCTTCTTCTTTGGACACCGGGTGCCTGGGTGCCCGTGAGTGATTGCGGGTTGTGAGCGTGGGGCTAGGGCAGCACGTATGCCCTGGCAGGGCCCCGGCCTCCCTGCCAGCCAAGCGGGAAGCTGGATGACACAGAGCCACCGTCTTCTGTGACTCTGTGGTCCCGTCACCAATACTAGAGACGTCAGCACAGCGGATGCCTTTGGCTGGGACACGCTGAATGTGATGACACAAAATTCATGAGCATTTTGGCAAAGCCTCGATGTAGTCAGAGCTCAGTGTCTGATCAATAAATGATGTGAGAAGAATGCTGTGGGTCAGGTTGGCCACGGTACCCAGTTTTGGATCAAACCACAGCCAATGTGTCAAGGTGAAGGTATTTTAGATGCTGCTGCTGCTGCTAATCGCTTTAGTCGTGTCCAACTCTTTGTGACCCCATCGACTGTAGCCCACCAGGCTCCTCTGTCCATGGGATTCTCCAAGCAAGACTCGTGGAGTGGGTTTCCATTCCCTCCTCCAGGGGATGTTCCTGACCCAGGGGTTGAATCTGCATCTCTTATGTCTCCTGTGTTGGCAGGCTGGTTCTTTACAACTAGCCCCACCTGGGAAGCCCTTGATAAAGCAGACAAGCCTGACAACGTGGATCAACCACATTCAAGCAGTTGAAGACCTTAAGGGAAGAGACAGGGGTTCCCTAGAGGAAGGAATTCTGCCAGCAGTTGGCCTTCAGGGTCTCAGGTCTCCCTGAGGTTCCTGCTGCACACACAGACACGCACACACACACACAAAGACACACACACACACACACATACAGACATATACACACATGCAGAGACACACATATATATATACACACCCACATACACATAGATATATAGACATGCACACACAGACACACGTATACCCTGATGGTCCAGTGGTCAAGATGTTATGCTTCCAATGCAAGGGGCCCAGGTTTGATCCCTGGATGAGGAACTAAGATCCTGCTTGTCATGTAGCCAAAAACTTGGCCACCTGATGCGAACTGACTCATTGGAAAAGACCCTGATGCTGGGAAAGACTGAAGGTGGGAGGAGAAGGGGACAACAGAGGATGAGATGTTTGCATGGCATCACCGACTCAATGGACATGAGTTTGAGCAAGCTCCTGGAGATGGTGATGGACGGGGAGGCCTGGTGTCCTGCAGTCCATGGGGTTGCAAAGAGTCGGGCACGGCTGAACTGAACTGAACTGAATACACATACACACACATACATACACCCAGATACACAGATATACACACACACATATACACACATACATACATACACACACTATCGATCTCTTTTTCTGCAGAACTGTGACTGACACAGTGAGTAAGAATCAGATTAAAATCTCCACTGAGGGACTGCCTGCTCCAGTTCGCGACCTGGACAAGGCGGGGGCCCACTTGCTGTGTTGATCTTGACGGGCACACAGCAGAGACTTGATGCACATTTGTGGACTGAAAGAGACGACAAAGCGTAGACCTCATGCTCGTCCGTGGCTCCTGACACAGGCCGGGAGCAGAGTGGGAGTCCGGTACATACCTGAGGACCCGCTGTGGGGTCTTGTCAAGTGTTTCTCAAAACCACCCACTTTGAGTTACAGGGAGCGGTCTTTGGTCCACCCACCTGTGCCCTCCCCAGGCTTAGGCTTACCCCGAAGGGGCCTCGGGCCCATCTCTCTCTCTCTCTCTCTCGAGGGGCTGGGCATTGCTGTACATCATGGGGCTGGCCTGCAGCAGAGAAGCAGGAAGGCCTGGATGTGTGGGAGCCATGGGCTCCTGGGGACCCGTCCCTGTTCAGATGAGTCAGCCTTGGTCGGGGCTGGGGACACAGGACTCGAGTCAATGGCAGCTGCTTTGCTGACCTCTGGGAGCCTGACTCACAGAAACACCCTGCTTTGCAATGTGGGAGAACAGGACGCAAACATGTAGGAAACAGGGAGGAGGCCCAAACCCCAGGGCGTGGATGAATCAGGAGTCCAGGGCCAGCCGTGGCCCTGGCTTGGTGATACCTGACGCTCCCTGGAGACGAAGGCTGTGCAGTGGGAGGGCAGGTGGGCAAGAAGGAGCTTCTCTGCTCTGGAAGGAGCCCCTGGCCTGAGCCCCCTCCTGCTCTCTGACCTCGCTTACATCCTGTGGGCAGAAAGCAGACCCTGCCCCCCACCCCAGGCAGAGCAGCCAGCTCCTCCTGGCCGACGTGGCCGATGCCCCACCCAGCTCAAGAAGGCAGGCACTGTCCTTCACGAAGACCTTCAAAAGTTATTCCATCACTTCAACTCTGAGCACAATTTTCTGAAGGATATACGATTGAGCCGTATGTAACTGCACACAGCACTTAACCACATACACCCTGAGTCTGACATAAGTACATGGCAGACCCAGACGCTCTTCATGGGTGAATCCCCAGCGACAGAAGACTGGGCAACACTCCCTGATAGACCCTTCCTACCACCAAATCCTTTCACCTCTTTCAAAGAAACTAATGCAACCTTGACTCCTGCCGTCTGATGGGAATTCCGTAGCTGAAGCAGAGAGTCAGTACAAGAAACCAGTTCGGAAGTGAATGCTCTAGCTGCGTTTGTCATCAGTCTAGCTTACCTCTCTGGCTCCCAACTTCCTGCACGACTTGTCTATGCCTTCCATATAAATGTTTCAGTATAATATCAAGGCAGCAGAGAGTCTGATATTACTATTTCACTGCTGGCTCTGTAGCAGGGCATGAGAGCATTTGAACATGAAAACAGACCTAAGAAAAATATACATTAATGCTCATGTGATAATCTAAGCCGTATGCTTCACATTTTACATACATGATTGATGCTAACCCAAAGCAAAGTTCCGTTTAAAACAATCGCAGCTGTCAATGAGCACTCATTTCACATTTGCATGTTTTAAAGGATTCCAGGGCAGCGGAATATGGAACTCATTGTCGTATAACCGTTTTCTCTTGTGATCCCATAATGCTGTGTAGCTTTTGAAATAACCCACAAGAATGAGTTTGCCCCAGGATGAGTCACCCTGGCCTTCAGGCTCTCGTTCAGTCAATTGTTTTCTGTTGGAGATATTACTGAGCCACAGTGGAATTACATAAATTATATCTGGGGACGCCTCCGAGGACCATGGGATAGTCAGAGTTTGAGGTTGATTATTGTCCCCAGAGGGGAGGGGAGGGGAAGCCGTTACAAATCCGTGATGAGCTGATGCTCTTGACAGAGCCCCCCGTGTAACCAGAGACAGACGGCTTCGCTCGAATCAGGCGGGGTGAGGATGCCATCCACATGAGGTGCTGGGAGCAGCCTGGATCTCAGTGAGGCCGAGCGCTTCTGGCCTCGTGGGGCGGGCAGAGCCGCAGGCAGAGAGCCTGGTCCCTGGGCACAGGGAGCAGGCACCAAGGGGACCCAACACGTGTGTCCAGGGAGGCAGGGCTCCCGGACTGACCGGAGACACGTGCCTCTGACCGGAGACACGTGCCTCTGACCGTCTCCCTGGAAACCAGGCCAAACTCGGCCGAGAAAGCAGTGCCTGTCTTCGCCTTTCTTCCCAGGATCCCGCCAAGCCGCCTCTGACCTGACTTCCTAACCCTTCACCACGATGAAACCAGAAGGAACCTACAGGGCTCCTCAGCTGAGGTGCGATAGCGCAGAGAGAGGGAACTAGACTTTCATCAGGGAAAATTTTGCTGGGACGCTTCCAAGGATGGAGCCTCTCAGGCCTAAGTCTCTGAGCGGTTACTTGGTTCTGAAGGGAGGCAGGGATCCGACAGGCAGGGGAATGAGGTGAGAAAAACATCATTAACACAGCTAATATCTTGTCCCCGGAGGCACCGGATCCCTTGGTTGTCAGGAACCCCAAGCACAGTAGGCTGTCAGTAATGTGGCTGGCTGTTCAAATCCAACAAGGCTCCAGTGAAAGGACTTCTATTTGGTAGAAATGAGGTATGCAGAAACTTCAGCCTTTAGGAAATAGCTATTTTTTAGTTTTGTTGTTGTTGTTTAGTTGCTAAGATGTGCCTGACTCTTTGTAACCCTATAGACTGCAGCACGCCAGGCCTCCCTGTCCTTCACCATCTCCCGGAGCCTGCTCAAACTCATGTCCATTGAGTCGGTGATGCCATCCAACCATCTCATCCTCTGTCGTCCCCTTCTCCTCCTGCCTTCAATCTTTCCCAGCATCAGGGTCTTTTCTAATGAGTCAGCTCCTCCCATCAGGTGGCCAAAGAATTGGAGCTTCAGGTTCAGCATCAGTCCTTCCAAAGAATATTCAGGACTGATTTCCCTTAGGATGGACTGGTTTGATCTTCTTGCAGTTCAGGGGACTCTGAAGAGTCTCTCCAGCACCACAGTTTGAAAATGTCTACAGACCAATGACTTCTGGGAACCACTACCAGAAAAAAAAAAATTAAAATCAACTCTTTACTATTTCCTTCACCATCAAAATGTTTACAAGTCAAATAAATAAAGCTCTTCTATCAGGCAAACCTTTAAAAAGTCTATTGTCATAGGGAATGAAATTTTTAAAATGTGTTATGAAATTAGGTTTTGCTTAAAGTGTTGGGACATAAAACTTACAGAGAGAAATTCATCAGGGGTGTGGTTCGGATTTCCTCCTTTGGCTGAAATCTGCCTGCAAATATATGCTGGTTTCTCGTCCAGTGTCTCATGGAGCATCCCTGTCCTACATGGGGACCTTTGATGTAAACAGTTTGTCTCCATGGAGGGGAAGAGTTGAAGGACGTCAGTCCAGGGGGTCTCAAGTGCTCAGGAGGGCATGCCGGGCAGTGGAGGGGTTTGATCCGGGTGCCGGTTCTGGTCACGCACCTGACCTCGTGTGGTCCACTGTCCACCCTTCGGTCCACTCCCTACTCAAGATTGCTCGCCGGCCCTTTTTTCTGTCATTGTCGCAAACCCCGCTCACCGCACTGCTTCAGTTTGCACCCACTGCGTCTTCACCCAGCCCTCCCAAGCTCACTTACGCTTCTCGCTTCTCGATGAGCTGACCTCCAAACGGTCCATTTAGAGAACCCGCCGTGGAGTGACTGTTGGGCTCCTCTCTCCCAGTTTCCCGTGTTGGAGACTTAACCCCCGATGTGACAGTGTTAGAGGGGTCTCAGCTGACTACAGGTGGTGTCAGAACTGAGCTGAATTGCAGGACAGCCACATGGGGTCCGGAGCATTTGCTGGTGAAATCCCACGTGCTTGGTGTCAGAAATGCTGTGAGTAATGACAGTGCAGAGCTAGGAAGACATTTTCTGCTTGTTTCATATTTTCCTGAGTCGTCTGTGATAATACAGGGATGGATGAAGAGAACAGGGCAGAGCGGAGAAGAACAATCAGTGACAGAAAGCGGGCGTGGGCGGTCAGACTGGCCCAGACTAGATGCAGAATTAAGGAGACCTTTGGGTAAGGGGCGGGGGGCTGATAGAGTTTCTTTGTGAAAACAAGGAGACTATTCCAGGATGAAAGAAGTGAGTGGATGGGAAAACAGTGAAACGGGATAAGCATGATTTTTCATGGTAACATTTGGGCCACACGAGGCACCGTGCTTACCCATCAACCAGCCAAGCGAGTGGATGAGCTCCAGACACCCCCAGACACCCACCTAGTGACCCCAACACGCCAGCCTCTGCTTTGGGAGCTGGAAACTCATGAGCGAGAGGGGAGGAAGCTCCGCCCTCCTTGACTTCTGAGCAGGAGGCGGCTGAGGCCACGAGCAATAAACACACGCGTCAGCACACGTGCACACCGTCCTGAGGAGGAACGGCTCCAGGCCCGCCATGTTGGGTGTGTGTGTGGTGGGGAGGGTCACTGATCGCACACCCTCCTGAGGAGGAACGGCTCCAGGCCCGCGATGCTGGGCGGGTGGTGGGGTCGCTGATCAGAGATTTAGAAGCACGAGCTTCTGGAGGAGGTGGCCGTTCACAAGACCGATGGCTCTGAAGGCTCCACGGGGGCCCCAGGGAGGTGGATGTGAACCGAGGGTGATGTGGTGGCCACAGGGAAGTCCCCGCCCAGGGGCAGCGTGGTGGCTGGACCAGAGTGGCTTCACCCAGGTGGGAGGAACTGCCTCGGGCTCCCCCGGCAGAGGGGCTGAGGGCTTGCTTCTCTGACCTGGTCTGAGGAGGTGTGGACCGTGCTCACAGCTGGTGGAAAGCTCACAGACCCAGGCCATCCAGACCCGGCCTTACAAACCGAGCAAACCCTGAGAAAGCGGTGTTTCCTGGGTCCCATTCTGGTCATCCCCGGGAGACCCAGGCGGAGAGGGGAGGACACGCGCCAAGGCTGGGAGGGTGGGGACTCCCTGGACCGCCTGCTGGGGCCTCTGGCCAGAGGGACGCCCGGCACAGGGGCCTCCGCCCCGTCCCCTGTCCTGCCCTAGCGTGACTGACAGCGCCCCCATCTGAGCTGAGAGCTCTGTTCCCAGGACGTTCCCCCAACAGAGCTCCGGGGGCCTCAGAATTAGAGCAGCAGGAGGAGGGGCCGGGGCCAAGACGGGCTCTTCTCAGCTGGGAGCCCTGCGGGTGGGAGAGGACCCGCCACAGCGGGAGGGAGCCGGGTGACAGGCAGGGGGACGGGGGGCCCAGAGCCGGCAAGGGGCACGGCCCACCAGTGAGGGGAGGGCCGGATGGGGGGCCCAGAGCCGGCAAGGGGCACGGCCCACCAGTGGGAGGAGGGCCAGATGCCACCCCACCTCGCCACAAGCGGGGAGAAGGACGTTGGCCCGGGGTCCGAGGGTGGGGAAGAGAATGCCCCCATCATGGCCTCGGGGCGAGGGAGTGGCCAGCTGGCCTTGTGAAGGGCACCCTGGGCGTCGGGGAAGGTGGGGGGCTGGAGGGGTTGAAGGCGGGCCCAGAAGAAGCTGTGGAATCCTCCTGGAGGAAATCGAGGCAGAGGTGACACCGACGGGTGCAGCGTCATCGGAGGGGGAAGCCACATGGACTGATTTTCTCTATCTCCAGACACACTTCACTGCCTGGGCCCCGGCACAGGTCCAAGACCTCTGGGTTCGCTCAGCTCCGGGGTTCTGCCTGGCAAGGTTCGCAGAGCATGCTGCAGAGGCTGAGGATGTTTGCAAGTGGGCAGCTCTGAGGACAAGCCAGAGACTCAGCCCTGAGCCGAGGGGAGAGATAAGGCCCAAGTGAGGACGGACAGAAGCAGTCTGGACGGGCCGTGGCAGGACCAGAAGGTCGTTTCCGTGGTTCCCTCAATTCAAGAGGAGCAGAAGCTGTGAAAGTGGGCTCGAGGGCTTGGGAGCCGCCCGTAGGGACGGCGGGGTCGCCGAAACATCTGCAGCAAAATTAACCAAGGAGGAGACAGGCATGAAGGGACCTGGGCGGAGGGGACTGGAGGCAGTGGTCAAGGAAGGTGTGCAGTGACCGGGAAGAGGCTGGCGTCCGCCGGGGGTCTCAGGGGTGGGCTTCCCTGCCAGGCGGAGGGAGTGGAGGGGGAGTGGGTGTAGACAGGACAGCACCGGCCCTGCCCCTGGAGAGGCTGCTCTGTAGTCCCGTGGGTCAGACAATGTTCTTCCTTTCCGGGGAGGATACTGACGTTCAGAGCCTCTGGGAATCCTGCCCAAGGTCACAAACCCCTAGAGCGAACTGCGAGTTCAACTCCCCCCCCAATGTCAGCGGTCTGTCACAGAAAGGCCTCGGTCTCCCACTGCTCGCTTTTAGAAAAGGGCGTGAGTCACCCTGAGCACCTGACACACGCGAACCGAGCTCTGCTCTGCCCCACTTGCGGGTCTAGAGATGCGACAAAGAGGAAAACGTTACGACTGAAGCGAGAGAGGCAGGCGGAGGGCACCGCGGGACGGGCCCCGTGGGAGCGCTCGTCAGGACCCTCAGGTCCGAAGCCAGGAGAGGGCGGACGGCCAGCCGACCTCGAGCTCAGATGTGTGAGCCTGGCTCAAAGGAGAGAGCATTCAAGTCAGACACGATTTACCGGACTGAAAATGCATCCAATCTACAATCAGATAAGGGGCCTTTGGACCCGCTGCCAGAGGATAGCCATCTATGGGCTTCTCAGCAGCCTGGAGGTGACCAGGTGACCAGCTGGGACTCGTGAAAGGGCTTCCTCTCCAGGTTTTAATAATGTGATCGATCTTCATTTTAAAGTCAACATGCGTTTTATCAACAAGATGGAACACAGCCTCCATGCTCCACTCTCCCAAGAAGAAACTGGAAAATGTATATGTTTAGCATTTGACAAAAAGATGAGTTAGTCTACGTTTTTTCAGTCATGAAAACCTAAATAACATGAAAATAGCAAGCCCACTGCAAATTTAGTAAATGACATGTTTGTGTCTCAGTAAGACTATGAAAAATAGAAAAATGGAAAGATGACAGTTGCTGTTAACTGAGAGAAGATTATGTGAAGAAGAAGATAAGTGAAGACAATGGAAATAAACTTACTGAGAAGGAAACAATAATCATGAAGGAGGTTTTTATTTGATGTGAACCATGACCTACAGACAATTCTTAGCTAAATCTGAGGTTTTCAAATGGTGGCCATCGTGACCTGATTTAATTTCATAAATGATGTTATTACAAATATGATCTATGGTGCCTAGAACTATATGCTGTACTTAGCACGTGGATTTACAAACTTAAGAGGAGAAATAACAGATGGATGTGTTCATCTCAAAATTTACAAGTAAAGGAATTCTCAAAAGCCCTTAGGGAGCTACAGTGAATTACCGCTTAGCTCCCCAACACAAAAGCAAATAAAAACAGCACATTTGGAAATGATTGGCTTCGGGTTTGGGGGAAAAGGTGGAATTGTTCACATTTGGGTGACTGAGGAGTCAAACGATTTGCCAATGTGGAGATCCGTTTCTGAGGTTAGACTTTGCGGTGTGACCTGAGAAAGGTGTGACGGAGGAGGCTGGCGATTGTGACAGGGCCTGGAGATACTGCAAAGAGTCTGCGTCGCTCCTCGCCAAGCTGGGGGGCCGGGGGTGGGCATTGGTCTCTGAAAAGCTTCATCACCAAAGCTGCCAACTATATCCTGCTCCTAGTTTCCTTCCCCTGGAACACGTCTTGAGAGCAGTAATAATGATGGGACACAACTCATCTCTCAAGATGTCACCGGATACACGCATCTTCCAGGGGAAAACATTAGGAAAAGTCACAAATAACTGGAAGGAGAGTTAGAGAGAAAGGCACGAAATGGAAGACAGAATCTTACATCAAACTTATTGATTACTTAACATGTCGATGGCAAAATGGAACCGTTTCCATCCAATCCAGCGGTAGTCTTTGAGCCTTTCGTGTGATCACTCCGCACTGTGGTGAACAGACCTGCTCTAGTCACAGGCTCAGCTTCGAGGACCTGATGGGACAGACACAAGCACATTTAAGCAGGTTCCGTCACCCAGGGGCAGCGTTTTTGGTTTGTCCAGATCAGGAAATGTCAGGGACTGTGGGGTCACCAGAAGGAATAGACTTTCCTTACAGGTGTGAACATCAGAGTTGCTATTAATAAGTTCTGTTTTCATTTTATTCCTCTTTCCCAAGCTGGGGGTGGGGGGACTTGCATTTAAGGCTCAGTGAGCATGGAGTCAGGCTTCCCAGGTGGTGCTAGTGGAAAAGAACCGCCTGCCAACGCAGGAGGCTTAAGAGACATAGGTTCGATCCTTGGGTCAGGAAGATGCCCTGGAGGAGGGCATGACAACCCACACCAAGATGCCCTGGAGGAGGGCATGGGGAAACCACAGGCAGAGGAGCCCAGCAGGCTACAGTCCGTGGGGTTGCAAAGAGCCAGAAACGACTGAGGTGGCTGAGCATTCACACACGAGTGACAGAGTCAGTGTCAGAAAGCCCAGAAGTTGTTGGCAGAAGCCACTCCAGGTCACATGTGCTCTGCTCAGCACCACCAACCACTCCTAAACGCTTTTCAGAACACATTCAAATTATTTATTTTGTCTTACTTCTAGAAATACGTTTCTTTTATTATAACAGGGCTCAGTTAATAACATTGCTCACCAAATTAGAAAGACCATTTTCTTAGATGAAAAAGCAGAGTTGGACACATTTTAAGTAATGACACAGCTTTTCTGGTCTAATACCCAGAGCATCATGAATATGTAAATTAAAACTGAAACATTCAAGGTGATTCCCCTGGGTGCACTTAGAAGATCTTAAGGAGGGAAATGGCCCTTCTCCTCTGAACTACAGCAGCCACAGTAGGCTGGAAAGGCAGCATGTAGGCAGTCTGGCTGGGAGTACAAAAATCCACCTTTTTAAACAAAGAAAACAATCTATTGACTGAGCATAACTTCAACTGACGGAAATCAAATCTTTGTTTTGAAGGTAAAATATTAATAACAAGGTGTATGAAACCTTTCCACTGTGAAACACACATGAATTGAATTAACTGGTCAAGTTTATCAGAACTTAGCAAGCATTCAGATGTCCAGAGAAAATAGGCAGAAAGGGGGCATTTATTTCACATAAACTATGTAAGGTGGAGTAAACGCCATGAGCTGTTCAGTGTCAGAGGTGGACGGGGCCTGTGGCAACACTCCCTCCCGCCCCCGGCAGCCACCCCTCCGTCCCATCGTGGACAGCAAGTGTCTAGCTCAAACTCTGAAGAAGAGATGCAAAGAAGAGGTGCCAGTGGCCAGGGAAATTCAGCGCCTGTCAACTAAATGGGACTCGGGTCAAATAAAACATAAAACGTGCTGCGTGCCTCTGCCCTCAGTCGTGTCCAGTCCCTGATGAAAACGCTTACCCTCTGGCTGGTGCCCGGGACAAGACCTTGCTCTACAGACAGCAGAACAGACCCAAGGGGCCTGGGAGGCTGAGCCTGGGGACCTGCTCGGAGCTCAGGGGCAGTTCACAGATGCGAGCAGACAGGTCACAAGATGAGGTTTGAAATGTCCGGTAAATCACATCGCGTGCTTCAGCCCCGGCCGCGCAGAGACACACCCCCAGTGGCAGCAGCGGTGAGGCACGGGGTAGGCCCAGCAGAGCCCAGCCAGAGGGTGATAAGAATCAAAAGAATAATAATAAAAACAAGCAGAGAGTGATAAGAATAGACAAGGATAGGACAGACTGTGGAGTTTTGGGGTGGTTTGTTTATAGCTTTGTAGCAAAAAAGTAGCTAATACAGCTTTTTAGAATGAAGAAATACAAAAAAGCCTAAGCATCTAATTAATCAAAAATGCTTTACAAATTTTGGCCATTGTGGTATGTGCTACGGTTAGGTCACTCAGTTTTATCCAACTCTTTGCGACCTCTGAACTGTAGCCTGCCAGCTCCTCTGTCCATGGGATTTTCCAGGCAAGAATACTGGAGTGGGTTGCCATTTCCTTTTCCAAGCCTCTGTGGTAGTATATGGTATTAGGGAGAAAATCATCATCATAACTGTCACCACCACCACCATCATCATCATCATCACCATTACCACCACCATCATCACCATCATCACCACCACCATCATCACCATCATCATGATCACCATCATGATCATCACCCTGATCACCATCACCTTCATAACCATCACCATCAACATGATCACCATCACCATTATCATCACAGTCAGCATCACCATCAGCACCATCACAACCATCACCATCATCACCCTGATCACCCTCATCATCACCCTCATAACCATCACCATCAACATGATTACAATCACCATTATCATCACAGTCAGCATCACCATCAGCACCGTCATCATCATCACCCTGATCACCATCACCACCACCATCACCATCATTACCATGACCATTATCATCATAATCAGCATCAGCACCATCATCATCATCATCCTCCTCCTTACCACCATTTTCACTACCACCATCACCACAGCCCACGAGCTTCTTACTTTCTTCCCCTTACTTTCTCTCTGGTCCGGCTCTGTGGTTTACGTGATCTGGTGTCCACTTGGCAGCTTATGATGATGTCAGTCATTTCTGCATGTGGGTTACAAAAAAGCTGACACCTTTCATCTTGATAACTTTAGAAAATTCTGGTTGTGACTTTCATGGGCGTGATTTCTGAGCTGGTCAGTGCACTTCTAAATAATCTTCCCCTGGGAGATCTTTGGCAAGAGGCAGGAGAGCATTTTTCAACATGAGAAGGGGGGAGGGCCTTGGAGGAGGGAGGCATCTATCACTAAAAACAGCTGCACCAGGTACGTAAGGGAAACCATTTCTGTTTCTCATTTAAAGTCTTAATAGTTAGCAATAAGAACCATCTGCTCCAGTCCTGGCAGAACCCCTGCCTCCATGGCCCCGTCGTCCCTCCAGCCTACCTGCCTTTGTTCAGGCTCTATGCCTTCTTGGACGCCTCGTCCTCTCCTACCTGCTCCAGAACAGTCCAAGCCCCACCCCTTCACGGAGTGCTTCCTGGCAGCTTCCTCTTAACCTCTTTCCAGGAGCATCTTGACTGCACAGTTGAAATGCTAAGGTTGAGTTTTACAAAGATGACACTTTTCTGAGCAGAGAAAGAAATAGTGTGGCTGAGGGGAGATTTACCAGGAAGGAACAGCGAGTCTTAGAGGAAGCATGGCCAGCCAAGAAGCGGCTGTGGAGACCACACCATGACGGACCATAGTTAATGTGGCTGATTGGTGGATTTGAAAACTACTCAGAAAGTAGATCTTGAAAGTTTTCGTCACTAGGGGGGAAAAACAACGTTTTTTTGGTACCTATGTGAGAGGCTGGATGCTATCTAAACTCACTGTGACAGTCATTTCATGGCATTTGGAGGTGAAATCATCATGCCGTGTGTCTTACCCTTAGCCCTGGGGGTCAGTTACATCTCAGCAAAACCGAGGGAAGCAGCCCCCACCATAGTGGGAGACGTAGAGAGTCTAGCCAAGGGCAGGACACCAGGTCCGGAGGCTGGGGCTGGGGACCAGTGGTCTGCCAGGGGTGCTGGAGCAGCATCAGCTTTAACCACGACAAGAACATTCCTGTCTCCTCTGAGGTCCCCCCAGCATCCGGCAGGACAGGAAGCCCTCCAGCCCTCAGTTCCTCGTGAGTGGACGGCCGCTTTCCATTGCGAGGATGAACACTGTGCCCTTTGCGCCAGCCTGCACCCTTCACACGTGGACACCTGCGCCTTCACCAGGGTTCACATCGCTGCTTGTCATCTTGTTTGACAGCAGGAGACCGAAGCCCCCAAAGGCTCTTATCCTGAGTCCCACGGCCAGAGGGGCAGCACCAGGGTCCACCGCCCCCCAGCCCAGCATCCCTGCCTTGCCCCCTGACGGTAGACACCCATAGAATGAAGCAAGAGGCTGACTACGGTTTTGATAGCATATTTTATTTTAATCTAAGAAAAATGATTAAATTCAAAGTTCAGAAATATAAAAGATTATCCAATAAATTTAGGATCATAACTGTTTCTTAAACAATGGTGACACACACGGGGGCTGGTTCTGCGGCTCCAAGGTTCCACTTTGACTTTCCCGCAATTTAAACGAGACACCACAGGAAACGTCTTCATGAAAACTGTCGGGATAGATCGACAGGCTGTATGTTGGGGGGTCTGGGGCCGGGAAGATTTGTTTCCAAACCTAAAGCTAGAGCTGGGGCAGCGTCACGGTTCGTCACCCCACGCCACTCCGTGGAGCCCGTGGGCACATCACGGAGGTGGGCTCCAGCCCTGACAGGGGCAGCCGGGTCTCCTGGGGCCCGGCTCCGCTGCCCCCCAACCCTGTCCAGCCGCACTCGGGTGAATTTCCCACCGGCCAGTCCTCGAGGCCCGGAGGCCTCCAGGAAAGAAGAAGGGAGGCGGGGGCCCCCGCAGGTCTTTGTCCCCGGCTTCCAGGACCAGCGCCCAGCACAGCCTCGCCTGGTCATGCCTTCTTGAAGGAGACCACTCATAACTTGCTCAGGTGATAGTTTTCCCTTCCCGGGGGCCCCGGGGTAGACCGTGGACAGATGGACAGGGGCCAGGTGTAAGAGGAGAAGGCTGACAAGCGTGTTTGGCTGGCTTGGTCAGATCATGATTAAATTTACTTTTCTGAACGTTGGGCCCCTCCACGCTGCCTCAGGAAGGCAGACAGAATTCTCTAGCATTTACAGTATGGATAATCTGAGCCCAAGGCAAAACTCAAACAGAAGCTCGCAATGGAAAAGCAGGCATACCGAGAAGAGTTTGAAATATCTCCTTTTCTACCAGGGCACTACCGGTAAAGACTGCGTTAGTGGTTGGATAACTCATTGCGTGAGCAGGAACTCTGGATGGAAAACCAACAAGCTAACACAAAACCCCAAGAAACGAACAAACCCAGGACGGGGACAGCAGTCAGTTACAAACGTCTACGGAGCCATGGAGCTTCCAACATGGATTCAGCGATGCCGCCAGGACAGTAGATTCCTAGCAAAGCCAGCCTGGCGGGACTGCTAGTAACGGCTCCCATCAGGAGGACATACAGGTTGGAGCCAGGGCGCCTCGGCCAAGGCTTCTTTCGGTTAACATGTGTAGGATGAAGAAATTAAGCTTAAATCCACTCAAAATACATCTCCACCAGCTACAGATTTTGAAGGTCAAAGAAGGACACATACATTGTATGTGATTAATTTTCTGAAGCCAGCCCTTCCATTTTCACAGATTAAAGCCGTCTGTTTAAATATCTCATTTCTACAAAGTGAATTTACAGTTAAAATACAAAGTGCAAATACTATGTGTTTGTTTTGGGTTTTTTTAATTGCTTTTTGGTGAGGGAGTCGGCCGTGTGTCTAGGACCTGCTGTAGAGTCATTTATCCTTGCTTCCTTGGCTGAAAAAAAGACAAAAAAAAAAAGATGTATTAAGACATTTGAATCACTCATTTGTGAAAATGAAGGCTTGCCTTCCAGGAATAAAATAAATCCAGCTGATAAGAACAAAGGGAAAAGCAGTATTTTATATAGAAGTGAAAAAGAGAGGGTACTTGGGATTGTTGTAGCTGTTCAGTCGCTAAGTTGTATCCAACTCTTTTGTGACCCCATGGACTATAGACCACCAGGCTCCTCTGTCCATGGGGTTTCCCAGGCAAGAATACTGGAGTGGGTTGCCATTCCCTTCTCCAGGGGATCTTCCTGACCGAGGAGTTGAACCTATGTTTCCTGCATTGGCGGGCAGATTCTTTACCACTGACCCACCAGGGAAGCCCTACTTGGGAATAAGAATTAATTTTAAAAAATTAAAGTATTTTGGGCACTTCTTAACTTCTAACACTTTTCTTTCATTCAATGCTTAGAAATATCAGGAAAAAAATATCAGTTGAGGAAGTTAGCATTTATTTCACGTACTGTAAGTGGCTTTAATACATTAAACATTCTGCAGAATCTCCAATCACCATGGATTTATCATGCAAACATATTTTTAATAATCTAATTTATGCTTTAGATTTTATAAAAGCATGGCTGCTTTTTGACAATTTTCTTTTCATCCTTTCCATTCATTATTCCATCTCTAAAAAGAAATGCAACTGAAAGGTTTGCTTACTAAGTTCCTGGAATTCTGCACTCTGCCAATTAAAAATCATACAGACTGAAAAGGATAAGCAATGTACAACCTTCTTGGTTTATTTTGCCACATAGACCCATTCCAACCAACACAAGTCAATTCTATTAAAAATAATGACATTTAAATATTGAGGAGACTTCTGGGTTGGCTTTTATCCCCCTGCTAAATATATGAACAGGCGGCAAGAAGAGATACTGCATCTCCCGCATTAAGTAAACAAGAGATTCTATTTTAATTAGTTGTAGATAAAGATAAACCACCACCACGTTTAATCAGAGAATAACACTGATCAGATTTGCTGGAGAAGTGGCACTAATGATTTAACCTACATCAACACCGCTTGACGGCAGGGTTCTGATCACAGATAAATCGTGATGGAAACTGCAGAAGACACCCAGAAAAGCAGCTCACTTTTTTTTTTTTTTATTAAATATGAGCTTCGTGCATCCTCTGAGATGCCCTTTATTTCCTATTCTTGTGTTTGGTTATTCATACAGTGAAAGACTTTGGTGGTTGGACTCTTGATTTCTTCAAGAAGTCTGCATGGTCTTCAATCGCTTTAATAAATGCCAGCTGCAGCAGGGCCTCACCCAGGGTCACGGCTTGCAGTGATAAACACCATAGAGAGAGCTGGGGAGACTGCTCCAGATTCCTTTTCCAGGGAAAAAGCTCAGGAGTGAGGCTTGTGCCTGGAACAGAGTTTATTTCAGACCGAGGCAGCGCGTGTGTGCCCGTCACCGTTGTTATCTTAGGAAAAAAGTCGTGTGGAAGTCTTTGGAACTCAGCCAGGTAATTGCTTTCAGACCAGCCCTGTTCTAAAGCACAAGTGATTTGCACTGGGATTTAAAAAGTTGAAACCATAAATACTTGCTCAACAAAGAAAACCAACCGTATCACACATCTTTCCTAATGAAATGGTTTTAAGTTACATCCAAGGTGTGCACTGGAGGTCTCCACTTCAAACCCACAACAAATACGGGGGCTTGTCTTAGGAAATGGAGACCTGACATCAAACAAGTGAAGACAAAATACAAAACAAATTGCCGAGTGGTGTGAAGAAAGGAGGATGCGGCCCCCGCTTTGAGAGAGGAGGGAGCCACTCATGTTTATCTTCTGGAAGAGACTCTAGACTTGAGAGGGCAGTGGTTGGGATGACACGGTCATCTCCTCTAACTGCAGCTAGAGACCCAGACTCAGCAGGCCAGAGCGAGGTCTATGAGCGCACGGCACGATGCTGAGTCCTTCGGAGTCTGTGCTTGGCTCACTCGGGCACCTGGGTGAAAGATGAAGGCCCCCCGTCCCTGCAGTCTCCTTCACCAAACACAAGAAAGAAATTACAGATGCAAATCCTGGAGAACTGTTTAAATATATATATATATATATATATATACATATTCCCACAAAACAAGGGGACTCAGAAATCTCTCTAAAAATAATAAATAATTGAAATTTCAAGTAGTAGAAATAAATAATTAGGGCAAAAATCTTAAAGTTGCTAATTCAGCAAGTTGGTGATTTCTGACAGAATCTTGCTGGGCTCTCTGAGGCCTCACGGGGGTGTCGACAGGGTAAGCTGTTTCTTTCTTGGAAGGTGCTTCACTTTCCAAATGAACAGAACTTCAATTGTTATTACCTACAACTAAAGCAGCAAATTATTATGGCTACAGTGTAAACATACTCACCTGTCTATTAGAAGTGCTTTCAGCATTACCTCTAGGGGCTAGCAGGGGAAAAAAAGAGAGAGAGAGATTAGAAACCAAATATACTTCATTAGTAAAAGGTTAAGTAGACTTTCTCAGGAAGAGATCCACATCACTATAGGGAAGAGTCACCCACTAGCAAACTTTGAGAAAACAGGCTTTACACACATGCTCAGCGTGCAGTGTAAATGATGGATCACAGAAGCCAGTGTATAAACAATTTCCAACAATACAGACACTCTAGTCCAACTTCAGAAGACTGTTCCATTTTGCCCCCAGATTCCAAAGGCGTGTCCACTTGCCACGGAGAGAGCCTCCCTCAGCTTCTCAGGCTCCGCCAGGGAGAGGTGATCCAGGCCCCTGGGACCCAGCACATCATGCCAGTGCTCCGAAACCTTTGGGTTTACGTTTAAAGCATGAGAATCATTTAACTGGCTTGGCTCAAAATAACTATTCCCAAATCCTGCTTGGCTCCACCTCTTAGCTTGAGCCTCTTTCAGGACAGGGACCTGGGACCTCACCTGTGGAGACACTTTCCTGCCCAAAACCTCCACCTGGAATTCCAGTCTCCCCCCATCACCTCCATAGCAAGCACCACCCATTGCAGTGGATTTTCCCTATTTATTTCTTGTTTCCACACTGAAATGTAAGCTCTAGAAGTACATGAATTTTTGTCTCTTTCATTTACTGTGGTTTTGCCAATGCTTAGAGCATGAGCACTTGACAAATATCTTTTGAATGAGTCATTAGGTAGAGGGCACCACCCTTAATCCCAAATGCCTTGATTAATTGTTAATGACCATTCAATTAAAAAACTAAAAAGCAAAATTATTCCAGGTTTAAAACTCTTCTCTTGCTATATTCAAGCAGACAGAAACAGCATGATCAGCTGAAACACAAATGTATTAAGTAAATTGCAAAATTATTGAATAAAAAGTAGCTAAATGGACTTTTTCTTTCACTTGCAGGTTTGAATGATTCAAGGATCTGATAATGGCTGTCACCACCCTCCACTTTGTTTGGCCTGCAATGACAACTTTACAGAGAAAGCAGGCCTTGGGCCGTTGGCCCAAATTTAGAGAATATCAAACTGATACTTTGAATCTACTCTAACCAACTGGGCTGTCAACAATTGCCAGATTTTTCTTGGTTTCTTTTACAGTAAATAGTCTACTGATCACTGGAGGTAGCCACAGATTAAAGTTAAGTTACAGCAAGAAAAGTTAACATTTCTACGTGTCTGGAACTCTGCTGCATAGATGAAAAGAATATAAATTTCATTAATGACCCTGGATGAAATATTCCACTCAAGACAGAGTAGGGAAAAACTCTGTGAAGAAGTTTTTTTTAAATACATAAAGGGCAAAAAAATAAACTGCTAATTAATTTGAATGAAACAGAATGTACCTCATTAAAATAAATATGAAACCATGCCACATCCATGAAAATAGTCTCCGGTGAGAAAAGGAGCGTGCACCTCCCAGCTCCCAGTGCCAAGCTTAGCGATGGGGGTGGGGGGTGACGTCATGCTATCAAGTGACACTGATCACTCCCAGGTGTCACTGCACGTGGTGCAGCGGCCATCAGGCAATATGCCTGAGAGAGTGTAGCCAGCATGGCAACTTGGGTGAAAACATAATTTGGTCAAAAATGAGCATTTCCTAATTGCTGATTTTTTGTACAATTGTCATTTTAGAGAATCATGAGGACATGTCATCTTTTGTGAATTGTTTTTTGAATGCTTGGAAAATATTTTTTCTATGCTCTATCTATTCCTCAATATTTTCCAGGATTTTTTTTCATTTTTGCATTTTTTATAATAGCAAAAATTGAGATCATGCTCCTAATAATATGTCTTAGTTGCAAAAATTTAAATGCAAAATCTTGTTTAATTGCTTAAAGTAAAAATAAATGTGATTAAGTATACATATTATGATCCCATTTTGTAGTGAAAATCATAGTGCATAAATATGGATATATTTGTTGTTGTTCAGTTGCTGTCATGACACCATGGATTGTATGTATATATGAACAGAAATAGTGTTTGGAAAGCTATAGATATGGTCTGATTTTTGTCTTAAAAGATCACATGTTATTTATGTTCTTTATTTGATTTCTCATTTTTTTAGAATAAAAAATGCATTGTTAAGTAGTTATCAAAAACAAAAAGAAAGAAACTGGTAACAGCTTGGGTATTTAGAAATAATCCCTCCTGAATATTTATGTTTCTTTGACTTTTCCCTATTCAAATGACACAGGATAGGAAAACATAAACAATAATAAAATTGAAAAAAAAACTAACAGTAGAAAAAAACTAAGAGAAATTCAGCAAAAAAAAAAAAGGAGCTGCAAAATCAGCTGATTTTTTATCCGAATCGCCATGCTCATTTTTTAACAGGTTGTCACTTTTACCACATTAATTTATTTGGAGGAGGTCAGGGGCCATCTTTCCTCGTAGCTCAGTCGGTAAAGAATCTGCCTACAAGGCAGAAGACCTGGGTTCAATCCCTGGGTGGGGAAGATCCCCTGGAGGAGGGTAGAGCAACCCACTCCAGTGTTCTTGGCTGGAGAATCCCATGGACAGGGGAGCCTGGTGGGCTGCCGTCCCTGGGGTCACAGAGTCGGACCCGACTGAGCGATGAACCACCAGCACAGGGGCTGATGCTCTCTGTCCCGGCTGAGCTACAGACACAGGGAGGCGCGCAGACCACCATCTCCCGGCTCCAGACTCCGCTCTCAGACCTGCTTCGCGTTTCAACTGTGCTGCAAGCTCGGCAACAGGAAGGTGGGATCGTAAGACAGCAGCAGTGGGAGAGGCCCCCTGGACCCCACCCGGCAACAGGGACCAAGGTGTTGGCCGTGGCCCAGCAGCTGGAACGGCGCTCGGGTTCCGGGAAGAGACTTGCCCAACTGACAGCACAGCTGGAACTCCGTTTCAGCCATGGAAATGACTGGAAACAGAACTATTGAGCTGCTGATACACAGGCTGAAGCTTTGGTCGGGGGCTGTGCACTGGGTCCCCAAGCGGCTCCCTGGGGTCCCCAGTCTGCTCTTCAGCATCAGAAGGCGGCCTCGTGGGGAGGGCAGGCTCCCCTCCCCTCCCCAGGACAGAAGAGTTGAGACGCGCCTCCAGACACCACTGAGCGCTCTCCTTTCCAAACCGCTCCCCTCTGACCACTCCCCGACGGTCTGCCAGCGTCTCCACGGACAGGGCCCTGCCGTCAGATGGCGCATCACACTTGCCCCCACACTCAGACTATCAGGACCATTCCTCTGTCTTACTCTCTGCAGAGACACGGAGAGTGGGCGGGAGTGGCTGCAAAGCAAGGAGAAAGGCTTACCGTGGCGCCTCCTTGTGTCCGCCTTGCCCTCCTCTCCCGTCGCGCCCAGGCAGCCCATCAGCTCTTGCAGGGAGATGGACTTGTCGTTATTCATGTCGCAGTACTCCACAAACTTCTTCACGCATTTCTTGGGTTTGGACTTCTTCCGAAGAAATCTCTTGAAGGGCTTGATTTCCTTTTTGCCGATGTCCCCGCTGTTGTTTTTATCCAGCAGTTTGAAATACCAGTGGACCACTCTCTCCTCCAGCGTGTGGCTGGGGTCAGGTTCCGAGAGCCTGGAGGACACATGGGAGGTCAGGACCCCCGCCCCAGTCCTGGTCTGTCCAGAAAGGCGCCCCCGCCCAGCTCTGACTTTCCCCGATGGAGGGACCTGCTTGTCGCCCTCTCCTTCCTGCGGCATAAGGCTGCCTGTCTTTGCCCTTCAATATAATAAAGATTTTTAAAAATAACTTAGAAAAAGAGATTGGGCAAAAATTTTCAAGCTGGTTTCAAACTTGCAAATGGCACAGTGAGTTTGTATAGAAGGGTCACACATTGGGTGTTGGCAGGTCTTGAGGACCAAACCCCGTGGATGGCCACTCCGACCACAGGATGCCCGTCTCCACTACCTGGACCCTGAGGTTTCTACTCCTTTATCTGTGCTCGTGGGCAGGCCGTTTATGTCACAGGCAAACGAAAAGGTGAAAATTAGCATGTGTCCTAAAGTGGCAACCAGACATCTTACCCTGGATTGAAAAAGAAAGTTTGATATTTTAAGATTTAAGTTAAAAACTCTTCCAGAAGTTCTGCATATAAGGCTGATCTTGGAAACCCCGATGTTACGACGTTGTTTCTCACTAAGCGGAAGATGCCGCCAGGTGCTCATGGAATCCCTGGTCCTTGCTTCCTTGGCCGGCTGTCAATCTCTGTTCCCATGAGCGTCAAGAGTGAGTCAAACACCAAACGTTCCCAGGTATTAGGGCTTTCTGAGACTATTGACTGTTTCTCAGACTTTCAGAGGACCTTCTAGGATAGAAACTCATTTACTGCTTTCAATTGTAGTCTTACAGAGAAGAGCAATCTTTCTGAGAATATAAGATGTCAATCTGAACTTTGGGTGGTTTCGTACAGTTTAACTTTCTACTGGATTCATAGCCCTGCCCTTTATTCTTCTCCATTCTGACTCTTAAGCAGAGACAGAGAGAGACCCAGAGAGGGGGGCTTTGAGCCAAAGAGACCAGAAATCTTAGATCAGCTAGAATAGATGGAATAATCAAGGTTTGGGGAGGAAGGGAGGAAGGCCAGTGCTCTAAGCAAATAAAGACAGTGAGGTTCCCAGTCAGAAAATGTGCTTTAAGATAAAGAGACTGATGATCACTAATTAACAGGGGAGAGCCAGTGCTTGAGACACCGCAGCCATTAAACACTGGAAATGACCCTTCTGTGGACGGACAGTCGCCCACAGATGCAGGTCAGCTTCGGGGACTCGACAGTCTCTCAGGAAGCGGAGCTCAAAGCCTCAGCCCCAGGACCATAGAGCATTGGCCGGGCGCTCAGGGCAAGACCCCGAGGTTCAGAAGTCAGACTCTGAACAGTGATAATGCAATTAACACCCCTGAATCGCAGCCCTGGAAAGGGTTGAGATGGTAAATGTTACGTCATATATGTTTTACTAAAGAAATCCTATTTTGAGAATTTTAAATCAAACAATTTAATTCAAAGTATTTATAAAACCCAGTGACTAACTCTGAAACGCCATTCCGAAGCAGCGAGCCCTCTGGGCCGGGTTCTCTCACACCTCCCTCTCCCCCGCCCAGGGTCTGCACCCCAGCCTGATAGAACCTGGGGAAACCACAGGGCCTCGGCCTCAGCCCATGCCGGCAGCATCCTCACAGGACTGATCATGTTACAGGAAAACCTGCTAAACAGACCTCCTCCAGACACGGGAGAGGACCTCACGCTTGGGGAGAGGTCTCCTCCGCTCCGGGCCCTGCTGTGCCCGCTAAGCTGACCCCCGAGACCCCAGTGGCTGGACTCTGCCCTCCAGCTTCCCAGAGTCCCCTGGCGACCAGGCTCCGTCCTAGCCCCCTGCTCTGAGGTCAAGGGCAACACACCTGCCGGGGGAGGAGGGATCGGAGACGGCGTGGACCATGTCCGTGGACAGCGCATCCAGCACACTCGTCAGAAACTCGTTCTTTTTGGAACCAGGACAACCTGGGGAAAAAGAAAAAACAAGTATGGACATCTTTTCGCATTTCCCAGAACTCAGAGAGTACAACGGATCTCCCTGTAATGGAAAGAAGGGCTGGCTGAGGGGTCAGACATCTGGGTGTCAGGCACTTCGTATTGGTGAGTTCATCTGAACACCTGCAAGCACTCTGCAGTCCACACGTGCTGATTTTAAACCCCAGCTTCTGAAAACTGCAGAGTCTAAGGTTTCTTGAATTGTTTCGTGACACTGAGATTCCCGGGCATTACCATCTCACTGGTCCCCAAAGCGGCAGTCCCAGGCGGGTGGCATCACTGCCCCTGTTACGCAGGAAGCTCCGAGGCTGAGAACCACCCCAAGCTCACAGGGCGGGAGGAGGACACGCTGGCATCTGGTCAGATGAACCTGAGACAGAAGATGGCTCGTGGACTTCGAGTAATTCTGCAGTGGACTTCACCCAAAGCTTAACATTCCACAACACTCTTCACCTACAAGAGGTCACTGAACTGTCCCTAACGCCCCTCCACCCTAGCGTTTCGGGATGAGGAGACGCGGCTGGGCTTGTCTTTCCTGGACTCCAAGAAGCAGGAGGAAACCCCCACAGGGATCGGATGGCAGAGCTGTGTGCGGCCGCCAAGCACTCAAGACCCACGTGTTTACACAGTCGGAGAACTGGGGTTTCACAAACCTCCTTTTGACACTTGAGTTTTTGTTATTATTATTCAAGCACATGTTAATTGCCTGTAGCAGAAATCCATTTACGCTGGTTTCCACTTCGTTAAAAACACATATCAGAAAACAGATGCAAATCCCTAAGGGTTAGGGGAGGGTGAAAAAAGAGCTGTGTTGTTCCCCTATGAATACAATTAGCAAAGTAGATTGTGATCTATAGGGGAAACCCCCAGGGAGAACGTTACTTTTCAAGGAAAAAATAAAGTATCACATTAACCATTCCCTGGGGAGAAAGCAGCAGACTTGTGGCTGCAAGCATTTCTGGGACAGTCATCTGGACGCGGGGACTTCGCCCACTCCAGGACGGGCAGCGCCCCTCACCACAGCGCTGAGCTCCCCCAGAGCAGCCTGCCGACCCCCGAGAGGACAGAGGGCAGCCACAGGCCTGCGCGTGCTGGGCTCCAGGCCAGCCGCACTGCCAGGGAGGCTGGTTCCCGCCCAGGGAAGGCAAGGGTGTCCCCAAGGGCGTGCACCGCCCACCCCGGCCCAGCTGTCCCCCCACCGAATTCCCACACCCCGCTGGCCTGCGGACACCAGAGAAGGGTGTGGGCCCACGTCTGGGGAAGGCCAAACTGACGGTACTGCTCCGGGCTGGACAGCTGTAAGGACAGAAGACCCCGGTGTTTTGTGTGGTGAGTATGACGCCACTGGGGATCAACCCCGGTTACACTTGCTGCTAATTTAATCATATCCCCCAAATGAGGTAAAGCAACACAAAGTTTTTAACCAGAAAATGAGATATATTCATCATGAAACACAAGACTAATAGCATCTAAAATGTTTAGAAGGCTTTAATGCACAGAACAGTTAACATGGAAAGTTTAATCTACTTCTAAACCAAGAAATATTAAGTCAATGCTGGTATAGCATTTTTTTTAACCACGGTGTAAATTACAGATTTTAAAGCACAGGTATCTTCCTGCTGAGGGTTATATTTTGCATTTGAGAGGTCACTTCAGTCCAACAAAAGAATACCTTTCATGTTTATTTGCAAAGACACTGAACTTCACTTGAGTAAAGAAAAGGACAAGATGGTTTGAAAGAAAGTAAAAGTGAAGTCGTTCAGTCATGTCCGACTCTTTGCGACCCCATAGACTGAGGCCCGCCATAGACTGTAGCCTGCCAGGCTCCTCCGTCCGTGGGATTTTCCAGGCAAGAGTACCGGAGTGGATTGCCATTTCCTTCTCCAGGGGATCTTCCCAACCCAGGGATGGAACCCAGGTCTCCTGCATTGCAGCAGACGCTTTACCCTCTGAGACTGAATTTCACTTGAGTAAAGAAAAGGACAAGATGGTTTAGGCACCAAGAGATGGAGCTGCGGCTCCTGAGATGGTTCCCGCCCACGCTTTGTGGATGTGGACACGAGCTTTGATGGGAACAACTGGGAATCGCACACGCAATGCCAACCTGCGATGGGCACCCCGACGACAGTGCTGTGCTTTCTCCACAAGCCCATGTTCAGACCTGGATGGAGGCCTGGCACTCGGGGGTGAGCACTGCTCAGATCCAGCAGACCCCGGCACGTGGGTCCACATCCTCACCTGACGGGGAGACGATGCTGGGTGACCTCACACTCTCAGACCTGCAGCTGCTGGTTTCCAGGACAGCCCCTCATGAAACAGAAATAACTGCACCATCTCCGAATACATGTGCGGACAAATAGGGCCGGGCAGCACCCACTGTGGCCAGCATCCTGGGAAAATAATCCCTACACAGAGGATGACATGGCTGGATGGCATCATCGACTCAATGCACATGAGTTTGAGCGAACTCCGGGAGACGGTGAAGGACAGGGAAGCCTGGCGTGCTGCAGTCCATGGGGTCGCAGAGTCGGACATGACTGAGCCACTGGACAGCAAAGACAATATGTCCAGGGTGAGGCGGTACCGAGGGCTGATAGACCGAGGATGGAGAGGCGGCAAGGACCGCCTTCACCTCCTGCCTGCACCTCACCCCGTGGCTTTCCTCAGCTCTCCTGGGAGGACGCCTCCTCCTGGGGACACAGGAGTCCCAGGCCTGCTCATCCTCCACGATATTTGTAAAAATGAGATGAAATCAGAAGGAAAAAATCAGAGAGCACACGATTAAAAAGTGGCTTCTGGTTATAATGAGAAATGACAGCGGTACCATGAAACAGACTGGGCCTCCCGAGGAACCTCAGAGCTGGGGGGCAGAGGGAGCGGGCCCCCCAGCCATCGGACTTCCCAGGAAGCACAGAATGGCCCCAGCCTCCCTCACACTCGCTGCCTCGGGCCGCGGGCCACAGCGACGACCACAGACCTCAGTGTCCTGCCTGCAGACCATGGGCCGTGGCCACGCAGCCTCCCAAGCCCCGAGCCCAACTCAGTGAGCCACTCACCTGGGGATAGCGGGTGCCCACCCGAGGGGGCCTGGCCTCCCCCGCAGCAGCTCCCCTCCATTCCTTCTGCCCACAGGGCCTCACACGGCCCTCAGCGCCTGTAAACCTCGTGCTGGGGAAACTATGGCCGGAGGCTCCAGGACGGGACCCAGAGTCACCGCTGACCTGTGTCCACCCACAGGCTCGCTCCCTGCTGGACGTGGAGCAGGCCTGGAGGGCTCAGGGCAGGGACAGCCACGCACCAGCACCTTCCACAGAGACCTGACAGCCCATTCAAGAGACGCTTGCACGGGGAGAACCAGACTGCCCTTCTCAAAGTTAGAAGCAGAAGGACTGCAACCATGTATTTACACATTCAAGGCAAAATCCAGCATCCTGCTTGGCTTGGAAATGCTCAGTCGATTTCATTTATCTGTGAAATCCAAGGAAAATACTTGGCATCCTGTCGGAGTCCTGAGCAGACACCTGGGTTCTAATCCCGGCCTGACCCGCGTGAGCGGATGGC
The DNA here is from genome assembly GCF_054371585.1 of Giraffa tippelskirchi. Lineage (NCBI taxonomy): Eukaryota > Metazoa > Chordata > Mammalia > Artiodactyla > Giraffidae > Giraffa > Giraffa tippelskirchi. The sequence continues at coordinate 165,236,015 of NC_137283.1, read as the reverse complement.
CGCGTCCCAGCCTCGGTCCTCGGGCCCAGCGAGCCCCTCAGCAGCGAGCCGGCTGGCCGCTGCTGCCCAGACACCAGGCGCCGTGTGGCCCCAGGGAACCTAGTTTCATAGCTGATGCCTTAAAAACTATTTGACTTGTTAACTCTTAAAATGAATGCGTTCTGCCCTGCCTATGAAACATCTTTATTTTTAAAAATAGACGTTTTTGGTGTAGAAATTACTGACTTCAGCAACTTGACTGTTTCACCTTTTCCCTTTTTCTTGCAAATACACACGGAGACATTTTCGGGGCTGAGACCTTGACCACGCTAGGAAACTCCACTCCACATGGTTACCGGTATCCGCTTCTCTCCCCTCCCCAGCACACTCAGGATCGCCCTCGAGAGGAAAGCCAACACCGAGACAGGGAAGGCGGGCTGGCGATGTCCTCAATGGATGGTGTACATAGTACATAGTACATAATACGTAGTACACAGCGTTGGACCATGTCAGCCAACACCAGTGCCTAACTGAGGTCTGTGCGTTGCCCAGCAGGTGAGGTCTGGGGGTTGCGGGTCAGGGGACAGTGACAGTCATCAATCGAGCTTTAAAGCATCTAGCACCGAGTAGGCTTAAAAGTGTCATCTGGCTGGTTTATTATTTCACATGTCTGTAAAACTAACATAGGTGAGAAATAACACGAAATGGAAATAAAAAGCCTTTCTCTGATTTTTTGGATCCCTCTGAGGAGCTGTGTGCGTACGTGCCTGCACATGTATTCATCCCACGGTTAATTATCTACTTCCCTGTTTACAGTTTTAACTCCTCAATTTTGGAAGTCTGCCTTCTCCCAAACTTTTAAGAATTTATCATACAAATTTTCAGGGAAGTCTAGTTTTGTGCGGTTTCCCAGAGTGACATGAACACATTTGACCTACAGGGTGTGGGTCAGAAGCGAGAGCCACCACCTGCTGCCTCCAAAGGTTGTGAGAAACTGCAATTAAGTTGCACCTGTTCCTCTAGAAATGTGACGACAAATACTGATAACTGTCTCTCTGCAGTGAATTATACCCACTCTGGCCTAAAGACTAACACAATTTACAAATTGCTGCTGCTGCTGCTGCTGCTGCTGCTGCTAAGTCGCATCAGTCGTGTCCGACTCTTTGCGACCCCATGAACCGCAGCACGCCAGGCCTCCCTGTCCATCACCAACCCCAGAGTTTGCTCAAACCCATGTCCACTGAGTTGGCGATGCCATCCAACCATCTCAACCTCTGTCGTCCCCTTCTCCTACCTTTAGTCTGCAGATTTTAAATCCCTTTATTTCATGTACAATATTTTGGACTACATAAAAGCGGCTGAGTGGTTTGCAATTTCTTTCTCAATTACCTTTGCCTGAAAGTGAGTGCAAACACAGGATGAATCATGCTACTTTTTTCCCCTGTGTTACTGGTGGGGAGAGGGGAGCTGCAACACGCTCCCTGCACAAACCACGTGTGCCGGAGCCGGAACATCACCTCCGTCCCCGTGTGCAGAGGAAGCGGGTTTGTTCCCTGGAGGGAGACTCCTCCTGCAGACGAGCAGGCGAAAGTGAGGCATTGAATAAGACCATCCTCAGGCTGGTCAGTTATAGAAGTGGGGGATAAAATGGCAGGACCCTGGTCCCTACAGTTTAACTCAGAGCAGAGCAGTGGAGGAGAGAAGGGGAGGTCTGCAGACTCTGGCGCTGCGTGGAGGGCCCTGAGACCCGAGACACGGCGGGGAGACCGTCTCCAGCCTGGAGCGTGAGGGACCGGGCTCTCTGCTGTGCAGCCTCCGACAGCGCAGCCTCCGAGGTCTGCTCTGACCTCCACCTGCCCACGAGCCCACAGCCCCGCTTCCACTCGGCCAGAACACCAGGCTCCTCCCTAGTCCAGGCTCTCCTCAGCTAGACGTGGAGCTGGCATGTTGTTTCCCACGCACTGACGTGCCCCAAACCCGTACAGCAAGCCCATCTCAGGCCCTGGGGTCCTGGCATCCCACCTGGGGCCCCAGGATCCAGAAGGGGTCCCCGCACCTGGAGTTCCTGCAACTTCACTAACCCTACTTCCCACCCCCACACTTCCACCTCAGGACAACCTGCCTTAATTTAATAAGTGCCTTTTTCTTAACATTTAACTTTATATGCAGTTCAAATGTTAAAAACATTAAACAGAAGTAATCAGAAAAATTCTTAAAACATGTTTAAAATGCATCTGCAGCTAATAAAAAGTACAGAAAATATGTCTTTCTAAACATCCCCACTAGCTGGGAACTGAGTGTCACGGTCGAGATGATGGTGTTCGGACTTCCCTGGCGGTCCGGTGGTTAGCAGCCTGCCTGCCAGTGCGGGGCCACGGGTTCCATCCCCGGTCCGGGAGGGTTCAGGTTGCTGCAGAGCCACTGAGGCAGGGCACTGCGACCACTGAAGCCCGTGGGCCTGGAGCCCGTGCTCTGCAGCCAGAGAGGCCGCTGCAATGAGCACTCAGTACCGCAACCAGAGAGGAGCCCGTGCTCGCCACAGCGACGAAGACCCAGCACAACCAAAAGTAAGTAAACAATACAATTTACAAAAAAAAGAGGACAGTGTTGGAACCAGGAGGCCCCCGCACTGCAGGAGAGACATAATCAAGACGCCTCCTCATATGTTTTTGGGCTTCCTTGGTGGCTCAGTGGTAAAGAACCCACCCTCAGTATGGGAGACCTGGGTTCAAGCCCTGGGTTCGATCCCTGGGTTGGGAAGCTCCCCTGGGGAAAGTCTGGAAACCCACTCCAGTATTCTTTCCTGGAGAATCCCATGGACAGAGGAGCCTGGTGGGCTGCAGTCCATGGGGTCACAAAGAGTCGGATACGACTGAGTGACTGAGCGTGTCTGCGCACGCGCGCGCACACACACGTTCATACTTCGGGACACCGATGTGGGACACAGTAAGTTCATTCTCACAAAAGGCCCTAAAGGAAAAGCACAAAACTTTACGACCTTCAGATTAAAAGCGAAATCACTACTCCTGTGTATGAGCTCTAGGCTTTCATCTCTTCTAATATTTACATACTCTATATATTTATTTTCATATTTTCTACACATTTTTTCATTCTAAACAAAGAGGAGTTTTGGACTGAGGCTATGTTTTGATTACTTAACATTCATTAATGCATTGGTGAACATCAGAGCTTGGCTAAAGTCGACGCCTAAGGGACCCCAGAAGTTATTCTCCTGGAGAAGGGGTCAGAGGAAGTCGGGCTCGGAGAGTCCTCCTCCTGGTGCTCTCAGTGCCTGAGGCTCCTTGGGCTGGACACGCCGCGCTCGGGCCTTTGGTTTTAGTTCTCCTTTGGGTGGGTCGTCTGAGCCCAGCACGTGTGCCAGGAACTGGCAATAACTGATGAGTTCAGTGGGATATGCATCCGAGAGACGGTGTGTGTGTCCTGAGTCCCCTGCACTTCTCAAGGACGACAGTACGTCCTCAAACATTTGTGTGTAACTCTTAGCCATACCTTCCGGGAGAAGTGCCGCTTTTACCCTCAAAGAGCTTAAAAATTGAAGCAGTGGTGACGAGACAGGAGGGCTGATGGTGACAGAAGAAAGAATCCGCTTGCGGGAGGCACAGGCTTTCCTCAGCTCCCACGCTGGGGACGGTCCCCAGGGAGCTAAGAAACGGGAGCCTTTGAGGACACACGTCCCTGTGATAACGAGGTGTCCTGACCTGCAGATGCCGTTCCCAGGATGAGGGTCACCGGTCATGGTTCCTGATTCACGGGCTTCATCCTCCCCTCCCTGTCTCTCAGACTTTGCCCAGCCCTTCTCCTGAGCACAACGTCTTGAATGATCCCTGACTGTGAAACGGGTGCACGGAGCATCTTGAAGACCATGGAGGAGTGAGCACCCACTGTCTTCTCTTGAAGCCTGGCACACCGGCCCTTCTCCCTATCCTTGCTGCAGCACCAGACATGATGTGAGGTCGTGTGGGCAGCTCCCTCCACTCAACTCGACCAGACAGACCGTGGGGCCATGGCGGGGACAGAGCACGTCCTTACCCCAAGAGGAGGCTCCTGAGGAGATGTGGCCAGTCCACGTGGTGCCAGCCACCCTCTGGAGGGGCTCTGACTGCCAGGCTCAGCTCAGTGCCCCAGCGTCTCTCCAAGAACCGAGGTCACCATGCTCGGGAATCATGTGTGTCTATTTACGACTCAGGAGGGAGCGGTGATGCCGTGCTGGGTACAGAAGCATTGCTTTCCGCTTTTGAACACACGTATTTCTTTATTCACGGCGCATTCTCCACCAGTGGGCCCAGCAGTGCAGGCAGGCATTGCTGATAGCATCTCTGAACTATTCCCTGAGACCAGGGGCCACCTTCCTGTGCGGGCTGATCCAGGGCTGCCCCTGGAAGGACAGCTGCTGATGGGCAAGTGTCCTAGGGCTGGGAATGCAGCAACAGTGACAAGGTTCTTACTGCAGCCCTAGGGATGAGGGCCACATGCCTGGCGGGCACACTGTACCCACAGCTGCACCTGTCCCTGACCCGCGGAATCTAAGGTGACATCCCATGAATGAGAACAGTGGATGGAATCTCAGCTGCGTAACCAGACCAAAGCCTGGCTGATTCAGGTGACCCAGGGGTGCAGGGAGGTCTCTGCCCCAGGAGCTCGGCATGAAGACGCAGAGGACACAGCGCCCCTCACCCCACAGCCCAGCATCCGCCCGGCCTGGCCAGAGGGAGGAGCGAGCGGACGGCCTGGGCCCAGCGCCCCGCAGGCCATGAGGCCTGGACCCGGCCTGGGCATCCAGACACAGGCTGGTTGCTTTCTTCCCGCCTCCCCTCCAGGGGAGACAGCTTCCTTCCCGGGTTCCCAGTTCATCTCCTTTCAACGCCTTGCTCTATGGCTCAGCCCTCTCACACCCTTAATGAGGAACTGAAGAAAGAGCCGGGCTAAACAGCCAGGTAGACAGCCTGCGTGTTTTCACACCACAAACCCGTAAAAAGCCCTTCATCTCCGTCGTAAAGAATAAGCCTCTGCTCTGCGCCGTGCTTGTAAATCACACTTTAAAGCACCCATGACCTTGACTGGATTTCAAGTGAGGTTGCCTTTTGCTACACTTTTAAAATATTAAGAGTGAGCCAGTGTTTTCATAGCCATCCCAGAGCGTTGGGCGATTTCTGCCGCCTCCTTAACTGCCAATCAGCGCCTGGGACCTGCAGCAGAGACGGAGCCTGGGCCCCCGCCCTTCACTCCGCAGAGGCTCTGGGCCTGCCCTGGCTTCCCTCCCTTCCTTCTGCCGGTCAGACCCCCCATCACGCAAGGTCCGCTGTGGAGGGAGGGGGAGGGGAGAGGGAGGGGGAGGGACGATGAGGAAGGGAAGGAGAAAGCGAGGGCTGGGACACAGGACAGAGGGAGAGAGACCTCCACCACGCAACCACAGTAACCGCAAAACGACGTGATGGTCCACAACAGACTCGAGGAAGCAGGAGGTGAAGGGCATGGCCAACGACGCCCAGTGACCCACCAGCCAGTCTCTGGGCCCCCTGGGGTTTAATCACCCAAAGGCATGCAGCGGTCACCTCCTCGGAGCCCCAGACACGGAAGCAAAGCTCGTGAGATGACAGAGTGGGCCTGCGTGCTGCCGCCTGGGAGGGGGGTGGGCTGGGGCCGCCCCCACTCACAGTCCCAGCCCCACACCCCCGCACCCCCGCATCAGGCAGCAAATGGAACAGGGACCTGCGCCATCTCTGCACCCTTGTGATTCGGGCGGAAATTTAAACCAGGCACGAGGGATAAGAGGTAGACGCCACCCCACCTTCAGGTAGGTGCCCTCAGCCGCTGTGCCAGTCACGGGCCTGCAGACTCTCTGCTCTGCCGAGGCAGAAACTGGACACCTCTGGGAATCTGCTCGAATGTCTGCATCTCAGGACCAGGCCAAGTCCCAGTTTTAATCAGTTTCAATGCAAAGGCGAGCGTGAACCTTCACAGATAAACACAGTAAGGAAAGCTGCCTTGATGATTTTTCTGTTTCTTCCCTACAGAATGGAAGCAGTTATGTTCTGGGCAGAATTTGGGCGAGTCACCAAAGGCTGAATCTTGCAGAAGCAGAAGGTAGGGTCACATTTTGGAAAGGACTCAAGCAACATGTCTTGGGTTTTGGGGTTTTTTTTCCCTTTATGTCCAGACCTGCCACTCAGAGCCAAAAATGGCAAATTCAGCCGAGAATTTGATGAATGAGACAAGAAACTACAGTAGAATCTAAACAAAGAAAACTCTATACTGAAAGCATCGACTTCTGAAACCTTTCTAGGGTGAGGGTGCCGAGCCCTCTGGACCCCATGGTCAGCCTGCCGGGTCCAGCCGGGTCCGGCTCAGAGCAACTGTTAGGGTGAGGTGCCGAGCCCTCTGGACCCCACGGTCAGCCTGTCGGGTCCAGCCAGGTCCGGCTCAGAGCAACTGTTAGGGTGAGGTGCCAAGCCCTCTGGACCCCACGGTCAGCCTGCCGGGTCCAGCCGGGTCCAGCCGGGTCCGGCTCAGAGCAACTGTTAGGGTGAGGGTGTCGAGCCCTCTGGACCCCATGGTCAGCCTGTCGGGTCCAGCCGGGTCCGGCTCAGAGCAACTGTGCATGAACAAAAGCACACGAGAGTCATTTTCTCCTTTAAAAAAAAAGTTTGCTTCTTCCTCGTGTCACTTCAACTCTGCCTGAATTTCAAATTCTTCTCTTTGTCTGAGTCACAAATAGCATGACTGATAACAAGACAACATTCCAGACTTGGAAGCTGTTTTGATGTTAGTGACCTAAACGTTACTGACCCCACATATTTCACTGCCTGATCCTGCTGTCTTCCTGGTGTCCTGTCCACCAGGATGGGGCGGGGTGGGGCTCAGGACCACGCTGACCACAACCGTCCCCCCTGATGGAGATTTGCCACTTTCCTCACCAGCCCTGCAGCTCTAAGACTGACCTCCGCTTCACTGCCCTGTGCCCAGGGTCCTCCATGCCCACCCCAGCCCTCTAAAGCCTCAAGTCTGCCCAGGACCCTCCATGCCAGAATCCTCAGCCTTCCTCCCAGCACCTGATAACAACAAAGAAAGACTGTAACCTCAAAATAAAGCTACTTGAGTACCACCACCACAAGAGACGCTTTAAACACATCCATGTCTGACTCAGCGACCGGCACTGTTTGAAACTATGGCCCCAACAACATGGGGTTTCCTGGCTTGGCAGAGTGATGAAGCTGGATCTAGGGGTGAACACAGAGTCCAAAGAGGTCTGCGCTTATGAACTTGCGTTTCCATCAGAAAATGTGTAATGACGTCCTTCAAAGGCGCATCGTTTCTCTTGGGACTAAAGCCTGTAGTGCCCTAGGCATCCATGTGGAGTGTCCCAGAGGGGCCAGTGGGCTTGGCTGGGCAGAAGCTGGTGGGGCTGGAAGTCCCTGTCGGGGCGCAGGGGGCAGGGGTTGGACCGGCAGGGGCTGCCCTGAAGCTCCGCCTCAGTGAGCAGAGCGGAGAAGCGAGTCTCGGTTTGTGCAGCTGCATCGGAGCCGACAGGTCATGCATCACGCGGACAAACTTGCCAGAGAGTCCTGGTGGGAGGGAGTGCCCCAGTGAGGGCTGCATGCTCAGATCAGCGCGTCCTCAGGGGCCCAGGGCTCAGTGCCAAATATCCACTGCACGGAGCAGGGCTCCCACATTAGGATCCGCATTTATGGAACAAACGCTCGGACTTATTCTCACGTACCTCCTGGAACAGTTTGGAGTGAAAGCCCTGGGCATTTCTCACCAGAAACTGTCTGTTGAACCCATGAACATTCTATGTGGAAGATTCCTGCTTTCAAAGCTGACTTAAAACAGATGAATTCACACCTTTACCTGTGTTAGTCTCTCAGTCGTGTCTGACTCTTTGTGACCCCATGGACTGCAGCCCACCAGGCTCCTCCAAAAACAGAGGGTGGGGGTGGGGGTGGGGGGTTAACACAAAACACTAATGAAAATAGAGAATGAAGGCTTATAAAACGAAAGGCTGGCATGGGGGCTGGAAGCCCCTCGAGCACCAAGGTGCCCCTGAAAGGCAGCCGGGGACGCAGTGGGCTGCAGGGCTCTGGGCTCCAGACGCCCGCCCTGCACAGAACTCCAGCCCCACGGGGCCATGCCCAGTGCCCATCAGCTCTGCCCAGGAGGAAGCCCCTCTGAGTGACCCCGTCACCGCCGAGAGCCTGGACACCATCGGAAGAGCTGGGTCACATCCTCCGTGCAGGCTCACCACCGCCTGCACCACAGGGAGATGGCTCTGCAGTCTGGAGTACAGACCCTTCCCACGGGAGCCCGCTGGGCGCTGCCCCCTTGGTCCCCTCGGGAGCCCGCTGGGCGCTGCCCCCTTGGTCCCCTCGGGAGCCCACTGGACGCCATCTCCTTTGTCCCCACGGGAGCCCGCTGGGCGCTGCCCCCTTGGTCCCCTCGGGAGCCCACTGGGCGCTGCCCCCTTGGTCCCGGGCACCTGCCCAGCCCCCCTCCTCAGCTTAGGACCCTCACTTCTCAACCCCTGGGGAGGGCCTGTGCCTCTCATCTCTCATGAGAGTCTGAAAAGCCCTTGGTAATGGGCCCTCAGAGTCAAACATCACACAACGTCGTGTTGGAACAAAGCTCAGAAACTGACCAAGAGCCACACATTTTCTAAAGAGTGGAGGGAACCAGGAGGGAAGCCGACGGCACTGAGGTCTCTGCCTGGAATCAAGCAGAGGTGCAGACAAAGGCGTAAGACGTTCCTGATGCTGTGCGGGGTGTAAACCCCACAGCCTCCCGGGGGATCTCCCCAAGCCGCACAGGGGCCCAGACGTTGGCCAGTTGTCAGTCTAGGAGCCTCAGCCTTGAAAAACAGCTGCAAACAGCCACCTCCCATTTTAGTCACAGGCCGCTCTCAGAACCACATATTCTGAATACGTCCCAAAGGATTCTTTGTCAACTGGTGCAGCTGCTACGGAAACTGTATGCAGGTTCCTCAAAAGCTTAAGACTAGAACTGTCCAGTAATCCCACTTCTGAGTATTTATTCAAAGAAAATGAAAACCCTAATTCAAAAAGATGCATGCATCCCAATGTACATAGTGGCATATTACAACAGCCCAGATATGGAATTAATCTAAGTACCTGCCCAGATGAACGGTAAGAGATGGTGTGGTGTGTACACACAATGGAATACTACTCAATCATAAAAAATGAACTTCTGCCATTTGCTACAACATGAATGGTTTTGGAGGGTATTGCACTAACTGAAATAAGCCAGATGGAGAAAGTCAAATAGCATATGGTTTCACTCATATGTGAAATCTAAAAAACAAACAACCAAACAAAATAAATGAACAAACTGAACAAAAACCAACCCCCAGATACAGAGAACAGGCTGGGGAAGGGGAAGGGAAGGTGGGAGGGAGGAACAGGTAAAGGGGTCACCTGTGTGGTGACTGGTGGAAACCCCACTTTGGTGGGAGATCAAGGCTGTGTAGACAGAAGTAGAAACACAGTGTTGTACATGTGAAGCTTACATGATTTGATTATCCAGTGGGAACTCTTGATTTTTTTTCTTTAATTAAAAAATAAAATAAAATCACAATCCTTTGCGGTGAGAGCTAACTATGGGAGATGTACATTACAGCCTGGGCAGGAAGGGGTAGGGCTCAGGGACCTCCCGTGCACGCGTCAGCCTACAGGGTTCCTGAGAGGAACATCCCGGTGAAGGTGGCCATCAGCTCATTTCAGCCTATGTGCGTCATTACAGGCACTGGGCCCTGTGCTGGGCCGACCTGTGACACGGGCTCAGCTCCACCCTCAGAAGACCTGGGAGGTGGCAGTGTGCATCAGCCCTTAGAACAGCCTGCTGGATGGCGGCCATGCCAGGCTCCCCAATCCAGGCATGTGAGGGTGGTGTGTCCACCTCCCAGCACCCCCTGGTCCATGTAACGGCGTGTCTGCAGCCAGCACTTACCAAGGACACCGTCTGGGCTCACCTGCCCATCATCTCTGAGATGTGCAAGTTTGTCCCAGAAATGAAGAAACAGGCAAAACACTTTTCAGACCTCTAGGGAGGAGGCAAGTCTGCCATGGCTTCTCAAGTTTTCAAATGTCAAGAGATTTCGTATACACACATTTCTCCACATTCAGTGATTATCTGCAAATTTACCAAACTTTATTCTCCAGCTCATCCACAGCCCTGCTTATTCTGGGCAAAAGAAACGGAAAGGAACCTGGCCACGGACGAAGGATGAAGGCATTTTAGTTCACATTGTTAGGAGAGAAGTGGGAACCTGACTGGCTTGGCTTGTTCTCCTTTTACACAAACTCCTAATGGCAGGAGCAACCTCCATTCCCAGGGGATATGGATCCAACTGGACCAGACCTCCCAGGCTCCACCTCTGACCACCTGTTATGTCTCCGCAGGTGATAAAGGTCAGTGGACTTGCCTCTGGTTCAAAGGCCTCAGGAAGAAGGTTTGATGTCAATGGACAGACCAGCGTCCATCTCTAAGGAGCTTTCCGAGGAAAGGCTGTGAGGTCCTGTCTTCGGTTTTCTCATTTCCTAAAAACCTTTGCAGGGATGTGCCTGATGAGGACTTGAATGCTCTCGTGGCAAACCTGGAAAGGGCACCGAGAGGAGGGTCGTCCCTAATAAGCTGGGACAGGAGTCTAAAATCCATGATTCAAAGTAAAGAGGGGATCCTTGAAGAAAGATCACATGCACGCTTCTCACTTGGATCTGCAGTTGATGACTGTAGCTGGAAATCCTATCCTCCTTAGAAAAGTATGACGATATGATTAAATATGAAAACAAAACCAGAGGAACCACATCCACCTCTTCCTGGAATAGAAGCTCTTCCAAACGGGCTCTTAGGCTCATTTATCACGTGGTTCTCACTTCTGCCCTGTGCCCAAGGTGCTCATTCTCCCTGAAATAGCCTCCATTCTCTGCCTACTTGTGTCTTTCCCATTCCTAACAATTTATCTCAAACCCACTTTCTCCAGGAACACACACTGCAGGGTCCGGCAGGCACGGACCCTCTTCTCCGACCTCCCAACCCCACCATCAAACTCCTATTCCTGAGCTGAGTTCAGGGCCCAGCGCTCTCAGGCGTCGTCTCCAGGGCTTCTGGGGGTTGGATGGGACTGCCACACCCCGTGGTGTCAGGCCAATGGCACAGGTCTCTGCACTCAGAGATCCTGCTGTCCACCCAAAGCTGCCCCCTCCCAGGACAGCGCAGGCTCTCAGCAGCTCTGAACCGAGGCAGGGCCAAGCACGCTAGCCCTGGCTTGTCAGGACGTGATCACGCAGAGTGACTGTCAGCGCCCCCTTCACGCACACGTGTGACCTCACCGTGGTCTCAGCCCACACTGCGCACCTTCATGCACACGTGTGACCTCACCATGGTCTCAGCCCACACTTGGCACCTTCACGCACATGTGTGTGGTGTCAGCAGGGCACGGCTGTGAAGACGAAAGGCGCCCTGTGGTTGTATTTATGGGAGGCGTGCATTGACAACCCCAGGAAGATGGCAAAGTTCATGCCCTACATCAGAATAAAATTAGATTTAAGAAATGAGAGAGACATCAACATCCAGAAAAAATAAGGGTAAAGCAGACAGTGGAACATAGGGCGAGTTTCATCTCAGCACCTTTGGTGTAGACGGACCACTGCAGGGAGAGAAAGCCAATCAGAGGAAAAAGCCCAGCGTGGACAGAGCAGGACTGAGTGCGCCAGAGGTCAGGGCCACTTCTCCATCCTGAAACAAGAGAGAGCCTGTCTCCAGGACCGAGCACGGCAGTGCAGGGGCTGACGGCGCGGCACCCGAGTCTCGGAAAACAGCAGTCTGCAGGGCTGTTTGTAAGGTCTGCCAGTGTCGGCCTGGGACACAGCCTGAAGTGGGCAGAGGCATCTCAGCAGTGGGCGGCCCGTGGTCTGTACACACGCGCCTCCGGCTAATCTGAAGTGAAGGCTCTAGAAGACCAAGAGTGGGGACAATTCTCTTGTGCAAACTGTGTGCATTTTTCTTAGATTTTGATAAAGATTGAGCTCCTCCCAGACACTGGGGACCTGGAGAGTATCTCTCCTCCGAGTCTGGTTACATGAGGAGCCGTTTGCCTTGAGAATCACATGAACTGAGAAGCCTCATGATAACACAGACCGGAGAGAAGGGGCCCCTTCTGCGGAGGCGAGGGCCAACTTCTCCTCCAGAGGCAGCTGGCTCCACGCATGCACAGAGAACTGGGCAAGAAGGCCCTGCACCTCGAGGGCCATATTGTCAGCCTAACAAGGGTTTTTAAGCAGGTGCAGCCCAAGTCTCCTTCAGCCATCATCCTCGGCACCAGGAGAGACCCCTGATTCAGAAGGACATGGACCCTCCAAGATAAAAAGGCTGGAAAATACAGGCTTATGTACCCGCTGGAGGTCTGAAAGTTTGCTAACTATATACCAGTAAGTGGTCACTTACAGTCATAAAGGGTTGACCCAGAGCCTCTCTTTGGGGGCGACGATTAGAGAGTAGGGACCTTGCCTTCTACAGCCCAAGTGATGCAGATTGCAGTAGAACTTCGCAGCCAGCAGAGATGAGACCCCAGTGGTTGCAGGCGTGTTTGTGGGAATGTCATGGCTAAGCTCCATAACCACGTTGCCCTGGTAACCACGTTGCCCTGGTAACCATGTTGACACCGACTCTTTCCTAAAATGCACATAAAAGTGCAGCTGCATCCCAGACTCCAAACCGTCCCAAGTACTTCGAGCTCGGCCTGCAGAAATCTTGCACACGTGGCCAATTCCTTCCAAAAAGGAAAGGTCGCAGAGGCCAACAGCCGGGTTCAGACGCTTCTGTCTCCAGTTCCCCAAGCCACAGCGGCCTCGCCCCCACCCCGAGGAGGAAACGGTAAGTCTGGTCCAGGCCCGTGAGCAGAGCATCGTGCTGCTGGGGGACACGGCCTGGGCGGAGCTGGGGATGGGCTGGTAGCACCCACATTTAAGGAGAAGAGATGCCTTCAGCATCCGATGCCCTCCTAAGCAGTTAGGAACTCGTCTCTAAGGCATCAAGACCTCTCCGTGTCCCTCACTCAGGATCGGATGCCGGTCAGGCGGAGGAGTTTCTGCACCCACCAACACTGCGATTGTTGACGTTCCATTTCCTTTGCATGGAACCACTCAGCTCAGCAGGTCCCTGACTGACTACAAAAGCCAGCTCACTGTCCTCACCGCGGCCGGACGGTGTGCGACAGGCCAGTGACAGTGTAAAAACAGGGTCCACTTCCTCCTCACCAGGCGGCCGCCTTCCCTAGGGAGGAAGCCCAGAGGCTTCTGTTTGTTTCTTCTCGGCTTTGAGCTGCTTCCTGACGGTGCAGCGGGCACTCTGGGCAGGGCGGGTGGGCACAAGGTCACGTCCACCTGCCAGACCCAGGAGTCCTGGGCCACCTACCCCCAGCCCACCTTCGCTGTGCAGACGCCCTCGCAGAGTCCAGGAGGCAAATGACACTTTCCAGGAGATGGTGCATGAAACCTACCAGCGAACTGAGGCCGAGGCACTTACTTTTACTAGGAGGAAAGAGCCTGAAAATAAGACCATCAAAGCCCGATGCCAAGATGGAAGAAATGAAGCCTAAGGACACAGGCGAGAGAGCAGGACTGACTTTTGGCCCAGAGCCTACACTGGCCAGGCCTCCTGCAGACCCCTCCCCCCAGAGCACACAGCGGGGACCACTCTCGGCTCACCCGCAGCCCTGGCACCCCGAGTCCTACTTCCTGTCTCTGCCGGGCTGGAAACGGACATTGGACTGGGGCGTCCTGGTGAGTGACCTGTAGCATCACCCTTCCCCACGCACCCTCATCTCAAGCTCCATCCCAGGTGCCTGAGGCAAATGGAGAAGGGGCAGCACAACCCTTCGCATCTCCCAGGACCCCGGGGCCCAGGTGTCCGGTGGCTCTGGGAGCAGACCCTGCACGGGAACCTCTGTGCAGGCCAGTGGGAGACCTGCTGCACAGGATGTAAGGGGCCGGGAGTGGACAGGGAGTCCACCCATCCCTGTTAACTCTGCTAAATCATGCCTCATCAGACCAGACGCAGACGGTGTCCACGGCGGGTGGGCATGTCTGTGTGTGTCTGTCTGTGTTCCATGACCAAGGACGATAACTTTATAACAGTTCTCTTGTGGTTCCCTTAACAGTAAGTATATCACTGAGGGTCCAATATAGGCCATCTTATAATGAGAGCCACACTATAAAGAATTTTGATCTAATAAGAATCATGTAAAGGTGCGTGTGTAACTCTGACTGGCATCAACATGATTCTTTAGTTTAAATAGGTGTTACCTGCATAGTGTAGGCATCAATGTGGCAACACCTAAATGATACAGACTCGGTTTATTTAACATCAACATGAAAAGACCCTGATGCTGGGAAAGATTGAAGGCAGGAGGAAAAGGGGACGACAGAGGATGAGATGGTTGGATGGCATCACCGACTCAGTGGGCATGAGTTTGAGTAAACAACGGGAGTTGGTGATGGACAGGGAGGACTGGGGTACTGCAGTCCATGGGGTCGAAAAGAGTCAGACACAACTGAGCCACTCAACTGAACTGATTGCCATCTATAAGGACCAAAGAAAATAGCCTTTACTCGGGGCTGAAGTGAAAGTTCCAGAAAAACATCTCTTTCTGCTTTATTGACTATGCCAAAGCCTTTGACTGTGTGGATCACAATAAACTGTGGAAAATTCTGAAAGAGATGGGAACACCAGGCCATCTGACCTGTCTCTTGAGAAACCTGTATGCAAGTCAGGAAGCAACAGTTAGAACTGGACATGGAACAACAGACTGGTTCCAATTAGGAAAAGGAGTATGTCAAGGGTGTATATTGTCACCCTGCTTACTTAACTTCTATGCAGAGTACATCATGAGAAACGCTGGGCTGGAAGAAACACAAGCTGGAATCAAGATTGCCGGGAGAAATATCAATAACCTCAGATATGCAGATGAAACCACCCTTATGGCAGAAAGTGAAGAAGAACGAAAGAGCCTCTTGATGAAAGTGAAAGAGGAGAGTGAAAAAGTTGGCTTAAAGCTCAACGTTCAGAAACCTAAGATCATGGCATCTGGTCCCATCACTTCATAGGAAATAGATGGGGAAACAGTGGAAACAGTGTCAGACTTCATTTTTCTGGGTTCCAAAATCACTGCTGATGGTGATTGCAGCCATGAAATTAAAAGACGCTTACTCCTTGGAAGGAAGGTTATGACCAACCTAGATAGCATATTTAAAAGCAGAGACGTTACTTTGCCAACAAAGGTCCGTCTAGTCAAGGCTATGGTTTTTCCAGTGGTCATGTATGGATGTGAGAGTTGGACTATAAAGAAAGCTGAGTACCAAAGAATTGATGCTTTTGAACTGTGGTGTTGGAGAAGACTCTTGCGAGTCCCTTGGACTGCAAGGAGATCCAACCAGTCCATCCTAAAGGAGATCCATCCTGGGTGTTCATTAGAAGGACTGATGTTGAAGCTAAAACTCCAATACTTTGGCCACCTCATGCAAAGAGTTGACTCATTGGAAAAGACCTTGATGCTGGGAAGGATTGGGGGCAGGAGGAGAAGGGGATGACCGAGGGTGAGATGGTTGGATGGCATCACCGACTCAATGGACATGGGTTTGGGTAAACTCCGGGAGTTGGTGATGAACAGGGAGGCCTGGTGTGCTGCGGTTCATGGGGTCACAGAGTCGGACACGACTGAGCGATTGAACTGAACTGAACTGAAGTGAAGATTAAGTGAATCTCTATGTGTTGAGGTGGACGCCTTGCAAGTTTTCGATAAGCTCTCCCCAGTACGAACGCCGCTGTGCTTTTTGGAGCTGCTGCTGGCTTTTCTGGGGCACTTAGGACCTGTCATTCACAAGCCTGTTCATGCTTTTTTAAATAAGAAATGAACTCCCCACATCGGGCAAACCTTCTGCAGGATCTAGTCCACACTCCTCAATGGCACGCGGTCCCATCTTGCCGAGCCTCCCACCCACCTTCTCCTTTTACCGCTCAGGCACCTCTGTGCACCGCATGTGTCTCTACTAGCTTCCTTGGTTTCACATATTCAAAGAATTTATACAGACAAGCCCCGGATGCTAGACCCAGCAGATAATTAAAGAGATCATTTCATCCACATTCACTGATGTGAAACTGGAGCCAAGTCACCATTGGATAGATGCACCAGGAATCCAAGCCTTCTCCCTAGAGGGGGCTTCCCGAAAGGACTGAGATTCTGGCGTCTGCTAAGGGGGCTGGCGGGACGCTCAGGCCCATGCCGAGCACGTCCTGCTTTGTCAGAGGTGAGGGAGGCGTGCCGTGGGCCTTAGAGAGATGGCCTTTCACATCCGACAGCCTTCCTCCAGCAGGGCAGAGAAGCAGCCCGCTGCTGCCACGTGGCGCTCTGAGCCCCAGCTTCCTGGTAGGGGAGACCCCCGGCAGAGCTGTTGACACAGCACCAGCCTCATGCGAGAGAAAGGCTTTGGGTCAGTGGTGGGAAGACAGGCACTGCAGCAGCTCGCTGGACAGAGGGCAACCTCCTCGTCTCCACCGAGTTCGGTGGCAAGAGGTCAATCAGACATAATGCAGAAGCGGACTCTAGGGCTGGGCTTTCTGGGAGAGTAGGATGTGCAAGAGGAGTCGGTTCACGCAATAGTGAAGAGTGAGGCCAGCAGATGACACGGCCTGACCAGGAAAAGGGGTGCTCCCAGGAACGGGGGTGTGCGTGGCTGTTGTCCTCTGGCTCCTCATGTTGTTCCTTTCTTTTCTTCAAGATTTTTTCTCTACGAGAGAAATTATAAAAAACAAAATTCCTATCCTGTTGCATTTGAATAAACAAATTTACCCTCTGCAAGGTAGCAAGTGGGGATCGTTTAAAAGGGTAAAATGTTAAACAAAACACTGACTTCACTTTTTAGAGTCGGTCAAAGGGCGCTCCCAAAACTGCTGCTTCATGACAGACGATGCATGTTTCTCAGGAGATTTTAAAAATCAGAAATGTATCACTTTCCAGATTTAAGGAATCTCTGATGATGATACCATTCTGTATCAACCATCAGATTCTAAGATGTGTGATTTTTAACAGAGGGGGTGCCTCAGACTCTCTTGAAATGAGGTCATTATACATTTTAAATACGTTAATTGATTTAATCAGAAAAGCACAGAGAAAAGATGGATAAGTGGATGAGAACTCAAAACTCAAAACCTCTTCTGCTGTAAATCACACCTGACACGTCTGTCTCAGGGATTTGTTAAAGTTAACTAACAACCAAAGGCAGTCCACTTATCTTTTTTGGTCAGAGGGAGAAATCCTTGATTTTTCTGGAAAAAAAAAAAAAAAGTTGCTCTTGATTCAACAAATCAGAAGAGAGCTAAGAAAAAATTAAATCTTCCCTGGGGAAAACATTCTAGAAGTTTCTGTGTCTTGCTGGTATTCCTTATAAACCAGGTTTTGGGACATTTCCCACCGTCACTGGTCATTGGGGAGTGTCAACGCCGGCCGATGTACAGCTTATGTACTTAAGCCCCAATTAAATTCTCAGGGAATGAAGTTATCAGGAAGAATAGAACTCGAGTTCTACCATCGCTAGGCCATTCTCTCAGTCCAGCCTCTATTCCTAGAGCAAGAAGCCGTGTCAGGCCAGGACCCAGCGCGGGTAGTTGGATTTTGCCTGTCTCCATTCCCCACTCCCCTCACAACTTCCGCAGGGGGGTTTGTTTTTGACTCTCACTCCACGGCGTTGTCGTTGTGCGGTGTTGGGGCCACCACACTCTGCCAAGCGAGTCCTAACCCAAATGGCAGTATCTAGGGTGCAGGCGCGATATTCCTGACGTTGGCACAGAATCCAGAAGAGGGCTTTCAAGAGTGACATCGTGATGTTTTCAGATATAAAGGGAAAAGCCTGTTATACATGAGTCTCCATTCCCTTAGTTTTTCTAATTGCTACAACATCACTTTCTTATGTAAGAGCATCCATCCTGGGGTCATAAAACTGCAATCTTCGCCCCCGGAGTGTTGCCACTGGGTCCTGAGGAGCTGAGGCCCCCAGAGTGTCTGGCCTCGGCCAGCGGCTCCGTAGGCTTGCGTTTGTAAAGAAGGAATTCTATGTTGTGAGAGGGAGATAAAGCAGAGAAGCTCCAGTGCGGCTGCCGTGTTCAGATCGTAAGTGCAGGAGAACAGGATGATGGGACCGGCAGAGCGGTTCCGAAGCGGGCTGGGTGCCGGCCGCGGAGGGCGTGGCAGGAGGTCTGAACCGCTTGTCCGGCAGCGAGGAGGGCCGGGAACGCTTTCTCTGGAGCCGTGTGCGAGCCAGGCCAGGGGTCCGCAGACCGAAGGCTGACGCCAGCCGCTCGGGACCCCACGGCCCGTCTAAGATCAGGATGAAATCAAGGAGTGTGGAGTGTGCCGAGAAAGGACCCGGAGAACAGCGCGTCCACCGCGAAGGGCGTTTACAGCGCGTTTACAGAAGAGGCGCAGGTGCACTGTGGCTTCAAGAGCGCCCCAACATGGAGACGGTGTAAAGAGCCACTGGCTACGGAGAACCGGAGGGACCCCCTGCAGGAGGGAGCCTTCTCGACCAGAGCTGTGGGACACCCGCCCGTCCTCGCCTAAGGCGCACTGTTTAAGTGACTGAATTCTGGGAGGACATTGGTCTGGTTGTGGCGGAGTCTATGAGGACAACCTAAATTAATGCTGAGTTGACCAAAGAGTTTGTTCAGGTTTTTCCGTAAGATGTTGTGGGAAAAAAAGGGAATGAACTTTTTGGCCAACCCAATAAAAGGGAGTTCAGGCCAATTAAAGTCATTTTTATTATTTTTTCAAGTATACACCGTACTTGGGAGGTTTGTAAAATGGTTATTTGAGACAAAATGTTGTAATAAAGAGACAGGAATTATTTTTCATAGGATAATTGTTTAGCCACAAATTTAACATATTTAATGGTGTTTGAGAACAGTTTGTCCTCTTGAGTTATTTAAACTGTCTGTGAAACATGACTAACACTATTAATTTGTCTGGCAGATGCTTTTTCACGATTAATACAGATCTAAACTCCTCTCCTTCTCTCTTCAGCTTAGTCAAAGCTCCCAAAGTGACGGAGGCCAAGGCTTTACTACGCTAACATAACCGGTGTTAGTTCTCCCTGCCGTCTTAAAGAATGTTCTTAAATTGGCTATTTGGACTTTAAAAACATATATGGCTCTAAAGGAAACAATGAAAGCAACACAAGTGAGATTCTTCTAAAGTATCTCTGGGTGCGTAATGCCAGAGCAGGGGTGTTTGCTGTGACCCCCACCCTAAGCTTCCCTCCTTTCCATCTTTAGAGTCAGGTGACAGGTCCACCTAATGCAAGACTTTAAAACAAGCTAGCCTACCTTTTTTTCTAACATTGGTGAGTTAACTTTACCTCACTAACCCTCCTTTACTGTGTCTGTCTAGCTGTCTTAACTGCATTTTCCGTGTTTCTTGCGTCATGCACGACGCCCCGTGCTCAGAGCCACGCGTTTACCCAAGTGTCTCTCATCTGCTATAGCTGGACTGCCTAAGTGCATCATCAGCTTCCCATTTCACCTTTCCCCTGGTGGCTCAGCTGGTAAAGAATCGGCCTGCAATGTGGGAGACCTGGGTTCAATCCCTGGGCTGGGAAGATCCCCTGGAGAAGGGAAAGGGTACCCACGCCAGTATTCTGGCCTGGAGAATTCCATGGACTCTATAGTCCGTGGGGTCACAGAGAGTCAGACACGACTGAGCCACTTTCACGTTCACTTTCCCCAGCCCCAAGGCCTCAGTTGCTGACACTCTGCCCCGGCAGATGACCCTGTTCTCTGGACGTCCACACAGGCTCCCCAAGCCCGGAAGCAGGTGCGACGCAAGAAGCGCCTTAGTGACCACCAGGCCCAGCTCCAGGCAGGCCCAGGGTGAGACCCGCAGCGGGAGCCCCTGCGCAAAGCTCACGAAGACGCCCTGATGGAAACGGTACACGGAGCCAGTGTGGCTGCTCAGTCCACGGCCGAGAACACGCGCTCACAGATACTCAGAGACAAGCTGAGTAGCGGAACTTGCCCACTCTCTTGGTTAAGAGGTAAATGAGTGGATTAGCTGTACTGGGACCCCAGGCCCTTTTGTCTCTGGACACGCTGCCCCTGGCAGCTCATAGGCTGCTCCAGGTGACGACGGGGTGGAGAACGGCTTCTCACACATGCCTCATGGACTTTCAAATGCACACACCCCATTTGGGGCGGATGATTCTCTAGGGTTGAGATGTGCATTTCGTGGTGGGGAAGCGGGACATGAGGGTGGGCTAAAGCTGGCGCGGCCTCCTCCCAGGGACCTGATCTGGTGACGACAGCCCACACGATGGGGGACACCTAGCCGGCCCAGGAGCCCCAGGAGGCTCCTGTTGCTGGTGTGGATGGGGCTCAGAAAGCTGCTTAGAGCCTGCCTGGGGACCTGGCCACAGGGGGTCAGCGTGCCTGGCAACAGCTGAGAGAATTCCAAGTCAAGAACAGTGGACCGCCCACCAGCGGTGGGCCAGGACGAGCATGCAGACCGCCTTAGTGAGTCAGAGATGGCACTTGAAGGACTATGGAAAGAAAAAACCAGTCTCTCCACTTGCCTGCCCCTTTTAAGCCACACTTTTACCCAATGTTGAAAATTTTCACCAGGTCAGACCTCTCACCCCTGACCCCAGGGCGGGTACAACCTGAAGGTTAAGGACAGGTGTTCCTCAGGATTTATTCAGCAGAATCAAGAAATAACCTTTACACTCACTTTTCTCCATTTGCTGCCAAAGTCTTAACAAATGGAAAAAGTGCCTGACCATCTTGTAAGTCACTTAACATTTGCAGTGACCTTTATTGTTCTTTCCTCTGCATGATAAAAACACGCCTTTGCTTCTTCATCTTGTCTTTATTTGTTCTGGTTCTATTGTGGATGAGTAATCACTGCAATTTCCTCCAAGCTGCCTCCAATTTCTCCTCATTCTCTTAAAAAAAAATGGAGAAAAATATCAACGGAGCTAAATATTCTAATAAAAATCTCACTAAGACTTCTGCCAAGCGGAGCACAACCGTTGCTTCCCATTTCTCACCTTTTGGGTGCCTTCTGCACATCCCAGCATCTGATCTACATTCTTTATTTTAAGAAACGGTAAGTAAAGGATTCGTTTCACACTCAATCCCTCGTGTCTGATCAGGTCTGTCCCAGTTCCTCGTGAGTGATCCAGTGTCATACCTGAGATGGAGCCCCTGGTCCCCCACATCTCAGGATTCCTGTGTCATGAATCCTTAGGATGGAAATGACTTGTGTGCTTTCAAGTGAGTTTGTATTTGCAACATCCTTTCCTCAATAAAACTGGACTTAACGGTCCATTTCTTTGTCACGCTTTCTACAAAATGCAATTTTCTTCTAAAGGATTAGTCATATTATTCAGCTACAAAGTTAATATTTTAAATTTTATATTTAGTCATCAACCTCAACCGGTCAACTCATCAACCATCAACCGGTCAAAACGTAAACTAATGGAGCTCAATCTCTCTGCCAGGTTGCTCAAAACAGTCCCGTCCATGTCCAAAATTCGACCCAAGCTTGGAAAGAGTGAACCAGCAATGATGCTTAACTGTAAAGTCATCAAACAGCTCCTAATGCCAAAACATTGTTTAAAGTCCTCTCCTGCACACGGCACACCTGCCCTCACCTTTGTGCAGCTTCGTCCCAGCCCAGCCCAGGGAGGCAGATGGCAGGGAGCCTCCCGGGAGTGGGCCCTGGCGCGGACGGCCCTGGGGAGAGCTCAGCTCGGGCACGGAGCAGCTGTGGGGCCCTCAGACAGTGTGCCTGTCCCAACTCAGTGAAAGCAGAGCAGGGCTGTGGAGTCGGCTCTTGAAGCTGAAATTTCTAGGGGGTGGAATTCTAGCACCGCCTATTGTCTGCGAAAGAGCCCCAAAGGCCCAGTCGGCCTGGGAGGAGAGTGAGCCCGCTCCCTAAGAGCTGGGCATGCTCAGCACAGGTGCCAACCAGGATAAGTCGCCTCTGGGAAAGTGTGCTGGGCCAAGGTAAGGGTCATTTTATGCTGCTTCAGGAAATGAAAATTAATTTGGAAAGTGTTTAGAATCTGCTAAAATATTGCTTGAGAAATTCAGGTGGTGCTTTGAGGGTTTCTCATCAAAGCAGTCAACACTAAAGGAAATCAACCTTGAATATTCATTGAAAGGACTGACTCTGAAGCTGAAGCTCCAATTCTTTGGCCACCTGATGCGAAGAACTGACTCATCAGAAAAGACTGATGATGGGAAAGATTGAAGGTGGGAAGAGAAGGGGATGACAGAGGATGAGATGTTTGGATGGCATCACCGACTCAATGGACATGAGTTTGAACAAGCTCCGGGAGTTGGTGATGGACAAGGAGGCCTGGCGTGCTGCAGCCCATGGGGTTGCAAAGAGTCGGACATGACTGAGCAAGTGAACAACAACAATGGAAGTGAAGCTCTGCTGTGCCTGCGATTGCTGAGGCCTTGAGAAAAGAGGCTTCCATGGCCACTGACTTCCACAGGCTCTGTTCAGTGGCCTTGCCCGTCCTCAGAGAGCCTTTTGGGTTAGGAGGAGCCGTGATCTCTGCCGGGCTGAGCTGGGTGCCAGCACTTGTTGAGGGGGGTGGCAGGGAGTAGCTGATGGCGCTGGTTTGGGGGATGAAGCGGGAACTTGAGGAGGCTGCTTTCAGGCACCAGAAAACCTAAGACCCTTCTCAGTCACTCACCATCCTCTGGTCTGAAGCCCCTGAGAGACAGCAGAGTGGCCCTGAATGGATGGAGGAAAGAGAAGCAGGGAGGGGAGTGAGGTCCTCCCCGTGGACTCACCTGCCCTCAGAGCTCTCTCTACCTGCCCTCCATCCTTGAGCTCTTCCTTGTTGATTGTCTTTAAATATCTGATTGCGTTGCACCATAATGATAACTACCAGAACCAGCGACTGAGCCATCAGAAGAGATTCAATGAAGCAAAAAGCCAGAGGACAGTGGAAGCCTGATGAGCCTGTTAAAATTGTCTCAGAGAGACAACAAGCCAAAAAAACCTGTCTAAGTGTAAAAGACACAAACGGTCTGATCAGCACCAGTTAGAGGAAGTCATAAGCTCTAAGCCACAAAGTAACTTATTTTTATTTTACTTGTAACAAAATCTTCCTTCACCTATCTTTCCCGCCAACTCCCTCCACGGCTCCTTCCTTAACACAGACCAGGAACCCAGGTCTGAGGCTGAGCACTTTCCAGGAGCCAAAAGTAGGCACCTCTTTGCTCACTGAGGCCTCTACCTATATCCCTGCAACAGGCATGTAGGTAGCATCCAGTGGCCTTTAGCTATCACATGTGGTTATGGGTCTCTGCCAAGGAGAGAGGACAGGTGAGTTCTCCTCCTTGGCAGAGAGCCTGAGGTTGAATCAGAACAATGAGCTCCATCTATGAGGTCAACCCCTCCACACTAGACATCCCACTCATTGAAGACACGTTCTGTGCCTTAAAGTCAGCAAGACCCCTGGGTATATCGAAGTCTTCCAGTGTCACTCAATACAGAAGAGTCAAAAGGCTCAGAAGAAGACGAGAAAGGGGCTTCCCAGGCGGCTCAGTGGCAAAGAATCCACCTGCCAATGCAGGAGACGTGGGTTTGATTCCTGGGTCGGGAAGATCCCCTGGAGAAGAAAATGGCAGCCCAGTTCAGTATTCCTGACTGGGGAACCCCAAGGACAGAGGAGCCTGGTGAGCTACAGTCCACAAGGCTGCAAAGAGTCAGACACGGCTTAGCGATCAAACAACAACAACACCAACAAAAGATAAGAAACCCGCCTGGTGGGCTTAATTTGCAAACTCTTTTCCAGGGGCCCAGGTGCTGTGCCGGCTGGGGGTAGGGGGGCATTCTAGGGTTCAGCCCCCATCTCAGAAGGACCATGTGGGGACAGTGTGGGTCCTGTAACTCGACGCCCACAAAGCAGCACTGGGTGCCCTGGATGCTGTGGGAGCACACGGGGAGGGCATCCGCTGGCAACGGTCTCCCCAGCGAGCCAGGTCCTGCAGGAGGGCTGATAGGCAGCGTCCTGGCTCAGAGACGCCCCACAGCTGTGAGCAGGTGATCAGCAGCGCCCTGAGGAGCGGGAGGGGGTGAGGGGCACGGGCCGGCCAAGAGTTGGGCAGATAGATTATTCCAAGTGCCACCGAGATGAAGAGATGCCAGTGCAAAACCAGGCAGGACAGATCTGCAGAGAAAGGCGTGGTCTAACGCCTTTGTTGGCAGTCTCTCTTGCACGAAGTTTGACTCCTCTCAGCTATGACAGTCAGTCGTATGAGGTACATTACAGGATAGAAGAATAAGCTCTGAGAGTCAAAACCATGACCCAGTTCTCAGGAACTGACCCCTCAGGCTGGACTGTGATGCCTCCACAGGGCCAAGCACTGGCCTCCCAAGATTAAGTGACCACCTTCCCACAGTGGGTGTGAGCCTGAAAGCCCACGCTCTCTCCTACACAGCGTGTAGACGAACACTTGGCAGTCGGCAAACCCCCTAACAAGTGAGCTGTGTGTGAGGATACTATTGGCCTGGCTGGGAAAATGAGTGACCCTTATTGGCTGAAACTTAATAAAGCTGCTTAAAATGAAAACCATGCCTTTTAAGAAGAAAACGCATCGGCATTGGACTTAGAAGTGTCTGCCTACCCACCATGGTGCTGTATTATTTTGGATACTGTCTTCCCCTCTTGACAAGAACAGCCTCCATCCAGGAGTTATTTTAAGACCTACTTGTTTTTCCCTAATAAGGATAATTATCTTCAAAAAAGCAAAATGATTAAGTGGTCATGAATGGTGCACTCCCAAACATCCACGATTGCAAAATAAGCTGACCTTTTCAGAGTTGGCGTAAAAGGGCTTTCGTGCCGGGACCGGGGCTTCAGGGCAGGACTGGGGGGGCACCTCGTGGCGGCAGCCGGCTCCGCGCCCTCTCGCCGGGCGGGCGTGGCCTCCGCAGCCCTGGGAGCGCCCCTCCCGGCGCTTCCCCGACGTGCTAGCTGTCCTTTCTCGAGGTGGCCCTTCTGACTCCCACACGGGCCCGCAGTGACGTCACGAGGTGTTTCCCAATACGGAGGGTGAGTGGTCCCCAGGAGACGAATGACCACTCCAGCCTCTCAACCCGGAGTCCAGCCCAGGTTGCAGGTCCTGGAGTCCCCAGGCACAGCCCCCAGGAGGAGACAGGAGGGTCGCGTTCTGTCTGTCGCGTGAACTAAGGAAGGGCCAGGTCTCTAACTAACAAAGGCCAGAGCTTGACCGCACACTCATTAATGGCAGTGACATTATAAGGGCCAAAAGCACACAGAGCTTGAGATGGAAGCAAGGCAGTTTCAGATTATCAGAAAGAAAAATGAGCACCTCTGAGACAAAGAGCAGATGGCCTGAAGTTTCCGCCGTGTGGTTAAGACGGGCGAAGGGGCGAACAGTCACATGATGAATGTGCTAAATTCATTCTTCCCTGTTAAGAAAACATGCCGTCCACTGGTGCTAACCCCGATTTCAGACGAGGGAGGGAGACCAGAGGACATCACTGGGCGCTCCTTTCAAGGCTCTGACACGTATGCACAAGGCGTCACTCTGGGGCTCTTCTTCAAGCATGTCTGCATTCGCATCTTCAGGGTCTCTCTTTCCCGCCCTTTCTCACTGTCCCCCCCCCACCCCAAGATCCAGAAAGCATCCTGATTCATGGACGTGCACCCTGGCGACCACTCACGCACAGCCGTGATGTCACGTTCCTCCACCTGCGCTGGAAGGAAGGTGTGAGGTGGGAAGCGGTGTAAGACCTGGGACCAGCGGCTCAGAGTCAGCAGCGGGCAGCAGGCAGTGTGGTTCTGACACAAAGCAGGCCAGGTCCCGCCTTCCCCGCCTCCTCGGTGTACAGCGCCTTTGTTCCTGGGGTTGCTGGCAGTGGACGGAGGTGGTCGGATGGCCCTCCCTTCTCTGCCTCTGCTCACGGGCAGAGAAACATCTCTGACTTTCAGAATCTAAAACCCTCTTTATGGATTCAATGACAGTATGCATCAAGCAAGGACCACCACAGAATTTTTCTAATCAGCAAGCTATCCAGACCCTGTGTAAGACCCAGATCCAGCACACACCCTAAAGAAAAGGTGCTTGAGAAAAGATTTTCATGGTCTCTGAGGCTTTGACCAGACAGACACCATCTGGAGGCATTTAAAGGGGAAAAAAGAAGATGGAAATAAAACAAAACAGCAACCAACTTCGCAGCATCCTACTGATGCCACTGAATCCACCCCCGACGCAGGAGTCAGGTCTCTAACTCCACGATCTCATCAGATGAGCCGCACAGTGGCAACCCAGCCAGGAGGCCATGCCCCTCGGCCAAGTTCAGGCACACCTCAACACCTGGAAGACGCCCGTCCAGGAGGGACTTCAATTTAACTGTTGACGTCATCCTTGGTGTCTCAAAGACACAGGCTTTATGATAAAAGAGAACAGCCTTAAAACATTTCAGTGAATGTTATTTGTAATAGTTACAAGGTTAAACTCACTGCCTCTCTTAATTTAAGATCATTCTTCACAACCAAACTCGCTTGAGCTCCTTCCCCCCGCCCCCAAACCTGCAGGAAAACACAGAGCGGTGGCCCATGAGCCCTGCGCTGCCCCGGGGCCCACTCACCTTGGAGCTGGCGGCTCTTGTACAGGTCCCGCGTTCTGGTCGGATGAGCCCTGGCTGTGTTGTCACATTTCGGCTGCTCGTACCTGGGAGGAGGGGAGGAGAGAGACCAGCCGGTTTGAGACTCTGAGGCGGGCTTGCCTCGGGTTCCCACTGGCTCACACAGCAGGCTTCCTGGGCTCTGGGACACACAGGGTGTCCAGCCATCACGTTGCAGCGTCCGGGATGGATCTTTGGTGACCTTGCAACAACTTAACATCTTCTTCACGGTCCATTAGAACACACATGACACCTCGGGTTCTGTCTGTCCATCCAGTTTCTGCGACATGTCCTGTGCAGGGGATGTCCCCACCCAGGACCAGGCGAGGGGTCCGAGGAGAGGGAAACGCCAGCATCGGCACTGAAGTGGGGGTGGGGAGCGCGGCCACGCCCCCACCGGGGAGAGTGCAAAGCCGCAGAGAGAACCTCAGGACTCTAGACGGATGCATCACTCAAGGACCAGCACGTCCCCAGCCTCACTCATGAAGCTGCAAAAGGTTGCCTCCCTCCGTGTTCAAGCAGTAAAAGAAAGAGCTCCGTTCCCGCCCCTCAGAGCCGACGAACTGGGGGGCCCTGACTTTGAGCAGGCGGACAGGTGGCTGCGGGTTACTTCACGTCAGGGAGCAGGCACTCGGGGGCCCCAGAAAGGACCACGACTCTGCACTGACCTGCCAGTGCGCTCCAGACCCCAGCCCAGGTGGACAGCTCGCGAGCATCCCCCGCGGGGCCTCCCTCCAGGCTCTTCCTAGACGCCCCTAGGGGGGAGACGCAGGCTGCCCCAGGTCACCCGGCTCGTGGGGATGCTGACAGTCCCCGAGGGTGCTTGTGAGAACCTGCCCTCCAGGGCACCTGAGGCAGCCACGGGGGTCAGGAAGGGTTCCCGGAAAACGTGAACAAATCGGAGTGGGTCTGGGGTGGGCGCAGGTGGGACAGTCAGGCTCCAGGGGCCGCTGACTCTCAGGAAGTCAACAAAGCCCCCTCGGTTCTCACCCCCTCCTGCAGCCCAGTTTCCCTTCCACGCTCTCAGGAGATACGAGATTGTGCTCACTTCACAGGGATATTTCTGACTCTTATTTCCCATGTTCCTTGTCCTCCCACCAGAGAAAACGAAAGAATGAGGTTTTTTTCCAAAGGGAGAGCTTCTCAGCAGCCCTGCCGGGGCCCTGGGGGCCGGCCGTAAGGGTCGCGTCCAGCCCGGCCTGGCTGAAACAGCCAGGGCGCCACGGGCTCCCCCGGCCCCCAGACTCTGCATGGCCTCTTTGACACCAGAAAACCCAACACCCCACTCACGCACACTTAATATGCCTTTTCAAAAAGTTGTTTTTGAAATTAAAGCATTCCCGACACACTTTGGAAAACAGTTGCACTATCACGTTTTCACCCAAAGCCATTAACACACATTCTTTGAAATGCAGTGGGGTTAAGGACAGTTGGCATTGAAGTCATGTCATGGGAAAGTGAACGAGGGTGAAGGGACCTGTTACCCACCTGGTGTCCCCTCTCCCACCTGGGGCTGCAACAGGCAGGTGAGGAGCCAGAAATTCACCAGGGGAACATTCGAGAAAGAAGTTTCATAACTGAGAGATGGCCAAGGGTTCACTGTTATGCCTGTTCAATCTGGGGAAGATGAACCCACGCTCAAGACTGAACAACCACTGTTTCAGACTCCAGGCAAGCATCCATGAGGGTTGGGAAGTTGGCATTTGTACCCACGCTAGAGCTGACACCTTCAGAGCCAGCAGCCTGTGAAACGTCAGCTCTGGAGAAAGGACAGGCCAGGTCCCAGCTCCTGACCGAGCAGGCAGAGCTGGGGCCTGGACTCCCAGGGCAGCGGACTGGCCAGCCACTCCTGGGACGTCTCCCCTGCGAGAACCTCAGGCATGGGCTGCTCTGTGTGTTAGGAAGTTGACTTTTAATACGAACCGTGTCCAGCCGGTCAAAGGCTCAGAGCCAACACATGATGATAAGAAACCACATCACTGCCAACTCCATTTTGAATCTTGAACCTCGAAACAGCCTGGAAACTAGCCACATTGCACGGACATCCTGGTTTTGCTCCAAATTTGGGCAGGAGGTCTTAAGAACCCTAGCACTTGTGCTTATATTAAAAAAAAAAAAAAAACTATGTTTAAAGGGCAGCATTCCACTCCTTTTAGAAGAATACTGATCAGTCATCTCCGACTCTTGGTGACCCCGTGGATCGCAGCACGCCAGGCCTCCTGTCCATCACCAACTCCCGGAGTTTACTCAAACTCATGTCCATCAAGTCAGTGATGCCATCCAACAATCTCATCCTCTGTCGTCCCCTTCTCCTCCTGCCTTCAATCTTTCCCAGCATCAGGGCCTTTTCCAATGAGTCAGTTCTTCTCACCAGGTGGCCAAAGTACTGGAGCTTCAGCTTCAGCATCAGCCCTTCCAGTGAATATTCAGGGTCGATTTCCTTTAGGATTGACTGGTTTGATCTCCTTTCTGTCCAAGGGATTCTCAAGAGTCTTCTCCAACACTACAGTTCAAAAGCTCAATTCTTCAGCATGCAGCCTTGTTTATAGTCCAACTCTCACATCCATACCTGACTACTGGAAAAACCATAGCTTTGTCCATAGGGACCTTTGTTGGCAAAGTAATGTCTCTGCTTTTTAACGTGCTAAGTTTGTCACAGCTTTTCTTCCAAGGAACAAACGTCTTTTAATTTGAAGAAATGACAATCTCAAGAAAGAGAATCAATGCCTTTGAAGGCTCAGATAAAACCTTTTAAGATGTGTTGACATTCATCACCACCCTTTTCAATGGTGTTTATTTTAACTCATTTTATGTAAAAGAATAACATCTCTTGATTGTCTGGTTGCCCATCAGATCCCAGGCTTTCTGCCAGGGAGAAATTCGATTTCATGTTCACACAGCTAGTGAGATGTGTGGGCCTGCAGGCCAGGGCCCTCGGCCAGGTAAGAACCGCCTGCAGCCTTATGCCAGGTGGAAAACCCTCATCGGCCGTCAAGAAAGTAAAAGAGAAATCCCTTGGTTCTGGGCGCTAATGCAGCAGCTGGCAGTCAGCCTGGCCCATGTTTAACCCGATAGCTCACACTGGCTCTCCCCACCATCAGTCAGCGACCAGGTGGGAACCCGCCCCTCCTCCCAGGTCTTATCCCACCACGCGCAGCCTGGGCTCACACAGGGGCCCGGGACCCAGCTCACAGGGGCTTGGGCTTCTGTCTGCCGGGATCTGGACGTCTCAGCCAAGAGGTCAGTTTTCACTCAAAAAGGCAGAGGGGCCAGGAGATGCATCAGTGCCTGGTTAGACTCATGGTTCGCCCTGATGACCATCCCATCTGGAAATCCCGCCCTGAAGCTGCTCTCTGCCTCTGTGGGTTTACTGTCCTTGGCACAGGCCTGTAACAAAATGTGTGCTATGTAATGTAGTTACCTGGCAAGATGACACAAGGAAAGAACTAGCTTATAAAGAGAGTGCACTTTATGGCTTCTTACTGTTTGATTTTTAAATTATTCTTCCCCATTAGAAAATATAGAGAATGACTGTGGGGGGGATGTGAACTGTCTACCCAAATATAAATCACAACTAATCTCCCTGGAATGGCTTATTTCAGAAAGCCACAAGAAAACAGCATTTATGCAACAGACAGTATTTAAACAGGAATACAGAGGCTTTCTGCAACCCTGCTGCCCTTCACAGTAGAAGCAGGGCTGTGAGAGGGCTGGGGAGGCTCACACATACGATCAGATATGCCTTAAAGTTGATGATTTTGACTGACTTCCCAGCATGCAAGACTCCCCAGAAATCAGTTTTACCCAAATTCATTTTTCTTGCTAGTGATGGGTTTAGCCATAGTCATATGATCCAATTATGGCCAATAACCTATAAGTTAAATCCGCTAGGGTACTTTTAGGAAAGGTGATTCGGCTCCTGAAAGAGATGGGCTGTGTGTTCTCTGAGAACATGGTGTCTGAATGAGATGCCTGGATCCCTGAAGCCATCTTGTGACCATGAGAGGCATCTGTCCAAGGGTAGTCACAACACAATGAGGACATGAGAGGAAAGTTTTGGGAGACTCTGTGTCCTTGGTGGTTTCACCAAGTCACAGCATCCACTGAAAGGAGATTCCTCCTTCTCTGCACCTCTTCTTTAGATTGCACTGTCCCTCGCTGTTTACACCCATTTGTAAGATTTATCGCTGCTAGAAATGAAGAGCTTCCTAATCGATACAGCCCCTCTTGTGGCCAAAACTGAACTAGATCCTAGCTCTGAGACCTGCAATGTGGGGGCCGCATTCACCCCCTCCAGACTGCCGCTTTACCCCAAAGAGAGCATCAGCTTGCTCCTCAATTCCTCAGGACCTGACCCTGATGTCAACGTTTTGAGGAGCCCCCAGCCACTCCATAGAAGTTACACCCCAACATTCCCTCTCTCCATTTCCTGTGTGTTTTCTTCCAGCACAGCTGTCGTGGGCCAGCACATTGCTCATATCCATCTCATCTGCTCATGTGTTCTGCTTACCGCCCCTTTCTCTCCATCAGAACGGAGGCTCCATGAAGCCCAGATTTTGGTCTCTTTTTTTCCCTGTATGTCCCCTAGGGTGACACCTGCAACGTCGAGGGATTCAAATGTTTGGTGAACAGAAAGTGAACGGATACAGGGAGGGAAGTGTCTCTCAGAGCTTTAAGGGGTGATACAGGGAGGGTGTGTCTCTCGGAGCTTTATGGGGTGATACAGGGAGGGGGTGTCTCTCAGAGCTTTAAGGGGTGATACAGGGAGGGCAGTGTCTCTCGGAGCCTTAAGGGGTGATACAGGAAGGGGGTGTCTTTCAGAGCTTTAAGAGGTCACACCCCTTCTGTGCTGAACTCTGTCACAAATACAACCCACGCTGCGTGGCCTTGGGCACCCTGGGGTGGCTCCGTCCACGCCTGGGTACTGATCACTGGGGCCTGGTCTGGCCAGGTAGAGTCAGGGGAGGTACACTGAGGAACCACAGGGAAAGCTTTCCATGGTGTCAAGAATAGCCACACCGTGTTGTCAGGGCCACGTAATGCTGCTGGAAGCCAGGACAGAAGCGAGGCACAGAGCGAGCCGGTGAATTGAAGATGGAGAGAGGAGGGGACATAAAAGAGGCCAGCATGGCCTTGGACCACTGTGGCCATCACGGGAGGAGCCCCATGGGGATGTGTGGGTGCTGACGCCTCCAGCAGGGCATGGAGCCCACACGGGACCCCACTCTGCTCGGTCACGTCACCGCCTCAGTCCTGATGGTGTCAGGGTCATGACAGCCAGCTCGGAGAAGAAAGAATCTGCCTGCAATGCAGGAGACCCAGGTTCAATCCCTGGGTCGGGAAGATCCCCTGGAGAAGGGAATGGCAAACCAATCCAGTGTTCTTGCCTGGGAAATCCCATGGACAGAGAAGCCTGGTGGGCTACAGTCTATGGGGTCACAAAAGAGTTGGACATGAATGAGTGACTAACACATAGAAACTATTTCTGTATCAATCTATGAGAAACCAAAGGTCAAGTCATATAACCAACAGCTGCAAAAACACCCTCCCTCACATTTACACCATTCCCATGAACAGGGAGCAGGTCTTTTCCTGGAGCGGTTATGAAATGACTTGCTTTGCTCAAACACACAAAACATGAGTGAATAGGTTGGTTTTTGTTTCAAGCCCTTGACCTCAGCACTCTTTCTTTTTTAGCAGTAATTTCAGGACAGATACCTCTGGACTACAGACAGCCATCTGGGCAGCCAGTCCCCTCACCAAAACCGGGGACTAAAGAGGCTGAGGTGACAAGGGATACACTCTCAGCACCCACCCAGCCAGCTGGACATCAGAGCCATCTTCCTCAATGGCAGCCTGTGTGAACAAGGATGGGAGCACGCCCTGCCTAAAACGTCAAGCTCCCAGTCCTGTCAGGGAGATGGTCCTCCCGGTCCTCGTGCCTGGTCCTCGTGCCCACAGGCGTTAACGCCGCGCTGAGAAGCAGGGTGAGGTCAGGCCTTGGGGCCTTGTGTCCACGGCGGGCGGGAAGCCTGCGTTTCTGAGCTTACCTGGTGGACGTGCCGGGGATGGGGCGGCCGGTGTCCACCAGGACGCACCAGCAGTAGCCCGTGGATGGGTGACACTGTACCGGCTTGTAGAGGCCGCCGTGGGCGCACTCGGGGATGACCACGTTGTCATTCTTGGGCTGCCTGGCCTCCTCCAGGGCCGACTGCTGCTCCTGGTCGCACGAGGACACTGCAGTGAGGAGGAGACAGGTGTGAGCGCCCGGGCAGCCTGTGGGGAGGGGCCTGCAGAGTGCGAGGCTGGCCAAGAGGGTCCCCGCGCTGCTGTGGCCATCAGGGTGGACACCTTCCATGAGGGATCTGATGTCCCTGGGCTCCCAAGGCCATGGATGGGACCTAGACCCCAGCGACAGCCACAGCCCTCTGCTCTGGGTCCCCAGATGGAGGGAGTGGCTGGCAGGCACCCAGTCCAGGGCCACCGAGTCACCCCAGGAGGGTCCTGGGAGAACAATCCCACCACCTTGCCCTCCCCAAGAGCTGCCTGAGGCTGAGTCTGCAGCGTGATCAGCCCCAGAGGGCTGCAGGCTCCACTGCAGTGTTTCCCAAACAGGCCACATGGGGGGAAATCGGTCAAGAGGAAGAAGAGGCGTTCCTATTCAGGGCAGCGTCACCGGTGGTGCGAGGGGAGCGCTGAAGCTCATCCACAGGAAAGCTAAACAGCCACTCAGAGAGTTCTAAGAGCAAGTATTTCAATGCATGGGGCTTCTGTCTTCCTATGTTAATAGATTCAGTTTCTTTATTGCATTTTGACATGAGCTAACTTAGATCTCTGGTTTTGTTAGGCTTCCCTGGTAGCTCAGACAGTAAGCGTATGCCTGCGATACAGGAGACCTGGGCTCGATCCCTGAGTCTGGAAGCTCCCCTGGAGAAGGACATGGCAACCCACTCCAGTATTCTTGCCTGGAAAATCCTATGGATGGGAGCCTGGTAGGCTACAGTCCATGGGGTTGCAAAGAATTGGACACATCTGAGCGACTTCACTTTCTTTCTCAATTTTCTCTACTTAGATCCAGGGAATCCCTGGTGGCTCAGCCTGCAATGCAGGAGGTGCGGTTTCAATCCCTCGGTCAGGAAGATCCCCTGGAGAAGGAAATGGCAACCCACTCCAATATTCTTGCCTGGAGATTCCCACGGACAGATGAGCATTGAGGGCTACAGTTCATGGGGTCGCAGAAGAGTTGGACACAACTGAGCAACTAAACAACCACCACTGATTTAGATCCATCTTCTGCCCCGAATAGTTAGATGGACAATGTCTGAGAAGCATTTAGTGTCCATTCTGCTCAGTGATCCTCAGGTGGTAATGAACCTGAGTCAAATAAAATAAAAGGTGAAGAACACTTTATCCCTTACTAGAAATCCACACGAGGTTTGAAATATAATCCAGAGAACACTGGGCACAAGACATGCTAAATGTTCCTGTTCTGCTGAATACCTGGCATCAAGAATTCACACCAGTGAACTAAGCCTCCTCCTCACTCCTGGTAAAGAATTCCAAATATGGGCACTTGTTTCCAGCTTCTGTCCTCAGAGTGGGGCGTCTCTGAGCTCGGCCTCAGAGGCAATCATCTGGAACAAACCTCCCACCACACAAGCCCACACCCTTGGACCCAGGATGGCTGCAAGTCAAGGTTTTATCTCAGGACAGGCTCTGCTCACCTAAGCTGTCTTTGAGGATTGAAAATGGTCTCTTTTGCTTTCATATTTCTCCATAGAAAGGAAAAAAAAACAACCAATATATTGGATGGATATATTTTAAATAAAATCTTTAGAGCAATTTTCTGCCTAAAAAGTAATTTTCTACAGATTATGTCTTAACCCCCTTTGAAATGAACTAACTACAGTTGACAGGAATTTTTTGACTGTCAATGTGACGTCAAACAGGTGGGAAAGCTTCCGAAAGCTAGGAAGGAGTGTGCTTCTGGGGGCACGCTGCCGTGGCTAGAGGCAGGGGCCTGGTGCTCAGCAGGAAGGCCCCTGACCCAGGCGATGACACAGGGACGCTGTCAAGATGAAAGAGGTGCAGCACGCAGTGTGGCCCAAAAAACCTGTTTCATAAATGCTAACTCTCGCTTTCACTGTTTCTCCAGCCCTTAAAAAAGGTCTGGCATATCACAGGCACACCACAAATCTATTGTGAGATAACTCATAGTTATGACATTACTAGTTAGAAAGAAAGAAAGTGAAGTCGCTCAGTCGTGTCCGACTCTTTGCGACCCCATGGACCATAGCCTACCAGGCTCCTCCGTCCATGGAATTTTCCAGGCAAGAGTACTGGAGTGGGGTGCCATTTCTTTCTCCAGGGGATCTTCCCAACCCAGGGATCGAATCCGGGTCTCCCACATTGCAGGCAGACGCTTTACCCTCTGAGCCACCAGGGGAGCCCTGGTTAGAAAACCACCTAGCTTTTTCTTACTCTACTAAGTCCGTTTGCACCATGAAGACAGTCACACATGTTTACTGTTGTGGTCAGTTCGTCTGCGGACTATATCAGCAGATGCTGCTATGGTTGGACCTCAGCACCCACGCTCACATCCACAGGTGAAGGTCACTGTGGGCACCCCTTGCTCTCACTGAGAGGCACACATGGAACTTCCTGCCAGGCTGGCCTCAGCCTCCTGGCGATGGACAAGGACGGTGGGAGCTGCATGGCCGTGAGTCCAGGTTATGTTCTGGAGGATGATCGCAAAGCCTGGGGCAGTTCTGCATCTCACAGGTGCTCTACATCGCTCCATGAACGAGGGGGGAGGGAAGGCAGGGGCCCTTGAACGAGGGCTTGCATTTCTGCTCCTAACAGCAAGCACCCTGGTCCCCACCACAGAGACGGCTCCGGGTCCTCAGCGGCCGTGGAGGAGGCCCAGGCACTGCCCCAGCCGTGGCCACAGCCTTTAGGGCAGCGTGTGGTCTGTGGGCATCCGCGCCACAGGGGCTCTGGGGACCTTGAGCGGTCGGCTGCCCCTGCCCCCCGAGGTGTTCATGTAGCTCCATTAAATTCCCTGTGGCTTTAACTATCTGGAGGTGGACATCGTTGAGGGGAGGGTCTGTAAGTTGAGAATCGTGCCTAGCGGAGTCATGACTGTGAAGCAGGTCAACACCGGGATGCAGCCCTGGTTTCCATCAAGTGTCCTACTGCATTGCTGAGCACACTCGGCACACGTTGGTGGACAGGCGTCTACACTAGGCACCACTCCAGGTGCTGACCTGTCCATGCAGGAGGTGCTAATCTAATTTCAGCTCATGGTTAATACACACAAATGATGGATGCCGCTGTGTTTCTTACAACAGCACCACCCAGTTTCTTAAAAATGCCATACTGATTATTTCCTATAATCCCTGTACTTATCTGTAGATTCTAGAGTTTGCCCAGCTTATAGTTGTTGTGTTGTTTAGTCGCCCAGCCGTATCCGACTCTTTGCAGCCCCATGGACTGCAGTCCGCCAGGCATCCCTATCCTTCAACAATTCCCGAGTGTGCCCAAGTTCAAGTTCATTGCAAATAAGTAGATACATAAATCAAACCCACCCCTGTGTTACATGGCTATCTTAACAAGGTGTTGGTTCCAACTGTAACTGGGAAACTGGTGTGGAATCAAAATGACAATGACTCGTATTGCTTTCTAAAGTGACAGATGAGTTACTTGATCAGATCGAGGCGGGAACCAAGAAGGATGCAGGCTGAGCCACACGTTTTCAGAGGCAACCGGGTCCTGCTCTTGGCAGCCCTAGGAGTGGCTGACCTGTTCCTAACTGGAGCCCCACACTCAGGAGACTCAGCTGACGCAAGGGCTTCTATTCCAGAAAGCTCTCCTGGAAAACACATTGCTTACTTCAACGTTCACTTGGCCCTTTTTCAGAAGTTTTATTAGTGAACAGAATTTATGGTGTGATTATCTGGGCACAAAATGTGTCTCATGCTCCATCCAAGGACATGCTGTATCTATAGAAAGGATTCTGGAAAATTCTTGAAATGGCCCTTTTGAGGATTTTACATCTTATTTGAAGGTTCATCGTAAGCAAAGTAGGATTGATTAAATTGACCACCTCTTAAACTTTGCTGAGACCGTTGTAAAATATGGAAGATATTATTGTCAAGTCAGAAGAGATTTGTGTTTGTTTATATAAACATCCTGGCTGAAGTTAGAACTGTTAACTTGTGCAATTTTATTTGGTAAACCTGGCTCTGTGTGGGGAATTCAGTTTCTCCTATGGGAGAAATGCAATTACATTTTACATTTTAGGGCCATATGGAAGGAAGTAGATCTTCTTTAATCAAATTCATGATGGCCCAAGGGAACCGAAGCTAAAGGGTGTCCCATCTCACTGTTTAAAAGTTGTCCCCCTCAATGGGACAGCTGAGGTCCGCCCCTTCTGGTTCCATGGGTGCCACGCGGAATGGCAAAGGGAAGATGCTCCTGAAGGGGGTTCTCTCAGCACAGATGCCCCTGCTCTGTGCAGGATGTTAACTGCACCGATGGAAGGAGAAGGAGAGCTGACAGAGGGGTGTAAACCAGCTGAACATCATGGCACCAGGAGCTTTCAGTGCCGAGACCCAAGGGATCAGGACTCCTAGGGCACAAGTTCCAGCTACGTTTTGGAAACTCATCAGCGAGGACTCACAACACAGGAGGAAAGGAGGACTCCCAGCACAGGAGGAAAGGAGGACTCACAACACAGGAGGGAAGAGCACCGAATGGGGGAATTTTTAGAGAAACTAGAAATGGAGAGAACAGAATAATGATGGAGGAAATAGGAAAGAAGGAAGGGGAGACGGTTAAAAGGAACTGGTGGCATAAAGGTAGGGACTGGCTGCAGACCACGTGATAGTGTGTGTGGAGGCAGAGACACCAGCTGCCGGCTGATGGGTCAGAGTCACAAAGGGGACCAAAGCTGCAGTTTTACAATAATGACCTCACTAAAAGTTAGGTTTGAATCCATGCAAAAGAATGCCCATCAATGGAGGAAAATGAATTTTGAGATTCTGGAAATAATTCAACAAGAAAACAAAATAACCAGTGCTCACAAACTTCAAATTATAACATCTATTTTAATGGGTTAGATGAAAATATCTATGCTTTCTTTCCTGTTCAGACAAGAGTTGGTGTGTTCAGGATGGTATGGTCAGTTTTCATTCCAATCCCAAAGAAAGGCAATGCCAAAGAATGCTCAAACTACCGCACAATTGCACTCATCTCACACGCTAGTAAAGTAATGCTCAAAATTCTCCAAGCCACACTTCAGCAATACGTGAACTGTGAACTTCCAGATGTTCAAGCTGGTTTTAGAAAAGGCAGAGGAACCAGAGATCAAATCCAACATCTGCTGGATCATTGAGAAAGCAAGAGAGTTCCAGAAAAACATCTATTTCTGCTTTATTGACTATGCCAAAGCCTTTGACTGGGTGGATCACAATAAACTGTGGAAAATTCTGAAAGAGATGGGAATACCAGACCATCTGACCTGTCTCTTGAGAAACCTGTATGCAGGTCAGGAAGCAACAGTTAGAACTGGACATGGAACAACAGTCTGTTTCCAAATAGGAAAAGGAGTACGTCAAGGCTGTATATTGTCACCCTGCTTATTTAACTTACATGCAGAGTACATCATGAGAAACACTGGGCTGGAAGAAACACAAGCTGAAATCAAGGTTGCCAGGAGAAATATCAATAACCTCAGATATGAAGATGACACCACCCTTATGGCAGAAAGTGAAGAAGAACTAAAGAGCCTCTTGATGAAAGTGAAAGAGGAGAGTGAAAAAGTTGGCTTAAAGCTCAACGTTCAGAAAACTAAGATCATGGCATCTGGTCCCATCACTTCATGGGAAATAGATGGGAAAACAGTGGAAACAGTGTCAGACTTTATTTTTTTGGGCTCCAAAATCACTGCTGATGGTGATTACAGCCATGAAATTAAAAGATGCTTACTCCTTGGAAGGAAGGTTATGACCAACCTAGATAGCATATTTAAAAGCGGAGACATTACTTTGCCAACAAAGGTCCATCTAGTCAAGGCTATGGTTTTTCCAGTGGTCATGTATGGATGTGAGAGCTGGACTGTGAAGAAAGCCGAGCACCGCAGAATTGATGCTTTTGAACTGTGGTGTTGAAGAAGACTCTTGCGAGTCCCTTGGACTGCAAGGAGATCCAACCAGTCCACCCTAAAGGAGATCAGTCATGGGTGTTCACCGGAAGGACTGATGTTGAAACTGAAACTCCAATACTTTGACCACCTCATGCGAAGAGTTGACTCATTGGAAAAGACCCTAATGCTGAGAAGAATTGGGGCAGGAGGAGAAGGGGACGACAGAGGATGAGATGACTGAATGGCATCACTGACTTGATGGACATGGGTTTGGGTAAACTCCTGGAGTTGGTGATGGACAGGGAGGTCTGGCATGCTGCGATTCATGGGGTTGCAAAGAGTCGGACACGACCGAGCAACTGAACTGAACTGAATAATGAGCAAAAGTTTAACATAACCCATGCAGCAACAACAACAACAACAAAAAGTTAGACATAGAAGCACAAAGAGTAAAAATGTCCTGTAAAGAGCCACAGTCATAATCCCCCCCAAAATTTTTATATATATTTAATATCATAGATATTTTTAAAGCACATCTTTTTTCTATAACTTCTTGTTTCATTAATAGAACACCCAGGCATATGCTACATTGTCCTACTCACCTGAACTATCAAGTCAAGGTGTATAACAAAGTCTCAAGTAATAGATGAGAATTAAAATGGTTCAGACTTCAGCTGCAGATTCTGCACATTTTATGTCTGGTAATAGGGGGCTCTGCTCACATTTTCAAGGTATTCATGTAATTCATCATGCCACCAGATCTCAACATTCTCTGAGAAAGGATAGCTTTCTATTTGGTGTGTTAAATCCATTCTCACCTGAGCCCTGGCTTTGCAGTCATATCTGGACAGATGCCTTCTAACTAACCTCCTGATGGTACTGTGATGGCACCCGGACACGTGTGAACTCGTGACTATGATAATGGTGACTGTGCTGTACTTTCTTCTGTGGCAAATTTGATATAAGCTCCTCTAGGTCCAAGCAGTTGTGTTTGTGCCTTCTCCAATGCTACGAACTTGATGTTTTGGGTTTTGATATCCATCTCCTGGGTTCCTCATCACATTTGAGCAGACTTGCGAGATGCACTTAGCACTTTCTGCCTCAGTATTTTTTCACATATATATTAGACTAGAAACATGAGTACAATTCCAATTTGCTTGTATCAATTATAATAAGTCATGTAACAGCTCTGTATTTTCAGAAAGCTGCTTCTGTAAATTTGGTAGAATGTCCATTAAATTAGTTTCTTTTCCAAACTAGTAGATTTGACAGATTGTTCAAATAATTTGACAACCAAAGGGAATTAGATGACAACAAGTAGCCACCAGACATTTACGAACTTAAAGGAAAAAAAACCTCTTGAATGAAGATCTCTTTAAATAGAGCATGCTTGATTTTATTGTGATGAAGCCTGAAGCATTTTTATAGGAAGCAATCACAAACCATACCCATTCTAAAAGCATGAGCTTCAGATTTGGCCACATTTCAGAAGGATGTGCACTGTAGTTGTCAATTTTGTGGTCAGTTCCCCTGCTTACGGGCTTCTCATTAATATTCAGAGTTTTATGCTCCACTTTCTAACAGGGATGAAGTCTTGAGAAGCTTCAGCGTATCGAAATACTCGAACCTGTCTGTGTTCCATCTCCTGGACACAGTACTCTGCCACCAGAAGTTGCCCTGGGGTCCGCGCACCTCCTCTTGAATCTGTTTTCTTTGCCCTGCACATTGTACCAAGCCTCCTCCCCTCTGGCCACATTCTCTGCTACAGCTTCACTCCTGTTGTGTGTTGGGGGGAGAGTGTCACCCAGCTGTAGGTCGACTCTTCTCATTATTAGTTAAGGGAGCCGGTCCCTTTTCTCACATGACAATCTGCTCTTGGAACAGTCTGCTTTCCCAGACATGCCTCGTTTCTAGAGAATGGTATAAAATCACTTCCCAGCAGCAGCAGTGCCTTAGGACGCCTTCAGAAATCATTACAGGTGTCGACAGCGTGCCCAGACGTGATGCTCACGTCCACTCATGTCTGGTGGACACTGACAGACGCTTTTCTCTTCTGACTCCCATCTCCTTATTTATTCTCAGGTAGAGTCATGCAGAGGCAACTGAATGGTTTTAATTTTCAAAGTCAAAGGGTTTTTATTTAACCCTCTGGTAATCCCTCCAGAAACATGGCTGCACAGCATGAAATGGAGATGAACAGACCGAGTCCCACCCTCCTTGCCTCCTGGCTTCAGGGAATCATCACAGAAACAAGGAATTATCTGCCAAACACAACCACCCCAGGCTTCTGCCTCCCCGGGTGGTCAGAGGTGCTGACAGGGTAACATATGGGCGTGTTTACAGAGAAGGATGAAGTGGCTTGCAAATTTGAAGTGAGTATTTAAAATACTAGAAACAATGCTCATAACTTGCTTAGATGTTGTAATAACATTATACCCTGAGAGCAAAAGTTTTCCGTTACAGTAACACTGTCTGGTTTTAGGCAAAGAAAATTCGGTTCTTTTTTTATTACAGTGAGCTAATTCATCAATTAAGTGGCAAAACTCTCAGCAAATGGGGATTAGAAGAAGATCTTCTCTAACTGGTAAACAACGTATTTTTTTCTGTAGTTAACCACATGCTTAGTGATACAAGATTGAACGCTGTCACTCTAAGATGGAAAAGAATCTCATCTCTGCTGTTTTTCATTATATTAGAGGTCCTGGGTAATGCCAAAAAAGGTAAGGAAAAGATAGGTATAAAGATTGGAAAGAAAATGTAAAACTTTTTAATCACACGTGACAGAAATGTGCACGCATAAGGAATTGAAGCACCTGTAGAAAGAAACTGCTAGAAATAATAAGTGAATACAGCAAGTGGCATACAAAATCAGTGAAATCTCCATAGACTAGCATGGAGGATCAGAAGACGATTTTAAATGACATTTGCAATGACGTCAAAACATAAAATAATCAAGAATAAATTTAGGAAAAGATGTGTAAGAGATTGAAAACTAAAAGGCATTCCTGAGAAAAATAAAGGGAATATGCTTAAATAGAGAGAAATGTACTGCATTAATTGATTAGAGAACTCACTAATGTTATCATGTTAATTCTCCCCCAATTTATCTGTGAACTCAAAATAATTTCTAACAAAATACTAGGAAGGTTTTTTTTTGTAGAAATTGACATGTTAGCTCTAAAATGCATATGAAAATTCAAAAGACCTGAAATATCCAAAGCCCTCTTCCAAAATAACAAACTTGGAGGACTAATGTCACCTTATTTGAAATGTAATTGTAAAACTGCTTATCTAGACAGAATGCTATCCAAATAAGGATAATTAAACAGATTGAGGAGAAAGAATAAACTGTTCATAAATAGACACAGAAATGTATGCTCCAATAATATTTCACAAGGCACCAAAGCAATTCAATACAAAGGGAAAGTCTTTTCAAGGACAATTCTAAACAATGGGCTACTCATACACCAATTTAAAAAGAAAGCCTAACTCACACCATACATAGACCTTTATTTGAGATAGATTGTTCTCAGATGCTCAGTCACGTCCAACTCTTTGAGACCCCATGGACTGTAGCCAGTCAGGCTCCTCTGTCCACGGGATTCTCCAGGCAAGAATACAGGAGTGGGTCGCCATTTCCTCCTCCAGAGGATCTTCCTGATCCAGTGATTGGACTCGTTTCTCTTACCTCTCCTGCACTGCATGTGGATTCTTTACCATTAGCACCACCTGGGAAGCCCCGAGATAGAGATCTAAACAAAAAAGCTAAAAATATGTAGCCTTCCTGGAAGATACAGTAGACTATCTTTGTGACATTAGGTTAGAGAAGGAGTTTTATACACAGAAAACCCTACCCACAAAAGAGATATCTGGTAAACTGGACATTATTGATATATTTTACAACTTACACTCACCAAAAGATACTATTAATAAAGTGAGACGGCAAGCCCCAGATAGGGAGAAAATGTTCCTAACACATACATCTGACAAAGATTCAGCTTATGTCAATGAACCCTACAAATCAATAAAGAAAAAGACAAATAATCTAATATAAATGGAGCAAAGATTTGAACAGACAATTCAAGATGAATAATAAGCATGTGAGAAAATTCCCAGGCATCCTTGGTCACCAGGAAAATGCAGTAAGCTCACAGGAGGTCCCGTGGTGGGCCCGGGAGAGGGGCCTCGATGACGCAGACCAGAAGTGCACATGCTGGTGAGGATGCCCAGCCAAGGGCCCCTCCTGCGCCCC
The DNA here is from genome assembly GCF_054371585.1 of Giraffa tippelskirchi. Taxonomy (NCBI): domain Eukaryota; kingdom Metazoa; phylum Chordata; class Mammalia; order Artiodactyla; family Giraffidae; genus Giraffa; species Giraffa tippelskirchi. The sequence goes on along the minus strand of NC_137283.1, from coordinate 165,192,890 downwards.
TCACCCAGTGTGACATCTGCTCCAGGGGTTCACCCGAGAGCAGTCAGAACACACGTCCCCAGGGTGACGAGGGCAGAACGCACTCTTGTGAAATGAAAATGCCTTCTGCCACATCAATAAACAGGATTGTCACAGCCATCAGTGACCTCTGGCCTCCAAATGTGAATGAGGGCTCCCCAAACTGCAATCCAGCAGATTCTGCCGCCCCACCCGCACGGTGATTGCTGAGGAGCTGGGGAATACAAGAAGCAGTCATCTGCCGCTCCTTAAGGGGGACAGGAGACAGGACTGGCCCCAGACAGCTGAGGTCCACATGAAAGGAATGAATTCAGTGAGTCCAGAGGCTTGTATCTTCCCACACACAGAATGCTAAATTTCTTAACTTGGTATCTGATCTATGATGTTCAAACTGCCTGCTCCCTTGGTTGCAAACTTACATACAGCCTGACTCTCCCTTCTGTCTCCTTGGAGCAGTTTTCTCAGAGATACTGAGATGCAGTGTCCTGGGCTTGGAGTTCTAAACATTCCCACCATATAAAGTAACTCTCCACTTTCAGGTTGTGACTATATTTTTTAGTCAACACTCTCAATATCCCCCAAACGTTAACAACTAAAATAGCCACTTACTGGAAAAGGCACATATCGTGGTATATGCATACAACATACAATCCTTCATATAAACTAGAGAAAAAAATGGGTAACAATTACAGCCAACAAGAGTGAATCTCAAAGTTATTATAATGAGTAAAAGAGGCAGAAATCAGGAGTTATACGGTGCCATCATTCTATTTACAGAAAACGCCAGCCCAGAGAAAGGGTCCTTGAGTGATGGAAATTCAACAATAGTTTCCTCCCAGAAGACCTGACCCAGAAAGGGCTCAGGAGCATTCAAGGGGGAGCCTCCTGTCCTGGGGTGGGCGCTGCTAGAGGCAGGGCACACGCACCACAGCCTACCTCACTGTGTGGACACATTCCCAGCAGACAGACACCTAATGGAAAAAGCCCTTTTACTAAGAGTAAAATAGGTATCCTAGTCAGTGTTAGTTGCTCAGTTGCGTCCAAGCTTATGAAATTCCATGGACTATAGCCGTCCAGGCTCCTCTGTCCATGGGATTCTCCAGGCAAGAACTGGAGTGGGTTGCCATGCCCTCCTCCAGGGCACCTTCCCCGCCCAGGGATCGAACCCAGGTCTCTTGTCTTCTGCATTGGCAGGCAGGTTCTTTACCACTAGCGCCACCTGGGAAGTCCCTTGACACACACACACCACTATATATAAAATAGATAACCAACAAGGACCCATTGTATAGCACAGGGAACTCTACTCAATGCTCTGGTATAACCTAAGGGGGAAAGAATCTGAAAAGGAAGATATATGTATACGAACACATATGTGTATGTATAACTGAATCACTTTGCTATACACCCAAAACTAACGCAACATTGTTCATCAACAAAACTCCAATATAATAATAATAATAATCATAACAACAAGGTAATAAGGGTCTCGAGCCTCTGAGCACTGACTTCCTGGGTAAAGACAAGCTTTGCTGTCAGAACAGAGCGTGAAGAATCTGTGGGCGCGAGTCTGCTCTGCAGGAACATCTGAGCTGTGGGCAGTTTTCAGACCAATCTGCTGCAGACAAGACCAGGGAGTCCATCAGTGCCCTGCCCCACCCCCAGCTTCCTGGGCCCAACCCTGGGCTCCTGCTCGGTGTTGCCTGCTGGCCAGGCTCCTGCTGCTGTCAGCTGCCCTGCCGTGGGGCCAGTGGGCCAGGCTGTTTGCCTTCAGTGGCCTCTGCCCAGCCCAGTTACCATGGCAGTCAAAACCTGGAGGTCCCAGAAACGCATCACCTCCTCATCCGAGGCTCATGCCCATCCTGAGGGTGCTTCTGCCTCTTAATCCTCCCACTCAGGATAATTACGCCCTCATGTTCAGGAACAAATGATGCCATGCTGGCCCGATCCGTCCTCTCTCCCCATTGCCTGGGGTTTGCAGCTCCTCCCACACTGGCAGGGGGTCTTCCCTGTTCTGTGACTTTGGGCTCAAACATAGGAACTGTGTGGTACATGAGGGTGTCTGCAGGCATGAGACAAGCTGAGGCTGGACACCTGGACATGTGTGTGGACCATTTCCCTGGGCCAGAGGTGTTGCCAGGAGAAGGGCATTCATAGTGTCTTCACTCAGACTGGGGGGATGAGACACGTACAGGGCAGACCCAGGCCCACATGCAGCCTGGAGCCTCCCAGCAGAGCCCAGCCAAGATCAGCAGATGCATGAGAAATGAACACTTGTTAGTGATGACAACTAACACCCTGGGGCTATTCGTTATGACGCAGTAGCTGTCTGATACAACAGGCATTCTGGTGTCAGCCTCAGAGGGCAAAATCAACATCGTCCATTTTCTTTGCATCTCCTTATAGCATTTTCAGGATTGTCTCAAAAAATACTCCTGGTCAAACCACCGAATGTCTTGCTTCTCCAGGCATTTTGCTTCTGCCTGTCATGTGCACACAATCAAGGCACGGGTACAGTTCTCAGCAGACCCTGTGGATGAGGGGCTGGGCTACGCACAAGGAAGCAGCTGCAGAAGGAGGGTCCACGGCACGTGGTGGGCTGCAGGGCAGCAGGGGCCAGAGTGGGGCCCCGGAGCAGGGAAAGGGATTGCCACAAGCAGCAGAAAGCCTCGTAAGAGTGAGCGCAGGGTCATGTTTGTGCTTTAAAAGCCCTGGTGGCAAAGCTCTCAGATGAAGGACTGGTTCAAGACTGTCTCTAATCCCTACAAGGGGCAATGAGGGCTTAATGTGAGGCCACCAGACACACCTGATAGAAAATAATGAACCTGACCATTAGTAAACCCAGGTAAAAATGCACAGGTAGTGGCTGGCTCATGTTGATGGTAGGCAGAAACCAGTACAATATTGTAAAGCAATTAGCTTCCAATAAACAAAAATTAAAAAGAAAAAAGAAAGAAAAGAAACACACAGGAGACAACATGAGACGATGACGACTTGCTGCCAAAGTAAAGGTGGGACCCCTGTTCCCCTGTGGGCCAGGGGTGAGGTCCCCTCCAGAGGTTCTCATGTGGACACACATGCAAACCTTGTCAGGGCCTTGAACCAACAGGAAGACTGGCACCTTCACACTGCTTGTGTTACAATGCACATGAATGCTATTGGGGTTCATACAATGGATGTGATTTTCTTCACTACAGATACCTACTTGCTGTGTGTGATTATATATCACTTAGCTGGTGGATACTAAAAGGTGAACCGCTACATAGAATGGAGGTCTGTGACGTATTCTGAGATTTATAAAGGACTTCACATATAAAAACATTTCAGGGATAAAATAATAAACAACCTGCCAAGCAGGATCCACTTATAAAGAGCATGTGAGTTTTATACACAGCAGAGGTTGGAAATTGATAATTATAACATTTAGTGGGTACTTACGCCTACATGTTTTTCAGGTATTAATTTACTTAATCACACCATAATGGAAAAACTGTATATACTCAGTTATGTAACATATAACTGAATTGCTTTGCTGTAATTCCACGAAGTGGGATCACTGTCATCATTTTGCAAATTCAGTCACTGAATCAGGGAAGGTGAATTATGTTCTCATCCACGCCATCAGGATAACAGGCAGCAGAGCCTAGGTTTGCACTGAGCCGTCCTGGCCCCCGAGTCCTGGTCGGAGGCCAGGCCCAATCTCTTAGAACTGATTACTTGTTTTATACACATGTTGTCTTCATCAGTCATAGAATTGGTTGTGGTTTTGGCCACCCGATGCAAACAGCCAATCGACTCATTGGAAAATACCCTGATGATGGGAAAGACTGAGGGCAGGAGGAGAAGGGGGTGGCAGAGGATGAGATGGTTGGAGGGCATCATTGACACAACGGACATGAGCTTGAGCAAGCTCCAGGAAATATGAAGGATAGGGGAGCCTGGCGTGCTGTGGTTCATGGGGTCACAAAGAGTTGGACATGACTTAGTGACTGAACAACAAGCAACAAATTAAAACACAGATGACCAAAGACAGAAATAAAATGAAAAGAGTTGTTCCTTTCGAGTCTGACTTCCTAGAAATGGCAGACCTGACGGGGAGACCTCGATACTTAGAGTTCTGATGGAATATAACTATTCACACATCCATTTTCAGTAAAAAGTATTCATGGAGCTAAGGTTTTGCCCACTAAGTGCACACGTTTAAGATGGGTTGTATAACTTAATTCCAATAGAAGAGTTTTAAGTTTAGCTTTTTAACCCAGGATTATTGCCATAATGCTGACAGGCACCGTGGGCATGGGACTGAGATTTCTGCATGTTCTCCTTCAGTCCTGGTAGTAACAGAATGTAGTATACACATTACTTTATGTATGTTACCAGTGAGGAAACACAGGCTCTGAAAGGCTTTCTGTCTCAGAACAGCAGAGCCAGGAAGAGCTGGTGAGGACTCACACCCACCCACGGCCCCCTGGCCCCCCATCCTTGGAAGGCACACACAAGGCCTGTCCAGGAACATCCAAAAAATGGTAAATAGGTAACATGGGAAGCCCACAGTCAAACACAGATTTCCAAAAAATAAAGATTTGGATGCAATTCTTGGATACAATTTCTTTGGAAAGAAAACAGTGACGGGTGTCCACTCTAGTTGATTTCTTCCCACATTTCGTCCCACAGCAACAGACCTAAGTAACCATTTCCAGCCTGAACAGGAGACCCAGACACCAGTGGAGGTGGGGGGGGCGGGCAACAAGTGCGGTGAGTCCCAGTGAAGACCACCCACCCCAGAATGACCCCGGAGCCCCTGATGGTGAATAGTCACAAATCACACCCCTTCCCGTCCTAACCCCTCTCTGCGTTTTCTAGATTGTTCTATAAGTGGCAATCACATTAGTCCACTCTTCCCTCCACATGGACCCTGATTCTCCTAATGCTTCCTAGAACCACCCCCCCAACACACAACATTGCCCTGGCCTCCGTGAGTCTCAGCCAGGCCCCACACGGGAGCGTCTCCTACCACTGCCCACGGACCCGAGACCCAGGTCAGCCCTGGGCACAGGCTCCTCTCTCTCTCTGAGACAGCACCACCCAGTCCTTTCCTCACTCACGGAACCCTTAGCGGTCAGCAAGGGATAACGCATCACGGTACCAAAAACACGCTCTAAAAATACTATCTTCTTCCCCTTTAAATTCTGTAAAATTAGGAGACATAACAGAAGGACACTAAGAAAAGCAGCCTGATTTCACGTTTGGATGCCTTACAAAAGGAATCAGAACATGTTCCACTTTCCAGAAAATTTCCACGTTAAGACCAGTAATTTAAGCTAATACAGCTGATTACAAACCTATTTTAAAATACACAGTGTCCACTCAGGCCAATATACAGAGGTGGCCAAATTTCTCCAAATTAGTTTTCTTTGCATGTCCAAAAAAAAAAAAACAGTGGGTTTTACAAAACTGAGATGAGAAAAAGAAAACACAACAGCAGCATTCTGCCCCAAAAGACACTACCCCTGCTCTGCCGCCCACCCGCTGCCCCTGCTCCGCCGCCCACCCGATGCCCCTGCTCCGCCGCCCACCCACTGTCCTGGACGTGCCGTGGCCCGGGAGAAATGCAGAGCTGGGCTCCAGTGCTCACTAACTGAGAGTTCTTGGGTTGACCCTTCAACACCCATCTCCCTGTCTCCAGGGTGAGGACAACGGCCCTGACCTGGACTGGCCCTGGGAGCTGGATTCAGCGAGGTGCACAGAGCCCTGCCCCGCTCAGGGACCCCCTCCAGTTTGGCACCCTTTCTCCCCTGGGGGCAGGACAGACAAGTGAGGACTGGATGACCTGGGGAGCAGACATGCCTGCTCAGAGGAGGCGGCCCTGCAGATGGGCATCTTAGTTTAGGATGAGTCCCTGTCCTGGAAGATCTCTAACCCTCATCACCAGGAAGAAACAACAGGCCAAAGCTTGTGGGTGAGGGTGGGAAAGTCAAGTGGCTTTCACAAGGCCTCGCAACAGTCACAGCAGAAGCTGGACACAGGCCAGGTCTCCAAACCTGCGTCATTGCTACGAAGCCCCGAACAGAGGAAAGACGGAGGCATTGGGGTCAGTGGTGACCACGCTGGGACTCTGGGGGCAACATCCCAGTCCTAGCTCAGCTCCTAGCAGCACGGCTCTGATGCAAGATGTTAATTACAGAAGCTATGGCCCGGATTCGATCCCTGGGTCGGAAAGATCCTCTGGAGAAGGAAATGGCAGCTCAGTCCAGTACTCTTACCTGGAAAATCCCATGGACGGAGGAACATGGCAGGCTACAGTCCATGGGGTTGCAAAGAATCGGACACGACTGAGCGACTTCACTTTCACTTTCATTTTTTTCATGGGTGGGGGTGGGGGTTTTGAGGGGATGAGGACTCTGTGCTTTCCCTAAACCCGAAACTGCTATAAGTTATATTAGATACAAAATAAATTAATTAAGAAATGGTTCCACATCTGAAATGGTGGGAGTGTTAAATTCTAACAACAGACATTGGCTCCCCCTCAGCCTTTGATTGGCTGTTCACTTATGTCCCCAGGTCTGGTCCCCAACTTAATTGAGACCCCCATTCATTCTGGGCTTCCCTGGTGGCGCAGATGGTAAAGAATCCACCTTCAAAGCAGGAGACCGGGATCTGATCCATCCCTGGGTCAGAAAGATCCCCTGGAGAAGTAAACGGCTACCCACTCCAGTGTTCTTTCCTTGGACAGGAGAGCCTGGTGGGGGTCACAGTCAGACGCGACTGAGCGACTAACTCTCTCACTGCACTCATTCTGCCTTCTCACTATTTCTCATCATTTTGTTGGCTCAAAACTCTAAATCCTCACCTTGAGTGACATCTAAGGTGTTACAAGTCACCATAGGAAACTCATAAGCATTTAGTACTGACTTAATCATCTATTAGATAATCATGGCTTTACAAATTATAAAAAGGCATCATAAGGAAATAGCAAGCAGTGATTTTAAAGAGAGGGCAGACATGAAACAAAGAGAAATATCTTAAGTAATTTATTACCCTCTGCTTCAACACATAAGTCAACTTCCTATAGAGTCTGGCTGTAACACATTGTTATTTCAAAAATTAAAGTGATGGCTTTAGATAAAATAGTCCAGTGATCATGAGAACACATAATAATTGAAAAACACTTAAAATTAAAAAAAAAAACAACCTCTCAAGTCAATGAAAAGTCTCTTTCCAACCAAGAATTTTAGAGACATTTTTCCTTTTTTTCCCTCTTCTAATTTTAAAAGCTGACTGTGAAAATGAAGAAAGCACCTTTCTCTTAATGCAGAGTCACACAAAAACAGAAAAGCAAATTATTTCCACGCTTCCAGCAAACGAAAACATGTCTTTCAGTTGAGACCAATCTTGGAAAATGTATTGATATTTCTCAAGTTAAGTTTGAAAAGTTATGAGCGGGAGAAACGGGGGGTTAGAGAGAGCATTTCTTGACATTCTTAGTCAAGGAGCGCCGGCAAATAAAGCTGCTGGACTGCTCCCCTCCGCTGGGGGTTGTCCAGGCTTCTCTACGTGTCTCCCAGCAACTCACCTAATAGGTGTGTGTCCTCCAGCACAACTGAATGTGCCACACACCACGATCTGCACAATCTGCTATATAAAATCTACAAGTGTACAAAGTAAAGGCGCACATGCTAAGTCGCTTTAGTTGTGTCCGACTCTTTGTGACCCCATGGACTGTAGCCCACCAGGCTCCTCTGTCCATGCGAGTTCTTCAGGCAAGAACACTGCAGTGAGTAGCCTTTCCCTTTTCCAGGGGATCTTCCCGACCAAGGGATCGAACCCAGGTCTCCCGCATTGCAGGCAGGTTCTTTACCAGCTGAGTCACCAGGGAAGTGGGTTGTCATTCCCTTTTCCAGGGGATCTTCCTGAGCCAGGGATTGAACCAATGTCTCTTATATCTCCTGCACTGGCAGGCGGGTTCTTTACCACTAGTGCCAACTGGGAAGCCTGTAAAGTAAAGGCAGATCATCTGTTACAAAAGTCTAAAAGTCGTACATGTTGTAATTACAGTATCCATTACTGCATGAGAATCGTGTACTTCTTCAAAAGCTGTCAGCTGTATATAAGCACTCAGGGCAGACTCAGGAGGCCCGGGGAACCCCGGAAACAAACATCCCTTTGAGCAGAAGTGACAGATGCTGAGGGGGCTTCGTAAAATACCTGACATTTCTTGGTTAACATCAGCTGCACTTGGCTGTTTTTTCTTTCTTTTTTTAAGTTTAAAAGAATCACCAATTAAGAATCCCCATTTCATGTAAGTCAAAACTACAATGAGGCACCACCTCACACTGGTCAGTATGGTCATTGTTAAAAAATTTACAAATAACAAATGCTGGAGAGGGTGTGGGGAAAAGGGAACCCTCCTACATTGTTGGTGGGAATGTAAGTTGGTGTGTCCACTGTGGAGGTTCCTTAAAAAACTACAAATAGGATTATTAGTAACATATGATCCAACAATCCTACTCCCGGGCGTATATACACAGAAAACCACAATTCAAAAAGATGCATGCACCCCAGTGGTCACAGCAGCACTACATACAATAGCCAAGACATATAAGCAACTTAAATGTCCATTGGCAGGTGAAGGGATAAAGATGTGGTACATGTATATAAGAGACTATTACTCAGCTATTAAAAAATGCCATCTGCAGCTATATGATGGATCTAGAGATTACCATTCTAACTGAAGTAAGTCTGAAAGAGAAAGACAAATGCCACAGATATCACTCACATGAGGAATCTAAAATATGACACAAATGCACAAATCTATGAAATAGAGATGGACACACTGACATAGACAAAGACCTGTGGTTGCTAAGGGGACGGGCACAGGGAGGGGAGGATCAGGCACTTAGGGTTAGCAGATGGAAAGCACTGTATGTAGAATGGATGAGCAACAAGGCCCTACTATGGAGCACAAGGGACTGCATTCAACATCTTGCAATAAATCATAATGGGAAAGAAGATGAAACAGAATATATGTATATATATATATATATATATATATATATATAAAACTGAATCACCTTGCTATACAGCAGAAACTAGCACAACACTGTAAATCAATCATATAGCAACAAAATTTTTAACAAAGAAGAATATCCATTTTATATAAGATATTTGTGGCCACAAAAGCAATACTAAGTTTGAGGAAAATTCTCAATATTGCCTTCAGCCAACATTTGATACACTGGAATAAATTTCATTCTAGTTAAACACAGACTTTTGTCGAAGGTTGATGAGAAACTACCCACAGGGTTTTCATGGGAATCCCATTTCTTTCAGTGAGTTCAGTCGCTCAGTCGTGTCTGACTCTTTGCGACCCCACGGACTACAGCACGACAAGCCTCCCTGTCCATTGCCAACTCCTGGAGTCTACTCAAACCCATGTCCATCGAGTCCGTGATGCCATCCAACCATCTCATCCTCTGTCGTCCCCTTCTCCACCTGCCCTCAATCTTTCCCAGCATCAGGGTCTTTTCCAGTGAGTCAGCTCTTCGCATCAGGTGGCCAAATTATTGGAGTTTCAGCATCAGTCCTTCCAAAGAATATTCAGGACTGATCTCCTTTAGGGTGGCCTGGTTGGATCTCCTTGCAGTCCAAGGAACTCTCAAGAGTCTTCTCCAACACCACAGTTCAAAAGCATCAATTCTTCAGTGCTCAGCCTTCTTTATGGTCCAATTCTCACATCCATACATGACTAGTGGAAAAACCATAGCCTTGACTAGACGGACCTTTGTTGGCAAAGTAATGTCTCTGCTTTTTAATACGCTGTCTAGGTTTGTCATAGCTTTTCTTCCGAGGAGCAAGCATCCTTTCTTTAGCCACTGATGAAAGTCACCCCTGTTGTAAGGGGGCATCTCAGGAGAAAGATCCCTGGAGCCTAGGGTGATGCAGGAGAGAAGATGCAGATGGGCCTGAGGTGTCCACAGAGGGGATGCACAGCCTCCACTTCCACATGGAGCCTGTGTCCTCACAGGCTCTGCTTTCAATGCAAAATACCCGAACCCAAGCACACTGCAGTCATCCTAACCTGTATGCTGTGGGCTGGACTGGGTTCCTCCCCACATCACAGGGGGAGCCCGACCCTCCATGTGCCTGCCTGGAGGCAGGGCTTTTAAGAAGGCGATCAAGGTTAGACGAGGTCACAAAGGTCACGGGACTGGAGTCCTTACAAGAAGAGACACCAGAATGGTGTGAACCCGGAGGAGAGGCCATGTGAGGACGCAGCCGCCTGCAGGTCAGGACGGGCCTTCTCCCCAGGACCCACTCCGCGGGCACCTGTGCCTAGACTCCCAGCCTCCAGAACCGGAAATAAACATCCCCTGCGGCCCACAATGCTTTGTTATGCCAGCCCTTGCAAACTAATACACTGGGTGAAAATGTGACCTTTGAGGAAAGCCCAAGCACTTTCACTTTTCACTTTCATGCATTGGAGAAGGCAATGGCAACCCACTTCAGTGTTCTTGCCTGGAGAATCCCAGGGACGGCGGAGGCTGGTGGGCTGCCGTCTATTGGGTTGCACAGAGTCGGACACGACTGAAGCGACTTAGCAGTAGCAGCAAGGGACCTTTCTCTACTGAAGATTAGCCAAAGAAAGATTGAGAACAAGGAAGTGTATTTATTGACAGGAAAGGTTACCAGACAAAATACAGGACACCAGGTTAGATGAGAATTTCAAATAAATAAGCAATAGTTTTGGTATAATTATGTCCCATGCATACTTATTTTCTTCTTTGATAACATTTTCTCTTAACTTTCTCTTTTTCCCAAGCATACTTGCTATTAATGTAACTTTTGAGCCAATTTCACTAGCTTAAAGAAAAAAGTTCAAGGAGGAGGGAGGAACTTTTCCAGCAGGATTAACTCCAAATTCCACCCTCAAGTTTCAGGATAGCCAATGGAAGAGGGCTGTGTTTCTGCAGGAAGACCACAGCTCTGGGGGCATGAAGACCTCTGTGAGCCTCTGATGGTGCGGCAGCAGCCACCTGTCTTGCCCAAAAAGGGGGCCTCCACTCTGAGTGACAAAGGGGGACCTTGATCAGGCAAAGGTTTCTTAGATAGGCATCAATGCCATAAGCAACAAAAGAAAAATAGACAAGTTGGATATCGTCAAAATTAAAAATGCTTGCAATTCAAAGGACATCATCAAAAAAGTAACAAGGTAATTCGCAGGATGGGACAAAAATATTTGCAAATTACGTATCAGATAAGGGACCTGCATCCAGAACATAGAGCCTACAACTCCAGAACTAAAAGGAAAATAAGCAAATAAAGTGAGCACAGAGTCTGAACAGACGCATCTCCAAGCAAAGCACACAGGCAAGCGGTAGGCACGTGGGAAGGTGCTAAACATCCTTAGTCATCAGAGAAATGCAGACCACAACCAGAGGAGACACGACTTCCCCCTCACCAAGATGGCTGCAGTCAAAACACAAAACACATCAGCAAAAACAGAAAGTAACAGGTCCTAGAGAAGATGCGGGAAATCAGTACCCCCATGCATCCCTGATGAGGATGCAGACTGTTACATCTATTTGGGAAACGGTTTGGCAGCCCCATAAAAATGTTAAACATCCCGTTACGGTGTGATCCAGCAATTCAACCACCAGGTTTGAACCCAAGAGAAGTGAAAACATAGGTCCACACAAAAACTTGTGCAGGAAATATCCATAGCAGCTGACAAATGGAAACCACCCAAATGCCATCAGCTGATGAATAAATGTCAACCAGTTGAGGAAATAAACGTGGTCCGCACATACAATGGAATATCATTGTGGCATGAAAAGGGATGAGGTGCTGATGTGCACACTACCACCTGTATAATACTCGGAGTGCCGTGCCAAGTGAAAGAAGACCACGCATGTGAGACTCTACACATCTGAGATGACAAGTCCATCTGCAGAGGTTGAAGCGGGTCTGTGGTTATGAGGGCAGAGGGTTGTCATAGGGGACTCGCTGCTAATGAATGCAGGGTTTGAGGGTCTGGAGTGATCAAAATGTCCTAAAATTAGCTTGTGGTGGTTTTACAAAGGCTTCTGAATTGTACACCAAACGGGTGAACTGTACGGTAGGCAAATCCCATCTGAACAGAGCTGCCTAAAGGACACCCAGGGCACGGAGCATGGATGAGCAGAGACGGCCTCGGAGGCCACAGGAGCACCAGCTGCCTGGAGGCCAGCAGAGGCCCTGCAAGGGACACGGCCTTCTGAGCGGGTGACCCAGGGCTCTGCTGGGCTGTTCCGAACAGACGCGGCTCTCGCTTTAGAAAGCGCCACGTTGAGAAAGCTGCAGTGTGGAGACACAAGAGGGGAGGCCTGGAGACCACGGGGGTCCAGGCGGTGAGCGCAGCCACTCGAGGTGCGGATGGCTCCGCAGGCCCGGCGCTGCGGGACGGGCGGGAAGCGGGAGACACACCCCGAATGCGGAGCCCGCGGGGTGGCCTGAGGCCTGGACGGGGTGTGAGAGAGAGAAGGCCCGACATGCTTGTGGCCTTGTACTCAGGTGCCTTTGAGAAACAGGGATTTGTTTTATGTACATGTATAATGACAAGCAGAAACTTAAAGATGGCCCCATGGACTGTAGCCCGCCAGGCTTCTCTGTGCACGGGCTTCTCCAGGCAAGAACGCTGGAGTGGGTTGCGATGCCCTCCTCCAGGGGACCTTCCCAACCCAGGGATCGAACCCAGGTCTCCCGCATTGCAGGCGGATTCTTTACCAGCTGACCTACCAGGGAAGCCTGGAGCTCTATAATTACAAGCAAGAACTTAAAGACGGCCAAAACCTTGTTGTAATAGTTAAGGTGTGTCTGCGGCTCACAAACGAAAAGCCCCAGAGAAGCTGCTCAGAATGCAGCTGCAGAAGCCCCACCCTGGGCCGCAGCTATTCTGAAGAGACTGAGACGGGGCGTGCGTTTGAAGCAGGGTTGGATCACAGGTGCCCTGGGGAGGCACAGGGAGCTGGCAGGTACAAGGCAGCAGCGTGCCTGTGAGCACAGGGCTGCCTGGGCGGGCAGGACCCAGCTCACAGCCATGGTGAGCAAGGGCCCCGGCGCAGCATCAGTCACTCAGTCACGTCCAAGCCCGCCAGGCTCCTCTGTCTGTGGGGTTCTCCAGGCGAGAACACTGGAGTGGGTTGTCATTTCCTTCTCCAGGGGATCTTCCCGACTCAGGGGTCAAACCCAGGTCTCCTGCGTTGCAGGCAGATTCTTTACCATTTGAGCTATAGGGAAGGCAAAAGGCCAACATGTATACAAATAACATGAACACACACATACGTGTGTGTGTGTGTGTGTGTGTGTGTAACCATACAAATAGCACAAAAGGGAACATGAACTAACCAGTGAGACCTAAACACAGGACCTAATCGGGCAGTGCAGTTATGATCATATTTGTAGTTTTCCTAACGGCTGTGTTTAGGGCTCAGACAGGGCCGCTGCACCGAGATCACGGGCCCAGAGACCGGCCTCCCCACAGTGGGGCGGACAGGAGAGGAGGCGGCAGGTGCAAGGCCAAGCTGCGCCTCCAAGAGGGTCTGTCCTCTGCCTGATTCTGCCCCTCCTGAAACTGACCCACGGGCTGAGCCCGGGACAGGGCTGCGTCCCTGCACGGCCGAGGAGGGGGATGGCTACTGAACAAAACAGTGAGCTTCTGAGCGTCTTATCCAGACACGGAATTGCAGTGCCTTTCTGCCAACACTGACACCCACGCTTCCTGATAAATCTGGATTGTCCTCCAGAAGCTGATGTCCTCGTGATAAGCATGTGATGTGAACTGAAGTGTTAGGCAAATTGCCTGGATTTGCGTTCAGGTAAGTTTTTGCAGTCTTTTCACACAGCAGGGACAAGATGGGCTGGTTTAAAATGATTCATTTTTCACTTCCTCAGGGATCTAAGTAGTTGGAGAGAATACTAATAACAGTCTCGTGCCTACATCTCAGTGCACGGAGCCTTCATGCTCCGTCGGCACTCTGTGCTTGGATGTGGCTGTTGTTGTCTGCTGTTGCTCACTCCTAAGTTGGATCCAACTCCTTGTGACCCCATGAACTGCAACACGCCAGGTTTCCCTGTCCTTCAGAACTATCTTCCGGAGTTTGCTTAAAATCATTTCCGTTGAGCTAATGACGCCATCCAACCATCTTGTCCTCTGACATCTCCTTTTCCTTCTGCCCTCAGTCTTTCCCAGCATCAGGGTCTTTTCCAATGAGTTGGCTCTTCGCATCAGATGGCTCAAGTGCTGGAGCTTCAGCTTTAGCATCAGTCCTTCCAATGAATATTCAGGACTGATCTCCTTTAGGATGGACTGGTTGGATCTCCTTGCAGTCCAAGGGACTCTCAAGAGTCTTCTCCAACACCACAGTTCAAATGCATAAATTCTTTGGCGCTCAGCTTTCTTTATGGTCCAACTCTCACATCTGTACATGACTACTGGAAAAACCATAGCTTTGACTAGATGGACCTTTGTCAGGAACGTGATGTCTGTGCTTTTTAATACACTGTCTAAGTTTGTCATAGCTTTTCTTCCAAGGACTACCGTCCCACAGCCTCCAGAATGAAAAATCACAGTCACAGAATGTTAACCAAAATGATTACATGGATCACAGCCTTGTGTCACTCAATGAAGCAATGAGCCATGCCATGCCGGGCCACCCAAGACAGACGGGTCCATGCTGGAGCTTTCTGGCAAAACATGGTCCACTGGAGAAGGGAATGGCAAACCACTTCAGTATTCTTGCCTCGAGAGCCTCATGAACAATATGAAAAGGCTTTGATGTAGATATTTTATTAAATACATAACTAAATGAGGTCTTCCTAAGTGACTTCTTGGCCTGCTTTTTCATCTGAAACACGACAGCCTGATGTATCCTGGCTTTAGGCACTAATGTGATTTTCAGACAAAACCACAGGAACGCTTCCAGACCAGTGCTTATCTGAGACAGAATTGCAAGAGGCAGGCAAACTAGACGAAAAAGATGATAACTATAAAAATGAATGAAGGTAAGGGAAAGGGTCGCATCTGTTAAAAACAGAGACACGTTTCAGATAAAAATAATTACTTAACACATGCTTGACTGTGTACAGACACTCGCACATGTGAAATGAAAGTATCTCCCGCCGCATCAATAACAGGGTTGTCACAGCCGTCAGTGACCTCTGGCCTCCAGATGTGAACAAGGCTCCCAAACCCGCGCGCGATGCTGCAGGTTCCATCACCCCCACGGTGATTGCTGAGGCGCTGGGGGAATACTAGAAGCAGCCATCTGCGCTCTTTGAGGTGAAGAGGAGACAGGATCGGCCCCAGACAGCTGAGGCCCACATGAAAGGAATGAATTCAGTGAGCCCAGAGGCTCAACCTTTCCCATCTCAGAACGCTAAACTGCTTAACTTGATATCTGATCTCTGATGTTCAGAGGGCCTGCTCCCTTTGTTGCAGACTTGTATACAGCCTAACTTTCCCTCTTGCATCCTTGGAGAAGTTTTCTCAGAGGTACTGGGATGCTGTCTCCCAGGCTCAGAGTCCTAAGCATTCCTACCACATTAAATAACTCCCTATTTTCAGGTTGTGACTAATTTTCAGTCGACAGACACATACACACACCACGGCACCCCCAGGAAGAATCAAAAGCCTTAGCGGCCGGATTAACATTCTCAAACTCCCCGGTCGCCCAGCCGGCTCACAGAGGTCACTGTAACTGGCCGTATGTCAGGCTTGGCCAAGAGCAGGGCATCTGTCGGCAGTTTAAACGGCAGAGATGGCAAGATGAGACCTGCTGTTTGGCAGAATGTTCTTCCACCGCCCTCGAGGGTGCGGCAAGAACACTAGTTTGGGTTTAACTGTGAGAGTTGCTTTCAAAAGGACCCTCCCTTGTTCAGGAGCCACATCAATCCTGATTTAGCCTCTGATTCAACTGACGGCAGGATCACAGCAACACCTGACCTGTTAACTTTCTACTCACAAGCGTGAAGAACAAGAAGAGACACTGTATTCGGTTCACGCAGCTAACCTAACAGTAGTGGACACGACCCCGCAAACTTCACCGCCACGTGGAAACCTTCCTTCAGTGCTATCAACCCATCACACACTTTCTAGCACCTGAATTCTCCAAATTGGGAATCCTGCAGCCTCTGGAGTGAACACACACACACGACTCTCAAAAAATGCCCTCTTGTTATTTGCAAAGTCCAGGCCTGACCTCACATGTGAACAAGTGGATAGTAACCCCAGTCCTGTTTCCAGACTGGACTCGGATGGCCCCAGCAGTCGACCCAGAGCTCCCTGGATGTGCCCCGATACCCGTGAGGTCAGCTCACCGTCACCTGTGGAGACGAGATGCTGAGTGATGTTCAGAGAGCCTCATCAGGATCGCGGGGACCCAGCTCAGCCTTGCCCTTCCCATGGCCCCGGGGGCTCTGAGCAGCAGCGGCTGCTGTAACCCCAGTTAGAAGGAAGGCCCCGGGGGCTCGGGACATGGGACGGCCAAGCCCCAGGCAGCTCAGCTCACTGAGTCCCGGTGCAGCACACGGGCATCCGTGCCCCAGGGACGAGTAGGCGGCCTCGGCCTCGTGTGCGGGGGCCCGGGGTGGAGACGCTGCTGCCTCCCCAGTTCTCACACCCGCGGTCTGTCCACCTGGCCAGAGTCACCTCCCGTCACGTCCCTCCTGGGGCCGTGTCCCTCCCCAGAGGACAGCCTGCCGGAGGAGAACGGCCAGCACTGTCCAGGTGTCTCCACGGGCAGGCAGGCTTCCCAATTCGCGGTCAGCCACAGAGGCGCCTCGGGAAAGGGGGCCCGGAGCCGCTTCGCAGCGAGGGGCCTGGCTCAGTGCACAGGCAGACCCCGGCTGAGCCCCTCCCGGCCACTTGGAGACTTTGCAAAGTGTGCTTACCCCGAAGGCGGGGGGCAGTGGGCCATATTATTCAACCGCACAGCACTTGCCTGGAACAAAATAAGCTTTCCCAAATTGTATTCAATAGCTATGGATCTACAAAGGACACCATTTAACATCAGGCCTCATTGATTCAATGATGGATTAAATCTCATTTGTACAGAGAGAATAAATAAATCGAATGCCCTTTTTTTTTTCACACAGTGAGAATACAGAGGGCTGTATGTATATAAGGCTGGTGTGTGTTGTCGGCCAGCTGAGAAACAATTTGCACACTTTCATTACTGTTTTCTGTACTTATGTTGAAATCTTGTGTCCTGATTATTTAACCAGCGTTTCAATACTGAAATCTAAGAATTAAATGTGATTGGAGTTAAAATTCCCCTTTGTAGTTAGGAAACTTGGATAAACCATCATGTACATTTTAGTAGCTTAGTTATTAATAATACTTGTAAGTAATACACTTTTAGAGTCCACCTTTAGAAGGAGCTACTTGATTTATTTTAGTTTCTTAACGTCTTCAAATGACCGACACTTTATCCCTTAAGAATGTAGTTGGCATCTTGGTGTTTTCTAAGGTCATGCTTGAAGAATGGGATACAAAGGGAAATGGGGAAATAGTATTTTAAAACTTACGAAGGAAGAAAAATATAATTGGTGCTCTTTTCCCCCAGGGAATGCAATTTACCATGATTTAAAGCAGAATCAGAAGATAATCATCTTTTGGCCATAATTTTAATATGTGCAATAAAACAAAAATTATCAACCCTGAATAAAACAGAAAAATGTTTCCACGGAGGGGGTCCCATAAAACTGTGGAACATCTTGAGATACAGAACCTCTCTTGGATGGAAAACAGAGCTGTTTTTAATGGTTTAGGAAGGGAGAAATATTTTTCTTCCAAGTGGGAGGAGGGTTTCAGAGATGGCAAAAACTGGGGCCTCTAGTTTTGCTCCAGCTCACATGGAAAACTCACAAAGACCACAAATGAGAAGACCACTAAAGCCGCGGCTTATTTATCAGAGCGGGCCTGCGTGTGTCCCACTGGATCTGCGGCCAGCACAGGGCCCCGCGGCTCAGGTGCCCCCTCCGGAGGTCTCCGAGGGGCAGCTCCTTGGCTCAGACTCGGGGTCGGAAGAGCCGCGGGCAGAGAGAGAAAGCAGACACGCTCCCCCACCAACCTGGGCCTTGCAATAAATACTGAAGCCAAACTCCCGCCACCCCACGCTGGCACTCTCCGCCCTGCAGGAAGCATCACCCGCTCTAAGCCACTGGGAGTGGACGCTGGCGCCCTTGGCCAGGCTGGGCCCCATGGGCACACCAAGACCTCTTCGCTGGCAGTGGCCTGGGCAAGGTGGGGGGAAGCTCGGCCTTCCCGAGCCACAGAGTGCATGCACGCTTGCTCAGCTTTTCAGTGTCCGACTCTGTAGCCCGCCAGGCCCCTCTGTCCACTCCAGGCAAGAACACTGGAGTGGGTTGCTGTGGCCTTCTCCAGGGGATCTTCCCGACCCAGAGATCAAACCCAGGTCTCTTGCATCTCCTGCATTGGCAGGCATGTTCTCTACCACTGAGCCACCTGGGAAGTTCCCCAAACCGCAGACAGACTCCAAAAGTGAATAGATGAGGGGTCCCAGTGCATCAAGGCCGCTGCCAACGGGTGCTCCTGGGGGCCTGTCTCACAGCACGCTCCTCCCCGGCCCTTGGAGCTCCCGCTTCTGGGCGGCTGTCGGAGATGTGGGGCTGGATAGGAAGCAGAGTCAGGAGGGCCTCCTCTCCCAGGGCGGGGCAGACCCGGGGGCCTGGACACCCTGTGACCCGCAGAGCCCCGCACGCCTGCTGCACCGCAGGGCCCGCACAGGGGGACAGGCCCACCGTGCCATAAACTATTCATGTGGAGTAAAGAACGAGACGGCAGAGAACCCTCGGCTCCTTCCTGACGGAAAAGATAAACAGGGTCTGCCCCTCGCCCCCCACGGCCATCCTGGGGGCCCCGGCCCTGCTGGGTGAACCTGTCGAGAGGGGAGGAGAACCTCCTTGACTCAAAGCCACTCATCTGAAAGTGACTCTCATCCAGAAAATGCCTTCACAGCAACAAGAGGCTTGGCCAAGAGACGGGGCGCCGGGGCCCGTTGGACGGGCAGGGAACCATCAGCCTGGGCGCGGGGACCTTCTGGGCAGGACGCTGACGCGGCTGGGGAGCAGCGAGCAGGGGAAGTGGGCTGCAGGGAACCCCGTCCAGTCTAGAAGGGGCCGCTCTTGGTAAGGGGGCCGCCTCTCCTCTCTGAAGGGCTGAGGGAGGGGCCCCACTGCCCCCACCCTGCACTGGGGACCTGGGGGCCTGGTCACAAGGGCAGGTCTACACAGCACAACAGCCCGGAGCAGACAGGAGTGATGCTGAGTGCGTGCCCAGAGGGAGGGTGTCAGCAGCATACAGGTGGGGGGTGCAGGTGGACACGAGCGGGTAGGCGTGTGCTGGAAGCAGGGACGAGGAGGTCTGCGTGACCAGAGCTGGGGTTCGAGAAAAACCCAGTGATGACCGAGGGCCAAGAATATTTGCAAAGCAGAGAGCACAGCCCCAGGAGCAAGGACAGGGATTAGGAGTGCAGGTGAGGCAGTGCAGGCGGAGGATGAGGCCGGGAAGGACGGTCTTGGAGGCAAAGAGCAAGGGGACAAGAAGGAGGGAGGCGGGGGGACTGGAGGCCCCAACCCAGCGCTCGTCAGCAGGCCCCAATGGAGACCCCTATGTCCCTCCCCCCGCCAGCCTCCTCTGCCCCCGGTCCTCGTGTGGCGAAGGGTTTGAACTCGGGGCTCCAGGGCTGCACAGGTGCACTGTGACCAGGGCCAGAGGCGAGGCCAGGACCACCCTCACACGTCCCCGTGGGAGCGGGAGGCATCCTGCCCCCGCGATACAGTGGCGAGGGCAGGCTGGGGCAGGCCGGATGGCCCTCGGGTCCTGCGCTCAGGGGCCCCGCAAGCATCCGCTGCCTTGAGTGTGATGGCGTCCTCCTCTGAGGACCGAAGCAGGACATGCAGCGGCCCCCTCCGGCTCCTGCCCGCCGAGCAGGACACAGGGGCAGCCACGCATGTGAGTACACACCCATGGTGAGTGCAAGAGATGGTAGCACCTCTACTATTATCACTACCGCTCCAACCAACCAAAAAAGTGCACTGCGCTTTAATAGTCTAGACTGGTTTAAAGGAAATCAGGCAGAAATCCAGGAAGTAGTTAATGTACCACAGGGAAAGAGTGTTGGCTTAATAAATACAGACAAAAGTTCATTTTGTATAATTAAACAATATGTCACAAAATCTCTTATTTGGTAAAACTTTGTAATTAATCTTTCTAACTTCTTCAAGTAGAATGATAAAATTGAATATGAGAAGGTGATTCAAGAGCATGAAGAAATATATGGACACTCCCAATTATATATTAGTAGAAAGAAATTGAATAATGCATTCCCAAGTAAAATGCAATTTTAGGTTTGACTCACTCATGTACATTGAGTTGAAAAATGAAAGGGATACTTTTCCTGCAAAACGAACCAACAGAGGAATATTTCATTTATGTTTATATTGAATTTCAATTACCAGAAGTCCAGCAGAGAAACTGTATGTTACTTAGACTAAATCAATTTTTCAGTTATTAATGCATTTGCTTATTTTTTGATTCACTTGTTTAATCGCTAAGTCGTGTCCGACTCTTTGCAACCCCATGGACTGTAGCCCACCAGACTCCTCTGTCCACGAGATTTTCCAGGCAAGAGTACAGGAGTGGGTTGCCATTCCCTTCTCCAGGGGATCTTCCCAATCCAGGGATTGAACCCAGGTCTCCTGCATTGGCAGGTGGATTCTTTACCACTGAGTCACATGGGAAACCTCTTGATTCACTTAGTTTTGGATAAAAAATCAACAGTAACATCAAAGTGGCCACGGAGCACATGCATAAACGTTACTGAGAGCCTACACGAGCAAACTTTCACAGGCTCGGAGTACTTCGCTTCCTCTGGAAGAAGGCCCCTCCCCAAAATGACTCTCACTTTACGCTCTGAACCACAGTGACCACATCCTCAGGGCACCCCTCACACTGCGTGGCTGTGTTCCTGTGTTTGGTAACGTAGGTATTAGCCTGTCAGTTTAGTTCTAACTCTGGGAGCAGAAACAGTACTTTTAACTGATGGAGAGAAACATTAGAGAAAAAAAGCAATGCATTTTCTGTTTGGCTTCTTCTTTAAAGGAATGAAAACAGTACAGAGAAACAACATAAATTTTTATAAACATGGAATAACAAAGAGTCACAAATTATTTGTTAAGTAAATGTATCCACTTCTACCAAAGAAGATTATCAGTAGAAGTATCTTTTAAGTTAAACACAAATGAAACTCTTCTAACACTGAAATATCAACGACAATGGTGGTCGTCACATAAAACCTATGACTGTTTGCCATTTCATCACTAAACTTAATAAAGTAAATACTACATTTAACATCTTAAAATACCACCTAGGGCGGACTTTCTTCAAACCCTCAGAGAGAACGTGTTCCCGGACACTGGAGTCAAACACAGATATAATCCCATAATGTCATGCCCTGTGTCTACAAATCAACTCAATGCCATTGTTTTATGTCCTATACATTTAGGCTGATTTAAATCAAATTATAGTGTAGGATAACTTATGTTAACTAGAATTTCCTGAACATTATTTTCAGTCCCGCTAAATACTGAAAGTCTGCAGTGTTTTTAACTAGTTAATTATAATTGACAAGTCACGTAAGCTTGAAAATCTGGTAACAGTAGGTGATGGGTGAGACACAAATGTACTTATTCTGTGAACTTATATGGAACTAACTCTGTCAAACCCCAGATAGCTTCCCACTGACAATTAAAATTGTTTTTTTAAATGTACATTTCAAATGACATTTTTACCATACTTTTACATTTGTTTCTCAAATTAAGTACTGTCACATTAATTCTCCACAAGAGGATTTCAAGATCCACCAGTAAATCTGAAGCTTTCAATGTTGAATTAATTTCCCATGCACTGATCTATATGCACAGAAGCAAACCAAACTAGATAACCTTTGGAAATACAGTGACAAGATTGTACAAGACTAATTCGGTTTCTAAAGTTTGTAAGAGAAATGTACAGGTTAATGTCTTTATGCAACAGGAAAATGCATTAAGATTAATTTCTGAGAAAAAATTTAAAAATTCTATAATATGTTCTATAACTTGGCAAATTTAATAAAACACCCAAATTTGGACTATATTCTGATAGGCAAACCACAGCATTATTTGCATGACTCATTGGTGACCAGAGAAAAATATGTTCTCTGCAGGTAACTTCCAGAAAACAAGGCCGCTTTCTGGGTCTGTTAACTCAGTCACATAGGTCCCCTTTTTACCTGAATTCTTGTTGGTTTTGTTCTGTCGACTTTTAACTTGTTCAGTCCAAAGTGTGGGGTACCGTGATGCAACATCTATTGAACCAAAATAAAACAATAGTTATTTTAATTCATCATGAAAATACAGTCTCTCAAAGATTTCAGCAGGCAACCTAAAAGCCCCCAAAAGTAAGTATGATTAGTAAATACACATTATACACTAAAAAAAAAAAAGCAAACTATTTATGCACATGAAACAAAGGGACACGAAAATGTGCATTTTGAAAAGCTTTAGCGTATGTCTTTTCTTTCTTTCTTCATCCAAAAGTGCAAACAAAAGCAATGTGAGTCCAGACAGTTTCCACTGGAAAGAAAGAGGTTTTGGCAAAAAGCCCCGAAGTACAAAAACACACCCTTGTGTGGTGAAGATGGACACTTGGGTGACACACACGTTCCTCACTCAGGTGAAGGATGCAGTGTGCTGTGCTGCGCTGGCTGCTAAGTTGTATCCGACTCTTTGCGACCCCACGGACCATAGCCCGCCAGGCTCCTCCGTCCATGGAATTCTCCAGGCAAGAATACTGGCGTAGGTTGCCAATCCCTCCTCCAGGGGATCTTCCTGACCCAGGGATTGGACCCCTCGCCTCCTGCATTGCAGGCTGATTCTTTACAGTTGAGCCACCAGTGAAGCCCAAAAGATTCAATACAAAGTGCAATATGTAAGATAAAATCTTGCCTACAACATCTGGGAACAAGCCTGCGGTAGCAATAGTAACAAATGTAACTGAGCGTTTACAGTGCGGTCAGGACACTGCGCGCCCGAGAGCCACACTGAAGCCGACCAGCTGGCCAGAGGCAACCTTGTCATCTCCCAGCTCTGTGATCTCGGGCAATTGGCATCTGTGAGACGGGGCTCCGAGGGCTTGGTGAGCTTGAGTGATGGAGCGCGTGGCACCTAGTGCCAGACAGAAGTCAGCCATCATGACTATCACTGTTGTTGTTTGCAAAGCACATTTGAGCTCCGATTTATGTATTATGTACACTCCTTACACTTGGCCTTCAGGCCTGATCCCTTTTGCCCTGAGAATGGGTGACACAGAGGCAAACAGCTACAGCAGTGCGCTCAAGGCCAGGAGTAGGAAAGCCATCGTTCCCATGACACAAAACTTAATAAGCCCGAGACGCATCTTTTTCACTTTACAAGGCTGGTCTCAGGCACCACGTGTGATAATCACATGATGTGGAGGGTGAGCAGGGAAACCGCGTATGTTTCTGCAGCTTTGGAAATACATCCTTCATGCTATCCAGATGATAAAACGTCCGCTCAGAGATTACGCCGTACGGGCCTCTGCGTGCGCTGTGTGGAAGTCCCACGGTACACGTGGGAGCCCTTAGCAGGGACACGAGGCCTCACAAACAAAGCTAGGAAAGGACACACCCACCCCATCCCAGACGAGCCTGCCCGCGAGGCCGTGACGCGCCCAGGCCCGCAGCACCCCCCCCGGCTCGCCCACGGACACTCACCTTCCTCGTCTCCTTGAGGCTGAGTCTCCAGCGCTGGAGCTGAGGCATCATCTGAATTCAGAACGGAAAAGATTTGCAAGGAGACTACAATTATGAGAGTAAGTGAGGTAAGTGTGCATAGAGGATGGACCCTCCGGACCGCATGCACCCCACGCTCCCCCAAGCCACAACCCCGGCACGCGGCACCCACGGACCCAAAGCCACAGACGTGCGTGGCTCCAAACAACCCCACGGGGCTGGGGGAGGCATCGGGCGCGAACCTCGGGAGCCCCCTAGATGGACGAGGGGTGGGTGGCAGTAATGGGGGCCCTGGGAGGGGGGCCCGACCCCTGCTCTGCCCTGGGTTTCTGAATGGAAGGCAGGGACAGAGACCGGGCCTGGACTGTACCCCACGGGTCTCTCAGCACCTCAGGCCTCCTGTGAGAGGTGGGCGTGGGGGTTGAGTAAGGGAAGGGGGCGGGGGGGCGGGGGGGAGCGCCCGAGTTCAGAGGGAGGGGCATGAGTCAGAAAACTCCGCGCCATTTGCTGAGGCCCTTATCCCAAGGCCACGGTCTTTCTTGACTTAGTTGAAAAGTACCCTTTGGGTTCTCTGGTAACCAAGCCTCTAGAAGCCCCTGCACAAGGAGCCCCCCGTCGGGGACTCTCTAACCATGCACACTGGGGGGCTCCTGAGAACCATCCTGCTCTTTTCTCCCAGGCTTGTCTACTCGTGTGATTTTGTTTTTTAATAACTTCAGGATCACAGTTCGGCAAGTGGTAACAGAGAGAAGGGGCGGCCCTGTGGCTTATCTAGTGGACTGCAACTCATCAGCACCCCAGCAACCCGGAGAGGAAAACTGAGATTTCCCATAAGTTCTTTGCAGGGGAAAACCAAAAAGAGTATTTTAAAAATTCTTTAACAATCTCTTGAAAAAAAAATCTTGCCATCTGTCAAAATACTGACTAAATGTAGCATCATTGATTTAAAATATCCAAGTCTAATAATGATAGTAGCAATAATCGAAGAGTATTTTGCTACTGAATATTCTGTAATCTTCTTCCAAGAATAAAATGGGGAACATATTTAAAACATATTTAACATATTTGAGTCTTAACAGAACATATGAGAGAAAGTCTTCGCATACTTAAGGTTTGAATGACAGCCATCAAGGACAGTGAATGTCCATCACAGCCACAGTGAATGTCCATCAAGGACACAGTTAAAGCTGTAGGTTTTTGCTGAGGCCGGAGCAGGTCTACCCTTGGGGCCAGCAGCCCTAATCCCTGGCTGGGTCCAGGCGAGTCTGAGTTCTCAGCTGAGAACCAAGGCGAGAGGGGGTTGTCCTTGAGCGACAGGGACGGGTGCCTCCCGTTCTCCACCCCTAATGCCAACACCAGAGGCCCCCACATCCCTGCCTCGGCCCTCAGCCCCCCGCGGCATGACCCTCGGCTCCCACCATCCTGCTCAGGTCCCCCAAGAGCCTGTCCCGGTGTAAGGAGCCTCTGCACCTACTGGGCTCAGCTTCAGACAACGATGTAAAGTCATGGACAGCTCAGTGCCCTTCTCTCCGGCTCCAGGACAGCTTTGCCAAACATCTCCCTTTCCTGATAAACCCGCTCTGTTACTTATTTTCGGTATTTCCCCTGACAGGCATGTCTGTACATCAAAGAGCTTCAGTAGAAGCAATGTGTTCTTTCCTTAAATCCGTTTCTGAGCCCACGTGCCAATTCTTGAGGGATTAAAAAAATACATCCACAGTGGAATCGACCTGTATCACCATGAGCAGGATAGAGGGAGCCCCCGAAATGGTATTTCCCTCTGTCGTTCTTTCAGTATCTGATTATTGTTTCTAACCACGAACGTTTACACTTCTTCTTCTCTAAGATACAGCAGCATGCCCCCCAGCATCTCAGAGACCCAAACCCAACACTGTGCCATCACATCTCCTTCCTTCCTGAGCAGAAACCCTCTCCCTAAGTGCCTACGATGGGAGTGTGTGTGCTAGGTCATTTCAATTGTGTCCGACTCTCTGCGGCCCATAGATTGTAGCCCCCCAGGCTCCTCTGTCCATGGGATTTCCCAGGCAAGAATACTGGAGTGGGTAGCCTTTCCCTTCTCCAGGGGATCTTCCCAACCCAGGGATCAAACCTAGGTGGATTCTTTACCAGCTGAGCCACCAGGGAAGCCCATGACAGCTGAGGAAAGGGAAAAGGCTGTGACCAGCAAAGATGGACCTGCAGCTGCAGGGTGATTTCCAAAGGAAACGCTCGCTATTCCATCTGGTTCTCGTGGGCACTGATCCCAGAAGAGATGACTGTCATAGATGGAAAAAGTCCCCCTCTTTCTTACGAGGAGCAGCGAACATATCTCAATCAGTGCCCCCCTCAACCGCTACGCTAGAGTCTCGCATCAGCCCTGGAGTCCTCTGCCCGGGTGTGGACCCGAGGTGATGCTAACTCCATCCTCAAGTGGTCCCAACATGAGCCCCGAGGAGCCCCGACGCGGACACAAGTGGGTCACCCAGAGGGCCACGTGCCCGGCACCTGCAAGGCCCCAGCAATTGTAAGGGCTGAATAAACATTTGCTAAATAAATAATTATTAACAGGCTGCTTCAGCTCTCATAGATCATCACCATCACTGATACACACTGACGTTTTAACTTGAGATGTTATTTTAAGGCACAGATCAGATTCGCTGTCAAACAACATCAAGGAAGTTCATTTTAAGATAGTTACCTGTTTTTCCTGTACCTTCCCTTTGGGGTACCTTTTCATTTATGGAACCTAAAAGGGGACAATAAGGGATGAAATTATTCTTGGCTCTCAAATGGTCACCACTAATTGTTACGTAGATATTTTATTCCATTTTGATTAATTCGCAGGGCTTTGTCACTTTCTAGTCAATGTATACAAGCTACCCAGTGCCCTGGGTGACTCTGTCATCTGAAACCACAGCCCAAAACTAGGAAACGTAATATGAGCTCCTCCTTCTGTGGCTACCTGGCTCATGATGCATGTGAGACCCTCTAGGTACAAAATACAGCAGTTTCTTCACCTGAAAAATATCATAAGAATCTTTTTAACATACGTCATGTGGAGGTAGTAGAGTGAATTAGATTTTTAAAAAAACTTTTAAAATAAGTTTTGCAACTAAAAATCAATAAAAACTCTGGCTTTAGCTGAATTCTGACTTATGGAAAACTGAGGAACCATTTTTTCATAAGGGGAGAACAGGAAATAGAACGTTAACTCAGTAACTTATAACAGCAGGTTAACAATTACGTTGCCCTGAAAGGTTCATGTTACGAATAGGGACACTGTCCTATGGACACTGTTATGGCAGCAAGATTTCTACCTCATTGTCATTACACCTACTCCAAGGGATAAAGACGTTCTGTCCCACACTCATCTGGAGATATCTGCCCACCCACTTCAGAACATTCCCCCAGAGTCATTCAGAATTACCCTAGTCATATGCAAGGCTAGACAACGCAGATAAAACATCTCATGAAGTAAAACTTGAAATTCATTGCTTGTTTTTTCAATTTGGAATTTGAAATACAGATCTGCATTTATACTGAAGATATAAACTTTAGGACATTTGTCTTGGAAGCATGATGGTTCTGTGGTAGGAAATGCATGAGCAGTTGGCAGAGGTCCTGAAGGACAGGGCATAACTCAGGGCCACGGCTCACGGTCCGCAAACACTGACGGAAGAGATGCTGCAGGGCCAGTGAGCAAGGTCAGCAGGTTCACAGGAAGGAGCAAGACTCCCCAGCGAACTCGCGTGTGGCCTGAGTGGGTCTGCAGGAGCCACGGCCCCCTCCCATCCAGGCTGCTCCTCCAAACGCCTGGATCACAGGCCCTCGGAGATGCAGCCTGGTTGATAGATAAGAAGGAGCAGGATCTTCCTGGTCCATCTATTTGTACAACTTCCCAGCGGTGGCTGGCACCACGCAGTGAAACATCACCTGCTTTCTAGGGGCAAAACACAGGGCTTTCCCTCCGGTGAGAAGTCCCAGGGACACAAAGCGGGCTCCTTGTGTGGCTGCTCAGAGCTTCCCGGATCCCGCTTTGCTCGGTTCTCCCGGTTCTCCCATCGTACCCTCTCTCTACAAATCCAGATTTGTTAACAGGCTTAAGTTTCTTAGTCATCCATTTATTTTTATCATGGGTTTCTGCATCCAGTGACACAAAAAATGTTTTTTTTGTGCTGACTGGGAAATGGCAATATTTCGATAGTATTTCTGGATGCAGCGATGTAGGTTGACTATACTGAACTAAATGCAAAAGTCCCAAACAATAATTGGAAGTCCCACCCCCACCCCCAGGGAGCTTCTCTATTGAATTAAGATAATATCTTTGTAATCTAGGGCCTGAAGTCTCCAAACTGCCGGCTCACAATGTGATGGGCGTCTGAGGTCTGAAGACAGCACTTAGAAAGCATAGATCCCCTCCCTCGGGCGTCCTTTCTCTGAACCAACCAGGCTCCTGGCTCTCTCATCAGCCGCCCCTCCAGATTCAACCAGTGTTCACTTAAATCCACACGAAATTAATTCTATCTTGTTCTTAAGAGGTGGGAATAATTTTAACACAGCATCAAGTGTCCCTTGATAACCCACTCCAAATATTTTGCCGCACAGAACTGGGGGGTGAGGCCAGCAGGGCACAGACTTCCCGTCCAGCTGCCTCCGGACAAAAAGACCTCCAGCCCCTCCCCGCCCCGCCTCCCCGGCACCACCCCGGCTCCGCGCACCCTGTCCTCCAGGACCCGGGGGCGGCTGAACGTTGGGCTCCTCACGGCAAAGCTGCGATGCAAAATGGAATCCAGGACCCAGAACCACAAAGCCACTCTTTTCTTCCATTAGTTTTTCTGGAGGTAAGAATTTGCTGAAGAACTCCCAAAAGCAGGAGCAAGTGACGTTCCAGGATGGAAGTGCAGCAAAAGGGGCCTAGAAACACGAGTGTGGATGGCAGTAAACAGCTCCGCAGACCACGGCTGGTTGGCTGAACCTTCAGAGAGGAAGACTCTGCCCCTCAGATTCCTATTTCAAAAGACACATTTGAATTCCTTCCATTTGTGACATCTCATCCCATTTAAACGCTGTTTTAAAAGGGTGGCTTTTTTAGCAATTAGGGTATGCATTTCTGGTGGAGAAAACCACAGAAACACAATGTGAGGAGCCGTCCATCGTTCAGGCAAAGAATAATGAGCCTGTAGTCCCCGAGCCCTTGGTTCAAATCCAGCTACACTCAGCAATGCCAGCATGCTGCCAAAACAGCCCGAGGAGGTGCAGTGTTTGCTGAGAGTTGGTGGTCTAAGACAGCCCCTTTCACAGGCGCTAAATGCACTTTGGAAATAACTGAGGGAGGAGGAGCCGTCAGAGGGTTTAATGAGGTCAGTTCACTGCAGGCGGGCACTTGTTTAGCAGGCGATTGATGGTCCTCAGAGCGGAGTTAAACAAGAGGCATGATTTATCCCTTTCTGGAATCTCAGGAGCAGAGTCACACCATCATGTGGTTTTGCTGCAGCCAGAGAGAGAGAGAGAGAGGAAGCAAGGAGGGAGCTAGGAAGGAGGAAAGAAAAAGAAAGGAAGAAAAATGAAAGAATGAACAAAAGAAGGAAAGAAAGAGGAAGAGAAAGGGAGGGAGGAAGGGAGGGAGGAAGGGAGGGAGGGGGAGGGGGAGAGGCAGGGGGAGGGGGACGGTGGGAGGGGGAGGTAGGGGAGGGGAGAGGAATGGAGGGAGGGGGAGGGTGGAGGGTGGGGGGAGGCAGGGGGGAGGCCACCAGAAGAGCTGAGAGGCTCAGCCCCCTTCCCTTCTGACGAGCACTTCTCTTCCCGCTGGGACTGCTGACCCTGGGCTCTTGGGAGCAGAGGTCCATGAAGCTCTGCTCCTAAGCCCGGTCTCACCGTCCCTCCAGGCCCTTCCTCCAGAGCAGGAGCTCCTGGCTTGTCCCAGGGGCTGTCTGGCTGCCCTGCTCGTGTGGGTGACGTGAATGATCGTGGGAGAGAGGGAGGCTGGGCGTTGCGGGAAGATGGTGGGTGACAGACGGACCTCGCCACCCACCAGCTCTGTGCCCTGACGGGTGCGCTCACCTGCCCGATGCTGAGCCTCCCCATCTCTGAAAGGGCAGTGTGGGGAGTCCCTGCCTCTCGGGCGACCAGAAGCCCGCAGAGAAACAGCACGCAGCAGAGGACTTCTTGAGCGCCCCTTAAAACGGTCCCGGACACTCGGGCGTCGGCGTGCTGTCTGTCCTCCCGAGGCCTCTCTCTCCACGTGTGGACACCCTGTGCATCAAGAGGGCGAGTGCCGCTCACGGCACAGAGCAGCCCTGTCTCCACTCAGAGGGAGAGCTCAAAACGCACCGCCACTGCCAGGACACCCGCGCGGACTGGCCCTCTGTGGCCACTTTCATTTCACTCGCTCAGTCAGCATGCTCAGGGGACACCGCACAAAAAGTCCCGTCTCCTCTGGCGTGAAAGGCATTAGACAGAAACTACTGATAATTCTCACGACCACTGTGTATGTGGTGGGTGTCTGCACAGTCCCTGTTGCGGGCTGGTCATCATTCTGTGAACTTCACGCACACTCAGCCCTCTAACGCCAGCAGCAGCCCTGAAGCGGGCGCCCCCGTTAGGCCCCTTGGATGTGGACACTGAGACCCCGAGAGCGGCAGAACAGCCCAAGGTCAAGGTCACTGATCAGTAAAGGCAGAGCTGGGCTCCATGCCTGCAGTTCTAGCCCACAGAGGAGCTGATGGGGTCTGAGCAGTCGGGGTGGACCTCCTGGATAAAAAGGGAAGGACAGGCAGAGAGGATGGCAGAGGCATGCACCACCTGCCCTGAGAGGAGAGGGTCCCAGGGCACAACCAGTGCCCAGAAGCTTCTCTGCCAAGTCCGTGTCCTTCTACGCATCCTTTGTCTGTGAGGACATGGGCAGCAGGCGGCTCTCCACATCACGGCCTCTCAGAGACCATCATGGAGAGGGCCTGAGCTCAGCCTGAAGGGTCATACACCTCTGGGTGCTCTGACGGCTCTCTTTGACCCCAGACCCGCTCGCCCACTCCCAGCTGCGGACGGGAGCAGGGGCTGGAGCGCAGAGGCAGGAACCCGCAGGGGAGGAGCGGGCACTGGGCACCAAGGCCGCATCAGAGTCAGAATCCCTGGAAAGCAGCTTGCCTCCTGCAGGCCTTCGTGGGTCGCTGGAGGTCATCATGCAGTCAGACCAACAGGCACAGTGAAGACACGAGGGTGACGTCTGATAGATCACCGTGGCTCCATCCCCCCGGGTTACCTCCTAGAGTGGATGGGGGTGCAGCTCAGTGAACATTTGGGTCAAAGCAGCGGAGGAGCCGGGAAATCTGAGCACCACGGGGACCTTCCACCTGTCCGCGAGACAGAGTCAGTGCAGCCCCAGGGCTGAGCGCTGCCCTGGCCTTGCCTGACTGGACCCCACTAGACAAGTAAGGGGAGACACTGTTCCGTGACCCCCCACCCCACTTTTCAGATGCCTTCAATGTTCACTCACATGCTCACCAGCTTTCTCCCTTGGCAGAGATCGCCCACGAAGCCAGAGTTTGACACCCTAGAGCCCGTGATACAAAAGCCTGCCCTCCAGAGTCTAAACCCTTGAGGACAGACTCCAGGGACCTGGCTGTGACCTGGGCTCACCCCCCAAGGCCAGAGGCAGGGGAAGGGCTCCAAGAAGGTGGACCTAGCCAGGCAGTGGGTGAGCAGCTTGACCTACAGGGCAACAAAGGCAGGGTGAGCTGGAGTGGGTGCCAGGGCCCTGGTCCCTCTGCCAACACCGAAGTGGGCATCCCCGGGGACGGCGCATCCTCCAGAGCTCACCCCCGCATGCCAGCCTGGGGCAAAGGTACGTGCCTCTCTGGAGCCAACGCAGGGGCTCTTGGGCCAGAACCCTGCAGACTGCCCACCCGGCCCCGTGCCAGGGGCCATGGGCATCCCTCTGAGACCCGGTGCCCCCAGGGTGAGTTCTTCCCACCACCGTGGGGAGTCCCTGCAGCCACCTCCACCTTCTCAGCATCACCTGCTGTTGTGAAGTGCACCTTCTTTCCCAGACGCCTGAGGGACTCAGGGCAACCCTCCTGCTCAGT
Organism: Giraffa tippelskirchi; assembly: GCF_054371585.1. Lineage (NCBI taxonomy): Eukaryota > Metazoa > Chordata > Mammalia > Artiodactyla > Giraffidae > Giraffa > Giraffa tippelskirchi. Next base: position 165,160,945 of record NC_137283.1, on the reverse strand, counting down.
GTAGGTCACGTCCCGGTGGTGGGACCGCAACAGGACCCCAGTGGACGGTCAGGCCTCCTCGAGGAGAGACCGGGCCGAGCCCTACATCCCTCACTCAGTGCTGGGGACAGGTCACTGCAAGGTCGGCTCTCAAGCAGGCACCCCCATTGCCCAGGAGACCACCGTCCTCACCTGGAAACTGGTCAGGAAGGCAGGAGTTCGGACTCCCCTCCAGACCCCCTGAATCAGAAATTCTGGGGTACAGCCCAGGAGTCTGTTTATCCAGCTCTTTGTGGACTGAAATTTGGGTTCCAGAGCTCTAAGGAAAAGGGCTTGGCCTGGGCAGTCTGCAGTTGTTATTAATAGTATTTTTATTAATGGATTCTTTTTGTTACCATGAACTTGTCTCTCTTTTCTGTCAAGACCCAGCGGCTACCTCGACCTACCACAACGTCTGCTGTTTTCCTATTTTCACACTTCTGTGGACGCAGAATGCAGACAAAGTTGGCCTGTTTGCCCACAGTGAGCCTCTGGGAAGCTGACGGGCGGGAGGAAGGCCTGAGCCCCCCAAAGGGGGGAGGCTGTGGTGCTGGGTCCCCCCTTTGGTCTCCCTCCTCCCTAGTGATGCTGCCTTTGAGTGGCTGGGATTCCTGGTGAGACAGCGTCAGATAAAAGCGACACTCTGAGCTGAGTGCCCTGATGTCCCCCATCTGAGAATGCCTTTCTCAAAATGGCAAGTGAGGAAATATAGAAATCACAATTGAAAAAAAAATTAGAGATTATTTCTGATTTACCTTCCATCAGGGTCCACTTTAATGTCTGAATGTTACATACTTCAGTGGCCAGAGAAAACAAACATCAGTATCATCCCTACAAAACGGTCATTCATGGTCAATAGTTTCATAAATCTTTCCAACATTTGACTGTTGATATTTAAAAGGTGCTGTTTAAAAAGATGTACTGTTTGTTTAATAAAAAAAAAAGGAAAATACGTACATTTCTTTTAATTCAGAGATATGGTATACCTCTGGAAGAGATAACCCACTGTTGTTTGTATAGAGTTATAGAGCCTGGGACCACTGAGTTCTAAAAGACTTCTTAGCTCACCTTATGAAGTTTTCTTAAGTATTAGAAAATGTGGGAAAAATTCATTTAAGGCCTAAGTGTGAAGAGGAGAGCTTATAGAGAACCCTTAAAGTAATGAAGGATGTGATGATAAATTAGCCACCAAATTAAACGTACACTGAAATAGTCAGTACAGTAATAGAGCAGATTTTATACAAACCAACCGTTAGATACCAGTAGGTGCATTTTTCCAGAAAGGAAAAATAATAATACCAAAATGTTGCCCATCACGTAGATAAATGATGCTAAAGCATCTAAAATGGAAAGGAAAAGACAGACAGGGGGCCGTTGCCCGGCACCAGGCACAGGCCACGGCCGCCTTGTCGCCTCGAGCGAAGCTGCCTCCTGGGGTCCCGGTCAGACACTCAGGAGGCCCTAACGCTGACTCTCAAGCAGGCTCCTCAGTCTTCTTTGGCACAACAGCCACACGCTGTGCTCTGTCCCTTGAATGCTTGACTTAATTTTTTAAACAATTTTTCAGTGTTCTGAAATTTCCACAATCTGGAACTTTTATCGGAAATTTTGCATAGCTCATGTTGTCTATATCAAATTGCTATTTTTTTTCTCATCTTGGACGTAAATTTCCTAATACTTCAAAAGTCATCATAACAGTAGGTGTTAGAAAGTAAAATAATATGCATTTCTCTCTGAAATATGGCTTCATTAGTAACATGTGCACTGAGGTTGGCAGCGAAGCCCGCCCCGCCCCCAGGGTTCACGCCTGCGTGAAAAGCAGGCCCCACTCCAGTCCGTTTTCTACTTCTTGTTACAGTTGTTTGTTTTCACATTTCCTTGCCAATAGCCATTGAAATATTTTATTTTGACAACTATCATTTTTCAGGAAGAGAATTGTTAAGCCTGAAGAAAAAGCCCTTTTGAGGGAAAAAAATGTTCCCTCTGATCTGTAACCTTTTCCATTCGGCAAGCAACTTAACGTGCACTTGAATTCTCATAAAGAGACACTTCAGAAGCACAGCTGTGTTGTTGATTTCAATATTGGGGAATTCAATTGTTCTGGATGTTTCTTTCAAGTTCGTCGGCTGTGCAGGGCCCTTAATTTAGTGCCAGGAAAACTCATTCATGAAAAAAAAATTAAAAAAAAAAATAGCTTCTCTTTATAAAGTGAAAACTTTTACAAATCAAAAAGATATTCATACAAACATGCAGTTCTACCATTTCAGGTAGAGGCCAAAACTTTAGGCTTGATGGGAAAACCCAAAGACTATAGTGCAATTCACGTAATAATATATAGAAAAGCTATTCAATCTACTCCAAGGTTCTCTGTCAAGTATAAGCGTGTTTTCAAAAAGCCACGTTTAGAAACTGGTCTGAGAAGCGGTGGTCAGCACGCACAGGAGCATAGCAAACTCACAGGCAGGCTTCCATCATTAAAATCCTAGACTTGAAGGAAGAGCTCCTCAAACATTCCCTGTGGCCATGGCCGGTTGAACTTCCCAGGAGACATTGTCCTTACAACTGACTCAGCTTAAAGAGGGGTGGGTGGTGGTGAGGGCAGAATCGCCAGCCCAGTCACGGGTGTTTCTCGTCTCTTCCACAACTGGAGGTGCCTTACTTCAAACACACACCTCAAGCTGAGCTACGTAGGAAGATTCTTTGGATACTGTAATATGAAGAGCTCCTACGTGTAAGCTCAGCTTCCTGTGTCTTCAACGGCTTTGTACTCCCGCCAGGAATAAGCTCTTGGATCGGGTGCACTGTTACAGAGGAAGATGAGATTAAAACCCCCGGAGCTATTTCCACATAATCGAGAATGAGCCGGCTACAAACATCCTCCCTTGGAAAGAAGCCCTTTGTTTCTAAGCTCATCTCCTGCCCCCAGCAATGTGCGTCTTCAAACCTTCAGAAGGAAGAACAAGAGAAAACTCCTACAGAGTAACTACAGGTCAGCTGTGTCCGGATGGAAACCCAGAGATCCGGCCCTGCGGCAGCACCACGGAGGGAGGAGGACTCATGGTCCCCCTGGGGGGCCCCCTGGGGGGCTCCCTGGGGGGCGGCCGTGCCTTTCTGAGCATCCCTGGAGCACGTGACGCCCCCCCAGCCCCGGCCCTGCAGACCCGGGGTCTAACCAACAGGGCTAGAGGAACTGTCTCCAAGCCTCAAGCAGGACCAGCTGCTGTCAGGCCAGGCAAGGCTAGGGGTGCGTCTGGATGCAGCTCAAACAGCAGCCTTCGGTCCTGAATGCCTCTCAGGGTCACCGGCTGCTGGCCCAGAAGAAGGGAAGGCCTTCTGCCCTCCTCGCCCAACTCTGGAGCAAACATGGTGTGGGACAGGCAGTTATCGTTCAGTCACTCAGTCGTGTTCGATGCTTTGCGACCCCATGGACTGCAGCCCACCAGGCTCCTCTGTCCATGGGATTCTCCAGGCAGGAATACTGGACTGGGTTGTCATTTCCTTCTCCACGGGATCTTCCTGACCCAGGGATCGAACCTGCATCTCCTGAACCGCAGGCAGATTCTTTACCATCTGAGCCACCAGGGAAGCCCATCCAACTCTTCATGACCCCATGGACTGAAGCATGCCATGCCTCCCTGTCCATCACCATCTCCTGGAGCTTGCTCAAACTCACGTCCATCGAGTCAGTGATGCCATCCAACCATCTCATCCTCTGTTGTCCCCTTCTCCTCCCGCCTTCAATCCTTCCCAGCATCAGGGTCTTTTCCAATGAGTCAGCTCTTCTCATCAAGTGGCCAGAGTACTGGAGCTTCAGCTTCAGCATCAGTCCTTCCAATGAATATTCAGGACTGATTTCCTTTAGGTTGGACTAGCTGGATCTCCTTGCTGATAAGTGCTGGGAGAGAAACCGTTTTGCCCGTTTCCTGTGCCAGCCGACATGCCCCTCTTTTCCAGGAACCACCTCCTCTAGACTTCTCCCCCCACCCTCATTCTCCTGGACGGTGAGCCACCCCTTCCCTGAGTGCCTGCAGCTTCTGCACAGAACTCCCAGGCCCCCAACAGGGGTGTCAGCATAGCTCTGAGCAGACATGGGCACCTGACCCAACAAATGCTTGGTGAGGGCTGCTCGCGGAGATGGTCATCAATAAGAAACGAGGAGTGGGTGCCAGGGAGGGAGGGTGGAGCGAGTGTTTTCTGAAGGACAAGACCCATGGGATGGACCACAGGACCCTTGGGATGGACCACCACGGTTCACTGAAGGGACAGCTCTGAGCACGTCCTCAGGGGTCTCACCCGGTGAACGACTCTCTCCCCAGGAAGCAGGTGTCCACAGGGGCTAAAGGGGCCGATTTCTCTCCAGGGAAGCCCTCTGCCTCCTGCAGCTTGAGCTCCACTGAGAGTTAGGAGTCCACAGCCAGAAGGAAGACAAGGTTGGTCGTCCATTCCTGAAAAATCTGTGCAATTATCCATCAGCTCCTGACCGACAGTAGGCAAGGAAGTGAGCTAACTTGATGGAGGCTTATGAAGGTGGGTGAGGGGTCCCAGGGTCACGAGGAGTCACCGTGGTGGGGGGGGAGTAGCTCCTTCCCCGCATTGGGAGTCTCCCAGGAGGCCAGTGAGCAGCTCCCTGGTCGATACTAACGAGCCCAAGCATCTCTTCCTCTGCTCACTCGTCCTTTTATGTTTTTGAAAGTCGCTCAGTCGTGTCCGACTCTTTGTGACCCCGTGGACTACACAGTCCATGGAATTCTCTAGGTCAGAATACTGGAGTGGGTAGCCTTCCCTGTCTCCAGGGGATCTTCCCAACCCAGGGATCAAACCCCGGTCTCCTGCATTGCAGGCAGATTCTTTACCAACTGAGGTATGGTCCTTAGGGTTTCCTCATTTATAAAATGCTGACTGTTCAAGACTTCTGACTTTTTCTGCGAGATTGCCTCATTATTCCAGTTTTCTTATTGATTCATAGGAATCTGGGTGCTTTGCATTAATGACTTAGAAACACATAATTGTGAAATAAAAGAATCCTTGCTTTGAAGGTCTTTCGGGGAGGAGTGGGCTGGGGGATGTGGCAGGTGGGCCACTCTGCTCCACTGCAATCAGCCATGAGTGGACATTCCCTGCCCACCTCACAGGCTGCTGCCACGTGTGTTTGCACCAATTCATAACACACACACACATGCATTCTAAGTGACCATTAGTGTTTACTGCTAAGTTTTAATACCTGTTTCTGATCTTCAAATTTCTAGAGGAAGTGCTTCTATGGTAAGTGTGGTGTGAACTCCAGGGCCAAAGACCACTGTTGAATGCTGGCACTTACCTGATTATAATAAACTGGACGAAAATCCTGTCTGTCCTCTACAGAGTGGACCAGGCATGCCAACCACAGCAGGTGTCAGCCAGCATCCCAGGGGAGGGAGGAGGATGCTCCTGGGGTGTGCGGATGGAACCTGACCAGCGGGCATGCCCGGTGTCAAGCAGTCTCAGCAAAGTGATGCCCGTCACCACGTCCCTCCGCGTGATTGGTGAGGATGTACCAACAGCTGGGAAGAAGCTCTGCTACATCGAGCAAAAGCCCATCACAAACTGTGGGTGTGTGTGTGCAATCCGTCCCCCCAAAACTCCCCTGCACTGTCTCCACATGTGTTCTGAGCACAGGTACCTGCTTCCCCCACCCACATTTCTGCAGAATAAAAGCGTGAATACAGCTGGGGATTAATAGAATTTCTTATTAACTCTGGCCAAGCTGCAAAACCAAGCCACAGAAGTGAAAAGGAAGGTACTCCTACAAGGAGGAGCCAGGTCTCCAAGGAGCCTGCCCCACCCACACCGCACGTGTCCTCAGAGACACCCCCTTCCTGCCCCCGTGGCATTTTCTAGGCAATAAATACCAGATACGGGAAGAATCTTACTTCCATACCCATCCCTTGAACCAAAAAATCCACATGGACAGTGAAAAAAATGGAACATTTCTATACAGTAAAATGTGGCTGCTACCCAGTTGGAAAAATCAATGTAAGTGAACAATAGGGTGGTCTGATTATAGAAACGAAGTATTATAGGGAAATCATAAGAAACCCAGCCAACTTTGCTCATGGTTTTCTAAGAAAGTGCTTTCAGACACTACTTAATTTTTCAAAAGGTGTCACTAACATCACAGAAACAGGTAAGTCTTCTGCTTTCTCCTTCACAAAATAAGGCTCAGCGCGAGTCAAAATGCTGGTACCTGGTTGAAATGAAATAAGCATTTGCAAGCATCTTTCAGACGAGGGACACAGAGGCCTACTCATTACGCTAATTTTTTTTTCTCTTTCATTTACTCCATGAGTTTGTAAAAGAATTATTAGGTGCAAATGTTAGCTCACTAAAAACATATTTTCAGCAATTTTTAGGTCTTGGATGACAAAAGTTTTAAAAATAAACATATTTTAATTGCACGTTCTGCACACCCTCTGGCGTTTAAGTGGTGACCAGTCGCTTGAAATATCAGGTTTTCTGTTGCTGTTCATTAGGTGTGTCATCACGGTGGGGCAGTCGTGAGCTCTGACCGGTGACTTGGCTCCTGGTATAAACATCTGAACCGTGGGCAGAATTTCTAATTATAAGATGCCTGCTCTTCAAACAGAACAGAGGCCTGAAAGCAAATTCTAAGTACAAATGCCTCAATATTTTCTGTAAAAATTCAGGAAGATGTTTTGTATTGTTACATAACATGTGTTTTTCCTTAGTAAGCTTAATCCAGTATAGTTGTGACACATAGATCATGAAATGTCTTGGTAAATGGTCTGACAGGTCTCCATCACCAATTAATCAAAACTCAAGCTGCAGACCATTTTCAAATAAAAATGATCTGAATCACTTATAACATTTTGGTAAAATATTAATGGAAAACAGACCCTTTTGTAGATTATTCTCCTGCCAGTGTTATTACCTTCAGTACATCAAGCCCACTTATGAGTAATAAAATAACACAAACAAACCATCTGGAAAAGGATCTGTGAAGAATGATCTGCTTTTTCTTTGCAATCATATACATACAAACCCAGAAACGCTCGCTTCTGTCAGCCAACGAAAACATTTGGTCATTTCTGCTGTTGACCACAGCCCTCGAGGCCACTCCTAAAAATTACGAGTCCCGAACTGCCGTAACCTACGGTGGTTCAGAACCGGATCTTCCATTCGCTTAAGCTTTCTTAAAAACAAAGGTCTCACAATATTTTGGGCTTTGTCCAGTGACGCACATGTATCCCAATAGTCCCCATAATCCCACCTAAACTGACTTCTTTTGCGGTTACGAGCAAACGTTAATAAGACGGTCGGAAAGCAGCCAGTACTCAGCCGCGGGCGAGCCGCGTAAGCTGCATGAGACCTACCGGGACAGCGGGGCGTCTTGTGGGCCGCGGCGGTGCCACTGATGGGCCTCCCGTTGGGCGTGACACACCAGCAGTATCCCGTGTAGCTGTGGCACTGGACCTGTGGGCAGGGGACAGGCAGGCCGGTCAGTGCACACGGGGGCGTACCCCGTGTAGCTGTGGCACTGGACCTGCAGGCAGGGGACAGGCAGGCCGGTCAGTGCCCATGGGGGCGCACGCTGCCCAGCAGGCCTGCTGTTCCTCCTGCGGCACTGGGAGGCCCAGTGCTTCCTGAGGGCTGCGTCTGGGTGCCTGGCAAAGGGCCCCGTGGTGCCCTGGACCCGGACTTGAGGGATGAAGGGAGCCAGAGGTGTTTGCACTGGACACCGATGGTGCTGGCCCGTGACCGCTCAGTGTCTAAGCCCCCACCAGCCCTCATCTTACGAGAGGGGGTGCGAGGCACTGCGCAGTCAGGACACTTGCTCTGAGTCTGCCCATCAGCCCGAGGCAGGAGACAGGAGACGTGTCCAGCTGCCAGTGAGACACTCCGTCCTGGCCCCACCTCCCCCCTCACAAGCCAGCCTGAGTGGACGCCACCCACAGCTCCAACCTCTCTCTGTCTCTCTCTCTCCTCCCTGAGTCTTCCAAAGGTCAAGTGATTGCTGTAAAAAATGCACAGAATTCATATTATTGGATGAAATCTAAAGTGAAAGTCACTCAGTCATGTCCGACTCTTTGCAACCCCATGGAGCAGACAGTCCATGGAATTCTCCAGGCCAGAATACTGGAGTGGCCGGCCTTTCCCTTCTCCAGGGGATCTTCCCAACCCAGGGATCGAACCCGGGACTCTCACACTGCGACTGATTCTTTACCAGCTGAGCCACCAGGGAAGCCCGTATTATTGGCTGGCTCATGGCAGATCGTATCTTGTTTGCTTTTTTTTCCCATCAAAAGCTAATACGTCGGTTAGCAGGGCATCTCAGGAATTCATTTCCTTTAGCACAAAATGACAGTGATAGTATTGACCCGTTTCGGGTGGACAACTGAGTGATTATACGCTGCCACTGATGGACAAGGTGACCCCAGAAAGGCAGACAGTGCGTGTGACCCTGACCTCTGACCTGGCGCGTGCCCCTCCAGAAAAGACATCACACTGGAGCTGGGGTCTCTGCCGTGAGCTGGCCGGCGGGACCCCGTCCACTCCCCAGGACAGGAGCATCTGCTCGCAGGAGGGAGCCGCCACCCTGAGAGGGAAGGAGGGGCCCGCCCCCGGGAGAGGCCGCCCACCTGGCTGTAGGTCCCGTCATCGTTGCACTCGGGAATGAACACCTGCTGCAGCTCCTTGCGGGCCTGCTCCTGGGTGTACTTCCTCTCAGCCACGCACCTGGACACATCTGCGGGGAGGCACAGGGCAGGGTGGCGCTCAGGCCCCCGCGAGACGCCCAGCAGAGGCACCACGTGGGTGGCCGGGCTGGAGGGGCCTCACGGGGAGGACGGCTGCAGGCGGGCACCTGTCAGGGGGCCAGGGTCCCTGAGGGGAGGCCAGACCTGGCGAGCAGAGCGGAGTGTCCTCCATGTCCAGGGAGCCAGGAGGCCGAGGCTCAGAAAAGCCACTGGGCTTGACTGTGGTGAAATGCGGACTCTACTTCCTGGACAGCGGGGGTCGGGTGGTACCGCACGGGCCACGGACAGAATCCGGGACCCAAAGACCTCCTCCAGAGCGCACAGCCAGGCCACGTGCCGCGTGGGGGCCACGTCTGAGAGCTACAGTGAAAGTCAGCCCAGGGACGCTGGCCCGGGCATGGGAGGGCAGGCACCCCGGGGCACAGGCCGTCTGGCCCATGGCTGCCGCCCAGGTGGCCCGCCCCGTCTGCGTCCACCCTTGCCCACCCCGCAGTCTCTTCCTTCTGCGTCTGAGTTTCTTAGGATCTCAGAGTGACACCAGCTCCTGCGCTTCCCACCTCGAGTGGAAAATCCAACAGTAAGTCAGACTAAAGGGTCAAATATCTTTATCAGCCCTCCTGGTGCACTGAGCACAGATTTCCACACACTCACGGTGAAATATCCAGTGTGATGGCTGGATGGAAAACACGAGGTTCCTCCTGTTCCTCGGGAGGATGCCCCTGGGATCCCATAAACTAGCAGAGAGGGAAAGACTGGGGCAGTCCTCACCCAGCTCCGGACGCAGGCATCAGGAAATGCAGCTGCCAAGACTCACCATGCATACCAGGTCACCCACTCACCTGCTCCATCTGAGCTGGGCACCGGAGCCTGCTCACCCCGACACTCGTCTCGGAAGCCGGTGCGAGTTACGGGGGGCTGGGCTGAGCCCCAGGAAGGGCCCATCTTCCCAGGACCACAGGCCAGCTGAGTCTGTGTCCACCGTGGAGAAGGACGCCCCCGGGCCGCCCCCGCCAGCCTCCTGCCCAGGGGCCGCCCCCCGAGCACAGGGCTTATTTCTGTGGACCGCCAGCCCACATAACTCACTTGAATCTCACAAGTTGGAAAGAATGGCTTTCCCCATTTTTCTTAAGTGTTTCCAGATTTAAATTACAAGTTGTCTAGGTCTGAAAGGCCCTCTGGACGCTGAGAGATATTGCTTCAAACGTGTCCACCGCCAGCATTTTTAGCGGGTGACTCTCTGCTTGCCTGGTGGTAAAATCTCCGGCTACGATGAGACGCCATCCGGGCCCCAGCTCAGGGCTCGTGGCTCCTGCCCCGCGGTGCCAGGCCTGAGCACAGACGCTGCTGCTGGGGGCCCTCATCTTGGACCCCGAGCAAGCGCCGCAGGGCCGCCCCTCGGCAAGACGGGCCTGCGCGCCAGGGGGCGCGTCCATGCGGGCTCAGGCCTCATGTCGTGATCTGCATTCTTGCCAGCACTCAGCAACATGTGGTTTTAATGCAGCCTGTGTTTTCGCTGAGGAGAAAACACTGCTGTGCTGGACTTCTGTCCTCATTTTTTTAGTATAACCTGTGGTTTGACTGTCTAAAAGGAAAAGTGATATGTGTTCCCAGCCTGCAAGCTCTCCACGAGGGTCCAGATGAGTTACAAATTACTCCCAACAACTGAACTCTTGCGGAACACGGCGAAAACACATACATTGGCCAAACAGCCCATGGGCCTCGCTCCTGTCTCCAATGCCTTCTTCAAAACTTGTGCGTTTTCCACTGATCGGGGACTTCTCAAACCTCTCACGTGGACAGAGCGTTAAATTCCAGTTTACGCCGGCACATGGCTGACCACCCAGGCACAGGGAGCCAGGAGGACTGTGCAGCAGGAAGTGCAGGGCCCTGGGGCCCATCCCCGAGATCAAGCCTCTATCTGCCCACTGAACCAGGGCGTCGCTTGCCCATACCACCTGCCGCATCCCGGACATCTAAGTCAGGCGCAGCGGCTGCACCGTTGAGGAGGGTCTCACCAGCAGCCCTCCGCCCCCGTCCTGCTGAAACACGGGCCACCTCCCTGGTGTGCGCTGTCTTGTTTGCTCATTGTTTTCTCTCAGTTGCAAAGTAAAAGAGATTCCTTTTCCAAGGGGATCGCAAGCGTGTCTATGCGTCAGGATAGGTTAGTCACAGAGAATATCATAATACAGCGCTTGCTCTAAACCCGAAATAAAGTCACGTTTTATAGCGGTTATTTCTAATGATGCTGTCCTTTAAACAGGAAGCAAATCATTTCCTACTTTGCTAAAATCACTCAAGATAGGATTAAGCAATTATGGGAACACACAGATTTGCTGCCCATTTCATGCAGAAGAATTTTGGAGAAGAACAGTCACAAGGACCTGAGGAGGCTCAGCCAGAACGAGGTCAGGGGCACTGACATTTACAGGCCACCCTGAGCTGGACTGCCCCGAGCCGCGGCACTCTTCTTATGGGGCCCCCGTCCATCACACACACAGGGTGAACCTGAAACGTGACCCTGAAGAAAGGGATCGTGTTCCCTTTAACTCTTCCTATGTGAGTCCTCACCCCAGAGAGAGCCCCCCAGCCAGCTCCTTACTGAGGAAGAAACTCGAGGGGCTATGGAATGATTTACAGTCCATGTAGGAAATACATGGAGAGGCCACACTGAGTAATTTTCTGGTCAACAGACTCGCTGATTCTAGACCCAGCAGGGCGACTGCATGGTGGTGGTTTTGAGCGTGGCGGGGTCAACTTTCTGGGGACACAGCGTTCTCTCTGCTGGGTGCCCGTGGCCAGCACAGGGCCTGCATGGACCTGGATGGGGTCAGGACAACAAGGCCGACGAGGAAGCCAGCTCGCTGTTGGGAGCAGCTGCAGAACGCTAGGCCGAGGGCGACTGGCCTCTTACTTTATTGGCATCGAATGAAGCAGATCTTGTATTTCAGAAGTTGGAATACTTTACCAACCTGTCATTTTGAAGGCCAGCCTCAGAAAAACTAAGAACTCTGTGCTGCAGTGTTCTTTGGCGTAAATGATGCAGAGCGCTGGGCTGTGACACAGGTCCAGCAGGACGCCAAGGAAGGCTCCTCGTCTGCCCACCTGCAGCCGGCCAGCCGGGGCAGCACCGCAGCAAGAGCCCAGGCCATCCCTTGACCAGAGGGAGCGGCTTAGAGCCGAGGAGAAAGGGGCTGAGTGTTTATTTTAAATAAGTATTATCATTGTAAATGCACAAAGACAGAAACAAATTAGACAGGAAAACCCAGGGTGCATAATTGGGGTGGCCAAGTCTTAAAGGAAAAAGATAAAGTGAAAACTATAGCACAAACATATGAAAGTGTTCAGACGTTTCTGACCATGTTTATCCAGGAAACAACTGACCAGAACCGGCTCCGTGATGACTGACCACCATGACCATCCATGCACCACACCAGCTCTCCATGCCAGTGGTCTCGGGGTCCTTTTGTGTGAAGTTTGGCCCTGAACTTTGGGAAGGGGACGGCTGAGGCCGCGCTGTGCTCACCCAGCTCCCCTGTTGAACTCACTTTGGAGGAATCAGGTGGTGCTAAAGCAAACAGAAAAGTTTTTGTTTTTTTCCGTGATGTTTCACAGAGTTCTGATGTATTTCTGATCCTGGTTTGAACATGAGAACAACGGCCCCACCTCTTGTGTCTGCTTTCATCAAGAGGGTGCGTCTATCATCAGATGTGGGAGAACACCGTGGAAGGTTAAGGCCAACAAGCCTGGGGAGGGTTTCTGCAACGGACAAGCGCCAGCATGATTAAACCATCCTGGAACCACACGTGTAACAGGCATCTCAGAGCCTGCCTGTGGGTGCAAGGAGTCTGATGAGATGTGGCAGGAAGCAAGGACACAGGCCTGGCAGAAGAGACACACACACACATATGCACACAAACACACATGTACATATGTTCTTGCAGGACACACACGCAACCTCCCCACACAGAGGTGCATGCCCACATATACACACATACGTGAACCTATGCACACAGACACACACATCACACGCCTGCAGACTCCTCCATGGAAAGACTCTTTTTGCTGAAGAAAATACTGGCAGGTCAACACTGACTTCAGTTCAGTTCAGTTCAGTTGCTCATTCGTGTCGGACTCTTTGCGACCCCATGGACTGCAGCACGCCAGGCCTCCCTGTCCATCACCAACTCCAGGAGTTTACCCAAACTCATGTCCATTGAGTCAGTGATGCCATCCAACCATCTCATCCTCTGTCGTCCCCTTCTCCTCCCTCCTTCAATCTTTTCCAGCATCAGGGTCTTTTCCAATGAGTCAGCTCTTTGCATCAGGTGGCCAAAGTCTTGGAGTTTCAGCTTCAACATCAGTCTTTCCAATGAACACCCAGGACTGAATTCCTTTAGGATGGACTTGTTGGATCTCCCTGCAGTCCAAGGGACTCTCAAGAGTTTTCTCCAACACCACAGTCCAAAAGCATCAATTCTTCAGTTTTCTTTATAGTCTAACTCTCACATCCATACATGACCACTGGAAAAACCATAGCTTTGACTAGGTGGACCTTTGTTGGCAAAGTAATATCTCTGCTTTTTTAATATGTTGTCTAGGTTGGTCATAATTTTCCTTCTGAGGAGTAAGTGTCTTTTAATTTCATGGCTGCAATCACCATCTGCAGTGATTTTGGAGCCCAGAAAAATAAAGTCAGCCACTGTTTCCACTCTTTCCCCATCTATCTGCCATGAAGTGATGGCACCGAATGCCATGATCTTAGTTTTCTGAATGTTGAGCTTTAAGCCAACTTTTTCACTCTCCTCTTTCAGTTTCATCAAGAGGCCCTTTAGTTCTTTGTCACTTTCTGCTATAAGGATGGTGTCATCTGCATATCTGAGGTTATTGATATTTCTCCCGGCAATCTTGATTCCAGCTTGTGCTTCTTCCAGCCCAGCGTTTCTCATGATGTATCTGCATAGAAGTTAGATAAGCAGGGTGACAATATACATCCTTGATGTACTCCTTTTCCTATGTGCAACCAGTCTGTTGTTCCATGTCCAGTTCTAACTGTTGCTTCCTGACCTGTACACAGATTTCTTAAGAAGCAGGTCAGGTGGTCTGGTATGCCCATCTCTTTCAGAATTTTCCACAGTTTATTGTGATCCACACAGTCAAAGGCTTTGACATAGTCAATGAAGCAGAAATAGATGTTTTTCTGGTACTCTCTTGTTTTTTCGATGATCCAGAGGATGTTGACAATTTGATCTCTGGTTCCTCTGCCTTTTCTAAAACCAGCTTGAACACTGACTTACAGAAACCAAACTGCACCCTGGTCCTGGGCACCGTCACCAGATAACAAAGCCTCCCTGCAAGGTAGAGGGAACTAAGAGGCCGTGCCTTCCTCCAGGGCAGGTCATCTGAAGCCTAGGCAAGCAGCCAGTGATGGAGCTTGCAGCCTGTTTCTCGGCTCTCCAAATACAAGCAAGGATTGCTGACCACCACACATCCATGATCAGAAAAACCTTCAGAGACAGAGACTTCCTCACATTCACCTGACCCAACCCCCTGTCTCAGACACAAAAAGTCAGGTGCAGCCCTCCGGCCTGGCTTCTTCACCCTGGTTGTGTGGTTCCCTGACCTCTGAGAGCTCACTGGGTGCAGAGGCCAGGACCTCTCCCCCGAGCCCTATCCCTGCCCACGTGGAGACCCACAGCGGCTCCTGCCCTGGACCAGGGAGGGGAGGGAGGCAGGCGGGGCCACGCCAGTGCGCTGGGCTGCGCGCCTGCACCGCTCTCAGGCTTTACATCATGCGTTTTAATAAAATGACAGTAAAAGCATACAGCGCACTTCAGAGAGGGCGCTACTGTACCGAGAGGGGACGACAGGCACTCTCAGGCCTCGTAGAAATCCGCTGGAAAACCTCGGTACTTTCAGGGGCGACAGCCTGCTGACCACGTGTGTGGGTCATGCCTTTCACGGAATGTCCAGAAACAGAGCTGGGGCCTGAGCTCTCCCTGCAGGACCAGCGGAGTCCACACCCCATCCAGGTCAGCAGGGTGTCCCCCACAAGTGGCCTGGGTCACGTGGGTGAATGCAGGTGGTCCGGTGGACCCAGGGCCCGGCCTGTCCTGAGCACGCTGAGGTGACACTCATCACAGCAGCCCAGCTGGGACAACGGGCCCGTGAGCAATCCCAAGGCTTCTAGACGGACGGTCACTATTTGGCCAGAGTGAATGCCCAGGTGTGTATCACTCAGGTTTTCACAGGGAGAGAGTGAGGGGTCCGAAATCATCACAGCCGTGATGGCGCAGGGTCCATCTGCACAACGCTGCAGACCTCCGTGCTCATGTGCTGATGACGCTCACGCCCACGGAGACCCCAACACGGGCAGCGGTCACTCTGCGATGACCCTCAGGACAGCACTTGTGAGATTCGGGCAGTGAAGGAGGGGGACAAACACCAGGCATCGCTTTGCCACGATGTTCCTCTTCTTACACATCAGTCACTCAACAGACCCGGGTCTTAGAATCTCCAGGAAGCTGCTTTTGTCAGAATCCTTTATGAGTGTTTCCAGAAATCTCAGAATACTTCCAAGATCTCCTGGTATCTGACTTTTCTTTTTCTTCTTTCTTCTGTTTTTTATAATTTAATACCATAGATTTGCTTGAAAGGAAAGACAGTCCCAATGGTCTTAGATCAAAAGAAAAACATTAATGAGTTTGCTGGGTTCTAAAAATACAAACTCCACAAATTTCAAAGAAAATATGAGAAAAACCTATCAGTGTAAACCACTGCACTTCTGTTCAAGGTCAGCAGAGCATAATATGAAATGCAAAAAACATTTTCATCCACTTAACCAAATACTGAAATTTTTCAATCGTTTCCAAACTAGAACATCCAAAAGAGACCGGCCCGTGGAGCTGTCACCCATCACATACGTGGAAATGTCCTCAAAACATGCAGCTTCACACTCGCCAACTTGATACTTGATTCACCGGCCAATTTCAACACCAGGAACAATTTAGGGCAGACGCGGATGGGTCTTTGCATTCCTTGCGGTGGAAAGGCCTTTCGGCCTACTTCTCCGCCTCTCACCGTCAGAGCGGAATGTGCCTGAGCTGGGCTGGTGTGGAATCTGGCCAGTGCTCTTGGACACAGCGGTGCAGCAGCAGTTGCCCACTGCCACCAGGAAGCCTGTCTGGCCCGCCAGCACCAGGGCCCTCCCGCTCACGCTGAACCCTCACCGTGCGGCTCGGGGCAGGCTGGGGGTATTAGATGCCGGACTTCGGGCGACAGGACAGGGATGCAACCTGCGAAGCAAGCCAGCTGGTAGGAGGGGGCCCATCCCGTCTGGGGAGGTCCCGCTCCGACTCCGAGGCCGGCTCCGGGGAAAGGCTGCTTATGCAGGAAAAGTCTGCTGAGGACGGGAAAAACCTTCTCTGTGGCCTCCTGTGGACCAGACTCCGATCGCCAGACCCAGAGATAGGAGCTAAGAGCAGATGCCTCAAAGCCTCAAGCCTGCCCCCCAAATATACAATATCAGGGGACCCTAAAGCCCACTTATTTCAAACTGTGCTGTACAACTAACAGCGCCTCTTTAAAGTAACTTTATATATTTGCTACCCCCGGTAGCCAAAGCACCAAATAAACTTGATCTTGAAGTTTATAGGTATCTTCATATTCTCTTTATTTTAATCCTTTTGATTTGAATTAAAATTGATTTTAAGAGATAAATTCTGTTTTTACCTTCATTGTTGTTATTCAGTTGCTAAGTCATGTCCAATTCTTTGCAACCCCATGGACTGCAGCATGCCAGGCTTCCCTGTCCTTCACTGTCTCCCAGAGTTTGCCCAAATTCATGTCCACTGAGTCAATGATGTTATCTAATCATCTCATCCTCTGCTGCCCCCTTCTCCTATTGCCTTCAATCTTTCCCAGCATCAGGGTCTTTTCCAGCAAGTCATCTCTTCTCATCAGGTGGCCAAAGTATTGGAGCTTCAGCAACAGTCTTTCCAATAAATATTCAGAGTTGATTTCCTTTAGGATTAACTGGTTTGATCTCCTTGCTGTCCAAAGGACTCTTAAGCATCTTCCCCAACACCACAGTTTGAAAACATCAATTCTTCAGCGCTCAGCCTTCTTAATGGTCCAATTCTCACATCCATACATGACTACTGGAAAAACCATAGCTTTGATTATATGGGCCTTTGTCAACAAATCAATGTCTGTGCTTTTTAATAGGCTATCTAGGTTTGTCATATCTTTCCTTCCAAGAAGCAAGCATCTTTTAACTCCATGGCCGCGGTCACAGCAGTAGTTTTTAACCTTCTTCTCCCTTATCTCATTTTTTGTCATAAATTTATGGCATAAAATTTCTTCAGTGAGGTGTGAGAATTCCAACCAAGGGAGTTATCCAGAAAAATTAGGCTGGATTCAAACACAAGTAAGCTAAAAATGATGTTACCGAAAGGCCATCTGTGTTTAATGCCAAGTTAGCCTCCTGTCCAAAAGTGATGGAAGCTGGACTCTGCAGAGCTCCAAGTTCGAGGTTTGGCAGAGTCCACCCTGACAGACAGACCCAGACAGACAGACAGATGGATGGGCCTCTGGCCTTAGTGTAATTAATCCCTCTCAGACCCCACAGAGACCATGGCCAACATAGTCCCCCAACTGAGTGTCTGATGGGAGTTATCACCAAGAGAGTATCTGATGGGGGCTGTCTAAAGGAACAGGGCACCAAAGAGGAACATAAAACTCAAACCTCACGCCCCAGCACCTGTCTTCATGAGCTAAGCCAGCACAGGCCACTGCTTCTAGAAGCTTCTCTGCAGGGGAGATCCCCCGATACTTGAGTCTATTCTTGCGTTACTTCCCATTTCTCAGTGCAGGCACCTGAGGTGTGTAACGGCCATCAAGGCATAAAGTTACACCCAAGTTTCTCACAGAGTGACGAGTTTAGGGCACACTAATCGAACACCAGGGGGAAGCTGGGAGCTGGGCTGCCCAACGCCCATGGGCAGAGGGCCCCATGAGGTGCCAGCAGGAGCCGCACCCAGGTCCCGGGGACAGGCAGCTCTGTCTCTGTCATGGGGAGAAGTGACTCGGGCCTGTCCCCTAGGGTGGTGGCCCTGTGAAAGGAGCCGCAGCTCACTCAAAGCCTGGCCAAGTGCGGGCCCCAGGCATCAGCTTCCCTTCGTTTGAACGGTTGTCGGGCTAACAGCTAGACACCGCAGGACATGGTCTCAAGGGGGGTTTAGCCTGTGTGGTCTTTTCTCCTAGATAATAAGAAAAAGAAAGTTAAATCTCTTTCTGAAAATGACTCTATTTGTGTTTGAAACGTGTTTTGCTGAGTCAAATCTTTCATTAACGTGGGAAATGTTTCAGTACTTTGCTCTAAGCGTACTTGTTAGCTCCAAATCCGCTTCTTAAATCAGGAAAACTGAAAATTACAAGTGTAAAATCAGCGCCAAAAAAGAAGAAAAAAAAGTCACTGAAAACAGCACAGGTGCTATTATACACACCCCACGTGCCAGAAGGTGAAACGAGAAAGGGTTGAAAGAACCACTTTAAAAAACGGGGGAGAGAAAGAATAATTTTAGGAGACTCTGGAAACATTCTGTGAAACTTGGATGAATTTGTGTTGTGATGTGTGATGTCATAAAACATTCTAAGAAAAAAGAACGTTCAACAAGAATATAATGATTCAAAAATGATTCACCACTACACACCCTGACAGATTCACGAGCATAAACCCTTGACTTTTTACATAGGAAAACTTGACCAGGTGAAGATAAAGCACATAAACATACATTTCAGGGCTTGGCTCTCGAACAACGGATTGAAGGAAACTTACCTTTGCAGTTTCCTCGATAAGCAATTTCTAGCTGGGGGTCTTTGCACTTGGCGCGTTGAAACTCGCAGCGAGACAGGAAGGTCCTCCCATCGGAGGCGCACAGGGGCTTCTGGGCCGAGCCCCCGCAGTCCAAGCTGCAGTCTTTGTCCTTGTCTTGGTCAACTCTCAAAAACTTGGAGGAGAAAAGAAAAAAGAAGCCAAACATCTCAAGGAGTGGTCTGGGGAAAGCAGGAGGCTGTTTAGGCCACTTAGTGTTGAGGGAGTGTCCCAGAAACACGGTGGGAAGCCCAGAAGCCTCTGACCTCTGGGGTCTCAGACATCCGGATAACTGGTCATTCTCTGCTCTGCTCAGCATCCGGTGGCTGAGCCTCTGAACGCTCTACCACTGGCCTGGGACACCGTCCAGGTCTGCCCTGGGATGCACGTGTTCTGTTTACCTCAAACAGTCTGAATAGCAATGCTTTTCTTTGAGTCTGTGAATTCAGTGCCTGGTTGACTCCTCCATTCACTACGTTTTGCCATCAGCTTGGAAGTCACGTGTGTCCAGAGCCCCCTGTCTTTTGGAATTGGGGGGCAGGCTCTCCCTGCTGGACAGCACTGCACAATCTCATCCACACCCCAAGTACCCCTTCATGTGGAAGGTCAGTTCCTGAGTAAGCCCCTGGCTCCAGAGGAAGTTCTTTCCATGGGGTCCTAGGAGCTCCCTAGGACCCTGCAGGGGTCCTAGTAGAGCTGCTGGGGCACTACAGGCCCGCAGCCCCTGCTCTGGGGGCCCCTCCATAAGCCCCAGTGCCTGTTGGCCCCTCCCGGGTCCCTACCCTTGCCTTGGCTCCTCTGATGACCTGGACACACAGCTTCAGAGCTCAGGGGTCTCCCAACGGGGCTCAGATCTGGCCACCCACCCCCACACCCGCTCCCACCAGTGGATGGTGTCCCCTGCCCCCCTCAGCTTCCCAACCCCCCACACGCCCCACCCCAGTCCTGTCTAGTCCTCCTCACCCCAGACACAACGACAAACATGAAGGTGAATCCAACGCTGCTTTGTGTTAGAGGACGTGGTCGCTGGAGCATCGCCTGCCCTGCACAGGCCTTTGCTCTGATTAACGAAGCACCACTGAGTCATTAAAGCAAAGGAGGTCAGCACTGAGGTGTGGCCACTACTCAACACTCCACGGGGTGTGTGGAGCCCTGGGCACTGTGGCCGTTTGAACGGTTTATCCAACATGTTTGCTCCCGTAACACTTAGCTCTACTCACAGCGACCCCTCCCCTGCTCAAGTCGGAGCCAGAGAAAAGTGGGAGTGGAGTTCAGCAGAAGCTCAGGGACTTCATCGACCTGTTGTCTCATCAGGAAGAAAAAGAAAGAAAAGTCTCAAACTCAGAGCGCCTCAGTCCTTGAGAACATAGATTCCCAAACTCGCCCCTTTCATCTCCGAGTGTCCTGCTTGGCGACATGTGAAGACCAACCAACGCCAAAGCTGAGGTGAAGCCATGGGGAGGGGAGGGCCCCGGGTTTGGGGGTTCAGCTGCCCAGGGAACCACATCCCTCCTGGGGTCCAGGTGGGGTCCTGGGGAAGAAGGGCAGGGAGGGCACTGTGGCTGGGAGCCTGTGGGCAACCACTTCTCTACCTGGACCTCTGGGAGGTGATGAAGGCCCATTTCCTAGGTTTCTGGACAAAGGCTCCAGCCACCGGGCAGTGCTCAGCACCTGAGCATCACGGCTGTGTCCAGTGGGGCTCCAGGACGCAGGGGGCAGATTTTCCATGCTCTAACTTTTCCTGTGACTAGGTTCACTTGCTGAAATGATCTGTGCTTATTTTAACCAAGGGGCAAGTGAAAAGAGATCATTGTCTTTCCAAGATTTTGCAAAAAAAAAAAAAAAAATTTCTTAAATAGAGCAAGTACAGAAGCTTTCCGTGTGGATCACAACAAACTGTGCAAAATTCTTAAAGAGATAGGAATACCAGACTACCTTACCTGCCTCCTGAGCAACCTGTATGCTGGTCAAGAAGCCGTAGTTAGAACCGGACATGGAACAACACACTGGTCCTAAATCGGGAAAGGAGCACATCAAGGCTGTATACTGTCACCCTGCTTATTTAACTTATATGCAGAGGACATCATGAGAAAAGCCAGGCTGGATGAAGCACGAGCTGGAATCAAGATTGCCGGGAGAAACATCCATAACCTCAGATCTGCAGATGACACCACCCCACGCTTACGGCAGAAAGCGAAGAGGAACCAAAGAAACTCTTGATGACAGTGAAAGAGGAGAGGGAAAAGGACGGCCTAAAACTCAAGATTCAGAAAACGAAGATCACGGCATCCGGTGCCCTCACTTCATGGCAAATAGGTGGGGATACAATGGGAACAATGACAGACTTTATTTCCTTAGGCTCCAAAATCATTGTGGACAGTGACTGCAGCCATGAAATTAAAAGATGCTTGGTCCTTGGAAGAAAGCTATGACCAACCTAGACAGCATATTAAAAAGCAGAGACATCACTTTAATGACGAAGGTCCCTCTAGTCAAAGCTATGGTTTTTCCAGTAGTCAGGTATGGATGTGACAGTTGGACTATAAAGAAGGCTCAGTGCTAAAAAACCGACGCTTTCAAACTATGATGTTGGATAAGACTCTTGAGAGTCCCTTGGCCTGCAAGGAGATCCAACCAGTCCATCCTCAAGGAGATCAGTCCTGGGTATTCATTGGAAGGACTGATGCTGAAGCTGAAACTACAATACTTTGGCCACCTGATGGGAAGAGCTGACTCATTGGAAAAGACCCTAATGCTGGGAAGGATTGGGGGCAGGAGGAGAAGGGGGTGACAGAGGATGAGATGGTTGGATGGCATCACCGACCTGATGGACATGAACTTGGGCAAACTCTGAGAGATGGTGAGGGACAGGGGGACCTGGTGTGCTGCGGTCCATGGGGTCAAAGAGAGTCGGACACGACTGAGCTACTGAACAAAGAGAAGCACAGAAGCACATTGACTGAATCCCATCACTGCAGAATTTCAACCTCTTTTTTTTTTCCGCTCTCCTTGAGACTGATTCGTGTGAGCTAACGTTCCAGCCCTGGAGACAGGACCTCTACCTGAGGGATCCCGTCCGCATGAAATGCTGCTTGTCTTTCAAAGCTGCCTCATTCCTCTCCTCACAAGCATCTAATTTTCACACACTTGTTCCCATGACTCACGGCTTTCTTGTGCAAGAGCAAGAGAGAAAGGGAGAGAGGCCACAGAGGAGCAAACCTGGCTGCCAAACACCCCGGGACCGTCCCAGGCCCGGCACACACGGGAGCCCGCCCAGGAGGAGCACCTTCAATCCAGAGGGAAACAAGGAATAAGCTAAAGCCTGCTGATTTTTACATGTAAGAGGGGCTCTATTTGCATTTCCTGAAACCCTAAGACGGGGAAATGCAGATGACTTAGGGAGGACACCGTAATTACCATCCTCTCTAAACCGAGGGTGACCGCCTCTCTCTTCTCATTTTTGAAAAAGCTGAGCATTCAGGCGTTTGGGATTTGACTGTAATTCTGTAATTCTTGGTAATTTGATGGTGTGGAACAAACAATGGACTGTTCTTTCTCAGAAATGAGAGAACTCATACTTTCTCCACCTTTCTCCCCCTCCCCACTTTTACCAACGATTAAATTCCAGGAGAGTCACTGCACGGAGGAAAGCAAACTTTTCAAGGAGCTGGATTCTTTACTAAACAAGCCCTGGGAGGAAAATAAAACATGCCAGCATTCCTCTTCTGAAGAATTTAGTGTTCACTAACGAACGTGGTCGAGGGTCTTCACACTAGTTCCGATAAAAAGCGTTTTGTCCAGCTTAGAGGGACTCTGCTACACCTGGAGCACCGCTATGACAGCAGCAACCTCAGGGCCCAGGGCCCGTCTCTTTTCCATTCAGGACGCAGTGCAGTCGGCACGTGGCGGGGTGGCACTAAGGGGCTGCACATGCACATCTGCCTGGAGGTCAAGCGGCTGCAGCACTAGAAAAAGTGCGTCAAGTGTACATGGATCAAAGCCATGGTCCACATTCTGCTTAACAAATGTATGGGTTTAAACCAGAGGAAAAGTGGGAACAAAGTGAAAGCACTTATAAAATGGATTAAACTCTTAATATGGATAAATTTTTCCCCTGCAATATTGATATGTTGATGGAAGATGCTGTTTTTACAGGATAACACATGGCATGGGTTAAATTAAGAAAAACATCTCTGAATTACATAATCATGCAGCTGGAAGATTCCCCAAAGCACGAACTTTCTAAATAATGAGCCACCGGAAAGCGAACATAGCTTCCAAGTAAGTGTGCTTGCTGGATGCCAGGATGAGGCCCACACACCAGGGAGGGGAGACAGGTCAGAACCCGTGGGGCGTCTGGGCCGCAGGTGGATCTGGGGGGCTCGAGACAGGAAGCGACCTTGAACCACCAAGAAAGGAGGAGGGGAGGACTACACACACACAGCCTGCTTTAAAGAGCAGCTTCTCTTTAGAGCCGAGCTGTCTCATAGCTCAGGAAAGTGCTCCCTACTCTCTAGTGGAATAGAGAACGGAGCCCGTGACTCCAAGGCGGACCAGCGTTCTCCAGCCCTGAGCCTGCAGCTGGGACGCCCAGTGAAACACTGCTGCTGCGGGTGTTCCCTGCCCAGAGACGGCCACCCCTCACTCGTTCATCCTCTCTCTCACTCACTCATTCACTCATTCATTTGCTGGAACTACCAGGCACCAATCCATGCATGTTTAAAAAACACTCTACTGCAGCATTTTAATAGTCTTTGCCTCTCTTTCACACTCTTCAAGGATGAAGCCTCGTGTTTCTAAGGTAGGCCAAAAGTCAGGTACACCTTGAACTGAACTTGCTCAGTGATTGTGGAGGGACTGTCCTCTGTCAGGTGTGTTCCTGGACTCCGCAAGGGCTCAGAGGAGGGCCCATCCTTGCGGAGAGTAAGGTCCAGAGGGTAGCAAACACAGTACAAGAGGATTCACAGCCAGCTCGGCTGGTGAACACCCGTCTCGTCATGTGGAGCGACGCAGGACCGGCAGGCCTTGCGAGGAGAGCGGGGGCGTCTGAGAGCCGCGGGATGGGCTGCTGACTCTTGGGTGGGGACCTGAAGACTCTCACCCAAGACAGCTTCTGAGAAGACGGGACAGGAAGAGCGCGGTGTGGAGTCCGAGTGCACAGACCCAGGGGAGCAAACCAAGGGCCGTGGTGTCAGGGGGCCTGCCGGGGGCCGTGCCACGAGTGGCCTACAGACCAACAGGCCGGGAGGGACAAGGGGCCCCCTTTCCTGCGACCATGACATTCCCAAGTCTGCGTTCTCCTTGCTGCACATGGATGATGCCAGCAGACAGTCTGACAAAATGGCCCTCACACTACTACAGCCCTCCAGGCCTTGGTCATTAACTGGCAATTAGCATGGATGCCGTGAACCCATTAAAAGTGGATTCTACTCAGGACCTTCAGCACACCGTTGGAACCACCAGCCCAGCAGCGGGGGATCATGTGCTTATCTGTGAAGTGGAAGCAATAGCACTTTCTCTGCTGACCTTTGAGGTAGCCGTGCGAATAACTCAAATAACGAGACTCGCGCTGCACCTGAGAAGGACGAAGTAAACTGCAGGGGGAGGAGTTCGTCTGTGTCTCCACGTGTGCACGGCCCTGCCAGGGAGCTGCCGCCCGAGGCTGGTGCATCACCAGGAGGCACCGGGCAGCACGGAGCCGGCAGGATGGGCTTTTACTAGATCCCCCCTTTCCTGATTTGAAAAACAAGCCGGCAACATAAGAGAAAACACTAGACTGTGGGTCTTTCAAAGGGAGATCTGTCTTAATAGGTCTAAGACACTGAGTGAAACCGTGAGGGAGACAGCAAAGTATTGATAACAGGTGTCGCCAGCATCATTTGGGGTCTCTCGAAGGCTTTTCATTGTATTCACGGGGCATCTACAGGAATTTAAAAACCAAGGGCAAATGATTGTGATGAATTCTCTTTTTTTAGTCTTTATGACTAGATTTATGTTGTAAACCCAATAAAGAGAGAGAAAGTGGTCAACACTTTGCACTGATAAATGCCGGTGTGCGTGGAGGGCGGTCGGCACTGCAGGGCAGAGTGGTCAAAGGAAGGGTATTGACTTTGGAGACAGGCAGCTGGCTGTGTGACCTGGGACAGGTGTCCTCTTAGCCAAATGATCCTTGGCTTCTTCATTTGTGAAATGAAGATGGTAACACTATCGCTTATTCCATCATCATTATTGTGAAAATAAGACAAAGGATGTGGATGAGGACGTGCTTGGAAAAGACATAAAGCTGCGACCTGCAGGAAGCCCTCCCAAGCAGATACTCAACCCCAGGGCATCTTTGCTCTGGGACACGTTCCCATCATGAAAGCTTCAAGTCTATTGGATGAACACTAAGAGATCCTCCCGTTTACGGTCATTTTCAACAAGAAAATTAGGAGCGTGAAGTCGAAAGGGAGGTAACTTTGGTGTCGAGAGGAGGGGGCAAGTTTTGCAGGAAGATGCAGGGAGCAAGGGCAGGTGGGCTCCACACTCAGGGTCCACGGGGAGGGGGCGCTCACACCCAGAGAGGGGACCCAGCAGAGGAGCTGGTGCAGGGGCTGCAGGAACCCTGCCCGCAGACAAAGACAGGAGCGCCGTCCGCTGGGCGCCGGGCGTGCACACGAACACAGCCCCACCCGGCCTGAGAACACCCGGAGCGGCGGGCCCTGGAGCCTGGCTGAGAAACAGGAGTCCCAGACGCTCCGGAACGAGCAGGAGTGGCAGAGGCTGACCCACTGAGGAAAGAAGAGACAGGCAGGCCGTGCTACCGTTTGCTCTATTTCCAGAGCTGCGCTCCTGTTTTGCTTGAGTGGACATAAGACTGTTTCTAAGTTTTTATCGAGTCCTTGTGGGCTTCTGGTCCCCGGACCCAGCCCCTCTCTGATCCCCTGAGCTCCAGGCACCCTCTCCATGGTGAGCACTGGTTTCTGACCCCACCGCTAGGGACGGGCGGAAGTTCAGCTCCACGCCCTGCTCTGCAAATCTCTTCTCTTTTCTCAAAGCCTGTCTTTTTTTTTTATCTACTTTTCTTCCTTGCCTCCACTTTGATATTTATTTCAATGATGAAAACAGATGTCTTTGCTTCTTGTTAGTACTTCTTGGAGATAAGAAACTCTTGTGTTTATCTGAGAGTCAGTAGGAACTTCGTTACTCTCAGAAAGAAAGAAAGAAAGTGAAGTTGCTCAGTTGTGTCCCACTCTTTGTGACCCCATGGACTGTAGCCCACCAGGCTCCTCTGACAATGGGATACTGGAGCAAGAATACTGGAGTGGGTTGCCATGTCCTTCTCCAGAGGATCTTCCCCACCCAAGGACTGAACCCAGGTCTCCCGCATTGTAGGCAGACGGTTTACCATCTGAGCCACAAGGGAAGTCCTGGTGTTACTCTCAAACATCTATCTGTATTTTACTAAGAAGAGTTTGAGAGTCTCAAAATAAAATACAGGTAGATGGTGTTACACAAGCGCAAGGATGATCTCTGATTCTCACTTGAAGGCTCCTGACTAGACATTCAACCCCACTCTCAAGGTTCAGAGAGGATCTGTTTGCACAAAGGCCTTAAAACCTCCGCTCATACAAGCCAGGCCTGTGTCCCCGGGGTGTCGCCACACACAGGGATGTGAAGATGTGTACAGGGGTCTCAGCGGACCTCAGGCCAGCACTCTCTTCATGAGTTTACTTACAATGAAGTGCCAGTTCTCAACAGCATCCCAATAAGAATCAAGGTGTAGACCACATGGATAATTAACAGCTACGTGTTTTTTCCTGGCTACAGCTCTGCAGGACAAATTTGGGAAGTGGGAGAACATTACAGTGGACACTCGACCAACTGCTTATGAGCCTCTGGGGCCTCTGGGGTAGACATGAATGTGTTCGTCCACGAGGCCCAGGCCCAGCATCGCATCTGGTCTATAGCTGGTGCTCAATAAATGCTGACTGTCTGGGGATCTGCAGTCACACGACCAAGCGGGACTCACTGAGGAGGGACCAGGGCCCGCAGCAGGGTCAGAAGGTGTTTGAGCAACCAGACATAGGGATACGGGGCTTGTGGACATTTAAACGTTAGGAAGACGTCTGAACCCAGGCGTGCTTGCCATGAGTGTGTTGCAGCTGACACACCTGCTCTACGACCTGAAATGTCCATCTCTCCTCACCACCCTGGTGTGGGATGCCTCCTTCCCATGTGTTCAAGATGCCTCTAGATTAAAGCACACAAAAGGTCATACATACACCCCGCCTATGAAGAGCAAAAGGGTAAATTAGCCTAGAAAATGAGTATTAAGCTCACGTCTGACTCTTTTTTCCAAACCCTCCGCCCCGCACACGGGGGTCAGTTCTGTGTCTGCCACTTCGCCGTCTGCTGGCTGACAGTCAACCCTGGGGAATCCCCGGCGTCCACCTCAGGACCATCTGGGTACATCTGTGCACATCTGTGCACGTGGACAGGGCGTGGGGACAAAGGCCCAGAGGTGGGGACCTCGCTCTGCATACCAGCCCTCTGAGAGGGGCCGGCAGACGGCCTGGCCAGCACGAGGCCAAAGGACAGGCGGAGCTGGAGAAAGCGGCCGCGGCCGCGGGCACAGAGGTGCCGTGCCCTGCGCTCTGTCATGACAGAGAGCTCATAAATGCCCAGACAGCCTCGCTTGCTCCAGGGCCGCCAAGCGGACCACAGACGGCACCCCCGTCCGCCCTCCGTCCCCCAGGAGACCAGCACACTCGCTGACAAAATGACATTTCCAGAGGCCTTCAGCCAAGGCTTCCTTTTTAAGGCGCCTGATCATTTCAAAGCATTTAGAGCAAATTACACTAAAGTACATGCTAAGGCTATTAAAGAGACCTGCGCAGCAGGGGAGATTCATCCCAAAGCAGAGACACCAGAGAGCTGGCTCCCGAGCCAAACCTCAGGAGACTGTGTGCCACACGGCAGGATGGTCCCCGCGGAGGGCAGGGCAGGTGGAGTGAAGCAGGGAGCAGAGGGACAGCCCGCTGCAGGCAGCTGGTGGGAGCGGCATCGCGGACAGGCTCGTCTGCCCGAGAAGCGGGAAGCGGGCTCGCCCCAGGTCTCAGGTGCGCCCACGTGGTTCCGACTTCTTCAGGTGAGAATGAGCACATCACATATGGTCAGGGGCCTCGGACTCCCAGGGGAGACCAGACAGAATCCGGGTTCAGGTCGGCATCCAAGCCCGGCGAGACCTTCCCAGTGCCCAAAACATCGTCTGCACCCTCATCACACCCCGACCTCGTCCCCCCTCCTGTGAGCCCAGCCTGGCCCTTCCTGGGGCAAAGCGGGTGCCTGGGAGACGTGTTGAAAGCAAGGGTGTTTCGCTGCAGGCTGGGGTCATGAGAAGCCAGCGGTCACAGGTCTGGGTCCTGCCGGATCCACACAGGTCCAAGCACAAAGCAGCTCCCTCACAAGGATTTGCTGCGTGAAGGAGCCAGAGAAGTGAATGACCCCTGAGAGGCGACGTGTCCAGACCCGAGCTCCCCACCGCCAGTGGGGGACGTGTGTGCTCTACGCTGGGCCAGGCAGGGAGGCTTCCCGGGGAACGAGGAGCCGAGAAGAAACCCTCCCCCCTTCCAGGTTCACCTCCACACGTCTACACAACCACCACCACAGGAGAAAGAAACCAGCGGAAGGAAGTCTGAGGCCCTTTCTCTGTGGGAATGAGCCAAACACCTTTGTCCACATGACCTGGGGGCCAGGGCAGAGGCTGCCCCCTGGATAGGATGCTGTCAGGGCCTGGAGGCTGGGTAGGCAGAGTTCAGGGGTCACCGATGAAGAGACCGAGGGTGCCAGAGGACACAAGCTCAGGTGCATCACTGACCAAAGAAGAGACTGAGGCTCCCAGGGGAGGTCACAGGCTCATCCAAAATGCAGCTAGAACCAAACCCAAGACTTTAGGCCTGGGGTCTGCTCTTCACTACAATCCTAAGGGCTGGAAACCTGCCTGGGGGCCATGGATGCACCTTCACGCCCGAGGGCACCCACCCAAAGGCTTCACTCTTCACCCACAAGCAGGGCCTGGTCTTGACAAGCAGCCTTGGAAAGATGCACAGAAGAGGGGCTGGGGGCACAGGAGCCTCTCCCTGTGCCCTCTCGTCCATTTCCCAGGTTTCCCCTCCTCCCGGCCTGCGGGCGACTCAGGGATGCCTCACGTCAGCATCCACACAAATGGAAAGCAGCCTACGCCCCCATCACCTCGGTTTACACGTTAAGCAGATTCTTCACATTTTTAAGAGTCCGTGTTTACGTTAGGAGATAGCCAAGGCCTGGAGCCTTGGAGGAGAATTCTCCGAAATGCACCCTCTTCATCTCCTGCCGCTGGCACCTCGCTGCTCAGCGTTATCATCGTCCCTGAGCGGGAGCACTATCTCAGTGACGGGCGGGAACGGGCCTCTGGCGCTCCTGCGGTCCATCACCGACGCCCGCGCTGGGCTGCCTCACCTCCTCCCAGGGGCCAAGGCGGGGAGACAGCTCTGCGCCCTCATCACCCAGACACAAGGGGCTTCACCCCAGGACTTGGGGGAGGGGGCAGGTAGCTCGTGAAACCGCCAGCCCCACGCAGCTACTTGCGCTGAGCTCACGTGAAACGAAACAAAACGCAGCTGCTTGGCTGCACCGAGATCTCAGCCCCCGGCCTTGGAGCCAGGCTCTGGGCAGCGAGAGGACATGCTTCTGTCATCACCGGCGGCTCTTAGACTCTGCTCTGGAAGCAACGATGAAGGGTAATTAATCTCCTGAACCAGCTCCCTAAATCCCAATTTCTAAATGACCACTTGCAAAAAGAGATGTCAATATCCATTCCAAGCTACATTACTAATGAAACAAATATGAAATGCTGAGAAATAAATCATCTTTTGAAAAGGTTATCCTGAAATTCACACCTGTAATTACAGAGGAAGGAAAAACACTTTAATGACAGGAGGAAGAGAAACTTGGGAAGAGAGGTCCTGCTGAGGGAGGAGAGGTCCTGAGATGGAGGTAAAGAGCAGGGGGTCAACGTCGGGGCGAGGGGACAGGCCGCCCAGCGGTGTGCGTGGGCAGTACCCTTGGGGGCACAAGTCATTGCCCAACAAACCCAAATCAGGGAAGAGTGAAGGCGGGGAGAGGAGAGAGTGGAAGGGGAGGGGGAGCAAGAGGGGCCCCATCGTCCAGCAGGTGGGTCCGCTGCAAGCATGGGCAGGGATGTAGGGGGAGGCAGGGGCTCCAGGGAAAGAGACTACGCTCTGTCCCAGGAGGCCTTGCAGCCTTTTCCAAACGGGTGTCCCCAGGGGACACCTTACCCCATGGCAGATGCCTGCTCTGCTTTCCACAAGGTGCTCAGAGCATCATACACTTTACAAAGGATTAAACGTTACAAGGAGACAGGATGACAAACTGGGGGGTTTCAGAGGAGAACTCAGAGCGCTAGGAGGGACCCTGGCCATGCTGACTGCCCTGCAGGTGAGGCCGCCAGTGGGTGCCAGACAGAGCAAAGGAGGAAGGAGAAGTGAGCTGTCCTGGCTGCCTCCCCTGAGGCCACTACAGCCGAGCTGCACGCATGGCCTCCCATCAGGGGAGGGACCGCAGAATGGGGCCGCGGCAGGTAACGGGGATGCGGGCAGCGCTGCTTTCCCTTCGCGGCAGCGTCCTGACTCTGGTTCATTCAGAAAAACAGAAACCCCTGCCTAAAGGAGTCTGCAGCACACACACAGGCCCTGCCCTTCCACACTGGCCCCGCCCATCCACACACAGGCCCCGCCTATCCACACACAGGCCCACCCATCCACACACAGGCCCCACCCATCTACACACAGGCCCACCCATCCACACAGCCCACCCATCCACACACAGGCCCCCCATCCACACACAGGCCCCGCCCATCTACACACAGGCCCCACCCATCCACACACAGGCCCCACCCATCTACACACAGGCCCACCCATCCACACACAGGCCCCACCCATCTACACACAGGCCCCGCCCGTCTACATACAGGCCCCGCCCATCTACACACAGGCCCACCCATCCACACACAGGCCCCGCCCATCTACACACAGGCCCACCCATCCACACAGCCCACCCATCCACACACAGGCCCCGCCCATCTACACACAGGCCCCACCCATCTACACACAGCCCACCCATCCACACACAGGCCCCGCCCATCTACACACAGGCCCCGCCCATCCACACGCAGGCCCGGCTCATCAGCAGTGGGCTTTGGGATCCTGGCACCGGCACCCCCACTCTGACTGAGCCGACCCCTCTCCTCCAGGCCTGCAGGCTCAGATGCTCAGGGAAGGTAGGGATCCAGGCCCTGGTCTCCCCCGTCCCCGCCTCCCAGGCTGGCCTTGTTCTGGGGCGGCCGCCCCAGCTTGGGCCCTGCCGTCCTCGGGGGAGTTATCACACGACATCAGCGTCAGGAAAGTGCACCTGTCCACGTGTGTCTGCTCCACGTCCCAGAGGCCCTGCCCCAGAAAGCCAGCTCAACTCAGAGCCCAACAAGTCGGAGGCACTGCTAATTCCCACGAACTTGCGAGGTTTTCCCGTCTTCTTGACAGTGGAGATGTGCCCAGGAGACGTCGTCAGCGTGTTCACTGACCACGCCTTCGTGGTCAGATGCCTTCTCTGACCCAGTAGAGCACTCCAGGGAATGTCCAGAGAGATGCTGCCTAGGTGTTCAATTCAGAAAAAAACGTAGAGGAAGAAGAGACCTACCCACTGTGTTTAGGTATTTGCCAAGCAAATGAGCGTTTTGTACACATAAAATCTCTTGATTAGGACAAGTGATAGGACCAGTGCCGGCTCCCTAGTGTCCAGCTGCCTGGATCCAGACCCTGAGCTTGACCACGTCATAAAGAATACATTCACTCAGAATGCTCAAGAGGAAAAAACTACTCTTCTCAACATCTGGTAGAACTATTGAGCAAACCTGCCAAGATTTCGACCAGTACGTCTGGAATAATGTCAAACCAAGAAAACAATGAGGTTTATAATGGAAACAGAGACAAAACTTTAATTTAGGATTGTTCCAAAGGCATGAGATGATTCTGTACTCATAATATTCTGAAGTTACTGCGTCCATGGCTGTTGACATGCAAAATTCCAGAAAGTGGCTACTGCACAAAGTCAAATTCCTCCAGGAGTTCGCGTCAGAAAACACCACGGGGCAAAAACCAATGAAAACGTCAACAACACAAAGACAGTTTAAACCCAGAAGATGTGTTGCATGTAAGAGTCAGCTGAAATAGATTCTTCTTAGCTGACATTTAGCTAGAAAAAGGAAACTAGGATTTAAATATTTTCAGAAAAAAAGAAATTATGTCCATATTGTCAACTTGCTCATCTAAAGCTAACTTTAACTAGCCAGGATTAAATATACTTAGAAATTTTATATTAATTTACCAAACTACATCATTTTACATTATAATACTATTATAGGACCACATCTTACCACAATGGGGTCCATGCTGGGGGCCCCTTGGCCTTTGTATACAGAATGTCACTGTCACTTTCTCAATAGGAGTTTCCTTTGGTTCTGGAAAACTATCACTGACTTTAAAGTGTGTGTGTGTGTGTGTGTGTGTCTGTGCATGTGTGTGTGCACGCACAACTGTATCTGGCTCTTTGCGCACTATTTATCAAATATTTCCCTTCATCACTGTGCAAGGCTATATGACATCTTACACAAGGTAAGATGATAAATTGATGGGAGTTGGATTTCTTAACACATCTGAACCAATAAACATGAAAGTTCAAGCCGGTTATCTTTCAAAGAGGTCACTTCTGAGCACATATGAACATCCCACCAGTTAGTCTTCATTTAAATTTGTGAATTCTTCCTTGAATCTCCCTTCACACCAAGTTAGAAAGGACTCAGGAAGATTTCATGCCAAAATACAGACAATTTTCTCCTAAACAATCTCACGGGATCCCGACAAGCCCTCGACAGGATAATCAAGAAACCTTCCCTCACCGAGCGAGTGGCAGCACTGCTCCAGGAAAAGCCTTTCAGACGCAGTTTCACGGAGGATGGAGGCACGGAGCAGGGGCAGAACCTCCGTGGGCCTCTGCACACTGCGATTGTTACCCTATAGAAGCGCAGTCCCTGCCACTGGCCCCACGGCCACAGTCACCTCGAAACCAGGAGAGAAGTTGTGCAGATGGACCAGCGTTGCTCTTTAGCGACATCACCCCTCACTTTGGTTATAATCGTGAAACGGGTAAACGGACACCCAGGCTTGCATTTCGGCCACGTGGTTTCATCCCCAGCAGTGACGTGTCACAGACTTGAGCATCAGAAGAGGGAAACTGCCAGGTTTGGATTAATCATATTTGATCAGCCCATCACTGGAGAATGTGACCATGAGGGCTACTGCTGGTGGTCGGGATGTGGGGTCTCCCTTGACGTCTCTGATAGCTCCTGATAGATATTTCTCTAAAATAAAAGGTGAACTAATGGGGAAAGTGGAAGTCTTGTGAGTTAAAAATAAACATCACACGTGTGTACGTGTGTGTGTGTGTGTTTACATCTTTAAGAAGATTGATTCCAAGCCAAGAGTATTCTCATGCGAATGTCAAATTGGAGCTTTCCTTTTAAATACAATTGAGTTTTTCAGTTTAGACAGGGAAAGTTCCTTATCTTTGCCTGCACAAGAAATGTTCTCTTCAAATACAACTTTTCATGCACAAGGGAAAAAATGGGTAACATTATTTTGTCTAAATAAATTCACTGGTAGTTTCAGAAGCAAATTCAATATTAGAATCAATTAAAATTTAAAGATTGATTAATTAAAAGGGGTTCAGTAAATCAGAAAACTGGCTTCTAAAGTGAAGAAATTAGGTTCATCAAAGAAAGAATGGAAGGAGAATATGTGAGTGGCCCTAAAATGATGAAAACTCATGTCTCAATTTCCTAACAAAATAAAGTCAAGAAATTTAAGAAAACTCAAACAGCATTTCTGCATCTGTGTCCGTCAGATAAGATTAAAACATTTCTGCAGGTCATATGTGTAGATATTTTTACACAAGTATGGGATTATTGTCTTGGTTTAAGTTTTCATTAAGCATTTTATTGTTATTAGTAATAATAATTATAATCTTCAGATATTCACCTGAAGTTCTGCCTGACCCTGATAGAAGTCATCCATAAGTATTTTAGGATTAACTGACCTCGTTTTGAAAGACGGGCACTGTAGGCAACGTCATCACAAGGGTCTAAACCAAAGGTGCGTCCACCTTCCAGAACCTTCTCCACCTCCCAGAACCTTATCATTCCTGCTCTCAGAAACATCTTTTCCTAGTTACTGTCCTTTATTCTTATCTCACTCTTCAAACCTTTTGGAAACTAGCTTTTGCACTTTATCTAAGCATCCATAACTTTACACACACAAATCCACTTATGATTTTAATAAAATAAAATTTTCTGTTCAGCATTGTCTGTCTCAGGCCCCTGGAATTCAGATTCATCCAGCTTCAACTGGACTCGGATCAAAACCCCTGCATTACTCGGATACATGATAGGAGAAATATTTGCGATGAATTGGGCTGACCCACTGTAAATTATACAAGATGATCCAGAAATATTTCCTGTTGTCAGGGATGGACTGCCAAGAATGACACAGGGTCAGTCTTTATAAGGGAAGGCACGCTCCTGCTCTAAGCGGTCTGTGAACACGCTCGCGCCGAGGTGGCAGGCTCCCTGCCACATGGTTCTATTCCCAGATGAGGCTGTGGCCACGACACGTGAGACCGAGATGCGTGGGTGCGGGGTGAGGGGCACTGCCTCTCCAGCAGGGCAGGACCAGCCCTGGGCAACCCGGCATCTGTATTTACCGACCTGCAGTCTCAAAGCTTTTCTAGGCCACTGCCTGGTTACCCACTTGACCGTTCTCCCCGATTCAACGCAGATTTCAGCATTTATAAAACGGGGGCTTACATCGAGTGATTTCTCGGGCACCATCAAGTTCACCAGACTGCCCCCTGTAAACTGCAGGGGAGGTGGGCTTGAGGGGTGGCATCAGCATCCCATGGAGCCTATCTCCTCTGGTCCACAGCAGTGACTTCCATCCATGTTCTGTGACCTTCTAAGGATGCGTTCCTGGTTCCTGCCCCCATCCCGATATATTTTACTCTGTAACAGAGTCTTCCTAGAAGGACTGGGATGACTTGGCTGAGAACCTGAGTCCTGGTCACTTCCCCCTACAAGGACATTCAGAAAGCTGAGACTGTCGCCTCGGCAAGGCTGGGGGTTTGAAGGCTGAGGGTACTATTGCGGTATTATCGTGGGTTGAATGGTGTTCCCGCCCCTTGAAAAATACATTCAATCTGAATCCCTGGCACCTGTGAATGTGACTGTTTTGGGAAACAAGGGTTGTGTGCAGTAATCAATTTAAGGTGAGGTTGTACTCAATGAGAATGAGAGTGGGCTTCAAATCCAGCCACTGATGTCACAGGTTGAACTGTGTCCCCTAGAATTTCCCCATCCCCTTAAAGTGCAACCTTATTTGGAAATAATGTCATTAGTTCAGCTCATCGAGTCATGCTGAAGGAAAGGGAACCTTTAACCCAAAATGACCGGGCGCCCCTATAAAATGGGAAACTTGGATACAGACATGCCCGCGGGGGACACCACCTCACATCAGAGGCTGATGAAGAGCAAGGAGCCAGTAAGCCACCAGAGCCGGCAAGCCTGGGTCAGGCTCTGCCTCACCGCCGCCAAAGGAGCCGAGCCTGCAGTCACCTCAACCTCGAACTCGCAGCCTCCGGAATGTGAGACGATAAATTCTGTTCTTTAAGCCACTTGGTTTATGGTAATTTGTCATGACAGCCCTAGGATACTAATAATAAGGGAGTGAAATAATAAAATGATAAACTGTTGATGTCATCACATTAAAAATCCCTTAATCAAAATGATTATAAAATGTTCCTGCTTTACTTAAAAAAGATACATAGAAATTACCTCAAAAAACACTCAAAAGGGAAAAGAGAGCCCCATCTACATGCAGACTGTGCACCTGTGTATGAATATCCTTTGATCATGTGGTGGTTGTTGAATCACCTCTATATTTCATCCTTTTATGTATATGATACGGCCAGGTGCATGAGGAGCTCAATAAAAACTAAAAGGCACTCCCCGGTAGCACACTTTGCAGATACTTCTCTGTACTCTGAATATTTTAAGGATAACTTTTGCCCTCAGCCTGATAAGAGGGGATCAGTTTGAATAAATTATAAAGCTAAAGATGGATCACTCAGGTCCGCTCTAAGGTCACTCAAGGGGACCCCGCAGAGGGCAGAAGCGAGGAGAGGGGACGGAGTAGGGAGGTGAAGGGCTCAGGAGGGGAGCACAGGTCAGCCAGACCCGGGAAGCCCGGCCTCCCTGCCCAGAGACCACCCTGGAGGAGAAGGTGACTCACTGGACGGGGCCACCTTCAGGATCCTCCAGCACAAGAGGACAAGTCAGACAGAAATGGCAACGGGTCTGCTACGTGCGGCGGACATCAGTGAGTGGGCAAGGAGGAGAGGCGGGCACGAGTGCCCAGGAGGGGCCAGGCCGGGCACCGCTGCTCGGGGACAGCTCTGACACCCCCGAAGCCCCTCACAGCCCAGCCCGAGGTCAAGGGCTCCTGCAGGGGGAAGGTGCCCTCAGGGGCTGAAGGGGTGCATTCTAAGGGTCCCAGGCTCTGGCCGGCAGCGTGCTCTGACCTCCTCGCCCCTCGAGCCAGAGGGGCCTCCCTCTGCTCCTGTGCAGAGCATAAAGGATAAAGAAGACAGAAGCTCCCTCTCCAGCCCTGCACCTCCCTGGCCTAGCTACCACCACGTCCAGAGTGCACCAGGACCTCACAGCCAGGACGCCCTGGACGGGGGCCGGCACGCAGCCACACCCGCGGGCGGGGGTACTAATGCCCTTGTTTACGCTTCTCTTCCAGGAAAGGCAGCTCGCTGAAGGCTGAGGTCTCACCCTGGACCTGGCTCTGTGATGAAATGCTACAAGATGTGGATTTGGATGGCAGAGACTTGGAACCAGGACTATTTTTTCTGTAAAACACTGCAGAACCGCAGGAGAATGTGGGTGAACTCAGCAGGGAATTGGATAGGTTTTCACGGACGGGCCTCCAAACGCTGTTACCGATGCATGGTGAATCACGCTGGGTTGGGAAGTGCAGAGCCAGAACGGCTCAGGGGAAGGAGCCTCGGGAGACGGATTTGAGAGAAAACAGCCCTTTCAGGCCTCACAATGTGCCGATAAAACTGCGCTCACTCCGTCTTTGAAGGAGCTGAGCAAAGACACAATGCAGGTCTTTTCCTTAAGTTGTCTTTTTCTTCTCTTTTGCCCCATGGCACAGAGAATGGGGCACTAAGGCTTCCCACCACGCAGGATGCAAACAGAGCCAACAGGAGGTGAGACCCCTGAGCTGTGCCCCGGGGGCTGAAAATCGCGGCACTGACGCTTGGTTTCTGCTGTTGGGTTGGTTTCATAACTTTGGGAACACAACCCTTCACTCATCGGTTCTGTACAGTTGTTAGTGAGTGAGCTGGAAACGGCTGGACCAGAGACAGCAGGGAAATGGTGCCCACAGGAAGAAGTAAGAAGGTTAGATGACCCCATGGACTACACAGTCCATGGAATTCTCCAGGCAAGAACACTGGAGTGGGTATAGCCTTTCCCTTTTCCAGGGATCTTCCCAACCCAGGGATCGAACCCCGGTCTCCTGCACTGCAGGTGGATTCTTTACCAGCTGAGCCACCGGGGAAGTCCAAGAATACTGGAGTGGGTAGCCTTTCCCTTCTCCAGGTGATCTTCCCGACCCAGGAATGGAACTGGGGTCTCCTGCATTGCAGGCGGATTCTTTACCAGCTGAGCCACAAGGGAAGCCCAAGAATCCTGGAGTGGGTAGCCTTTCCCTTCTCCAGGGGATCTTCCCAACCCAGGGATCGAACCCCGGTCTCCCACATTGCGGGTGGATTCTTTACCAGCTGAGCCACAAGGGAAGCCCAAGAATCCTGGAGTGGGTAGCCTTTCCCTTCTCCAGGGGATCTTCCCGACCCAGGAATGGAACCGGGGTCTGCTGCATTGCAGGCAGATTCTTTACCCACTGAGCCACAAGGGAAGCCCAAGAATACTAGAGTGGGTAGCCTTTCCCTTCTCCAGGGGATCTTCCTGACCCAGGAATGGAACCGGGGTCTCCTGCATTGCAGGCAGATTCTTTACCAGCTGAGCCACAAGGGAAGCCCAAGAATCCTGGAGTGGGTAGCCTTTCCCTTCTCCAGGGGATCTTCCCGACCCAGGAATGGAACCGGGGTCTCCTGCATTGCAGGCAGATTCTTTACCAGCTGAGCCACAAGGGAAGCCCAAGAATCCTGGAGTGGGTAGCCTTTCCCTTCTCCAGGGGATCTTCCCGACCCAGGAATGGAACCGGGGTCTCCTGCATTGC
This sequence comes from Giraffa tippelskirchi, assembly GCF_054371585.1. Classification (NCBI taxonomy): domain Eukaryota; kingdom Metazoa; phylum Chordata; class Mammalia; order Artiodactyla; family Giraffidae; genus Giraffa; species Giraffa tippelskirchi. The sequence goes on along the minus strand of NC_137283.1, from coordinate 165,122,849 downwards.
AGACGGATTCTTTACCCACTGAGCCATAGGGAAGCATGTGAGGTTGGGGGGATAAGCCAGGCGGTTGGGACTGGCATGTACATGCTCCTCTCCTCTGCTCACGTCCCTGTGCTTTGGGGCCCCACTGGCCCAAAGCCTCGGGTTGGAGACTGGAGGGGGGACCTCTTGGATGTGATCCCCAGGGTCCGTCAACGGCTGGGCAGACTTTGCCTCACGGGCTTCACAGGCCAGCAGAAGCGTGGCCGGCCTGAGGGCCACTCAGCAAAGCCTCACAAATGCCTGTATGTTCAGTGATCTCGGGGAGAAACTGGGAGAAGCTGGGCTGGTGACACATGGCCCGGGGCCGGGAGAGGGTCCAGGTGGGGTGGGCACGACGGTGCCTCCAGAACACGCAGCGCTGGGGCATCGTCTGGGAGCCCTGGGGTGTGCTCTGGCTCTCATCAGGGGCAGACATCCCCAAAGAGTGAGTGTGCTGGCGGAGAGGTCTTTAGAACCTCACAGGAAGGGACTTCCTGCCTGCGTGTGTGTGTGCCTGCCTTCGCTCTCATCTCCTTCATACACACACACACACAGACACACACACAGGCACACACACACACAGACACACATACACAGGCACACACACAGACACAGACACAGGCACACACAGACACAGACACACACAAGCACACACACATACAGGCACGCACACACACAGACACATACACACACAGGCACATATACATACAGGCACACAGACATACACACACAGGCGTGCACACAGACATATACACACACACACACAAGCACACAGACACATACAAACATAGACACACGCATACAGGCACACACAGACACATACACACACACACAGGCACATACACACACAGGCACACATACACACACAGGCACATATACATACAGGCACACACACATACACACACAGGCGTGCACAGACAGATACACACACACACAGGCACACACACATACACACAGCCACAGACACACACACACAGGCGCGCGCACACAGACACATACACACACAGGTGCACACACATACACACAGGCACAGACACACACAGGTGCACACACATACAGGCACGCACACACACGCACACACACTCATGCATCCACCAGCTGCGAAGAGCCAGGGCTCACAGACAACACGCAAAGCCACTCTTCATCAGTCCTCGCTCCTTCATCGTTTTCCTTTTGGGTCTTGAGGTGTCACAGACAAAGAGAGTGGGCTCGGTTATAAGCCCAAAGCTTCCAGACATGCTTGTCCATGCAGCAGGAGGAAAAAGAAGTTAGAAAACATCAACTGGTCACACATTCTGGGGAGAGAAACCGACGGCTGGAAGCGCATCTAAGCACATGTCCAATAATGAAGACCGTGTGACGAGCCCAAGGGTGCGCTCCAGGCTCCACAGCCTGAAAAGGTGAAGAGCAGCGGTTTGGAGGCGGAGGGGAGGAGGGGCAGGCGGCTGTGGTCGGTGATCTCAGACCCCGCAACACATGCGCTTAGGGTTTGGCCACCGATGCGAGCGATTCCATTTCATCTTGGAGCTGGAGCGTCCACAGGAAGGAAGGTTCTTCCAGGGTCTGGGCGCATCTGCTCCCCGTCCACAAGAGGCTTTGAAAGCGCAGAACCGCAGGAGAACGAAACTGCCGAGCCTCAGCTTTTAAAGTGAACCAACCTTAATTGCGACTCAGAGTCTAATTTAGTTCAACTTCGGTTAAAGGTTTGGAGTCATCGGCATTATTGCAAACAAAAGTCTATAATGAACACAGATTCTCAGATCAAAAACCAAGGAAAATGAAGTTGCTGATTCTGAACTTTCAGGGGCTGCTGAGCACTTCCAGCAGGCAGTCCCAGCGAGGCCAAATGTTCCATAAATACAGAAAGCCTGGCTAGTTCCATCCTGTGTATTAGAGGCCTTTAAAATCCTGAAGCCCAGCAATCCCACATCCAAAGTGCAAGTGAAGAAAAACATCAGAAATGCACACAAATACGAATGCACAGTACTGCTCACAATATTATATTAACAGCAAAACAAACCTGAAGGAAATAAAATCTCCAACAACAGAGGTTTGGGTAAACAAAGTACTCTAAAGCCATACAACAGAAAAGTGTGAATCCATTGAAAATCATATAAAGGATGTAGAAAACATTTTAAATAAAGTTATTTAAAATGTAGAATACAATCTCAAGTTTATACACACACACACACACACACACATCTGCATCCACATCCAGGGCGTGCACACACACACAGTGTGGATAAAAGACTGCAAAGCGTCGTCAGTGTCTGATCTTCAGGCAACAGCATCACAGGAGGCGAGGGCATTCCTCACCCCTCTTTATCTTCAGATTCCCACAGTGGACCTCAGCTAACTTTTTTAAAAAGTCATGATTTATAGATTTTAAATTTATACAACACTTAAAAGCTATGGAAAATGTATAACCATATGCCCATCACCCAGACAGATATGTATCAACAGTAAAGGAAGACAAAAGCATGAATTATTAAAAGCTATACACAAGTGTTAGTCGTGTCCGACTCTTTACAGCCCTATGGACTGCAGCCCGCCAGGCTCTTCTGTCCATGGGATTCTCCAGGCAAGAATAATAGAGTGGGTTGCCATTCCCCTCTCCAGGGGATCTTCCTGATCCAGGGATCAAACCCACGTCTCCTGCATTGCAGGCAGATTCCTTACTGTCTAAGCCACCAGAAAAGCCCATGAAAAGCAAAAGCACAAAGTAAATACCCCAAACATCTAACAAAACAGAAAACATGTGCTCTATGCCCCCTCAGACAAGTTTGGACATCACTCTGTCATCTAATGAGTGACCACATATGAGGAAAACTGTGGGTCGAAAACAAATTTCCATCATGACTGCCACCACCGTGTCTGCTTTGATGCCCCCAAATCTGAAACACAGCCAGGACCCTCCCGCATCTCCAGCGGCCTCTGCACACTTTAGGGCAGCTGGAAACAAGACAGGACAGCGCTTAGAGCGGAATCACCTACAAGCCTGGGCCTGACACCTGTTCCTGCGTCCACAACACTAAACAACAATCCACAGGGCACTGCTGGGAGGTTTAAGGACACAAGCCACGTGAAGGCCCCATGTCCACAGCCACTCAGCAGACACTGGTCCTCACGTCCCTAGACACCCCAAGGCCACCCTGTCCCAAACCTCCCCTTCTCCTGTCTGTCCACCTGGCCAAGGGCACCAGTCCCTTCAGGAGGAGCTCTGAGTCTCTGGAGGGACCCTGACACCTTCATCCCACACCTCCAAGCCCGCCCGGTCTCCCCACTGCCTTTCCCCACCCCTCTGGTCAGTACAGGCAGATGTCCTTTTACTGTGCCCTGTGGACACTTTGATCTTCATAAATTGAGGGCTTGGGGCAACCCTGCCTGGGGCATGCCTATCGGTGCCATCTTTCCAACAAGCTTCTCTCACTCTGTGTGTCTGCACACAATTTAGCAATTCTCCCCATTTTTCACATTCTTTTGTTATTATGATACTTGTTCAGTTCAATTCAGTTGCTCAGTCATGTCCGACTCTTTGCAACCCTATGGACTGCAGCACGCCAGGCCTCCCTGTCCATCACCAACACCCAGAGCCTGCCCAAACTCATGTCCATTGAGTCGGTGATGCCATCCAACCATCTCATCCTCTGTCGCCCTCTTCTCCTCCCGCCTTCAATCTTTTCCAGCATCAGGGTCTTTTCCAGTGAGTAGCTCTTCGCATCAGGTTGCCAAAGTATTGGAGTTTCAGCTTCAGCATCAGTCCTTCCGATGAATATTCAGGGTTGATTTCCTTTAGGATGGACTGACTGGATCTCCTTGCAGTCCAAGGGACTCTCAAGAGTCTTCCCCAACACCACAGTTCAAAAGCACCAATGCTACGGCGCTCAGCTTTCTTTTGATGACACTTGATGGGGTTTTTGAAATCCATGATCTTTGATGTTGCTACTGAGACCCCCTGAAGGCTTAGATGATGGTTCCTATCCTTTTGGCAATAAAGTGCTTTAATTACAGTACACACTTTGCCTTTTTTGAGGTGATGCGATTGCGCATCTAATAGACTGCCGTGTAGGGTAGATGTCACTGTCGTCTGCACCAGGAAGCAGACCCTGTGTGTGCCGCGCTGTATCACGACACCGGCTTTACTGCCGTGGCTGCACCCGAACTGCTGCGTCTCCCAGGTGTGTCTTCACCTCCTCCTGGCCCAGCTGCTGTGTGTGCGTGTGCGTGTGTGTGTGTGTGCGCGTGCATGCCATTCAAATCCAAAGACGCGCCCAGACACACACACACACGCACACACACACACTGGTGCACTCCCCCCATTTCAGGACAGCTCTGCTGCCCCTGAGCATCAGGTCCCGGCCCCCGTGTGGTCCCTGCCTCACGGCTCCGCCCACTTCCAAAGCTCACAAAGTCTGGCCACTGCACACAGCCAGGGCATCGGCGCTGTGCCCTCCTTGAGAGAGGTGCGCGGGGCCTGAGCTGTCCTCTCACCTTGGGGAGGAGACAGGAGGGCACTGAGCCCCTAGACTCACTGATGGGACCACAGCCGCACGAAGGGCCAGGATGCAAACGGGGGCCCGCTGGCCACAGGAGCCACGTCCCGCTGCGACCGAGGGTCCCTGTCTTTGAACCCGCCACCTCACCCTGCAGGTGAGGGCGCAGGCCCCAGCCTGTCGGCCCGCCCCGACACCCGTCCAGCATGCCGAGGCCTCGGTCCCTGCCCCCCGACCAGGACGTGGCAGCACCCGACTGTCGTCAGGCTGAGACTGTTGTCAAGATTGGATCGACCACCCCACACACCAGAAGATGGAGCGTCTTGCCACCCTGGGCAACAGCTGGTGGGGAGTTGAAGCTTGCCTGGGTGTGTGAGTCACTGCCCGCCCAGATACCCCAAGAACACCCGCCCACCCGCAAGGCTTGCAGGACAGAGGAGACCCTCGGGGCAGAGTGGAGGTGAGGGGACAGCTTCCCAGCAGCATGCACAGGACAGTCTGGGTTCCTGAGTGAGATGGGAGGGCGTCCCCGCTGGCCCTGCAGCCATAGTGAAGAAGGAAATGCGGGGAACGGCTTTGTTCTAAGACACAGACCTCTTTCTGCAAGCTGGCCCCATGCAAGCCTCGGAGGGAAGGAGGCCCACAGTCCGCTGCCTCTTGAGGCCTGATATTTGAAATCAATTTGGCAAGAGGCTTATGTGGTTACTAGCAGTTCAAGATGCCCTGAGGCAACATCACAGGGAGGTGGAATCTCCCATGCAGGTAAACAGCAGGCAGGCCTACCCTCAAAAGCCCTCACCCAGAATACTGCTGTGGGAGTCACGGACTTTTAAGGTCCCTAACGCTTTCTTGTAAAGGTGGAGATCACAGTATTACTATGTCCATGGGGTCATACTTGTAAAGGTGGAGATCACAGTATTACCATGTCCATGGGGTCATACTTGTAAATGTGGAGATCACAGTATTACTATGTCCATGGGGTCGTACTTGTAAAGGTGGAGATCACAGTATTACTATGTCCATGGGGTCGTACTTGTAAATGTGGCGATCACAGTATTGTTATAAAATGAAACAGACTGCGCAGAGTGTGTTATGTGATGGACTCTCAGCATCTCACATTTGGTATTTCTTCTTTTTTGATGTTTTGGTAAAAATTATCCCGGAAGTGCCTCAAATGGCCACGGAGATGTCTCCCTAAGATGCAGGATCCTGGCATCTGGGCCAGAGATGCATCGGTTAAGGCTGCATTCAAAAATAAAAGGTCAGAGAAACACTTTATCTGCAGCAGAAATATCTTTCAAGATCTGGTGTTCCCTGTTCAACATAAAACAAAGTCATATCACAGGTGGCCAAGGCTAAAAATTGGATTTTTTTTTTTAAACAATAAACTACACAGATACGGCAAAACAGGTAGCTGGCAGGTCTCTTTTTCATGAAAAAGAAAAGATGCCACACACAGGGAAGGGCGGAAGTCTTATTTCTAGATTTCCTATAGAACTAGTGGAGTCGGTGATTCTCAGCCTTTGGTGTCCTTAAGGATCATCCGAGATTCTGCTTTCGAAACAGCCTGTCTCCACCCTGCAGGTCTTGACTCCGGGGACCAGGAGGGGATGAGAATCCACATTTTTTATCGGGCACAGTGGGTGGTTCTGATGGACCTTCGCCTTGACTCACACCATGAGAAACTGCACCAAATCACACACACAGTCACTAAGAAAGGCCAATTTTGAGAAAATGAATATATTTAAAACTCGTATGTATTTTCTATGAGCAGATCAAGCTCAGAGAAAATTATTGTTTCTAATTTAGTCCTCCAGCCCAAAGACAAGGAAAAAAGACATAAGCACCATTTCATTGAATGAACTGGAAATTTCCATTCAATGTTCTTGAAGAGATGAGAAAGCCTTCCTTCCTAATGAGACTGCAAATTGAGCTCCTGGCAACACTCACATGTGGTCAAGGCTCTTTGTCTTTGAAAGGTCATCCGCACTGACCAGCGAAGCCGGCGGGGACCAAAAGCTCTGCCGATTTTTACCACAAAGGCGTGGATGTGGCTGCTGGTGCTGCTGGAATTTGCACAGTGCTCTGAATTGCTAGTTTATTGATTTCAGGACACCATTTACAAACAGAAAGATTTAGAAAATTGCTTCTGTATTCAAACCCTGACCCTTCGAATCCTGCCGCGCCTCTACGCCCACCCAACCAGATCTTCATGTTTATATAAACTCGTGACCCGGGATCTGTTTACAAAACACGCTCAATTACCCCTCACAAAACCCGCCTGCTGTCAGTTTTGCCAGACTCGCCTCCTGGGGAATGCTCTGCTCAGGGATTTCCGGGAGAATAAGGCAGTGAGACAAACCCTGGGAGACGTGCCTCTTCTTTCGGGATGAAGATCCCTCTACCAGTCGGATGGAGGAGAGCCGGCCCACGGCGAAGGGGAGGAAGGCGGGGGGCATGGGCTGGTCCTGGCGCAGGAGCCCACCAGGGAAGGGCGGCCAGACCCACATGCTGCTGGCGCAAAAAGCTACCGTGATTGCTACCGTTGTCTAGGACTGCCGCTTCCTTCTGAGACACAGGAAAGTGAACTTACCAGTAACACCACTCAGCTTGTTAAAATGTGAACGCACACTTTGGAAGCAGTTAGCCTGTGAGGCAGAAGTTAGTTTCGCAGTTGTTGTTTCTGTTCATTCAGTCACGTCCGACTTTTTGCCACCCCATGGACTGCAGCACGCCAGGCTTCCCTGTCCTTCACCATTTTCCAGAATTTCCTCAAACTCATGTTCATTAAGTTGATGATGTCATCTGACCATCTCATCCTCTGTCACCCCCTTCTCCTCCTGCCTTCTTCAATCTTTCCCAGCATCAGAATCTTTTCTAATGAGTCAGCTCCTCACATCAGGTGGCCAAAGTATTCAGCTTCAGCATCAGTCTTTCCAATGAATATTCAGGACTGATTTCCTTTAGGATGGACTGGTTTGATCTCCTTGCAGTTCAAGGGACCCTCAAGCGTCTTCTCCAGCACCACAGTTTGAAAGCATCAGTTCTTCGGCACTCAGACTTCTTTGTGGTCCAACTCTCACATCCATGCAGTTAGAAAACTTCATTATCAGCATGGTGTTCCCTCCCTGTAGGACCTGGGCTCCCAGAGCCATGGCAGGACCTGCAGAGTCTGGGGCGTGAAAGCCGTGGAGGTTCTCATTTATCTGCCTGGAGACAAATATGGGTAAGTACACCAGGCATTTCGTCTCCAGCTTCTTCCTTCAGTGTTATTGTACTGATTCAAGAAATATCTTAGTTAAGCCAAGGAATGACAACGGCTGCAAAACCACCAGCTTCCTGCATGGTTTTCAGGGCTAACTATTAATGAAATACATCCATTACACAAAAAACATAATTAGCGGTGCTTTCTCAGAAACACAGAGGAATTCACAATGTACTGCTTGTAGTTTCATCACATATACAGTAAATCCTTTCACAAGGCAGGTGTTACGTTGAATTTAAGAAGAGTCTAAATGAGAATAATCCCATGTTCAGCAGATCAAAAGGGAAAGCATCCTTGGTCCACAGGAGAGGCTGGAATAAGCTCAGGAGAGCATCTGACAGTAAAACAGCTGCTGGCAGCTGTGCTGAGCTGAGTTCGCCTGCCACAGGACTCACGTGGACCAGAGGGAAGTTCTGTTCGGCTTGCTGGCTTTGGCTCTGGGCTGATGCTGCAGCCGCTGGGGGTTGCAGGAGCCTCGACCACAAAGAATGAGCAGGACAGGCACGCCTGCATCCAGGTGTGAAGAGTCCATCCTTGGGACAAAGTCCCAAAGCACACGCAGAGCCTGTGCCAGGACCCGAAACACAGGCTTTCTCCTCAAGACGCTGGGTCCCCGACTCCGACTGAGAAAAGCGGTCTCATGGGCCCCGGTCCAGCAGGTCCACCCTTCCCTCCTGTGCCACCCAGAGGCCCCGTAAGCCCTTCCCCAGTCGACGCCACAGGCCCAAAATCTGCCCCAGGCCGTGGGCTTCAGGTGGCACCCGCTCTCCCGGGCTCCCCAAATTCATCGCGTTTCATATCGAGTTTCACAAAATGTGCCATCTGAACACAGAACCTCAAGGTGAGACAAGAGGGCAGGTTTTAAAGCTCACACAACCACCAGGTCACTGGTCACCAGCAGCCAAGCGACCCTCTGCCTGGGGCCGCTGTGACCACAAACCATTCAGCTGATAGCCGGCAGCCTCTGAATTCAGACAACAGGGCACATCTCTCCACTGGGAGCCCCAAACTGCTGGGGACTCAAGAGTCCGAGGTTAAGAGCACCTGCCTTCCGTCTGGAACCCAGAAAGTGAGAGCTGCCAGGCTGCTGCCTGCTTCTCCTGAGTGAAGAGCACATGAATCCAGGGGGAGCACGCGTCCCATTAAAAGAAGGAAACACAAGCGCGGGGAAGCTCCAGCAGAAAGCTCGCTTTTCTGCAGATTCAACGAAGCGGCGGGAGACTGGAAACCAGCCACTTCCCTTCCCACGATGGGGGTCACTTCCCTTCCCGTGACGGGGCTGGCCAGTGCTGATGGGGGGCTCCCAGAAACTAGGAGGCCACCCTCCTCAGAATGCTGATCCTTCAACCCACCCCTCCCAGCCACGTGCAGCCTTGCCTGCCAGCCAAAGCAACTCCTGATGGCCTGACTGCAGGAAGTCCATCTTGGGCTCCTAAAGGGACCTCGGCTTCTGGGGGCTTATTTGGAATTTTTCTCTCTAGTACTTTTATATTCTTTATTCTTTTCCCAAATGATTTTCTTTAACACAAAGTTGTCCAAGAAATACATTGGACAGGAGATACCTCAATGGCAGAATAAGGTTAGCTATATAGTCCTGGGGGAAATTTGGAAACCTGCCAAATATGATGACTTACAAGTTCAATCATCAGTACGTAACTGTCTGCAGCACAGGGTATCTTCAGGTGGCCTACCTGTGGCTCATGGGAGCATCTACTAGTGGTACCTGACGCTTGGGCTTCTGAGCCTTAGATGGAGAGGGTTGCTCCTTGGAAGGAAAGCTATGACAAACCTAGACAGCCTACTAAAAAGCAGAGACATCACTTTACCAACAAAGGTCTGTATAGTAAAAGCTGTGATTTTCCAGTAGTCATGCATGGATGTGAGAGCTGGACCACAAAGGAGGTTGAACATGAAAGAATCGATACTTTCAAATTGTGGTGTTGGAGAAGACTCTTGACAGTCCCTTGGACTGCAAGGAGATACAACCAGTCCATCCTAAAGGAAATCAACCTTGAATATTCATTGGAAGGACCGATGCCGAAGATGAAGCTCCAATACCTTGGCCACCTGATGCGAAGAACTGACTCATTAGAAAGACCCTGATGCTGGAAAGGATTGAAGGCGGGAGGAGAAGGGGACAACAGAGGATGAGGTGGTTGGACGGTATCACCAACTCAGTGGACATGAGTTTGAGCAAACTCCTGGAGATGGTGATGGGCAGGGAAGCCTGGCGTGCTGCAGTCCATGGGGTCGCAGAGTCAGACATGACTTAGCAACAATGGGATGGAATAGTCATTCATGAGACTGATTACATCTGAGCCAGTCACATCCCCGAGTGCTATCTTCCTTCTGGAGACGCTGTCTGTGTCTCCACAGTGACGGTCACACACCCAGATGGCCTGGACGTCCCGCGGGTGGGCTCCCCGCTGCCGGGTTTCGGACATACAACAGGATGGTTAATCTTGGAGGAAAGAATGACCACAGGGCCAGCCCCCGGGGCTATTTTCAGAGTGGAAACAGGTGTGAAATCCCAGGGACAAGCTGATGCCCCGCAGAACCCGACCCCAGCTCCACTGCGGGAATCTCCCCCCACGCTCCCGCTGCCTCCTCGGGGACGCCGAGCCCTGAGGTCACCTGAGAAGTGCTGGGAGATATGACTTTCCCGGATGGTGCTTTCCCTGAGAGCAGGATATTATCCAGAAGGACCTTAATCTCCTTCATCCCTGTCCAGACACCTCACCTCGTTTCATCAAATTTACCTCCTTCTGGGGCCGCCTTCCTTCCCCAGGTCCTCACATTCCTTCAGAGTCTCACAGCAAATGCCTTCAACCGTCAACATGCATTACATGGGGAAATCAAGCTACCATATTTTAGTAACCTCTCAAAGCATTCAGAGCCACGGCTTTTCTCTGGGGACCATCAGGGAACAGCCCTCCTGTGTATAGAATGCAGAACAACCAGCAGATCCCCTCAACCGCTGACCCTGCATCATTCTGCCAAGAACCACAGCTTCCTCGGCTCTGAGGTCTACACAGCTAATATCTCCACTTAGTGGGATGAGCAGAGAAGGCAATGGCAACCCACTCCAGTATCTTGCCTGGAAAATCCCAGGGACGGAGGAGCCTGGTGGGCTGCCGTCTATGGGGTCACTAAGAGTTAGACACGACTGAGCGACTTCACTTTCCCTTTTCACTTTCATTCATTTGAGAAGGAAACGGCAACCCACTCCAGTGTTCTTGCCTGGAGAATCCCAGGGACGGGGGAGCCTGGTGGGCTACCGTCTACGGGGTCACACGGAGTCGGACACGACTGAAGCGACTTAGCAGCAGCAGCAGTGAAATGAGACCAACCTTAAGGTAAATACAGGTGGGAAAGGGGCATGTTACTTAATGTTATGCAGACCATTTCCCCTGCATCTTGATACTTTCCATTTCCTGGTTTGGGTCAGCGGAGTATTTTAAGGGCAGAGAACCTAAGATCTAGGTGGGCTGGGAGAGGGGATGGGTAACTGTCTGATGACACAAGGCCTTGGAGAAAGAGTCCCCGGGAGCTTATGTCCACTTTCCTGCAGGAACAGGACTCAAAGAGGACCCTCAGATAAACAGGGGAAACTTTATACTAGGTGGCTTTTTAGTATTACAGGTACCAAACAAAGGTTACCTGTAAATTGCAGGTAACTTACCACAATGTTGCTTGAATGTGGCCACTGTAGAAATGGAGGAGGAAATGGCAACCCAGTCCAGTATTTTTGCCTGGGAAATCCCATGGACAGAGAAGCCTGGAGGGCTGCGGTCCACGGGGTCACTCGGAGCCGGACATGACTGAGCGTGCAGGCACACACGGCGGGAATGGGTCTCTCCCACTCGCCCGTGACCCGCCTGGACTTTCCAAGGGTTCTTCCCACTCCTGGTCCCCCACAGGGTCACGTGGCCGCACAGGCTGGGTGGACAAGACACCTGAGCTCCAGCCGTGTCCACACTGGGCCCCTCTGCCTTTTCCTCCCGTGTCCTCCCGCCGTCCACTCCTCCGCCCTCCTGTCCCTGAGGGGTGCTGGAGTCGGTCACCAGAGCCCCGCTGGGGGTCGGCAGTGGGGCCGCATGTGTGTCCAGCACGGTAACTGGAAGGGGCAGTTGAGGCCTGGGCCACGAGGGGCCCGCTGGGAGGGAGGACAGGGCCCACCCCCGAGCAGAGAGCTTGGGGAGCCCCAGAACCTCAGGCCAAGGCCACCCGGCAGGGCCTGAAGCAGAGGAGGCCATGCCCTACAGGGAAAGGCCCGGTCGATCTACAGACACCATTGCGTCCAGGACTCATCACAAAGCCAGGCTTCCCCGAGGACAACCTGCTGCAGGTCGGCTGGTGGGAACTCCAGGGCACCTCAGACCCTGGATCCCCACGGTGCCCAAGAAGCAGGCACCGTGATGGGCTCTGAGGACCCGAGTCATCGAGGCAACAGAGCAGTGCCCACAGCTAAGGGCAGTCAGAGGAGGAGTGGGCGGGGCAGGGCACAGCCCCAGCCTTGTGGTCCACTGGACAAGAGCTGCCACGAGGGTCGACTGGAAGGGAAGCCGTGCAAAGGGGAGAGGAGGAGGGGGTGGGCGGTGGCCAGTGGGACCACGTTCCTGAGGAACAAACACGTCCCCTCAATGCCCACCGTGCTCTGGGTCCAGAACATCACAGCTTCAAGCAGCAGCTCCCGAAAAACCCCAGGGTGGCCCGAGCTCCCTGTGCACACCGGACGGTCGGTGCCCCCAAACCGGGGGCCGTGTTTCCAGCACCTTGGTCTCACTGCCCACTGGGCGTGTCTGTCTGCTGATTTACCAGATGGAATGATGACAACTGTAGGACTCCAAGACAGTCCTACAGCGTCAAAGATGCACGTGCCACTGCGGTAAAGTTCTACCACAGCCGAGATTCCAGTTAGCACCCAACACGCCTTAGCTGCCCTGACCCTCAACCTCAGTTCTCACCAAACATCAGAAGAAAGCATCAGAGACTTGGCACAGGGGCCCAACGAAAAGCCACCAGATGAAACCTCAGTTTGCTTCCGGTGAAGGGGAGACGCCTAGAAGTCACCTGCACATCTCCTTAGGTCTTCTCTAAAAATTGGTGCTTTTGAACTGTGGTGCTGGATAAGACTCTTGAGAGCCCCCTGGACAGCAAGGAGATCCAACCAGTCCATCCTAAAGGAAATCAACCCTGTGTACTCATTGAAAGGACTGATGCTGAAGCTGAAGCTCCAATACTTTGGCCACCTGAAGTGAAGAGCCATCTCAATGGAAAAGATGCTGATGCTGGGAAAGGTGAAGGCAGGAGGAAAAGGAGATGACAGAGGATGGGATGGTTGGATGGCATGATCAACTCAATGGACAAGAATTTGAGCAAACTCCAAAAGATGGTGAAGGACAGGGGAGCCTGGCGTGCTGCAATCCATGGGGTTGCAAAGAGTTCGACACGACTTAACAACTGAACAAAAAGTGCCCAAGACATTACAAAAGGTTCTTTGAAATTCACAGTGGGCCCAACACCATCCGGGGTGAGGTGAAACTTTCCTTATCCTCTCAACCACACCCCACGTAAGGCATCCTGGGGACACAGGCAGGACTCATAGAGTCAGAACCAGGGTCCAGGGGGCTCCTTTGGGCCCTGTTCACATCAGGGCACAGTTACTACAAAGTCGCGTGACCAGTGTTTAAGCCAAAGGAGAGCCACCAAGACATTCACACTATTTTGCATCTTTAAACGGTAGTGCCATTGTCTGGGCGCCTCCCAGGTGGATCAGCAGTAAAGAATCTGCCTGCTAATGCAGGAGACACAGGTTCAATCCCTGGGCTGGGAAGATCCCCTGGAGAAGGAAATGACAACCCACTCCAGTGTTCTTGTCTGGGAAATCCCATGGACAGCAGAGCCTGGTGGGCTACAGTCTGTGGGGTCGCACAGAGTCGGACACGGCTGAGCAGCTGAGCACAGGCACAGGCAGTGTCTCTGTCTTTTAACGTGTTTCCACCAAAATCAGTTCTTTAGAGTATGATGCAAGGTACCAGGGAGATTTAAATGTTGAAATGCTTTTTGTTAAAATCCAGCATTAAATTCCAGCCAGCAGGGGAGGGTGGCAGAAATTGGGTGAAGCTGAGTCCAAACACCTGGGCTGCATACCTGGCTGTGTGCACGTCTGAATGTGAAGGGGCTCTGATTTCTCCTTATAAAGTGAGGAAGCTGACAATCAAATCCCTAAAAGCTCCTTTTACACACCTCTGTCTCCTACAACAGAGATCCCGTCACTCCTACTGAGCGACTGCTTGAGGGGTTGGAGTTTAAGGGCTGGCTTCACCTGACAAGTCAGTCCTACGGATTTCCATCGCATGCATCCCCTTGCATGTAAGTGTGCAGCCTTGAAAGTCTGAGGCAAGTGGTAAAAGGCACCTGAGAAAACCTTCTATGCTATCAGTCAATCAGGGTAAATTTTATCTTATTTACAGTTAATTAAAAGAGTCTCTAAAGTTCAAAATCTCAGTGAGAAAAACGTGGATCAATCAAGACAATAAAAACCAAACACCTGCTACTTGAAAGCTACGTGACTCAGAGACCAGGAAACAAAGGGAGAATTGGGGCAGACCCCCCGCAGTCAGGGCCACACCTGCCAGCTCACCCTCAGGCCCGCCCCAGATGGCAAACACCTCCCCACCCGGGCCCGCCACGTGCATGGCGCCCCCCACCCTCCCTGCGGGCATCCGACATGGGACTACCTCCAGAACTCACCTCCTAAGGATCCTCTGGGGAACGCGCCCTGTACACACCGTAGGAAGCTTCCTGCCTGCGACCCAGACCCCTTGTCCAAGGACCCCGCGGCCTTGGTCACATCCCTGGCATGAGTCCACAGGCACTCAGCGTCCAGCCAGGATCAAGCCTTTGCCTGAGAGCCTCGTTCAGAGAACCTGAGCTCAGAGCATCCTCCTTCCGCCTGTTCCTGCATGTCAAGGCTCACCAGGCCCAGGGGGCCAGCTGGGAGACCCCGGGCTCACCCGGCCCAGGGGGCCAACCGGGAGACCCTGGGCACTTAATCACCTCTGTCTCAAGTTCCTCATCTTCAAAATGGGACCAAGTGTCTACTGCACTTAGACTTCAGCCATGAAATTAATAGACACTTCCTCCTTGGAAGGAAGGTTATGACCAAACTAGACAGCATGTTAAAAAGCTGAGACATCACTTTGCCAACAAAGGTCCGTCTAGTCAAGGCTATGGTTTTTCCAGTGGTCATGGATGGATGTGAGGGTTGGTCTATAAAGAAAGCTGAGCGCCGAAGCATTGATGCTTTTGAACTGTGGTGTTGAAGACTCTTGAGAGTCCCTTGAGCTGCAAGGAGATCCATCCAGTCCATCCTAAAGGAGATCAGTCCTGGGTGTTCATTGGAAGGACTGATGTTGAAGCTGAAACTCCAATACTTTGGCCACCTGATGTGAAGAGCTGACTCATCTGAAAAGACCCTGATGCTGGGAAAGATTGAGGGCAGGAGGAGAAGGGGACGACAGAGGATGAGATGGTTGGATGGCATCACCGACTTGATGGACGTGAGTTTGAGCAAGCTCTGGGAGTTGGTGATGGACAAGGAGGGCTGCCTGGCGTGCTGCAGTCCATGGGGTCGCAAAGAGTAGGACACGACTGAGCGACTGAACTGAACTGAAGTGTCCACCACAAGGATAGCAAGCAGGGCAGGAGTCAACACGGGGGTCACTGTGAATGGGGCCCTGGACACAGGAAGAGGCCCCTCACCCTGCTCCCCACGCTACCACCACAGAGTGGGAGCCCCCCACAAGCTCCCTAGAGCTCACCTGCTGCATTGTGCAAATCCCCAAGCTCCACCCCACATGGGGCTCTCAGTTATAAACCAGAAGATCATAATATCTTGTTTAACTGCTGGCCCCCCGCTTCCCGCTCCTCCACTTGGGGAGCCTGTCGGCTGATCCCGGGTCAGGAAGGCTTCCTGGGGAGGAGTTGGGGTCTGTAGAGACGAGGGGCAGGAGCCAGCAAAGGAACACAGGACACGGGCTCACCGCAGGCATCAGGTGAGGCCGCAGGAGAAGGAAACACAGGCCGCGCCTGCCCTCGGAGCAGAGGGGCGGGAGGTTCACTCCTGGAGGACGCGTCCAGCCCAGGACCCGCTTCCCTCCCAGGAGCCAGACAGGGTGCCGCCCTGGTCACTCCCGTCCTGCAGCCCAGGAGGCTGAGAACCGGCAGCTCACCCGATCCTCCACGAGCCGCAAAGCCAGGAACCACAGGCGGAGTGTTGGCCCCAGAGCCCTGGACGCCGGGTGGTGAGCCTGCCGCCTCCGGGGAGGCCGGCTCCATCCTCCTGCTGCGACCACGCGTGTCCTGAGGACCAGGGACGGGCGGTAAGGAGGCGTCCTCCCGCACCGAGCCCCGTGGCCTGGTCTCGGGGCCACACCCACAGGATTTCACCATCATGAGGTCCCACCACGTCTCTTTGGAACAAGAGCCCCGCGTTGCCCTCAGTTCCCCGTCAGAGTGTGTCCCGCGACGGGACCGCCAGTGTCCATCAGAGGACAGCAAGCCTGAGGGGAGGACAGCAGGTGCGGGAGAGACAGCAGGCGCGGGAGGCTGCTCTTAGACAAGGGGAAGAGCAGGCGAGACTGAGAGGGCAAAGGCCTCTGAAAAGCAGCGTCTTCCCCCCCGCCCGCCTGCCGTCCAGGCGAGTCCCCGCGGGCCTCTGGGGCACTCGGCTCCAGCCGGGAGGCCTGCTGCCCTCCCGCCGTGCCCCCCAGCTCCCGGAGGCGGTGGGCGGCCTGTCCGTGGTGCAGACAACTCCCACCACACGCGAGGCTGCCCCCAGCCTCCTGCGCCTCTGCCAACCGCGTCTCCGCGTCACTTTGTGATTCAGAGTGAGACCAACCTTCAAGGAGTCCCACGGGAGGGCCGTGGTCACCGCCTGTCACCCCCCAGGCTCACCCAGGACCCGCTCCCCTGAAAGACAGGCCGGGGGGTCATGGGGGAGCCACGGCGGGGCTCGGGTGGTGGCTGAGGTTTTGTTTCCTGGGATCTGCTTAACCCAAGGTCACACAGGCTTCCGTTCAAGCTGTTTAGGCACCTGTTTCACCCGACACCCTGACGGGAGAGCCTCAGGGGACGATGCTCCGAAGCAGAACAGCACCCCGGCTGGGTGCCCTTCCGAGCTCTGCGCCGTGTGCCCCGTGAGGAAACTCCAGGGACGGGGGAGCTGACAGCAGGTTCTCGCACGTCCGCCCGGCCTGGCCAGGTCTCCTCACCGGCCCTCTCATCTCAGCACTGCACCTCCTCACCTGAGCCCCGTCTCACAGGCAGAAACACAGAAACACCGAATGGCCCCTGGGCCCTGAGCACCCGCCTCTCGCCAGCCCCTCCCAGGCCCAGTGCTCAGCATCACACCTCACCGCCAGCCCCCACCCAGCATCACACCTCACCACCAGCCCCCACCCAGCATCACACCTCACCACCAGCCCCCACCCAGCATCACACCTCACCACCAGCCCCCACCCAGCATCACACCTCACCACCAGCCCCCACCCAGCATCACACCTCACCACCAGCCCCCACCCAGCATCACACCTCACCACCAGCCCCCACCCAGCATCACACCTCACCGCCAGCCCCCACCCAGCATCACATCTCACCGCCAGCCCCCACCCAGCATCACATCTCACCGCCAGCCCCCCAGCGGCATCACACCTCACCACCAACCCCCACCCAGCATCACATCTCACCGCCAGCCCCCCAGCGGCATCACACCTCACCACCATCCCCCCCCCATATCACACCTCACCACCAACCCCCAGCATCACACCTCACCACCAGCCCCCACCCAGCATCACACCTGTACCACCAGCCCCCACCCAGCATCACACCTCACCACCAGCCCCCACCCACCATCACATGTCACCGCCAGCCCCCCAGTGGCATCACACCTCACCACCAGCCCCCCCGTATCACACCTGTACCACCAGCCTGCCCCAGCATCACACCTCACCACCAGCCCCCCCCACAGCATCACACCTCACCACCAGCGCCCCCCCAGCATCACACCTCACCACCAGACCCCCCGTATCACACCTCACCACCAGCCCCCCCACAGCATCACACCTCACCAGCCTGCCCCAGCATCACACCTCACCACCAGCCCCCCGTATCACACCTCACCACCAGCACCCCCCAGCATCACACCTCACCAACCTGCCCCAGCATCACACCTCACCACCAGCCCCCCCGTATCACACCTCACCACCAGCCCCCCCCAGCATCACACCTCACCACCAGCCCCCCCGTATCACACCTCACCACCAGCCCCCCCCAGCATCACACCTCACCACCAGCCCCCAGCATCACACCTCACCACCAGCGCCCCCCAGCATCACACCTCACCACCAGTCCCCAGCATCACACCTCACCACCAGCGCCCCCCCAGCATCACACCTCACCACCAGCTCCCCCCAGCATCACACCTCACCACCAGCCCCCAGCATCACACCTCACCACCAGCGCCCCCCCCAGCATCACACCTCACCACCAGCCCCCAGCATCACACCTCACCACCAGCGCCCCCCAGCATCACACCTCACCACCAGCGCCCCCCAGCATCACACCTCACCACCAGCCCTCCCCCTCCCCCGTACCACTGCTGCTCCGGGAGCCTGCCTGCCCTTCTGCTCTGAGACCCTGGGAGGCCCCCCGGCTGCCCAGCCCAGCCCGTCAGGGCCCTCCAAGCCCCCGGGAGCCCTAAGGGGGCCCTCGGTCTCCCAGGCCCTGAGGAGGCCCCGTCTGCTGGGTGAGTCTCTGCACAGGGGGCTCCTAGCCCCTCCCAGACCCCCAGGGCTCAGCCTTCAGGGCCACGTTTCCAACAGGGACGTCGGGATGACCCTCCCTGGTCCCGACCCCTGTCCACGGCTGTGTCTGCTGGACAACAGGACCCGGGATGGCTGCACAGGGACAGCATCCCGCGGAGAGCTCGGCCCATCACTCTGCGCGTGTCCAGACCCACCCAAGTGCTTTATTTACCTGTTCTCCACCAGAGCCCCTCGGTCCCCAGGACGGGCATTAAGGGAGCCCCAAACACAGACTGATGGAGGGTAGGCTGCGCCCCTCCTCATCCTCAGGGTGCCCCGGGATGCCCCACCTGTTCACCTGCCCCCCTCCCCCACCAGCCCCGGAAATTCTGAGACAGTGAGGGCGGCCGTCCCGAGAACTGGGCTCTCATAGCTGAGATGCACACAGGTTTGTCTCGAGCGCTCTGTGAGACCGGGACCGCCAGAAAGTGTTAAAGGAGAAAAGTGAAAAAAAGGGATTAAAAAAAGTCGGATTAAGATCTGGCTTTGAGCCACGTGCTGAGTTGGCTCACGTCCTTTCCCAGACCTTGCAGCTCGCGCAGCCCAGTCCTCCGGCCCGTCCACCTTCTACCCCGTCTGGAGACCTGCCCCCTGGTGCGGAGGTGGGGGCGCCCAGCTGGGGCCCCGGGGCCAGGGGGAGGGACCACAGGGCAGGGGACAAGGCTGCAGAAAGCCTCAGGGGGCCAGACAGAGAGACAGAGACAGAGACAGAGAGAGACAGAGACAGAGAGACAAAGACAGGAGAGAGACAGAGACAGAGAGAGAGACAGAGACAGAGAGACAGAGACAGAGGAGAGAGACAGAGAGAGAGAGATACAGAGAAAGAGATAGAGAGAGGGACAGAGAGAGAGAGACAGAGACAGAGAGAGAGACAGAGACAGAGGAGACAGAGACAGAGAGACAAAGAGAGAGAGAAGGAGGGACAGAGAGACAGAGATTAGCCTCTAACTCTACCATTTCTTGACCAATGAAATTCTTTTATCCTTTTTTGTACTAAGTTTGGGGGAAGAATAAAAGAGCAAGGAAGAGCCCTGGAGCTCCGGGGCTGAAGTGCCAACACCCCAGGAAGAGGGGCCGGCAGGCCACCCCCCAGGCCTCAGTCCACCGTCTGGGTGCACCCTCAGGAGCCCCCCACGTCCTGACCTCTGCACACGTGGGGGCCACAGAAGTGAGCCCAGGGATAGAACCGAGCATCAGGGTGTGTCCACGCTGCACTGCCGTCTGGGAGCTGAGGGGCGATGCTCTCCCCGGAGCCCCAGGAAGCCCCGGGGGCCCAGGGCCGTCCACGAGGGACCACGCTGAGGCCAGGCTGGGCCTGGGAATGAGCGCCAGGTCCTGAGGAGGTCCCGGCCACCAAGGGACCTGAGATCACAGGCAGGACCCCTCCTCCCGGCCTCGAAGGCCTGCAGAGGACCTAGGGCCCCAGAGACTGGCCTTCCTTCCCACAGAAGAAAGAACAAGGGAATGAAGCCTCAGAGAAAGGCGGCAGGTGGAGGGAGAGGGGAAGGGGGCCAATTAGGACTTTCTACACCTCCTCAGATCCTTGGATGCAAAGAAATGTCAATGGTTTCTGGCCAGAGGTCAGAGGTCGGGAAGAACTCAGCTGAGGGGGCGGGCGGAGCCTCACCTCCCAGGACCCTCCCCCCACAAAGCCAGGCTGCAGAACCTGCCGGAAAAGGCCTGGTTGGAAGAGAGGCCTGAGAAGCCCGAGGACCAAGTGTCGATTTTCTGCAGTTGATGTTCTTCCGGGTTAAGATCCGTCATAAATGGACATGTGTAAGCACTTCCATTCCCAGAGAACACAGAAATGGGATATCAGCTTAGCCAACAAGTAAGTGAAGCCACTGCTTTAAATAAAACCGGTTTACTAAGTGACCAGGCTTTGCAGCAGAAAGGAAGTCCCATCTGGCGGGCAGCCGGCCCCGCAGACAGCCTCGGGCACCTCCCCGGCTTCGGTTATTGAAACAGACCTGCCCCGGGGCCAGGGCCTCTTATCTGGCACCTGGATTACCGCCCTGAGTTCAGCCTGCACGTCCCAGACTCCCAAATCAGGTTGCTGGAAACATCAGACAAAGACGCGCCTCGATTGCTACGGCCCGAACGCGGTGCCCCGGCTGCGCGGGCCCCGTCTCCAAACCCGGGCCTGAGCGCAGGCCGCGCGGCCCCGGCCCGTCCTCCAGCGCCGGCTCCGGGAGGGGCGGGCTGCTCTCGGGCGCCGCCGTGTGGCCGGCGCGGGGACCTCCGCGTCCACGCCGGAAGAGGCCCTCGGCCGGAGCCGCGCCCGCGTTTCCTACGGGTGTAAACGGGTGTCAACAGCCCGAGATGCCAAGTGCGCGGAGAAAGGGATCCGGGGCTCCACCCGTGTTATATCTGAAAAGACAGATCTCGTTTGGGCAGCTCCCTCCAGCCGCT
This sequence comes from Giraffa tippelskirchi, assembly GCF_054371585.1. Taxonomy (NCBI): domain Eukaryota; kingdom Metazoa; phylum Chordata; class Mammalia; order Artiodactyla; family Giraffidae; genus Giraffa; species Giraffa tippelskirchi. The sequence continues at coordinate 165,101,793 of NC_137283.1, read as the reverse complement.
ACACCTTTGAAGAAGGAAGACCTGAGCCCGTCGCCGGTGGATCCTGCAAAAAGCCAGGACTGCGCCGACGGGTACGTTCAGGTCAGAGCCGTCACTCGCTTTCCTCACCCCCGGGCGCCTGCAGACATTTAAATGCATCACCCACGAAAGGAACAGGGCGGCTCAGCGGGGCTGTCTCTGCTTTAAGAGAGAAGCGGGCAGAGTGTCGCGTCTGCACCCTTGTCCAGGCGCTGCGTGAGCTCAGGCCGTGCTAGGATCGCACCTGCGTGTGCGGGAGAGAACGGGTCTGGGGGCGGGGGGCGGGCAGCCCGGGGCTCACAGCTGGCCCAGCACCCTCCGCCACAGCCTCGATTAGAGGCAGTCACAGGAAGGTGGCCTTGGGAATCCCAGTCAGGGTTGGATGCTTCCTAAGTCACTGATCCTTGGGAAGGGAGGGGACTCCCTTGGGGCTCTATCCTGGTGCAGGGCCTCGGTGCAGCAGCTGGAGATGGCCCTGGGTCTCACCTCCCAGGAGCCCACCCCTCTGGGTGCCCCCACAGCTCCATTTACAGGAGGGTGAGGAGCGCTTAGCAGATTTCTGTGAGCCAGAGGGGAGAGTTCCAACCTGTTAGTGGGGTCAGGATGCAAGCCTAGTTTTAACACCAATAGCATATAAAACACCACTTACGGGTTCTAGAAATTCCAAAAAAACAATGAGGGGGAGAAATTGGCTTCATGGAATCTCAGATTCACAAGGTGACTTGGGCAAGTGGGCCAACCACATGCCAGACAAAGGTGAGCTCCTCGTCTGAGATCCGGCGTCCGGTCCTGAGGGTGGGGACCAACCAGAGCTCAGAACGGAGCTTGGTTCAGAAAGCAGAGGGGAACACACGGGGCCTTAGACGACAGGTCGGGGAGGCAGGAGCCAGGGTGGGGAGGCAGGAGCGAGCGGACTCGTGGGGGATGACGTCCATATGTCCCTCATCCTCAGAGTCCTCCCGACATGGCAAGACAGAATCGCTGGGGCCTGGGAGGAAGGGCCAGGACAGAAAGATATGGAAGAGTCGGGAGGGCACGTAGCCTTTCCAGACCTAGTGATCTTTAAATACCTACATTAACAGCCCAAGGAATGCAGATGACGTGAACTGTCGGTACATCAGTAGATGACAGTTTTAAAGATGATATGATTCCCAGCCTGCATTCAAACCAAGGCCATCCCATGCACGCAGGTCCAAGGAGAACCCTCCCCATGACAGATTTTATTCCATTGTCAGTGGCATTAATGCAGGCACCAGAATTTCACACCATCTCTCTTTTTAATATTTAAAACTTTCCGTGTACCTGTTTATCCAAAACAAAGGTCTCCCTAGCCGAGACATTCCTTGGCGAGGCCCCTGACGTCATGGGCAGTGTGGCCTCACAGAAGAAAGGGGCCTCCCCCCCCCTCCGCCATCGACAGGAACACGTTCAAGGAAGGAGCGGATGGCCCGGCCTCGCGAGCAGAGTCCTGACCGCGGTCCTGACCTGGCTCTGTCTGTCTGTCCCCGACTCAGCCGCTTCACTGTGAAGAAGGTAACAGTCCCCTGAAACAGGTGCAGGAAACATTTACGTGGCTGATCCCTGGGAAGCAGGCGCAAGGGGGGCCTTCCCGTGTGTCTCTGCTGTACAGAGCTGGGAGCACTTCCCAGAAAGGACGCTGGGGACACACGCCTGGAGCCCTCACCCCAAAACCGGCCACGGAATCCCCAGACGCCACTGGCTCGGCTCTGGAGTCATCTTAACCCTGGAGTCATCTTGAAACTGAAGGACAGTCACTTCTGTCTTTCAAAGGCCAATTTTTTAAATAAATTTTAAATGTACTATTTTCTTTTTTTTAATTCTTGATGACACAGACCCAAGTCTTCTGTGGAATCAGTTAATAGATAACTGAACACAAATCATGCACTGTATCCTTCACTTAGAGCTCCTGAATTGTTTTTAAAATAGTAAGCATAAATGGAGTTTATCGTTTTATTTTCTAATTTCTACTCCACACTGAACAGTGATTCTCATCAATGGGGTGAGTGTATCCTGCAACTTACACTATGAGACTCACAACTTACAGCTTTAAACCCCTTGCAAGCCTGTGTGACTCTGATGTGTAATGTGGGGAGGACACCACAGTGATGTCCAAACACGGAGGTGGCCCGGGATGGCTCTGTGATCTGTCTTTGGATTTGTACATTTTTCTCAACATTATAAGAAAAAATTGTGGTAGAGCAAGCAATGCGCAGCCCTGTGGATGGAGTTCACGTGAAGAGAGCTTAAGCTGGGCCTGAGCTGGCCTGTTAGGAACCAGGAAAGGTTACCCAGATTCAAGGAGGAGAAGGCAAGTCTATGCCACGTTCTTCTGAAGATGAAGACGGGCCCCAAAAGTGCCTGGATGAGAAAGGGGCAATCACATGTAAAAACCCCAACACCGGGGCTCAGCTGTGAACACAGCAGAGTGACAAGGCCGGACGCCCTTGGAGTCAGGAGGCTGCTCAGCCCGGCCAGAGGGAGCCAGGTAACCGCGACCTCACCATCCTCAGCTGGAAGAGTGCCCCCGAAAGTTGTCACTCTGTCCCCTTGGCCATGCACTTACCTCAGGGTAATGGGGGGAGAAAAGCACTCCTTACCCACTTTCACTGAAACAGAGAGATGCAGCTCCCAGGCAGGAGTGACAGGCCCACCGCCCAGCGCTCGGCACTCACCTCTGGATCAGACAAAGGCCAGAGGGACCTTCTTCCAAGGCCCCCAGGTCCGTCTCACGAGCACCAAGCTGTTCCCAGCACCGGGGGGGGGGGGCGACCCCTCCCCCCAGTCCACCGGGGCTGGGAGGTACAGAGCTGAGCAGGGCAGGCAGAGGCGTGGGGAGTCAGACAGACGGTCTCAGTCCCAAGAAGGGAATCACGTGTCTCCCACGCACTCATCGCACAGGGAGGGTGGACCCATTTGTTCCTGGAGCCTTGATGACACTGGACAGAGTCAACGACAATAAACGAAACAACCCGCCTGGGGCAGGTTGTCAGTAGACCGGAGCACCTGGGGCCAGCCCCCTGATGCGCCTGCTCTTTCAGCAGTGACGAAACCCAACGAATCTGAGAACATCTCAAGCCAAAGGGGCCTAACAGATTCTGTCGCACGTCCTCAAGTGTTCTGAGCCAGGGATCAAACACACCACAGACGACTGTGTTCATCTGAAGTCTCCATGCTTTCTGAAACTTCATTATTATTGGAAAACTCTTTGCCAGCAACCTCAAATGTTAACAGCTGGCTTACCCCCCACAGAAATAAACATAAACAAATCTGCCGTGGGCGTGTGCTCACTGATGGGACGGGGTTGGTCACACGATGCAGGGGGTAAGGTGCCTACCGTCCACCGTGAGCCGGCCACCAGGGCAGAGCGCCACACAGGGGACCTGCGGATGCTCTTAGGGGAAAGAGGGTGAGGGGAAGGAACCAGAAACTTCTCATCGACTCAGCTCAAACAGAAACAGTGACATTAAGGGCCACAGGAGAAGCAAAGGAATTAACTGTAATTAGAACAGAGGCATAAGAGATAGAGAGGAAAGGTGATCAGGGGAAAGAGGAAAGTAAAAAGAACACAGATGCTCGCACCGAAGGAGGAACACGTCCCCAACCCTGCGGACGTTTCGCCTCCCCTTAAATGCCAGCTTCATTGGTTAATATCCCATTTTATGTCGGACATAATAAAAATCTGAATATAATTATAGTGTTACGAGTCATTCTGAAAGGGCCTCCTACTCTAATGAAAATTTTAATTAAATCTGGCCAAGTTTCCATTTATAATGTCTTGTTTCTCAATGCTGACAATATAAATGAGAGCCACCATTTTACTGGGTTCTGTTTATTTCTGTTTTATTACAAATCTCAGCTCTTTGGTTTTCAGCCTGGGACTATGAAACCGCATAAAATGCCCATTATTATCACTTCTAGAATAACCTCTTCTTAGCCCACATGGCACTAGGATTTCACTTTCTCAACCCTTTCCTTCCTTGGGCTTCAGTTATTAACAAATATTCAATATATTAAGTGTTATTCAAACTCTCGAGATGTACAGAAATTAAGAGTGGGGTCTTGTCCCACTGGCTTCCCTGGTGGCTCAGATGGCAAAGAATCCGCCTGCAATGCAAGAGACATGAGTTCCATCCCTGGGTCAGGAAGATCCCCTGGAGAAGGAAATGGCAACCCACTCCAGTACTCTTGCCTGGAGAATCCCATGGAGAGAGGAGCCTGGTGGGCTATAGTCCAGGGGGCTGCAAAGAGTCAGACACGACTGAGCAGCTAAACAACAACAACGTGTCCCATTACCAACAGCATCGATTAGGGAAATAGAAATGAACTCAGAAAAATATGACTTAATTTTTCTTCTCTAATGCCAGAATCTACCTAGAAATTCATCACTCTACGTCTATGGCTTGTAAATATGTAAACAGTTTATCTTTCAATTAAAAATATATAATATGTTACCCTTGCCCTCTATTCCAATGTTACATTGCCAATCTTAGTAACAGCCTCATTCTAAAATCCTAGACTCTCATGAAGGCTTATTTTGATATAGAATTACTTAGAAATCTGTTCTGCTCTGAACCATTGCAACCTATGTTGGTTACATTAATGCCCATTTACTGCACAATCTTGTTATAGCCTGAAGTTGCTTATAGTTTTATTTATGGTCTTGATTTCAAACCAGAATTAAAGCGACTCCTCCAGATGTTTGGGTTTTCAGTCGCCATGTAAATGGGCTTCTAGGTTGGGAAATTTTGATGATGTTTAGTTTCCTTTTCCTTAACCACCTCCGTGGTCCCTCTTCTGCTGATGAATGAAACGCAGCTTTCCCAGAGCAGCAAAAGTGCTCAGAGAATTTGCAAAGGGAGAAGAAAAAAACCATAATCACTCCCTGAGAGCTGAGCAGACAGTGAAACAGTGGGGAGCAGGACCATCCACGATCGCCCTGGTGCTGAGGGGGCTTCTGACCCAACGTCTCCGCACCACCAATGTTAGACCCGTCTGTGCCGACAGCGGCGTATTAGTATGTGGTGGTTGCTCAGTCCCTCAGTGGTATTCGACTCACGGCAACCCCATGGACTGTAGCATGCCAGGCTCCTCTGTCCTTAGAAGCCCCCGCCCCGACAGACAGCTCCGGAGCCCTCACCGTGTGCTGGAGACCCGCCAGGGGAGGGGGAGGCAGGGCCCAGCTGGACCGACCTTGAAGGTACCCAGCAAACACCCGCGCCCCCGCCCAGGGAAGCCTCTGGCATACGGGTTCAGCAGAGCCTTGCGGGGTAGGAGAGAACACACACCAAGTGCCCCCGGAGCAAAGAAAGCCCAGCTCGTGGGCAGGACCCGGGGCGCATCCTCACAGGTGGCCAGAAGCCACACGAGAAGCAAGGCCTCTGCCCTCTCAGTGTGGGCAGGACTCCCCGCAGGCAGCTCTGGAATCAGCCCACGGGCTCCTCCCAGATACTCTGAGCAAGGGGTCACTGGAGTACGGTGCCCCCTGCCCCTGAAGCAAACACCCAGCTCCGGGTTCGCTGACTTCTGTCAAAGTCGGCACCGCTGCACCCGTGACGAGGCTGAACTGCGGTCGCCTGGACCACGTGCTGGCAGGCGACCCACCCTGGAAGGGACTCCCTAGGTTCGGCCATGAGCAGGGTGGAAACCAGACCCGATCGGGCCCTAGAAGAAGGAAGGGACAGGTGAGGGTCCCAGCAGGGGTCAGACACACCTCACGCCACTGCCCGTCAACGGGAAAAGCACGCAGTTCGTGGAGGACCAGGCAGTTATGCAAATCCTGAGTCACAGGAAGACACACAAAGGTGCCATTTCTAAAGAATGACTTTAACGGGAAAAAAAAGATAATTATTGAGCAAAGCAGACTCTCTTTGTCTTGAACACCAATTAGCAGAGGTGGTCAAACCCACCGACAGGCTGTTGGAGACGCGTCCCCCAACAAAGGCCATCCAGGACAGGGAGCCAGAGGACAAAGGTGTCATCCAGGGACACCGGTGACAAGCTTCTGACCCCCAAGAGGAGGCGCGTCATCTATTTCTACCCGAGGAGATGGTGGCACAGAGCGGGCAACTAGGCCAGTTTTCTCACTTGCTGGTCCAGGCTGGCACCCCCACCTCCACAAAGCTCGTGCTCCCCCAGAGTGGAGCGCTGTGCCCCACACACCGCAGACAAAACCCCTGTGAGGCCAGCATCCCCACTCCTGAGGGGCACAGCCGCCTGTGAAAACCACGGCGTCAGGACCAGGGGCACGGCTGCCGTTAGGAATAGGGTGAGCTACAGAACAGCTGTGCCCCGGGCCCGGACACTAAAAGCCTCTCGTTTAATCCTGGCAATGTGCTAAACAGAAGGCATTGCTTGATCGTACTTTACAGCAAGAACACTGCAGATTAAGACAGCCAAGCAATGTGCCTAGGACCACACATCCAGAAGATGCCCAGTGATCACTCCCCATCTCGCAGGGACTGGCGCTGTCTCTCTGGTTTATTAAAGACCAGATGTAAATCCTGCAGAGAGAGAGCCATCCCGCTGAAAACAAGTGATCACCACCCCCCAAACTGGAAATCAGTCTGAAAAGAGGTGAGCACCCCAGAAAAGTCCAGCACCTCCAACGTGCCCTCATGGCCCATCAGCCAGCTTCTTGATGTTCTTGATGAGGGGTGGGGCAGGGAGGGGGGCTTGCCAAGATATGTCACAGCTTTAAGCTTTTCTCCTGGATGCTGAAGCCACACAGCATTTATTTGCAAAAATAGTTTTAAAGCAAAAAGTTTCCCTGGGAAGTGCAGCCAAAGGGGGCTGGAACCTGCTCCGCAGGTGTCACTGGCTTCCCCGCGGGATCCTCTGTGGCTGGTGTCACCGCCCCCCAGGAAGTCCTGAGAGCAGCCTTAGGGGGGCCATGGACAAGGGCGACCTTAAAGCGAATGCTTAGCTTGTAGGAGTGGGGGAGAGAAAAGACACGAAAACCCACAGAGTCCAGTTGTTCCAGTTACGAACACCCTATCCTGCTTTTCCACCCAGAGCCCGACAGATCCAGGAGGTCCCCTGAGGTGCCATCTGCTTTGGGCACTTTCAGAACAGCTGTAGTCGCAGAGACAAGCTGCTACGAAAGACACCCAGATCTCAACCTGAGGCTTGGTCTCCATCTCTCTGGGGCCTTGGATGCCCTGCAGTGTCCGTCTGTTTACACACGCGCGGGTCTAAGCCCATGATGTGTGTACAGATGGATGGAGACGCGGACACACACGGCAGGTCTTGCTCCGCGGAGATGAAAGCCCCACACGGGCGGCTGAGTGTGTGGGAGCCTCCTCAGACCGGGTAGGCAGTTTCTAATCTACACGTCATTTGTGAGACACAAGGCAGGGACCAGGGCCGCCCCAGAAGAATTTTAGGTATGAACCGTGAACTCACCAACTCCTTCCCCCGGTACTGCTCGAATAGAAAAAAAAAAAAAAAAGGCCGGCTTGAGCTTTGCTGAAAAGCAGACCCGACCACAGGCCAGCTCGCTCGTTGTATTTTCGATACAATAAACGCCTTCAGGACTGTCCCGGGCACTTAGAAGCATCTCTCCACCAGAGGTGTTCTCTCTCCCTTCGTGTTTTCTCAAGCACTTGTTCAAAAACACATTTAAGTGGAATGTTTTCGTTTCTGCAGATTGCATTAATTATGGGTTTGCAAACACTGCAAGCCCGCGAGGTCTGCCCCAGCCGGGGGCTGGGACACCCGGGCCCGGCCGGCGGCCGGCAGCTTGGCTCGGCCCCTGCGCGGCGCTTCGAGCTTGGCACCGCGCGCCGGTGGCCGGGCCTCGCCGAGAAGTCGCCGCTAAGAAAGCAAACCCGGCCGCGGTCAGCGCGGTGACCCTGGCGCTCGGCGCACCCTGCCCGGGGGCCCAGGGCCGTGGAGCGCAGGACGCGGAGCCCCCGGGCCCCTCCCATTTCTGCCCGGACGAGGGGAAAGCCCTCTTCATTTGTCAGGGCATCTGCGGCTTCTACGCTCACGTGGGGAGGGTCTCCGGAAGGGTCGGGCCAAGCCTGCGGGGCCCGGGAGCCGGGGCTCCTCGCCCGCCCGGCAAGAGCCGCGGGGTCCGCACCGCGAGCCCAGGGCCGAGCCCCGGACGCACCGAGCCGATGGGCGCCGAGGCCCCGGCAGAGCCGCCCGCGACGCTCCACCGGGCGGCGCCCTGGCTCCCAGACCAGGGCTTCCACGCGCGACCCTGCTCCCCGTGAGGGGGGCGGCGAGCACCCCTTGCCGGTCCACCCGCGTCGGGGGGACCCCAGAAGCCGCCCGCGCCCCGCGGGCCGCCCAGGCCCCACCTGCTCGGGCCGCGCGGGCGGGAGGGTCACCTGCTCGCGGCGCCTGAGCGCGGCGGCCGGAGGGGCCCGCGGGGACGCGGCCGGCCCCGGGCAGGAGGCGGCGCGCCCCGGCACCGCGGGCCCACTCACCGTGAGCGCCGAGAACTTCTGCGCGGGCGCCAGCGGGAGCAGCGCCGCGAGCAGCGGCAGCCAGCAGAGCCGCGGCAGCAGCATGGTGACCGGGCGCGGGCCGGCGCTCTTCGGCCGGGAGCGGGACGCGCGGGCGGCCCTCGGGCGGCGGCCGTGGAGCCGGCGGAGGGGCTGCTCGGGTCCTCGTCCCCAGCGCTCCGGGCGGCCCGGACTCGACCAGCTGGCCCGGCGGTCCTCCGCGTCCTGCGGCGGCCCCGGCTCCTGTCAAATAACTCCGGAGCTTCCCGGATCCTCCTCCGCCCGCCCTCCCCGCCCTCGCCGTCCCCTCCCCCTGCCCCACCTCCAGCGCGGCCGCTGCGACCCGTTCGCTCGGCTCCGACGCCCGCTCCGCTGAGCGGCCGCCCCGGGGGCGCGAGTCTGAGGGAGCTGGAGGTGGAGGGGGCCCCCAGGGCTGTGCTGCAGCCTGTCTGGGTGCTGCGTGTGCGGGCCTCCTTCCCTGCACACGCGCACCCATGTGCCCATGTGCACACACGCACACAGATACACACAGGCGTACACGCACTCGCGCGCGCGTGCTCCCTGGGACAGCAAGATACACCTTGCCCTCCCATCCCAGGGCGCTGTTCCGGTCCTCGCAAGACCGATCCTGCTGGCCGATTCACCCCGCAGAGCTAACTAGAAGCCAAGGTCAGTCCCCAGCCACCCTTGGGTCCCCCGAACCTCTGGGCTCTAACGCCACCTCGTCCAGCCCAGAATTCGCCTCTCAACTTTGCGGGTGGATTAGCTGGGCACTCAGAACCGTCCAGAAGGTTCAAGGAGGGTGGCATATTTGCACACTTTTACGCAGGTGCGTCCACTCCGGGCTCTTGGGGGACCTAGAGATCTGGAGCCTGACTTGCAGGTAGCCATGATCTGGGGCAAGTGTGGCTGGCGGGAATGTGGCTGCTTTTAAACCGTTTCAGGTGTTGATGAAGCCAGTATAGGCACTGCAGAGGGTGCAGACTCCTTGGTGGAGACTGATGGGAAAGCAAGAGAATTTTGCACGCCCAGACTCTGGACAGTATCCACTGCAGACAACATTGCTGAAATAGTTTCTCCTTGGCTTACAACTTTACAGGAGAAAGCCCTGATTCTAGCTCACACAGAAAACCAAGGGAGTGAAGATTCTGGAGAACAACGTTTCGATTGACTTGTCGGAGCACCGAGAAAAAGAAGAAAACAGAAAATCCAAATCTGATTTTTAATCCCATGTTTAATCCGAAGCTTTGGCAGTGCGTCGGGGACTGTATCAGCAGGCTCCGGGCCTGACCGCTGAGACGAAGCCTGGGCTGTTCCAACTACGGGGTCCCACACTGAGGTGTTTTCAGGATGAAAGGGACAGACACAGGGCCATGGAAAGATGGGGAGGAAATGTGTGTCCTCTCGAAAGACGGCTGCTCTGGGAATTCTCGTTCAAATTCCAGAGCCCAGAAAATCTATTAAGTATTATACTTAAACACATTCCTTCTGGCTTGAGGGCTCAGAAAGAAACTATAATAAAACTGGGGCTGCTCTTGGGTCCGAGACACAGGTGAGCAGGGCAGCTGCACATGGTTAAGTGAGTAAGGAATGCTATGAGGGAACAGTCATAAAAAGCGAGCGAAAACACAAAGTCAGTGCTGCATACTGCTGACTCTCAGATCACCCAGAGAGGAAAATGTGCATTCAAAACTGAGGTGAATCCTTCAGCATTCGCTGCCAAAAATGTTGTTTTTACTTCCTGCTTTATGAGAGGACTGCAAGCTGATGGCTTAAATATTTATTTGTTGTTGTGCACTTTTCTGTAGAAGTCGAAAGATGGAAAACATGTCCATTCATTCACCCTCACAACGTCAAGAGGAAGAACAAAAGCAGAAGGCAAGTGGCTTAGCCAGATAGCGCGAGCCACAGAAGCAGGAGCAGACCCCGGATGCCCAAACCTGCCCTTCTGCCCTTCCTCCTGCACGTCCTTTGAGGCAGAGAGAAGCAGGACGGGAGTGGGGGAGCAAAGAAGCCCCCTCGGCTTGCAAGCCTCGTACTCAAGAATCTCAGCATTTCCCTCACGTGTCAGCACAGACTCCTCAGGGAATCCACACAGAGAGATGAAATGTGTGTTGCCCAGGACTGTCGGATGAGACACAGCCTTTGACAACTGGAGGGGCTCACAGCACCCTGAATGCCAACTTCTAGCTTCTAAGAGAAGCCGGCAGTAGAGTTGGGAGACAATCAGTTTCCATTTTTGCAGAGAAAAACAATACGTTTATTAAAAACACTGGGAAATAGTTCTGTCTGCCTGTCATTCTTCCGCCTCTAAGAAAGTTATTCCTGGCGTGGAGGCCAGATGGGCGTCGTGGCAGAAAGAATACAGTCACTTAGTCGAGAATTAAGACAGGAAACAACCAGCTCAATGCTTTCCAGACAGTTCTATAGGACAGACAAGCCCATTGAAGAAGTTCCCTTCTCTCGGAAATGCAGGGATTTGTTAAACTAGTAAGCGGATAAGGGCCCATTCTAAATTGTGGATTATGTATCTGCAATTTACTTTATTCTCACTGAAGAATATTAAAGAGAAACTAATGACCCACTATTCTAGCCATCCCCACATTTCTAAACCTACTTTCCCCCTTAAGCCAGTAGCAAAATGCTCGATAAGGCGTCCTGGCTTACTTTTTAATTTATTTCACTATGCTAAAACTGCCAAAGGCCTTTTTTCTTGTTGTAGGCATGACATAACTTGTTGTTCAGTCGCTAGATCACATCCGACTCGGTGACCCCATGGACTGCAGCACCAGGCTTCCCTGCCCTTGCCTGTCTCCCTGATTTTGCTCAGAGTCATGTCCATCGAGTCAGTAATGCCATCCAACCATCTCATCCTCTGTCATCCCCTTCTCTTTTGCCCTCAATCTTTCCCAGCAGTAGGCATGATATAATTCAATTATTACTTTTGGCTAATTTGTATTTGGCTAGAAACTTCTTGTCAGCTCATTTTCCCACCTCAATAGGCAAATCGTAAGCTCTTTAACTAAGTGTCCCTGCGAATTCTGTGTCTCCCAAATCTCACCTGGGGGTCGTCATCCCGAGGGTCACCCGAGGGTGTGAGTGAGCCCTGGCCAGCAAGTGTGCCCTGGACATCGTGCCCACCTCACCAATCACCGTCAATCGCTTATTAATACTTTTTCCAAGTTCCTACTTGACTGGCAGGAAGAGTCTTTGAAGTCCACTCGCTCTAGAATTCTAGGTGAATTCTCGGCCATTGTCCCCTCTTGTGTCCTGTTAACCCTCAGACTTACTCCAGAGTTTACCCCCAGACCAGAGAATTGGCGTTTCTGGTAGTTTCTGAATCTCTGGTCTCTGCTTGGCCTCTTAGCGTGAATGACCTATGTCTTCCCTTAACTTTGTTCCCTTCAGCCCAGGAATGACCCTCACGTCAGTCCCGGGCTTTTAGCCCAAGCGCCCAACTCCAGAAACCCGAGTGCAAGGAGGAGTCGCAGAGCTGACCATGGCCGGCCAGTCAGACAGCGCCAGGCCAGCTGGCCTTTGCCTTGACCATTAGACTCGGTCAGTGGGACAGGTTCTGTTAAAGCACAGACTGGGTGGACCCTAGTCTGTCTCAAGGCTCTTATCCCTGTTTGTAGACATTTAAGTAACAGATAATCTGAATGTGTCTTTGTTCTCAATAAAATCACGTGGACCAATTTCTTCTGCCATCTCACAAAGCCTTATGATATGGATTAGGACAACACTTTCAAGGCACTTTATGGACATTTTTAATAGATTGGAATTTGCTGGGTGTTTGATACAAGTCATCTAATTAACTCAGTGGAAACTCTGCAGAGCTCTTATTTCACAGATGACAAACAATAAGACCGAGATCCCTGGACAGGCCCGGGTTTACAGGAGCAGCGAGTGGTGGAGCAGGACCCCAACCCAGCTCTGACCTGACAGTCCACTCTTCCCCCTCACCGTCCACAGCTGTGAGCTGCAGACACTCCATCACCGCCTTGCGCTGCTTGGCGTGTTGCTTTAGATCCACCACCAAACGAGTTACGAAAGCACTTTGCGGTTGTTTTGGATTCATTGGTGATGCTTCAACCCTACTGCACCACTTTCCAAGGCAAGGTTTAACGTTTTCAAAGAAAGTTCTGTTTCACAAAGCCGAATACAAGCTTGCTACTTTTATGGTGCAAACGTTCCCTCTAAAGCTGACAGGAGATGACTGCATCGTTCTGAAAGTATGTATTTCTGTTGCCAGAGACAAACTCAGTCTAAGGAACCAACCTCCCATCAGGTCAAATATGACACAGCTGCCAGGAGGCAGCATAGGTTTCTTGAAATAAGTTTGTATCCGTAACATTCAGAAGCTATTTTTGCCTTTCTGTTCATGAAGCCACATTTATTAGTATATGAAACTTATAAAGCATAACAGTTACAGAACTAAAACAATAATAATTTTAAAAGCCCATATCACCCAAAACTAATGATGGCAGGAGGTGTGAAAGAGGAGAGACACCGAGCCAACTATTAATTAACATATAGCAGCCAAACTCTTCCAAACTCAGATGACCTAAACCACCTCTGGATTCTCCCTCATTAACCACAATGTAGGCGTCTTTCCCTCCTTTCTTTATGTGAGACCTGCCTTTAGGGGGAAGGAAAGGTTTTTAAACAGAAATATGACTTGCCAGGAATACTCGGAGGCTGGTGGACCACACAGATGTGAGTTACACCGACAGAAAGCAGTGTAAGAAGACACTCCAATAAAAAAACCTTTCAACTACCTTTCGCAGCCACTCCCCCTCCCCAGCCGAGTGCAAATGTCCCGACGGCATTCCATTAAAACATGCCTCTCTTCCCCATTCCTGGCGATCTAAGCTGAATGTTACAATGCGCCGCACAAAGGTAGGAGAAGGAAGGAAATGACAAAGACCGGGTGGAAATCAATGAAATAAAGACTATAAAGACCATATAAGAGGTTGGTGGAACTGAGAGCTGTTTCTTCGAAAAGATAGATTAAATTGACAACCCTTTATCTAGACCCACCAAGAGAAAGAGAGGATGCAAACAAATCAGAAATAAAAATGAAGTTACAGCTGATACGATAGAAATACAAAGGGAAATAAGAGATTCCTATGGCCAATTATACACCAAATTAAACAGCCTAGGAGAAATGGGCAAATTCCTAGAAACATACAACCTACAAAAGCTGAATCATTAAGAAATAGAAAATCTTACTAGCAAGGAAATTAAATCAGTAACCAAAACCTTTCCAACAAACAAAGGTCTAGGACCAGCTTACTTCTCTGGTGAATTCTATCAAATGTTCAAAGAATTAATTAATTCTCATCAAACTCTTCCAAAAAATAGAACAGGGAGGAACACCTCCAAACTCATTTTCCCAGGCAGGCATCATTCTGATATGAAACCAGACAAGGGTGCCACCTGGAAAGGAAATTACAGACCAGTGTCCCTGATGATAGAGAAGGCGATGGCGCCCACCCCAGCGCTCTTGCCTGGAAAATCCCATGGACGGAGGGGCCTGGTGGGCTGCAGTCCATGGGGTCGCACAGAGTCGGACATGACTGAAGTGACTTAGCAGCAGCAGCAGCAGTCCCTGATGAATATATTAAATAGATGTAAAAATTCAAAACAGGACGTTAGCAAACCTAATTCAACAATACATTAAAAGGATCATGCACCATGATCAAATGGGATTTATGCCAGGGATGCAAGGATGGTTCAGCATCCATAAATCAATCAACACGATATGCCATTTCAGCAAAATGAAAGATAAAATTTATATGATCATCTCAATAGATGTAGAAAATGCCTTTCCACTTATGATAAAAACTGTCAACAAAGTGGTTACTGAGGGATCATGCCTCAGCATAATATGGGTCATGCATGACAAGTCCACAGCTAATATACTCAATGGTGAAAAGCTGAAAGCTTTTCCTCTAAGATCAGGAACAAGACAAGGATATCCACTCTTACCACTTTTATCCAACACAGTGCTGGAAGTCTTGACCACAGCAATTAGGCAAGAAAAAGACAAGTGACCCAAATTGGAAAGGAAAAAGTAAAACTGCTACTATTTGCAGATGACACAGTAGTATATACAGAAAACCCTAAAGACTCCATCAAAAACTGTTAGAAATAATAAACGAGTTCAGTAAAGTTGCTGAATGCAAAACCAATACACAAAAAAATGTCACCTTTCTTTGCAGTAATAGCAAACTATCAGAAAGAGAAATTAAGAAAACACTCCCATTATAATTGTATCAAAGACAATAAAGTATCTAGAAATAAACTTAAGCAAGGAGGTAAGAGATCTGCATGTTGAAAATAAGACATTAATGAAAGAAACTGAAGAAGGCACAACCTAATGGAAAGATATTTTCTGCTCAATAGGTTGGAAGAATTAATACTATTAAAAAGTTCATACTATCCAAAGTAATATACAAATTCAACAGAATCCCTATCAAAATTCCAACAGTATTTTTCACAGAAATAGAACAACTCTAAATTTTGCACAGATCCATAGAAGATCCCAAACAGCCAAAACAATATTGGGAAAGAAGAACAAAACTAGAAGCATCATACCCCTTGATTTCAGATAATATTACAAACCTATAGTAATTAAAGCCACGTGAGAGTGCACAATCATAGATCTGACACACAGATCAGCAGGACAGAATAGAGCCCAGAAATAACCCTATGCATATTCGAGTGATTAATTTACAATAAAGGACCTAAGAATATACAGTGGGGAAAAGAATGGCTCTGGCCCCCTATCTTATAGCATACACAAAAATTAACGCAAAATGGATTAAAGACTTGAATATAAAACCTGAAACCATAAAAATCCTATAAGAAAACAAAGATGTTAAGCTGGTTGACATCAGTCTTGTTGATGAGATGTTCAGCACAAGAAAATGTGTCTTTCCATTTCATGGGAGATGTCTCTCTCTCTATATATATATATATGTGTGTGTGTGTGTGTGTGTGTGTGTGTGTGTATAATACTATATATAATATTAATTATATATAAAATATATAATATATACATATATAATACTATTTATATAAAACATATGTAGTCAAAGTTGTTTCCATGAAAACACATCATGATTTACTAGGAGAGAATGGAGTCTCGACTATTTGGATTGAATCCATCACCTAGAAAGTGGTTCAACGATACCAAAGAATCCTGCTTTAATCAGAGAATGCAATTAACATTACAATTTCTTGAGCATCAGCTTAATGTTTAACTAAGGGAGAATCTGTAAGTGCTCGAACTTCTGAAGAGGATCATTTGAGGGCTGGTCAGCATGAAAGCAATGGCATCCCACTCCAGTACTCTTGCCTGGAGAATCCCATGGATGGAGGAGCCTGGTAGGCTACAGCCCATGGGGTCGCTAAGAGTCGGACACGACTGAGCGACTTCACTTTCACTTTTCCCTTTCATGCACTGGAGAAGGAAATGGCAACCCACTCCAGTGTTCTTGCCTGGAGAATCCCAGGGACGGCGGAGCCTGGTGGGCTGCTGTCTATGGGGTCGCACAGAGTCGGACACGACTGAAGCGACTTAGCAGCAGCAGCAGCAGCAGCATGAAAGTATGGCTGAAACCATTTTGCCAAAATTTATTTTTTGTTTATTATTTAGTGTTGGTGATCAGGATCATTAGGCCTTCCCTGGTGGGAAGTCAAGAATCCACTTGCAATGCAGGAGACACAGGTTCGATCCCTGGGTCAGGAAGCCCCCCTGAAGAAAGGAACTGCAACCCCTGGGTCAGGAAGACCCCTCGGAGAAGGGAACAGCTCCCTGTTCCAACATTCTTGCCTGGAGAATTCCATGGGCATCAGCATCATCAAGGGCAGTTTTAGTCCTTGATTTATTTTTAGAATTATTTTGTCATTTTAAGAATTTGTCATTTTATTTTACAATGCTCCAATGTTTTCCTACATTTCTAATTTATTTTCCACCTATAACGTATTGAAATATAGAAAACACAGTCCGTGGGAGGCATGTGGTTCTTTTTCTGCCACTGTGACAGGAGAAAATGCTTCCGATGAAGTCACAACACAGCTCAGCCCGACAGGCGGTTTTGAGTCCGTCCCCCGGAGAGAGGCCAGAACGCACAGAATCAGGGGTCTGCCCTCTGCCGTTGGAAGAGCGGTGATGACGGACGACGGGCTTGTTTCACGTTTAGGTTTGCTGCCTTTGTTTGTCCACCAGGGCAAAAACAAAACAAAAGAGGAGTCAAAACAGCAGCCAGGGTCACTCGGTGACCGTGGTCGGGACTCCCTGCTCGCTCAGAAGTTCCCCCAAAGCAAGGGCGACAGAGCTCTGAGGCCACAAACCTGCGAGAGGAGGGAGGGCAGAGACGGAGACGGTGCTGAGACCGCAGGCGCGGGAAGGCAGCTGCGGGAATGACCTGACCCACAGCAGAGGGAAAGGGCTGGGGACCTGCAAGATGCCTTAAGGGGGCTGGAGCCTGCAGGGGAAGCTCTGGCCCCAGGAGGGGGAGGCAGGGCCTGGACACGGCAGGGGTGAGGGGCAGGGTCATGCGGCAAGGGCTGGACAACCTCTGCTCCTGTGCCATCGGTCCCCGAGAGCCTGCTTGTCAGCAGGAGGGAGGTCTCCGAGAATCGTCTCCAGAAGATGCTGACCACGGGCTCCCTGGGGAAGAGGGCAGCGGCAGGGCGGGCCGGCCTCCCCGCACTCAGGACCGCGGCCGCCCGGGGCTCAGCCCAGCCTGTGGGGACAGGACCTCTAGGGGTCGGGGGGCACTATCCTGGAGAAGCCAAGGCAGAAACCAAGCGCGTGGGCGGGGATCAGGGTGGCCCTGGCCGGGGCTCGGCCTCCTAGCATCAGTCACAGGGGCCCACACGCCCCAGGAGACAGAACTAGACCCTGGGCTTTCTCAGAGCCACTTCAAATAGGAAAAAATAAATCCATAGGGATCGTTTAGCCTAGCAGAAATGGAAAGTGCACTGGAGGGTTGAAAGGCAAAGGTGAAGAGATGCAAGTACACAGGCCTGGAAATGAGAGCGCCAGCTGGATCTCCCCAGAACGTCTCTGAAGGCACGTCTGCTGCCCCAGTGCACGGGGGCCTGGGTCAGGGCCGGCCCCCCTCACCCCGCCCGCCCCCCACCCCAGAGCTGCTCCTCTGCTCCCTGCCTGCTCGGCCCATCGCACCGCAGCGCGAGCTTCCTTCCCGCTGGGAAGCTGCGACAGACACTGTGTCTCCATGTCTGCTCCGGGCACACGTGAGGTTCCTCCGGGGTGGATACCAAGTTATAAATGGAGGACTGAGAGGTAGATACCGTGGTGGGTTACATTAAACACAGTCACAGTGGGTGCTGCCCTGGAACTAACTTTGAAGGGTGGAGAGGATTTTTTTTATTTTGCTTTATGATTTATTGAAGTATAGTTGATTTATAGTACAGTATAACGCTGTTCGGTTCAGATGTACAGCAAAATGATTCAGTTATACCCCCACACACACACATTATTTTTCAGATTCTTTTCCCTTATGATAATAATCTTATTACAAGATTGAACATAGTTCCCTGTGCAGTACAGTAGGTCCTTGTTGTTCCTGTTCAGTCACTAAGTCGTGCCTGAGTCTTTGTGACCCCATGGAGTACAGCACGCCAGGCTTCCCTGTCCTTCACTGTCTCCCAGAGTGAGAGAGTTGCTCAAACTCATGTCCACTGAGTCCGTGATGCCACCCAGCCATCTCATCCTCTGTCACATCCTTCTCCTCCTGCCCTCAGTCTTTCCCAGCATCAGGGTCATTTCCAATGAGACGGCTCTTTGCATCAGGTGACCAAAGTATTGGAGCTTCAGCTTCAGCATCAGTCCATGTTGTTCATTTGTTTTATGCACAGTAGTGTGTATATGTCAGTCCCTAGCTCCTAAACCACAAGGCCTCCCCTTGTCACTCAGATAAAGAATCCGCCTGCAGTGAGGGAGACCTGAGTTCAATCCCTGGGTTGGGAAGATCCCCTGGAGAAGGCGACCCACTCTGGTATTCTGGCCTGGAGAATTCCGTGGACTGTATACCACAGGGGTTGCAAAGAGTCGACACGACTGCATTTTTTTTTTTCAGATCCTAATTTATTTCCCCCTACCACTGTCCTGTTTGGTAACTAAGTTTATTTACTGTGTCTGCAAGTCTACTTTCATTTAATAAATTAGCTCATTTGTATCCATTTGTTAGATTCCACATGTAAGTGACAGTGTGTGATATCTGTCCTTCTCAGTCTGACTTACTTCACTTAGAATGATAATCTCTAGGTCCATCTATGTTGCTTCAGATGGCATTATTTCATTCATTTTTATGACTGAGTAATACTCCATTGTATATATACACCACATCTTCTTTATTCACTCATCTGTCGTTGGACACTTCAGTTGCTTCCATTTCTTGATATTGTGAATAGTGGTGGTACGAACATTGGGGGTGTATACAGCTTTTCAAATTAGAGTTTTCATTTTTTTCAGGTATATGCCCAGGAGTGGGATTGTAGGATCATATGGCAGCTCTATTTTTAGTTTTTAGATAAGGAAATAGCTCAGCTCATGGAAGCACAAATTGATCATGGTTTCATGACCAGAATAGAAGAGCTCATGAATTGCTAGTGGCTAATAAAGTTTCATGTGCAAAGTTAGACCCAGTGGTGAGTCTTGTATTTCAGGGGGAAAAAAAAAGTCTGTTTCTTATGCAAGCAGTAAAGAGTCACTGTGCGAGCAGACCTCCTTTTATTTTGCTCACTTTGAGAAACTTTGCAAATGTTGCATTTTTACAAATTGAACGTTTGGGGCAACGCTGCAGTGACCAGGTCCACAGGTGCCGCTTTCCCGGCAAAATCCGCTGACTTCGCTGACAGTGTCACATTCCGGTAACTCACACTATTTCAAACGTGTTCACTATTTTCATGTTTGTTATGGTGACCTACGGTCAATGATGCTCGATGTTCCTACTGGACTTGTTTTGGGATGCCAGGAACCACAATTACATGAGTGAACTTAGCTGATGATGTTGTGTGTGTTCTGACTGCTCCACAGACCCCCCACCCTTATCTCCCCCCTTCCTCAGGCCTCCTTGCTCCCTGAGACATAACAGCATGGAAATTAGGGCAATGAGCAGCCCTCCAATGGCCTGTACGTGATCAAGGACAAGGACGAGTCATCAGTGCAGCAGACTTCACGCTCATCTTCTTGCACAAAATTGCTGCGGACACCCCCACCTTCAGCATCCCCCACTCTGATCAGCCACAGCCTCAACATCGAGGTGAAGAAGGCCCAGGTGACAGTTGGCATTTTTAGCAATAAGATATTTTTATGTTGAAGTGTGTGCATTGTTTTCTAGACACAATGCTATCACACCCTTAACAGACTACACTATTGTGTGAACATAACTTTTATATGAACAGGGAAACCAGAGAATGCTTGTGACCTGCTTCATTGTGATAGTTGCTTTAATACAATGTTCAGGAACCAAACCTCCCCTATCTCTGGAGTGTGCCTGTGTTAGATAGGATCCTCCAGGGAGACAGAACATAAATATATATATATACACACAAGGGGAGAGAGAGATCAATGGATTGATTTGAAGGTACTGGCTGACTTGACCCTGGGTGTAGGCACACCTGAACTCTGCAGGGGAGACTGGCAGTCAGTGGCCCAGGATAAGCAGCTGCTGCAGCCTGAGCCAAGTCTGGAGGAGATGTCCACCCTCCTTGGGGAACCGCAGTCTTCTCTCTTAGTGTCTTCAACTGCTTAGACATGGCCCACCCACAGGGAGGGTCACCTGCTTTATTCACAGTGAGATTTAAATGGTAATGTCATCTAAAAATGGTTTCACAGCAACACCTAAACAGATGTTTGCCCAAGCACTGGGCACTGTGGCCCAGCGAGTGGACCCATAAAATTCACCACCCCAGTCACTACGCGTTCTCGGGGTGGCAGTGACGTCAACAGTGAAGCTGCAGCTCTGGTGCCCAGTGAAAGCGGCTCTTTAGGAAGAGATCGCTGATGGCACAGAGTTATCAGCAGCACGATGACATGGCCACGTGTGGTGCTTTGGCACCACAAGAGGTCCTTGCCCCAAGGGACACCCTGCCTCCCAAGACAGAGAAGAAAATCTAGTCCGCAGAAGAGTGGACAGTCCATTCCACGAAGGGTCTGCGCGCTTCGTTTTTTCCTCCTGATGTTTCCTGCTCCGTAACAGGGTCCAGAGGGAGGACAGGGCATAAAAGGATTCATCCGGGGGCCCCCACGGGCCCCATCAGGGGGACTGGCAAAGAAAGCCTTGACAGGTGACAAGAGGACTTGCTCGTTGTTGACGGCAGCACGTACTCTGTCTCCGTTCTGTATTTATAACTCACAGGTGGGGCTGGCTGTAGTAGCCGAGAACAGTCAGTCAAAGTGCTAACACGCGTTCTTTAAGTGTGTAAAAGAGAAGACCCCGAAACTCAGCTGGTATAAGTGGCACTTAGAGAGGCCCGGGGCGGTGCTGACCAGAGACGCTGGAAGACCGTTCCCCCTGGGGGAGCAGGTCAGGACGGCCCTCTGGGAGCAGGGAGGCTGTCTTTACCTGGATCTTGGTTCTGTGTGTGTTCATTCCATCACACTTTCAGCTGTGTGTGTATCTGCGTGTTCGTCACTCAGTCATGCCCGACTCTTTGTGACCCCATAGACTGTAGCCCGCCAGGATCCTCTGTCCCTCGAATTCTCCAGGCCAGAATACTGGAGTGGGTAGCCATGCCCTCCTCCAGCGAATCTTCCCAACCCAGGGATTGAACCCAGGTTTCCTGCATTGCAGGCAGATCGCTTACCATCTGAGCCAAGTATGCATATACTCATAATTTACCGTTGCCCTTTCATTGAAATTTCCCTGCAGGCTTTGTGTTTCTGGCCCCAAAGCGACCTCTGTGTCTTGTCTGAAAGCCTCATGTTTGCTCCAAGACCCTGGGAGCCAGGCCTTGTCTGAGAGCCACTCAGCAACCAGCACGAGTCCTCTTTCCGAACACTCATGAGTTACAGCTTCAGCAGTCAAGCGTGTATGTGTGCGAGTCACACAGTCGTTCAATCAGTCATTTCCACTTATCAACTGAAATGCTGTTTAGTCTGTGGATGTTTGTTGAAACGTATAATGAATAGGATGTTGAGCTGCTGGCAATTCATCAAGCAGCAAAAAAGTTAGCTTGAGCCCCAAGATATTTACAGATCACAGATCCCACGAAGGACTGTGCCTGCAGCCAGAATATGCAGAGACCTTTTGGAGCAACGGCTTAAAAATCCCATGAAAACATAAGAAGGGAGCAGGTATGCCACTCACGAGGACGCAAGGTGGAAGCGCGTGGAAAGAAGCGCTGTGCCCTCAGCCAGCAGGGAGACGCAGGGCAGAACCAGACGCGGACAGCGGTGCAGCACGCAGAGGGGTGAGTGACAGCGACAGGCCCCAGAGGCCTGGGGGTGCGGTGGTCACTGCCCTGGGGAGGAGGCAGAGGGTGGACACGCCCGAAAGCCGCCTATAGGGGCAGGTAGCGGTCTGTCTGTCCCCCGCCCCGTTGCCGCCCCGGCTCTGCAGGGCACAGGATCGCATCTGAGGGTCTCGCCCCCAGAGCACTGAGGAGCGCCCTCCGTTATCCCGACTGCTGACGCCAGACGCTCTGAAGTCGGAGTGGCCTCAGCACAGCCTCTCCTCCGGGCCGCTCCGCAGGCCCCCGTCCCCTGCCTTTTGTCACTTTAAAGTCCGCTGGAGACACACCCGCCCCCCCACGCCCAGGCCGCTGTGGGGACCTGCCGGCCGAGCGCCCGGCCCACCAGCTCCTCCGTCCACCCCTTCGCCCGGCCGCCGCCCCCCGGGGCTTCCTCCTCTCCACCCCGAAGCCCAGACTGAAGCCCCCGGGAGTGGACCCCGGCCTGCGCCCTGAGGACGTCAGGGGGTGACAGCCTCGCTCACCAGGGGGCCTCGTTCTCTAACTTCAGCTCTACTGTTTCACAGGCTCCACACTCACGCGGTGTGAGGTCCAAAATCCCCGTGTTTTACGAGCGCCGGTCCTCCGCGGAGGACCACCGCGCCGCCTCGCCTCTGCCTCGGGGTCACTCCGCTTCTCCCCGGACGCGGTGCGGTCTCAGGCAGAGCCTGTGCTGCGGGCGGCTCCCTCAGCTCCGTGCCTCTCGGGGCCCCTCTCGTGACCTTGAGGGGAGGGGAGTGTGTTAGTCGGGGTGGGTGGGGGCTACTCAGCGACCAGGAAAGCCCGGGAATCACTGGCTTACAGGCAAAGGGGTCAGGCCCGCGGGGCCTCTTTGATACTCGGCCTGTGCCTGGATTGTGCACATTCAGAAATAAAATGTAAGACAATTTTATATCGGAAAGGGGGCTTCGCTCATAGCTCAGTTGGTAAAGAATCTGCCTGCAATGCAGGAGACCCCGGTTCGATTCCTGGGTTGGAAGATCCGCTGGAGAAGGGAAAGGCTACCCACTCCTGTGTTCTGGCCTGGAGATTTCCATGGGCTATACACTCCATGGGGTCACAAAGAGTTGGACATGACTGAGCGACTTGCACTCTTTGTATCGGAAGGTGGGGTGGGCGTTGCTGGTTGCTCTGCTCAGGCGTGTCCGGTGGCCTGGAGACTCGAGTGGGCAGCTTTCTGGGCCCCCAGCCCACACGCCCATCCTACCGGGTTCCAGCTGCACCCGCGACGCCGTCCCACCTCTGGGAGAAGGTGTTTGGAGACCACGTCCTTCCTCAGCACCCTTCCTTTCTCCAGGAAAGGAAGGCCAGCGGCGCCCGGATCTCAGCCTGTGTCTGGTCCGTCTGGACAGCAGGTCGGCATCCAGGCCCCTGGGAGCCATGGGCAGAGTTGGCTCTGATTCAGAGCATCGGGCCCTGTGGTGGGGCCAGCCCCTGAGAAGCCTCGCCCACCCCCAGGCCCCCAGCCAGCGGGCAGTGGGCGCGAGGGCGGCCAGCTCTGGACGCAGGGGTCCTGCCTGTGTGAGTCCCCGGTGGTGAAAGCGCCTGGGACTGAGAGCCGCGGACACTCACCAGGTGTCTGTAGGATGGATTCTGAGAGGGGCTGAGGGTCGCCAGTGGAGACCTAAGACCTCAGCTTCCAGGCGCTGGAGAGTCTCAGCAGCTTTACCCACTCCTTCCTCCTTGGCTCATCAGTTGCACAGACACGCTGGAAGCCACACACCCGGGACCTGTGGTGTGCCCCCTCCTCCCAGGAGGCCCGCCAGCTTGTGGAGCCCAGGCTGACATTCCAGGAATCCCGGGAGCTAGCCCCTGGACACAGACGGGGGCGTTTTCACCTGGGCCCTGAGCCGCCTGGGCCGGCAGCCTCCCCAAGGGGCTGGCCCCCAGCACGGGGGGGACCCCCCGGAGACACACGTCCCCTTTTAGGACCTGAGCGTGATGCCTCCTGAGGCCGCTGTCTCTCCTCTCCCATCCCACATCCTCTTGTCCTCCCCGCGGGCTCTGGGACACCTCCCGGCGGTATACGACACGAGACTCCAGGAGATGCCGACTCTCCCTGAAACGTGAGCCATCTGGTCAGAGTCGGCGCGGCCCCCAGGACGGGATCAGCCGGCGCCTGGGCTCGGAACACGTCCAGGGAACGTGAACGCTGGGCCTGCTGGGCCAGACGTGGACAGGCTTTGTGTCTTGCCCGGCATAGCAAACGTTCAGCAGAGGCCAGCAGCTCAGCGCCCCACTGGCCCGGCGGCCCAGTGGTGCCAGGTGTGTAATCTCGCCTTTCATCGGCACGGGAAAATTCTTGGCTCATTTCACACCCATTTTGCCTCTTCTTTGGCCCACCTGGGACGTGTACAGCTTTTGACATGTCTTAAAGGAAGTTTGCTTTACAAGATGGAGGGGAATTGAGGAGGAGAAACAGGATTCCTGAGGGCTCACTGTTCACAGGGGCTCCTGTGTCCGCAGGGCTGAGCTTGGGGATGGAGCCACGGGCAGTGGCCTTCTGCCCACCAGGCCTGCTGTCCACCCGCCAGTGCCGCCCCCCCTTCCCGTGTGCACCAGGGTTCTAGAATGGTCTGAGTCAACCGTTTCTGCATGGTTCGCAGTGCCCCCGGCCTCTGGAAATTCTAACACGGTCCTGAGGAAAACTTGATGAATGTCTTTGGCAACAGCCGTTTTCATAGAACCCATCGAAAGTAAATGTCAAATTAACCCTTTGCAGTAGCTCATCATCTCTTCCTCTAAGGACAGAGCACGTGTGAGTGTGTGTGAACAAGGAGAGCACGTGGAGAAACCTCCCCAAACGGCTCCATTTTAGTACGTTCATGGGCGTGCGACTTCTGTTTTTGGTGGGTGACTTCTCATTGGACACGATGCCCTCCTGGCCAGTTCAGCTCCCCCCACACAGAAAGCCCTGCCCTCCCCACTTCCAGCCAGGTGCACTTCCTGATACTGGAAGCAGGCTCAGGGGCCCACAGGGCATGCAGATTGCAGGGCCCAGACCCTGGCATCGTCCAAAGAAGAACGGACATCTGTGGGGAGGACCCATGTGGCCCCGGCAGCGGGAACTGTGAGCAGAGGCATCTCAGACTCGCCCTGTGAGTTCTTTCTTTCCTCCGGCCGTGAGGAAGCGTCCTGGCAAATCCCATGCTGCTTTGAACCAACTTTTAAAATACCTGATAAATATCTAATGAAGAGCTCATGTGCCAAGAAACTATTTGTGCTTTTATTATAAAGATGTATTTCTTCTTCACCAGGGCCTGCCATGTGACTCCAAACCTGGCTCTCTGAGAGTGTGCTGCTGAGCCGTCTGGTGGGCTGCCAGGAGCAATCTGGGGGCCGGGCAGGGGTCCAGGTGAGAGCGAGGGCATCTGGGTCAGACTCAGCGGAGAGCAGGGAGGAGAGGCAGGCCCGGGCAATCGACTTGGAGCCCCGCCATGTGCATCCGACAAAGCGCCCAGAGCCGCACACACAGGCCAGCACCCCCCTGGGCCCAGCCTGGGACCGTGGGGCGCACACAGAGAACTAGGGCAGGGCAGGGGACAAGAAGGACAGGCAGCTCCGGGCAGCAGTTGGGAGGCATGCAAAATGCCCCCCAGGTTGGACGCTGCAAGTGACACCAGTCTCCACCTCCTGCCCTCAAGTGAGGAGAGCCTCCCGAGCCCCCCAGAGCCTGGGGCCCAGAGCAGCCCCAAGGGGCTCCTCCCCGTGAGCTCACGGTTCCCCGTGCAGAGGCCGGGTCTGGGCCGAGGCCTGTGGTCGGGGCGGGAGGCACAGTGGCCTCCTCCCCACTCTCCGGCTCTGATCACAGCTCACGATTGGCCTTTCACAGTCCCACCCGTCAAAGCCCCAGGACCTCTGACCTGTGCCTGGAACTCATACCCAAGCCCTCGGTCGGAGGGTCACCCCCTGGTCCCATCACGTAGCCCACCAGGCCCGCAGGGTACTTCCTGGAGAAGCCCTGCTGTCCCTCTTCTGCTGTTGCCGCCCCCTGCTCCTGGTTCTGACCTCGGAGGAGGGGCCCCCGCCGCTGCCCTGGGAGCCGGCGCACACGCGTGCAGTGCAGGCGGGAGCAGAGACGACGGGTCACAGATGGGCGGTTTCGTTGTGGTGGTGTTTAGTCGCTCAGCTGTGTCCGACTCTTTTGTGACCCCATGGACTGCAACACGCTAGGCTCCTCTGCCCGTAGGATTTCCCAGGCAAGAATACTGGAGAGGACCCCTATTTCCTTCTCCAGGGGATCCTCCCAACTCCAGGACTGAACCCATGTCTCCTGAATTGGCTGGCAGATTCTTTACCACTGAGCCACCAGGGAAGCCCCGTTGATGGAGAAAGAGAAAGGCGCTCAGTCGTGTCCGACTCTTTGTGACCCCAACAACTATACTATACAGTCCACGGAACTCTCCAGGCCAGAATACTGGACTGGGTGGCCTTTCCCCTCTCCAGGGGATCTTCCCAACCCAGGGATCAAACCTGGGTCTCCTGCATTGCAGGCGGACTCTTTACCAGCCGAGCCACCAGGGCAGCTCATTGATGGAGAGGTCACTGTTAATGGATGGATAGGTCTCCTCTCTATCTAGAGGGATAGATTGTCCTGCAAGAGCAGGACGCCAGGTCCCAGTGTCACTTGTGAGTTGGTTTGCGATCAGGATCACTGTCCAGCACTGGGGACAAGATACAAGGCCCAGAGACAAGTCCGAGTCTGATTAAAGCTCAGAGCGCCTGTGGACACAGGAGAGACATTCACATGACAATATGTCAGCAGCTGCAAACTGAAATGGTTAAAAAAAAAGACTCCTTACTGGGGCGGGGGTGGGGGGTGGGGGGTGTGGATGAACAGATAGGGCTGATGCTGGTCAAGGGAGGAGGGTTTTAAGGAGCTGAACGTGGAGCTTCGTCTTCCAGCAGCATGACTGGCAAAGCCAGAAGCAGAAAGCACCGCAGCCAAGATAAGCACCCCCTGCCTGCACCCCCTCCACATGCCCCCCAGCACGCCCCCAACAACCCCCGCAGCCCACGCGATCCTGCACATCCCACGCCCCATGCGCCCCACATGCCCCCAACGACCCCTGTGCCCCACACCCCGGGTTCACAGGACCCTTCTCCTCTGAGCTCGCGCCCCACCCCGCACGGAACAGAATTCTGTCCTGCAGTCGGGTTTACTCACAGACTCGCATTATAATCCTATATTCATGACTCATAACGTTCTGAAAACTTTTGGGCTGAAACCATTTAGTCTTTTTTTTTTTAACCTCCAAAGAGGTGATTTTGTGTGAATATTTAAGACCAAACAAAAACTGTGTTTTATTTTTGAGTCATGAGAGAGTATTTTAAAAAATAGTCTTCTTTGCCCTCCAACATAATTTCTACGTGGTGAGACCAATTATTTAGATTTAATTAGCTTCTGGAGTAGGTCTGGGCTCTCCCCATGACTGGCCTGCTTCATTTGTGGACACGGTCTTTATTTATATCCACCAAAGGGCTACCAATTTGTCATCTTCTCCCCAGAATAATGACACTGGCCCTCAAATATCAGAGCCCCTCCGACTTAAGAGGGTGAAGATGCCAGGAGTGAGAGCTGAGCCGGCCGCTCGAAGGGTCTCGCGGGATGGTCAGCTGGACCAGCCCTCCCCCGAAGGCGGTCTGGTCCACGCAGCCTCCGCTGTGTGGGATGGCGGGTAGGCCATTGGACCCGGGAGGCGTCTCAGGAAATTCCTGGGGTCCATCCATTGCACCCCCTTGAGCACACAGGGATCGCCAGGGGGCCGGGGAGGGGGCGCCTGGTTGGGCAGCCCCACAGGTGTAGCCCCAGTGCAGGGAGGCGCGAGTCCTCGGCCCGGGTGGGGGAGTGTCCTGATGGGGGGAGGGCTGCACCCACGGCGGGCTTTCTCCTGCTCACACCTACCCCCTTTGTGATGGACTCAACTGAGTTTCCCCCAAATCCACATGCCCACGCCCTGACCCCAGTGCGGCTGCACTTGGAGCTGGGTCTTCAGGGGGTCAGTAGGTCAGCTGAGGTCACGGACCAGTAGGCCTGAGTCCCTGTGAGAAGAGAGGAGATGCGGCGCCTAGCCCCGGGCTCTGCACACTCAAGGCCACGTGAGGACACAGCCAGAGGCAGCCGTCTGCGAGCCTGGGAGAGGGGCCCGCCAGAAACCACCCCTATGGACACGGGAGCCTCGGACATCCAGCCTGAAGGGTGTGGGAGGATACTGTCTGTCCTGGGTGCCGCCCGTTGGTGGAATTCTGCTTTGGAGTCGAGCAGAGATGCCTTGTCCCCCTTAGGAGGGCAGGTGGCCTTCGTGAGTGGAGAGCCAGGAGCCACAGACAGCTCGCTTCTGCAGCCACCCGTGCGCCCAGCTGTCCAGCACGTGACCCGGGGTCAGCTCTGGAGATGCAGCTGCGCAGTCCTCGCATTTCCAGGATCCAGGCTGCGTATGGTGGCATTCGCCTGTCAAAATCCAGGAGAACCATGAAATCTCATCTCCCTGCATCCACAGAAGGAAGCATTTGGAAGCAGACTTTCTATAAAGAGCATCCGTGTGCGCGCAAGCTGAGTCGCTCAGTCGTATCTGACTCTACGCGACCCCCCGGACTGTGGCCCGCCAGGCTCCTCCGTCCACCGGATTTCCCAGGTGAGGATGCTGGAGTAGGGGCCATGCCCTTCTACTCCCTGTTTAAGGCAGAGACAAGAGGCGACAGACAGGGGAATGCAATGTGTGGGATGGGCACCCCTTCCAGGGGTGCGACTGAAGACCTGGATTTGCCTGGGGGAGACAGGTCAGCACGGGGGATTCCTGGCTCCCCCCGCCCCGCCACCCCCAGGAGACACAGAAGCGAGAGTCAGGCTGGAGCGGAGCGAGGCAGCAGGGAGATTTCCCTGTTCACTCTCCTGGCTGAGGATCAGAACCACACAGCAGCTACCAGTGTTATTTTTAGCTTTTCTCATAAATATTTGACTTAAATCTTTATTAAAATGCATATGATTCATTCCGTAATTATGGCTCAGTCTTTCTCAGTGAATCGTTTAGTGTTTAATAGCTTCTAGACGGAAAAAAGAACTTTCAGGTATAATCTGGCAGAGCCTGAAATAGAGAGACCTGAACCGCCGTGAAATCGCGATGCTCAGCCCGGCGGGGCAGGCTGAAGCTGCCTCCCTCTGGGGTCTGTCCCTTCTTCACACAAAGATCAGAACTCGCAGCCCTCACTGTGGCCAAGGGGAAAACAATAGGTTTCCCAAGAGATCTGGAAAGGCAGTCACAGGTCCACAATAACCAGAAAGAAAACCCAGACGGACTCTGTCCCCCTGGCTTCAGAGTCTGATCGTCTCCAGGGACCCCCGTTTGGGGAGAGCAGGCGCAGCTCCAGCCTGGACGCAGCCCGGCCTGCTGGCGGGAGGGTCACCCAAGGGCAGGGGGGGACCCGAGGCCCCAGGTTCCCCACACGAGGGAGGCCACTCCGCCACCTCGACTCTCCAGCACCCGATTCCTCCCCGACCGCCCCGACCTGAGCAAGGCTTCCTGTGGATACGGCCCTCCCTGGGGCCCAGCGGAGGCCTGGCTGCGTTATGACTGTGACTGTCTGCGTCCCAAGGAGGGCACTGGAGGCGGAGGGGCAGGGGAGGGACACAGGCCCGCAGCCGACAGCGCGGGCCCTGCAGCTGTCAGTGGCCTGGGGGGCCAGCAGGGGTTCTGAGCATTTCCTCTGCATCGAAATGTATTTCATCTGCGAAAAAGAATCGTGATGAAGTGAAAGACTGAGCCAGCCTTTCACAAATGAGAGAATGCTCCTTCGCTTCACACGGTCATACCCAGGGCCTCGGGCTCCAAAGGTCCAGGCTTGGCCACTGGTTCGCAGTGGTAGAGAATCCTCCTGCTGAGGGAGGAGAGGCAGGAGACGCAGGTTCGATCCCTGGGTCAGGAAGATGCCCCGGAGAAGGGAATAGCAACCTGCTCTAGTATTCCTGCCTGGAGAATCCCATGGACAGAGGAGCCTGGCGGGCTGCAGTCCACAGGGCCGCAAAGAGTCAGGCACGACTGAGCACTCACGCACGACCAGGGGATGCAGGGCCTGCCTTTGGTGTTTCAATGCTTCAGTAGAGAGGGTAAGGAGGGTGAGGAGGGAGGCCCGGCCCTGGGTGGAGAGCGGGATTCCTGCTGCCCACGAGGATGGAGAATGAGGCCTAGAGCTTCTCCCGGGCACACTGGACTGCAGGCTGTCCGTCCGCTAGGAGGCTGAGGAGGCGGAGACACTCCTGTGAGGCTCCACAACCCCCCCTGGGCCTGAGGAAGCTTGTGGGTGACTGTCTGGCTCGGATAAGAAGGCAGGGCTCCGAGCTGCCCAAGCGTAAACACAGCCAGCTCGGGAGACACGCAGGCAGGTTCGGCTCAGCAGTCAGCCACAGATGTGTTTTCAGGGAGTGAGGAACAAGTTTTCTATTGTAGAAAACCTAAAACGTCGCCCTTAATTCCAGCCTGATTCACTTGAGCAAATTTAGGTCCTCACATGGCCTCACCTCCTCCCCGCAGGAAGCACCAAGGAGTCCTTGCCCGCCCCCACAGCCCCGGGTCTCCTTCCCCACGTCTAGAGGCTCCCCAGGCCCCCATCCGGAGCCCCACAGAGGTTCTGAGGTTGATGCCCAGCCTGACTCCGCCTCATCGACAGTTCTCGGACCTACAGGTGGCACTTCACCTTTTCAGTTTCTCTCTGAAATCAGCCAGACCCAAGGGGTTCGCACACAGTAGGTCTCACAGTGACATTCTCTGGGTTTGGGAGCATATTATATGATCGAGAAAAGAAACAGTGCCTTAGCCCTGTGTTCTTGCAACTTTGAGTTTTTAAAAATTCTGCAGGTAATAGTGAACACAGATTAAGAAAATTTCATCACTCGCAAAAGGGCACCAGACAGGAAGGAAGTGTCCCTCCCTCCTTGCCATGGCCCATTGCTTGGTGCCATTTCTCCTTGAACGTCTAATCGGCTCTCCAGACCCAACACACAATCTCCTCACCCCACCTGCTGCTCCTCCCGTGGATTAACCCACCTCATCCATGGACAGCTCCATCATCAGGGACAGCTCCATCATGGGAACAGCTCCATCATGGGGACAGCTCCATCATCAGAGACAACTCCATCATGGGGACAGCTCCATCATCAGAGACAACTCCATCATGGGGACAGCTCCATCATGGGAACAGCTCCATCATAAGGGACAGCTCCATCATCAAGACAGCTCCATCATCATGGACAGCTCCATCATGGGGGACAGCTCCATCATTGGGAACAGCTGCATCATTGGGGACAGCTGAATCATGGGAGACAGCTGCATCTTCACAGACAGCTCCATCATCAAGGACAGCTCCATCTTGGACAGGTCCATCATGAGAACAGCTCCATCATGGGGGCAGCTCCATCGTCAGGGACAGCTCCATTCCTGGGGACAGCTCTGCCATCTGTGGACAACTCCATTAATGGAGATAGCTCCATCATTGGGGATAGCTCCATTATCAGGGAGTAGGGCCATTATCAGGGACAGCTCCCTTATTGAGAACAGCTCCACTGTTCGTGGCCAACTCCGTCATCCATGAACAGCTCCATCAGTTGTGGTCAGCTCCATCCTGCCCATTGTTTAAGTCAAGAACCTTAGAATTATCACACACTCCATTAGTTAGGATTCTCTCTTGACTCTGCCTTCACACTCTGTCCAGGCTCCAGCCAGTGCCCACACCATCAGTGCCAGTTCAGCCTGAGCTGCAGGCCCGTCTAGATTATGTCTTAGCTGCTGCTTCCCTCTGCACCTGTGCTCTGCACCCACTTTGTCTACACAGCAGGCAGAACGAGCTTATTTAAAAACACAAGTCACGTAATGTCAGTCCCTGATGAAACACCTGAGTGACTCTAGGACTATCAGAAGAAAGCCTGCATCCTTGGTGTGCCTCAGGAGCCCGAGAGGGCTGCACCCTGGCCATCAGTCACACCACGTCTCCTATCACTCACTGGTCTCTCTCATTCCTCTTCCTCTCTGGTTTATCTAATTGTACAGATAGAAATCCAGGAAACTTGTGGCTAATGGTGGAAAAAACTCAGATCTGGATCAGGCTGAATTCATGGACCAGGGCCCAAGGAGCAGAGAGTCTGCACTCCACGGCACAGCCCAGGGGCTTGCGGAGGACTCTGAGCATTTGATGGGTGAGTTGGCTGAAGCGTGGACCAGCAGGTGGTCCACAGCAAGCGAACTGGAAAAGCACACAGGCCTTGGCTTCACATAGAGAAAGGGATTCCAAGCGGGGTCAGGGGCTTTTGCTCTCTCCCTGGGGGTTCATAGTGGGGCACTCTGAGGGAAGTCTGCGAGTCAGTCCCTGGGCTAGAGTGTAAACGGAGTATTAGTTGCTTGAGTAGGCGAACCAGCATGCACTCATTTCCTGTAACATCTTGAATGCATCGCAGAGGACAATGGTTTCCCTCTGCTCCCCCGCAGACACTTCTGACCCCAATCAGTCACCTGGAAAACGCATTTCACTGACCACAAGAGACGTAAGAGAGAAAACGAAGATAAATTAACGTGTCCATTTCTGTTCTTGGAAAAAACCCGGGGAGCTTGTGCCCAACGATGATGAATCTGCACTGGCCTAAGTAGGACACATCTGCTCACGACTCGCAAGGCCGCCACATCCATCGATGGGCAGAGTGAGCACACAGTGGCGCCTCCACGGATCCAGCCGCCCGGGTTACTGCTGTCAGACTAGCTCACAAGGGGCCAGGCTTTGCCGGGAGGTGAGCAGGAGGACGGAGTAGACCATCGTGGTCTGTGCTCCTCTGGCCGCACCTGCTCTCCCTCCATCCAAATTCCTTCCGCTCAGAGACCCAGCCCTCCGGGAATCAGTTATCAGCTTCGCCAATGCCTTCTGTTTGTTCGGCTAAATCTGTTGCACATCCCAGGGCTTTTATTTAACAGGAAATATGCAGAGGCTGATCTCAACAGGACTGGAAAAGATCACTCGGAACGTTTCCCACGCTGAGGGCTGCAGCTCTATTTGAAGGACCTTTACCGTGTCATTTATAAAACAAGGTCTATTTACCTTCCCTGAGTCCTCACAGGCCTCTTGTTTTTCAATAGGTTCATTTCAGCCTGATGACACATGTGTTCCCTCCGATCTGTTTATCTTTATGTACAAGTCCGAGCCCATGATTACATTTTTATTTCCATGACTCTGCTGTCTGGGAATAATCACATTGTCAAGAATTTCTTCAGCAGAAATCCCCCGAGGAGGAGATTGAGAGTCCGGTTATTGGACCTCAGATGAAAAGGGTTCCTCCGAGTTCCTTCTGCTCTCAGCTCCATCAGGCCTGAAGCTTCGGGTCTTTCACAGTAGAAACCCAGCCGTGCAGCCTCAGCGTCTCTGTGTCAACATCCACCTTCCAGACCCGGGGTTTCCCTAGGAGAATCCCCCGTATTCCCAGGTCCAGAACAGAATCAAGTCAGTTACATCCATCACCTCATGAAATGCTTCTGAGATAGTTACCACTTATCTTTTCAGAGGAGGCAAATGAAGACTAGAGGGCATTGTGAGGTGGACATGTGTCTCCCCAGATAAGAAGCCAGCCTTGACCCTGGCACGCACTATGGCCTTACCTGGACACAGGGCGTGTCACAGGGGGTCACGTCAAAATAAGGCGGTTAGGGCACTAATCTGACATGCCTGTGTCCTTACACAGAGGAGCCTGCCCTGTGGAGGCTGGAGGGATGTGGGCAGCAAGGGCTGGTCCGGTGCATCTTCCCTGGTCCTGTCCACGCCTGCATCTCAGACTCGCAGCCTCTGAACCTCGGGAGGGTACATTTGTGTTGTTTGTTCCATCGGTCCTTTGAGGCACTTTGATGGGCAGCTGAACAAAGTCGCAGGGAAGACGACTTGCCTGAGACCTCACGGGGATCAGACCTAGCAGGGCACACGCTGCTACCCAGCTCAGGGCAGAGGCCCTCTGAGAGGCGACGCCCCTGGCTTGGGGGACGGGCCCACCAGCCACTCCCAGGCCCTTCTGGTGGCTGCTCTGGACGGGGCTGGTGCTCTGGCCCTGGGGGTCCCCCCAGGCAGTGTCGGGCCATGGAGCTGGGGGCTACTTGGTCCTGCTGCGCCTGGCACAGTCGTCAGAGCCAGATCCTGCCTGCCGGGACCTGGAAGGCCAGTGCGTCTGCAGCTCAGATGCAGCTCAGAGCGAGGGGTGAGGACGTGGGAATAACAGAAGGACTTGTAACCACAGAAATAGAGACTCCAGCCTCGAAGCGGTGGGGCTGAAGGAGAAACACCTGCCTGAGAGTTTGGATCAGATTCTCAAACAAGAGGACGAGACTCTGAGGATGTGAGATGTTGGCAGGTGGAGAAAAAGAAGGAAATCTAGAATCAGCTGGAAGGCAAACCAGGGCCCACGGGCCAGAGGGTGTGGACAGCGACTCAACCCAGAGCTGACGGGGGGCTCCCTCCAGCAGGAGCCCCGGGCCCCAGACTGAGAGGGGTGCAGCAGGGGGCCCTTCCCGGGACACGGCGGTCCCTGCGGGCCTCTCCCCACCCCTGCAGGCACCCCCTCCACCTCTCGTCAGGACTCTGATCACCTTGGGTCAGGACCCGACCCATGTAATTACATCTGAAACGGTCCTTTCCCCAGACCCGGCCACTCGCCGAGGAACTGAGGCTGGGACTTCAGCGCAAGAGCCCTGGGGGAAGCTGCCCCCCGCGGGCGGTGGCCTGTGTGCCCAGTGCAGGTGGCTGCCCGGTGCCTGCAAAGGTGGGGTCCAGGCAGTGTTGGGCCCAGGCCCCACGCCCTGAGCTCTCACTGTGCCGACCAGAAGGTGGACGCGATGCGGGGGAGGGCCTGAGCCCACCGGGAGGGCCCGCGGAGGCCCCCGCCCAGAGCCAAGGCCAGGAGGATGGCAGGGGACAGGCCCGCAGCTGCCAGGGGGTGTCCCCAGACCCTAACTGCTGCCCTGAGGGGGGCATCTCCAGACCC
This sequence comes from Giraffa tippelskirchi, assembly GCF_054371585.1. Lineage (NCBI taxonomy): Eukaryota > Metazoa > Chordata > Mammalia > Artiodactyla > Giraffidae > Giraffa > Giraffa tippelskirchi. The sequence continues at coordinate 165,066,813 of NC_137283.1, read as the reverse complement.
TGACCCCTGCCCTGAGGGGGGCATCTCCAGACCCTGACCACTGCCCTGAGGCGCGCGTCTCCAGACCCTGACCGCTGCCCTGAGGTGGGCGTCTCCAGACCCTGACCCCTGCCCGAGACGGGCATCTCCAGACCCTAATCCCTGCCCGAGATGGGCATCTCTAGACCCTGACCGCTGCCCTGAGGCGGGCGTCTCCAGACTCTGATCTCTGCCTGAGGCGGGCGTCTCCAGACTCTGACCGCTGCCCTGAGGTGGGCGTCTCCAGACCCTGACCCCTACCCAAGGCGGGCGTCGCCAGACTCTGACCCCTGCCTGAGGCGGGCGTCTCCAGACCCTGACCGCTGCCCTGAGGCGCGTGTCTCCAGACCCTGACCCCTGCCCGAGACGGGCATCTCCAGACTCTGACCCCTGCCCGAGGCTGGGCATCCCCAGACCCTGACCCCTGCCTGAGATGGGCGTCCCCAGACCCTGACCGCTGCCCTGAGGCGGGCGTCTCCAGACCCTGACCACTCCCATGTGGCGGTGCCCAGGCTCTCCCTCACCCGGGCTCCAGGGGAGACATGTCTCACCCAACAGCCCTGTCCTGGGAGGCTGGGGGTCGCCCTGGTTCACCTTGGAGGACCAAGGTTCCGGTCCACGTCCCTCAGATGCTGGCAGAATCGGGGTCTTTTCCTGGCGGCTCCTGATGTCCTGAGTCTGCCCACTGCCCCTACAGGGGGTTCACGCGGGGACCTGTGCTTCCTTCCAGGCAGTTGGGTGGGCCTTCTCGGCACCCTGCACTCTGACCTCCAGACCCTCCCTTCCCTTCTGGACTGAGTCTCTCGATTCAGGACAGAATCACAGGGGTCGTGTTCATCACAGGTCACATCTGCGGTTCTTCCTTCACCCAGGTGGAGGGGTTTATCCAGGAGGAGGCCCACCAGGGCCATCTTACAATTCTCACACCAGTGTCTGGCACGTGAGTGAATATTTCTGGAATGAATGAAAGAATCAATGATTGTTCTCAAGGACTCAAACATCCTTTCTTCCTCAGGAAGAGTTAACCCCTAAAAAGCACCCTTTAGGGCAGTAGTTTTGGGCTCCAAAATCACTGCAGATGGTGACTTCAGCCATGAAATTAAAAGACGCTTACTCCCTGGAACAAAAGCTATGACAAGCCTAGACAACATATTAAAAAGCAGAGACATCACTTTGCCAACAAAGGTCCATATAGTCAAACCTATGGTTTTTCCAGTAATTATGTATGGATGTGAGAGTTGGTCCATAAAGAAAGCTAAGCACCGAAGAATTGATGCTTTTGAACTGCGGTCCTGGAGAAGACTCGTGAGAGTCCCTTGGACTGCAAGGAGATCAGATCAGTCCATCCTACAGGAAATCAACCCTGAATATTTATTGGAAAGACTGATGCTGAAGCTAAAGGTCCAATGCTCTGGCCACCTGATGCAAAGAACTGACTCATTAGAAAAGACCCTGATGCTGAGAAAGATTGAGGGCAGGAGGAGAAGGGGACGACAGAGGGTGAGATGGTTGGATGGCATCACCGACTCAATGGACATGAGTTTGAGCAAACTCTGGGAGATGGTGAAGGATGGGGAAGCTGGCATGCTGAGGTCCACGGGGTCGCAAAGAGTCGGACACGACTTCGGGACTGAACGACGTCAGGGCAGCCGTCCTTAAATGTTATGAGGCCCGTCACTGAGGAGGCCTGTTAAAAATGCCATCTCTGGACCTCCACCCCAGAGACTCTGAGAGCAGGTGGGGGCAGGCAGGGAGCTGAGACCCCACAGTGTCATGAAGACCCAGCTGTTCCGAGTGGACCACGGTGAGTGAGGACCCCAGGCTGGGACCACAGAGACCCGATGCCCCAAGGAGCACAGGAGCTTATTGTCAAAGGGCTGTCCTCCCTTCCCACCAGAGATTGTTAACGCATTTTTTAAATGACTGAACAATAATGCTACAAACTAGCTACACTCAAAGAAACAAATGCTCAATCTGCACCAAGACCGGAAATCCAGTTTCCATGAGGAGGGGAGACTGTGCTCTCACCCCTCGGGATGGACTTCAGTTGGAAGAGGATCGGTCTTCCACATGGCAGCCGCTGGTGCCCGCCGGGTGGGGCTGTTCAGAGAGACGTGGTGGGGCTTTGCTGTCCCCAGAGTCACGTGGAGAACAGTGAACCTGTCGAAACACACACCTCATCCTGACGATGAAGGACCTGCACACAGCTGCAGGTCTTACGGGGGGGACGGGGCTCCAAACCTCAGCAAGTTTCTGACTGCGATTCAGCCCTGGGATGCTGAACGTGGTAGACCCGATGGAAGCATCACGTCTGATTCCAATTTATTTGCATTTATCTCCTCAAAATATTAAAGCTATTTAATGTCAAAGAGGCCCCTTAATGGCCTTTTAATCCTTTTCTCTTCAAAGCAGAGCCTCGTGATTTGGCTAGAATGAGCGAACACAGAACATCAAAAAAAATAAAAACCCATGTCTGGCCCCAAACCAAGTCTGCATGGTCACAGGGGATTACAGATGTGGCACGTGTGTCCCTGGGTCCAGTTTCCAGCAGAGCCCGTGGGGTGCAGGGCGAGGACAGGCCAGGGCGCACCTTGCTGAGGGTCACCTGGGTGTGCCTGCAGGGAGGTCCCCGAATGGAGGTGACGGGCAGGCAGGACACGCACACAGCCGCCTGCCTCAGTGTCCCGCCCATCCCAGGGCCCCCCGCCAGATCCTGAGCCCCCACCCGAAGTCTTGTAGGACCTGGCCGCCCCTCCTCTCTCTGAGATCAAGACCCACAGGGGTAGGATGAGCTGCTAAAGGGGAGGGCGGGGTCATCCACCCCAGCAGAACTGACTGCAGTGCTGTCCTTTCTTATGCTGACCTCCCCAGGTCCCTGGAGTTCGGGCGCGTCACCCCTGGATAAGGAGACCACTCCTCCTTCCAGGATGGGGGCGCTGGGCTGGTGGCCAAGCAGGAGGGGGTCACATACAGAGAACTCCAGCTCTGTCCATGGGCATCACCTGGAGTCAAGCCCGGGGGGTCCCAGCTGGCTGCTCTCTGAGCCCCCAAGTCCCTGGACCAGCACCACTGGCTGGGTGCCCGAGGACCCTGCCCCGCAGCCTGGCTGGGGTGAAGACCCTCGCGCCTTCTGCCCAGGCACCAGCCCCGCCTCGTCCTGTCATCACCACGGCCGGGTGTCCCGGGCCGGCAGCTCGCGGGCAGAGCCGTGGTTCTGGTGAGGAGGAGACGGGAGTGTGCTGGTGGGGCTGAGACCGTAAGGCCTGCACATCCTGCTTCACATCCTCCCCGTGGACAGAGGACGGACGGTCAGTGTGCCTGACCCAAGGTGCGGGTGTCGGGCAGGGACCGCGTCCCAAAGCCCAGGCCGCAGTCCACCTCACGCTGCGGCCGCCGGGCCAGATGGATGCCCTCAGGTGACCCCGTCCACGCCCTGAGGAGCACCTGGGGACACCCTCGGTGGACACTCAGAGAATGAGGAAGGAAGACATTTCAGGGCCGATGTCCGGGAAGCGTTCAAGTACTGCGTGGGGGGTGGTCCCTGGGCTGTCTCCCTGCCCCACAGGTGGGTGTGCACACACAGCAGACGCATGTGTTCACCAGCAAAGAGGCCGCCCCGGAGCTTTCTTTACACTGTTCTCCTCGTCCACACTTGAGCAGCGCTATGGGGTCATCACCGTTATGATCACCCCATCTTCAACATGCAGAGCTGAGCTGAGACTCGAAGACTTGGATTCAGTCCGTTTGGCTACAAAACCCAAGTGTATTCACGTGTGCAGGCCTGCCTGCATGCACGGGCAGGCGTGTGCGTGTTCTAGGAAAGGGGCTGAAATGTTAGGAAATCTCGGTGTCAGGACCACAGGAGTTCCTTCCTGCCCTTCCACACCCTCGTTGCCCTAAGCGGACTCGCTGGGATCGTTATGGGAAACAAGGCCAGCTCCAGGGTGGGGGGCTGGGCAGAGTCTCACCCCAGCCCGAAGGGGAGAGCCTGGTGCTGGGCGCCCCCCGCCCCCTGGGTCAGCTCAGACTGTGGTCTACGGAGGACCATGCTGAAGTGACCAGTGAGATCTGAGTTGGTCGGCTGCCCAGAACCCCCACCCCCTCATGATCCGCAGTCCCAGCGCCTGCATGGGGGATGGGCTGTCGAGTGGGTTCTTCCTCCTCCGGGGCATCAGCACCTCTCAGGTCAGGGAGGGACCCAGATACCCCCGAGGCTCATCCTGAAACCCTCACGCTGTGGACAGCGGCCTGCAGGCCATCTGGCTGAGGCATCTTCGCAGGAGCGGGAGGCCGGCGGTGAGCGTGCCCCACATGGTCCAGACCCACACCGAGGCCACCAGCGCCACTCTGCTCACACCGTGAAGCGGGGCGCAGTCCTCGGCCTCAGCGAGCCGGCCTGGCGGGGCGCTGCCGTGTGCCCCCCACCGTCACCGGCCGTGTGCAGACGGCCGAGAGCTCCCTGCCCACCCGGCTTTCATGCCTGCATGTCTTCCTGGAGAGCGGTTAACTTGGGAGGTGGCCCCAGGAAACACCGCCCAGGGTTCAGGAAGAGCTGCACCGGGAGGGCAGGGGCATTGGGGGTCCAGAACCCCAGCCTCTGGGAGCCCGGGCAGAAGATGACCCGGGAGCCACCCCAGCAGGGCGAGCCGGCCAGGCTCACAGACAGGGGTCGATCCCAGCTCCCCCGGCCCAGACGAGCAGCCCCAGCCTGGCAGACAGCCAGCCCTGTAGCTGGAGACAGGCGTCGGGGGTTCCGCACGCCCGTCATGAAGGGCACAGCAGGGAGGGAAACCCTCGCAAAGAGGATTACTGAGCGATCGATCGTTGTTGGCAACCACTTTCTGGTTCACCCAGGACGAGCTATGATGCATTAGAACGCTTTAAAGAATAGAAAATCATCCGATCTTATCTCAAGGGCAGAGACCAAAACTGGTTCAGATTTGTGCTGCTGACAAAGCCCCTTGCGATGGACGCGTCACGGTAGTCAGTGTGGCTGGACGTGCCCGGGCATGTAAGTCTCTGTCACGGTCTGCTCGGACAGTATTTGGGGTTGGTCTGGCTTCAAGGGCTGGGTCTCTCAACTCAAAACTCTCTCCTCGGGCGCCGTGCCCCGAGGCCACATCAGTTCTCTGGCAGCCCGTCCAGGGCTCAGCCCACTGCCCTGGGGCTCTGGGCACTGGACTGGACACCCCCAGGCTGGCAGTGCAGGGACGAGCGGTCCCCAGTCTGAGTGCCGCTGACGTGCGGCGGGCAATGTTTGCGTTAGCACGGCGAGTAGCAGCCGTCTTCAAAAACCTAGAGTGGGGCTTCTGCACTTCTTTTAGCCTCAGATTCTTTGCTTGAAAAGAATGCAGCCCAGACATGTGAACAAATGAGCAGAGAAGGCAAGGCCGCCCTGTTCCACCTGAAGGCCGGGCTCCCCACAGGCAAGGTGGGCCTGTTCCTCCTGAAGTCCGGGCTCCACACAGGCAAGGCCAGCTCCCCACAGGCAAGGCCGCCCTGTTCCACCTGAAGGCCGAGCTCCCCACACGCCCCTCTAGCGATCCCCCTGGCGGGGCACCCCCCGAGGCCGCGCAGACTGCAGTCTCTGAGGACCCTTGGGGTGGTGGAGAGGCCAGCTGGCCTCCAGGCAAAGCCTGTGCTTGGACAATGTAAGCAAATGCACCTCCGTGCCCACCAGCTCCCCTCACAGCCACAGATGACAGATCTGGTCACGCTGATGTCTGTTTGACTTCCTGTCCGCCGGGCTTCCATCACTGCAGGACCCCTTGACAAGCACTTGTCCAGAAAGGAGGAAGTGGTGGGAAACTCGGCAGAGCTCTGCACCCGCCATGTCGCTGAGAACAGGGCCATCTCCCAGGGCGCAGGAAGGAGGAAGCCCCACTTCTGGGTGCCCCTTGCTTCCTCGGGGCTGTGCTGAATTATGTGTTTGCATCCACGCAACTCCTTTTAGATTCTGGAAACCAAAGAAAGGCAGAAGCAGAGGGCAGGCCTGCAGAAAGCCCCCCTGTTTAAGTCACAGCCGTCCTTTCTCCCGCTTGACCCCTCCTAACAGGGACGGGAGGCCAGGGAGCAGAGGCCCCTTGGGGCTGAAATCCGCCCAGGTGTGTGCCCAGCAGACAGCTGTCGGGAAACACAGCCAGCCCGAGGCAGAGTGTCCCTGCAACCCTGCCCGATGGCCTCCGGGGGCGTCTGATAGAGGTTAGGAATCGGCCTGCCCCGGACCAAGTGTTGGCAGAGAAGCCCATGGGCTCCAGCCAAGCCTGGGGTCTCTCATAAGCTGAAACCAAGAATCGTGCTGGTGTCTGAGAGGGCTGCTGCGGGCGGCCAGGCCGCCTCCAGGGACATGTGTGCCCTGGCCTGCACGCTCACACAGGCGTGTGCACACGGGGCTCTCCGGCAGTTGCCTGCAAGGATTACAGCTCCTGACCGTGACGGGGCGACAGCTCCCGGTTTCAGGGCTGGAGCTGTGTGTCTCGGTCAGTTCCCAGCCAGGCCGGAAGACTGGCCCTGGAACTGTGTGGCAGATGGGCCACACACCTGGCCGCACACCTGGCCGGGCACGCCCTCCTAGCCACCTCGGCCAAAGGCCTCCGCGCACTCGGCAGCCTGCTCACGGCCCCGCTGCGTCTCGGGTCTGAGTCTGAGCTGGCCGAGCCGTTTCCTGCTGGCTGGGGGTCGGGGTAGACGACTGTCCCTCCTCGGGGGTTCCTATCACCCCAAGGACGAATCAGGAGATGTGCCCGTTTCCCTGCGGGTCGTGTCGGGGCCCCAGACGCCCCCCACCCCCTGGCGCCTCCCTCCCCCAGCCCGGTTTTTCTCCACGGAGAGTTCACGCAGAGGAGCTGTCAGGGCCACAGACAACTTCGCTGCCTTCCCCCAAGGTTCCCTGAGGGGCGCCCACAGCGGGCCGCCCTCCTGAGGCCTTTCTACAGTTACTCCACCTACGTTCATCAGACCCTCAACTGTGCCTGGACTCGGGGTGCTGGACTGGCCCTTTGAGATGCGTCTCTGTCGCCCACTGGTCTCAGCCCCCCTCCTCAGTGCCCCCGGGGGCACCTGTGACCACCCTCATGGCACAGAAGGGTTCCTCTCGGCCTCCCCGAGCAGGGGACGTGGGGAGAAAACCACCGCTTTCATCACGTCTATTTCAGATTTAGACTTACAGACTTCCCATTTGCTTCAGCTAGACCCCAGCCTCGTCACTCACAAACATGCCTTGCCAAGAACACCCACCTGTGAGGTCGGGAGAGGCCCCCCCGGTGTGGGGACCACCAACGTGAGCCCCCGAGCCCGCTCACCTCGGGCATCTGTGCCGAAGCAGACTGTCCCGGGCCCCTGGCCCCTGCCACCCGAGTGTTCCGGGCTGCTTTTCGATAACTCTGGCTTGATTAAAGCCCCAAATATATTTGTCCAACCACACTCCCTCTCATTTTTAGCATATATTTATTTAAAGGGAAATAGAGGCCATGCACCCCTGACTCACTCACTGCTCATCCACGCTGACTGGTGCTGGCTGGGGGAGGGGGTCTCTGCAAGTCTCCGGGTTCCCAATGCCCCTCAAAGCGACACAGAGGCTGTCTCCATGCCTGGAGCCCTTGTGCCAGTGACCTGGGTCCGCAGTGACCATGCAGGACCATCCACGGCGTGTGCACAGGGGACGCAGGGCTGAGGCTCTGCTGCTGTTATAACTTGGAGCCCAGGATTCGCTGGTGGCTTCAGGATCGGAAGAGCTGGTCTCCTCCGTCCATGTTGGCCAGCAAGCTCGGACCAGGAGGCCTGCGTCCCGACACCCACCGGCCCACCGCCTCCTCCGGGTTCCGAGTTCCGAGCTCACCAGTGAAGTCTGCTGATGAAGAAGGAGAGACACACTTTTATTAAAAATACTCCTGTGGGCAGAGCTCCTCGTATCCGACCCTGAGCCGTAGGGGCTCCCAGAGGAAACCGAAGCCTCTGAAGTGGGGTCTGCATTGTGCAATGACAGCCCCGCCACCCTCCAAGGGCAGCGCCTGGAGACGTCACCAGACGCGGTGCTGGGACTTGGCAGCTTCAGAGAGAAGCACGTGCAGCCGGGGTACAGACCCAGAACGACAGACGGATTGGGTATATCTCTTTCTCAGGGGACCCTCAACCCAGCCCCACATCCGACATTAGCTCTGGTCCAGCTCCACCCTGAGACCAAGAAGGAAACCAGCAGAGCCGCCCGTCTGTGCAGGAGCGATCTAGTCATAGCCCGGCCAGTGCAGTGACCGCTGCCCATGGTCAGCACGCCCATTAAGGTGCCAGAGAAAACAGCGAGGCCCTGGCTGGTGTGGTTGTTGGTGACCTCACGTCGGGCCTCCTGTTTACAGAAGGAGGGGTGTCTGGTGCCGACGGGACCCCAGCAAGTGACTCACGGCTCCTTTACGGACCCGAGTTTCCCTGGAGTGAATGTGGCTCAGTATCATGCAAGCGCCCATGGTCTCACCCTGGAAGCAGTCAGCCTTCTAAACAGGGATCCTCAGGCTCGACTCCAGGCAGCAAGGCCAGGACCAGCAGGACTGTGGGTGAGACACCCTGGGGTTTGGGTGCCATGAGGGAATCCAGGGGGAAGGTGTACAGCTGCACACACGGCACACGCCCCCTCCAGCTGAGACACTAGAGACCGTGTGCCCTGGGCCGCGGGCAGAACAGCGACCCCCAAAGATGTCCACACCCTCCTCCCTGGAAGCTTTGGGAGTCACCCGAGACGACAAAAGTGATTTCTGCAGGCGTGCTGGCGTCTGGGATGTTGAGATGGGAAGATGGCCCTCAAGCATCCACCCTGAGGGTCCTTGTAAGAACACGGCAGAGGGAGACGTGACCACAGAAGGGAAGCGATGTGATGAGGAGGACAGAGCAGAGGCTGGAGTGATGCTCTTGGCAAACGGAGGAGGCGCCACAAGACAAGCGCTGCAGCAGGAAGAGGCTGGGGTGCCCCTGGGCTTCCCGAGAGGCCATCCCTATGCCCCACTCCAGCCGGTAAGACAGGCTCCGGGCTTGCAACCTCCTGAACTGCAAGAGAACAAATTCCTATGGTTTTAAGCCACTGCATTGGTGCTGGTTTGTCCCAGCAGCAGCTGTAAATGCACCTACATCATAAGACGTCGTCCAGGGTTTGGGGCCAGGTGAGCCGGGCTCTGCTCCCCTCGACGTGCCTGGCTTTGTCCTGTTCACAGGTCAAGTTGGGCAGGAAAGCCACAGACAGTCCCTGTGGGACGTGGCCTCAGGCCCCATCAGACAAGATTCAGTGCACAGAGGGCACATTTCCTCATGTGCCTTGTTAAAGAGCAAGAAACCTTTCCCAGGAAGTCACTGGCGAACTCTCCTCACACTCACTGTCCAGAGTCAGTCCAGGACAACCCTAGTCCATCTCAAGGTCAGGGACACCTTCAGAGGTGGTCTGGGGAGGGCCGCTCACCCTCCCTGGAGATTGTCATCGTTGGCTTGGGCCAGAGCTCTCTGTGGGGGTCACTTCTGTTTCTTGAGGACACTGGCCATGTCTAGAGACTGTGTTCCCAGAGTCCAGAGCACAGAACATGTAACAGACCACAGGACGTCCCAAAATGTGGGCCACCTGGCCCACAAGTCCAAAATCCTGAGGGTGAAAGCCCTGCCCGTGGCCAGTCAGGTGGACCCCAAAAGCTGAGGAGGGACCAGCCTCCTTGAGACTCACTGGTTCATCAGAGTGGGGGGTATTTCTGAGCAAATCCCCTTCTTCTCTGTTGGGACGGAGACGGGGGTCCAGGTGGGGGACCAGCGTGGAGGAGATGACAGCATCGGCCGCAGAACTGAATCCTTCATCTAGGGGGCAGTTTTGGTTCTGATGCTGATGCATCCAGGGGCCAAGGAAGGCGTCTGGAAGCAGACAGCCGAAGCAGCCTGCACATAACAGTCCTCGGGTCTGTGAGAGGCCAGGAGAAAATATGGGATCCTGGGCCCACTGACAGCCCCCAGACAGGGCGCCAGCTAGGCTCAGAGACAGGGCAGGGCGACTTGCGGGAGAGGCTCGGCCCGCTGAGTCCCGGCAGGATTTGGCAAAGCTGCCGCATGAAACATGCTTACGTGCTCAGTTTGAGGACACGAGAACAATCTCAACTGGAAAAACCTACGCTGAAGCTGACGCTCCAACACTTTGGCCAGCTGATGCAAAGAGCTGACTCATTGGAAAAGACCCTGATTCTGGGAAAGATTGAAGGCTGGAGGAAAAGGGGGCAACAGAGGACCAGATGGTTGGATGGCATCACAGACTCGATGGACATGAGTCTGAGCAAGCTCCAGGAGATGGGGAAGGACAGGGACGTGCTGCAGTCCACAGGGTTACAGAGAATCAGACAGTATTCGGGGACTGAACAGCGCTGGTCACAGTGGACAGCCAGCAGAGTCCTCACCCACCTGCATCCGTGAGCAGGTCCAGGGCCTGCCTGTGGGTGAAGATCCACCTGAAAGGCGGGGTGGGCCAGAGGGGCCCTTCTCCCCAGGTCACGCTTTGTCGCTGCCTGTCTGGGGGTGCAGGGGTGAAAACCAGGTAGACTCTGAGGTTCAAGAGAAGACAGTGGGTGCCAGCCAAGGAGACCTGGACATCAGAGGGATCAGAGGATCACGTCCCACAGCCTCCGGAGCACAGAAAGGCATCGCCATGAGGGTACACAAACCTACGTTCAAGGACTCACCGATTCCTCCCTCAAACTTGCGGCTGAAAGCCAGAAACATCAGGTGGTCAGAGCGACCTGGACTCGTCTGCTTCTGTCCCTCCTGGAACGTGGGTTTTCTGCCCGCCCAGCTCACAGGAGCCTTCAGAGGAAGACCACCTGCATCGGGGCGGCAACCCTGGAGCGTTGGGCAGGGCACCGCACCCCGCACACACGGCTCTCTCTAAAGGGACAGGGCCCCAGGCCTTGGTTCTGAACTGAGTCCCATGCCCTCGCTGCTTTTTATGTCAACCCTTTTAGAGTTTTCTTTGGAGATTAAATACATACTTTACTAAATCAACAGATTACTTAGCATCTTGTGGTATGAAAACACAAAACTAAAAGCAACAACGGACCCCTGAGAGATGCCCTTATTTAAAACACGCATTTAACCAGCTGCACATGTGCAGCCACTCAGCGGGGCTGCCTTTCATTTTAAACTGTAACGACGGGGAGACTATAAATGTCAGATTTTATGAGGCCCTGGAAAAAAGATATATTAGCTTAGATATCCTAAATTATCAGTGCATGGACACCATTACCTTGATAAGATGTTTACAAACAGACATATGGAGACGAAGGTTTTAACAGAAGGGAAAGCTGCTCTTTGTAATTGCTCAGTCCATCGACCCACATCTAGAAACAGACAGGCAGAGGGTCTGGGGGCGGCACCAGACCTTTCGTGGCCTGCAGCTCTTAAACACAGGCGAGGAGCGTTCACACTGAATCACTCTGTGAGGGGCAGTGCCACACGGTGAGGGACTCGGGCCTTGTCAAGGCTAAGGAGAGGCCAGGTGGGGAGGTGACCACACCGGGGTCTGGTCTGTGTCACATCACCCCAAGACAACTCCTTGTTTGCAACTTTAAAAGGAATTAAAGGTAGTTAGCCTGGCTTTTAAGACCCAAAACCAGATTCACAGCTGCATCTTATTACTGAGCGTCCATAGGTGGGGTTTCCCAGATGGCTCAGTGGTAAAGAACCTGCCAATGCAGTAGATCTGCGTTCGATCCCTGAGTCAGGAAGATCCCCTGGAGGAGGGCATAGCAACCCACTCCAGTATTCTTGCCTGCGGAATCCCGTGGACAGAGGAGCCTGGCGGGCTACAGTCCAGGGGGTCACGGAGGGCAGGACACGCCTTGGAGACTAAGCAGCAGTAGCGCCCACGGGCCATTCTCAGTCAAGACCCTGCACTTGTGACCGGGAAGCCCCCTTGGCGTCCGTCTTGGCGTCCGTGTTCAAGCTCCTGCCCGGTGCTGTCTCACCTGGACGAGAACCAGTGCCCGAGGCCACCCTTCCTGAACATGCTTCTAACACTTTCAGTCTCAAATTTTCCTCCGACATAGACTGTGGACGGTGTTACGACAGGAAGAGGGAGGCTGTGGGTTTCGTGGCCCGTTTGCACCTGACTGGGGAGAAATCGCTTGTGGTCCCTGTGAAGGGGAGGCAGGGGAGCCTGGGGGGCCCAGAGGAGGCCCCTCCAGTGGGGGCCGTTCCAGTCCCTTCCAGGGGCTCCTGCTCCAGGAGACAGAGAAAGGAGGCTGGCTCTAGTCTGCCCGGGGAGTGGGGAGCTCCGTCACCCACAGCCCCAGGTGCAGCACCTCAGGTTCTCGGGCCCTGCAAGGTGTTCGGAGACATTCGCTGTCCTAGTTGGAACCATCCCGGAAAGTGTGTACAATTGTGTTCACTTTGCAGATAAGAAACCGAACCCTTCAGAGGTCCCTGTTCCCACAGCTACACACACGACAGCCCTGAGATACACGTCTGCCCTGACAAACCTGCGTCCCAGCGCCCACAGCCCGCACGGGGACCGGCTGTGGCTGAGCGCCTGGGCTGTAGGACGTCCACTCACTGTCCCCCCACCTCAGGGAGCTGCACGTGGTCTGCACCCTGTCCCCCTCCCAGGGAGCTGCAGGGGGTCCACTTGGTGGCCTCAGCTCAGCGTGCAGCTTCCCTCAGCCTGTGAAGGTCACTGTAGTAAGTGACTGAGGCTTTCCCCTCAACCAGCGGTGAGCTGGCTGAAGGGAGGCTGGAGAGGGGCCTTCTCCAAGGGACATGACCTCAAGGCCCCGAGAACTGCGATGGTTCAGGGAGAGGAGCCTGAGACCCCCGCCCACCCCCCACACACAGCAGCACCGTGGGGCACAGCCACTGGCAGAGGGGGCCCAGGAGGCACTGCTGGGTTTTGGTCCTCGTGCCCGGCCGAGGAGGGACGAGCCCTAGGTGCCCTGAGCAAGAGGGCAGGACCAGCAGTGATGGACAGAGGGGCCCTCCAGCTGCCTCAGCAGCAGCCTGCCTCACAGGTCTCTCTCGTCATCATCCCCCCACGCCGTCCCCTCTGGATAGAAGGAGGAGGAGGAAGACCCCAGGAGTGGGAGGGTCCAGGCTGGACCCCCATCGGCTCCATCCTTGTGCTCCTCGTGGTCCCACCCTGGCCACTTGTCACCTGTGAAGCAGGCTGCAGGGGAGCGAACAGCAGTGGCCGAAGTCCACCTGCTCCCGACTGCCCTGGAGCCCGGGTCCTCCAGTCTCCAGCCTGGTTCAGTTTCTGCTTCGGGCGAGAGTTCCAGCAACTATCTCACCCTTTGGGTCCCTCTCTCCATCGGCTCCTGCCAGCAGCTTCTGGGGAGCAGGGGGCAATGGGTCCTCAGCAAGTCCCGGGGTCCCCTGCCACCCACCCCACGGCTGGTGCCCCCCCAGGACTGTTGAGGACACCCAAGTCTCTGGGTGTGAGCCATCTCTACCGCAACCCGTTCTGTGCGCCAACAGTCAGAGTCAGGCTGGGAGGGCCTCAAGGGCGCTGGGCGCCTTCTTGGAGAATATGTGATAAAAGCAAGGCCGGAGGCTTATCTGCCAGCCCGTCCTGTGTCCTCACAGGCAGGTGAACCTCAGGGGCGGCGTGAGGCAGACCCTGCAGACCTGAGCCACGACGTAAAGAGACAGCGGCAGGGCAGGTAAACCGAGTGGCCTCATCGGCTCGGTGACCCCTGCACAAGGGGACCTGGACGGTGCCCACCCCCCAGTGACCTGCCCACCAGAACTCGGTCCCATCTCAGCCTCAGCACCACCGTCCAAGCTGAATGACAGCGAAGGCTGCTTCATCCATCCATCCACATGCTCAGATCATAAGGGACAAAAGCCATCTTTTGGTTCCTGATGAAAGGAGCAAGTGGGCCGCTGGGCTTTCCAGGTAAACATGCCTCTCACTGGTTGAAAAATGAGTTCCCCTCACGGGACAAGTCAACACAGGTGCCTCTAATTGAGGAGCAGGTGAGCCTGTTTCCTGCCCTTCACAATTGCCCTTTTCATGCTCCTGGGGTCCGTCCAGCGGAGCCGAGCCCCCGCGGAAGCTCCCCGGGCTCCTCAGGTATCACATTTCCTTATCAATAACGGCCTCTGTGCCCCGTTTGTCTGGCTGCAGACACCTGTGGAGCAATAAAAGGCGGTTGCAATTGCTGCCAGGACAGGGCTCCCGGGAGCTCGGCCGCGGGGATGGACCGTTGCTCAGATCAACAGTGTCGGGTCCGTAGGAGCAAACACCCACATCAAAGTGGCTGGATCCTCCAGCAAACCACAGAGTGGTCATAAAAGTGACGGGGGGGGGGGGTGTGAATAGGGCTTTGTTACCTGCACAGGTGCACGTGTCAGCCCTGAGAACCAGACGTGAGCCCGCCGGCGGTCCTGGTGGGAGGGGGACTCCCGAAACCACCCTGCGTACCAGCCTCCAGCCCGCGGGGCAGCCCTGGGCTCAGGCTGTCCTCGGGCTCCATCCCCCTGGGGTCAAGCCCACACTGTGGCCGGCCAAAGCCTGGCGCGGTCCACCCTGCAGTGGGCCCCAGCCTGAAGCCTGCTCCCAATGCGTGGATACGTGTGTGCCTGTGTGTGTACCGTGTGTGCACGTGTCCACGCTCTAGCCCTCAGGGCACCGAGTGCGGCTGCCCCCTTGGCCCCGTGCTCTCCACCCCGCCTCCCTCAGCTCTGCCCCAGGCGCTCCGTGACCTCCGCACCCCAGCCACTCCTCCCAGCACCTCCAAACCGAGGGAGCCTGGACACAGAGACAGGCCCGGCGGCCCCACCGGCTGCGCTCCTCGCAGGGCGGAGGAAGGTGGACCCCCCCTCAGAGGGCGGAGGAAGACGGACCCCAGCCCCACAGACAGACAGCTGCCCCGCGTCCCCGCCGGGTGGACGCAGGCAGGACGAGCCCCGGGCAGCAGCGCCCTCTGCTGGCCGCTCCTCCTGGGCGCCCCCTCCGGACTCCGGGCCCCAACGGAGTCTGAGCAGAGCGCAGCCCCCCTGGGAAGGACACACAGCCTGCCCTCGGAATGGGGTGAACTGTGTGCCCAGAAACCTGGGTCCCCGCCCGACCCCGGGGCCGTGAGTGGGACCTTACTTGGAAATTGGGCCTCAGGAAACCCACACCCCCTCTGGCGGGGATTCCCCACCAGAGTCAGGAAGTTTGAAGTCGGCTTTGGGTGAAAGTGGGTGAATCCACAGCCGAGAAGGTGCAGGAAGGAGGGAGGGAGGTGGGAGCGCCGTGGGGGGGAGGGCGGTGGGCGGGGGTCTCCAGGTGCCAAAGGGGACAGGGCAGACCCAGTGACCATGCGGGGCTCAGGGGTGGCCTCGAGCGGCAGGCACAGCTCAGGGCAGCAGCGAAGCTGCGGAGGTCCCAAGGACCCCTCTTACCAAGGACCCCCCAAGGACCCCCCCAAGGATCCCCCTTCCCAAGGGCCCCCCAAGGACCCCTCTGCCGGGGAGGAGTAGGTGGGGAGGCACTGGGACCCCTCTGCAGGCAGGCACAGGCCCACCCTTCACAGGAAAGCTGAAATGTCTGGTTTTCTAACTTTTGTGGTTTTTAGCATCTTACAGGGTGGATGCTGGAGGTAGAAGACAGGCTGTCCTTTTGAAGAGGGAGTGTTTTGAGCCAAACCAGCCCTCCATCCTGGGCTGGGAGGACAGTGAGGCAACGAGAAATCAATCTTCAAGATTAATGACACCTAACACCTCATTTAAACAATGGAACAAATGCAAACTCTGTGGTGTGCGTGATCGCAAAGGTTTAAGTAAAGGCATGATCAGGATTGCTGGTTTTTCTCTTCATCTCCAGCCAGCAAGCCCCACCCGGCACCAGGCCTGTGGATTTAGAGACAGAGGTATGACACTTTTCGCTGGCAATAAGAAATGACAGCCTAAGTAGACTTGGAAGTCTGGCTTCTTGGCATCTGTGAGTCAGTGATATCCTGGCTGCCACCTCCAGCTCCGGCCGAGGTTTGCAAGTGTCACACACTGGGAGCTGGGTCACGTCCGCCTTCCCCGGCCACTGTGGATGTCCAGGGGCCCACGTTTAGCCGAGGCTCCAGCTGAGTCATGTCACGTATGCACTTTCATAGAGAGGATACAGGGAGGTCTGTCCTGGACTCCTTGGTGGGCTGCCGTGATGCTCTCGGCCAAAGCTGAGCCAAGGGGAGGGCTGAAGTGAGGAAACCCTGACCTTGTGCCCATCTCGGGACCCCTGTGACACCAGATGCCCCTTCTCTGGCTCCTCCCAGGGGAGCCTGCAGCGCCCCGCACGTTGGAGAACCACCTTCTACTGTGGCCCCTTGAGGCGAATCACAGAGACTGTAGGAACAAGATGGAAGGGCGGACTGAACACAGAACATTTATGTTCATTGTAAGGGAGGTGATTTTCCCGTCAAGCCCCATCAACATGGAATATACCCCATCATCTTGGCCAAAAGGCTTTTCCTGAAGCAGGACCACTGCTGGAGGTCAGCCTCAGACTAGCCAGGTGATGCTCCCTGGGGACTTGGGCTGACCCGATTGGAGCAGGTCCCCCACAGACCGCAGACCCCACCTTCAGTTATCAGGACTGTGCAGTGGGCATCTTTCAAATATCCGCTGCCTCATCTGTTAGCTTTAGAAGACACCACAGCGATACAGGTGGCTGGCCGAGGGAGAGGGGACGCTGGGACACGGGCCGGACGCCACTGAGCTCCGGGTTCTTTCCCTCCGACTCCAGCGACGGGCACCACGCGGGTCCCAGTGTCACCCCTGCCCCTTCTCTTGGCACCAGACCCAGGGGTCGGGCTGCCTGTGCTTTCTACCAGTCACCATTCCAAGCCAGCTTTGCAAAATAATAGCTCACCAGCCAGGTGTTTTCCCAAATCACAAAGTCCTCACATCCCAGGAGCCACAGCCTGTGAACACGAAGGGCTGAGAAGACCCCGGCCCAGCCCCACTGCTGGCTGGGCGCCCCGTGCTCCTTGGGCCCCTGCATGTGTGGGCTTCTCATCCAGATCTCGGGGTCCTGCTCCTGAGGGGGCCTGGCCTTCGCTGGGCTGGGCTGACGGAAATGGATTGGCAGGGCAGGCTCCACTTTAGCTGAGTGGACTGATGGAAGGGGGTCGGCAGGGCAGGCTCCAAGCAGCCCCATAACCTCCCTTCTGCACCCCAGACCCCTGCTGACCGGGCCTGGGCCGGGGTCTGCCCTCCGTGTCCAGCGCCACGGCCACTGCAGGCTGCGTCTGCCCCCTGGTGGTGCCCGGTGGCACTGCACAGAGATCCTCCCTCCACCCTCAGCCCTCAGAGCCTGCCTCCCCCAGGGCACCTTGTGAGGATTCCCAGGGAGGCGACCGCAGCGCCTCTTACACCAGTTCAGAGCACAGCAGCACAAAACCTCTGGGTCTACTTAACTGAAAAAAGCAAAACCGTTTTCCATATTATCAACTTAATGCCAAGTAGCTGGCTTAAAACTCAGCGTTCAGAAAACGAAGATCATGGCATCCGGTCCCATTACTTCATGGCAAATAGATGGGGAAACAATGGAAACAGTGAGAGACTTTATTTTGGGGGGCTCCAAAATCACTACAGATGGTGACTGCAGCCATGAAATTAAAAGACGTTTGCTCCTTGGAAGAAAAGCTATGACCAACCTAGACAGTGTATTAAAAAGCACAGAGACATTACTTTACCAACAAAGGTCCATCTAGTCAAGGCTATAGTTTTTCCAGTAGTCATGTATGGATGTGAGAGTTGGACTATAAACAAAGCTGAGTGCTGAAGCATTGATGCTTTTGAACTGTGGTGTTGGCGAAGACTCTTGAGAGTCCCTTGGACTGCAAGGAGATCAAGCAAGTCCATCCTAAAGGAAATCAGTCCTGAATATTCATTGGAAGGACTGATGCTGAAGCTGAAACTCCAATACTTTGGCCACCTAATGTGAAGAACTGACTCATTCGAAAAGACCCTGATGCTGGGAAAGATTGAAGGCAGGAGGAGAAGGAGGCAACAGAGGATGAGATGGTTGGATGGCATCACCGACACAATGGACACGGGTTTGAGTGGACTCTGGGAGTTGGTGATGGACAGGGAGGCCTGGTGTGCTGCAGTCCATGGGGTCACAAAGAGTCGGACACGACTGAGAGACTGAACAACAACAATTAAACAGATGGTTACTGGAAAGATACAGCTTATGGGACTTCCCTGGTGGTCCAATGGCTAAGACTCCGGGCTCCCAATGCAGGGGCCTGAGTTCCATCCCTGGTCAGGGGACTAGATCCCACATGCTGCAACTAAGATTCTGGTGCAGCCAAGTAGATAAATAAATAAAAATATTTTTTAAAAGATATAGCTTATACTTACATTCATCTTCTCATTGCATTGAAAATAGGTTTACCATGTTAATACACAAATTGCATAGTCATAATATTAATGGTTCAGTTACACATACTATATAAAGCAAAGAGAAGTGAAAGTGTTAGTCACTCAGTTGTGTCCAACTCTTTGTGACACCATGGACTGTATGCTGCCAGCCTCCTCTGTCCATGGGATTTTCCAGGCGAGAGTACTGGAGTGGGTGGCCTTTCCATTTCTCCAGCGAATCTTTCTGACCAAGGATCAAACCCAGGTCTCCTGCATTGCAGGTAGGTTCTTTACCATCTGAGCCACCAGGGAAGTCCTATAAAGCAAATGCTGATATTAATTAATATAAAGCAAGTGCTGATACTAATTTTAAATTGTAGGAAAGCAAAACTGCCACAACACAGAAGGTGAAGGTTCACGTGTCTTTGTTCGAGGAATGACGGACACGAGGCGCTTGCGTGCAATGCGGTCTTCTGTTTCGAGTGCACCCCCTCGGGAGGGCCAGGAGGTGGGGCTTCCCTCCAGGATGGGGAGCCACCTGCCCCAACTTCCGGCTCTGGCGGGGTGAGGGGCTTCTGCACCTGCGGGCCCCTTCCGGCTGTAGTGGGGGCGCTGGGAGAGCGGAGAGCTGCAGAGAGAGGAAGGAGCCCTCCTGGGCTTTGCAAGCGCAACAAGGAGCTGCTCTAAACATGTCTCTTCATTGACATGCCTGAGGAAGCAAGCCTTGGGCGCACTCATTCGCTCAGGGAGGACCCTGGGGGCCCCTCGCGGGCCGGGAGGGCAGCTGGAGCCCAGAGCGGGCAGAGCGGTCTCTCCTCTTGCACAGTGTGGGGACCGGGGGGCCGTGGATCGACGGCACACGGATGCAGGAACGGTAGCCGTGGGGACTGGCAGGTGGAGAAATGTCCCCGTCGGGGACAGACCTGCAGGCCGGGAGGACTCAGCCGGGGAAGATGGGGTGCGTGTCCAGGTGGGGGACGTTATGCCATGCCTGGGGCAGGGAAGACACAGGGCAGAGTTGGACACGGGCTTCCTCGCACAGCCGGGAGGCGCTCTGGCTGCCCAGGAGAACCCTTGCCCACCTCTCACCCCGCAGCCACGGACCGAGAAAAGCAGGCAGCGGGAGATGATGGGGCGGGCTGGGGGTCTCGGGAAGAGAGGGGTGCGGGAGATGACGGGGTGGGCTGGGGGTCTCAGGGGAAGAGCGGGCGGGGGTGGTGATGGGAAGGGTGCGGGAGATGATGGGGCGGGCTGCGGGTCTTGGGAATAGAGGGGCGGGGCGGTGATGGGAAGGGTGCGGCAGGCAGGCCGCAGTGCCTGTGTCGGCTCTCAGCGTCCCTCTCCGTGGACACTCTGGCACCGCCTGACGCAATCCCCATGCAGCTGGCAGGGGGTCGCTTGGCGGCCCCGTTCCCATTTCCTGCTGCTGCTGTCTCCTCAGCCCGGGTGCTGGCTCAAGCGCACAGGGGACCGGAGGGGACCCGCACCCTCTGCGTCTCTGTGGCTGTCCCCGGGAGCCCGTCTGCTGACTCCAGCAAGCCCCTGGGGAGGGCCTCCGGTGCTCCCAGGCCAGGCTCACAGCTCATCTGAAGTTGACCTCTGACCTGCGTGAGAGGCCAGGTTTGGGAGCCGCTGTGCTCGGGCGGCCTCCCCAGGGGGCCCGCATGTCCCTGCCTCCAGGACAGCTCACCACCCCCATCATCACCACCGCTAGGAAGAGGTGCTCGGCGCGCTGGGAATGAAAGCCTGTGAGCAACTCCTGTTCTCTGGTTCTCCTTTAAACTCAAAGAGGAGGGACACAGGCTGGCATCCTTTCTCTCCTGGAAAGAGTGGGAACAGGGTCGGTCACAGTTGCCGGCAGATAACTGCACCCCGTTTCCTACACCCAGGTCTCAGAGCTCTCTCTCTCACAAAACATTTGTGACTCCAACTCCCTTTGTGTGGCAGTTGCCAGAACCTTGCAGAAGTATGTGAAGAGGAGTTGCAAAATACTTGGAGATTCACCATGAGCCAGCAAGTCTGCAAATAATTTTCAAGATGAAAAATGAAAATAATAATACTTTTTTGAGTAGGGGTGCGATTTGACTTAAGTATGATTCTCGTGAGATCAGGCGTTCACCTAGAGGCTCCAATTAACAGCAGCGTTGGTAATGTGCCCGGGCTGGGGCTAATCTGGATGCCCGGATGGCACAGACTCGGTGAAGGCGTTAGTGACGTTAAAGACCTGCTCAGTCTCCCCGGGGCGTGTGGGCATGCGTCACCCGGATGGTTCCCAGCCCCGGATGGAAGATGCGGGGGAAAAGGTGTCGCGAGCCATCACAGAGGTGGTTGAACTGAAGCCCGTGAGGAAAGAAAGGTGCAGAGGAAGCCCGAGTCAGGATCCTCGTCTCCCCCCAACCCCTGAGCTCCCCAGGACAGAGCCAGGACCCGGTCACACACAAGAAGCCGGGGCAGAGGGAGCCGTGGAGAACAGTGGTCCCAACCTTGGTGTCACACTTGTAAGTTTGGTGAGTTTCGTGGCCTTCTGATAACGAAGCCACACTCCAGACCAAACAGACCAGCACCTCGGCCGGGGTCCTGCACCAGCATTCGTGAAGTCCCCCGGGGATCCAGCGCAGCCGGGGCTGAAACAAGCTCAGCGACCTCTCAGGAACTGCTTCCTCCAGCGGTCAGTGTCTGGGGGCTTCTCAGACCTGCTTTTCTCTGCGGCGTGAGAGTATCAGCCCCACGGCAGCTTCTGCAGCCCAGCCTGCCTGCGCCCCGTCGGGGTCCACCCTCCGCTCCCCACACGGCCTCACATCTGAGGGCCCTGGGGCGTCGTGACGCATCAGTTCTCATTCCAGACTCTGTCTTACTTCTCCCCTGTCCTGCCCACCGCCCCGTGGTCATGCTCATCCCGGGACCACCTTCACTGGGGGCCCAGGCAGTCCTTTGCCAGATGCAAGACTGGCGTTCTTCGTTTGTGCCTCGTGGCACAGCCAAGCCCAGTTACAGAGGTGAACATGGGCCATGAAGCCTTGAGGCCAAAAAGAACGCAGTCACAAGGAGACCGTGACGTCTGACCGTCCGCTGGCCCCACTCCGGGCCCGCAGGGGCCACCTGCTGACTGCGATCATCCCACTCCGGGCCTACTGTCCAGGCCTGGAGCCCCAACAGCCCCGGAAAAGAACTGGATCTTCTCTGTTCTCCCTCCTGAGGCCTACGCTGTCTCCCTGTCTCTGGCCCAAAGCAGAGAAAACAAAGGTCCCTGATAAGCCCTCTCCCAGGACAGAGCCAGTCTTTGCTGTCATCCGACACAGGGTCACCATTTCAGGCTGAGGCTCTACCTTCGGGAACGTCTCAGGGCCCTGAGTTCCTCAAGGAAGAAGCGGGTGCTTGCTTATGAAGGGGATTAAAGCCACCCACCAGAAAGGCCCTTCAGGAGAGACGAGAGTCTTCCACAGGGCAGGCTCTGGCTTGGCGGGGACTGACCGCACCCTCCTGCCCCTGCCCGTGGTCCTCGCTGGCGGCATCCACACCAGGGGCATCTCAGCACAGAGCTCTGTCCATCAGGTTTAAGGAGGACCTGCCCGCAGAGAGCAGGGACCCAGCCGCGGACACCTCCTTGCCACGCAGCCCAGGGATCACCTGTGACGGCGCCTCTTCCAGGCCCTTCTCTGCCACATGCCCGCCTGCAGGGGTCCTCCCCATCCCTGGATTCACCTCACACAATCCAAGTGGGCCCATCTGAATCCAAGGCCCAAGCCGCGGGCAGGGAGATGCCTGCTTCCGAAGGCCTGGGGAGACCTCCCAAGGGGGAGCCCCGCACATGGGAGCAGATGCACGCAGCTCCTGCTTTGCCCTCCTGGGCGTGGAAGAGTCCAGGCCAAGTCCCACGTCAGCCGGTGAGCTGCATAGAAGGGTCGTGATGTGACCGCAGAGGCTCTGCCCCGCTGAGTGTGCAAGCTGCCCTGGTGCAGATTCTTCTCTGTTGATAGGCCTATTCCTCGCTCACCTGACTCCCCTCCCCAGGCTCCGGAGAACACCCTCCTTCTGCCCTAGAGGCTCGGGAGGGAAGACGTCCAGGCCGCCTCCCAGGCCCAGCCCCAGGATCCGTGCTGAGGACCCCTCCCAGGACCAGCCCCGGGATCCGTGCTGAGGACCCCTCCCAGGACCAGCCCTGGGATCCGTGCTGAGGACCCCTCCCAGGATGCGGAGGGGTCCTGTTGGGCCTGCTCCACAGTCTCCTTCTCCCGGATCCAGCTAGACCTGTATGCACCCCAAGGCTCCTATCTAACATGGGCTTGCATCTCCTGGCTCAGGGCTCAGCTCCCAACCCTGGGATCCAGGGCCCAGGACCACCCCCAGGAGCACCTCTGGAAGTCATTCCCCAGATGTGACTATGTTTCAAGTGTCCACTGTTTTCCCGTGTGTTTTTAGCTCGGTTGTTTCCAGGGCAGCGCCCAGTCGTCCCCCTGTGCGGCTTCTACTAGTTGTGATTATAAACCGCGCCGCAGCGGACACCCCCTTCCCGCAGCGACGGTGCGGCCCCTCCTCCATGGTGACAGCCTTGAACGTGTCTACTGTGTCCCTCTGACTCACCGGTCGCCTTGTGAAGATGACAGGGCAGTGGGGGTCTGAGGAGACCCTCTCCCTGGCCCAGTGTACCCTGGACACTGGTCTGAGTGCCCAGCTCTGCCAGCCCTGGGCTCTCAGCCATGTGAACTGTGCAGGGGACCAGGGGCTGTCCAGCCCTGACGGCCACCCCTCCCACTGGTCTGAGCCCAGCACAGGGCTGTCCGCCCACAGCCGGACAGCTTTCATGGAAGCCAGACTGTTTTCAACACCACCAAGTACCTTAAACAAAGCCCGATTTCACATGCCAGAACTATGTTCACAAACAAAACATATTTTTATTACATAAATAGAGAGCGTGTTCCAGAAAGTGTCAGGCTTGTCATCACCAACACCTGGATCCCATTTCCAATATTGGCTAAAATTTGAACCATCAACTTTGAGAATGAAAAAAAGCTTTATTTTTTTTTTTTACCCTTGATCGTCCTCAAAGAATGTCTTTTAACAGTACGCACATTTAGAAACATGCTTCTAAATCCTGGATCTTGAACAATAAAGTGCTTTTTGAAAGCACATGAGGACCCAAGGAACGCTCTCTCCACCCGCCCCACTCTCCATATATATATATATATAATTTACTATTAAAATGTGGTCTTGATATGTGCATGATTCCCAGGTGGCTCAGTGGTGAAGAATCTGCCTGCCAATGTAGGAGACACAAGAGACCCAGGTTCAGTCCCAGGGTCAGGAAGATCCCTTGGAGAAGCAAATGGCAACCCACTCCAGTATTCTTGCCTGGGAAACCCCAGGGACAGAGGAGCCTGGTGGGCTACATACAGTCCATGGGGCTGCAAAGAGTCGGAAACGGCTGAGCAGCTGAGCATGCACAGTGGTTTGTGCACATTTTATGTGTAAAATGTGCATATAGGAGCATACCGACCCCGCTGTTTTCATGCGAGTGATATGAACTGGTAGCCTTGGCTTTCTAATCGGCAATGTCTGCGATTTTCTTAAATGACCCTGGAGACACAGGGACAGTTGTGAGGTGGACACAGTGCTCTGCAAGCTCGCGGATGGGAGTGTGCTGGTGTCACCAACCCACCGGAAAAGGCTGAGACAGAGGTTCCTCTTTATTAATAGAAAAGGGAACTGATTCCTGACACTCTCATCCTCCCAGACACCAGGAGTAGAACTGAGACCCCTCAGGCCAGGTCTCGGGAGCTGAGCCCTGAACAGGCAGCTACAGCCCGTGTTAGATATGAGCCTTGGGGCGCACGCAGGTCTGGCTGGATCCAGGAGAAGGAGACTGTGCGGCCGGACCAGTCATCAGAGATCGAGCGACCTCTCTCGCAGGACACACAGTGCCTCTGCTCAGGAACCACCGAGATGTTAGTGAGTGCAGGGGCGCTGGACTCGGTGGAGCCCAAACCCAGTCCCCACGGGGTCTTCACACACCCTGGGTCTGAGGCCACGCCTGGCTGCGTGAGCAGCATCTCCAGGTGCAGAGCATCAATCTCCTGTTCCTAAACCGTGTGACAGCCAGGCCTGGGGCCCCAGGGGAAGCCCCAGCTTAACAGCACCTTATAAATCACCCTCCAACTCCTCTCCCCAGTACCTTGATGAAGCGCCAAGACCAGATGTCCAGGCCTCAGGAAGATAGCCCTGGCGGGCCACTGCCTGGCTGGGGAAGGCAGAGGGGATGTGCGTGTGCTTGTCTGTGAGTGTGTGTTTATGTGAGTGTAATTGTTTGTGGGCACATGTCCGTGTGAGTGTGTGTCCATGTGAGTGTGTGTCTAGGTGAGTGTGTGTCTATGTCAGTGTGCTTGTCTGTGAGTGTGCGTTCATGTGAGTGTGTGTCCATGTGAGTGTGATTGTGAGTGCGGTCCATGTGAGTGTGTGTCTAGGTGAGTGTGTGTCTGTGAGTGTGTGTCTATGTCAGTGTGCTTGTCTGTGAGTGTGCATCCATGTGAGTGTGATTGTGAGTGCGGTCCATGTGAGTGTGTGTCTAGGTGAGTGTGATTGTCTGTGAGTGTGCGTCCATGTGAGTGTGTCTATGTGAGTGTGTCTACGTGAGTATGCCTCTATATGAATGTGTGTCTATATGAGTGTATGTCTATGGGAGTGTGCATCTATGTGAGTGTGTCTGTGAGTGTGCTTGTCTGTAAGTGTGCCTCTAGGTGAGTGTGTGTCTATGTGAGTGTGCATCTTTGTGAGTGTGCTTGTCTGTGTGTGCGTCTATGGGAGTGTGCGTCTTTGTGAGTGTGCTTGTCTGTGTGTGCGTCTATGGGAGTGTGCGTCTATGGGAGTGTGTCTATGGGAGTGTGGGGGTGTTATATGAGTGCATGTGGGTCTACAAGTGTGTGTGTCTACATGCATTCTCCCACACACACACATTCCACAATATTTTCAAAAGAAATCAGTGGAAAAATAAACCAAAACTTTAAGGGAAAGAACGTTATCTTTATGTAGCGGGATATAAGAGGTCTGGGTGAACATCCCCTGTCTTATAGTTTATGGTGGGAACTATATAAACTTTTACATATAAAATCAAATCAAAGAGAAATCAGCAGACCCCAAAATTAACAACAAGTGAAACTGATTATATAGCCAATTGGTGTCATAAACATGGAAAAAGCTACCATTGGTAACGTTAGTTTTTCTAGCGACTGTATCGACATATAACTGATCTATATTAAGCTGCACTCACACAACTGAATGAGCTTTGACGTATGGACCCGCCCATGAAGCCGTCATTGCAGTGAAGATGCTGACCGTGCGCCCTCAAACGTCTCTCCCGCGGCAGTTCCAGAGAAGGGCCAGAACCGCACCCCGGGAGGACCCCAAGGCCGGGCTCGCCCCCAGGCTCAGATCGTCGCCTGATCTGCGGGCGTCTGACCGGAGCGAAGGAGGCCGCGTGCTGAGGTTGGAGGGGGCGCGTGGGGGGGCGTCCCATCCCCGGGGGGACGGAGCAGGGCTGGGGCAGGAGCTGCAGACGATGGCCTCCCAGAAGCCTCCAGAGCCTGGCGCTCGGAGTGACTTCCCGAGGGCGGTGAAGAGTGGACCCTGACCTACCTCGGGCGTCCTCTGGAAGGGACGAGACCCCGGTACCTTCAAGACATGCTCTGCTTACGGAAGACCCCGGACGAGGCTCGGTAACCAGCTGAGCCGCGTGCCTCCCGCCTGGACCTCGCTCTCCAGGGAAGGTGCCGCGCTAGAGCCGAGGGCGGACGGGACGGGGAGGAGCCGGTGGCGGCGTGTGCTAACACGGTCACTGCTCAGAGCGTCCCTCTGGGGCGGACACCCGTGGCTCTGCTCAGAGCGTCCCTCTGGGGCGGACACCCGTGGCTCTCCCTGCGCTGTCCGGAGTCGGGGCGGGGCTGCTAAGCCCGCCTCTGAAGCGCAGCCCGAGCCTCTACCTGCAGGAAGGACGGAGCCCCGGGCTCCTGGGGGACACACCGGGCCGGGCCAGGAGCGGAGGAAGGACTCCGGCAGGTGCGGCCAGCAGGCGGCGGCCCCTCACTCGCCACCCGGAGGCCGACTGTCTCGAGCCGTGGACCTTCGCGGTTTGGGGTTCACTGGGAGCCCCGGTTTGCAGAAGGAAGTGGGGCTCTTCCGTGGAGTCCGGCAGCCTCCCGCGTGACCACCAGGGGGCGCCCTGCCCACATGGAGGGGAGCCCTCCTGGCAGGGCGAGGCTCGTCCCCGAATCAAGACTCAGCCTCGCGTCATCTCAGGCCCATCTCCAGGTGCTTGCAGCTCCCATGCCCTCGGACTTTCACAGCGAGCCTGTTGGGGAGGCGGCGTGGGGGGCTTGTCCTTAAGTCTACGGTCTTGCCGTCCCCTCTCCATCAGAAGGCAGCAGGAGCATCCCTGCAGAGGGGAGGATGAGTCCTGGGCACCAGCTCCTGACCCTGGGGGACCCAGGGTGAGAGTCCTGGGCTGTCTCCGTGCCATCTCAGGCCCCTCACTGAAGCCTGGTGTTCCAGACAGAGTGTCAGCACACGGTCTGAGCCCAGGACCTCAGCTGTCAGCCTTCAGGAGAGGGAGACATCAAAAACGCCCAGAAACCCCCGGGGCTGGAGATCAGCCACCTTCATTCTGCAGCCCTGCTGGTCCTAATGGACGAGCTTCAACAACCTGGCTTGGGAGGTGGCCTGAGGACTCCCTGCAAAGGCCTCAGAAATGTTGATGTCCTTTCACCTATTAGATCCACTTTGAAGAATCTAGCCCAAGAAAAAAGCCCTAACTGTGGAAAATTATACATATTAGTATTCATCAAAGGGCCGTTTTCAACAGAAGTAGTTAAAATAATCCCTTGCATATGTGCTAAGTTGTTTCAGTCATGTCCAACTCTTACAACCCTTGGACCATAGCCCGTCAGGCTCCTCTGCCCATGGGATTCTCCAGGCAGGAATACTGGGAGTGGGTCGCCATGCCCTCCTCCAGGGGATCTTCCCAATCTAGGGACTGAACCCACATCTTTTATGTCTCCTGCATAAGCAGGGGCTTCCTTACCACTCACACCACCTAGGAAGCCCAAAATAACCCTTTAGAAGCCTTAAAAAAGGGGTGAACCTCATCCCTCCACACAATAGAATAATGTGCCGACATATAGGTATGGTTCCATATTATATGGAACTTCCCTGATAGCTCAGCTGGTAAAGAATCCACCTGCAACACAGGAGACTCTGGTTCGATCCCTGGGTTGGGAAGATCCCCTGAAGAAGGGAAAGGTTACCCACTCCAGTATTCTTGGGCTTCTCTGGTGGCTCAGCTGGTAAAGAATCCACCTCCAATGTGTTTGGTCTCTGGGTTGGGAAGATCCCCTGGAGAAGGGAAAGGCTACCCACTGCAGTATTCTGGCCTGGAGAATATTCCATGGACTGTGTAGTCTATGGGGTCACAAAGAGTCGGACACGACTGATCAACTTTCACTTTCAGAATGTTTCAGGTTGTATTTGCAGTTATGACAAATACAGGTGTAGTTTAGGATAAGATAGAAGAGATTAAACCGAGATATTAGTGCAGTCGTGTTCCAATAATGAAAGTCTAACTCTTCTCTTTTGAGCTTCCTAAATTTGATGTGATATGTGATTTTATTTCATGATGAAAAATTTATAGAATTCACTTTTTTAAAAATTAAATGCATTTTAGATTATATCATTATGAGAAGGTTGAAACAGAAAGCCAAAACCTACCAAGACCATGTTTGCACCTCCAATTTGGCTTGAGAAAAAGTCCTTACAAGAGGTGGCAATGCGCAGCTTGACAGCCGTGGCGAGTGACAGGGTGAGGGTCCCAGCCCTCAGTCGAGGCATGAGCGTGGGACCATCCCTCGTCAGCCCTTCCCATCCACTATTCCATTCAAAAGTGCGTTAACCCCCAGGGGCTTTCCTGGTGGATCAGACGGTCAGGAATCTGCCTGCAATGCAGGAGATGGGGGTTCGACTCCTGGGTCTGGAAGATCCCCTGGAGAAGGAAATAGCAACTCGCTCCAGTATTCTTTCCGGGGAAGTCCCATGGACAGAGGAGCCTGGGGGTCTACAGTCTATGATGTCACAAAAAGTCAGACACAACTGAGCAACTAACACGTTCACTTTGCAACCAAACACAATGAATTTTCAGAGCAATTTGTCACTGAATAGATTTACTTACAAGCAAGAATTCCTATGGGTGGGTTAACTGTGCCCTTGGCCCTCTAGAGCCCCAGGAGCTGCGTGCTGGGGGCCATGCCCCTCCCTGCCTCTGTCCTGCTTGACCTCAGCTCCCCACCCCAGGGTCAGCAGCCGGCTCACAGCTGTGTCTGTTCAGCCTGTGAGCCCCAGAGTGGTTTTTACATCTTTAAGGGGCTGAAAAACAATCAAAAGAGAATATTTTATGACATGTGAAAAGCAGATGAAAGTCAAATGTCTGAGTGCATAAATCAAGTTTTTAGTTCATCAGTAAAATGGTGGAAATCTGCTTTCTCCGCAGTCACCCGAGCACCAGCAGGAGACGCGTGGTTTGTGTCTTGTCCACGAAGCTTGGGGCACTGTCTCTGACCCTGGTGGCCTGTGTGCCCAGTCCTGTTCTAGAAGGGGAGCTTGCCACACCCCCCAGACAGGCCACCGCCCTTCCCCTGGGATGGGCCCCTGACCGGAGGGTGGGGTGCGTCACCGTGGAGACACGTGGACTGTTGCTATTCAGCCTTTGGCCAAGGGGCCCAGGACTCCACAGGCCCATCGCTTCCTCCTGGGCCAGTGCTGGTTCCGCCCGTTACCTAAGGGAGGGATGAGATAGCTCTGGTTCCGCCCGTTACCTAAGGGAGCGGCTCTGGGCAGGGCCTGTTTTTCTTCATGAGCAGGGTGCGCAGTGGAGTGCACTGGCCAGGGCCGGGCGGGGACTCCAGAGAAACAAGCCAGATGGACACGCGCGAAGCTGCTGTCCTGTCCTCTGGGTGAGCCCCTCCCGGCACAGCTCGGACAGAAGCAGAAGAGGGCTCAGCACTGCCCTGGGGCCACGCGGCTGCAGTGGGATGACGTCTGTGACCACATCTAACCCTGTGCTGGGCTGTGTTTTGTCTTATTTTCCCAGTTGTCAGGAAAAACAAAAAATAATAATTGTCTCAAGTTGGATTCTTCTCCCATAACTTTTCCCATAAACTCTTGGCACGTGCTATCACCTGACACTGGTTGTTCGGTCGCTCAGTCGTGCCCGACTCTCTGCGACCCCGTGGACTGCAGCGCACCAGGCTTCCCTGTCCTTCTCCACCTCCCAGAGCTTGCTCAAGCTCATGTCCAACAAGTCGGTGATGCCATCCAACCATCTCATCCTCTGTCCTCTCCTTCTTCTCCTGCCTCCAATCTTTCCCAGCATCAGGGTCTTTTCCAATGAGTCAGCTCTTCACATCAGGTGGCCAAAGTACTGGAGCTTCAGCTTCAGCATCAGTCCTTCCAAAGAATATTCAGGGTTGACTTCATTTGGGATTGACTGGTTTGACCTCGTTGCTGTTCAAGGGACTCTCAAGGGACCTGCCCCTGCAGCCTCCCCCCAAAGTGGGGCCCCCACCATGGAGGACAGGGAGCCCCCTCCATCCCAGGAGACCCCAGGGTGTGACCCTCTGGCCTGCTGAGCCAGCTTTTGTGCCAAAACACCAGCCAAGCGGCTGGAACTCAGGCTACAGTGTCCTTGAAGGTCCTGGGAGCCAACAGGAGCAGACAGGAGGAGCCTCCCCTGGAAGGATAGGTTCCCACCTCAGCCCTTTCCTCAGAGATCAAAGAGGCTGAAGTTCACGGTCAATAGTCAGTGAGCGTGGGGTGAGCAGCTCACCTGGCGACGTCCAAGGACGGGGTCACAGCATCCAAGGACGGGGTCACAGCGCAGAGACAGGTGTCAGGTCTGAGGAGGCCAAGGGCAGGGTCACAGCGCAGAGAGTCAGGTGTCAGGTCTGAGGAGGATGCGATTTTAAGAAGTGTTTTTGTTTTTTTTTTTAAGAAATGAAAGATGGAGATCGTGAGGAAAGAAAATACAGCTGTCAGAACTGACAGGTTGGATCTTCTCAAGAACCAAAGAAAACATCCAAACTGTCGTACGTGCCTGAAATTAGCAATTGAAGGTGCAGTTGGCGCAGCATGTCGGGCGCCTGGAGAACGACCTGATGAGCTCAGAACCACCTTCTCAGGTGCACTGGGCCCCACTTCAGGTCAAGTCTCAAGTCACGGAAAGATGAGTACACTCGGCTGCATTCAACAAAGAGCTTCTGCTGCTCAAAATACGGTGTGCAGAGATGGAAAGGGAAGGAAAATCCAACTACAAGCCTGAAGTTCTTGGCAACCCACATACAACTCAGGGCTGGCCACTAGAACAGAGAAAGACCTGGGACGTCAAATAGACAAAGACAAGCAACCCTCAGAGACACTGGCGACAGACAGGAGACGTGTTGCAGACGGTGAGCAGAAGATCCAAAGTGTTACTGAAGAGAAACTTCACCCATCATTAACCAGGGAGACACGGTTCAAACCGCAGGAAAATAAAATCCCACACTCAGCAAAATGGCAAAAAGTGACTGTGCTGGGGAGGACCCCTGACCACAGAACCCTCCCCGCCTGCAGGTGAGCAGGGACAGGGTCCCACACGTGGCAATAACCTGCCACATGGGTCATGGGCACTGGACGCCCGCTGCCAACCTTGCATCTGAGAAAAGCTCTTGCAGACACACCCGGAAGGCACACATGAGACATTTTCAAGCAGCATTGTCATGCGGGGGATGAGCGTGGAATGGAGAAATAAATTGTGGCTAATCAAAAATGAACTGCAGCTGTGTGGGGCAGCACAGGGAGCCCCAACAGGACATGGATGGACACCAGCCATCGCAGAGCCAGAAAAGTGAAGTCGCTCAGTCGTGTCCGGCCCTTTGCGACCCCAGAGACTGTAGCCCGCCAGGCTCCTCCGTCCATGGGATTCTCCGGGCAAGAATACTGGAGTGGGTTGCCATTTCCTTCTCCAGGGCATCTTCCCAACCCAGGGATCGAACCCGGGTCTCCTGCGTTGCATGCAGACACTCTCCCATCTGAGCCACCAGGGAAGCCCCCTGAGCCACAATCGTGGCCTTTACAGGTGTTCTCAGGGCGTCGCCTGTGTTAGCCCCCGGCTCAGCGCTGTTCTGAGAGGCACAGTCGGTGTGTTTCTCACCTGCCTCCAGACACGTGCTCACACCCCCGTGTCTCCTCCCCCAAGAGCCAGCCCTGCCCCCACCACCCTGCTCCCCTCCCTTTGGCCCTTCACGCCCGACCCACACGTGGGCTGGCGGCCTTCCATATGCAGCCAGGACAGGCCTGGGTGATGGGGAAGCCGACCCACGGGACAGCCCAGGGCGTGGTTTAAACCGCCCCTCCTGGGGCGTCTCAGTCATGAGGACAGGCTGCTGCCCAGAAATCGCATTTTGAACACATCTCCTGGCTTGCTCCCCTGCAGCCGCTCAGAGGGCTCCAGAACTGGGAACCACTGACCTAGAAACAGTGGCTGGAAGTGAAGGGCTTCCCTTCCCAGCCTCGAGCATTCGTCTGACCCCTTTCCTTCAAGAATTGAACACTATTCCTGATCATCTGCTTTCTCGGTAGTTCAGACGGTAAAGCGTCTGCCTGCAATGCAGGAGACCCAGGTTTGATCCCTGGGTTGGGAAGATCCCTTGGGGAAGGCAATGGCGACCCACTCCAGTATTCTTTCCTGCAGAATTCCATGGACCGAGGAACCTCGTAAGCTATAGTCCATGGGGTCGCAAAGAGTCGGACATGACTGAGCGACTTCACTTTCTTTCTTTCCTGACCACCTGCCACAGGCAGGAGGGCTGGGCACCCAGATAACCACTCTGACCCCAGGGTGTTAAGTGCTAGTCGCTCAGTCGTGTCCAACTCTGTGACCCTCACGGACTGTAACCCTCCAGGCTCCTCTGCCCACGGGATTTCCCAGGCAAGGATACTGGAGCGGGTCGCCACTCCTTTCTCCAGGGGAGATTCCCAACTCACATACCCCACCCGCGCTTCCTGCATTGCCGGCAGATTCTTTACCGCCTGAGCCGCCAGGGAAGCAGAGCCCTGGCCTGGGAGAAGCTGGGGCCTGGTGCAGAGGCGGAGCAGACGAGCCCCCAGGACAGCCCCCCAGCACTGGGAACCCCAGAGTGCAGGCAGCGCGCGGCCCCGCCCTCTCCAGGGCCCCTCCCGGGATGAGGCCCTCCCCCTGGGCTCCGCAGGCACCAATGTTCACGCCCCCGGGGGAGGGGGGGGTGTCCCCGTCTGTTCACGCCCCCGGGGAGGGGTCCCCCGTCTGTTCACTCCCCCAGGGGAGGGGGGGGTCCCCGTCTGTTCACACCCCCGGGGAGGGGTTCCCCGTCTGTTCACGCCCCCGGGGAGGGGTTCCCCGTCTGTTCACACCCCCGGGGAGGGGTTCCCCGTCTGTTCACGCCCCTGGGGAAGGGGTCCCCGTCTGTTCATGCCCCCGGGGAGGGGTCCACCGTCTGCTCAGGACACAGGTCCAGGTTCTCGGGTCCCTGAGCCCAGGTGGGTCTGACCTGCATGATCCTCTGGTGGCTGGAGGGCCCGCTGGGCTGTCTGGACCCCCCCAGGGGGCCGTCCTCTGCTTGGTGGGCGCCCTCCCCCCTTGAAGCCTCCTGGATGACAGGACAGCTGGTCAACATCACGACAGGAGGGGTCAGGTCGCTCAGCACCTCCACCCCCAGCCACACCTTCCCCCCTAACCCTCCCAGACAGACGTCAGCCACACCCGGCTCCGGTGTCTCCAGCTTCCTGCTTCGCACCTGCTGTCATCACAGGCCCGCCCTGCCCGGAAGGCCACCCTTATTCGGCCTTCCAGACTGAGGTGTCAGGACACTTCCTCCCCCCTCCAGCGCTGTCCCCACGCAGAGCTCTTCCCGCAGGCCCTGCGGTTCTGGGCCGAGGCTTCCTCCTCCCTTCAAGGCGCCCACGAGGGTCTCCAGGCCCCGGAGGGTGTGGAGCGGTCCGGCCTGGAGCGGGCGCTGCAGAGCCGGGGCGCAGCCGCTCCTCCCCGGGCTTCTGGCCTCAGCACCAGAGCTCGCCTGTGGTCAGTGCTCCAGGGCCCGTCGTGGCCCCTGTTTTCAGGAGGTAACATGATAAGGAGCTCTTCTAAAGCCTTTGTTCAGTCCCAGTCTCCGCAGCAGGCTCGGCCCTCGCGCCCCGTCTTCCCGTCTTCCCGGGGAAAGAGGGTCGAGTCTGTCAGAGACCCCTGGAGGGCCCGCCGCCACCACGGAGGCTGTGCGGGGCGGCTTCGGTCACCGCCACGTCACCGCCCGCACCGCTCGGGCTCCGGCCCCAGCTGCCCCTTCCTCACCCCACGTCTTCCAGGGTGGGCTTGAGGAGTCGCTCATGGAGTCACCCAAAGCCTCATCTCTAAGATCCTTCTGCTCAAATCAACTCCCCGACAAATCCCACTTGGCTTCTGCAAAGCCCATAATCCGTGTTCTGGACGTGTGGATCCCATAGCCTCCACTGACCACACAGCTCCTGTTATGTTTTCCTCTGTGTTTGCACCTGTGTTTGTGAGATAGCTTGTTAAACGTGCGGTCTGGTGACTGGCAAAGAGTAAACGTTCCCGTGATAGTGGGTGTCACGTCTCTTACCATCTAGATTTTCATCCTCTCAAGGACAGTAAAACCACCCTCTATTGTTTTAACCCGACTCTAACAGTTACTGAGGGCTTGCGAGGTGAAAGGGCCCCATGTCCATGAAACTATTTACAGCCACTCCGCAAGGCACCGAGGACCCAACATCCCACCAGCAGAGAATTTAAATCAGCACCAGTGAATGTGGCTTAACCCGTTTAGTGCCTCTGGATGGTTTGTGACAATACTGCTGCCTGAGTTCCTTTTGGACCTTAAAACGGTTTCTGCATATTCTTGCTGAGGGAGAAGGAGACCACCATCCTCAAGGACTACCCGTTCACGCCGCTTCATGCAGTTGCCTGGGGTCGGAATGTCGCCATCGCTGGCAGGTGTGGCGCTGAGGTGATGGGGCGCAGAGCTGTCGTAAATCAGGGCGCACGGGCTCTGCTCTGGCCTGTTACTCAGGCCGACGATCAACAGCTTCATCTTGAAATAGAGCCATGAGCCATGATGACGGAAACACCCTCTGAGGAGGACCTGCCCAGAGTTTCATATTTTACTTGATGAATAAACTCACACACCCTTTGCTAGAAAGCCTCTGGGTGCTTACACAACATTTTAAGACCAAACTGATAAATCCATTGGCAGTTGAACTGGCCACTAAGTCAGGCAGCCCAGGAGCTGAATCACGTCTCCCAGCGCGGCGCTCTGGGCATCCGGTCGGCGACGGCCAGGGTCACCACGCACATGGAGCGGTCACGTGAGCACCTCCCCGCCCAAGGCCCATGGTGGTCACCAGGCGGCTGGGAGCTGAGGGGCAGGGATGGGACTCGTGAGCCGGCTTCTAACCCGGGGCAGAGACCCTAACAGGGGCTCGCCCAACCCCATGCCCCTCCAGGGTCACCTGAAGGATCGCAGACAAGGCCGGTTCACAGGCCCTTCCTAGCTCAGCAGCCTGATTAAGCTGGCTGAGGGAGAGGGTGGCCCACATCAGCAGTTTTTGGAAGTGTCCCGGGAAATTCCACACACAGTCAAGAGGACAAGCCCCGGAGAAGCGGAGGGAGCTGTGAGGCTCGGCTGGGCCTGGCCTGAGAGACGCCCTGTCTTGTCGGGGTCCCAAGCAGAGCACCCAGGGTTTCCCCACAGAGAGTCCTGGGGTCCCAGCCGGTGTGTTCCCCCAATTCTCAGCCACCTGTTTCTTGAGAAGGTGGAAGTCCTGGGTCTGGTCCACCGGTTCTGACCGGGAGGTCTGACTCCCAAGCCCGTCGTTCACTCCTGCACTGACTCTGAGGTCAGACACGCGTGGCGATGCGTCAGGGCTGACACAGGCCTGGAGTCACTTACTGAAAGTCAGTGTCTTCATGGTGTCCAGGGAGGACTAGTGGACACTCCCGGGTGACTCGCAGCAACAAGCAGACTGAGCTTTACAAAACACAGTGCTTGGGGCATAGCTGTTGTTGTTTGGTTGCTAAGTCACGTCCAACTCTTTTTTGACTCCTCTTTTTTGACTCTTTTTAGCCCACCAAGTGCTTAGTAAACATATAATAAATTAAGAGAAAAATATAGTCTAAAAATTAAGAAACTATGCACAGAGTTTAGTTTCCTTTAGTTCCTTGCTTTTCAGGATTATCTAATTAATTCCTTAATTAATTTATATTTAATTAATATTTAAATATTAATTATATGTAAATTATACAATAGTATATAATATTATATATAGTATGTATATAAATAATATATAAATAATTATATTACATATATTTGTATGTAGCTGATTTCATAAAGCTATGATTTTTTAAATAATGAAGTTTTTGAAAATAATAACATTTGGTTGAGCCAGACGGTGTGGTCAAGGCCATGTGTCCACACAGCACAGACTTTCTGAGGGACAATGTTTTCACTCACGTTTTCTGTCTTTAACCTAAAGACACCCATGGAGCTGAACAAACGTGCACCTGCCGCGGAGCAGGTCACAGCAAGTGTGACGGGATGCAGGCCCGTCATCCAGCAGAGAGCACCCCGTAAACCACTGCCAGCCAGGGGAGAGTCACCTCGAGACACTGACCTCCCAAGGCTGTGGACAGGGCGGGCCCAGGAGAGCGGCGGTCCCCAGCCTGCCAGGAGGGGCAGTCAGGTGAAGGGTCCAGTGCGGGGCGGGGGGGGGGGAGCGGGGGAGGGAGAGTGGGCACCCCGCAGGAAGAAGAGTGCTTTTTCTCTCCTGGCAAGAGAGCATCGGGGGCCAGGCCTCCCCTGCAGATGGGCCCGGGGTGGACGAGGCCGGGGGGCGGCCCAGCAGGTCCAGGGAGACCGCACAAGCCAGGTGGGGGTTCATAAATAGATCCCCTTTGTCTACACACAAAGAAAGACCGAAGTACTGGCTCAGGGGTAAAGAATCCACCTGCCAATGCAGAACACATAAGAGACATGGCTTCGAACCCTGGGCCGGGAAGGTCCCCTGGAGGAGGGCATGGCAACCCGCTCCAGCTCTCTTGCCTGGAGAGTCCCACTGACAGAGGAGCCTGGCGGGCTGCAGTCCGTGGGGTCGCACGCACAGCTGACGCCTACACTGGTGGGGAAAGAAGCAGGAGTGTGGCACAGAGTTCCCAGTGCAAAGACCAGGGTGTCTGGCTCTTGTTCAGCATCACCCCAGGAGCCCTGTCTCTTCACGTCTCAGGAACATAACTGGCACCATTTCTGCCATTGGTTTGTTTAATTCCCTGCCCGGGCATCTCAGCAAACCCTGCCCAACCTTGGGGCTTGTGGACACAGAGCTTTCTAGCAGCGGTGACATCAGTGCACACAAGGTTTCTCACTCTGGAGATTTTTTTAAATCTCCTGGTCACCTATCATTTCTGTCTCTCTTTTCTTCGCAATTCTTTGCCGACTTACTGAATTTGTTTGAGTTTCCCCCTTCCCTTCATTTCCTTTATTAAAAAGTCTGCAATTTTTTTTCCTACACACTATATAAGTACTCTTTTGCCTATTTAAAACTCACTGTGTACACCAGCATGTGATCAAATTACATGATATAGTCAGTGTTCAATCTTTTTAAGCTGAAAAACTCAACTACTTTTTGTGGCTCAACCCAAAGGAAGACTCTTGTGTGATACTGTAACAGGATCTCGGAATCTGCTTGATTTTACTCCCATCCGGCTTCTGCCCGGGTAGAATTCTATTGTAAATGGGGTAGATTCTGGTCTAATCTAACGCTGAGCCTGATTAATGTTTTACACGGAAAGCGTTTAGGTCATGGCTGCCTGCAAAAGTTACGCCTTTCTTCTCAATGGTTGTTTTTCTCCCTCCCTACCCACTAAAGAACCGCTGTACGGGATTCTGACACGCTTTCTTCTCATCTGAAAGCATTTTATACCTGCCTATTTAGTTCCACTCTATTTATACTCTGAAACTATCATGGAGTTATTA
This sequence comes from Giraffa tippelskirchi, assembly GCF_054371585.1. Taxonomy (NCBI): domain Eukaryota; kingdom Metazoa; phylum Chordata; class Mammalia; order Artiodactyla; family Giraffidae; genus Giraffa; species Giraffa tippelskirchi. The sequence goes on along the minus strand of NC_137283.1, from coordinate 165,029,362 downwards.
CAAACTACATCAAAACTTTAAAGTATTTTAAACATTTATTATAAAAATATCATCTTACACGTATACCATATAATAAGGGAGGAAAAGATTCATATTTCTCCAACAGTAACCAAGATTTCCAACAAAACTTCATTTTTGAAAAAAAAAAGTCTGCATTTCTCAAAAGAAGATCCACAAGTGCCCCTCAAAGTCTCCCTTTTCGTCCTATTCTGATTTTCCTCCCAGGTAAATACAGCAGTCTCACCCTGTCAAAGCTGGACGCTTTCTAGTACTGAGTCTGGCTCCCGGGAGCCCACACACAGGCAGGGAATGCAATCAGGTTCTCCGTCCCAGGAGAAGGTGGTTTGTTTGTTGCTCAGCCTTGGCCTAAGAGACGAGCATTGTCTGAGTGGTTCCATGGCAGTTGTCATTAATTTCCTTGTGTAAACGCAGTCAGGTCTCTTAACACTCATGGTCTGAATTCCTCAGTCAGCAGGGTCACCCAGAGCTGGACTCCATCCCAGGCAGGTACAGAAGGTGGGCGGCTTCGTATGCATACAGAAGGCCTGGGCAGCTCCTCCGTCCCAGCGGGAACCTCAGGCGGTGACTGTCAGGCCTGGAGGTGGTGGCGGTGAGAATGCAGACACAGGTGACTATAAACCGGAGCCACCCCTCACTCACTGTGATCCCGGTTAGAGGGCTGTCCCTGCTTCCTGTAATTACATGATCTAACATGAGGATAACCATAAAGTGTGTCTATCCAACAATTAAACAATCGTTTCATTTAATCCCACACAAAACTGTTTACCAACCAGACGGGTACAATTATATAAACCTGCCCCAAGTTGCCTGTTTCTCGAGGGTTAAAGTGTTCCCTTCCTTTCCAGTCGTGACGGAGAGCCTGGCTGTGAGTGATGCTGTGGTTTCTGTCAAATAAAACTCGCAGGAACAGGTGTGGCGCTGTCCACTCTGCGGGCTGTGGGTGTCAGCGGGGGGTGTTTGACTCACGCTCGAGTGGACGGTCCGTGGACGCCACGCACCAGCCTCAGCCTGCACGCGACATCGCCTTGGTGAGTCTCAGCGGGCCTCTTCCCACACTTGGAAATCCCCGTCCAAAGCAGATACACCTGTAACGGATCGCCTCATCTTTTTGCCGACCACCTCAAATGTTACCGCGCTCTGACCCTCACATTAAGGGGTCCCAAGTTTGCTTTACTTTATTACTGTTGACATTCTCTGCCCATATCTTTACTACAGGGCTCTCACACACCCATAATAAATATCCCAGTTAAAGTTTTGACAAAATATTTGAACAGGAAAATACCAAAGACCTACAGATACATAAAATACATCAAAAAACGTTCAATCTCAATGTTAATCTAAGAATCATATAAAACTGGAGGAAACTTTTAATGACACCTTGTATTGGCAAGACTTTTTCAGAGGGTGGGGAAGAATTAAGCACTTTACTTCGGGATGACTTAGAGTAGAGAAAAGTAATTGATGATATAATGTCCATCAACAGAGGGTTGTAAAATACATTATTACACTGTCACAAAAGGGGATATTAGGCATGAACATAGAAAAAAGAGAAAAAAGTGTTAAGTAAGAAAGATTAGATTTGCATTAAAATTATATTTACACAGAAATCCCTGGGAAGATATATTCAAAGCTGTGCATGATGGGATGGGTTTATGACAAATGTTCTTCTGTTAATGATTTAACTATCATCACGCATTTCTTTAATAATTAGCATAACAACAGAATTATTTCCACATGTGAAGGGAAAATATTTTTAATAGCGGCTACCCAAAGGCAGGGAGAATATGGTAGCTGCCCCATGAAATTATCCCCAGACCGCTGTGTAATTAACACATTGCTGACCTACCAAAAACCCACTTGGGTGCATGGACACACGCTATAGCCTGCACCCCAGAGTCTGAGAAGTGGTGGCATGTACTAGTGACTCCTTTGTAGGACCCCCAGGAGAATTAGGACGTGTGAGCATTGGAGGACCGGATGTAAACAATTTATAATAAGCTCTGGGCAACCAACATCTGTCTGTAGCACAAAAAGCAATTAGAAATACATAAAAGGTAACACTAAGCACCATCACCCAAATGATGGATGACCCTAGATGAGAAAGTCACCTTCGGCATACCATTTACAGGTAACAACGAAGACATTAGAGTCTCCTTTACAGTGGAAAATAAAGCACAGTAAAACTGAAGTTACAAGGCAGCTTTATCTTCTCCAACTCAACTCCTCTCTACAGAAGGCTACACATTTACAGATTTAATCTTGGAACAAAAATGACTGCATTGCTAATTGACCATAAGACACAGTGTCCTTCGTTGTTTTTAACAGAGCGACACACACACAGACACACAAACACATTCTACTTGCAACGCTTACCCCCACTATGTGCCAACATGCAGTCAAAAGCACTTCGAGGCTTTCTCACCGCGTATCTGTCATCTCAGAGCTCTGATGAAACCAACACCCACCCAGGCGATCATCACGGGAGTTAGGACTGAAATATTGCTGAGATAATACTCTTAAACTGTGAATTTAAAGAAAGGGGAAAGGAGGAATTAAGACTTGACTTCACTTTTGAAATAAGAAGTCGGACCAATGACAGAACACAGTGCGATGATTTGTCTCCTTGACATGCGACTTTCACGCTGTAGAAATTCACCAAGACTGCAGACAAGTCACACCACATCAAGTCAAAACGCCCAAGTCTGGATGAGTGATGTCATCCTGTGAGGTTTATGGTGGCTTCGGGCGAAAGCCGCATGGAATGTCAGCCCTGCCGTCTCTTGCTTGCTGACTGCAAGTGTTCTCAGGCCGTGTACATCGGCACGGAGCCACCGCCCGGCATCCACATCCTGGGGAGCCCTCTGTCAGGGACGCTCACTGGAGCTTCACGCCACGGGCTGCCTGCTCGCTGCTCCATCCAGACACAGGAACGGCAGGTACTACTGTTAAATAATTAAATCCATGTTTTACAATGAAAAGTCAAACCTGAGACAATGCTCAAGGTCCTTCACGAACACCCAGCGATACTGAAAACTGGCACAAATCTGAATTCAGGCTTCTTCAGCCATCTTCTAGTTTTCCAAGACCAAGCAAAGCATCATCCTGTAACAAACCTCCACCACGACAGACGTGGGTCTCCTCAGATGAGCTACATCACCAACTGCGAGCCCAGGTGACAAGCAGAGCTCGCCGGTCCCCTCTCGTCCCAGGATCGTGCGCTGGCCCATGGTGAATGTTCTACCAGTGTCCTCGTGACCCACTGTGGCCTCAAAGGTGGACTGTGTTCACCTTTCCAAGCAGGCAGCTGGGATTGCTGGAGTCAGACATCAGTTACACAACATCTGGCATCTTCTCCTGACCCTGCAGGGGGCAACTCCCAGGGCTGTTCAGCACAGAACTGCACACAGTGGTCCAGCCCAGAACCACAGACCTGGAGCCAGTGAGGAACCTCCACCCTCTGAGCCCCAGATACACAAGGGAGCTGACCAAGCAGTCTGCTGGTGGGAGGTCACAGGTCCCAATCTTCTTTATGAGATGATCTTATAGATAAAGGGAAATCTACCTGCTGATGGACATGCTGACACAGAACCTAACTGCTTAATCCCCAACTGCCTTTGGCAAGAATATAATTATCGATTTCATATGGTTGGTTTAACATGCATAGAGACCAGTGTGTATTCGCTACAACTCTATTAACATCATTCTCTTTAATCAGAATAAATAAGCCACTATAGTCTTTATCGAGCCCTGGATAAGGAATACCTATATAGCTCTCTTCATTTTTAATATTTCTCTTAACTACTGTATGAATGCGATGATAGCTAGAGGTCTGAAGACACCACTACGTTGGTAGCTTTTCTTTTATTGGTCAAGAAGACTCATTACGTTTTTAACTTTTAAATTTAATTACTGGAGAAGACTCTTGAGAGACCCTTGGACTGCAAAGAGATCAAACCAGTCAGTCCTAAAGGAAATCAACCCTGAATGTTCATTGGAAGATGGATGGATGGAAAGACTCATGCATAGATGGAAAGACAGGTAGACAGACACATGGATGGATACATACATACATGGACGGATGGATAGACACATGCATACATAGATGGATGGATAGACAGACACACACATACATAGATGGATGGATAGACAGACACACACATACATAGATGGATGGATGCATAGCTACATAGATAGATAGATGGACAGACAGACAGATGATAGGTTTGTGAAAGGCCACGCCTTAGAATCCATCAGTTCAGTTCGGTTCAGTCACTCAGTCGTGTCCGACTCTTTGTGACCCCATGGACTGCAGCATGCCAGGCCTCCCTGTCCATCACCAACTCCTGGAGTTTACTCAAACTCATATCCATTGAGTCGGTGATGCCATCCAACCATCTCATCCTCTGTTGGCCCCTTCTCCTCCTGCCTTCAATCTTTCCCAGCATCAGGGTCTTTTCAAATGAGTCAGCTCTTCGCATCAGGTGGCCAAAGTATTGGAGTTTCAGCTTCAGTATCAGTCCTTCCAATGAACACCCAGGACTGATCTCCTTTAGGATGGACTGTTTGAATCTCCTTGCAGTCCAAGGGCCTCTCAAGAGTCTTCTCCAACACCACAGTTCAAAAGCATCAATTCTTCGGCACTCAGCTTTCTTTATAGTCCAACTCTCACATCCATACATGACCACTGGAAAAACCATAGCCTTGACTAGATGGACCTTTGTTGACAAAGTAATGTCTCTGCTTTTTAATAGGCTATGTAGGTTGGTCATAACTTTCCTTCCAAGGAGTAAGCGTCTTTGAATTTCATGGCTGCAATCACCATCTGCAGAATACATAAAGAAGGTTTAATCCAAGGGGGATTGAGTTCTTGTTGTTGTTTAGTCGCTAAGTCATGTCTGACTCTTTGTGACCCCATGGACTGTAGCATGCCAGGCTTTCCCGTCCTTCACTGTCTCCCAGAGTTTGCTCAAATTCATGTTTCCTGAGTCAGACATTAGAAAATATTAAATTTTCTTTATGTATCTCTTGAACCTTGTACATTACTTTTGTAACAAAACTCAACAATGTAAAAATGTTGTATCATATGTGGGATGATCTAGGAAAACCATGATATCATTTTTTTTCTCTCTCTCTTTTTTTTTTCCAAACCACTCCAGCTTGTGGGGTCTTAGTTCCCAGACCAGGGATCAAACCCAGGTCCTGGCAGTGAAAGCGCAGAGTCAAAATCACTGGACCGTCAGGGAATTCCCTAGTTCTAAAGTTTCCTTTCAGCTCAATGATGAACAAATTACCAAGAGTTTATTCAGCAAATGTTACTAGGCAGCTACTTGGAGCCAGGCTAGCACCTAAAATACATCAGTTTAAAAACGAAGGTCTCTGTTTTCACCCAGCTCACAGCCTAGCGGGGGAAACAAGCAGGGAACAAGGATCATAACAGAGAAGCAACTAAAGAATGTGAGAGGACAGTGTGCTGCAAAAAGTAAAAGTGGACAGTGAGCCCTGGGGCGCTGCCAGGTCAGGGCCAGCCTGACGGGAGCCTGACCTGGAAAAAGCCGTGAGGAGGGGAGGGGAGGCCACACGTGGAGGCCGAGCCTTCGGGGAGGGCCCGGCACGTGCGAAGGCCCTGGGGGACTGAGGGGCCACAGGAGACCAGGCTGGAGGGGCCGGGGCCTCGCGAGGAAGGCAGGGCTGGGCGGGGTCAGCCAGGGGAGGGCGTGTGGGGCGGCCTTCCCGCCGCCTCCTTTCTCTTCAGTCTGTGCCAGTCATTCTCTTCAACCTCCAACAGCGTGTGGGGTCGTGTGAACGTGCACGTGGATACTGGCGTATTGCACAAATAAACTGACAAACAAGAGAACAAATTAACTCCGTGGAGAAAGCCACCCAGAACCACAGCCAACGGAGGGACGACTCTTCATTTCCTTCTGCTCCACAGCGACCTTGCTGGTTTGCAGCTGCACGTTTTACTTACAAGTTTTAATTCAGTTTGTTTTTTCTTGGCATCTTATAAACATTTTCTTCACCCCTATTTAGTTACAGTTAAATGATAATCTTTAACAGCGACATAAATGTATAATCACTGAATAAGACACATAATTTCAGACCCTCCAACACTCACAAAGGAAAGGCCCGCCCCTCGGATCCGAGTTCAGTACCCCGGGGGAGGCAGGGGGTAAGGAAGGAGGTGACAGCTGACACCTGAGCCTCAGGAAACTCAGGGCAGGAGACGGAGTCCAGAGTCTGCAGCCTCGGGCCCCCACGACCCGGGCCAGGAACGTGGGAGACACTCCCAGGAGCAGTAAGGACGCACACCTCCCCTCCCTGGGCTCCTAGGACATTCAGAGGGTGAGGGGCCCTCAGGTCCTCTCATCGCATCCCGAAACCCCAGAACAGCAGAGGCTGGCGTGTAGGGGCAACTGGGCACACTGACTGCTTCATGCTACCCCGAGGTGTGCCCACCTCCAGAGGAGGAGCACTGAGGCCCAAGGCTCAGGGAGGACAGCCCAGCCTCTCTGCCCCCCGCAGCGCCAGGCCAGCACTGGGACTTCAGAGCCCTTCTCTGCCTACCCCACATGGAGGACAAACCCCACAGCTCTTCGGGGCTCTTGTTTCCTCCTGCCCCTACTTCCCCTGCTTTTCCATCCTGAAGAGTTATCAGATACGAGAGATGGATGGATCGATGGATCGATGGGTAGGTAAATAGATTAACAGGAGCTTCCCTAGTGGCTCAGTGGTGGAGAATCCACCTGCCAATGCAGGAGGCTCAGGTTCAATCCCTGATCCAGGAAGACCCCACATGCCACAAAGCAACTAAGCCCGTGCACCACAACTACCGAGTCCACGTGTCACAACTGCTGAGGCCTGCGTGCCCTAGAGCCCACACTCTGCACCGATAGAGGCCACTGCAATGAGAAACCAGCCAAGCACGCAGCTAGAGGCGTCCCCGCTCGCCGCAGCCAGAGAGAAGCCTGAGCTGCAACGAAGCCCCAGCACAGCCCAGAGCGGATAAACCAACTTTCTCAAAAACAGATGCATGGCTAGATGGTGCACAGATGAAGGGCCGGACAGACAGATGACAGACGGAGCTACTGATACAGATGAGGTGGTCGGGGGCGCAGTGTCCCTGTCAGTAAGATGGAAGGAACACGGCATGCAGCCTGATATTCCTGCCCAGAAGCACAGCCCAACCCGGGAGGAAGCCTCAGTGAGACGAAATAAAGGAGCAGCCTACAAAACGACTGGTTCTGAAAATACAGCATCTTCAAAAGTGCTAAGTGATGGGCCAAGGACACACTGGGCCCCTCTCCAGGTTGAGAGACCACCAGCATGAAAGGACGGGTAAGGGTGTTAGTCTGGAGGGGGCTGCTCTGAGCCGAAGGATGTTACGTGGGATGAAACTTGCAATGGGTCTGAAAGTTAGACGATGATTATGAGTCAGTGATAATTTCCTGATTTTAAGGACTGAATTTGGTTATTTAAGATAACAGCTTTGTGCAGGAAGCACACACTAAGACATCTGGGGCAGGCAGTATTGCACTGAGACGCGCATGTGAGAAAAAGTAAATTGTGACTTCCTTGTCTCATACAATAAACAAAAAGCCACTTTAGGTGGATTGTAGATCTAAATAAGAAAGGTAAAATATTAAAGTTTCTAGAAGTGGCTTTACATAATATCTTCAAGTTTAAATAATATCTTTGACTTTCTTGAAGCAAAAATTTCCTTAAAATGACCCAAACAGGATCAATGATAAGTAATACTACATAAAAATTAGAATTTCTGTTCCTCAAAAGACACCATTAAGTGAGTCACGGTTGGGGAGACGACAGATAATCAAAAAAGGCTCATAGCCAGTATTCCTCTCTAAATATCTCCTTGGAATGAAACGTAAAAAGAAATCATACATTCTTTTTGATTTTTGATTACGAAGAAAGTAGCATTAGGAATCGTCAATAAACTCATTTTGTAGTTTAGAAAATTGAAGGCAAAGAGCTTGGATTTGAGGTCTCTTTAGTCTCAGCCTAATGTTTTTTCCTCAATACTAGATAAGATAAATATAGATAACCAAGGGAAAAAACAAAAGAAATATAACCTGAAAAACTCAATGATACAAACTCTCAAGAAACTAGGACTCAATAAGAACTCCTTCACTCAGATAAAAGGAATCTAAGGAAAACCTACAGCCAACATTCTACTCAAGAGTTCAAGACTGAATGTCCCTCCACCTCCAAGAGCAGGAACAAGACAAAGATGCCTGTTCTCACCACTTCTATTCAACTTGTGCTAGAAGTTCCAGGCATAGTGATAAGGCAAGAAAAACAAATTAAAACCATCTAAACAGGAAAGCAAGAAGTGAAAATATCTATTTCCAGATGAGACAATTTTGTAAATTTTTAAAAATGCAAAGGAATCCACTAAAAATCCATTAAACTAATTTTAAAAATTCAGAAAGCTTGCTTGGATCAGTATACAAAAATTAATTGCTTATTTCTATACACTAGCAATGAACATTCTGAAAATGAAATTAGAGGACATTTCCATTTATAATATTTGAAAAGGAATAAAATTTGTAGAAATACATTTAACAAAAGAAGTGCAAGATTTGAACACTGAAAACTACAGAACACTGTTCATTAAAGGCCTAAACGAGAGGAAAAACCACTCACATGTATGGTTCAGAAGACTCACCCTTAACGCAGCAATGCTTCTTCAATCAATCGACAGATTCCAAGCAGTGGCCCTCAAAATTCCAGCTGCTTTCTTTGCAGAAATTGACAAGCTATGCTTAAAACTCATATGGAAGTGCAAGGAACCCTGAATAGCCAAAACAGTCTTGAAAAAGCACAGAAGCGGATGACTCACACTTCCTGAATGGAAAACTTACTACAAAGCCACGATAATCAAAGCAATGCAGAATTGGCTTAAGGACGGGCAGATACACTAGTGGGATAGAACTGAGACTCCAGGAATTGATTTTTCTGAATCAACTGATTTTCAACAAATGTCCCAAGGCAATTTAATGGGGGAAAAAATGTCCTTCTAACAAATGGTGCTGGGAAAACTGAATATTCACATGTTTAAATATGAAGTTGGACCCCTACCTCATAACATGCACAAAAATTAACTAAAACCAGACCAAAGACTTCAACATAAGGAACAAAACTATTTTTAAAATCTTAGGGAAAAAAGCACAGATATAATCCTTGACCTTGGATTCGACAGCGGTTTCTTAGAAGCGACACTGAAGGAACAGGCAACAACAGAAAGATAAGGTGTCTCTGGACTTGGTCAAAGTTAAAAGCTTTTTGCTGCCACGTCCACTATGAAGGAAGTGGAAGGACACCCTGCAGAGTGAATGAGACACTTGCAAACCGTGCCCCTGAAGTGGAAGCGTATCCAGAATACACAAAGAACCTTTACACTTCAAAGAGAAAGAGACAACCCAGTTTTCAATAAATGGGCAAAGGATCTGAACAGACGTTTTGCTCAAGACAAACAGCCAATAAGCACATGAAAAGATACTAGCATCACTTGCCATGAGGAAAATGGAAATCAAATCACAGTGCGAGACCATTCATGCTGGAACAGCCACACCGAAAAGACTGATGCTGGTGCGAGTGTGGAGCACCCGGAACCTTCAGACAGTGGTGAGTTGCTAAGTTGCTAAGTCGCTTCAGTCGTGTCCGACCCTGTGCGACCCCATAGATGGCAGCCCACCAGGCTCCCCCGTCCCTGGGATTCTCCAGGCAAGAACACTGGAGTTGCCATTTCCTTCTCCAGTGCATGAAAGTGAAAAGTGAAAGTGAAGTCACTCAGTCGTGTCCGACTCTGTGCGACCCCATGGACGGCAGCCCACCAGGCTCCGCTGTCCCTGGGATTCTCCAGGCAAGAACACTGGAGTGGGTTGCCATTGCCTTCTCCAGTGCATGAAAGGGAAAAGTGAAAGTGAAGTCGCTCAGTCGTGTCCGACTCTCAGTGACACCATGGGCTGCAGCCCACCAGGCTCCTCCGTCCATGGGATTTTCCAGGCAAGAGTACTGGAGTGGGGTGCCATTGCCTTCTCCACAGACAGTGGTGATGGGAACGAGAAATGATGGGAAGCAGCCGGGCAGTTCCTCAGAAGACTGGACACAGAAGTTACCAAGGACCCAGCAACTCTACTCTTAGGGAAACACTCAAGAGAAATGAAAACATATCTCCACACACACACAAAAGAAAAAACTTGTACATGAATGTCCATAGCAGCACTAATCAAAATAGTTACCACAAAGCGGAAAACAGCCTGTTAAGGAACAAACAGAAAAATAAAAGCAGGTCCTGCCATACAGTGGGACATTATTCACCAATAAAAAGAAAAGAAGTAATACTTGCTACAACGTGGATGAACCCTGAAAGCATGATCAGTAACAGAAGTCAGTCCTAAAAGACCATCTCTTGTTTGATTCTATTTGTATAAATTGTCCCAAACAGGCAGCTTCATGTTGGGGGTGCCTCGGGGAGAACGGGACTGCTACTGAGACAGGGCTTCTTTGGGGGAAGGAGGTAAAAACGTTATGAAGGTGATTGTGGTGCTAGACAGTTCTTGGTTGAGTATACTAAGGGACCATTGACCTGTACATTCTAAAAAAGGGAATTAAGTAGTCTGTGAATTATATCTCAGATAGTTGCATAACTTGGTGAATATGCTAAGGGACCATTGAACTGTATATGCTAAAAAGGGGAGTTATATCTCAATAAAGCTTTCATTATAATTTTTTTTAAAAAAAGGACAAGCTGAGGTTTCTAGGAAAAGGGCATCTTTTTTTTCCCCAAAGTTCTAATAAGTGTATAATGGTAACAATGGTAACAATCCTACAATGCGATACTATGCAGCAATTTGTTTTTTAAAAACTTGCTTTTAACCTGAACAAAACCTCCCACCGCCTTCGGTCTACTTTCACACCTTCCCACCGCCCGCGCGGCGGCTCTTCCCTCCGAGGCCCCCTCCGGGGTCACCGCGCGCCCTCCGGAGCGCCCGGGAGCGCGCGGCCCGGGTGCCCAGGGCGCGGGGCTCCGCCGACGGGGCGGGCCCGGGGGCGGCCGCTGTGACCCCGGGGCGGGTGTAGACGCCGCCTCCGCGGCCACCGATAGGTCCCAGCCCGCCTAGGCAGCCCGCGGGCCGGGGGCGGGGAGCGGCGGCGGCGCGGAGGCCGCGCGCACGGCCGGGCGCTCCGGAGACCGGGAACGAGGCCGGGGCGGCTCGCGGGGCCGAGCGCGGGATGTGGGCGCCAGGCGGCCCGCCGGGGCCCGCGGGCTGGGACCGCCGCCGGGTGGGCGCCAGGCTGCGCGCGGCGCTCGCGGGGCTGCACGAGCTGCGGGGGCTGCGCGCCAGGCAGCAGGCGCGCGTGTGGGGCGCGCTGGCCGGGCCGCCCCCGCCCGGGCCCGCCGGCCCCCGCGGCCCCCGGGCCCACGAGCTGCGGCTGGAGGCGGCGCTGGCGGCGCTGCAGGAGCAGCTGGTAAGGAGCGTGCGGGGGCGCGAGGGGCGCGGGGTGGGGGCGCGGGGGGCCAGAGGCGGCCGATCGAGGGGCACCCTCGGCGGCCTCGGAAGACGCAGCTCGGTCCCAACGCAGACGGACGCGGAGGCCCCACGGATGCGGGTCCTGAGAGCTGCCCGGCCTGCCCGCGCCCTGGGGCTGCGCCCGGCTCTGCCTGTCGCCCGGCGCACACAGACTTTCAGGATGAATTCCTGTGTGTTGGAGTTTCCCTCTTGTGCTGATAAGAACGCATCAAATCGGTTTGCCCTGCGGGGGCTCCTTGGGATTTCTATTCCGGGCGCCAGCGTCTCTCTGCGAAGTGGGTCGGGGGACAGCGTGCCCCGCGCGCCCCAGCTGGCCTGCGCCCAGGCTGAGCTCTGGGGTCGTGTCATTGTAACTAGACTTTGGGGGAAGCGTGGATCTGATGAGGCCTCTCCAACTTTAAAATGTAACCTGACCTACCGAAAGAGGTGTGTCCTCTGGACGGAGAGGCGGTGGAACCAAGCCACCTGGGCCGGCAGCCGGGCTCCTCCACACTCAGGGCCCTTTTGTGCCATTGAGGACACTCAGCTCACCGCCCTGTTATTGATCTGCTGTGTGATTTCACTTCATGTATTGGCATCAGCTGAAGACAGTTTTTGCAGGGTTGCAGTACTTTTTTAATGAAAAATTAGAAGGCTTCCCTGGTGGCTCAGGCAAGTAAAGAATCTTCCTGCAATGCAGGAGACTTGGGTTCAATCCCTGGTTCGGAAAGATCCCCTGGAGAAAGGAACGGCTACCCATTCCAGTATTCTTGCCTGGAGAATCCCATGGAAAGAGGAGCCTGGTGGGCGACAGTCCATGGGATCACAAGGAGTCAGATATGACTGAGTGGGCTACAGTCCATAGAAAGATGCCTATTTGAGAGTTGAGTCTATTGCTCCAAGTGGAACGTGTTTTGACTGAGAAGTTAAATCTGCTGTTTAAAGTTGCCATCTGTACAAAGCAGGCTGGATGAAGCTGCCACGTTGCTGTCAGCTTAGCGCAGTCATGTCAGTGATTTGTGAGCTGCTTCTGGGTTAGAGAATCCGGAAGCCCAGCATCTTGCGATGTCTCCCAGGACTCCTGCTGTCTCCGCACATTGTCTCCTGACAGTGCAGCCTCTCCTCTTGGGATTCCCCAGCTCCTCCATGGAGGGAAGGAGCCAGTTAGCAAGTGGGACTTTATAGGCTTTTCACCGCCCCCCCCATCTAACCCAGTCAGAGCTGCAGGTGTAGCTTCCTTGTGTGTGTGTGTGTGTGTGTGTGTGCGCGCGCGCGCACCCAGACACAGCCTCCCTGGAAGAGGCACACAAAAGCCTGCAAAGGTGCCTGCCATCCCTCGTGACGGGAAGGCGCTCTGGGGTGCCGCTCTGCATTGTTCTGCTGGGGGAGCTGGAGCACAGTTGATGATTAACTGAGCTTAAGTCATATACAAATCAGACTTGTGGGTTCTCAGCCTCTAATTACAAGTAGCCTTTTGGGAGAGAAGATCAAACCGGTTTTTTGTTGTTTTTTTTTTTAATGTGGGGACCAGAAGGAACACGCACGCTTTGTCTTGAAACTTTGTTCCTGGCACAGACTGTGTGATCAGAAGAGAAGAAGGATTGAGTACGTGTGACATCAGCCCAGCGATTAACAAGCTCACATCTTTCTTACAGGGAAAGTTTTAGGAGTGATCCCAGTTCTGTAGTGAAGGGTGCAATTGCAGGGCCTTCGCCTCCATCTCTGTCTCACACTTGGGTAACTCGCAGCTCAGGCAGGGCCCCCTGCCCCCCACCCTGGGTTAACCTGGGCAGGGGGCGCCCGTCAGGTGTGAAGACAGGAAGAACTTTTATGGGACCCGCAAGTGCGAAAGAGCTTGAGCACCTGCCTTTAGGAGCGGCCCCCACGCCAACACTGACCACGAGGAGCTGCGCCTTGTTGATTGCTGCAACTGAAGTCACAGCAGGAAGCGTGAAGTAGGTGCTTAGTGAGTCTCTGTTGGATAAATAAACGAGCTACCGTTACTGCTGATAGCAAAGGGGAAGAAGGTTTCAGTGTTTACCGTCTCCACATCCTAGACTTCCGAGCTAATGAAAGCCCCGTGACCTCTGACCCTGCCTCTGTGGCCGGCGGCGCTGCGGTCACCTGTCTGTCTTCCGGGGTCGTCCTTCCCCGACCGCGGCTGCCCTTCCCGTCTCTGTCAGGGTCAGGTTCCCAGCGGCCCTGATGGGAAGGCAGGGCCAGAAGGGCAGGCTCTGGGGACCTGCTGGGACCCCGTGGGGAGTTTCCCGCTGGTCACGCTGCCCGGACCAAGCAGCGGCAGCTCCTCCTCCCTGGCAGGCGCTGGCGTTGATCAGGAGCTGGGGGTCTGACTGCCGTCGGAGTGCAGCGTCTGGTGCTGTCCTTGGGCTGCTCTCGCGGGACATGGGCTGGCTCGAGGGGCATCCGAAGGCCGGGCCGGGCCCCCTTGTGGGGTGCTGGTGCCCATCATCCCCGAGGCTCACCTGGGACCCTGGCCTCCCGAGGGCCTCTCCTCCCACTGGGTGGGCTCTCGCGGTGCCGCGGGACTGATGCCCAAGCCGCTTCCTGTGCCTGTGCTCAGGTTCCGGGGAGAGGGCGGAGGTGTGCTAGATGCCGTCTGTGTACCCTGAATGTGGGGGCGTTTCCCCCGCTCGCCCTCTGAATCTGCCGCAGAGGTTTGAGAGGGCTGGAAAGCCAGGTTGCAGATGGGAGCGAAAGGGCCAAATGAGGAAATCAGATCCACTTCTGCAGCCTGTGAAGTCAACAGTTCAAAGACGGGGCTAAGCCAGACGTCTGGTTGTAACGACATTATCTGGGTAGAAGTTCTCAAGTGTCCATGGTCATGGAATGTTGGTCCCTGGGGAGCTTGTCAAAGCACAGGTTCCCAGGTGCGCCCTAGAGTCTCAGGTAATTGATGTGGTAGGGAGCCTGGGGGTCTAAACGGAGGCCCTCGGGGGCTCCCTGCTCCTGGGAACCCTGCTGTCTCTCCTTCACAGCAGACCCTTGCCCCTTGCCCAGGTTTGGGGATTCAGACAGAACATGCTGCCTGACCGTGAGCCAGAAGGCCTGCGGTGCGTCGGGCTCGCTGCTCTGGAGGGAGGCCGTGTGGCACCGCCGTCGCATTTACTCAGTGATGACGTTTCTGCCGCACACCTGTCTCTGCAGAAATGCATGCAAGTGCAGGGATGCTGTGTGCCTGGCTCTGCAGCGGGCCACACTCAGTGCAGATTCCCCAGGAACCTCTGACTTAGCACAGCGTTAGAGCCCACGGAGGGGCTGGTGAGCAGCAGACATAACCCCCCCGGAGGACAGAGTACGTCCGGGCTGAGACGCCCTGTCGCCGTGCGGCGGGGTGGTCCTGGGGACACGGTCATTCCCTGGAAGGTACCGGGGCCTTTCAACATTAAACAGAAACCGCCAGCCACAGGCCAGGCCGAGCACACAGTAATCTCAGAGCATTTATTCCAGCACAAACATGCCAGGGTCAGTTTTGGTAAGGGACGGGGCTGGAGAGGGAGGAAAAAGCCAGAGGGGGCCTCTTTCAGGAGGAAGGAGCTCGTGGTTGGGGAGGGAGGGGGTCTCAGCGACACGTTTAAACACTGAAGTGTGGTTGAGCAGGCAGCTGAGGCTTCCGCCGGCCCCAGGGCCTCATTTACAGGAGGAGAAAGTCTCTTGCAGTAAAAACTCCCTTTGTTTGAATCTAAGTGTTTCTCGCTTGGCTGGAGCCTGTCTTGGAGCCCGCCCCCAGCTCTCAGGTAGGGCCGTCCACCTGGGGAGGGTTTCCCTCTGTGAAAACGTTCAGGCGGGAAGCCAGGGTGCCCGGGTGGTCTCGGCGGTTCTGTGTGTAAGACTTGAATAAATTCGGGACTGCCTTTCGCAGTGTTACGCTTACAGATACTGTTCCACGAGGCTGGAGACTGTCTTGCTGCAAAATGTGGGGGTTGTTCTGAGACCCCTGCATTGGGTCCTGAGGAAAGTGGACTTGGACCGGAGGGTCCACCCACCGGGTGCTGGGCTCTCGGCCCCTAACCCGGAACAGTGTGCCGACGGCATCGTCCCATGAGGGTCAGAAGTTGCTGCCACCTGCCCCCTCTGGGACTGACTTCTCATATCACTGAAGTTGCTGAAGTCATTCCTCATTCCCTATATAATAAATAGAAACACAATTAATCACCTTCTTAAACAGGAACACCCATATAATTACACTCACTAATTATTTGCCTTGAACTTCATTGCTAATCAAAACAAGATTTAGGCAGTGAGCCTTGACAACAGGGTGAAGTTTTATCACTAAAGGAAGGACGTCAACGTTTGTGAAACACGAATGCTGTTTCACCAGCATGTGCCTCACATGTGTGTGTGTGTGTGGGTGTGTATTGTGAGCATTGACTGCATACATGTGTTGTGTGTATATTACATGATACACACACGCATGTAGTTAACATGCATAGTAACCCATCTCACAGCCAGGGAAGCCGAGGCCTGGAGTGGGACAGAGCTGGGAGGTGGACCCTGACACCAGAAGGTGCTGGGCAGCGCAGGGCACCCCGTCCTGCAGGCCCCTCCCCGCTCCCCGGAGCCCTGCAGGACCGTTCTCAGCACCTCCTGTGCAGGCCGTGTGTGGGTGTGAGTCGCTCATGTCGTGGTCCACGCGCGGGCTGGAAAAGAATTTCCAGATGTGAGGCAGAATGAGAGGAGAATGGAGTGTATTAGAGTGGGGGATGCTGTGAGAAGAGCGGGCCGGCTCGAGGGAGGGCCGGCCTTGACCAGGGGTCCTTGGGGTATCTTTATACCCAGGGTACCAGGCGCGGGATAGGGCCTCGCGGGTCATGTGCTGATCGGATGAGGCAGCTACACTGGGTTGGGAGAGGAGGGCAGGTGACTTCTCCCTGTGGGGGGGGAGGGGAGATGGGTTCTACTGCTCAGGAGGACCTGAGCTTTGCTAGCGGTCACAACACGGCGAGGGAGAGACGGTCAGAGTCTGGTTTGTTCTGTCCCTCCATCCCAAGACCCTGCTTGCTCCCTTTGTTCTGTCCTCCTTCGGACACCACAGCTCAGCTGTGTCCAGCTCTTTGTGGTCCCAGGGACTGTAGCCCGCCAGGCTCCTATGTCCAAGGGATTCTCCAGGCAAGAATACTGGAGTGGTTGCCATTCCTTCCTCCAGGGGATCTTCCTGACCCAGGGATTGAACCCGGGTCTCCTGCATGGCAGGCGATTCTTTACCAGCTGAGCCACCAGGGAGGACCACCTGTGCTGGGCAGGCTAAGGCTCTGCAGAAGGCAGGGCCCTTTTCCTCTCCTGGGGACTTTCCTGGCCCCCCAGAGAGCTGAAAGCCCAGCCCCCCTGGTGCCACGGACAGGCCGCCGTGGAGGGACGTGGTGTCACAGGCGCCAGACGCAGGGTCCACAAGGCGCGAGCCCGGGACAGCGGGCTCTTGAAGAGATGGAAAGGCCTTGAAAATACCCTCGGTGGGTCCTGCTGGAGGTGGGGGCCTCAGGCTGATTTAGATCCAAGTTCCACCCTCATAAGCTGCGTTACCCTGTCTCCTTGTAAAGGAAGATGTCTAACTGACAGTCGCTGATTACAGCGTCTGTACCTGGGAAGACGAGCCGGTGGCAGGGGCCGGGAGGCTGTGTGCAGGGTGGGGTGCGGGGCTGCAGGCCGGAGTTTGTCGTGGGGTTGGGGAGGTTGCTGCATGTGAGGCGGCTTCACAGGGCACCCCAGCCTCCTGGTCTGTACTCAGAACAGCTCTGTGCCCCGCTCTGTCCCTTCCTAGGACCGCTTGAGACGCCAGGACGTCGGCCTGCAGACCCACCTGGACCAGCTGGACCGGCAGATCAGTGAGCTGCAGCTGGATGTGCGCAGGGGCCCCGGCGAGGCCGCGGACAGCGACAGCAGGCCCAGCTCGGGTACGGCCAGCGCGGCCCGGTGAGCCCGCCGCTGCTCGGGCCCCCGGGGGTCGGGAGCCACCGCTGCACCCAGCAGAGCGCATCACAGAAGAATCTGAATACTTTCAGTGCTTGTATTTAAGTGCGATTGGGAAGAAAGGGGGCTTCCCAAGGGGCGCTTGTGGTAAACAACCCATCTGCCAGTGCAGGAGACCCAAGAGACACAGGTTCGATCCCTGAGTCGGGAAGATCCCCTGGAGGAGGGCACAGCAACCCCCTCCATGATTGTTGCCTGGAGAATCCCATGGACAGAGGTGCCTGGCAGGCTACAGTCCCTGGGGTTGCAAGGAGTCAGACACGACTTAGCGACTTAGCACGCACAGGAAAAAAGAAGAGAGAGTGTGCTGTAGACACTGTTTAGTTGGGAAAATACTGCTTTGGAGGGAAGAAATCGCATGAGTTTCTCTCCTCTCTCTGGGCTGAGGCGTATTCTGGGCTGTGTTCGGATTGAGCTGACGTGGAGGCTGTAAATAACAGCTTTTGTGTGACAACAGGAGTAGTTTTGAGTCCACAGGTTTATCCAGCCTGGGGCAGTGCTGTGTCCTCCCATGCTGCCTGTGTGCCCTGTGTCAAGGTCGTTCAAGGTCACACAGCAGTGGTTAGCATCATTCTGACTGACACGGTCCTGGGCACGTGAGCTTCCTCTCCAGGTTCCAGGGTCAGACGGTGGCTCAGACAGCAAACCCAGGAGACCAGCGTCTCCCCGAGTACAGTGCTCTCTGCCGTGTCTTTCTGTTTTTCTATTTGCAAGATCCTTCCATGGTCTGGGTTGTCACACAGGTAGCGGAGACCTCCCTGAACGCTGCCCCTTTTCTGGTTGATGCCTCAGATGGAGTTTGGGGGGCTCATGGAAGGAGGGGAGAGGAGGGTCCCACTCCCGGGGCCAGACGCCAGTGCTCATGTTGGGGGAGTGAGCCGCTCGCCCCGGAGAGGGGGTTGGGCGGGGGTGGAGGGCCCACTGAACCCCCAGGGGGGACAGGAGACAGCAGGGGTCGTCGGCATCCCCGCCCCGGGCACCCCCCTGAGCCCCACGGCCCCCTCGCACGGGGCTCCCTGGACCTCGCTGAGCGCCTGTGTCCCTCTCCAGGCTTCTACGAGCTGAGTGACGGCGGCTCCTGCTCCCTGTCCACCTCCTGCACATCCGTGTGCAGCGACCACGTGTCCTGCTCCCTGGGCACTTTGCTGCCCGCCGCCCCCAAGGCCAGGCCTGGCTCAGGGGACTGCCGGCCCCGGTCGGCCGACGAGACTGCTGTGTGTGGAGTCCCCCTGCCTGTGTGGGGGCCCCAGGCCGGCGAGGAGGGGCCAGGCCAGCTACTGCAGGAGGAGCCCCGGCCCCGGCCGGTGTCCACAGGTGAGGAGAGCCAGGCGGAGGGGACCCCCAGGGTCCTTGGGCGCCGCCCCCAAGGGGGTGGGGGTGGCCCCGAGCTCATATCCCAGATGGGGGTGGCCCCGACCTGCCGAGCACGGAACGGGGAGCCCTCCACCCCACAGGGGCTGCTCCAGGGTTTCCATGGGCTTTTCGGCTTTTGGACAGACGTAGGAATCAAACGCCCGCTTCTGTTCACCGTAGCAGGGCTGTGGTAATGAGAAGCACATCTTCTTATTTAAAATGAGCGTCCTTCCACACCCTTCCGTGGCCCGCCCGGGACCAGGGTGGGGCAGCGCTGGACGTGGACGTGGAGAGAGTTCAGCTCACCCGCGGCGCCCCCCCACCCTGTCCTACAGACAGTCCCCACACGCCCCGTCGCTCAGATGGTCCCAAAAGGAGGAGAGGCACCTCACTCCTGGTGCTGGACCTGAGCCAGCAGGATGGTGGGTGCGTCTGCAGGGACGGTCTGTCCCATGACCTTGTCCCAGTCGCCCGTGTGGTCCCCGACCCCCCTTCTCGCTGCGTCCTCTGCACCTTTGCCGCACGAGGGCGGAAACTGAGTGTCAGAGTCTCGGCCTCGCCCCCCAGGCTGTGGCCGGAGCCGCCCAGGTGGTGGACGTGCGGAGGCTGCCCACGTGCCCAGATGCCGCGTGTGCAGAGCCGGGGTCATCCCGCCGCTGCTGGACAGGGGCCACTTCCTGCCCCAGGGTGGCGCGTGCGTCTTCCCTTGCTGATATCGCCCCCTTTTTCTCCTTCCCAGGTGACCTTGAAAGGATCCTGCCGGCCGACGTGGGGCTGCAGAAAGCCGGGGCACATCCCACGGCCGCTCCCTTCCTCTGCCACGGTGTGGACCCCAAGTACCAGTGTGACCTGGTGTCCCGGGGCGGCCGGGAGGTGTACCCCTACCCCAGCCCACTGCACGCCGTGGCCCTGCAGAGCCCGCTGTTCACTCTGACCGGGGAGATGCCGCAGAGCGAGGGCCGCGTGCCCCCCCGCCCGCCCCCCGCCAGCCCCGCAGGCCCCAGCTCCGTGCGTTCCGGGCGGGCCTTCGAGGCTGGCCCAGCTGCGGCCTACATCGAGAGGCTGCTGCGGCTGCGGGCCCGTGGGGGTGCGCGGGGGCCCCCCAGAGGGGAGGTGTCCCCAGCCCTGCCGCAGCTCGGTGTCCGGAAGGCGGACAGTGAAGGTGGCCTGGAGAAGTCGGCCTGCACCCCCAGAAGGGCAGTGGTGAGCGGGGCCGCCCGCGGGGACGGCCTCGCCCGGCCGGCACCTGCTCCCTCTGTGGGCACCCCGCGCCCCAGCAGCCATGCCGAGGAGGGACCCGGCCCCTCGCGCGGCCACGCGCCCGGGGAGGCCCGTCCAGACACCGCCCAGCTGGTCTGTGGCCGGGCCCCCGCTCCCCGCTGCCCCGCTCAGCCGCCGGCTCTCACTGGCTGGACGGGCGGAGGCAGGTGGCCGAGCGGGCGAGTGGACGGACGCTGCGCCCACCCCCACCTGGTTGCCAGCGGAACTTCCCCCACGGGGCCCCCCAAGACCGGGCCTGTGACGATCCGGAGGGGGCCCAGTGACAAGATGCAGAGGCCTGGGAGGCCGCAGCTGCAGTGGGGCACCCTCGGGGTCCCCCGGCCGCCCCCAGAGTCGGGGAGTGCTCCCCAGAGGCCCACCCTGGCCGGGGAGGCGCCCGGCCGGTCCTGCTCCGAGTCCAGCCTCTACCCCGTGTCCTTCTTCGTGCCCCTGCTGGTGGCGCGGCGGGAGGGTCACCGGGCGTCGGCTCAGGCCTTGTTCCCCTGGGAAGCCGCGCCGCTGGGGGCGTCCGGGGGGGCGGCGCGGAAGAGGCAGCGCCGGTGGCAGTCCTCGGTGGAGATCTCGGCCCGGGCGCGCCCGGACCCCGGCCTGGGGCCCCGCAGGCCCGTGGCCCGGAGAGGGTGTGGCCCGCGGCCCGTATACGCCAGGCCCAGGCCCCCGCC
The DNA here is from genome assembly GCF_054371585.1 of Giraffa tippelskirchi. Taxonomy (NCBI): domain Eukaryota; kingdom Metazoa; phylum Chordata; class Mammalia; order Artiodactyla; family Giraffidae; genus Giraffa; species Giraffa tippelskirchi. The sequence continues at coordinate 165,008,529 of NC_137283.1, read as the reverse complement.
ACCCCGGCAGGACGCCCGCGCCCGCAGCGCGTCAGATGGCTCGGAGCGCTCGGCAGAGTGCGCCTCGCTGCTCCTCTCCACTGCGGCCGAGAGCAGCGGGGATGAGGCCAGCGACCACACCGCCAGCCGCTTCGGGGACGCCGAGTCCAGCAGCAGTGACTCGGGGGGCGGCGGGCGGCCGGGCCACCGGGCCCGCACCAGCTCCAGGCCGGCCCTGCCGCCGGTGCCCAGGCTGTGCCGTGTCAAGGCCTCCAAGGCCCTAAGGAGGAAGATCCGCAGGTTCCAGCCGGCCGCCCTGAAGGTCATGACCATGGTGTGAGGGGGGGACCCGCCGGCAGAGGGGCCTCTCGGCTGAGGACCGCTCCAGCCTCCCATGGGGCTTGGTGTGCGGCCGGCCACCTGACAGCTCTTCTTGCTCCTCGAAGCCGCCCTTTGAAAGGGGTCCCCTCAGAGGAGCTGCCAGGGTCCCTGGGCACATTGTCCCTAGGTTAGGCGGTGACTCCGGGTGCGTCGCCCACGGGGCCCAGTGGATGCCACCAGGACTTCAGATTGCAGCCTGCCTCCCAGGCCCTGTGCCCTGAGCCCGGGATGGGTGCCCTTGGTCCGGTACACGTGGGGGGCAGGCGATGTCCCCGATTGCTGCAGCATTGCGCTCTAGAAACTGGGTTGGAATATGAGTCCTTGTCCAACCCTCCAGGTGAATAAACACCCGAAACGCCGTTGTCTTTGCAAGTCAGTCTGTCCCCATAGCCTCCCCACCCTGGGGATGTACTGGTGGTCAGCAAACCCTTGTCCTTCCCACCGTGAGGATGCCCTCTCACCCCGGGGGGAGAACGTGCTTCATGTGATTCCTCACCACACTCTTTCCAACACTCATGAGTTGAGCATAAAAGTGCTTTTGAAAAGAAACCCTTGTAACTGGTGTTTATTTCTCAAAGGAAATTTCCCTCAGCTTTTCCAGAAGGTGGGATTTTCAGGGAATCTGCCTGCTGAGAGCATCTTCAGTTCATACAGCACTTTACCCTGAATTTTTCCAGGCTGCTTCTGTGGCCTGGAGGCAGAGAGAAGGCCTGAGGGGCAGGAGCGTCTCCCCTGGGAAGCCTCAGGGGGTCTGGGCTCCTTCGGCCCCTCCTGGGCTAAATGCACAGATTGGTAGAAACTTTTGAAGGCAAACAACAAGAAAGCAAGCTAAAATAGTAGATTTTATACTAGACACTAGATAGTCATGAACAAACAGTCTCAAGACTCACACTTCAGAGATTAACATTTTAGACTAAAGAAGTCCACCTGTTCACACTGGGTAGAGGTTTCCAGAAGTGAGGGCAGAACGGAGGGGCAGCTTTCTGTACAGCCTCTAAAATGCAGCTGTTTCCAAGGGCCAGGCACAGGCGTCAATACCCAGGCCTCCACTGAGTCTGGATAGAATTCCCACGTGGGCCTCATGGGATCCGCTTACTAATGGGGAAAGTGTCTTCCTAAGCTTTTTCTAAAACTGTGTTGATATTTGGAGGAAGAAGCCAAACCTACTAGTGATGGGTGTTTTTGTAAAAGGTTGTACACAAGACAGGTGCTTCTCTGGTGGCTCAGCTGGTAAAGAGTCTGCCTGCAATGCAGGAGACCCTGGTTTGATCCCTGGGTCGGGAAGATCCCTGGAGGAGGGCCTGGCAACCCACTTCCATATTCCGGCCTGGAGAATCCCGTGGACAGAGGAGCCTGGCCGGCTACAGTCCAGGGGGTCACAAAGGGTCAGACACGACCGAGCAACTAAGCATAGCGCAGCTCACAGGGCGTTCTCTTTAACGGTCTAATTCTCACCCATGTGGCCTGAGAGGGTGGGGGGGCCTGGATTCTCCAGGGCCTCCGAGAAGGTGAGGGTCCTGTGAGAGGATCCAGGGGCTGAGAGGCCAGCCCTGCCGCGGTCCTCACAGTGTCCACAGGCTGCGCCCCTCGCTGACCACCCTGGAGAAACAGCCGTGCGGCTCCCTTCACAGGGTGTGTCCCGCTCCGTCTGATGTCCTCTTGCATCAGGCAGAGCTTCTCCCAGTTCAGGGGCTGTAATGCTGCGTTTGCGAAGTGCAGACTTCCTCTGACGTCATCAGGGACTCTGTCCTTGCTTCACAGAGAGCCCTCGGGCTCTGTCTCTGGCCAGGGTCTTCCAAGGTCAGGGCAAAAGGAGTGCAAGGGGGTGTCCTGACAGTGTTTGTCTTTCTCGGAAACCAGGCTGTGTTTCCTCATGATTCAGCCTCTGAAGTGAGCCAGACAGGAATGTGTCCCCACCCAGATGATGCTGGGCCTGTCTGTGCAACCAGCAATCCAACCGTGCCAATAACCAAGCAAAGTAACCATGCCGACCAACCAACCAGCGATCTAACTATGCCAACAGCCTATCCCCCTGGACAGCCCAGGAGGTCACGGCTGCAGAGGAGGCTATGGCCGGGTAAAGAGCAGATGGAGGGCCAGTCTGACACCGGATCAGACAGACAGACAGACGGTGAGGGTCTCCGACCCCCAGGAACATCACAGGCACCCCCAGGCAGGCTGGGCGAGCACCGTGGGGAGGGCTCTTGGGGGGAACTACCTGAAAGCACAGGATTAAGGTTGAGACCATCAGTGACGAGAAGGCAGAGCCCGTCCCCGACCCAGAGCTGCTATAAACTTGAGAAGAAAGATACTCAAGGAAGGCGGAAGGTCGAGGGCAGAATGTGCAGAAACAAAGATCAACTGAGACATTCCCTTTATTTGCCTGAATAATTTATGTTTTTAGCATGTTTTTCCTCTGAACATACATGGTAATAGCTGCTCAGGGCGAAGGGAAGATAAAGCAGGCAGCTGCTCTGGGCAGAAGGTGGCCTGTGACAGGGGGAGGGCGGAGGGTTACTTGACAATGGAGGTCCTTCCAGTGCATTTGAAGGTGGGAGAGCTATTTCCCCATCCCTGAAGCCAAAAAAAAAAAAGAGAGAGAGTTTACACTCTGACTTTTGAGATCACTAGGAAGCATTTGTAATTTCCAGCATGACTGAAATTCAAATATTTTAGCAAGAAAGTGAATATATAAAGGATAAACTAGTTCTTTCTAAGTATCAAAGTCAAACTAAGGTAGAAATTAAACAGATAAGAAAAAACAGCGTAATTGTATCAGAGAAGATACCCCAGCCATTGTGTCAAACTGCCTTGTTTGATTTAAGGAAACAGAAGCTTTTTCTCCTACTGCCGACTGAATGTGCTTGTCCCGGGTTCCTGTGCTGACGCCCTGACCTCCCGCGGGATGGCGTTAGAGGGGGTCCTGGGGACGGACCCCCAGGCGGGGCCCCCGGGGGGATTGGGAAGAGCTCACGCGGGCGGTGCCCCTACAGACCCAAAATAAACCGGAGCCACGAGCACCGCCATCTCAGAATTCATGTAGTTTAATCCCCAAGAGGGGGTGGCTCGACACCCACAGCCCGTCAGCACGCACAGGGCGGAAGGTGGGAAGAGCTGAGAGAGAAAGCACGGAGGGCGGCAGGGGAGAGAATCTCGCACAATCAGGGGGAGCTGGGCCACTACCCAGAGCCTGCCTGTCTGCACCCCTCCCTCCACTCAGGCACCTTCACTGAGCCCCTGCTGTTTACAGGAACCGCACCAGCTGCTGGAGGGGAGTGCCGGTTTGGGGGAAGCTTTGTCCACTTGGAGAAGATATGCAGCCAGCAGGGATGACCTGCTGCCGCTGCTGTTCAGTCGCTCACTCGTGTCTGACTCTGCGACCCCATGGGCTGCAGCATGCCAGCTTCCCTGTCCTATACTCTGTCCAGAGTTTGCTCAAACTCATGTCCATTGAGTCCGTGATGCCATCCAATCATCTTATCCTCTGTCATCCCCTTCTCCTCCTGCCTTCAATCTTTCCCAGGATCAGGGTCTTTTCCAATGAGTCAGTTCTTTGCATCAGGTAGTCAAAGTATTGGAGCTTTAGCTCCAGCATCAGTCCTTCCAACGAATATTCAGAACTGATTTCTTTTAGGATTGAACTGATTTGATCTCCTTGCAACCCAAGGGACTCTCAGGAGTCTTCTTAAGGACCACCTAGCAGCCCCTAAAGAGGTCAGTGCCAGGCACCAGGGCCCAAAGGAGCAGGACTCCACGTGGACAGCGCAGTTAGAGCTTTAACTGGGAGGAGTGGAAACCGTGCTGGGCTGAGGGGTGAGGAGGGAAGAAGGGAGATGGGGGCGGTGGGGAGGGAGCCCACGGCCGAGCAGGCACGCGGAGCTGGGGTGGGAGGGAGGCTGAGTGGGTCCAGCAGGGTGGTCCCAGAGAGTCCAGATCTCGTCCTGGACATGAGAGTCCTCGAGGCGTGGGAGTGAGAGAAGACCATCCCCAGGTGGCAGCTGTCCACACAGGGCTGCTGAAGCCAGGGGTCAGCCACCGCCAGAACCAGAGTCCGGCAGAGGCCGGGCAGACGGGTGTGGGAGCTTCCCGTGGGAGGAGGGCAGGAGTGCTGGAAGCCGAGGGGGTGCTGAGGGGTCAGCAGAAGTGGGGGTCCTGTGAGCCCTGGGAGGGCGCACTCGGGGTCCTCCGGTTGGCCCTGCGCTGGAAGCAGGACAGGAAATGGGCAGCTGTCCGCCGCAGGCCAGTCCTGCCAGGTCGGGGCGGACCTTTACAGCCACCCCCGACAGCCCGATCATGGACGGCCACCGCAGACAGCCATCCGACGTCCTGCAGGCCTGCCTCAGGCTGCTTCCTGGGATGTTTGCTACAGATGAGTGGGAGGGTGGTCTTCCTGGCAGGTGGTCGCTGGCTGAGCCTCCAGTCCCGTGTTCACAGGAGGTCTGGCCACTGACCGGTGTGTGTTCTGGCTCTCAGACGCCAGGAGAACTTGCTAGGTTTGTCTGGAGAGGCCTGTGATCACCTGTGCGGACGTGGTTCTGATAAGTGTCAGGAGGTCTGTCCCTGGCCAGGGACCCAGCCAGGGCAAGGTGGGAAGCGCTGAGGAGGGGTGTGCTTGAGGCCAGACAGGCAGCTCACGGCCATTCTGTGGTTTGAGGGGCGCGGTTTCCTGCAGAAGACACCCCAGAGCAATAGTGACTCAGAATCCAAAGGAAACTGAAGCATTTTCCCAATGTCGTTCACTTACCCCTGTAAGAAATGAGAATTCTCAGTGAAACAAGAATACATTCTTATCTCTAAGAAGAACATCCCTATAGAAGCAAGAACTCCTGACCAATATTTTTATTACCAGTTTTACATTGTATTTCCCTTTTATTTTTCACTCCATTTTATTTCCCTTTTTATGTTTCTCTCAGCCACGATCTCCTAACCAAGGATAAAGCCCCCAGCAAAAGAAGCAGCAAGTCATTAACCCCCATGCACTTTGACTGCGTTTTCCTTCATCGTCTTCCCCCATCTCCACGCCTTCCTCCCATCAGACACCACTGGGTGGATTTTCACACCTCTGGGCGGATGATGCTCACAGCCTGAATTCTCAGATCCGGTCTCTCTGACACTCGTCACCTCCTGGGTGGCCGGTGGGGTGGGGACCGCCGTGGTGTTGGTCGCAGCCCTCCCTGCAGCCTGCCAGCCAGCAGGTGCTGGTCTGCGTCTTTGCTACAGAGAGGGAAGAGGAGCCTGGAGGTGCGGAGGCCGGTTCAGCTGGGCTGCTGGACCTCAGTGAGGAAGCCTCTTCCTCTGCCAACTGCCCAACCAAGGAAAGTCCGTAGGTTGTCTGTGACGGATAAAGTCATTTCCAATCCCCAGGGACACTGAACAGACCGCATCAGGGGGCTTGTTGAAACGCTAAGTGCTCAGCTGATGCCCAGAGGCCAAGCGAGGATTTCCGCCCCAGCTTGAGCAAGTCTGGTAGCTACGGACGCCCCGGGAGCTCCCACTGTGTTCGCCTTGCAAAGCACTTCCGACAGCAGCTCTCTGGGCCACAACTAGAGATCAGCTTGTCATCAGCTGAAAAGCGCTTTTTCCCTGCCACTTACTCAGCATCTGTATGGTCCTAACAGTCCTGAAGAGAGCGCCTTCCCCTCCTGAACAGCACCCGGCACTCACGTGTCTTCAGAATGTCTCCCCGGGTCTCCGAGACCAAGCCTTGGAGCGCCTCAGCATGGCGGCAGCTTCCTTCAGAGAAGGTTGGTGTTTGATGACCAGGCAAGCTGCTGAGAAATCACCAAACGCGGTCTCCCTTCAGGGCGTCTACAAGGACGACCTCAGAGCCCACAGACAGCGAACGCCCCCTGTAGCCGCCACAAACGTCCTCGGGATGACAGGTTCCAGACGCAGCTCCCCAAGGGCACCATGCAAACCTCTGTGCTTGGGATGACCAGCCGTGGTCATGTGCTCGATGCTAAACCAACACTTGTTTCGTCTGACTCCCTCAGGGATCCTGAGGCTCACTCCTAGTTGTGACATTCAGTTCAGTTGCTCAGTCTGACTCTCTGTGACCCCATGGACCGCAGCAGGCCAGGCCTCCCTGTCCATCACCAACCCCCGGAGTTTACCCAAACTCATGACCCTCGAGTCCGTGATGCCATCAGGGAGGGAGAATAATAGTTCCTGGAGTCGAATTTCATTTAAATTGTTTTTCTGTTTATTTTATTTGCTGTCAGATATCTTTTTATTTTGTCAAACTGTTCAAAGCAGTGGAATTGTTAGGACGCAGAGACGGGCAGGTCCACAGAGTTTGTTGTGTTTAAAACTGTTACTCAGGATCTCTTGTAAGTTCACTCAGAAAAGACCAGAGACGGTCAGGAAAGAACGGAAAATGCGTAAAAGAGAGTTAACTTCTCTGTGCACTTACCCCGCCATGAATCATGCGGAGGCTGTGGAAACCCAAACCGGCCCCTGGATTAGCTGGGAAATGGATGATATCCGAAGCCCATTTAGGGTGAAGATTGTACTTTTACATATAATTTAGGAAAAATAGTTTATCAGAGGATTATTAGGAGCCTATAGCTGAGAGGAAGTCAGCTCTCTGGGTTGAGAGAGGTATTAATTAACTCAGATTTACAGCATACTTGGCAATGACTGGGGTGTATTATTTGCTATTTATCTTTAACAAGTATCTACGGTTAATGATTAATGTTCACTTAGCACTTTTCACATGTCATCTCCCCAGGGTTGCCCTGTGACTCTCAGGACAAAGGTGTGAGTTGGACAAGGTGGATTCTTACCCTGACACCACACGTGAAAGCTGGGGGACCTAAAGCAAACGCACAGGTGGATATTTGGGTCACCCCGTCAGCTCGTGGGGGCCTCTTGCTCAAGGTCAGGCCATGGCTGCCGGTGGAGATCTACAGGCCCAGCAGGCTTCCACTAACCGTATGAAGAAAGTTAGTGCACATTCTTTTTTTTCATTTTAAAGTAAACCTTTCTAATATCTCACTATTTTTGAGAGATTTTTGGTAAATATATTATTTTTAGATAAAGGAAAAATTCTCTTCTGATTAGTATACACAAATGATATTGAAAATAGTGTGAAATTGGAATATTTTTGAGACAATCATGTTCTTTTCTCCTTTAATCTGTTAATAAAATGAATTGCATTAAGGAAATATTAACCCAACTGTGCATGGAATGAACAATACTGACTGTGAAGGTTTTGTTCCCACTTGTAAATCATTGTATTGTGGAAAGTTTTAAACATACACAAATGTAGAAAGTAGGACTTTCAAAATGTCCACCACATGGTTTCAACACAAGTCTTTTTTTCATCTTGTTGGACAGTCGTGTCCAGCACTTTCGTGACCCCATGGACTGTCACCCGCCAGGCTCCTCTGTCCATGGTATTTCCCAGGCAGCAACACTGGAGTGAGCTGTCTTTTCCTGCTCCAGGGGATCTTCCCGGCCCAGGGATCGAACCCGGGTCTCCAACACTGTCCGGAGGATTCTTCACCACTGTGCCACCAGCGAAGCCCTGTTTTCATCTTGCCCCACCTTACTCCCACCACTCATGTTTTTGCCAAGTCCAGGCGTGAAATTCTTACTTGGGCTTTTTGAGTGCACTGCTGCAATCAGTCTGCTAACATTCTGCATCTTCTGTTCGCAAATGAGACTGGCCTATAAAATCCCTTTCAGTGCTCTGCCGGTCCGGTTGTCACAGCAAAGCGCTACCAGCCCCTTGGCTGCTCCATGAAGGGCTCCATCTCTTGGATGTCAGCGAGCAGTCTTTGAAAAGCAGGAGCCCCTTGTTCACGGATCACGCAGGCAGACCCACCGTGTTTAGTCACCTGGGTGCGGTGGGCAGGGGGCGCTTTTCAGAGCTTATTCGTTCTCTTTATGCTTGTCAGTCTCGTCGCTTTCTGTTGCCTCTGGAGTCAGCTTGTAAACGTATACTAGGAAATTTTCCACTTCATCTAAGTTTTTAAACTTAGCAACAGACTTGCTCATGGTTTTCCCTTAAGATTTAAACATGATTAATGTATATATGGCTCCACTTTTTTCATTTGCATTATTGCTTATTTCTGTTTTCCCTGGTTTTTGTCCTTGTTTGGTCTTGCCAGAGGCCTAGCAATATTATTCAGTTTATCAAAAAGAAATTGCTTTGGTCTTTTAAAATTTTTTTGTCTGGTGGATGTAGCCAGAAATGTATCCATGGACCCCAGGTTTCCAAAGAACCCGTCTCATTTGTGCGGTGCTCTGGACATTGCTTCCTGTCCTGTTTTGTTAACTTCTGCTCCCATTTCACCACCCCCTCCTCTCTGTTTTTCTTGGGGTTGAGTCTGTGCTCAGCTAAGGCTCAGCCTCACACTGCGTTAGCTAAATCCTGCAACTCTGAGAAGCCGTGCGTTCCCAGTGCCAGTGGGAAATGTTTTTAGTTTCCATTATTCCTTCTCTGACCTGTGATTTACTCAGACGACCTTTAAAAACTCACACACAGAAGTGATCTTGCCGGTTGCCTGGGTGTTACTCATTTCCAATGTATTGTGAGGTCTGAGAACCAGCCTTGACTTCAAGGATTCTCCTGTTCTGTTGCTTTTGGTTCCCATTTGTTGAGACATCTCTGTGGTCTCCTTGGCCAGTTTTCGGAGACCCTCCAGAAGTTTTCTGGGGCAGAGTTCACCTGCGTCTACTAAAAGTGAGTCCCTGAAGAAGTGATGACATGTCCTCGTGACTGGATCAGCGAGTCCCCAGCTGCTGGGCACACTGAAGCCTGTCCTGCGAGGTCTCCACCCTGGAGCGCTTTATTTTCCTGGTGAATGGTTCTTTTCATCCCTACATTGGAGGCTAACGTTGCTGATAATGCTTCTTTCTTGAAAATCTGTTGAGCCTGTCACATGTCACAACCCCCTTTCTCTGTGCTTTGTACTTCCTGACAGATCTGTTTACATGTTTACTTTCAGCCCGTCTGTGATGCTATGTTTTACACAGCTTCCGGCCCTCATATTTTAATGGCTAATTAAGTCCACTGACGATTATTGAGTTTATTTGAATTTGTTTTGAGTATTTTATTTCTGTGTTCTAATTGCAATATTTTTTCTTTGCTTTATGATTGTTTGATTATCATACTTTTTTTTTTCATTCTATGAGCTGGAAAAAGTGTGTATAAATATGACCTCTCCTATGTCCGTGGTTACCATTCACATTCTGACATGCGTGCATGTGCGGTCAGACGCTCAGTCATGTCCGACTCTTGGCGACCCCATGGACGGTAGGCCACCAGGCTCCTCTGTCCTAGGGATTATCCAGGCAAGAGTACTAGAGTGGGTTGCCATTTATATTCTGGTATACACTCTTGTTTAAGAAAGTTTAAATTTAACAACTGTTTCTTTCCTCTCATGATGCAAACACCACAGACTGCTTTAAACCCACTCACTGCTCTCCCAGTTCTCACTGCTATCGTTCAGCGCGTTTCAGCTCCATCTTGTTCAAATCTCCCCTATCAGAAGGTGCCATTGCTTTTGTGTGGTTCAGCCTTGTCTGGAATCACTGCATTTACAATATATTTGACTAACGTTTCTTCTCGCGCTCACTCTTTCCTTCTGGTTTCATCTCTCTTCGTCCCAGTGATCACCTTTCAGAAGTCTTTTCCGGTGAGGGGTCACGACCTCTCCGTTGGTTTGGCTGAAATTATCTTCAGTTCACTCTCAGCCTTAAACGATGACTTGTCTGATGTAGACTTGCTGATGGACCGTGATGGTCCCTTCCGCATTCACACCGTCACTTCACGGCCTCCTGTTCTCTATAGTCACAGTCTCCTCAACTTGAGATGGATGTGACTGCATGTAGTGAAGCATCTTATAATTGTATAAAGTGATAATGCTGCTTCTGAATGAGGCTGCCTTAGAGTTCATGACATACAGCGTCACTGATGGACAGTCTGTGGCTCATCTACTTTCCTTGTCACCTGTGGGAAAGAATCCACCTGCCAGTGCAGGAGATGCAAGAGATGTGGGTTCTATCCCTGGGTTGGGAAGATCCCCTGGAGTAGGAAATGGTGACCCACTTCAATATTCTTGCCTGGAGAATCCCATGGACAGAGGAGCCTGGCGGGCTACAGTCCATGTGGTCTCAGAGAGTCAGACACGACTGAGCACACAAGAAGGAAATACACTAGAGTAAGAGAAAAACAAAAACTCTGAAGCAAATTATTACCTCTACCTATGTAACCTATGCACTTATGCAACCTATGCACCTATGTAACCTATGCTCCTATGCAACCTATGCACTTATGCAACCTATGCACCTATGCAACCTATGCACCTATGTAACCTATGCTCCTATGCAACCTATGCACTTATGCAACCTATGCACCTATGCAACCTATGCACCTATGTAACCTATGCTCCTATGCAACCTATGCACTTATGCAACCTATGCACCTATGTAACCTATGCTCCTATGTAACCTATGCTCCTATGCAACCTATGCACTTATGCAACCTATGCACCTATGTAACCTATGCACCTATGTAACCTATGCTCCTATGCAACCTATGCACCTATGTAACCTATGCACCTATGTAACCTATGCACCTATGCAACCTATGCACCTATGTAACCTATGCACCTATGTAACCTATGCTCCTATGTAACCTATGCACCTATGCAACCTATGCACCTATGTAACCTATGCACCTATGTAACCTATGCTCCTATGTAACCTATGCACTTATGCAACCTATGCACCTATGCAACCTATGCACCTATGTAACCTATGCTCCTATGTAACCTATGCACTTATGCAACCTATGCACCTATGTAACCTATGCACCTATGTAACCTATGCTCCTATGCAACCTATGCACCTATGCAACCTATGCACCTATGTAACCTATGCTCCTATGCAACCTATGCACCTATGTAACCTATGCACCTATGTAACCTATGCTCCTATGCAACCTATGCACCTATGTAACCTATGCACCTATGCAGCCTATGCACCTACCTATATACCTGTCTGTGGATCTCCCTGTGTAACCACCTAGGTATCTACCCATACATCCACCAGTGCATGTATCCGTGTGTCCATCTGCTTTGGTTAGAAACGGAAGCATGCTGACACTTGACTTGAGACCCTCCTTGAGGTCAGACAGCCCGAGCCCCTCAGTTCACAGCTCAGCCTCGGGAGTTGCCCAGCCCGCTACAATCACGCTGTTTCCAAGGAGGTGGTATTTGGGGTAACAAGGAAGGATGAGAACTGAGAGTCTGGAGCGCTGATGGGAACCCCAGCAGGTGGGTGGGTGACAGATGTGTGTGCACTGGTGAGTGTGTACAGGTGTGTGCTCATGAGTGTGTGTGGGTGTGTGGGCACATGTGAGTGTGTATGGCTGAGTGTGTGCACACGTGTGTGTGCATGGGTGTGTGTGCATGGGTGAATGTGTACAGGTGTGTGCACACGTGTGTGTGTGGGTATGTGTGCACGGGTGTGTACGGGCGTGTGCTCACAAGTGTGTGTGCACACAGGTGAGTGTGCATGGCTGAGTGTGTACAGGTGTGTGCACACGTGTGTGGGTGTGCACAGGTGAGTGTGTGTGCATGGGTGAATGTGTACAGGTGTGTGCACACAAGTGTGTGGGTGTGTGGGTGTGCACGGGTGAGTGTGCACGAGTGTGTATGCATGGTTGTGTGTGCATGGATGAGTGTGTGCAGGTGTGTGCACACGTGTGTGTGGGTATGCACAGGTGAGTGTGTGCATGGGTGAGTGTGTACACGTGTGTGCACATGAGTGTGTGGGTGTGTGTGCATGGGTGAGTGTATACAGGTGTGTGCACACGTGTGTGTGGGGGGGGTATGCACAGGTGTGTGTGCATGGGTGAGTATGTACAGGTGTGTGTACACGAATGTGTGTGCACACATGGGTGAGTGTGTACAGGTGTGTGCTCACGAGTGTGTGTGTGTGCGTGAGTGTGTACAGGTGTGTGCTCACGAGTATGTGTGTATGGGTAAGTATACATGGGTGTGTGTTCAAGGCCCGCAGACGCCTTCTCACCCTGCTGGGTGGAGGTCACAGCTGAGAAAGCGATTTCACAAGGCCCCTCCCTCAGGGACCCCTCCTGGCCCCCCCACCCACACCAAGTCACCCCTTGGTGCTATTTGTGCAGACCCTCAGGGCCGGGCTGTGGGGCGAGGGGACTTCTGGCTACGACCGTGCTCAGGCGGGGCGGCCTCCCTGGGCCTCAGGCTGTAGGAAGGGGTGTCCCTCCACTGTCAGGGGCTGACGTGGGGCCAGAGGAGAAACAGCGACGTCTCCATCTTCAAGCACAGCCGTCCCTGTGGAGGCAGGGTGACGCTGGACGGGGCAGGGGACGGACAGGGCACCCGGGTCCTGGTGGGGGCTGTGCACGTGGCCTGGTGGGTGACAGCTCTGAGCCGCCCACCCCGCAGGCCCCGGCTGGTCCTCAGCCCGCCCCGGGGACCGACCCACGGACCGACCCACGCAGCTGCAGAGGCGAGCTGTGCTGAGCTAAGTGCTCGACGTCGGCTGTGCCATCTGTGTGGTAGGACTACTATTCCTGTAGGAAACTTCTTGTTTCCATGGCTCCTTCTTTTTAAATGTTAACACGTCAACGTGCTCTTCTCTCTCAAACATCCTCTAATCCCAGCGGCGTCCTCGCCCAGAGGCCTTGCTTGTAGCTCCTGAAGCAGGACCTGAGCACTTACCGCGGGACCATGGGACTGAAGAGTCAGGCTCTGTTAAGGAGGAAACATGACCTCTCAACTCCTGAAGTCTCAGGAGGAAGGGGCCGGAATGCAGGGCACGTGTGTGGCACCACCCGCTGCGGGGTGGGGGGGGGTGTCTAGCTGCTGAAAGAGCTCTTGAGTCCTCATTGACCTCTTTGTTTGGTTGAAAAGCAGTTTTCTAGAGGCAGAAACAGGAAGAGGGGACAGTCAACCCCACACAGGGCCAAAAGGAAGCTGGACGTAGGGAGTGGACGCTGCCCCTGAGGCTGTGTGGCTCTGGGAAGTCGCTTAACCTCTCAGAGGCTCGATTTCCAGCTCACAGAATGACGATGCTGGTAGTCCTGATATAACTTTCAGAAGCGGTTTTGAATCCCATGCTGCACCTGTCCCACAGCAGAGGGTGGGGCGCTGTCGCCAAACCTGGTCTTCTCGGACCCCCTGTAAGTTTCCTGGTCTGAATATATGTTTGCCTGATGTTTACAAAACAACAAAATACTCGCAAGTTGGTTCCCCCTCCAAAAGAAACAGCATTTCCAGTATTGAGTCAAAGGTACCCACAAGGTTTGAAAAAACCCACGTTGGCGTCTACATCAGATAATCCGAACAGGCTTCTTTTGAAGTGAAAAGTGCTGTTCTGTGCGTGGTTTCTCTTGGGCTGGGTGTCGATTGTCCGCAGGCAGCCCAGGGGCCCTGTCCTGCATTTACAATCAGTGCAGGAAGCTTTTGAAGAGGCAGAGATGCCTCTGAGGGTTTATCTCTGAGGCCCGGTTGGGTCCCATCTGGTTGTTTTCAGAGCTGGCTAGAAAGAGATCTTTCCAGATACAGCATGCAGAGTCAGGGTGCACCCACGGCTCCCATTTCTGATGAATTCCAGATGGTCAGGAGCAGAGCTTTCCTCCCGGGGGAGATCACCGAGAGAGAGGACTTCAGACTTCTCACGCCAGCCCCAACCTGCCGCAGACCTGCACGTCCCCTCACCCCCACCTCTACTGGGCACCGATGGGCGGGGGTCCACACTAGTCCTTGTGGGGACAGAGGGGCCGCAAGCAGGACAGCACCTGCCGGCGGACCTAGGACTCTGAAGGGGAGGCGGGGTTGTGTGCACGCTGGGCCAGTCAGAGTGGGTCTCCAGACCCTGCTCGGTGGTCCCCTAACCCTTCCCCCCGCCCCAGGGGCCCAGCTGCCCTTCCCCTGGGGGTTTGCTCTCTCTCCATCTGAGGACAGCTGTAGTCTGGTTCTCAGCCTTCTTTCTCTGCAGAGTAGAAACGGGGGCAAGAGTGGACTGCCGGGTGGGAATGAAAGACCCCGCCCGAGCCCGCGGGGAGCTCACTCATCACAGCACCCTCGGAGTGCAGCAGCCCTTCAGCTGGGCGGGGGCAAGTCCATCTCAACCCCAACCCTCACCCCACACAGTCTCCAGGCTCACCCACCCCAGGGAGCCAGCTGCCTCTGCCTGGGCATGTCCTCTGGTGGGGGTGGGCGCTCCTGGTCCTCTGCATAGTCAACTAGACCTCAGAGACCCTCAGGACCAGGGCCAGCCCCTCCCACACCTGGAAAACCTTCCGGAGGGGAAGCCCGTTTCTCTTCCACAGCAGCCTCTGCTCCAGGGGTGGATGCCGCTGCCTCCACACACATGCACATCCAGCCTGTGACAGCCTCCCTCCAAGGACAGACGTCTCACATCCATGAGAACTGAGCTCCATGCTTAGCGACTCTGCAGGAGACCCAAGAGGTCTGGAGGTCTGGGAGCTTCTTCATCCATCGGCAGGTTGGGATGCTCACTCCCTGCCTCTGGGGGTCCCCCTCTTGTCAGATCTGGGTGGACAGTGGGCTCAGTGGGAGGGTGATGGCACCTTCCTTTTTCTGGGTGTTCACCGTCTTCCCCCTTCACCAAGGACCCCACCTTGGAGGGGTCTTGACTGGTACTGCCAGTTCATCCACCACCAGGAGGACAAAGGGGCTGGACGTCTGGCCCGGGCGTGGCTAGTGAGACGGAGGCCCTGAGTAGGTGGCCCAACGCCAGGCAGGCCGGGACAGAGGCATTCTGCAGGGTTGCCATTGAGTAGTGGGGCCTGATGAAAGAAAAGGGACTTATCAAAATGAAAATCAGCAAACATTTTAGCCAAAGGTATGAGATACTAGGAGCATAAATCAATAAGACGGAAGCCAATGAAAGGGGGGCAGGTGCCGCGGGTGGACTCTGCGGGACAGAGAGGAGACCAGAGAAGGCAAGGAAAGACGCGCGGAGTGGAGGCTCCCCTGCTCACAGCGCGCGGGGTGGGCGGGTCGTACCGTGCCTTCTGCGCTGTAACCTTCATCTCTTGACGGGCCTCCGGGTACTGCCAACCTGGGTCCTCCTCGCATCCTAAAAGCAAAGCTAGTGGTCATCTTTTAAGCTTTTATAAGACATCACATGAGACAAAGCTCTGGTGATAGTTTTGGTACTCAAACGAGAGAAAAACTGGAGGGAATAATTCCATTTCTTTAGAAACTCAGGTTGCCCCTAGATTTATTTTCTTGTAATCCATCAGATATAGGCAAATCCCAATGGCATAACCCTCAAACTGGGGGTTCCATGACATCATGGCAGATGAGGGCTTTGACTTGTCTCTAACTCTCTGCCGTGTGGACACAGGACGGCCAGTGTCCTTGTCCACGACACCCCTCGCGTCCCGTCACATCCCATTATCCATCCCCGCCCCCCGGAGGCTCTGGGAGATGAAGGCGAGTGTCCAGCTGCTCCTCCCTGGGGTCACCTCTCAGGTCGGGTCACAGACAACAAGAGGGGACTGGGCACCCCAGGATGGAGTTTAGAATGTAGGGGCGCCAGGATGGGGTCAGCAGGGCAAGCTGCTTGACCTTGGAGGCCCCACGCTGCCCTCGGAACCCTTGACCCAAGCGTCCGGGCCAGGCCGGGCGGCTCCCAAGCCTATGGGCTGCCACAGCCCTGGGCCTCCGTCAGGAAGGGAGGGCCACTCTGGAACCACAGGGCCTCTTTCAGCGGAGGTGAGCCTGGACCCCGTGGGTAGAAAGCAGTCTGCAGGGACAACGCTGCCTCCCCCTGGGTTGGGGAGACGGGGGAGCTGCCAGGCACACGGGAGCCCCTCCCAGCCCCGTACCCCCTCTGTCCCCAGAGAAGACGCTGCCTCTCAGCCTCAGTTTCCGCTGCTGTGAAATGGCCCTGGTGGTGCCCGACGGGGTGAGTCTGGGCGGGGAGGACGGGGCCCTGCCTGCTGCTCCCCTGGCCTCGTGTCCTCCTGCTTGGGGCCGGGGGCCTTGGCCGACAGGAGGCCCCACCGCTCCGTCCTGCCCAGGGACGCCCTTGGACATGGGGGCTGTGGTGCCAAGGGGAGATGGCCCACCCCCGACTGTGGCCACTCGGCCGACGGCGTCCTCGTCCCCCGGTTCTGTCTCCGCCAGCCACCCGGGAGCCCAGCCCCGTAGCCCCGGCTTGGCGCATCCACAACAGGACACGGGCCAGCTTGGGGGCTCGGAGTTCCTCGCTGGGAGGAGCTGACCACACAGTGTAGAAAAGCAGGCTTCTTCACCCGGCCAGCCTCCGCCCTCTGCCCTCCGCAGCCTGGGCTGCAGACCACCACTCCGTTCATCTCGCCGCTCCTCTGTCACCGTCACCACGGCCATCGGGGTCGCTGAGATGGACCCGCTCCTGAATGTCGGCGCTGGTGCGACCCAGCAGGGGCGGCTCTGTGGCTCCGTGGCTGCAAGCCTCCCAAGCAGGACTCTGTGACGTGTCCATGTGGAAGGACTGGGGCAGGCGCTCTGCCACCTGCTCGCGGAGGCGTGCTCGGAGATCAGGACTTCTATGCTCAACAGTCGATTACACAGAGTTCCGGGTGCACCGTCTTACACATTAAAGATTAAACCGTACCCAGGAGGAGAACCATCCACAATGGAGCCCGGCCCGGGGTGGCCATCCCGCCCACCCCCACGAGGACCCCAGGGAGGCGGCAGCAGGAGCCCCCTTGTTGGTCTGAGAACTGCTTCTGCCCCGCGAATCACCAGTGACCAGAGCTGGAGGGGGATGGGGTGGACTCGGCCCCTGCTCCTGGACCGGGGCTCTTGGGGGCACCCCGGGCCGGCACCCGCGGGAGAGGGGAGGGTCTCGGGGGCTCTGAGCTGGAAGGAGCCTGCCCCCAGAGCGCTGGCTCTGCCCGAGGGGATTTCTCCCAGTGCTGGGGTCAGGGAGCTCGGCCAACACAGCCAGCGGCCTGGGAGGGGGTGCATCCCGGGTCCCCAAACTGGGTCTTCTCCCTTTGGATTCGCAGAGACAACTGGAGTGAAAATAAAGTCCCGAGAGCATGTCCGTGCTGAAGGAGAAACAGGGCCCACAGCACCTGCCCCCCACCAGCCAGGGCCGAGGCCAGGGACGCGGCCAGCATAGAGGAACAGCCTATCGGGACCCCCGCCTGCAGTCCCCTGCCCCCACTCATGGCATCAAAAAGAAAGCTCCCGTTGGTATTTTTCTGGAGAAGAAAAGCAGCTTAAATGATGAAAATCAACCTGGAATGGGGTGCTAGGAGAAGCAGCAGTGGGACTCCCCTATTCCAGAACCAGAGAGGGGACCCCGAGACCCTCACAGGCCTCCAGCGCCAGGCCATCCACCCGGCCGACAGCAGCTCACGCAAAGCAAGAAGAGGAGGTTCGTGAGTGTGCGTGGAAATGGCAACAAACGCAGAAAATGCCGTGCAAATTACATGCAGCCTGTTTATTAGTTACACTCAAGCCCCCGAAGAAAAAAGACACGATTGCAGTGATATCTAAACTGCCACCTTATAAATAAGGGATTTAGCAGAAATAGCTCCTTTCTCTTAAGCCCCTGCTCAGACTTGCTGATGTGACAGAAAAGCCTAGAGTGGAGACTGATCCGATGCTGTTTAATGGGTCACAGCTTTCACGGAATTTCACCACAAAATTTCTCATCACCACTTTCCATTTGGCGTGTAATGCCACTTACATCTCAAGCAGGGCTTTAAGATAAATTAGGATAAGCTCTGTGTGTAGGGAGGGTTTCACACATCTCTTTCCTCTTAAAAACTATGTCTAATAAAATATGAAATTTTGGTGCTAAAAAGAAACCAGAAGGCCCTGTGCCTCACGCATTCCGAGCTGAGACCTAGCTCAGCTCTAGCAGCTAAGCAGTTAGCCTGCTCTGTGAAAAGGAGCCTCTTCCAGCCTAAGTGCACGGGTTCTTTGTGGTTTGATCTCTTATCAGCTCCCCCCGGGGCGGAAGAGAGATGAACTGGCTGGTTTCTGCCGACGACTGTGAAAATTCTCCAGAATGGCCAAGCAGGGCTGTTGATGGTAATTGGCTGAACTTGCAGGGAAAGGGGCTTTCCAGCTTCTGAAAGGGAGCAGAGGACAGTTTCAGCCTTTGGAATAGTGCCTTTGTAGGGCGACCAGAGCCTCTTGATGAAGGTGAAGGAGGAGAGTGAAAAAGTTGGCTTAAAGCTCAACGTTCAGAAAACTAAGATCATGGCATCTGGTCCCATCACTCCATGGGAAATAGATGCGGAAACAGTGGAAACAGTGTCAGACTTTACTTTTTTGGGCTCCAGAATCACTGCTGATGGTGACTGCAGCCATGAAATTAAAAGACACTTCCTCCTTGGAAGGAAGGTTATGGCCAACCTAGATACCATGTTTAAAAGCAGAGACATTATTTTGCCAACAAAAGTCCGTCTAGTCAAGGCTATGGTTTTTCCAGTGGTCATGTATGGATGTGAGAGTTGGACGGTGAAGAAAGCTGAGCGCCGCAGAATTGATGCTTTTGAACTGTGGTGTTGGAGAAGACTCTTGAGAGTCCCTTGGACTGCAAGGAGATCCAATCAATCCATCCTAAAAGAGATCAATCCTGGGTGTTCATTGGAAGGTTTGATGTTGAAGCTGAAGCTCCAATACTTTGGCCACCTCATGCGAAGGGTTGACTCATTGGAAAAGACCCTAATGCTGGGTAGGATTGGGGGCGGGAGGAGAAGGGGACGACAGAGGATGAGATGGTTGGATGGCATCACTGACTCGATGCACATGGGTTTGGGTAGATTCCTGGAGTTGGTGATGGACAGAGAGGCCTGGCGTGCTGCAATTCATGGGGTCGCAGAGAGTCGGACACGACTGAGCGACTGAACTGAACTGAGGGCGACCAGGCTTACAGATCCCATCCAGTGTTCCGGCCGCTGTCTCTGCATCAGGGGCCGCCCCCCACCCCCAGCAGAGACAGGGCACCTGGCCCACAGGAAGCCTCTCTCGGCTTCTCGCTGGGGCTTTACGGTGGCTCGATATGCTTTCAGTCTAGAGGCATTTACATTTTCTGAGGACGCCTGGGGAGGGACGCGTGCGGAACAGTCAGAACGTCCTGATGGGAAAGCACACTCTAGTTCTGTCACCGATCTGGGCTGTCGGACGGTTTTCTCTATGCACCAGAAACGAAACGATGGTGCTGGCTGAACAGCCAGTTCCTCCATGTTGGTGCGTCCCCGCAGTCTGCTCTGTTCACCCAGCCAAGCGCTGTGCCTTCTGGACCCGGGACTGGTCCCCACGGGGCGACCTGGGGGCATCGACTCCAGGGCCCTCTTTACTTGAGTGCAGTCTTCCAGGCTCTCTGAGTCCGTGCGTTTTCTGGGTCTTGGACGTGTGGTACCCCAGCTTCCCAACAGGAAATGTTTATTTAACACACCGGGGCGTGGGAGAGAGCGAGAGAAAGGTGGGGTCGTCACATGTCAGAGGTCCCCATTCCTGAGGGAGCTTCAGGAAAACCGTAATCACACTGACCCGGAGAGTCCGGGTGATCGAACTCAAGAATGCTGAAGGATATGCTTTCTATTTAAAATTCTCAGAATTTGTCTGGTGGTGCAGTGGCTAGGACTCTGTGCTTCCAATGCCGGGGGCCCAGGTTCAATCACTGGTGACAGAAATAGATCCCACAGGGCAACTAAGACCCAGTGCAGCCAAATAAATAAACATATTTTTCAAAATAATAAATTAAATTCTGGTTTTCTCGCTTTGGCAGTTTTAAAGAACTGTCTTTTCTTATCAAAGTGATTTTGGCTTCTCTATAGTATAACTTAATATCCAACACTGGGTAAATAGTCAAGGAAATATATTCATCAACTTCATAGAATATTTGCAAATCTAAGGAACTCGAAGAAACAGACACCTGGACAATGAAAGTGAGGCAGATGGCGGATTTATAGTTAATTCTGACCATATCTGAGGAGAAACCTTCGACAGGAACAGGGAGAGAGACCAACAGTTGCTAAAGTGATGAGCATACGAGGGGAAATGGATTTTAAGTTTCATTTGTTATTTGAAAAAAAGATGTGTTTTTAAATCATGCCACGGTTCTCAAAGTGTGACCCAGCGCATCCACGCTCTGGGTCCCAGGTCGCGTGAGAAGATTCAGACCTGCAGGTTCCGCCCACAAAGGAGAGAGCGCTGCCCCCAAAGGGGAGAGCAGAAGGGGGGACGCAGAGGCTTGATGCTGAGCAGAAGTGGGTTTGGGACGGGAGGCGCAGACTGAGAGTCTACGTGTCGGGCTTTCGTTTTCACCACAGCCGGGATTATTCTGGTTTTCAGTTACCATAATCCCTCAGGATAGCACCATGCCTCAAACAGACTCTAAGGACAGGCAGCCTTGCTCCCCAAACACCAAAGCATACGATTCACATCCAAGCAAGCGACTCAGGCCTCTTACAATACCCACCACGCTTTGTGCTTTATTTCTCCTAAGAAGTCCCTCGGTAAAAAATAATAAGTTTGTGTTTGCAGATGCAGAGGAAACGCCATGAAGGGCTGTGAGGTGTTTGTTAGTGAGTCTCAGAAGGGGGCTTGGAAGGCGGGCTTGCGTCGATGCAGTGATTCCAGCCGCTCTGACTGTGTGAGGACCCCGGAGGCAGAGGGGCTTGGCAGCCGTACACTGCTGGCGGGGGTCCTGGTTAATTTTTAAAACATCTGTGAGCACTTAGGGACTGCTGGAGAATGAATTAAAAAGCCCTTTCAGTTTTAATCGTCCCCAAGGGAGAGAGCACCGTGCCCCTGGGAAGGGGTCACGGAGGGTCGAGAGGAATCAGGGGCAGGCTTTTCATGGCCCGGCCAATGTTTGTGTTAAATAAATATTTTAAAAGTCAAGATCCACATGCCTGCATTTGGGGACCAATTAGTCTTTTTCATCTGCAGTTTGTTCAGTGGGGCACTGTGCCTGGCCTGTACAAGGCCCCAGACAGCTGCTCAAGCCCCTTCTTAAATCTACCCTCAGCCCCCGGCCCAGTGCGGCGGGAATGCAACGCTTCCTCCAGAGTGGGTTTCTTTGAAGAACACAGAAAAGGAGGATTTAAAAGAAAAAGTCAGATTTTTTTTTTTTTTAATTGAGATGTTTTGGAGCTCCAGAAAAGACTTGCAATTGTAGGATAGTTTATTTAAATTCAGCCTTTCCTTTTCATATTATAATAAGTTAACCTCTTGTTTGAAACTCCTTTGTGTCTTGAGAGCAAGCAGTTTTTCAAAAGGCAGAAGCTGGTTGGTTCTTCAGCTCCTCTCCCTCTTCCCGGAGCGGCTCTGTGATTCAGCTGCATCGTAAGTGAAGGATGATCATAGAGGTTCCATGCTGTCCGACTCTTTGCGGCCCCGTGGACTATAGCCCGCCAGGCTCCTCTGTCCCTGGGATTCTCTGGACAAGCATACTGGAGTGGGTTGCCAGTTCCTCCTCGAGGGGATTGCCCCGATCCAGAGATTGAACAGTATCTCTGGCATCTCCTGCACTGGCAGGCGGAGTCTTCACCACTGAGCCACCTGGGAAGCCCTCAGCTACATCAGCTCAGCCCATTTGATCCTCCTCGGCTCCAAGAAGGGAAAAGGCCAGGCTTTCCTTTCAGCAGCCCCTCTGTGGACATCCTCACCCCCCCAGAGAGCCCCACGTTCCTCATAAAATACAAACCCATAAGTAATGGTGTGTCAGGGCTTTAAGAGCAGGCTGGGAGCAAGTATATTGTAAGGAAATGATTATATGAAACTGTAGAAAGTGTACTTAGCCCAGATTGCTTCTGCTCCTGTTTTCCTCTCTGGGTCTGTAGCCATGTAGGCATTGTTCCTGGCAGAAAAGCAGCTGTAGGTTTCATCACCTTCAGCATCACCCACTTCTGCGAAGGCCACACCCGGCAGCCACAGCCCCTAAGAGTGACTCGGGAGTCACTGGGGTGTGAGCCAGGGAGCAAGGGGAGGGCCCACCTCTCTGTTCCCAGGGGCGTTCCCGTAGCCTGCAGCGTCACGCACCATCCAAGGTCGAGTGTGCAGCCGCGTGCCTGGAGGTGCTGACCCGGGTGCCTGGCGTACCCTAGAGTGGCTCTCATCAAAGGCAGGCTCGGGGAGCTCGACGGCTGCCCAGGCCTCTCCGCAGTGAGTGTCGAGTTTCGCTGCAAGCCCAGTTCTTTCAAATTTCAAACCTCAAAATTGTAACAATCTCTACCTGGGACAGCCTCTAAAGGACTGAGTCAGGAAATGGCAGTGTAGATGCCATTGGCTTCCTTTTTACAATTTCAGGCTTTTCACTAAATGAAGGAAGCTCCAGGTCCTCGGGGAAGCAGCATTCATGTTAAGAGGCCAACTTGTCTTCAGATCAGTGTGGTCCACCCGCCAGCAGAGCCCTGCCTTTTAACCCAGTGCCCCGTGACTCACACGCACTGAACGTTTTGGAAGCAGCTCCTTGTGTCGTGGGAGCACAACCTCAGCAGCGTTTCCAATCGAGTTGAGGACCGTCTGCGACAAAGTGACTGATGAAAGGCACTGCGACCGCACGCCTGCTGCCCGTCTTAACCTCCTCTCTCAGCTCCGTCGGCCACGAAGGGAAAGACAGCTCACGGAACTCGGGCCACGCTTTGCTCCAAAGGGATTAGGGTGACTTGCAGTTTTGTCTTGTTGGGTAAATTTGGTTTGAGATTGAAAAATTAAATAGTTATAACTATGAAATGTTAAGATGATCAATGGAAATAATGACAGAAGTACATGATTTTAAAAAGTGTCTCTTATTCAAAGGCAGACTTTGATGTATATTTCAATTTTCGTTTATTTTCTTTCAACTTAGAGTAAGCATTTTTTGCTTTAATATTTTTATTACAAAATAATTGAAACCATTGTAGAAAGTTTAGAAAGCACAGTTAAATGAAGGCGAGGAGAGGAAAGGGGAGCGGGGGGCGTTTACAGTCTGCAACAGAGACAACACACAGCAGACATTTCTGTGCAGCTAATTTTCAAATAGTAAAGCGTCTGTATATTTACAGATGAAGCACTGGATGACGAAACTGCTTTAAATAAGCTTTCTGCTTAATAAATATATCAAGAACTTCTTCCCATAGAACTTTGACTTTTTATCCAAAAATGTTAAAATAGACCTATTGGTACACTGGGAATAAATCTGTAACAAAGATTGGGGGCAGGAGGAGAAGGGGGCAACAGAGGATGAGATGGCTGGATGGCATCACCGACTTGATGGACGTGGGTTTGGGTGAGCTCCGGGAGCTGGTGATGGACAGGGAAGCCTGGCGTGCTGCAGTTTTGGGATCACAAAGAGTCAGATACGAATTAGCGACTGAACAACAACAACAACCAGTTTTAAGGGAATAAGAGGAGAAGGAAAATGTCAGAAAAAACAAAGTTTTTTTGGCAAACTTCTCAAACGACACTGCCAGTCTGAGGACCGATGTTCAAAAGTATTTATTGGCAGCAGTTAAAGTCCTTTGTGACGGTTTGGTGAATCCTGTATCCTGGAGACTGAAAGCGGCAGGTTTCTCTTCCTAAGGGTGGGCTCTGCTCCTGTGGACGTGTTCTCTAGAAGGATGACTTTTCCAGCTGCTCAGTTCAGGACCTCCTGGGTGGAATCCTATGTCCTGGCAGGAACTGGGGTCAGAGTTCAGAGGTCAGCAGGAGGCTGACCCTGTGAAGCCGGATCCAGGTGGGGTGAAGGCTGCTGTGCCTGAAGCAGGGGCTTCTGCCTGTGAGCCAGTGAGATTCAGATGGGGAGAGCCCCTCGCCTTTCATCCTCGTC
This sequence comes from Giraffa tippelskirchi, assembly GCF_054371585.1. Classification (NCBI taxonomy): domain Eukaryota; kingdom Metazoa; phylum Chordata; class Mammalia; order Artiodactyla; family Giraffidae; genus Giraffa; species Giraffa tippelskirchi. The sequence continues at coordinate 164,984,382 of NC_137283.1, read as the reverse complement.
ACCCCTCTGCCCTGGGCAGGTGGATGGACCCTCCACTGCCCCTTCCTCTCTGTGAAACTCCCCAAGAACCCCCACGTCACATGTTCTGCCCATAAATCCTAGAGGTATTTGCTTCTAGATGTGCATTTGCCTCTAAAATGGAGTCAAAGGGCCCGAGGGGACTCTCCTGATCTCGTCTGAGTTTTCGGTCTTATCACCCTGCCCGCCAGCTGTTGACTGTCTGCCTCCCCCAGCTGGGGGCCAGAGGGAACTCAGGAGTGTTTGTTGAATGAAGCTAAACTCCATGAAATGTGGTTTTAAGGCAGCCAACTCCATTTTGCCTCAGCCTCCAGGACCGTGAGCCCACGGGTCCCTCATCTCTGCCCAGCAGGGTCCTCTTCCTGGTCCTAGCTACACAGTGTGCATCACAGAATTTCAGGGGGGATGACAGGTCTTGCCCAGGGTCCCCGCATGCTGCCCCGGGCTGGTGCCCTTCTAGGAGGCCCTCTGTAGGATGGGGAATGCAGAGGCTTTCTCCTGCTGGAGTCACACTTCTCCCCCCAAGGGTGAGCGACATGATCAGTCGGGTTAGAGCACTGGCCTCATTGTCACCGTCTCTGTACCCATGCCCTGTGGTGATCATGGGAGCCAGCTCCCTAACCCCTCGGCTGGATAACGCGAGACTTGCTCTCTTTGGATTCCTCTTTGGTCCGCAAAAATATACCTGTATGCAGATACATCTTCGCACCTGTATGTCATTCAATTCCTGCACTGACTGTCCAGGTGCCAAGCGCATGGTGCTACACCGGCCCCACACACAGTCGAGCAGGGTTGCTGGGGAGCATGGCATACACACCTCCAGGGAGGAAAGGTGAGTTTGTGAGGGGACACCCCTGCGAAGGGAGACCCCGCTAGGGGACCCGGAATGTGAGGACCCCACTCCTGTCCTCAGCATCAGCTTCCGGAGAATGCAAAGTCTGGTGGGCAGAACCACCCCTCCTGAGCCAGCCTGCCCCGTGCTGCACTCACCCGGCCTGTGCAGACACTCAGGTGATGTTTATGGGCCAGATGCATTAATAAAACAGTGAACACTGTCCAGACATCTGCACTCATCCAATAAATAATCAGACTGGTAGGCTTGGGTCCGGAGTGGGAATGAGCCAGCTTCATTCTACAAAGCAATGTCTGTGCCTTCTTTTCTTGACCCACGGTTCGCCTCAGGAGAGCGATCATTTAAAATCCTTCTCCAAGGAGTCAGTAAACATCCCTTTAAAAGTCACCGCCAAGCCTCAGGCAAAGCTGTCTCTTATCAAAGAACCTGTTTCGAAATCAATAGTTTTGCAGGGAGGCACAGGGTTCCTCAGCCACTAATCGGGAGACAATGACAGCAAGTCTGGAGTCCCCAGTACAGACCCCAGGCAGCAGGCCCGGGGGAGAGACAGCCCCGGGCCAGCAGGTCGCAGCCAGTCTCAAGGGCGCACTTAGTTCCGGCCTGGCCGACTTCTCAGTAGCTTTGTTTGTTCCTTAAGAAAAAAAAAAAGTAATGATTCTTTCTACCCCAAATCCTAGACCATGCAAGGTTCACTTATAACATAAAGCTATTTGAAGTTCCGCCTGTAAATTGTTACTTAAGAGATTCATGACCTACATCCTGCACATAAATTTCTATTTGCTTTGTTGATTTATTTCCCAAACAGCACATTTTTTTCAAAGTTTACCTTTTTAACAAAAGATGCTCAAAGAACTGCACTTGTGATATTCATTTACTTGGCAGTGAGAGTGCTGAGTGTGCGCCGACCTTGAGGGCAGGTCCCAGATGGCAGGCGGCGGGCGTGGCATCGCTCAGCTCCGACGACGGGAGCCCCCCAGCGCGTGCAGGCTGAGCCCGTCGTGCGTTCTCAGATGCCGGGGGGCCCTGCCCTGCCAGCCAGCGGCCGTGATCTCGTTCCCAGCGCTTATGATAATAACCGTCCAGTCCATCCTCGGTTTATCAAACGTGCTGAGACTTCGCTTTGAAATCTAAGTCCAGTGAGCGGGCAGTAACCCGGTGCTGATGTGGGTCACTGATAGACCCGGGCTCAGAATTAATCTCGCAATCTTGCCAAGAAGGCTGCCACCAGGGAGCCGCTTAACCCCAGGGCCAGGGGGACAGGCACTCCGCCTTCCTCTGAGAGCCACGATGGAGGACGAGAGCCAGCGCCGACCTCATTAGGAACCCAGCACGCGATGGGCGCAGCACGGGAAAGCCCCCCATTCAGCAGACGAGACCCTGAGCGCTCCCGGGGCCGGTGAGGGCAGGACCCAGAGCCTGGGTGTTTGGGCCTGAGTCCTTACCTCTGGACCAAGTGCTCACCTAGCAAAAGTTATTCTTGTTCCAGTCATTTCTGCCGCCTTAATAAATGAAGAAATAGAAAAGTGACACTTAAAAAATAAAAATAAAGTTTTTTTAAAGAAAACTGACACGGCTTGGTATATGTAACTGGAGCTTGGCATCTCAGACCAGCACCGTATCCCACAGACAAATATCTTCCTAGGAAATTTTCCGAACTCAATAGGCCATTTGGCCTCTTGGGTGACATTTTTTTCCGATGAGTGAATTTCAAAATTTTAACATCTATCAGCAGACCTAACTATATGGACTACCTGACTCTACATACACCCATACACTCCCCAGGACTCCTTACCCCCGACACCCTGCTCAGGGCTCCTGACACCATTGCGGTAAACCCCCACCTGTGTCGACGCAATGCCGCGTCTAGGGAGGAAAGGTGAGGAAAGGTGGCAGAGGCCGCCAGCCCTGCAGACACAGGGCAGGGGTGGGAGACTTGATGTCTTCAAGGGAGGGAACGACTCCTGGAGGTAATTGCTTTTACTGTGAAAGGACACAGGCTTTGGGGAGGCCCAGCTGTGGGAGGGGGGCTCTCTGAGCCTCTGCGAGCCTCTGTCTTGTCCTCCGTGAAGCTGGCTCTGGTAACCTAGGGCGGGGGCAGAGTCCTAGCTGGGCCTGGGGCAGGGCGTGGGCACGGATGGTTCAGAGGGGAGGTGGTCAGGTGAGGAGGATGTGGTGAGGCGGGCCTGAGGGGCAGGGGGCGCCCAGAGAGGAGAAGAGCAGCCCTCTCGAGGGGCTGACCATGCGCCTCCCCTAAAGCCTCGGCCGTTTCTCCAGGACCATCTCAGAAATACGCAGCCCCCGTGGAGGCTACTCAGGCTTCAGCCAAGCATCCCCAGTGGCAGACAGTTTACACACTGAGGCTCCACAGACGGTCTCCCTGGCGGAACCCCCTCACCAGCCCTCACTGGTCACCAGCTGGAGGACCAGCACCTCATGGTGGGGGGCAGGAGGACTCACAGAACCAGCCCGGCCGAGGCCCTGCCCCAGGCGCTGCTCCGGGGCCCCTCCCGGGCCTCCTCCGACTGCCCCTTCCCTCAGCGGACAGGGACGGACCCCAGCCTGGGCCTCTGCACCCAGGAACTGGGAATCCCGACCCCCGGGGCCCCGGATGCCAGGGCCCCCGCCTGCCTCCCCACCAGACCGCCCAGGCCACCCCGCTGCTGGGCAGGCACCCCAAGTTCAAGGCTGCCAAGGGAGGAGGGCTTAGGTACTGGAGGTGAGGGTGGGGGTCCCCGTGGGGGTCCCCACCCAGGCGCATTCAGGACTCCAGCACCGGGAGAAGGACACACATGCAGAACGGCCGGACCCAGCGCCGGACCGCACGCCTGTGGCCAGCGGCCCACACAGCGGGTGCCCAAGCAGTCACTTCCTGATCGGTGACCCACGTCCGTCTCAGAACCCGGCAGAGACACCCAAACGCACACCTCCCCACCAGGCGGCCGGCTTCTAGTGACCCTGCCCCTCAGCAACCCTTTCCCCTCCAGGGCACCCGCCCACCCCGTCTGCCCGGCTTAGAACGGCAGTAGCTGACCCTTCGCCAGCACCTCTGAAACGCCCCTTCTCTGGGAGAGCGGTGAAACGGGGCAGGCCCCGGCGGAGGGGCTTCCGCTGACATCTGCAGTCTGGGCCCGAAGGTGCAGCGGGGAGGCCGCCACGGTCTGACCCCGCCCTCACCCCACACCAGGCAGCAGCAATGACCTCCTGGTGTCCCTGCCGGTGGGTCCCCGCGGGCGGGCACCTCTTCAGTGCAGGCCCGAAGGGAGGAGCGCCCCTCACAGGTCCCCCCGGGTCCCCACACCCGTGACAGGGGCGCTCTGCTTGACCGAAGGGACCACCACCATCCCCCGAGCGCTGCCCTTCGCTCTCGGTGGGGACCACGGTCCGGGCGCCGGGTCCTCGGGGAGTTTCCAGGTCCCGTTGCCCCTGAAGCGCAGGTTCCGGGGGGGAGGTGGAAGGGCCTGCAGAGGGTGCTCTGCCCGCCTCCCGTGTCCGGAGCAGGCGAGGAGTGAGGCGTCTCCTAACACAGCGGATCTTTTAACCCGGAAACCAGAGGGTAGGTGTCAAAACTTCAAGGGCATTTTCTGTCTTACTTTCCCCCTGTTAAAACTCTGGGTTTCCAGCGCATAAGAAATTATCGAACCAAGAAGTGTTATGTACACGCAGGGTCCAAGCTGAATTTTAAGCATTAATAGCCAAGACTAAAAACTTAAGGTGTAAACTTAGTGACTCACGAGCCCGACAATGTAGGCATAGTGTATAGACTGGTGTCACGTGTTACAGAAAAAGCAGTGTTATAGATAAGCTCGTGGGATTGAAATCCATTATTAGCTTTGGAAGAAAAATATTTCCGATTTCGTTTTAATACCACTCAAATCCTTCCAGTGTTCCTAATAAGACTTCATCTTTGTGATTCAGGGTTTAAAGTCTAATTCAGCCCAAAGACTTTATGAAAATGACACTTTTTATGATTCAGTCCCTCAAATAATAAATAATTCTTTGCTGGTAGACATCCAGCATAATTCCCATATAAAAATTGCACTTATTGGTGTGCCGAGTTATTCAAAACTGATGGTAAATTCAGAGTAAATCAGAATATTATTAACCACAAGATCTAAAGTTTTGATTTGTTCTCAGCATATCAAAAGTTCTGCTTTTCTGAATTTTAGTCAAATTAACATGCCTGTGAAGTTGAGTTTTCTTCCAAAGATGAAAAATCCTCGGCCTGACTCTCAGGTCAAGGGAGAAAATGAGACTTAACCCCTCTCTACAGAAGACAGTTTCTAGAATATTCTCAACAATTCTGACACTTGAAACCAATATAGACTGGGGAGGGGGCTGCGCAGGGAGACAAAATAGGCTTTTGGAAAACAAACATGTCCCCCAGATGCTGTTTGTAAAAGCTGCCATTTCTGGACTCGTGTGCACCTTCCTTAGCGACCACAGTGAGAGATGCTAGAAACCTGAGCCCCTGCCTCGAGCTGTGAGTGAGCTGCTCTCCTGGGAAAGGAGAGGAACCAACTTTCTTTGCTCGTGGTTCCGGCCACTCACCATGCCAGTGGCCCGGGATGAAGCCTGAACTGGCACCGAGAACTGAGCAGATTTCTCCTGCTGAGCTGGTGTGGACGCTTGTTCGTGTCTTAACAAGCGCGTTTTGTCGGGCCCAGGAGCTCCGTGAGGAGACTCAGCAGTGTGTGCCCGGAAGCAGTGCTGTGTGCTTGAAGCTGCTGTCTTAAAAGGCAGCTGCTCATCAGGGCCTGCGTTATAAAGGGTTTATGCAGGAGGTACAAGAAAATCACACTTACTCCAGGGATTGAACCAGGAGGAAATTCACAGTGACTGCTGTGACTGTGTTTGTGTCTGGGTTACGGGGACTCCCCTCCCCAAACGTGCAGTTGCCCCCCTGAAGTAGAAATGGGGACCACGGGCACGTGGACCATGACCAGGGCGGGGTCGGGGGGGTCAGGTTACACAGACTCAGCCGTGGACAGGAGCTGAGGGAGGAAGCAGACAGCCCCTGCCTGTTAGGGAAGTTTTCTGCGGGAAGAGCGTGTGCCCTATTGTTCTTTGTGTTATGATACAACGGGCTTTTTTTCCTAACAACCTAAGAACGTGCGTTGTAGAACTGTAAGTTGATCTCTTGGCTCCAGTCTCTTTGATTTGGGACGACTTCTGAGGGAGCGACAGCCAGGTTTTGACTCTTCATGCTGGGTAAACTCGGGGCTGTTTTCCTTGGCACCCAGGGACCTCACCTGTCCCAACTCCCGAGGAAGCCAAAGCCCTCTGGGTCTCCGGGGCAGAATGAGCCTTTGAGCTGAAATTCTACGTGTAACACATCCTGTCAAGGTGGAAAGAAAAGCTTTGAAAAGCTGAATCCGCAGATGCATGTTAAGTAAACGGGGGGTGGTTGTTCATCCGTGAGTCCCCGGAAGGTGGGTGCCATGCAAGAGCGTCAAGAATGGCATCCGTGTCAAACTAGGGTTGAAGAGTTTAAGAAAATAAATCACATTTTTTAAAATCGGGGTATAGTTCTCTACGATGTTGCACACACAGAAAAGACAGCCCTCAAAACGGGGGAGAACGTTTGCGAATAAAGCAGCCGACAAGAGATTAATCTCCAAAATATACAAACAGCTTACGAAGCTCAATACAAAAAAATTACAAACAACCCCATCAAAACATGTGCAGAAGACCTAAATAAACGTTTTTCCAAAGAAGACACACAGATGGCTAAGAGGCACATGAAAAGTGCCCAAAATCACATTTTTTAAATGAAAGAATTAGTAATAGTGCCTTTTTTGACAGTGTTTCTGTCGGATCACTGAGGTTTTATATCCTTCGTGACAGAACAGGAAAAACAGTGAACGTAATCATGGATTATACAGACGGATTCGGGTCTGGGCTGACACTCGCTGCACGTCTGGACTGGGCTCCCTGTCTCTGCAAGGTGGCAACGGGGTCCCTGTGGAGGTGGGGACGTGGTCCTGGGACGCAGGCGGCTCAGAATCCAGAAGGTTCTTGGCACAAGTCTCATGTCTGAGGTCTCAGCAGTGCTGGCCTGGAGGCTGGACACGGCTCTGTCCTGCGGGCTCACGTTCTGTGGCGGAGACGGGCATGAAAGCCACAACCCACAGCTGCTTATTCAGTAATTTACTAAACAGACGGCTCTCAGTGACACGTGACAGCAAAGGGAAGGACAGGGAACCGTGAGCGTCGGCCGGGAGATCTGACTGGGCAGGAGCTGGGACTGAAGGCGCCCCTGGGGTCAGGCCCGGCGGGGGCAGAGACCCCCAGGAGTGGGAGCGGGGGAGAGGCCATGTGAACCTGTGCAGGGGTCCCAGTCCGGTGGATGCCACAGACAGACACGCAGACAATTAGCAAGGGGCTCGAGTAGGCGTGATGGCTGGCGGGGGGCGGGGGCCCGGGAACCCAGCAGAAATTCAGGCAGCGATGCGTCTCACCACCGACTCTCCAGTCCTGTTTCATCTGGACGCCTGCATCCAAGGGCTGTCCCAGCACCTCCCCTTCCAGAGGGGAGGTCTTGACCCATGACCTCCGAGTCAGCTCTGCTGGGGGGTGCCCTTGGTTCTCCCCCACAGAAGGAGACCAGCTGCGCCCCTGTGAGGTCTCCAGCCCCCCACCGCCCCCGGGGCTGCCTCAGCCCCTCCTGGCCGCCCCCCGCCCAGACTCCCGCAGCCACCTCCTGCCCAGCACTTTCCCCCAGCCCAGTCCTCACCCGTGAACCTCCAGAGGCTCCCCTCCTCTTACTGGATGAAGCCTGAGTCTAGGACAGGCTCCCAGGACGTCTGTAATCTGGGATCGTCTCTGTTCTCTGCCCACCGACCCTGTCCCCGTATGAAAGTCCCTCAGTCGTGTCCAACTCTTTGCAACTGTACAGTCCATGGGATTCTCCAGGCCAGAATACCGGAGTGGGTAGCCCTTCCCTTCTCCAGGGGATCTTCCCAACCCAGGGATCAAACCCAGGTCTCCCAAATTGCAGGCAGATTCTTTACCAGCTGAGCCACCAGGGGAGCCCCATGGGTCCCTTACCGACCACTTCCTGCTGCTCCAGCCCCTGATGCCCCGGGGGCCCCTCCCCCTCCCAGCCTGCTTTCTCTGCCCGGAGTCCAGACGCAGCTCAGACGCTCTCTGGGCAGTGCCGGGTCCCCCCAGGTGCTCATCCTTTGTCGTCCCCTTCTCCTCCTGCCCTCAATCTTTCCCAGCATCAGAGTCTTTTCAAATGAGTCAGCTCTTCGCATCAGGTGGCCAAAGTATTGGAGTTTCAGCTTCAGCATCAGTCCTTCCAATGAACACCCAGGACTGATCTCCTTTAGGATGGACTGGTTGGATCTCCTTGCAGTCCAAGGGACTCTCAAGAGTCTTCTCCAACACCACAGTTCAAAAGCATCAATTCTTCAGCGCTCAGCTTTCTTTATAGCCCAACTCTCACATCCATACACGACCACTGGAAAAACCATAGCCTTGACTAGACGGACCTTTGTTGACAAAGTAATGTCTCTGCTTTTTAATGTGCTGTCTAGGTTGGTCATGACTTTCCTTCCAAGGAATAAGCATCTTTTAATTTCAGTGTCTATTTATCAATACTTACATCATCTGCGATTTATTGTTTATTAACATTTTCCCATGACAATAAACTGAGCTTTGAGTAATCAAATGTGTAGGAAATCTAAATTTTTAAAACAACATCCAAGTCCTCAGTGAGCTGAGTGCGCTGTCAGCTTGGCTCCCTTCTCTGGGGACGAGAAAGGTTGGGAGATGGTGCCCCCTACCCTGGGGCCGTGGGACAGGGCGGACAGGTCCTCTAGGCGCTTCGGCACTGCGACCAGAAGCCCCGCTCTTTTCTGTGCCCACGTTTCAAGTACTAATCTGCTTTTCTGACTTAGCTTGAAAAAATTAAGTTTGATCCTGTTAAGAGAAAAGAATGGTGTGAGGGTGTTGGCATTTCTTCATGCTATAATTAAAGACGTCCTGGGATCACAGGCAGTTAGACGGAAAGTGATGTTTACAGGCTTAAGGGCTTAAAAACAAATTTCCTGGAGGCAACCGTCTGTGAACACACCTCCTCCTTAGCGGGATTCAGTGCAGACGAGAAAACTGTAATTACCCCGCACCCTGGTCAGCCTGAATCCAGCGAGGGGCACCTCCCTGCTGTCGGAGGCTCTGCTGAAGCACTGAAAGCAGGACGGAGAACCTCCAGGAAACTAAACACGTTTCCACGTTGTAAAGAGATAGAAAGGGGGGGTGGGGGGAGTCATCACTGCAGCTCCCTGAAGTCCTCCCAGGACGGCACAGCTCTCCCTGGGGAGAGGGAGGTGCTATGGAGACACCTGTCCCCATGCTGGGGGTGGTGCTGGGGGCCAGGGCAATGCTGGAGGGTTGGGGGCACTGGTGGGCGCCGGGGGATGGCGCTGAGGGGTGGGGGGACAATGCTGGGGGCCAGGGCAATGCTGGGGGCAGGGGGATGGTGCTGGGGGCCAGGGATGAGGCTGGGGGCGCTTCTGGGGACCGAGGGATGGTTCTGGGGGCAGGGGGCTGTGCTGGGAGCTGGGGGATGGTGCTGAGGGCCGGAGAATGGTGCTGGGGGGCAGGGGGGGCAAAGCTGGGGGTCCAGGGCACCGCTGAGAGTCTGGGGTTGATGCTGAGAGGCCGGGGGATGATGTTGGGGGCCAGGAGCCAAAGGCTCACCAAGTCTCAGTGCCTGCCCTGGAGATCCAGGCTGCTCCAAAGCTCCACCTCGACTGGGGAGGGCGAGGGGGCCCTTCACGTGGGAAAGGAGATGCGTGTGTATCTCACCCTCAAACGTAGAGCCGAGAGGAAGCCTCTCCAGGGACGAGGCGCACTGGCCGGCAGACTTCAGAAGGCTGGTTCCCACGCCAAGGAGGGTGGCTCTGGGGCTGTGCTGGGCACTGAACTCAGCCACTCGTGTGCTGGGCACCCAGAGCACACCCCCAGGGCGCCCGAAGCTCAGGGACACACTTGCCTTGTCTCCAGGACGGTCAGGGCTGGGGTCTCACAGCCTCCCCAGCGGCGTCTCCAGCACTAATCAAGCCCATAGATGGACACCTGATTCCGTTTATCCTGGCACATCCCTGACCCCCGACCCTCCTTCAGCTTTTGCTTCTGTGGGAGAGTCCCTCGGGACCCCCACACAGGCTGAGGAGCCACACCGCTCACTCTGTCCACAGGCCCCAGGGTTTCGGCCTCAGAGCATTTCCTCAAAGTCTCTGCGTCCTGATTTGTCTCCGTGCCTGCTCCTTGAGCTGTGGGGTCCACCTCAAGGCCACGGGCAAGTTCGGGCGCAGAAGCCTACACAGAGCGGTGTTCACAGGGTTTACACCAGCATCTTAAACGTCTCTAACACGTCTGCATTCGCCCTCATCCTGGCCGCAGGGTTCAACCTCCGGGAGCCTGGACCCAGGTAGGTGTGGCTCAGGGACAGTGCCAGCGCTGCAAGCGGACAGCTTGGAGCTGACACCCCCCTCTGAGCTGCGTGCCCCCGTCCAGTAAGGCTGTTACGATAATAGCACCGTCTCGTGGAGTGGGCAAGGGGAAGCGTTTAGCACAGCACCAGTCAAGTACTCTCAGTGCACGCTAGTAGCTTTATCCCTAGCACTCACTGGGCACCTACTGCTGAAAAAATGCGGATGCCTCAAAGTGAAAGTTGCTCAGTCATGCCTGACTCTTTTCGACCCCATGGACTCTAATGTTCATGGAATTCTCCAGGCCAGAATACTGGAGTGGGTAGCCTTTCCCTTCTCCGGGAGATCTTCCAAACCCAAGGATCGAACCCAGGTCTCCCGCACTGCCGGCAGATTCTTTACCAGCTGAGCCACCAGGGAAGCCCATCTCATATTCCACCTCCCCTGTTTAGCCTTTTATGACATGACCTCCCAGACTGCCAGGAGCCCGGCCTTGTCTCCCCACCCGCACCCCCACAGTCCCACTGCTTAATGGCAGGGGCCATCACCAGCCTCAGTCATGGCTCCAACCTCTGGCCTCCGAGTCCACAGCCACCCACCCACCTCCCGTGCCCCTGAACTCACGTTTACTAAGCAGCCACCCCTGCTCACAGTATGCTGGGCACCGAATACCAGGACGGATGAAGCCTTGGAAGTGGGTGGACAGGCACCAAGCCAACCAACCCCACTGTCAGGAAACAACAGCAGACCCTGCTGAGGTCACAGGCCGGGCGCGACGTCCAGAGGAGGGACGGGGGAGGCAGACTGGGCGGGGCCACAGACGGGGCGTGCCGGTGCCCACGCGCTCAGCACCACCGGGGAGTCTGGGGAGAGCCCTGCTCTGCCCAACCTTGGAGCCGCCACCCCGCCAAATCTACAGACGTCCACAGGGCCGTGGGGGCCACCCGGGTCCGTGGACAGGGTTCCAACTCCATCGTGGGCCCCTAACCCAGATAACTTCACGGCCCAGGCTCTGGTCCCTGCCCCCCTGTGTCCGACAGCTGGCTGGACCCCCTCCAAGGGAGACAGCCAAGCCCCCCCTCCCTGTTGAAAGCAATGCTATTTCTGAGAACCTCATCCTCCAAGTTATCACACCCTTAATTAAAATAAGGCAGCTGCAACCTTGGGATTCCACTCTGTGCTTCTGTCCAGTGGACTCTGAGCCTGTCACTGTCACTTGCTGAGGGCCTTATGGCCTCGCTCCTCCTGTACCCTTCTGCCGGCAACGTCACGGTGGGGCTGGAGGCAGCAAAGGGCCCTAAATTCCAGGAGGTTGTGTCTCTTGACGGCTCTTCAGGGCATTTCCCATGTTTACAACTTTGTCTTCCCTCCACCTGAGTGACCGCCCCTCCCAGCCCTTCCCCCACACCAAGCCCACCAGCCCCCAACCCTAACCTAACCTAACACGCCAACCTCCCCATTCTGCAGACCAGCCAAACGCGTTTCTGACGCAGCACCTGGCTGGGCTGGATCCTCGGAGCTCCCAGGGCAGCCGGGGCCCCCCGGCTTCTCTTGGGGTGTGAATGGGGGGAGCGTGCTCAGGGCCGCCGAGGCCCCCCTGGCTGCTCTCGGGGTATGAATGGGGGGAGCGTGCTCAGGGCCCCTTCTGCTGCAGTTGAGGCAGCACTCCTGGCACAGTGCAGGCACAGAGCAACAGCTGTTAAGACAATTAGTTGCAAAATTTGTGGGTCTAACAGCACTTCATAAGCTTTGAGAACATACTTCAAAGCCATCAATAATGTTGTCAACAACAATACTATTACTTTTGCGGGCTACTTTAGAAACTTAATTCTTATAAATACATATATAATATATGGGGCTTCCTAGATGGCTTGGTGGTAAAAAACTTGCCTGCCAAAGCAGGAGACTCAGGTTCAATCCCTGGTCCAGGAAGATCCCCTGGAGAAGGGCATGGCAACCCACCACAGTGTTCTTGCCTGGAGAATCCCATGGACAGAGGAGCCTGGAGGGCTGCAGTCCAAAGAGTCAGGCACGAGTCGGTCGGCCTGCCTGTAGGCTGGCAGGCTACAGTAATGGAGTCGCAAAGAGTTGGACACGACTTCGAGAGTGAACGATAACCACATAATAGATATGATACTTTTGCATAGTTCTCATCTTTTTGTGCAGAAAAGGTAGTGATGCATAGATCTTTACAGAAAGTTGGACAAAACACAAGAGATTTCTTCCAAGGATTTTCAATCGAAGAATAATGCATGAAATAGTAAGGAACTCACAGAAAAGGGAGCAATTTTCTTGCCAAAAAAAAAAAGACCAAATACACACACACACACAAATATTGTTCCATGAAACGATCCATCACCTATTTTCCTGCTTGTATTGTGGACAAGACGAAAATGACCCTTTTTCAGTCTCACTGGGAAATCCTATTTAGTCCTAAATGGAAAGCACATGACTGACTTCTAGAAACGAAATTCATCACGCGGCGGACTCGCACATCCCCAGTAGGCAGGAGGAGGGTGGTCACATTGGGAGGGGCTCTGTGGCCCCAGGAGACCAGGGCCCGATCGCCCACTAACTGGCTCTGCAGGATCCCACCACCTCGGACTGAGGCCTGCGGTGTGGCTAATCGGGAACCTGCTCGGTGTAACTGAGCGTTAATATTAAGATCAGACACGCGTGCCCTGGGGGAGCTGAGTCCTCATTTGCAGGCTGGGGGCAGGGCTCCTCACAGCGCCCTGTGAAGAGTCACGTTTTATCCGTGAATCTGGGCACTGGCTGCCTGGTCACCATCGGTCACTTCAGCGGAGAGAGAGGAAACCAGGGTGTCCATCACACCTCTAAGGGGAGCAGAAGCAGCCCCCCACCATGGGGTTTGTTTCCTGCCCCAGTGAAGCCCCTGCCAGGGCCAAGTTCCTCCTCTGGGGATGAGTTGGAGCAGGTTTCCCCAAAGACAGATGCCTGTCAGGGCTGGAGGGACACCCCAACCCCAAATGACCCCCTGAACTTGGCGAGGAATGGAACAGCCGGGGCGGCAGGCGCCAGGCTGAGACCGGGACCCTGCTCAGAGCGGGTGAAAGGTTACGCGACTTAAGTGCTGAGGAATCAGAAGAAAAGGCGGCCTTCGGAGCACTCGGGATGGGAGAGAGCCAGGACGCGGCAGGTTCCGGCAGGAATGTCCCTGCGGCCACCCTGGTGACCGTTGCCGGAAATTCTCTTCTTACAGTTACTTCAGAGTATCCAGCCACACACACCACAAAATTTCTTCCCAAAAGATCTTCAATTATTTGAGAAAAAGCTTTACCAGCAAGTTTGAAATGGAGCTTTGGCGCATCGTTGTGTTGGATTCGCCTGAGAAGCTGCTTCACGGCGGCCCGGGGGACCAGGCCGGCCTCTAGGCCCCTCTTTCTCCAGCCCGCAGGACGCGCTTGCGCAGGTTTCTCTGATTTCCTCCGTCTCATGACTGCTTGACCGCACACCCACCTCCTGAGGCTGAGGCCGTGATCCGAGCAGATCCCGCCGTGTACACCCTCGAGTCTGACTCTCAGGACTTCGGGACCACCCGGGACTGCCCCTGCCTTGGGTACCGCGCTGCTCCTCGGAGACCGAGCTGGGCTGTGCCCCAAGACGCCATGCCCAGGATCGGCCGTCTGGGTGTGGCGTCCGTGGCTGCCTGGCCCCAGAAGTGTGGCAGGGAGCCTGGGCTGAGGGTGGGAAGACGCGTGGTCAGAGTCCAGCCGCTGCGCACGGAGCCCCCACATGACATTGCTGGGCTGCCCAGGCTCCGTGTCTGCGTGTCTGACTGGACTGCACCCCGGGGCTGGACTCCCCGGGGTCCAGGAGGTTCACTCTCAAAGGCCACCCGCTCGCTGGGCATCTGTGGGGAAAGAGCCCTCAGAATTAGCATGAGGGGTCCCACACTCACCCTATGAGAGACCCCTGCTAAGATGTGAGTCCAGCCCCGGTTCCCACGCTCCTCAGAGACACGTAAAGAAGCCCTGCTTCCCTGGGGGCCACAGACCTCAGGGCACCCGTGTCAGGTCCACCCTCTCACCCCTTCAGTTACCCTGGCCTCACACCCGCTACTGTGATGGAGGGGTCTGAGGGGTCTGTAGGATCCTGGGGAGGGGTCTGGGGAGGGGTCTGAGGGGTCTGAGGGGTCTGGGGAGGGGTCTGAGGGGTCTGTAGGATCCTGGGGAGGGGTCTGGGGAGGGGTCTGGGGAGGGGTCTGGGGAGGGGCCTGCTCTTTTCTTCACCATCTGCATCTTAACACACCGCTCACCCTGACTTCCCCTTCTCCTGAGGGCTGAGCTCCGCGCTCGTGTGGAGCACATGTGCCTTGACTCCTGGACACGGCACCGCTCAGAGGAAACACCCGACGTCTGCATCCACCTGGAGCGCCGTGTGGACAGGCCCCCAGCAGAAACCTGCCCAGCCTCGGCCATCCTGAAGGTGACTGAGCACAAAGAAGCCAGCGGAAGAGGAGCCCAGGATTCCCCGCAGAGCGCGGCCTCCCAGCCTCTCCCAGCCCAAACACACACACCTGCTCACAGACCCCTCAGACCCCTCCTCAGACCCCTCAGACCCCTCAGACACCTCCCCAGGCCGCCCAGACCCCTCCCCAGACCCCTTCAGACCCTTCCTCAGACACCTCAGACCCTTCCCCAGACCCCTTCAGACCCCTCCCCAGACTCCTCAGACCCTTCACCAGGCCCCTCAGACCCCTCCCCAGACCCCTCAGACCCCTCCCCAAACCCCTCAGACCCCTCCCCAGACCGCCCAGACACCTCCTCAGGCCCCCCAGACCCCTCAGACCTCTCCCCACATCCCTCAGACCCCTCCCCAAACCCCTCAGACCCCTTCGCAACCCCTCCCCAGGATCCTACAGACCCCTCCCCAGGCCTCTCAGACCCCTCCCCAGACCCCTCAGACCCCTCCCCAGACCCCTCAGACCCATCCCCAGATTCCTCAGACCCCTACCCAGACCACTCAGACACCTCCCCAGGCCCCCCAGACCCCTCAGACTCCTCTCCAGGCCCCTCAGACCCCTCTCCAGACCCCTCAGACCCCTCCCCAGGCCCCCCAGACCCCTCGCCAGGATCCTACAGACCCCTCCCCAGGCCTCTCAGACCCCTCCCCAGACCCCTCAGACCCATCCCCAGACTCCTCAGACCCCTACTCAGACCACTCAGACACCTCCCCAGGCCCCCCAGACCCCTCAGACTCCTCTCCAGGCCCCTCAGACCCCTCCCCAGACCGCCCAGACACCTCCTCAGGCCCCCAGATCCCTCAGACTCCTCTCCAGGCCCCTCAGACCCCTCCCCAGACCCCTCAGACCCCTCCCCAGACCCCTCAGATCCCTCCCCAGACTCCTCAGACCCCTACCCAGACTGTTCAGACACCTCCTCAGGCCCCCCAGACCCCTCAGACCCCTCCCCAGACCTCCCAGACACCTCCTCAGGCCCCCCAGACCCCTCAGACTCCTTTCCAGGCCCCTCAGACCCCTCCCCAGACCCCTCAGACCCCTCCCCAGACTCCTCAGACCCCTACCCAGACTGTTCAGACACCTCCCCAGGCCCCCCAGACCCCTCAGACCCCTCCCCAGGCCCCCCAGACCCCTCCCCAGGCCCCCTAGACCCCTCAGACACCTCCTCAGGCCCCCAGACCCCTCAGACTCCTCTCCAGGCCCCTCAGACCCCTCCCCAGATCCCTCCCCAACCCCTCTCCAGGCCCCTCAGACCCCTCCCCAGACCCCTCAGATCCCTCCCCAGACTCCTCAGACCCCTACCCAGACTGTTCAGACACCTCCCCAGGCCCCCCAGACCCCTCAGACCCCTCCCCAGGCCCCCCAGACCCCTCCCCAGGCCCCCTAGACCCCTCCCCACACCCCTCAGACCCCTCCATCACAATAGCAGGTGTGAGGCCAGGGTGACTGAAGGGGTGAGAGGGTGGACCTGGCACGGGTGCCCCGAGGTGAGGCCCCCAGGGAAGCAGGGCTTCCTTACACTTCTCTGAGGAGCATGGGAACTGGGGCTGGACTCACTTCTTAGCAGGGGTCCGTCTTAGGGTGTGTGTGGGACCCCTCGTGCTAATTCTGGGGGCTGTTTCCCAGAGATGCCCAACGGGTGGGTGGCCTTTGAGAGCGAATCCCCTGGACCCCGGCCTTGTTCAGGCGAGCGTGCCTCCGGGTGGTGGCCTGGTCTCAGGGCAGCCCCGGCCGGCATGGTCCAGCACGGAGGCTGAGGACGAGGCTTCACTTGAACGCGTCTGTAGTGGAGAAACAGGCGATGAGCCTGGAAGGTACGTCCTCCAAAAGCAACAATCCAGCTGGAGGGCCGTCTCGGTGACACTAGGGCTTTACCCCTGAGTCACAGACACTGAAAGTCACCAGGGTCTGGGATCAGAACAGTGCTTGGAACAGAATCAGACATGACCCAGGATGGAGCAACCTTTCCAAAGGTCAAGATTGTCCAGGATGCTATCTGAAAGAGTGTGGCGATGCTTCCACTGGGACCATTGATGGCAGCGAGCATTCTGGGCATGAGGAAGTGACAGGTGGGACCACACAGAGGACGGGAGCCGTTGGCTCCTTTCCAGGAGGAACCAGGAACCTTTCCAGGAACCTGCGGTTCAAAGACAGACTTTCCAACTCACACCTGCCCTTTGCCAGGGCCCCCTCGCCCGGCTCAGGGCAGAAACGGGTCCAAATGCCCAGAGAATGTCAGCCCAACAAAGCATGTTTTCCACTGAAAATAGACATCTTTGGTACATTTGGGCCAATAATAAAATATTTTAAAGAAAAACAATCTGCTGGGAAAGACCACTAAAGCGACAGTTGATTAGTGATGAAAATGTGAGTTCGGGTTCAGGGTGCTCCCCGTCTTATGCTAGGGCGGCCCTCTCTCTGCCACGGAGTGGCCGTGGGCTGGGACACCTGAGAAGACCTCCTGAGGGCTCTGTGAGGGCGACGACTCCTTCGTGGGAGGGTGTCACCTGTCACCGTCTGACCCTGGTGTCATCAGCCAGGCCCCACGTCCACGCGGCTGTTTCCAGACTGGTTCTCACACCTGACTTTGCACAGCTTGTCACAGACCCTGTTTGCTCCTCAGAGAAGTCATCTGACAGCCAGGATGGTTAAGAGGGGAAGCCCTGGGCACGTGAGATGATTCAGCAGGAAACACGAAGGCAAAATGCTCAACGAGGTGCGTCCGTCACGTTTGGCCCACAGCCCGGAGAAGGCTGAGGGCCATTGAGCGCCAAGGCCAGCGGCCCGGAGCTCTGAGCTCTGTCTGAGAAGCCAGCCTGAGCAGGAACGCGGGGTCCCTTGGGCAGGTGCCTGGGGGCTGGTGAGGGCCAGAGGAGGCCTGGGGTCTCTGCTCTCTCAGGAGACAGGAAGGAGACCCCCGCGTTTCAGGCCATCTGACTGACAAGGCTGTTCTTCCCACTCAGACTCCGCCTCTGCCTCCCTGGTGGTCCGCCCGGTACTGGTGGCCTGAGCCGTCCAGTGACTGCCCTGAGGTCCCCCTGAGGCACTGAAGCCGTTTCCAAGCTGGGCGGCAGGGACTCAAGGCGGCCGCCATGTTGCCTGTATTTAGTGAACACTCGGCCACTTTTCATCCTGACCCCGGTCTCTCCCTGGCCGTCCTGGGAGCGCTGTGGTTGCCCTGCCCATTGTTCACTGCTTTCTCTCTCCTGTCGGCCTCTCAGGTCCAGCTGCACCCAGGATATGAACAAAACAACAACCCAGATCCTGACGAAGACTTTGCCAGGGGCCACAGGCCACGCCAGCGATGCAGGGGCAGTTCTAGGCTGCGATGGGCAGAGACGCTCTAGGGCAGTTGTGCCCGAGGGCAGGTGAGAGCCTCTGCTCACAGCTTCCTGGCCCAGCTCCCCCCGGGGTCCCAGGGCCGCAGCCCCTCTGCCCATATTCAGGAAGCTTCGGCATACCTCCTCCCTTCTCTAGCATTTGGTAGTGCTGACCATGCACTTCTGGCCACTCTGGGGGGTCAGACGCCCACGGTCCCCTCCTCCTCCTCCCCTTACGAGCTGTGTGGCCTGGGCAGTTGTCTGTCCCCTCGTCGGCTGAACGGCTCTGACCTCGTGCGGCTCCGTGAGGATCACACAGGTGACGTCCGCACAGTGCCGGGCATCTCAGCCCGAACATGAAGTATCGTCGTCAGCATCTCCATCCGTATGACCCACGGAGCAAGGCCTGCTGGTCTCGTCTTGTGCGTCCAGCGCAGAGCGGGGCTCGTGGGAAGCCTTTGTCTGTAGAACTTCAGTGTTTCCAGCCCATTCCTGAGCCCCGGGCCGTCTACTCAGCGGCTTCCTGGGCGCCTTCACCTGGCCATTCCAGGAGCAGGTCCCCTAGGGTACCTACACTGGCAACCAGCATCTCCTGGCCTCCCTGTCTCTCTTCTGCAGTTTTCACCTTGGGAACAGACACAAGTCCCCCACCTGCCTGAAGTGCCTTGAAGATCAGCCCGGGGCCTCCCCCTCCTCTGTCTCCAAAGGACTTGGGTTCTGCCCGAGGCATTCCCCTGGTTCCACCCTATTGCCTCTTCCCTCCCAACGCCAGCCCAGCAGGAGTCATAGGAGCTGAGGGGAGCAGGGGTCTGGCACACAGAGTGTCTCCCGAACCTCGCTTCCCGCCCCGGCCCAGCAGGGCCCGCTCTCCTCAGTGGCCCCTGCTCCCCACTCGTGCCCACAGAGGCCCTGCGAGAGACACAGCTTCCAAGAAGCCCTCGCTCTGTGCTCAGGGCCACCCCAGGCGCCCAAGGCTGCCCACCAGGGTCAGCACCCACGTCCAAACCAGCCTTGGACCGTGTCCTGCCGGGCGTCCCTGCCCCCGATGCTTCAGCTGGAACTGAACCAAAATGAGAGGAAGTCGATTGCAAGTTTGAGGGGTCACCGAACAATTTTCAGCAGACTTTTAGCTGTTGATTTATTTTTGACTAACTACTGTTATGGGGACAGATGAAAGGACATATTTATCATAAACAGCCGCCATCAGGGGCAGGACAAAACCCAGGCCAAATGATCAAAATTTAATAATAGAGCATGAATTTATGTACACAGACTTTATCTCATTTGATCTTTCCTGGCACCAAATGAGCTCAAAAACATATTATTAGTCAGAAAAGAGCACAGAGAGCAGGATTCCATTTGTGTGAAATCTGCAGACCCGCAGATCCACAGAGGGAAGGTTTGTGCTTCCCAAGACAAGGCAGGGAGGGGAGGGTGACAGCCGGCGGGGGTGGGGGTGCAAATGTCCTGAAATTGACGGGGGCTGGGAGTTGTGAGCACACTAGGCACCCCTGACGTGCACACGTAGGTGGGGGCCAGTGCGGCTTCTTAAGGGATGCGTGCTGAGCTGGGGGCAGCCACCCCGGACCATGCTTGACGCCGACCCAGAGTGTCCTGGGTGCCAGGGCCTCACGCGCACCAGTAACTATTGGCCTCCCAGCACCCTGCCCTCAGGTAACACCCACACCTTCAGTGAGGAGCCCGAGGAGTCGGAGTGAGGAGTTTGGGAATTTGCCCCGTGTCTCAGAACCCGGTGCCCGCCCCCCGGGCCCTCGCTGGCTTGGCCGCGGCCTCCCAGCCCAGCCTTCCCCCGCTGCCCGTCCCGCTCAGCAACCAGGGGAAACTTGGTGGGATTTCAGAAACCTCTGCATCTGACGCTTTCCCGCAGGAGTTGGTCCTCTAAATAGCAACAGGAGAATTTTCTTGATTCTCTTTGGGGAGAGTTTCCATATTTGGCCCTTTTTTGATATGTGGGCCTTATTTTTCAAGTAAGGCAGATGTAGTTTTAAAAGTAAAGTGCAATTCGGGAAAATGTTCTCTTTGTGGTAAAAATAGTGAATGGAATATGCCAGGGGATCATGAAAATTTTTTTTATTTCATTTTATTATTTTACAGCATTTCACTGGGGTGTGATGCTGCTGCTGCTAAGTCGCTTCAGTCGTGTCCGACTCTGTGTGACCCCATAGACGGCAGCCCACCAGGCTCCCCCGTCCCTGGGATTCTCCAGGCAAGAATCCTGGAGTGGGTTGCCATTTCCTTCTCCAGTGCATGAAAGTGAAAAGTGAAAGTGAAGTCGCTCAGTCGTGTCCGACTCTGTGCGACCCCATGGACTGCAGCCTATCAGGCTCCTCTGTCCATGGGATTCTCCAGGCAAGAGTACTGGAGTCGGGTGCCATTGCCTTCTCCTTGTGGTGTGATGGACATACAAAAAACTGTGCTGAAATTTTAAAGACCTTTTCACGGGGACCAAGTGTCTGAGTGGGCACTTTGGACAGGACCAAATGTCCTGCAGGTCTTCAAATAATTATCTAAACCTATCAAGAAGATAGCCATGCCTATTTGAGAACCGAATGTGATGGGTCTGGGGGGAGCGGGCCCCGTGACCTTCCCCGGGATCCGCAGGCCTGTGAGGCAGGTCCAGAGCGTGTCTGTGACCGGGGAGGCGGTGACACTGCTCCAGGCCCCCACCCAGGCCGCGTCCTCATCCTGGGGACCCGGGAGAGGAGGAAGTGACAGGCCGTGGCCTCAGGCAGCCCTGGTGCTGACCGGCTGGGTCTGGACAAGGCGGGATGCGGTCCGAGTCAGCATCCTTTCCCCTCGCGGTCCCCACACGCACCTCCCTGCCTCGGGACCGCATCTGGGCAGGCTCCCTGCTTCTCCTGCCCCTTTCAGGTACGAATGCAGCCTCATCTCGGGTCCTGGATGGTTTAGTTCAAGCTGAGTAACCTTTCAGCGGGCATCCGACCTCAGGCTCGTCCCTACAGCCCCCAGCACCCCCCACCCCGCCCAGGGCTGCCTCCAGTGCAGTGTCCTCAAAGTCGAGCCTGGGGTCCCCTCAGTGTCTGTGCTCCCCCGGGAGGCAGCACAGGGCATCCAGGGGGCATGGTGAGGGGGGCAGGGTGCCAACCTCCCCTCCTGGGGACCCCACACCCCTACCTCTATGCACACAAGGACAGACAGGGAGTGTTCCAACTCTTCTTATTAGGACAATGCTCTTCAAAGACGCCCTCACTGGGTGGGAGGTGGGAGGGAGGTTTAAGAGGGAGGAGACATATGTACATCTGTGGCTAATCCATCTTGATGTATGGCAGAAATTAAACCAATATTGTCAAGCCATCATCCTTCAATTAAAAATAAATAAATTAAAAAAAAAAAAGAGGAAGCTCTCGCTGGCCAGGCAGGAGGAATGTCCAGTTAAAGTCCTAGGACGGACTCTGACGACCCTCAGGAGTCTCTCTCTGAAGGTGGCAGGTCCCTGGAGACGTAGGGCCCTGGTCACATCCACCACGCCTCGGGGCCAGCAGCAGTGGGCCCTCCCTCCCGTCCTCCCAGAGACCCTCTTCTCCGAGGCCTCAGAGCATCCATTTCAGAGCTGCAGTCAGTGGGGGCCCGGGCTGTCCTCAGGGGAGTCACCCTGGTTCTGCCCCAGGGCACGCCAAGCTGCACCCTACGTCTACTGTAACTAAGGACAAGCACTGGACCTTGGAATAGACCCTAGTTGACAACAGTGCAAAGGGTCTCGCCTCCCCACTCCCAAGTAGCCACTTCCTGCCCAGAGGTATTAAGACGCCAGGTTAGGGATTTCCCTGGTGTTCCAGTGAAGACCACTTTCCACTCAGGGGACATGGGTTTCATTCCTGGTCAAGGAACTAAGATCCCATATGCTGTGCGCCACGGCCAAAAAAAGTCCAATAAGACTGAAGGTGAGACCACCTCCCCACATGGCCACCTCGGGAGACGCTACCCAGTCTGATTACATGGACCATCCCTCTTACTCCTGGAACCGCCCTGGAGCTAGAGCTCTGGATGTAAGTGCTTCTGAGTGACGTTGTCTGTCCCAAGATTGTCTTACATCTTATCCGTGTTGTGTACAAACATGTATCACTGCATTTATTGAATACATGTCTATTCTACCACATAAATGCACCCACTCTGGGGAGACAGAGAAACACACAAACCAAATGAATTTCAACCAATGTCAACAAACCACTTCTGATGAAGAACTGAGTCAAATTTCAGTCACATCAAGCTGAAATGAGACATATGTCCATGAAGGCTGTCATGTGGTCCCACATAGGCCAGATGCACTCAGAGACCCCGGGGGACATGAAGAAAGCCTTCCATAGATGAGCTTCCCCCTTCCCCAACCCCCAGGAGGAAACACGAGCACGATCAGCCTTATGGCTACCCTGAAAAAATCATTCTCTTAGCCCCAAATGTGCCCCGTATTATGCAGTAATAGTCACACTTCAGGTGCTCAGAAACGACCTTTTGCTGTCGCGTTTTCTGAGACAACAAAGACAACACCAGTCTTTTATTTATAAATGATACCCTAGACCCTGACTTTGTTGACGCAGAGGCAAAGTGCTGCACAGTGGTTTAACATTAGTAAGAAGGTTTGAAAGGTGGAAGGAGCCAAGCAGCCTGAAGAGGCAGGCAAGCCCCTCCCACAGCCACGCCAGCCACTTTGCTAATCTTCCAGAGCGACGCCCTAGCATGCTACCCACAGCACGTCACTAATCCCTCATCCATTCTGATGGAAAACAAAAACACCATCTTGAGCCAGTGGTGGCAACTGAAGTGTGAGCCAGGAAAGCCCTCACGCTCTCTTACACGACGGTCACGGGGTTGCCAGACCTCTGCCTGCTCAGTCCAGTGTCCTGTCTCTTCGCAGAGAGAATTAAACCCCAAAGACCAGTTTGCATGTGAGGAGTTTCCACCCATTCTAGAGTCCTGTCCTAGCCCTTTCAGAAAGGTCTTAGTAAAAGAACCCAACTCCTTCTGTTTCACAACTAAACTGTCTCGGTGCATCCTGGCCATCCTGTGATGCAGGAGGCTGGGGAAGGGATGCGGTGTGGAATGAGGGTGGAGCGCCTCTCCTTGGTGAGACGGGTGCTTCCGAGAGCAACTCTGAGCAACCGGGAAGAGGCAGACAGGGCTCAGTGAGGCCGCAGGACCTCCTGGGCCTGGTGGGATCAGCTTCTTGGGTGAGAGACACGGGCTTGTGAGTGAGTGTGGTCACCTTGGGTGAGAGGTGCGGGGTTGTGAGTGAGTGTGGTCGTGTTGGGTGAGAGGCGCGGGGTTGGTGTGAGTGTGGTCGTGTTGGGTGGGAAGTGTGGGGTTGGTGTGAGTGTGGTCATGGTGGGTGAGAGGCGCGGGGTTGGTGTGAGTGTGGTCGTGTTGGGTGGGAAGCGCGGGGTTGGTGTGAGTGTGGTCATGGTGGGTGAGAGGCGCGGGGTTGGTGTGAGTGTGGTCACCTTGGGTGAGAGGCGCGGGGTTGGTGTGAGTGTGGTCATGGTGGGTGAGAGGCGCGGGGTTGGTGTGAGTGTGGTCATGGTGGGTGGGAGGCGCAGGGTTGGTGTGAGTGGTTGTGTTGGGTGGGAAGCGCGGGGTTGGTGTGAGTGTGGTCATGGTGGGTGAGAGGCGCGGGGTTGGTGTGAGTGTGGTCACCTTGGGTGAGAGGCGCGGGGTTGGTGTGAGTGTGGTCATGGTGGGTGAGAGGCGCGGGGTTGGTGTGAGTGTGGTCACCTTGGGTGACAGGTGCGGGGTTGGTGTGAGTGGTTGTGTTGGGTGGGAGGCAGGGGGTTGGTGTGAGTGTGGTCGTGTTGGGTGGGAAGCGCGGGGTTGGTGTGAGTGTGGTCATGGTGGGTGAGAGGCGCGGGGTTGGTGTGAGTGTGGTCGTGTTGGGTGACAGGCGCGGGGTTGGTGTGAGTGTGGTCACCTTGGGTGGGAAGCGCGGGGTTGGTGTGAGTGTGGTCATGGTGGGTGAGAGGCGCGGGGTTGGTGTGAGTGTGGTCGTGTTGGGTGGGAAGCGCGGGGTTGGTGTGAGTGTGGTCATGGTGGGTGAGAGGCGCGGGGTTGGTGTGAGTGTGGTCACCTTGGGTGAGAGGCGCGGGGTTGGTGTGAGTGTGGTCATGGTGGGTGAGAGGCGCGGGGTTGGTGTGAGTGTGGTCATGGTGGGTGGGAGGCGCAGGGTTGGTGTGAGTGGTTGTGTTGGGTGGGAAGCGCGGGGTTGGTGTGAGTGTGGTCATGGTGGGTGAGAGGCGCGGGGTTGGTGTGAGTGTGGTCACCTTGGGTGAGAGGCGCGGGGTTGGTGTGAGTGTGGTCATGGTGGGTGAGAGGCGCGGGGTTGGTGTGAGTGTGGTCACCTTGGGTGACAGGTGCGGGGTTGGTGTGAGTGGTTGTGTTGGGTGGGAGGCAGGGGGTTGGTGTGAGTGTGGTCGTGTTGGGTGGGAAGCGCGGGCTTGGTGTGAGTGTGGTCATGGTGGGTGAGAGGCGCGGGGTTGGTGTGAGTGTGGTCGTGTTGGGTGGGAAGCGCGGGGTTGGTGTGAGTGTGGTCACCTTGGGTGACAGGTGCGGGGTTGGTGTGAGTGGTTGTGTTGGGTGGGAGGCAGGGGGTTGGTGTGAGTGTGGTCATGGTGGGTGAGAGGCGCGGGGTTGGTGTGAGTGTGGTCGTGTTGGGTGACAGGCGCGGGGTTGGTGTGAGTGTGGTCGTGTTGGGTGACAGGTGCGGGGTTGGTGTGAGTGTGGTCACCTTGGGTGACAGGTGCGGGGTTGGTGTGAGTGGTTGTGTTGGGTGGGAGGCAGGGGGTTGGTGTGAGTGTGGTCATGGTGGGTGACAGGCGCGGTGTTGGTGTGAGTGTGGTCACCTTGGGTGACAGGTGCGGGGTTGGTGTGAGTGGTTGTGTTGGGTGGGAGGCAGGGGGTTGGTGTGAGTGTGGTCGTGTTGGGTGACAGGCGCGGGGTTGGTGTGAGTGTGGTCACCTTGGGTGGGAGGCGCGGGGTTGGTGTGAGTGTGGTCGTGTTGGGTGACAGGCGCGGGGTTGGTGTGAGTGTGGTCACCTTGGGTGGGAGGCGCGGGGTTGGTGTGAGTGTGGTCATGGTGGGTGACAGGTGCGGGGTTGGTGTGAGTGGTTGTGTTGGGTGGGAGGCGCGGGGTTGGTGTGAGTGTGGTCATGGTGGGTGACAGGTGCGGGGTTGGTGTGAGTGGTTGTGTTGGGTGGGAGGCAGGGGGTTGGTGTGAGTGTGGTCACCTTGGGTGACAGGTGCGGGGTTGGTGTGAGTGGTTGTGTTGGGTGGGAGGCAGGGGGTTGGTGTGAGTGTGGTCGTGTTGGGTGACAGGCGCGGGGTTGGTGTGAGTGTGGTCACCTTGGGTGGGAGGCGCGGGGTTGGTGTGAGTGTGGTCATGGTGGGTGACAGGTGCGGGGTTGGTGTGAGTGGTTGTGTTGGGTGGGAGGCAGGGGGTTGGTGTGAGTGTGGTCGTGTTGGGTGAGAGGTGTGGGGTTGTGAGTGAGTGTGGTCTGACCCTCAGGGTATCTGGCCTCCCACCGTCCTCCCTGCCTTCTCACTGCTTTCCTTCAAGGGGGAAAGCACCGCCTGGAGGAAGCCCCACGTCCCCCGTTCACAGGAGGCCGTCCTGCCATCTCACAGAGGTGCTCCCTGGAGGAGGACGGGTAAAACGCTCCCAGGCCCCTCCCCCGGCCCCTCACAAAACCTGCAGGAAACAAGGACGGGGCACCGGGCACCGGCCGCAGAGCGGCTCCCCAGGAAGGCGAGGGGTGGGACGCCCCCGCTGCTCCTCCCACACAGGTCGGGAACAGGCGGCCGGTCACTGGCTGAGTTTTGAGGGCAGAAAGGACATACCTGGGCCACATAATCACAGCACCACGTGATTTAACAATGCTAACGGAGCTCGAATCACTTTTATTCAGGACCTCAGATATTTCTTACTGCCTGAGTTTTCTCCCTCTAGAAACCACCACAGCACATCTAGAAACTTCCACCGTCCTGGAGATGCATGTAAGAAGCTGACAGTCCTCTGACCAAGCAAAACCCCTGAGAGCGTGACTCCTGCATCCTTCAAATACCACGTGGTAAGTGCTAAGAATCATTTTTCAAGGTTTTCCTTCCAAAACTGACGTGTCAGGGAGGAGCGCGCCCTCCACCCAGGGAGGAGGAGGCTGTGTCAAAGTGAGGTCCTGCCAGAGGCAAGATGAGGTCAAGGCCACACCCTTCTGGCCAGGGTGGCAAGAGGGCTGAGTCCCATGATGACAGAGATAAAACATCCCCCATGAAATAAAAGTGAAGTCACACGATGATGTGGTCCTGTGGCTTCAGGGAATTAAAGTCTTTCCAAACCCTCTTCCATACTCACAGGGAATCATTAGCCAAACCTCAGATATTCCAAAATCCACTTTTTAATTAAGCATCGCTGTGTGAGGGCCTTGTTAGCAACTAGGACGGTAGGTTAAAAGTGGAAAAATAACTGGTAGAAAGTCAATGCTTCTAGTGATGAGCAAGTGGAGTTTGAAAATGAAACACAATGCCACTCACATCAGCACCCAGAGAAGACATGTGTTGGTACCCTGTTGACAAGGTTTGTGTAAGATCTACATGAGGAAAACAAGGCTCTGATGATGAAATCAAACAGTATCTAAATACATGTCCATGGATAGGGGGACTCTCTAGGGTCCAGTTGTCGGTTCTTTCCAGCTTCATCATCCCTACCAAAACCCCAGCAGGTGACTTTAAGAAACCGACAAAAGGACTCTAAAGTTTACCTGGAAACGCAAAGCCCCAGAAATCAAAACTTTCACATTAACCCAAATAAGAGCTTCTATGAACCCAGAACCTTTCGAGCTGTCAGGAGACAAGGCGATGCAACCACAGACAGGGAGAGCGAGACAAAGACAGAGCTGCCCTCCCTTAGGTCCAAGAAACAAGGCTAAATCCTCGAAATGCCAGATTCTGTTTAGCACCCATAGAACAAAGTCCTTCAGTTCAGTTCAGTCGCTCAGTCGTGTCCGACTCTTTGCGACCCCATGAATCGCAGCACGCCAGGCCTCTCTGTCCATCACCAACTCCCGGAGTTTACCCAAACCCATGTCCATCGAGTCAGTGATGCCATCCAATGATCTCATCCTGTGTTGTCCCCTTCTCCTCCTGCCCCCAATCCTATCCAGCAATTGCAACCTAAGCTATGGAAACACACTCTTCTATCCATTTTTTCTAGGTCATATTTTCACACACATCGTTCCAGGCTGCAGAACCTGGATGGTTCATGCCAGGGGGTCCGTCCATCCTCCAGTAAGTTGCTGCTCTTTCAGCCGATGTTCTGGGCGCCTTTAGTGTGTCAGACACTCACCAAACCCCAAAGCCCAACTCTGAGAAGAGGGACACGGCCCCAGGTGCAGGGGATGCTGGATTCCTCATATTTGAGGTAGTGGGCGGGAGTGGACACCGACGGTACTGCTCACTGCCTCTGTGTGCCAGGCCTCACATCTGTGAAGCAGGCCTAGTATCAGCACCCACGCCAGCGTTATTGCGGAAATGTGAGCTGGCACTTGGAATGATGCTGTAATACTTGGCTGCTGCTCATAGATGTTACTGTTGTTTATCAACAACACAGTTGCTTGTTTCCCAGTACTGTGACCCAGGTCATAATGTCCTACTGGGTCATGATAATCAGCAAAGGAAATATAGAAAGAAAAGTTGTACTGATATGGCTGAACAGACATAATTCAAATACCTTGTTTTAAAAAGCTAAATACTTTCATTAAAATTGGTTGATTTTATTAATCAGATGATTTGCAGTTTAATTTTAATCACTTATTTTCCTAAGAATATGACTAACAAAACCGACTTTAGAATCGTTTAGTTAAAAACCCAAATGTAACCAAATAATCCAGGAAGCAATGCTCAAAGTAGGAGTAAATAAATCTGCTGTTTCTCACCATCCTTGAAGGTCTAAGGAAAGGCCCAGCTCAATCCCTGGTTTTTGTGCAGGCAAGGAAGAAGGAGGTGGGGTGCTCTGTGACCAAACCCAGAATCAGGACACCTGGAACCACAGATCTTAGGGCGAGGGGCTCCCCAAGCCCAAAGCCACTCTTAGGATTTCAGGCTCATGGCCACGGAGCCACCTGCCCCAAACTGTCGTCCGCAGTCACGTGAGGTGATCCTCTGGGCTCTCGAGAGCCTCAGATCACCCCAGAGTCCTCCATAGGAAGAGGGCGGCGCCCACCCCGTCTCCAGGATCCGCTGTGCCTCGCCTTTCTAATGTGTACTCAGGAGTGATGGAAAAGTGACTGGAAAGTTCCCCACACAGCTGGGTTTCCACGACACTGTTACAGAAACCATTGCATTTCCTCGAAGCCTCACTCCCCCACAGTCCCCGCGGCCCCCGGCCTTGCTCCCCAGCTCCCCACTCTCCCCCGCCATAGCTGCTCCGAGGCTCTGCTCCTGTAGACAAGACACCCACCTCTGCCGGGGTCCGGGCCCGACACCAGGAATGCTGCGTGCGCATCCCAGGGCCCAGGGAGCCAGGAGCAGCGTCAGAGTTCCGTGCTCTGAGCAAGGGAAGAGGCACTTTCCCACCGCACCCCACCACCCCGTCCCCAGCTGCCCAGCCCCTCCTGACCCCAACACCTGAGACTCTGCCGTGAGCTGGGTCCTCGCACCGACTTCCCACCCACCTCCGTGGTCCCTGAGCATGGGAGATGGGCTCGACCCTGCTTCTGCCCTCCACTGGGTCCAGGACCAGATCTCGCATCAACAAACGCTGGTGGACTTGAATTACACATGCAAGATGAAAAGGAGCCCCCAGGCCAATGCTGGCCCAAGCCGAGGTCTGCCCATGTTACCTCTGACCCCCAAGGTCTCACTCTCGATTCTTCTGGAAAGCAGAGACGCAGAAAGAAACCAAGCTCATGGATAAAAGTTCTGAGCTGGGAGTTCTGAAAAAGAAAGGTCACAAAAACACACCCTCTCTCTGAACTGAAACAGGAATCAAGCCTTTTCTCTCCGTGTGTTGGAAAAACAAACCCCAGGATACAGGCTGGAGTTAATTCTCTCTCTGTTGGACGACACAGATGCTCACCAGCCTGTGGAAATACACCAGACTCAGGTGCTCAACCCACCCGGCTGATCCTGGAAATGAGATTGGAAGCCTTGCACAAGATGCTGGGAGGGGTTTTTTCTTGCTTTTCATTTTCAACTAACGTGAGTTACAGTAGGAAAAATGTCCTGTCACAACACAGAGGATATTGTTCCAGGAAAAAGTGCACAGGGTACAACAGCATCATCACATCCAAACTTTGAAATGAGAGTGGGCAAAGTCATGAGGACGAGGGCAGTGTCCTCTGTCCTCTGAGCAATGACGCAGTGAGGTGTGCTCCACATCGCCTGTGGGTTAGCTGTGACCCGCGGACCGCATCACAGGCTGTGCGGACGTTCCTCCCCGCCCCCCAACATCAGTGACCGCTGAGCGGATGGACCCGGACTCACCGCTTGCCCAGGATATCGGTGGAGGACCCACTCCTGTGGGGGGTGGGGAGTGGCCTCTCTCACTGTCCTCTCTGGGTCTGAGCACAGGAGATGCCCCAAGGGTATTTCAGGGCCTCAGAGAGGAACCCGGAGACACCCTCTTGTCCCACGTCCCCCTGGAGGCTGAGGGTCATCGCCTAGTCTAAATCTTGTAAAATTGGGGGAATCCAGTTGTAAAGTTGGGTTCCCAGGTGGCGCTGGTGATAAAGAACCTGCCTGCCAAATGCAGGAGACATGAGAGACACAGTTTCGATCCCTGGGTTGGAAAGATCCCCTGGAGAAGGGCATGGCAGCCCACTCCAGTATGCTTGCCTGGAGAATCCCATGGACAGAGGAGCCTGGCGGACAGTCCATGGGATCACAAAGAGTTGGACATGACTGAAGCAACTTAGCACAGTTATAAAAATATAGAAACAAAGTGAATGTTTTTGGAAGGGGGAAAGGAATTTTACAAATCACGAGAAACATGGAGATGCCGGGCCCTTTCTCCTGAGATCTCTGTAAGTAATTGACCCAAAACGTCTTCTAGTTGCAAACACCCTGCCCCTGGGATCCTTGACGGTGCCCAGCAGTGGCCAGCTCTCCCGGGGCTGAGCCTCACGCGCCTGCCGTTCTTGGACAGCCTGCTCCGGGTCCTGGGCCACAGCCCGAGCCCCCGCAGCGCCCTGCACACGCGCCCTCCTCCTCGGCCCCCGGAGCGTGGCGGGGTAGGGGCCGCTGGGCTCCCGGGGGACGGTGGTCAGCGCTGTCACAGGTGCCGCACAGGACACTCACATTAAAGTGCCCCTAAGCGGACAGCAGCACTTGACACTGAGTGGACGCTGGAGGAACTCAAGGCCAGTGTCCACTACTCTACGGTCAGAGTCTGGCCTTCAGGGGGAGGCGATGACAGCTCAGTAATATCTCTGATGCCATGTGCCTCAGTGAATTACCCTTGCAAATGTTAAGTATATTCTACTTAGAAAAGGGTTGAAACAAAGCAGGTGGAGCCCGGGCGGCCTCGCTAGGTCTGCGGCTGCCAGAGACTCAGCATCACTGCAGGATTCGCCCCGATGGCTTGTGGTGGACGGAGTATGTGTGTCCCGTATCTCCCAGTTGGAGCTGCTTCGCCACCAGCAAGCCTAGATTTTCAGTTCAAGCTGCATGAGCTGTATCATGATACGTGCTGCTTTACTCCTGAGACTGTGGGACAGCAGCCAAGGAGAATTACTGGGGATTTTTAATATCTCCTGCGTGCAAAAGAGCAGGAGAGAAAAGGAACAAGCTTGCGTGCTGTGTTCAGTAACTCAGTCGCTTTCTTTCATTCTCATTTGAAGGGAGCTTTTAGACAGAGCAATTAACATACTTCCCACAGGCGTGCAAAGTTTATGTCTTGATTGATGGACTTAAGGTGTTAAAAGAAAATCTCTAATGGTGGAAACACCATGGAGGTACAGCACAAATCGCCGCCTCCACTTGGAAAGTCAGTGCTTTTCATGAGACAGGACAGTCCTCGCCCAGAGGGGAGGGAGCACGTCCTCAGAGAAAGAGGGGCAGGGTCGTGATTAAGAGCAACGCACACGTGTGTGTGTGTGGGAATGTGTGTGTATGTATGTGTGTATTATTGTTGTTTAGCCGCTCAGTCGTGTCTGACTCTTTGTGACCCCATGAACTGTAGCCCACCGGCCTCCTCTGTCCATGGCATTCTCCAGGCAGTAACACTGGAGTGGGTTGCCATTCCCTTCTCCAGGGGATCTTCCCCACCCAGGGATCGAACCTGCATCTCTTATGTCTCCTGCACTGGCAGGCAGGTTCTTTACCACTAGCGCCACCTGGGAAGCCATATGTATATGTGTCTATGTGTAAAGGTATGTGTGCATGTGTGTGCAGATGTGTATGCATGTATATGTGTGTGTTCATAAGTATGTATGTGTGAATGTGTATGTGTATGTATCCATGTGTGTGTATGTCTGTGTATGTGTATGTGGGTGTATGTGTGTGTATGTGTGTATATATGTGTGAGTCCGTGTGTATGAGTGTGGATACGTAAGTTTCTGTGTGTATGCCTCTCTGTAGTCTCTGTGTGTGTCTGTGTGTCTGTGTGTATATGCGTGTGTCTGTGTGTGTGAGTGTGTATAAGTTTCTGTGTGTATGCCTCTCTACATGTCTCTGTGTGTATATGCCTGTGTGTGTGTGTGTCCGTGGGATACCGCGGTCTGAGGCTCAGCAGTGCCTGGAAGACAAAGTGCCAGCTCACTGATGCTTTAGTCACGCTGAGGGGAGGCCCGGCGTGAAGCCACAGGAAGACGCGAGAGGACAGGACTCAGATGCGCTGGAAACGAGAACGGCTCACCACAGCGCCTGGCTCGCCCTCTGCCCTCACTCCGGCTGTCAGTGCTCACAACGGGAAAGTAACAAGTCTCACCCTGAAGCCACTTTTCAGAAACCGACCTCACACCACTGTTGTCTCGGCCCAAAAAGAAACTCGGAGCTGACGCCAGGCAAAGGGTCACTGACGGGCCCGTCCAGGGGGGTGGAGCCCCGGGGGCAGATGCGGGAGGCGTGGGGTGAGGTGCCAGGACCGAGCATGCGGGGGCCGCGCCGGAGCTCCCCGCTCACGCTCCTCTCCGGGGGCTCCGGGTCAGGCTGGCACCGGGGCTCGGCGGATCCTCCCCCTGGCTGCCTCGGGACAGGACTGTCCTCCGCTGGACAGACCCACGGCCCCTGAGAGGAGACACATCCTTCCTCTGCGCAGAAACAGGCTGAGATCGGAGCCGAGATGCCCGGCTGAGCGCCGCCCTGGGCTGTAAGCTCGGCCGTCGGCCTGTCTCTGCACAGCTCGGAGTCTTTCCATCACATCAGGTCCTCAGTTGGGACCTCACAGAGCTGGGCGGGGGGACAGGGCGAGGGGGGGTTTCCGAGGGTGCATCCACACCTCCCTGATAGTGTTTGAAGTTCCTGGTTACTGAGATGAGGCTTCTCTTCTGACAAGGACGTTTATAGTTGAAAGACATTGTCAAAGCAGAAGGTGCTGGGTTTTCAGCCAGCATTGCCCACAAGGGCCCTCATCAGCAGGGGCTTACCCGGCCCTGCCTGGCTCATCCCAGACCTGCAGACCTTGTGAATCCACGGGGAGAAGGCGGACGATGGCTACGGGGCACAGGACGCTCCCCCTTGGGCCAGGCCCCGCTGTGGGCTTCACACCCACACCCCTTCCTGAGCAGAGGCTACGGCTGTGCCAGAGGGTCAGCCATCTGTGTGCAAAGCTATTGGGTTCATCAGATGCAAGAGACAACTTGGTTATTAGACGGCTTCTCGTCTGTGGGCAGCTGACTGTCCCACGGCGATGCCAGTTTATCTGTGCCTTGGCGTCCCTTTTGAAGGGCCCGGGATTGGGTCTGCAGTTGCTGATTTGCGCCAAGGCTGGGGACAAGCCCTCCTCTCACCGTGAGGAGCGGAGGTTTTGGCCGCGGAAGGCGGGGCTGCTCTGGCCAGCTGGAGGGACTCCTGCGGGGCGAGGTTCCTTGGGGGTGGGGGGGTCTCTGCTCTGTGACCAGCTCCTCCCTCTGTCTGCAGCCACAGGGCTGCTCCTTAGGCAGGGCGGCTGGACTGATGCTGCTTCCACGTGTAACAGAACGCAGGACACCTTCAGCCAGTGGTGTTTCAGTTCGGTTCAGTTCAGTTCAGTCGCTCAGTCATGTCCGACTCTCTGCGACCCCATGAATTGCAGCACACCAGGCCTCTTGGTCCATCACCAACTCCCGGAGTCCACCCAAACCCATGTCCATCGAGTTGGTGATGCCATCCAACCATCTCATCCTCTGTCGTCCCCTTCTCCTCCCGCCCTCAATCCTTCCCAGCATTAGGGTCTTTTCCAATGAGTCAACTCTTCGCATGAGGTGGCCAAAGTATTGGAGTTTCAGCTTCAACATCAGTCCTTCCAATGAACACCCAGGATTGATCTCTTTTAGGATGGACTGATTGGATCTCCTTCAGGAGTTTGCAGATTTATTTCATGCGGGGTTGGGTTGGGGAATGTTGGTCCATCTACAGAACTGACATTACAGCGATGAGCTTTATAAAATTTTAACTAAGTTAGAGGATGCCTGGAGGACTTCCTGGTGGAGAAAGTGCCAACCCAGCCCTGTATTCTTGCCTGGAAGATTCCATGGACAGAGGAGCCCGGCGGGCTACAGCCCGAGGAGTCACAAAGAGTTGACACGACTGGACAACAGCACTTGCATTCATGCACTCCCACTGCACTCCCTCTTGATAAAAATCTAACGCTTATCTCCCTTCAGACACACGTTTTTCTGAATCCCCCCGTCCCCTGCCTCTGAAAGAGACCTCTCTCCTGGCGTTTTCCTGCCAGCTCTTACTCTTGATAATCACAGCGGGCGATGCTGCCAGGCATCTCTGGGCTTCCCTGCCTTACCCGTCAAGGGCTGAGAGGGAGAGGCAGCCCCGTGCCGGGATGGGGGCCAAGCCGTGAGCAGAGGTGCGCCACGGAGTGAGGTGCGCAGGGACCCCCGTGCCCGAGCTGGAGGGCGCCAAGGGGACGCGGGGCGGAGCGCAGGAGGGGCCCCAGGCCCCTGCCCCGGGGAAGCTGGGAGCGGCGCCCAGGCTGACTGGTGCAGGTGAGCCAGCAAGACCTGGAGGAGAGGTGAGCTCCCGACAGCCAAGAGCAGGCGTCAGTCTCGGGTTTGGGCGACAGGGGAGGGGCTCTGGGAACTTCCAGGGACGTCCGGCGAGGGCGCAAAGCCGCCAGGACATCCGGGAGCGGCGGGCCAGGGTTCTCCAAGGGCAGGGAGAAGCCCGTGCAGTGAGGAGTATTTGCATAGCGCCCAGGCCATGTTTCCGGAAGGGACGCTTTCACGGAGTAATGATCGCCCTGGAACAAAAACTGTGTCCTGTGAACCGGTCCGCCTGCAGGCTGAGCCCAGACCTGTGGGGGCCGCAGGGCCGAGAGGGAGATTCGGAAAGCCAGCTCTGTGGACACTCGCCTGCCAGTGGCCACCATGAAACAAGGACTTTTTGCTACTCATTCAAGATGATTTCAGTCACTTAAGTCAGACTTGTCCAGCGGTATAATATTTTTCCCCAAGAACCGCCCTGTGAAGCTGAGGAATGAGGCTCGACACAGAAGTGACGTCATAAAGTTTAGACTGGAGACATAGGGAGGTAAAGCTCGGGACGCTTGGGGGACGTTTTCCTTGAATTCATCCAGTCCAGACAGACCCAGGACATGGACAATGACTAGCTGATGAAGCCTCCAGGATACAGGACTGTGATGAATGAGTCATCAGCCAAAGGACTCGTCCTGCACCTGGCTAGGACATCAGACAGGAAATGCAGCAAACATCTATGGTCCCCACATAGCTGCAGACTGCCTGCCACCTCATCCACATCCCCCTTCCCCGTGGTCTCCCTGCGGGGGCCTGGGAGGCCTCCACGCCCACCCCTGTGCAGGTAGCCATGGTTTTCTTCCCTGGAATGTTCCTCTTTCTCCTTATGCTCTAGAAACTTCCACCATCTTTCCAGACCCCCCTCTTTCCAGGTCTCCCTCCCTCGCCTCCCACCCTTCCCCATACCCCCAATCCTGCCCATGCCTTTGGAGTTCCCCAGTCTTTCCCCATCTACAGGGCAAGGTAGGTCCTTCTTCAGCCTCAGGTACTGTAGTGGAAAACGACAGACCTGAGAAAATAAGGCAGCAGCCCTCCCTTACTGTGGGACCTCAACCCGGTGGGACTTCTGTTTCTCCTCTGCCCTCCAGGCTGTCTGTTCGGGTAGGCGGAGACCTCTTCCCACTCCCAACATCCTTAGTGCATTTTCCCTTCTCTTTCTTTTATTCCGTGTATTTTTGTTAAAAGTTCACCCATCAGCCAGCTGCACTGAGCCTCAGTGAAGGATTGAAGCATGCGGAGGTGTTTCAGAGCCTGGAGCACTCGCTGCAGCTTGCAGCTTGTCAAGAGAGATTCAGATCTTTGAAAAACCAGAGAAGCTACAGACTTTCTATCATGCTTGCTAAGTCCCTTCAGTCGTATCTGACTCTTTGTGACCCCATGGACTGTAGCCCGCCAGGCTCCTCTGTGCATGGGACTCTCCAGGCAAGAATACTGGAGCGGGTTGCCATGCCCTCCTCCAGGGGATCTTCCTGACCCAGGGATGGAACCTGTGTCTCTTATGTCTCCAGCATTGTCAGGCAGGTTCTTTACCACTAGCGCCACCTGGGAAGCCTGTCTATCATGATAGATTTTCCCTTATAACTAAAAAGCCCAAGGAACAGTGCTGTCCTTCTGCTGAAGGCAAGTCCCCCATGGGCCGACCTGGGAGGGACCTCGGCAGCTGCAGGACTTCGTGGGTCCCTGACCGGTAGAGAGAGCCCCGTGCCCCCAGAGGCCCCATCACAATGCTATTTGCAGGCTTGAACTGCCACCTACTGGAACCAAGCAGAAAGAAGACGAAAGGAAAGCAGGTTTCGCCCAGAGAGCCTTCCACTCTTGGCCTTTTGTTGCTGGAAACCTGGCACCAAGGTGACGAGTGCACACGTCAGGACTTGTGGGAAGGGGAGAGGGTCCGCTCAGAGCTCAGAGAGCCGCTGCACCGCCCTACGACTTAGCCCAAACACTAGGTCAAAGGACCAACCGAGCAGGAAGAATCCATGAGGCAATTGACGACTGAATAAACTTGTCACACAGGGAAGTATCACAAGTCACACAAACATGTGTCCTACATGAAACCTAAGAACAGACTCATACGTGTCTTTAGCCTCAGTAGTTTCTCATTATATGGTGGCCTTCTGTAACCTACTGAGGTATTTTAAGTATCCTTAGATATAGGATCCAAATGGCAAAATTTACAAAATTCCCAGCAAGTACCCCCTTGACCCTGAGATCGAGCTCTGGCGGAGGGTGGGAGGTATGACAATGATGACGCTGGCCACAGTGGCGGCCGTTTGCGAGAACTCAGTGTATCACTTCCTTGGAGTCTCTAACATGATGAAGGGTCTGGTCCTGGGATTATCTCCATTCTATAGGTGAGATTGTTCAGTCACTAAGTCCTGTCCGACTCTGAGACCCCATGGGCTGCAGCACACCAGGCTTCCCCATCCTTCACCAACTGCCGGAGCTTCTTTAAACTCGTGTCCATGGAGTCGGTGATGCCATCCAACCATCTCATCCTCTGGCGTCCCCTTCTCCTCCTGCCTTCAATCTTTCCCAGCATCAGGGTCTTTTCAAATGAGTCAGCTCTTCGCATCAGGTGGCCACTTCAGCTTCAGCATCAGTTTCTCCAATGAATATCAGTGTTGGTTTCCTTTAGGACTCACTGGGTTGATCTCCTTGCAATCCAAGGGACTCTCAAGAGTCTTCTCCTCTACAGGTGAGGAAACAGGCATAAAGGAACTAAGAAGCTTACCGAGGGTCCCGCACACCTGGAAGTGGCAGAAATGGACTCTCCACTTTTGCTAAATTTAATCCTGGAGCAATTTATACTTTTCACAGGTGTGTGAATCTGAGAATCACGGATGTTCCCAATGTGATCCAACACATAGGAAGATACTTTCCCAAAGGAAGACGACTTGCAGAATGCATCCCCAAACCAAATACAGGAGATGCTTACCTGTGCCGTTTAGGTGAGGGACATGTTTCTCTTCATCGTGGAGGTGCTTGAAGTCCACTCCAGAGCTCTCCCCGGATTCACAGCACAGCACAGCCCTGCATCTCTGACCCCCACCCCTTCCTGATCTCTGACCCCCACCCCTTCCCTGATCTCTGAGCCCCACCCCTTCCCTGATGGCTGAGCTCCCAGCCCTTTAGGTGCTGGAGGCTGGCAGGATCTCATCCCCTCTAAATGACTCATTGTGCCTGCTCCATTGGGCTTGTTGGTGCTTTGTTACTGCAGCCGCAGAAACTCGCTCCAGCTCTGGGTCTGTGCAGTCTGAGCCCGCCATGGCCCTGAACTTCAGCAGGAAATCATGGAGCCCGAAGGCCTCTGAGATCTTGTTCAGTTTTCACCACATCCAGTGACCTTGAGATTCGGGAAGAAACAGGATCCTAGTGACTTCAGGGTGAAAAGCACTCATCGTACGCCTCGGTTGCCCGTATTCCTCGGTTGTCCGTATGCCTCGGTTGTTGGCATCTCTGTTTCTATTGCATCCTCTTAACATTCTTAGTGACGCTTCTCTCAGCTTCCAGAGCCCAAGGCTCTCGAGATCACCCAGGAAGTGGTCACTGGGGCCACCCCCCTGCCGATTGTTGAGAGGCGACCTAGCAGTTCTCAGGGGGCGTCACATCTGAGTGTTTACATTCTGGGCGGGAAGGCTTAGGTTCACTTCCTTTGATATCCTCACTTAATCTTCAAAGCAGTCACAGCATTATTCAATAGCTTCTAAGACACTGCTTGGCAGTTCTATTTAATCCAAGAAATTTAATTGAGGGTTTAGGGTTTGTGGAGACTGGATGAATCGCGCTATTTCATCTCAAATCGGAGGCGGTGGGTACACCCCACAGAGGCCACACTGTGGGAACGTTTTCTCACTTCCCGTTTCCGAAGCGCGAACCTCACATCCTGTTCAGATTAGAAATTAGACAGGAGCCCGCCGCGGAGCTGACAGCCCCTGTGCTTCTTAGGAAAACGTCTGGTGAACACTTGGCGGCCATATTGCAATAAGAACATACAGAGAAAAGAGGTCGTTTCAGCCCAGCTCCGAGTTCACCATCTCTCCTGGGCACCACGGGGAAACCAACCCCAAGCAGACCCACGTCTGAGCTCAGACCAGCTCGGGCTCAATGGGCTCATGTGATGCAAAGCTCCCAGCCCCACACTGGACCCCCAGCCCTCCCCGCATAGCTGCGTCACGGCGTCCCACGTGCAGGAAAGGGCCGTGCGTGTGACAGAGAATGATGGGGGCTGAGGGACGACAAGACTGGGGGCTCGTGCGAGCTGCAGACTCAGGTGCCTCCGGGGCCTCTCGAGGGCCGTGTGCTCTGGGGCGCGGGTTCACGAAGAATGAGGCAGCCCACGGCCCCCACCGCCCGCACCTCCCACCCCCATCTGTAAGGCCAGCAGCAGGGAGCCTTCTGGGACCAGATGACCAGCCTGAGGCTGGAAGTGGACACCAGCCAGCAGAGGGGCAGTGTCCACAGGACAGACGAGCCAGGGCCCAAGGCAGATCACCAAGAGCCAGGGAGAAGGGCGCCTAGGCCAGGCTGTGTGGAGGAAAGAGGCGACCCCTGGGGCCACCCACCATGGTGGCAGGAAGGAACCCAGGGTGGACACAGAGCGGCCTCTGGATACGGGAATACCCAGTGCCTTGCAGCCAACAGACAGCTGCTCTGGGGCCCCCGTACATGGGGGGACAGGTCTGCCACAGGTGCTCCTGGCCCGACAGTGAGAGCAAGTGTACCAGCGCTTGTCCCCTCAAAGTCCGGAGGTTTCTTTCTCCATCACTGGCTATCCCACGGGAGCACATATTTGAGTCTGAAACAGAAGCTATTTCACACATTTGAGGTGTTTTAAAATTATTAGTGGATAATGTTGGCAATTTGATCGCTTGCCCTTTGGAAGAAAATCTATGGCCAACCTAGACAGCGTATTAAAAAGCAGAGACATTAGTTTGCCAAAAAAGGTCCATCTAATCAAACTTATGGTTTTTCCAGTAGTCATGTATGGGTGTGAAAGTTGGACCGTAAAGAAAGCTGAGCACCGAAGAATTGATGCTTTTGAACTGTGGTGTTGGAAAAGACTCTTGAGAGTCCCTTGGACTGCAAGGAGATGCAACCAGTCCATCCTAAAGGAAATCAGTCCCGAATATTCATTAGAAGGACTGATGCTGAAGCTCCAATACTTTGGCCACCTGGTATGAAGAACTGACTCACTGGAAAAAACCTTGATGCTGGGAAGGATTGAAGGTGGGAGGAGAAGGGGATGACAAAGGATGAGATGATTGGATGGCATCACCAACTCAATGGACATGAGTTTGAGTAAGCTCTGGGAGTTGGTGAAGGACAGGGAAGCCTGGTGTGCAGTCCATGGGGTCAAAAAGAGTCGGACACGACTGAGCGACTGAACTGGATAATGACTTTTCCGTGAAGAATGTCATGTCTCAGCCTTGATTCTGCAGCTGCCCCCTCCTATGTCCCGGGGTCTGAGTCACGGCAACACTGCCCCCTCCTCGCCCCCTTGACAGGGAGGGTCTGAGCTGCGGAGGGGTCTGGATGAGCAGAGAGCTGGTGTTTCCTGCAGCCGGGGGTGAGGTCAGCCGTGGACTGCAGGCTGTGTGCGCAGGGTGCGGGGGAGGCGTGTGCCGGGCTCTACAGTCCGCTCTGCTCACACGGCTCCCTCTCTCTCCTCCTCACACTAATTCCTCCTTCCCAGGTGCTGTGCGGTGTTTAAGGGTCTCCTTCAGGGTGACTGTCCTTAAACGTTTCCGTCAATTTCTCTAAGGTCCCCTCTCCTTAACTTCTCTCAGCACCAGTTTGGAAAGGGGCCCCTCACTCATCTCCGAGCCGTCCCGGGGCCTCCTCCCGGACACCGGACAGTGGTCAGGGGAGCCGGGCTCCGAGAAGCCGGGACGAGCTCGGCGCCCCGCCCCCAAGGCCCGGCCCCGCCCGCCCGCGAGAGCAGCCCTCCAGGCACTCTATCCCCTATCCCCGGGGTGGCAGAGGCCATCGATGCCGCTGCCACTCAGACCTGCAGGCCCAGCAAACCTTCCCGGCTCCTCCCAGGCCGAGCCCGGCTTCCTGTGAAGTTTGGAGACCGGGCAGGTCCCAGCCTGGTGCTCTGAGTGAGGTGGGGTGGCCCGACCCTCAAAGGGGTGCTCGTGCCCGCGACACCGCACCCCTGATCCTGGGACTGGAGGGACTGCCGCCCCGTGGGTGGGGGGCCTCACCCCCGGTCCTGTCCAGCGTTTGACGGGGACATTCTGGGACACATGGGAGGAAGCTTGCCGGACATGGGCAGGCCGTCAGCTTCCGGGCTCTAGTCCAGGGACGCTGTCCGTTCGACTTGTCCTTTGCATCCTTATCGAGCCCTTTATTGAGACCCTGCAGGCTGACAGAGTCTGCGGTGACAGAGTTGCAAAGGTGAACAGAATGCCCTGGTTCCTGGCTGGGGGGTGAGACCGACAGTTACCAAACCAAACAAGGGACTCAGAAGGTGGAAAGTTCTGGAAGGAGACAGGATGGTCCAGGACATGGAGAGGACTGGCCTTCACAGCCAGGTGGCCCTCCCCCTGCTCCCCTCCCTCCCTCCCCTCCCCTCCCTCCCTCCCCTCCCCTCCCCTCCCCTCCCTCCCTCCCCTCTCCTCCCTCCCTCCCCTCCCCCTCCCCTCCCTCCCTCCCCTCCCCCCTCCCCTCCCCTCCCTCCCTTCCCCCTCCTCTCTCTTGCTTTACCCCTGAGCCACCAGGGAAGCCAACGCTTGACTTCAGTGCTGGATATTGTGGGTGGTTCGGGAAGATTTTCTTTTTGTGTATTATCTGTGGATTTGTTGTTGTTCAGTCGCTAAGTTGTGTCCCGCTCTTTGCAACCTCATGGACTGCAGTACAGCAGACGTCCCTGTCCTCCACTATCTCCCAGAGTTTGCTCAAATTCATGTCCATATCTGTGGATGATTGTGTTAAAAAACAATTCTCAAGGTCTGAGGATTTATGTAAAACATGACAATGATTGTTAAAACCACACTATGTATAACTGAAATTTTCTAAGAGAGCAGAACTTTATTGTTACCAAAAAAGAGAAAAATATGTGAGGTGATGAATATGTTAATTAACTAGATGGGGGGGGTCTTTTCACAGTGTTATGTTTAAACAATCATGCCGTACACTCTAATATCTTACAATTTTGTCAATAATACCTCAATAAAGCTGAAAAATATGTATAAATGGAAAAATGTATAAATTCCTATGAAGCAAAAAGATAGTAATAGTTTTCAGAGATTTGAAGGCAAGTGCTACTAAGCTCCCTTGATTTCAGAGTTCTATGTCTGTTTTGAATGCACTGGTATGAATCTAAGAATATGAAAAGAAAGACATTTTTGTGAAAATCCATGTTGACAAACACTGGATGGCAAAGTTGAACTGTCAACTAAAACAAATTTCTAGTCTCTGGTCACCTGCCATCACCAAGTCCCAGACCACCGTCCAATCCAATTTTCTCCCCAGTGCAGGACCCAGGTCTAGAGCTTTTCCTGGACCAGTGACAAGAGTTAAGAGCACCAGACAACCTTGCAGGCCGGTCTCAGGGGCTCCCATGTGACCTGAGTCCATGTGCGCCTCGGGGAGACTGGGGCCATCTGTCTGTCCGTCTGTCCATCCGTAAGGCCGGCGCTCCTGTCTTCTCATGGCTGTCTGTGGGTCTCTTCCAAGGATGACAGCCTGACTCCCATTTCAGGGCCTCCCCCACCAGCCCCCAGCGGAGACGGGATCCAAGCGGGGGCCTCAGGAAAAGACGGGTTCCAGAGCCTCAATCCCTGAAAAGAGTCTGACCAGCGGCCGTCCTTTCTCACTGCTCTGCAGACCTGAGGAATCGTCTGAGACGCTGGGGAGCGACCAGGGCTGCATTGTCCACACGCTGGCCGCCCACCGGGTGTGTTGGTGAAGGGCTCAGAAAGTGAACTCGAAGCTAAAAAGCTGCAGGCTGTCCCGCCAGGAGCACCAGCCGGCAGAGGATGCTTCGCCCCAGTCCCCACCCTGCTTGGCCTCCACACGGGCCCTGCCTCTCCTGGCCAACAACCACCTTTGCTGAAAAGAGGGGTTGGAACTCAGTGTTACTCCAACCCAGCGGTCAGGCCTGCAACACTGGCTCACATGCCTCTGCAACTGGGGAGCTGCCTCCAGGACTATGGGGCCTGGGACAGCAGGGTCCACCTGTGGGCCCGTTGCCCCCATGGCCCACCGCCTGCTCCAGCCAACTGGGCCCGGCTCCAGCGGCCTCTGTGTGTCACCGAGTGGCACCCCCATCCCAGGAGGACACAGCCCGGACGTGGGTGGGGCTCAACCTCTGCCTTCAGGGCTGGCCGAGCTTCTGGCTGGCCCCCGGGCTCCAGCCCTGGCCGAGGCCCCCGGGGTGTTGCTCAGGGACCCCACAAGCGCCGCGAGCTGCAGGAGGCAGCCTGCTGTTCCTGCCCTCTCCCCTGCCCTCCTGTGCTGGCCACAGGTCCCAGGCGTGGCCCACGTGTTAACATCTGTGCCTGGCCTGGCCACCATCAGATGGACAGGAGCGGCGGTGTGCTGAAATGACCCCTGGGACCTGCCTGTCCTGAGTGCTCACTCCCTTCCTCTCTCTTTTCACCGCATCCCTAGAACTTCCTGCCGCTCTGCCAGCCTCTTAGGAGACACCACACCCTGACCCCAGATGTCTGAGCAGTCCTCTAGGAGAGCCCCGCCTCCTGCTCCCGTCCCCCTGGGGCTGGAAGCAGCTTTGGCCCTGCTCTGCTTCGGCTTTACCCTGAGACCCTATGCTCTGGTCTCTCCAGTATCCCGCACGGATGTGAGAGCTGGACCATAAGAAGGCTGAGCGCCGAAGAATTGACGCTTTCCTGTTGTGGTGCTGCAGAAGATTCTTGAGTCCCTTGGACTGCAAGGAGATCCAACCAGTCAATCCTAAAGGAAATCAACTCATATTCATTGGAAGGACTGATGCTAAAGCTGAAGCTCCAGTGCTTCGGCCACCTGATGCAAAGAGCCAACTCATTGGAAAAGACCCTGATGCGGGGAAAGGCTAAAGGCCGGAGGAGAAGCGGGTGACAGAGGATGAGACGGTTGGATGTTATCATCAACTCAATGGACATGAGTCTGAGCAAACTCCAGGAGACAGTGAAAGACAGGGAAGCTTGGCATGCTGCAGTCCATGGAGTCTCAAAGAATCAGACATGATTTAGTGACTGAACAACAGCAATAAATGGTTCATCTGTTTTTAAAATTCTTTTTTTTTTTTTGCTATTCCTCTAATCTGGCATTTGTATATTTGGCACTTCTAATTCTACCCTTGGTATCTCTTTACTTTTCTCGAGCAACTTGTATTTCTTTACTCTTTCCTGCAGACTCCTGAGGGCTGTCTCCATCTGATTTCTACTTTATTCCTTCATCCTGTATGTATCTACCTGTGATATTGTGATTTGTAATGAAAAATATGTATTTGGTCTCCTATTCCTGCAACAGAGCTCCTCAAACTCTTGAAGATCCCTAAGTGATAAACGGTAAGCTGTCTTTTGTTGTGCTAATGAGGTGACTTTAGCAAAGCTTCTAAGGATGTGGGCTTGTTGCCAAGAAACCAACCATGTGATTAGAGGATTAGACCTTTCAGTCCGGGAGGTAAGAGTGGCTGGAGATCCAGTTCAGTCACCAATGGCCCCTGCCTGAACGAATCCTGCCTGTGTAATGAACCCAGAAGGACGGATTTGGAAGCGTCCGGGTTGGTGACGACCTGGACGCAGGCGCTGGGAGGGCGGCGCACTTGGGCGGCACGAAGCCCCTCCCCCAGCCTCGCCCAGCCCATCTCCTCTCTGGCTTTTCCTAGTTACATCCTTTCTTAATAAACCCAGTAATCTAGTGAGTTTCCTGAGTTCACTGGTCACACCAGTTTAGCTGGTTTCCTGAAACCTTGCTGTACTCAAGCAAATTAATGGAAACCAAGAACAGGGGTCCTTGGAGCCTCAGATGTATATCCTGTGGGTCAGAAGCACAGGTGAGGACCTGGAATTGGTGTCTGACACGGGGCGGGGTGGGGGACGTGGGGGGGGGGGAGTCTCCTGGGACTGCGCTGTTACCCTCCCCATCTCCAGGCTGCTGTTTAGCGGCCCAGATGGTGCCAGAACTGAGTGGAACCGCAGGACCCCGGCTGGTGCTGGGGAGGCCTGGTGGAGGACCCCTCCCCACCCCAGGAACTGGGACAGCTATCTCCGCCCCGCCTCAGCGATGCTATCTACCTGCTCTTATTGTAGCAACTGCATTTTCCACGCCCGGTGTCCAGTCAGGGCTTCTATGGTTTCATTTCATATTGATATCTGTTCTTTATCTGCTTTGATATATTTAACATAATTATTTTAAATCCTTGGCCAATCCACTTTAATAATTCTGATTCAGATTATAATATTGTCTGTTTCAGGGTAGTGACCAGCCAATCCTTCTATGTGAATTTTAAAAGGCAAAATTCTTTTTCAAGTAAACCTTGTCATATCAATATATTATTTATTTATCAACAATTAGTATAACAAAGTCAATTTGTATAATTGTATACTTGTTAAACATGAAATAATAAAAAATTTAATTTTTAATCACAATGATTAGAAATTCCATGCCACTAGAGTATAATATTTATAAAAGTATGTTTTGCTTTGGCTGAGAAAATGTTTTAAATGCATTT
Source organism: Giraffa tippelskirchi (assembly GCF_054371585.1). Classification (NCBI taxonomy): domain Eukaryota; kingdom Metazoa; phylum Chordata; class Mammalia; order Artiodactyla; family Giraffidae; genus Giraffa; species Giraffa tippelskirchi. Next base: position 164,939,388 of record NC_137283.1, on the reverse strand, counting down.
CATTACGTCCTGGCTTCAATATTGCATTTTATAAACGGGCACTTGCTGCTGCTACTAAGTCACTTCAGTCGTGTCTGACTCTATGCGACCCCATATATGGCAGCCCACCAGGCTCCCCCATCCCTGGGATTCTCCAGGCAAGAACACTGGAGTGGGTTGCCATTTCCTTCTCCAGGGTATGAAAGTGAAAAGTGAAAGTGAAGTCTCTCAGTCGAGTCCAACTCTTCGAGACCCCATGGACTACAGCCAACCAGGCTCCTCCGTTCATGGGATTTTCCAGGCAAGAGTTGGAAATGGAGTGGGTTGCCATTGCCTTCTCTGAAAAGGGCACTTGATTTGACAGTTTTTATGACACTGTGGATCACAACCAACTTTAGGTAAATTTTGAGAAGCTACACTTTCCACTAGCAAATGATAGCTGTACATGTCCCAAGAGATTCAAAATTATTCAGCAATATTTCCAATAAATCACTGCTGCAAATAGATCATAGTACTTTAGTGGGAGTCATCCAATCTTAGAAAATAGCCTGAAATTTTTAGATTCTCATACACAACCCGCCCCTCCCCCCAGCCCCCCAACCCCCACCCACCCCAGGCATTGTCATCTTCTCCCTTGTTCAGCGGTAGATTGAGTACAGACACACTTTCGGAGCTGGTGGAATATCAATTCATTTAATTTCCAGATTTCATAAGTCATCTGGAAAACTGTAAAGGCCATAAAATTATTTCAGTATCTCAAAACCTTATTTCAAAATTATCATTGCTTCTAACATAGAAAAAAATTGATTTTTAAATTTCCTTATGTTTCAAAGATGGGCTGAATATAGGAAGAAAGAGGATTTTTTTTTTCTTTTTCTATTATTTTCTTTGTTGGCACACTTGGCATAAAATGTCAAGAGACCTCATCATCTTTATTTCAGCATTGATAGTATCATTTTGTAAACATGATCACTTTCTTTTCATTGAAATAATTTCTTGTCTATTCAATGATTTTCCGTGCGTTAAAGTTTGGTTCCTGCATCACTTTGCTATAACATTAATTTTATTTAGAATATTATGCCAGATCAGTAGAGAACAGATACAAACAAGAATAAGTAAAAAGGTATGATTTTGACTTGTGTTATGGAGTCTTCGTTTTTACTAATATCAATAAATTCCAAAGGAATGCTGGACGCTGCTTCTAAGAAGCGTCTCGGAACAACGCATCCTGCAGTTAGCCCCCTTCTCAGCGCATCACGGCCTCTGCCTCCTCGCTGCGCGGGGCAGCCTGCGTCTACGTGGCCCTGAAGCTGGGAAACAGCACCCTTGATTCCTCCTGCTTGCACTCCGAACGGCTGGTGGGTCTTCGCACTCTGGCCTTTCCTAGGTTGACTTCCCGTCCGCTGGAGGCTCTGAGGTCTCTGAGTGAAGACTCTACCAGATTTAAGCATTAACTGAGGTGTGAATTCACTTACAGACCAGGAGGAAGTTCCATTTTCTATAACAAATCTGAGCAGGCTCCCCAGCGACTTTGGCACAGACTCGGCCGTTTTCCTCCTCACTCTGCGATGCCCTGTCACTCACTCGGCGGTGTGTTTCCTGCCTCTCCCCGCTGGAGGGCACGAGCCCCGGCAGGTAGAGAGACACGCCAGGCAGCTTACAAGGACGTGCCCCTGGGTGCCATTCCTAAAGCGATGACCTTCCTGAAGTTTTGACCTGTATCGACCAGGTGTCTACAGCGAGGCGTCTGCTCCCCGTAGCACCCGGATTCCCAGCGATGCGTTTCAGCGACCTTCTGAGCCCCGGAGGGGGGTTTCCAGCTGGGTTCCATCTGCTTTGTTCTCCAAGGTGAGTGAAACCCCAGACGCTGGTCCCGACATGAGGTTAGTCTTTGTTTACTGAGGAGACAGTGAAATGGTCTCTTCACCTTCATCACCCCAGACTGGAGACACCGAAGGCCGGACTTAGATTTCACTTTGAAGCCTTTCCCCTTGAACGCTGACACCCACTGGTATCTGATGGCGCTGATAACGCTGCCGTTTCAAGGCGGGACGTTCACCCAGGCTCCTGGTGGTGCCAGATGACAAGCAGCCACACCACTGAGATGGGCTTTGCTCTGTCACTGCTGCAGGTAAGACCACCAGAGCTCCTCCCTCTAAGACAAAAGGCCTGGGGCTGAGCACAGGCTTCACAGTGTTATTTTGTTTGTTTGTTTAATTCTTACAGCTCTGTGTTGGTTTCTGCCATAAACAATTCGAGTCAGCCGTAATTATACAAATGTTCCCTTGTCTTGAGCCCCTCCTCCCCCCGCCCCACCCGTCCCAGTCATCACAGAGCCCCAGGCTGGGCCCCTGTGCTTCTCGCCAGCTCTCCATTTCACACACAACAGTGTCTGTGCATTGGTCTGCACTGTTGCATGTTGCTTTGTTAAGTAGAAAAAAGCAGAGAGACCAAATCTCATAGAGCCCCTACAGGCCAGGCACTTTCTGAATGTTTTACGAATATTAACTCAATTAATCCTCGAACTCCTCCTTAAGTTCTATCATTACCCCCATTTTAGGCAAAGAGAGATTAAGTAGCCTCAGATCACATAGCAGTAAAGTGACAAAGACAGGGTTTGGACCCCAAAAGTCAGAATCTCTATGCTTAGCCATGGCATAATACCTTCTCTGCCAATTTTCACTTTGGCCAATTGCATGAGAGGTAAGGCTATTCTGAAGGGGCTTCCCTGGTGGCTCAGTGGTAAAGAATCTGCCTGCCAGTGCAAGAGATGTGGGTTCGATCCCTGGGTTGGGAAGATCCCCTGGAGAAGGCAATGGCAACTCACTCCAATGTTCTTGCCTGGAAAATTCCATGGACAGGGAGCCTGGCAGGCTGCAGTCCATGGGGCAACAAAGAGTTGGACACAACTGAAGACACACACACACACTGTTTTGAAAGATTTTAAGTTAAATAAATGTAAGGGAATAATTTATAATGATTCGCTGATCAATTTAGCCACCAAGTCTCTGGCTCCCCTCTGCTTAGCAGTGCCACCTCCCAGAGTTGATCTGCTCTGGCCTCGGGGTCCTGCTCTGTAAAATGGGAAGACTGGTTCCTGCCTTGCAGAATTAAGCACACTACCGAATACACAGTAGAAAACCGGCATCATGAAAAAACAGCTTGTCCCCAGCCAGCAGGCTCTCATGGTAGAGTGGGGGGTGGGGGGGAGTTCAATTTAGTTCAGTCACTCAGTCGTGTCCGACTCTTTGCGACCCCATGGATTGCAGCACTCCAGGCCTCCCTGTCCATCACCAACTCCCAGAGTTTACTGAAACTCATGTCCATTGGGTCGGTGATGCCAACCAACTGTCTCATCCTCTGTCATCCCTTTCTCCCACCTTCAATCTTTCCCAGCATCAGGGTCTTTTCAAATGAGTCAGTGGCCAAAGTATTGAAGTTTCAACTTCAGCATCAATCCTTCCAATGAATAATCAAGATTGATTTCCTTTAGGATGGACTGATTGGATCTCCTTGCAGTCCAAGGGACTCTCAAGAGTCTTCTTCTCCAACACCACAGTTCAAAAACATCAATTCTTCTGCGCTCAGCTTTCTTTATACTCCAACTCTCACATCCACACATGACTACTAGAAAAACCATAGCTTTGACTAGACAGACCTTTGCTGGCAAAGTAATGTCTCTGCTTTTTAATATGCTGTCTAGGTTGGTCATAGCTTTTCTTCCAAGGAGCAAGCATCTTTGAATTTCATGGCTGCAGTCACCATCTGCAGTGACTTTGGAGCCCCAAAAATAAGTCTGTCACTGTTTCCATTGTTTCCCCATCTATTTGCCATGAAGTGATGGGACCAGATGCCATGATCTTAGTTTTCTGAATGTTGAGCTTTAAGCCAACTTTTTCAGTCTCCTCTTTCACTTTCATCAAGAGGCTCTTTAGTTCTTCTTCGCTTTCTGCCATAAGAGTGGTGTCATCTGCATATCTGAGGTTATTGATATTTCTCCCAGCAATCTTGATTCCAGCTTGTGCTTCATCCAGCCAGGCATTTTGCATGATGTACTCTGCATAGAAGTTAAATAAGCAAAGTGACAACATACAGGCTTGACGTACTCCTTTCCCAATTTGGTACCAGTCCATTGTTTCATGTCCAGTTCTATCTGTTGCTTCTTGACCTGCACACAGATTTCTCAGGAGGCAGATAAGGTGGCCTGGCATCCCCATCTCTTTAAGAATTTTCCAGTTTGTTGTGATCCACACAGTCAAAGGCTTTAGCGTAGTCAGTGAAGCAAAAATAGATGTTTTTATTGAATTCTCTTACTGTGATTCAATGGGTGTCGGCAATTTGATCTCTGGTTCCTCTGCCTTTTCTAAATCCAGCTTGAACATCTGGAAGTTCTCCATTCACATACTGTTGAAGCCTAGACAAACGCCTAAAAAAAAAACCACACTGCAAATGAATCTGTGGCAAACATAACCCAGGTGTGAATTGAGCACTGGCAGAGTCCCTGGGAAGCCGGAATCTTCACCCCAGTGGTCGGTTTGCACGTGGCCCTGAGGCTGAACAAACAACCATGAGGTGCCAGCCACTCCTCCCGGTGTTCGGGTTTCAACAGCAAACAGAAACACCTCCCCCGGTGGAGCTTACACTCTAACTGGGGGACCCGATCAGAATGAGAGTAAGTAACTGAAATACTAGAAGCAGACACGAACTGTGTAGAGAAGCGAGGCTGGGACCTGGTGACTTTGGGGTTCGGGGTACGCACTCGCAGGGCCCTCACCTGCTTCTCTCCGGATCACGACCCCCGCTTCCTGCGGGCCCCAGCGCCGTGCCCAGAGCGCGGAGCCCTCGCGCGTCCCCCGAGGGAGTCAGGCTCCCCGCACCTCCTCTGCACGGCTCCGCGCTCTCCGCTGCGCCTCCAGTACCAGCTGAGGTCAGGCGGGACCTTTCCACTGGGTCCCCCGGTGGGCCTGGGCTCGTGGTACCCCCGGAGAGGGGCACCAAGGACCTCGCGAACCTGTGCAGCTGCAACCCTGGGAAGGCGCAACGGGGACGGTGCGAGCCCGCGACTGGGCAACCTCAGGAAGGTGGGCGAAGTGGGCCAGCGAGGGCGGGGCTGGGGGGGACGGCGGAGGAGCAGGCGGGCGGGGCGGGGAGCGCCGGCCCCTCCCGAGCCCGGGCCCCTCCCCCGGGGACGCCCCCAACCGCCGCCCCCGAGGGTTCCACTCTGACCGCAACCCAGCGGCGGCCAAGTTCACGCTGCCGCCAGGACCCAGACCTGGACGCTCGCCGCGACCCTCAGCCCCCCGACCCGGATCCGGGCCCCGACCCTCAGCCGCCCGACCCGGATCCGGGCCCCGACCCTCAGCCGCCCGACCCGGACCCAGATCCAGACCCGGACCCGGACCCCGATCCGGACCCAGACCCGGACCCGGACCCAGACCCGGATCCGGACCCCGACCCCCACCCGGACCCGGACCCGGACCCTGACCCGGATCCGGACCCCGACCCCCACCCGGACCCCGACCCGGACCCGTGAGCCCTGCCTGGACCGGGACTCCCATGCCCGCAGGTGAGCGTGTCAGGGCGCGAGAGACGCCCCTTCCTGCTCCCCAGCCTGGACCTGGCCAATGGCTGTCGCCTCCGCCGCGACTAGCTGGGTCCAGAGCCGAAGCCTCGGTACCGCCCCTGGGCCTGCTGTAGAGGCGGGTCGGTCAGGCTGTGCTGTGGAGACCGGGTCGGGCCGGCTCTGCTGTAGGGGCCGGGTCGGGCCGGGTCGGGCCGGCTCTGCTGTAGGGGCCGGGTCGGGCCGGTCGGGCCGGGTCGGACCGGGTCGGGCCGGGTCGGGCCGGCTCCGCGCACAGCACTCGGCGCTCCGCCTGCCCGTTCTTCGCGAGGAGCCCCGGCCCAGCCCTCCAAGCCCTCCCTGTCTCCTCTCCGCCGGCCTCTGCTCCCGCCTCTGTACCCCGGCCCCCACCCTCCATCCAGGGGTGGCCTGAAATGCGGGTTTTCCGAGTCTGTTCCTGAGGGCTAGACTCTGAAAGGGCCAGAGGCCGTCCTGCAGGGGTGGCACCCAGGTTCTAGGCAGAGTTCCTGTCTCTTGTTGTCCCCAGAGGTATCCAGAGGGAAACGCGGGGTGCGGGGTACCTGCAGGTCAGGAGGTTGGGTGGTCCTGGAGGTTTGTGCATGGGTGCTGGGGGCTGGCAGTGAGCAAGGCTACAGAATGACTCGGGCAGCAAGTCGCCAAGCGGAAGGCCCTCCGGGGCTCCCCTGACCGTCCGGAGCCCCTCTCTCCTTCAGGTCCCGGGAGGCGGCAGGGGGCTGGCAGGCTCTGTGGGGTGGGGGCTGAGGCGAGCGCCGGGGTACAGGAGGTGCTCTGAGGTCCGCGGGCCAGTGTCTCTGTTTCCACCTGTCAGGTCTCCTTGAAAACAGAGGGGGCTTTTCTAGGACACTGTCGGCAGGGAGCTGGGCCCTGAAACGGCCCTGTACCCCCGTTTCTGTGGGACCTCGGCCGCCCTGCCTCCATTAAAATGTGCCTGGAGACAAAGTGTACCCCGCACCCACCCACCCAATTCCGGCGGGGGGTAGGAGGGGGTGTAGGCCGACAGAGAGTGCCCATAGGAAGGCCCCATCCAGGCTGGGCAACTGGTCTCACCTGGAGGGGGTGGGGGTGGGTGGCTGTGGGGGTCAGCTGCTTGTTGACAAGAGGAGGCTCCCCGAGTCACCCCTGCTTACCATGGCCGCGTCCGGCTCCCTCCTCCTGGACTTCCAAGGGTTTTCCCGCGCCCAGGATCCTGGTGACACAGGGAGAGGCCCCGGCCGCCCGCTGACCTGGGTCTGGTTAGGCAGAGCGGGGGCCTCAGCGTTGGTGTTCTGTTGCCCTCGTTCCAGGCCCTGGGCTGGGCCGGGTGCCGGCGGGGCTGTGGGCAGCAGGCACTGTGCGTTGGCGGGTCTTCCAAAAGCAGTTGTCATCTTTGCTCATCCTCCTGGACACCGGTCCGGCCCCATTCCCTTCAGGGGATGAGAGATGTGAGCCTGACCATCAGGAGACCCTTTGCCCATAAGACTTGGAAGACGGGCCCCTGGGACCTCAGTGTGCTTTGCAGCAGGATGAGGCGGGGTGGCTTCAGAGAGCAGGGCCTGCTCGCCCGTCGCCTGGGTAGCCAGGACCGGTCTCCCCACAGGGACCGCTGTTGGCACCCTGCCCTCCTCCCAGCAGGGTCTTTCTTCTAGAAGCAATAACTGCCCAGGAGCCTAAGTCAGCCAGACCTGGCTGCGCCGTTCTGCTCTCAACAAGGGTGGGCTGAGCACTGGCGGTGCGGACGGAGGGCAGGCCTGTGCGTCCCCCAGGCCTTGGTCACCTGACCCCCAGGGGCCGCTGGTGCGTCGTCGCAGGCATGGCTGGGGCTGCCCCCCCAGCAGAGGGGTGACCCTGTGCTCGGGCCTGGCAGACCCGCTCCTGCACTCCTGGCTCGTCCGTTTAAGTCCCCAGTTTTTTTAGGAAGGTGGTTGGTTTGGAAAAGTACAAGAACTGGCCTCCCCAGAATCTCTGGCTTCCTCAAAGTGTGGCGTGTCCTTGGCACGCCGACCGGGCACTTTGTACTTGACAGGACCTGTGCCCGGTGTGCAGCGTGGCTGGATTATGAGGGGGTGGTCCGGTCTCTGCTCCCACAAGCCGGCCCCGGGGCTGGGAACTTCTCAGATCATACCTGTCGTCCCAGGGCGGCTGTCACTCAGGAGAGGGTCAGAGTCGCCTGATCCTCCCGTCGTCCTGTCCTTACACCCGGGCACCAGCCTGGGCCAGAGGGTGGGTGGCACGGGGGGACGTCTCTGATTCTGGGAGCCTGGCATCTCCCTCCGCCCTGGGCTCCGCCCCCTCCCCGTCCCTCCGCCCTGGGCCCCGCCCCCTCCCCATCCCTGCCCCCTGGGCTCCGCCCCCCCCTAGGCTCCGCCCCTCCTCCCTCACCTAGGCTCCGCCCCCTTTCCGCCCCTCCCCACCCCTCCCCTAGGCTCCGCCCCCTCCCCATCCCTCAGCCCTGGGCCGCGCCCCTCTTCCTAGGTCTGCACCCTTAGGCTCCGCCCCCTCCCCTAGGCCCCGCCCCTCGACCCTCCCCCGGGCCCCGCCCCACCCCTTCCCTAGGCTCCGCCCTTCCCCGCCCCTCCTCCAGACCCAGCCCCCCTGGGCTCCTCCCCATCCCCCCCTCACCTAGGCCCCGCCCCTTTCCCGCCCCATGGGCCCCGCCCCCTCCCCATCCCTCAGCCCTGGGCCGTGCCCCTCTCCCTAGGTCTGCACCCTTAGGCTCCGCCCCCTCCCCTGTTCCTCCCCCTGGGCTCCGCCCCCTCCCCTCCCCCGGGCCCCGCCCCCTCCCCGTCCCTCCCCGCCAGGGCACTGCTCCCTTCCCCCGGCCCCGCCCCCTCCCCGTCCCTGCCTCCTGGACTCCGCCCCCTCCCCCGTCCCTCACCCCCTGCTGATCCTGCTCACTGCCCTGCCATGGAGCACCCCAGGCCCCCAGCTGCCCCTCCCAGGGGCCCTTAGAGGGACACGCGGTGGCTGCGGCCGGCATCCCCTCTGGACTGGCCTCGTGGGTGCTGGCATCACCAAGAGGGCTGTTCTTGGGGTTATTCCACTCGATAACGTGAGGAGGAGGAAGGAGCAGAGGTTTGCAGGGTGCCCGTGGGCACTGGGCCCCAGGTCCAGCTGTCGGGACACGGAGAGCAGGACCGAGACTAAGTGAGGGAGGCGAGACCGCGAGGCACCCACGGGAGGGAGGCCGAGCGTCTGCAAGGACGCGCCCCGAGACTCGCCCCACCGCGCCTGCGCGTTGGTGCCAGGCCCCCACACCTCGGGGACCCCGCTCCCGGCTGTTTCCTCCTTGTCCCCAAGGCCTGCTCAGCCAAGACGCCCTGGAGGCACTGCCCTCCAGACCCAGCGGCCCGGGGAACGGCACAGTGGATGTTGACAGTCGGTTCTTTCTTAGGGGATCTTGCAGGGTACACGCCTTGTGCCAGGAGTGGGGTGAGCGGACGCCGCTCTTGTAAAGGAAGCCACGGGTAGTTGGTGACCGCTCCCCAGAGAGGGACATGGCCTCTGGGGCCTCACGCGTGTCCGGCGAGCAGCTGGGCCCAGGGCCAGTGCAGCAGCCAGGCATGGACCTGTGCAGGGAGTGTGGGGAGCTAGCCAGGGGACTGGCCCCGGGACACGGGAGTCACAGAGTCTGGGACACGCTCGAGCCCCACTGTCTGCAAGGCACAGGGTCGGGCCAGGGTGACCGGCTGGTAGAGGCCAGTGGACGGTGGGAAGGGCTGAGGCCCGAGGAAGCGTTTCCCAGGCCCAGGGAACAGTGCTGGGGAAGGTGCAGAGGTGGAGGGTCCCGGAAGAATTCTGGGTGAGGAGGGGCTGGGAAGGAGAGAGGGAGGGTAAGGTGATGGAGAGGCAGTCAGGGTTAGAGGCCCCAGGGGGCAGGGGGGCATTAGGAGGGTTTGCCTGGAAGTGACTCCTCATCAATTCTCAGACATCTGGGGTGTGGTGAGGAGGGAGAGGTGTCGGGGAGCAGCCCCTCTGGTGGCCCGAGTAAAGGTGGGGCACAGGCCGGGGCGGCGGGAGCTGAGTCAGCGAGGGCTGCGTGGGGAGGGCAGGCTGGTGGGGGGAGAGAGCAGGGGGAAGCCTGCAAGAGGAGGAGGGAAGGGTCTGCTCTCTGAACCAGGGGGCTCTGGGCCCCAGAAGGAAGAAGGGAGGAGGGCAGCCCCCCCACCCCCCGCCACCACATGCTGCTCCTGGCACCACCAGGGAGCAGGGAGTGTCCCCCGAGATGCACACAGTAGGTGCAGAGTGGGCAGGGGGTAGGCAGGGTGCTCTGGAGAGAGAGAACCAACAGAAGAGACAGACAGACAGACAGACGCACCTTGAGCTGGCCCACGTGACCGCGGGGCTGGCAGGTCTGGACCCCACAGGGTGGGTGGCCGGCGCTGTGGCCGAAGTCGGAGGCCGTCTAGGGAGGGGCATCCTCTCCCTCCAGGGGCCTGGTCTTTCCTGGCCTTCACCTCCTAGGGGGCAGCCCACTTGCGCCGTGGAGGGTCATCGGCTTTACCTAAAGGCCAACTGATCGCGACATCCGAGAATCCCATCACAGCAACACCCCGCACCGAGCACGTGGTCCAGCCAGGAGGACACACAGGGGCCAGGAGGACACACAGGGGCCAGGAGGCCACACAGGGGCCAGGAGGCCACACGGCCATGCGTGGTCCTGAGCCCTTAGGACCCTTCAGGGTGCTGTAGCCCTGGGGTCCCAGGGCGGCCAGCTAACGTTGGTGACTGGGCCCCCAGCGCACGCCCACAGATCAGGAACAGCGATGAGGGGGGCAGTGCCCACCACCGCTGACCACGCTTTGCTTGGTTGGTTTGCAGTCTCGGAGTTTGCTGGGTGAGACTTGGACCGGCTCGGTACACGGAGGGCTCGGAGAGTCCCGGACGGCAGGCGCAGTTGATAAGCGGGGGACTCAGATGCCGCGCTCACCGTGGGCAGCAGCAGGCAGGACTGGCCCGTTGCCGGCAGTCTCAGGTTCACACAGAGGCCGTAAAGGGTTCCGTCACGGTCACCTCCCGGCCGTCTCAGCCCCACGGAGCTGCCGCAAGGCCACCTCCCTAACATGGTCCCTGGTGCGTGAACGGTGGGCAGAGGCCGCGTTCCGAGGACAGGGGCATGGACGGTCTGGGTCCAGCCAGTGGTCAGCCGGCAGTCACGCCTTCCATCACGGGAGGCCCGCTGGAGGCCTCACACTCCCTGACAGCCCACACGCGTGACCCGGATCATAGAATAAAGGGTGTTCTTCCAAGAGCCATGACTGACAAGCTGGCACAGCCCTGGGGGTCCCGGGCAGGGCCAGGCTGGGACTCGAGGGAGGGATCCGGGGCTGCTTGCCGAGGCCCCGTCCCATAACCTTACAGGCCTCGTGGTAGATGCAAAATAAATGGTAATGAAGACCCTTTGGGAGAGGGCACGGCAACCTCCTCCAGGATTCCTACCTGGAGAATCCCATGGACAGAGGAGCCTGGTGGGCTACAGTCCACGGGGGTCACAGCGGGACACTACTGAAGCTACAGCATGCGTGCACACACAGAGTCCTTTGGGGTCCCCCAGCATAGGAAGCCTCTGCTTCCCCAGGAGGTACCCCGCTGTGGGGGTGAGGTTCCTGCTCCGTGGAGCTTGGGCCCTGAGCCCTCCCCTTCCTGGGGGCCTCTGTGTCCTGGGCTGACCCTCAAGTTCGCTCTGGAACGAGCATGTCAGGATAGAAGCCCTGGTGTTCACCATGCGGGCAGAGGGCTCATGGGCAGCACACGCCCTCAGCACGTCAGGGCGCCCCCCTCCCCGGCGCCACCATCACTGAGGGAGGAAGGCAGGAAGGAAGAATGCTTTACAGGGTCTATTTCAGGGCTCTGCAAGCTCTGGCAGGGTTCCTCCATGAAGCCTGGGAACCTTGAAGGGAACAGCCACTCCCTGCCTGTCCTGGGGACCCCCGCCCTCCCTCAGGATGCTGCCACCCCAGTCCCCGCCTCGGGCTCCAACAGCGTCAGGCCTGCCCCTTGGGGTCCAGTCATGGCCAGTCGGGAGGAGTCACCTAGCTCGCTGGAGGCCCCTGCCAGCAAGTGGGGGGCAACCCGGTGTGTCAAGAGTCCCACACTGAACGAGGGGCCCTGGGGTCACCGCGCACGACCCAGGGGACAGCAGGCTCGTTTCAAGCCACCCGCCCACCAGAGGGGCCTGTCTGTGGGGTCCACCCGCACCAGAACTCGGCTTCCCCGGCGCAGAAGCAGAAAGCGCGGCAACAGCAGCCATCCCGACGGCCATTCCGAGAGGCTCCTCACGAGGGCGGGTCCAGCTGACCCCGAGTCTCTGCTCCCAGCACACGCGGTCAACAGTGCCCCGGGCCCCTCGTGGGCCTGCACAGCAGATGTGCCTGCTCCAGAGACCCGCGAACCCCCTGGAGAGTCTGCGAAGCGGCTCTGAATCTGCGTGGTTCGCGTCTCTCGTGTACTGCTGTGACCTGGAGCAAGTGGAAACCGTGGGTTGGTCCAGGAAATCCAAGCCACCTCGTAAAAGTCAACAGGCCGTAAACTCGGAAGGATCCTGGTCAGGGTCTACGGTGATGCTCTGCTCAGGGCATGGCGGCCTGTAGCACCAAGTGCGTTGGTCCAGCGCCTTTGACAGGGCTTCTCTTCAGCCAGAAGGGGACAAGGGGATGACCAGACGGCCATGACCTTGAGTCCTGGGGTGCACACACGCAAAGGTCCAGGGGCAGAGAACAGACAGGGCTGGCCCTCGGAGGGCACGAAGGCCAAGGACCCCGCTTCTCTGGGGGAGGTGGGAGCCGTTCTCAGGCTAGAGTGTGTGATCCGCCCCATTTCAGCAAGAGGTCAGGGCTGAGGTGTCGAGAGTCCTGGGGTGGGGGCAGCTGAGAGAGGAGGATCTGGGAGCTCCCCGAAGTTCACACTGGAGGTGAGGTGGGGTGTGGACTGGGAGGTGGAGGCGGGGCATGGCCTGAAGGTGAAGCCATGAGCACTTGCTGCCCTCGGGACTTGGAGGTGGGAGAAAGACCCCAGGCACACCTCCCCCCCCCGAGGGTGCTGTCCTGGGGGGGGCGGGGGGTGTGCCCAGGCGGGGGGCGAGGGCGGGGGTGTGCCCAGGCAGGGGGCTGGGGGCGCGGGGCATCCAGGCGGAGGGGCTCGTCTTGTTTCCCAGGGACCTGGATGGCTCTGTGGCTCCACAGATGCCTCCCGAGCGATTGTAGGAAAGGGCCCGCCAGGCATGGGGGCGGCTCGTCTCTCCTCGTCGGCGGGCACCAGCACCGCGTGTCCCGCGACTTTCCTTCTTTGCTGAGACCCTCACACCGGTTCCAGGGCAGAGTCCTGCTTTCAGATGAGCAGGCCCACTGTGGCCGGCTCTGCCCTTGGTTCTGTGCAGCCCACGTGGGACTCCCGAAGGCCTCACGGGACCCGAGAGCAGGGGCCGCACCTACCCGGCACTGCTGAGACGTGCCCTCCAGGGTGCAGAGGGTTCAGAAGCAGCAAAAAATTGTGCTACGCCCGTCTGCTTTCCACTCACCCCGCACAGAGTAAACCACACGCCCCCCTTCTCCGCGGTGGACCGCCCCCACCTCACCCCTCTGCCCCACACCCACCGAGTCCCTTAGCCCAGGACCTGCGGGGCCTCGGGGACCCAGGGACCCCTCCTCACTCTCTCGCTGACGGCGGCCAGTCTGGGTTTGAACCTGTGGCCAGCTCTGCACCCAGCACAGCCTCCGAGACCAAACGGGGCTCCAGCGTGAGGTCCTGGCACCTGGCAGCCTTTTGCCTAAACCCAGAGCACTCTGTGCTGAGGACAGGGCCCCCCAGCGGGGGCAGGGGCTACTCGGAAGAGCTGGCGGGCGCCTCTAGCCGGAGAGAGGCGTCCAGCCAGCAGACACAGACAGGTGCATCATGGCCTGTTTGTTCAGGTAACTCGCCTACTTGGAAGCACTCAGCCTCGCTAAATGCTGGGGAAGGCAGGTGCTCCCGCAGCGGAGGATGTGCCAGACGCCCCTAGGCCGTGGGCCAGGCTGACCTGCCCCCAAAGCCCTTGGCCCCCGGCTCCACGTGGTTGGGCAAACTGTTGGGCAAACTGCCGTCTGGCACAGCTGGCTGCTTTCTCTGGGCAGGGAGGGTGGGGACGGTGGGAGTATTGTGCCTCTAGATCCTAAGTTCCTGGTCCTGGCTGGGTCAGCAGAGAGGAGGCTCCCGGAGGGAATTCTAAGAATCTGCTCTCCTGGCTGAAAGGCAGCTGGAGCCGTGGGTGGGCCCGGCCACTGCCTGGTGAGGCCACTGCCTGGTGAGGCCACTGCCCGGTGACGACCGCTGACTTGCGTCCTTCTGGCACCTCCCTCCTCCCGGCCTGCACGGCCCTGCAGCAGGGCTGGGGGTTGACGCGGGGCAATGCTAGGGGTCCTCCGCCGTCCTCACGGGGCTGGTGAGGGTGATGGGGAGGGGTGGCTGGAGCGATTGCAAGCCTGGGCACACCCCGGTTTGACCCCCGCCCCCCAAGTGACGGCCGCAGGCTTCGGACGAGCGCCGGCCCCTGCCGTCTGGGTGACCTTGCCCCCCTCCTGTCGTCGAGTGAGGGGCTGGTCAGTGTGGCTCCGCCTGCTCTCCCCAGGGTCCCCGGCCCTGCCATCCTTCGGGGGCGGTTCCAGCAGACCCCAAATCCTGCCCTCTGCCCACCCCCTGTGCTGTGACCGCCCCCCAGCCCCAGCTCCCGGGTCCCATGTCTGTGCTCTGCGTGCACCTTTAGGCCCCTTCCACAGGGGAGACCCCGCAGGACGGGGGGACAAGGACAGCGTCCCTGTCCCTCATGACGGGACTCCTGGACAGCCGACACCGGGGAGGGGAGGAACTGAGAGCCGCGGGGACCCCCCCCCCGCTGCCCTGGCCCCCAGCGCCCCCCAGCGCCCCCATTCTCAGCCTCAGGGGTCAGGCTTAGGGTTGCCACCCTGTTTCCTGGGTCAGCCCCCCTGGTCCGTGCCTGCCGCACTCCTGCCAAAGCTGGAGTGAGACGGGAAGTGGGGGTGGGTGTGCAAGGGCTGCTCAGGGGACAGTGGCCGGGACGTAGGACGGGCCAGGACCATCCAGGGCCCTAGGACCGCTTTCTGGAAGCGGCACAGCCGGGCTGAGTCGGGGTGGGTGAGGAAGGCTCGGCGAGGGGGCTGTGGGGAGGGGGCAGCAGGGGGCAGTGATCATGCCCAGAGGCTCCATCCCGGACGTGGGCCCAGGCCGTTTGGGGGCGAGCTCTCCCCGACCTTTCAGGGGCCCCGCCCGCCAGGGGTCCTGCCCCCCCAGACAGGAGGGCGAGGCTCTGCCCCCGCCGACCCCACGTCCCCGTTTGCTCTGCCCTCGTATCCCGACCCCATCCCTGAGAGCTGTGTGGGCTGGAAAAGCCAAGCGCCCCCACAATGGGCCCTCGACCCAGGCGCTCTGGCACCCGGCGCCCGGCCGGGGAGGGACCCGGGAGTGGGCCCCACCGGGACCAGGTCCCTTCGCTCGCAGCCACGCCCGGACTGGCTGGTGGGGCTGGGCAGGGGCTGCGGCGGCCCCCGGACGGGCAGCGCTGATGGTGAGACGTGAGGAATTCCAGTGCATTTCTCCGTGCAGGGCCCGCGGTGGCGCCTGGCCGTAGGTCAGCGGGAGGAGAGGCGGCTTGCGCGCCGAGGGGTGGACGGCGGGCTCTCTGCCCTCATCCCCACCAGGGCGCTGGGCTCTCACTGAGGTCCAGAGGTGCGGCCGGCGCATGGGCAGCAGGGAGAGTGCCCCGTCCCTGCCTTCCCTCCCTCCGGCCTGGGCACCCTCAGGGTGTACCGCCTGCGTCATCACCAGGCCGGGGCTGTGGGGGGTCCTCAGTTCCCAGCGGGGGCGCATCGGGGAGGACTCAGCACTCTGCCCGCACTCCCCACCCAGCGGCACTGAGACCCCTGCACTTCCCACCAGGCTGAGTCTGCTGCTCACAATTCGGAGCCACCCTGGACATGCTGTGAGAGCAAGTGTGTGTCCCTGAGTCCAGCGGGGTCTGCAGTGGGGATCTCCGAGGCGCTGGAGCAGGGGCCTCTCTGCGTCAGGCTCCCCACAGATGAAGCCAGCAAGCCTCATTGCCTCTGGCCAAAGGCCCCTCCAGGAAGAGGGAGACTAAAAGCAGCACCTTAAGAAGCGGTGGGGCTGGACCAGGCTCCTCACTGGGCACGGGGGGGGGGGGGGCAGGCGGGTGACTCTCAGGGGGGCGGGCAAAGGGCGCTTGGGCGGGGTGGAGTGGGGGCAGGGTGGGCAGCGAGGGGCAGACAGAGCCCAGAAGGGCTTTGCATCTCCCCGCCCATGGCCCATGCCTTCCAACCCCTGTGGGGCCAGACATAAGGACAGCGGGAACCGAGTTCCACGGATCGGCCAGCCGCCCTCCAGGGGCCTCCTGTCTGTGGCCTGGAAGCCTCTCCCAGCCCCTCTCAGAGGGGGCAGCTCAGGGCCCCCCGGGCTCACCCAGGGACAGACATCTGGCATGCGGGCCGGCAGCGGGGCAGAAGCCACCTGCGGGCCCACCCATCCCCTGCGCTCTCCCAGCAGCTGAGAGGTCAGAAGCTCAGCTCTTCAGGGGCCCCTGGCCGGCAGGGGGCAGTGACCCCGGCCTGAAGGGCCAGGGTGGCCTTCAGGGAGACCTTGTCTGGGGCCTGGCATCGCCACTTCTGGGTTCACCTCCCTCTAGATGTGAGGGGAAGCAGGGAGCCACAGGGACCAGGGGTGCCTGCCCCTCCGGACGCCCCTCCAGCTCCTCCAGGCTTCCCTGCAGGGCCCTGGGTCTGCTGTCCACACTGGGGGCCTTGGGGCCATGCCCAGTCCCTGATCTGGAGGAGGAGGTGGTCCGTTGGGGAGAGGGGTCAGCGGGAGCAGGGTGGAGCCAGTCGCCGTGTTTATTTGCATTCCAGGCATCGCGGCTACTTAGGAGCCTGGACCTTGGCCTGGCCCCAGTGCCAGCGTTTTCCCAGCCAGGAGCTCACAGGGCGCCCGTCCCTGGAAGCCAGCAGCTGGGTGAGTCTGGGTGTGGTGCCCCGCCTGCGGCCGGATGGCAGAAGAGGGCCCCGTGCGGGTGACACGCAGCCCATCCACCTGGGAGCACCCCGGCTGCCGGCCCCTCCCGGCCCTGATGAGTCCTCCCTGCAGAAGCAGACAGAGGGCCCGGGTCCCAGGAACCGTGTGTCACCAGCGGGAGCAGCCCTAGGCCGGCGGGATGACTGTGGAGCTCCGGGACGTGCTGGTGCTGCTGCCCACGCAGGAGCGGCTGCGGCTGGCCGTGGGGGTGAGCGTGGAGGGGAGCGGGGCCTGGGGCCGGGGAGGCCGGGGGGTGAGCGTGGAGGGGAGCGGGGGTGCCCCAAGCCGGTGTGAGGGGGACGGCGGGGACCGCAGGGCTCCGCCTGGGGACAGCATGGGTTCTACCTACGTCCTGGCCGCCCACACCCTGGAGAAACGGACTCTGGCCCCAGCTGCCTTCACGCAGCGTGTGTCCCTCTCGCTCTGCGGCCCCCAGCTGTGGCCGAGGCTGAACACAGCCTGGAGCCGGTGTCAGGACGTGTCCTGGGCCCGAGGGCTGCCCGGTTCCCCTGAGGTGCCTGATGTCCAGCGTCTTCGTGGGCTTATTTTGCTCCGAGGGTCCCATCCCTTCTGAAGCCTCATCCCAGGACCTGGGGGGGCTCGGGGTGGACCTGCAGGCAGCTGAGTCGTCGGCCTGGAATAAGCACTCCAGTGGGTTAGAGGACCAGGCTGAGACCTGGGCAATGAGAGTCAGGCCCCTCCCGCCCTGGCTGTGGGTGACCGTGAGGTCCCGCCTGGGAGAGGAGACCACGGTCCGTCCTCCCACGAAGGGGAGAAGGCACGTTTTCACAGCAGGTGTCCTCCCCAGACCCCAGAGCTTCCTGACTCTCAGAGCAGCTGCCGTCACGCAGCCCCGGGTCCTGCATCCCCTCGACCCTTCACCGTCCACTTCCGCGTCCCAAGTGGCCAGGCTTCCCCCTGAGGTCCCCATCCCGAGTCTTCAGGGAGGGGCTCTCACGCAAAGCCGCCTCCCAGACCCCCCTCCCGCAGAGTCCCCGCCCTCCACAGCGATGCCCACTGTGTGGGCCTCCTGTGGACATGAGGCTCAGACCCTAGAGCCCCCGCCTTCCCTGCAAAGGGCAGCCCCTGAGTGCTGGGCCCGGGACGTGGGGCGGGAGCTTCACTGGACTCAGGTCGTCCTCTCGGGAGCGGCGTGCACTCATGAACGCCTGGCCCTGCTCAGCAGGCACAGGGCCACCCCGGGCGGGGGCACCAGGCGCAGGCTCTGCGGCAGCGAGCGGCCTGCGGGCTCCCAGCAGACGGCCCCACGGTCTCTGGCAGAGAAGCCGCTGCTCGTCCCCGTGGCAGAGGTGACGTGCGCTGGTCTGGGTCACCAGTCGTCTGTGAGGACTAGCGCAGCCCTGGGGACCAAGCTTGCCTCCCCACCGCTTGCCCCAGGCCCTGGCCACCCCAGGGACCCTCTGCAGGCGTTCTCGGGGCCCCTGCAGTCAGCCAGTACCGGGTGCATACAGGCTGGACCCTGCTCGCTCCGCCCTCCCTGGAGGGGGCTCCTGGAACACCGGAGGGACCAGAGACCACCCCCAGCACCCCGACAGGACAGCCCCGGGGAGCGGCTGGCGTGTGGGGTGTGTGGGGCCTGGTCTGAGCAGGAACACGGCGGGGACCCACTGGGCAGGTTGGCAGGGAGACTCAGCCCCCCGTGGGGCCTCTGGCACCCAGCCTGGCCCTCGGCATTCGGGGGCGGCTAGTGGGTCGGTGATGGGCTGGGCGGGTCCAGCCGGGACCTGGTGGCGGCTGTGGTCGGGGACCGGGTCTCCCACTCGCCCCAGGTGCTGAGCGGAAGTGACAGGCATTCAGGTTCCTCTGCGCCCAGTGTGGCCCTCAGGGCAGCTGCTCTCCCGGCGGATCTGAGCTGCGGGCCCCTCTGGCCCGTCCTCTCTTTGCTGTCCGGCCCAGGGCAGCCCCTTCCACACTGACCAGAGCCCTGGTGCGTCGGGCTCTGCCCCCTCCCTCCACCCTCCCCATGCGCAGCCTGCCCCTGCCCATTGGTCTGACTTCCCAGATGGGGAAACTGAGGCCCAGGGCTGGGGGAACTGGGAGCCCAGCCGGGGCTGCAGCCCGGGCCCTGCCCCTGCCCGCGGGGGTGGGGGTGCAGGCGTAGGGGAACGGGGTGCTCCGGAGGCCCCACGGGGGTGAGGTGCTGGGGAGGGGAGGCAGCCCTCACCTGGCCCATGAAGGGAGCAATTCTGATGGCGACTGTGAGGAGGAAGCTCCTGTTTCTGCACCTTCCTGGGAACGTGGGGTGGAGGGGGCGGGGGGGGGATCGGGGCGCAGGAAGCTGCTGTCCACAGGGAAGCATCTGTCTTGTGTGCTCAGCTGGCACGGGTGCTCAGGCCGAGGAGGACGGACTCTGTCTCTCTGTCCTTACTGCTCCCCTCACTGGCCTGTCTTAGTCGAGTTTAGATGCAGAGAGAAGTGCCTAGGAAGCTGGCTGGTCCCTGAGGGGCGTCCTCACTGAAGGATTTTTGGTGGTGGTGGTGTTCAGTTGCTCAGTCGTGTCCGACTCTTTGTGATCTCCTGGACTGCAGCACGCCAGACCTCCCTGTCCATCACCAACTCCCAGAGTTTACTCAAACTCATCCATCGAGTCGGTGATGCCATCCAGCCATCTCATCCTCTGTCGTCCCCTTCTCCTCCTGCCTTCAATCTTTCCCAGCATCAGGGTCTTTTCCAATGAGTCAGTTCTTCTCATCAGGTGGCCAAAGTATTGGAGCTTCAGCTTCAACATCAGTCCTTCCAATGAACACCCAGGACTGATCTCCTTTAGGATGGACTGGTTGGATCTCCTTGCTGTCCAAGGGACTCTCAAGAGTCTTCTCCAACACCACAGTTCAAAAGCATCAATTCTTCAGTGCTCAGCTTTCTTCACAGTCCAACTCTCACACTCATACATGACTACTGGAAAAACCATAGCCTTGACTAGACGGACCTTTGTTGCAAAGTAATGTCTCTGCTTTTTAATATGCTGTCTAGGTTGGTCACAACTTTTCTTCCAAGGAGCAAGCATCTTTGAATTTTACGGCTGCGGTCACCATCTGCAGTGATTTTGGAGTTCCAAAAAATAAAAGTCTGTCACTGTTTCCACTTTTTCCCCATCTGTCTGCCTTGAGGTGATGGCACTGAAAGATAGCTGTGGTTTATGAAAAAGCAGAACTTACCGTGAGAGGGGCCTGGCGAAGAGCTGGCTCCAGGGGCCTGGCGAAGAGCTGGCTCCAAGGGGCTGCCCTTGGGGCGAGGCGGGAGGGACCGCAGCGCCCCATGGCTTCTCTGCTCAGGGCCACGCTTCTGGTTTGCAGCCGAGCCCTCAAGCCCTGTGTCCCCATCCAGCGAGCTGGTCGTGGGTCTTCAGGGGGTTCACTGTGTCCTTAGAGCTGCCGCCGGCCGTGGGGAGGGGGCAGCAGGAGGAACTAGGGGAGGAGGGAAGGGAGGTGCTGGGTGTGGGCCGCGCACACATGAGGGCCTCAATTCCGGAGGGCTGTGTGTCTCCCTGCACTTTCTGAGCCTTGCTCCCTGGCTCCACAGAGACCCTCGGGGGCAGGTTCCCTGAAGGACAAGGATGCGCAGCCAGAAGGAAGGTGAGCCCGTGGATGCAGGCGCGGAGCTCCGCTGTGATGGGCCCCACAGGGCCGGCCTCCAGCACCTGCAGGCCTCCCAGTCCAACCCTGCACCTTGGGGCCAGCTTGCTTCCAGGGGTGTGCCCGCCGGGCTGAGCGCAGGGGCGGACCCCATGTTTGCCTGTACCGCGGCTTCACCCCGAGCGTCAGGAGACGATGGCTGGGAAGACCCAGATGGTCATTGCAGGCTGAGGGACCGACCTTCAACAAGTCAGATGGACAGTGGCAAGGCCGGCCCACAGCAACTGACCACTAAGAAGCGGGA
Organism: Giraffa tippelskirchi; assembly: GCF_054371585.1. Taxonomy (NCBI): domain Eukaryota; kingdom Metazoa; phylum Chordata; class Mammalia; order Artiodactyla; family Giraffidae; genus Giraffa; species Giraffa tippelskirchi. The sequence continues at coordinate 164,918,861 of NC_137283.1, read as the reverse complement.
CGCCTATGACTGAAGATGGTGTAGGAGCCCTGATGACAGAGCTTCCTGAAGTCCCAGGAGCCACAGCCTCCCCAGGAAGCCTGCAACAGCGTCCTCGGACGACCCAGGCAGGCCCCTCGCTTAGCACGCGGGCCCACTGCACTCCAGCACCACAGCCGCCCTGGGCGAGCGGGTCCACCACCTGGGGCCTCCGCCAGCCTCCCACACACGGACGCGGCGCCGCACGGGAGCTTCCGTCTGTCGGGCCCAACCGCCAGTCCGGGAAACGCAGAGGATGGAGGCGCAGAGGCACCGGGGAGACGTGTCAGCCATGGGGGGCAGCACCCGGGTGCCCCGAAGTCGAGGCCTTGAGCTCTGATTCCAATCAACAAAGCGTGAAAACGCTGGCACTCGTGAGACCACTGGAAATTTACACTTGTGGGATGTTTGGTATAATGAACTTTTTAGGTGGACTGAAGCGTTTTTGGACAATGGAAAGCAGACTGGCTAATAGTTGAGCGAGCGCACGCCCTCCTCTGGGCACACGCGGGTGAAAGGGCCACTTGGGCTCTGACCGTGCGGGGTGGGCACACACCCAGGATGGGCCGCGTGGAGCTGGGAGGGGCGGGAAGGCGGCAGGGCTGGGGGCTCGGCCTGGGCCCTATGGGGTGTGTGGAGTCACAGACCCCCCACACACACCACAGGCGCCTTTCAGGGGTGCCCAGACCCCAGCCCCACTTCCAGGAGTGGCCAGGCAACATTGGCTTAGGGTGGGGAGAAAGCCTAGTGGGAGGCGTGGGGGCACTCAGCCTCTGTCCCTGGAGGGGGCAGGCTCTCTCTGGGGTCGGGAGGCGTGGGAGGCACCCGGCCTCTGTCCCTGGAGGGGGCAGGCTCTCTCTGGGGTTGGGAGGCGTGGGAGGCACCCGGTCTCTGTCCCTGGAGGGGGCAGGCTCTCTCTGGGGTGGGGAGGCGTGGGGGCACCCAGCCTCTGTCCCTGGAGGGGGCAGGCTCTTCTGGGGTTGGGAGGCATGGGGGCACCCGGCCTCTGTCCCTGGAGGGGGCAGGCTCTCTCTGGGGTTGGGAGGCATGGGGGCACCCGGCCTCTGTCCCTGGAGGGGGCAGGCTCTCTCTGGGGTCGGGCACCCCTCCCTCTTTCACAGGAGGCCCACTGCACGGAGGGACCCCTCATCGTCAGCCCAGGGGCCTCCGGGGACCCTGAGCGCTGACCCCGCTGGGTGGGAAGCCCCCTGAGCCGGGCCCCTGCTTACCAGCTCTGGTGGGTGGAGCCCCTCCTCTGCACGCCCCCCTCCCGGGGGCTGCCCTTCTCTGTGCCCTGAGTGCCTCCTGCCCTCGCACAGGTGCAGGCCACCGGGCGTGAGCTCTTCCAGCAGGTGTGCGACCTGACCGGCATCAGAGAAGCCCACTTCTTTGGCCTCAGCGTGGTCAGAAGTAAGAAAGTACCGCCCGCGACTCCGGGGCCCCAAACTCTTCCCAGAGCAGGTGTGGCAGGTGCTCGGGGCAGATGATCCCAGGCCTCTGCCTGGTGCCCCTCCACCGGCGTGTTCCAGGGGCATGCAGCTATTCCTCCTCCCTGCATCAGAGCACGCACGTGCTCACACAGGCACAGTCACATGCACACTTGCACACTCAGACAAATACATGCTCAAGTATCCACGTGCACACACACATGATCACACTCATGCACACCATCTCACATGTTTACATGTTTATACATTCACACCCATGCACCACTCACGCACTCACACTCACATTACACTTACATGCACATACTCGTGGGCACACACGCCCATGTATTTACACGCTCTCACACTGGTGGCACTCATGTGCACGCACACATACACACTCACTCCCAGCACGCTCTGCTCAGGCCCTGCCTCTCTTCGTAGACAACGAGCACGTCTTCATGGATCTGGAGCAGAAGCTCAGCACGTACTTCTCCAAGGACTGGAAGAGGCAGACACGCATAGTGAGTCAGCGCGCCGGGCGGGAGGCCGGGGTGCTGGCCCTCGAGTGGCCTGTCCCCCGGGTCGTGGCATGGAGCCGGCCCTGAGGGTGCAGGCACGTGTCCTGAGTGTTCTGGACGTTGCTTTTCCTTCTAACAAAGTGACATAAAGCCACGAGCTGCCCACGGGACGCACGTGGGCTCAGGCTGGTCTGCGGGGACGGGGTGGCTGCTCCGTCTGGTGCACCAGGCGGCAGTCAGCCCCCACCCCAAGGCCTCACTGCGGCCTGCTCTCCACGCTTCCAGCCCCAGGGCTGCGGCAGGCCGGGCGCCCCCTTTGTGGCCTTCCTCGGGGTGCAGTACTATGTGGACAACGGGAGGCTCATCAGGTAGGAGCTCGCTGTTCTCACGCCGTCAGGACGTGGTGCTGAGGCTGGAAGGGAGGGTGGGGGGCAGCCGGCCGTGTGGAGACCAGAGTAGAAACAGCAGGTTTTTATTAAGCGCAGGTGCTTTTATGCCCTCAGGTGCTGGGAGGGCCTGAGGGTTCTTGCGCAAGTGGGGGGCCGCCCTCCTGTGCAGCCCAGCGCCGGTGCCCCGCCCAGAGGGGAAGGCGGGCACACTGCAGGCTCCCCCTGAGCTCCTGGGCTGCGTTCCCGAGAGAACCCCTCGGAGCCCGTGTAGGGTAACAGGGACCCTGGAACCCGGGCCTGGGGGCGAGCAGGGCCTGGGTCCAGGAACCACCCCCCAGCAGGCGAGTGGGGCCCCCACAGGCCTCCCCAGGTGTGTGAGGTTCTGGAAAAGTCTCAAGGGGCAATCAGGCAGGTTGGGGGTAGGGAGGGTGGCCCTGTGCCATGGGGCCAGTCACGCCAGTGGTGGTAGAAGGTGTGGACTTGCCCCCCTCCCCCCGGGGCCCCTGCCCCCCGCCGTCTAGTCTGGGCAGTGAGCAGAGGAAAGGGGCCCACCCCCGGAGGTGGGCGGCTGCAAACCGGGCCTGCCTGCCGGTCCCTGGGCCCTGCTCACCTGGCTTCTCAGGAGCCACACGTCCACCTGTGCCTGCCCCGCCGCCAGGCCCTGAGGGCCCGGGGGGTGGCCCCTGAGCCCGGCCTGCCCCAACCACAGCCCCCTCCCCGCAGGGACCGGGCGGCCCGGCGCCTGTACTACCGCCACCTGAAGGAGCGCGTGCTGCGCTCGCAGTGCGTCCACCGCGAGGAGGCCTACTTCCTGCTGGCCGCCTACGCGCTGCAGGCCGACCTGGGCAACCACCGCCCCGCCGCGCACGCCGGCCGCTACTTCCAGCCGCAGGCCTACTTCCCGCCGTGGGTGAGGGTCTCCCTCCTTCCGGGGGGCGGGGGTCAACGCAGGTGGGGGGAGTGGGGGTGAAGGTCAGGGGAGCGTGTGGGGGCGGGGGGGCGGGGAGTCCACGGGGGGCGGGGAGTCCATGGGGGTGGGGGACCACGGAGGGGAGGGGCGAGGGGGGGAGTCCACGTGGGCGGGGGAGGGGGAGTCCACGGGGGGCGGGGAGTCCATGGGGGGCGGGGAGTCCATGGGGGTGGGGGGCCACGGAGGGGAGGGGCGAGGGGGGAGTCCACGTGGGCGGGGGGGAGTCCACGGGGGGCGGGGAGTCCATGGGGGTGGGGGACCACGGAGGGGAGGGGCGAGGGGGGGAGTCCACGTGGGCGGGGGAGGGGGAGTCCACGGGGGGCGGGGAGTCCATGGGGGGCGGGGAGTCCATGGGGGTGGGGGGCCACGGAGGGGAGGGGCGAGGGGGGAGTCCACGTGGGCGGGGGTAGCCACGGGGGGCGGGGTGTCCCCGGTGGGGGGGGGAGGAGTCCGGGGGGGCGGAGTCCACCGGGGGCCGGGAGGGTCCACCGGAGAGGGGCGGACGCAGGCTGGACCAGGCTGCGGCTCCCCGCACAGATCATCGCCAAGAGGGGCAGCGCCTACGTCCTCAGACACGCGCCCGCCCTGCACCGCGAGCAGCGCGGCCTGAGCCCCCGGGAGGCCGAGCTGCGCTTCATCCGAGAGGCCTGCCGGCTGGAGGACGTGCCGGTGCATTTCTTCAGGCTCCACAAGGTCCGCGCGGGGTGCGGGGGCGCGCCTCCAGGACCAGGACAGGCCGAGCCACCGGCCCGCCAGGACGGGGGCGGGGGGGGAGCGACAGTGTCCCCACGGCCGTCCTGGGACCACGACTCTGACCCGGACCAGAGGGGAAGTGAGAGGAGGCCTGGGGCCCCACCTCAGCCCGTAGACGCCCCGATCCACCAGTGAGGGTCAGTGAGGACGTCCACGGGCCTAGACCTCACTGATATCCATGTCCCTTTAGGATGAGAAGGAGGACCGACCCAGCGTGGTCCTGGGCCTGACGCTCGGAGGGGTGCAGGTCTTCCAGGTGACTGGAGGGGCCCTCTCCCCCGCCTCGTGCCCCCTCCTGCCCCCTCCCCCGCCCCCAGCACGGGCCTTGCCCCTCCCTGGCTGACTGTGGACTCAGCCCACCCTGCTGTCTTGCAGGAGGTGAACCGCACCCCACAACTGCTCTACGACTTCCCCTGGCCGCACGTTGAGAAACTGGCCTTTCTGGTGCGTGTCTGAGGGAGTCAAGGTTAGGGGGTGGGCCTCTGCCCCCAGGGGAGCCTGGCAGACGCTTGTCCTGCAGGGCATTGACCGGGCACGTCATCTCCTACGAGTGCAGGCCCAGCCCAAGGTCTGCGTCTGCGGGCGTCAGGCCGTGGAGACGGCCCCCGTCCTGGAAGCGCCCTTGTGAGGCGCCAGCTGCTCGGTTCTCATCACCAGAAGAACTTCTGACTCCTGGGTGGGGACAGTAAAGGGGTCAGGAGGGAGCCACGGAGACCCTGCACCAGGGGCTCTGCTTCCAGACCTCACGGCTGGGCCTGGCACCCGGTAGGGGGGCGGACGGGGGGTGCTCCCACCCTGGGCCGTTGGCTCCTTCTCTGGCCTCAGGTGCCCCACACACTGTGGGCCCAGGGGTCCGGACCCCCCCAGCCCAGCGCAGTGGGCCCCACGTTACAGCCACTCTCAGCCCCCCACCCTCCACCAGGCGAAATCAGACAGCGAGACAGAGACTGGGAGGGAGCCTCCCAGCCCCAGGCCTGGCGATGCCGCCGCCTGGTTTCCTCATGAAGTCACATCCATCTCTGCTCAGGGCAAGAGGTTTGAGCTCTGGCCGCATGGGCAGCCCGCGGCCCGGAGGCTTGTGTACCACACGGGCTGCGCCTGGCGCTCCCGCCACCTGCTGCGCCTGCTCCGCTCCAGCCACCAGCTGCATCTGGGCCTGCAGCAGGCACGCCAGCAGCTGCAGCGGCTCGAGGAGGCAGAAGGTGGGCACCATCCTGGCCCGGCCTACAGGCCCTGCACGCGAGCATGCGAACGTGCGTGGTGTGCCTGTGTGCGTGTGCCTGTGTGTGTGCCCAGGCTGAGATGTGAGGGCTTTGGGGCAGAGAGGACGAGGCGGGTGACAGCTTCCGCCTGGGGCCCAGGTGGTGACGGCACACACGGGGGCCCTGGTCTCGGGTGGCACTTCCCTCCCCCCCACCACGCCTCCAGGAGGCCTCGGCTCGCAGGGTCTGGCGGCAGACCAGACCCCAGGGCCTCCCTCAGCGTGCGGCCCCTCCGCCTCCTGTGCTGTCCTCACGGCCACTGCCCCTCCCCACACAGAGAAGCAGTGCTACCGGGAGTCCTATGTCAGTGACATGCTGGACGGCAACCAGGACGCGGAGCCGGCCGGCAGCGGGGACCACGCAGAGGCAGACCGATGTCCCCCCAGTCTCCGCTCGCTCCTCTTGGCCGGCAGCCGCTGCAGCTCCTGCTCATCGGGCGTCGAGGTGGACCCCCAGCGGGTGGGGCCCACGGAGCCGGGCGAGATATCGGTGGACGAGCCCAAGGGGGTTGCGGCGCTCTCCTCAGAGGAGTCCCCCGGCAGCCCGAGCACCAGCCGGAGTAGCCCTGGCACAGTTGGCGGCGGCAGAGGTGGGTGCGTGGGGGACACCAGGGCCAGGGGACGTGGAGCCTGCCGCCTGGCCAGACCCTGGCTGGGCCACCGCTGTGGGCACCACTGGGGGCCAGGGCCTGCATGACCCTGGCTCCTGGGGACTCAGTCACATAGGAGTCCCTGCACCACGGGGCGGACGGGGAGGGGCAGGGAGCATTGGGCTCCCTGCAGACACGGCGGGTGGTGGTCCCTCGGCCTGCCGCAGCCAGCCCCTCATAGGGAACCCAGCCCGGCCAGTGCCCCTCGTTTAAGACCCCACCGCGGGGAGGCATTCTGCAGCTTTCTCTCTTGCTGCCCAGGGTTAGCAGAAGCCATGTGACAGGAGGCCACTGATCACACTTGGCCGCTTGTGGGAGTTCCAGGACCAAGCGCCCACCCAGCTGAGTGTGGGCTCCTGGTCCTCAGAGATGCTTCCGCAGTAGGTCTGGGAGTGGGGAACCCTGAAGTGGCTCCTTGTCACCCCAGGAAGGTTACACAGACTCTGCTAGTCCCTGGGCGTCTGTAGCGCCTTGGAGAGTGGACGTGATGGGTGCAAGCCTCAGGGCCCGGTCACCCAGGCCCACCTAGAGGCACCCAAGGTCAGGCATGGGCACCCAGCATCACCCAAGGCCACCCAGAGTTGTTCAGGTCACCTAAGGTCACCCAGCATCATTCAGGATCACCCAGTGCTACCCAGGGTCACCCAGGGCCAACCAGGGTCACCCAAGGTCACCCAGGATCACACAGCAGGTTTGGGTCAACCGGCCCTGTCCACTTCACCTTCTGAGTGTCGGGTCCACCAGTAAAGGACAGACTGGCCTCCATTCCTGAGGCGTTGTCTGAGCATGTGGTCTGCGATCCAGCATGAGCAGTAATGTCAGTAATAGTAACATGGCGTCTGCCTGGATGTCAGAGCTTGGACAACCTCAGTGGCCAGTGTGGAAGGACGGGCAGCGGGAACTGGCAGGCGGGCACGGAGTTGGGGGGCTCCTGGGGGACCATCTGAGGGGAGGATCCTAGGTCGCCCACAGAAACCGTCGTTTCTTGAAGGGGCTCTGACCCCTCGTGTGGGGAACACATGTGATAGTCTCTGGGGTCGCAGGTGACCTGCAGGCAGGAGTCCGAGGTCAGCCCGCTGCTCTGCGACCCCAGGCCTGGGAGGAGGAGGGGGCGTGCAAGCCCGGGGTGGGCCCCCCTCTGCCGGGAGCAGGGGGGTGTCCCCAGGCCCTGCTCACACCCCGTTCACCCCGCAGCCTCCCCGCAGCAGCCGCTGGCCGTGGTGCAGGTCACGCTGGTCAGCATGAGGGGCCTGAGTGCTGAGGCCACCCTGCACCAGGTAGCTCCCCGCATGGGCCGGGCAGCCAGCTCTCTCCCTGTTCTCCCGTCAGGCCAGGGCCCCCCCAGAGGGTCCACGGGAGACTTGGTGGGCAGTGGGGGGTGGGTGAGGCTTTGGGGAACAAGGCAGGTGGGGGACTGAGAGCTTGGCCTGGAGTACGGGGATCTTCCTGGCTGCATGTGTGAGTTAAGGGGGGCGGGAAGGGGAAGGGAGCTGGACCACGATGGGGCAGCTACAGGATGGCCTCGTGGTCTCTCCCTGCAGATCCTGGAGCCCGAGGCGTCAGCTGGACACATGGACCAGCACAGCCGAAGCCTGGACCACACGTGCCCCGAGCCCGCTCCACGCCCGGCACCCCGCGGCCGTGCCCTCGGCCGAGCGCTGGACCCCGGGCCGAGGGGGTCCGTGAACTGCCTCTCCCCAGGCCAGCTCCGGAAGGACCAGCTCCAGGAGGAGTTTGTGGTGTAGACACCTCCGGGGTCTGCTTCACCACCGCAGGGCTCGGTCCACGCCACACACTCCACCCGCTTGGAGGTCTGTCCCTGCAGCACAGCTCCATCCACTCGGGGCTCCGCCTGCCCCCCGGCTCAGTCCCTCTGTCCATCTGAGCCGCCTCCCCGAGGCCCCACCTCCCCGGCCGGGCTGAACGCAGCCTCTGGCTCTGCCCCCTTCACCTGTGGTGGTGTGGGCCAGCCCTGACTGCCAGGCCTGGAGGTGCCTAGTAGGCCTCACCTGCCCTGCCGTGGGGACCACGGCCAGTCTGAGCTCCTTCCATCCGCACCTCCAGAAGGCAGAAAGCCACAGTTTGGGGGTCTGGTCCCTGCCCAGTGGGGTGTGGGCTGACTCCCACCTGCAGGGAAGAGGTCTTAGCAAGCTTCCCGGGACCCTGGAGCTCAGGGCTGCTGTTGTCCTCACTGCACTGGCCACAGGCTCCCCAGACCACCGTGTCCGAAGCGCCTGCCCCTCACAGTCCCAGGACTGTTGGACAGAGGCCCCTGGGGGAGGCGTGGGCCCAGCTGTGTCGCCCCAGACCCCCGGCGGACCCCACTCTGACCGCCGTATGCAAGAGCCACCAAGCCTGGAACTGCACACAGGGCTGCGTGGACACTGGTCCCGGGGAGCTCGTGAATCTGGCGACGGGAAGCGGGAGGGGCAGGCTCAGCCATGGTCCCCTCTGAGGGCACAGAAGGCATGTTCCAGAAGGAAGCCCTGAGTGTCCTCCTTTCGCGTCACAAGTCAGGCTCTGAAGGTGGCCCCTCCCCACCTCCAGCCCCAGTGTCCATCCAGCCCCAGGCCATCTGGATGTCAGGCAGCCCTGGCCTCTGGTCAGGTCAGCACCGGTCACCACCGCCCCCGGGCCATAGGTTGCCACCGCCCCCTACCCGGCGTCAGGAGGCCGGATGGGAGGTGGGGGGAGATGGGGCGAGACCTCCCCCTGAGCTTCTCCACCTCTCCGCTTGGGGTCCACCGGTGGCTGAATGGCTGAGTGGAGTTTCACGGGGATTTCTGGAAAGCACGCTGAGAGACTTTGACCCTCACCAGAGGCTGCACTGTGGGTGACTGAGAGGCGGGTGAGGGGCGCTGGGAAGGTGGGCTGCAGGTGTGCCGTCTCCCGTCAGGAGTCAGGGCGGCTGCCCCCGGGCAGAGACACGGCCCCCACCATCCCTGGAGGGCCCTGCGGGTGTGGGCCCTTCTCAAAGCCGTCCACTTGGAGGCTGGTGCAGAGGGGTGGGCTGGGCCCAGCTGGGGCAGGGACCGGCCTCCGGCTGGTGTTCTGCTTTCCCAGACGTTCTGGTGCACGTCTCACCTGCCTCCTGACCCCAGATGGGCCCCTGCCTCCCTTCCAGAGGCTCTAGGGGGCCGCTCTGGACAGGTGAGACCCCACGGGCAATGCCAGCCTGAGGCAGGTGACAGGCACCTGTGTGCGGGTGGTGGCTTAACCCACCACAGGTCCTCCGGCCTACCCCTCGCACCCTTCTGCCCTCTTTGTCTGGTTGCACTGGCCTGTATGGTTCCAAACGCTGTGCCCAAGATGGCACTGTCCCCCCTCATTCTGCCCGGGTGTGAGGACCACACAGGGACAGACAGAGGGCAGAGGGTGCAGCCCAGTCTTAACTGGGCCTCTGGGTCCTTTCTGTGAAAGGAGTCTTGTTTGTGCACACACCGGGCACGTGTAATGAAGAGCTGGACGCTGGCCCGTGTCTGCACCTGGACGGCCCGTGCTGGGTGGGTGGGGAGGCACGGCCACACTGGTTTCCAGTTGCCCTGGTGAAGGTTCCTGGGCTTCACCCCATGGGGAACCAACTCTGCACAGCCTGAGGAGCTTGACAGGAAGGCCAGCCCTGCCATTGGAGCTCACGTTGATCTATTCCTTTTTTGAAGTGTGACAAGAAACCCACCCTCACCTGTGGTCTGGGGTTGCTGAAGGGGCCGGCTGGCAGGATGGCCTGGGCCAGTCAGGGAAGCCTCTACCCTAGGCAGGGGTCACCCAGGAGGTCAGGTGCAGCCCTGGGTAGGTGGCACACAAGGGCAGCCCCCCCAACGCCCAGCACGGTGTGCACCAAGGTCCACGGTAGTGGTGCTGGACCTCTGGGGCCACCCGTCAATCCCGGGGCAGGGGGTGCCCACATGCCCGGCTGGGGTCCTGCAAGCAGGGCTCCAGAGGACACCCAGCCGATGGCCACAGAAGCGGGCGGCGAGGGCGGTGAGGCGAGGGCCTGGAGGACAGGGCGGGGCACCCGGAGCCCTCAGGTGGGGTCGCAGCCCCGCTTCTCTGCGAGTTCCCGAGGTCACACCAGGACGGTCCTAGTGGTCGGACACGAGGTCACATCAGCCCCGATCCGGGTGGGGTCCACAATGATCTTTTTTTCCTTTAAAGGAGCTTGTGAGCGCAAGAGCTCAGCCCGATGAACTGCCTTGCTGTTGCGCAGAGCTGAGCGTCAGGTTGGGGCTGGGACCCACATACACCCCTAGGCGAGCCCGCGTGTGCACACGATCGCAGAGCTCCCGCCCCAGTGCGTCCCACGGCGGCCAGCACAGGGAGCTGCGGCCCTGGGGGGCAGGGCTGGGTGGGGAGGGCGTGTATGGACGGAGGGGGAGTGTCTGGGTGGAGGAGGCGGGGCCCGGGGCGGGGCCTGTTGGGGGAGGTGCTGTGGCCCTGGGGGCGGGGCTGCCTGTGGAGGGGGCGTGTTCTGGGGCGGGGCCTGTTGGGGAGGCGTGCCTTGGCCCTGGCAGGGGGCGTGTCTGGGCGGAGGCGGGCATGCCCTGGGGCAGGGCCTGTTGGAGGCGTACCTGGCCCTGGGGCCGGGGCTGCCTGCGGAGGGGGCAAGCCTGGATGAAGGGGGCGTGTCCTGGGGCGGGGCCTGTTGGGGGACAGCATGTCCAGGCTGCCCTTCTGTTACCCTGATCCAACCCAGACCGGTGGAGGGTGGCCAGCACCAGGGCCGAGGGAGGCCGGCCCAGCATCCTGTGTCCTGGCAGATGGAGGCACCACTGCTGACCCGGAAACCACCAGAGCTCCGTTCCTATTTCTGCGCTCCCTCTGGGCCTTGTGGAGACGCAGAAAACTGTGCCCAGTGTCCACTCAGCAGCAGGCCATCCGTGGTGGTTGGGCAAGTACGGGATGGTCAGAGGCCGGAAGGGGCCTCGCTGTGGTCGCCAGCCTCTCCCGCAGCGGCCTCCCTCCGTCTCTGCCCACCAGGGGGCAGCAGAAAGCTAGGGCTGGAGCAGGAGAGGAAGGCGGCTTTTTAGCACGTCAGAAAGACCATCTTTTCATTTTGCCTGAATTAGACCAAAGGCCTTTAAAGCAAAGCAGATACTGGAGAGACCCAGGAAGACAGCTGTGAGCAGCAGACAAGCTGTGCTCTTCCCAGAGGGCCATCAGGGCTGCTGGTGGACTGATCACCGTCCCCCGAGGGCTGTGCAGACCCCGGGGCTGTGGCGGGGGGCTCCCACGCATGCCTCCCTCCACACTTGTCGGGACTGACAGGGAAGCCCCCAGGTTCCCTCTGACCCTGAAGCATGGGCAAATGGCTCAGGAAGTACAGGCCGGACATGACCACAGCTCCCCCAGCCCTGCCAGCTCGCTTTTGATGGAGACAGAGATCACACTAGCGGGTCATCCTCACAAGAAGCCCGGTGGCTTGCTCAAGCTTCACCCCCGGGCCAGCCACCAGCTGCTGGGGCCTGGGAACCTGCATGCTGACAATTCCCGCCCATCTGCCCAGGGGAATCTACCCAAGGTGCTGCCCTGCGGGAGAACTGGGAGGTGTCCCCCAGCTGCACTCAGGGGACTCTGGGGGCAGCCACCCCCCCACCCAGGGCTCCTGCGGTGTAGACTCCCCTGAGCCGGGCAGGCGGGGGACTCAGGGGGACGGCCTCTGCTGTACCAGGCGGGGCAGGGCAGGCTGACCGCCAGGCTGGCAGGGTTAGGCATTGGGCCCCGCTGGCATGTTCACGTGGTGACATGGTTTGGAAAAATTTGCAGAACCAGGATGTTTTTAACCATTAAGTGATTAGGCCGGCTGTGTCTCCACCCAGCTCACGCTCCATGACCCTCCCCATGGCCACGGTTTGGTGGGAAATACCCATGGGGTTCACAGTGACCGCCAGGAGGCCCCCTGGCTGCAGGGTTGGCCAGGGGGTCTGGGTCACGTCTCATGAGGACCTTGACTCCCGTGCCGGGCTGCAGTGGCAGGAAGGCCTTGCCACTCCTGTGTGTCTGCTGAGCCATGTCCCCGCAGAGGCACACTGGGATGGTCACTCAGAGCCTGGCCCAGGGCCGCGCTGTCCCCAGGGGGCACAGACTGCCTCGGCAGCCCAGCACCATGCGTGTTCCGTGGGCGGCTCCTTGGCCCCGCGGGACCCGGGGTGTGGCCTGTCCCTGTCTCTGGGCGCCCACGGCCCCAGCTCCCCCTCCACACCAGGTGCAGGACCAGCAGCAGTCCTGCCCGTTGCCGTGAGCGCATGTCCTGTGGAGAACCCAGAGCCCGCTGTCCTGCCTGTGAAGGCTTCTGATCCGCCCCCAACGCCTGGTCCCACTAGTGGGATTCCGAGCCTTGGCCAGCAGGCGAGGAACCACGTGAGACCCGGGGTCCCTGGAGTCACTCCCACCTGCTTAGGGCCAAGCCTTAAAGTCCTCAGAACACATCTTAGAGCTGCGGGTGGGGGTCTCAGGCTGGCACCGCGGCGGGGCTGGGGTCCTAGGCTCTGCAGTGCCAAGAAGGCCTGTTCCTCAAGCCCCGCCTCTCGTCCACACCCGCTGCTCACACCCCTCCCGACACTCCTGGGTGCGGACCGTGCGGGCGCTGAGCCCGGGGCACCGCCCTGCAGGAAGTCAGGCAGGATCACGCCCGCCGTTTCAACGCCATTCTTGGCAGGAAGGCCAGCGTCCTGTGAATCAAGGGAAGTTGACACCAGTTTGCTTGTCACATTACTGAGTTTTCACCGTTTTAGAAAATTCTGTCGCCATGGCCACACTGCTCACGATACCTGAGTTGAGAACATGAACACGCCCGTGTTGTTCTGCTTTTGTAGCCACATTCGTGGAGATGCCACACACAGAAGCATGTCCACGTAGCCCTTCTGTGTAAACTGCCCTCACTGACCCACCTACCATCGAGCTGATTGTCTATGTTACAAACCACGAGTGCAGACCGCCTCCCTCAGTCCCAGCCGTGCCCCGCTGCTGGGGGCCCCTTCTCCCCGGGCACCCTGGCTCCCTCTGTCTGCCCGCTGCCCTGAGTGGGCCTGGCCTGCTGGCCGCCAGCTGGGGGAAAGCACAGCCTGGAGCAGAAGCAGGAGGGCTGGGAGGCCGGTCAGTGACCTCCACCTGGGCCCGGCCCGGCCCACCCAGCACCCAGACAGGCTCAGACTGAAACGCTTTCCCGGACACTCAGCGGGGACAGGCTGGAGTCAGGACGCGCTGAAGCCATTTGGGCCACCAGGGCCACCATTGGCCGCGACAGCTCCAAGCCTGTTCAGGCCTCACGTCCACGCCAGAACCCACTGCAGGCCCAGGGCTGGTGGTGTCTGCGATTCCTCCGGGCAGCCCCCTTCAGCCCCCAGCACTGGCCCCTCTGGTCCCCAGGGAGCCACGTCCTGGCGGCCGGAACACCCGGGAAGCAGCCCCTGGCCGTCCCCTCCAGTGGCTGCCACCCCTCCCGCCGTGGGTGCCCCGGTGGGGTCCAGCCTGAGACACTGGGGGTCACTGTGGAGAGGAGCCCCCCCAGGCTGGGCCAGCGTGTGCCCTCTTCCCAGAGGTGCTGGCTGTGCCAGGCGCTGACCTGGGCCCACGTCAACCCACCCCTGAGCAGTCACAGCATCTCTGTCCGGCCGTCAGCGTTTCACGCCATCACTTTCCCATGAAGAAACAGCACAGATCTAAACCAGAGCGGGACTCCATTTGGCTCTCAGATCCCTCTGTCCCAAGCCTGGCAGCCCTTGGGGGGAGGGGGTTCTTCCCACCTGCACCCCCTCAACCCCTCACCTTCCTCCCTCCTCCCCACCCTCCTCCCTCCCCAGCCACCCTCCTTCCTCCTGCCTCACCCTCCTCCTTCCCTCTCCCTCTCCTCCAGTCCCCCTACTCCCTCCTCCCCACCCTTCTCCTTCCCCTCCCCCTCCTCCCTCCCCCTCCTCCCTCCCCACTCACCCTCCTCCCTCCCAACTCACTCTCCTCCCTCCCCAGCCACCCTCCTCCCTCCACACTCACCCTCCTCCCTCCACACTCACCCTCCTCCTTCCTCCCTCCCCCTCCTCCTCCCTCCCCACTCACCGTCCTCCCTCCCGACTCACTCTCCTCCCTCCCCAGCCACCCTCCTCCCTCCACACTCACCCTCCTCCTTCCTCCCTCCCCCTCCTCCTCCCTCCCCACTCACCGTCCTCCCTCCCGACTCACTCTCCTCCCTCCCCAGCCACCCTCCTCCCTCCACACTCACCCTCCTCCCTCCTGACTCATCCTCCTCCCTCCCCAGCCACCCTCCTCCCTGCGCTGCCCAGCCTCCAGCTGCCTCGATGGTCTGTCCACCCTTGGTTCGGCTTCACAAGCTGCACATTCAGCGTGTTTATTTTTACAGCACATACATTATAAGGAAAAGCCAGGAGCACATTTAAGGGAGAAAAGCTCTGAGCACGTCACCTCTCCTTCACCTGAGTTTTCTGGGCCCTGGACGGCCTCCCTCCACTTGCCTCGCTCGGGCGCCAAACCCCAGGCTCTGCAGCGTCTCGGCCACGTGCCTCTGGCCTGGGGACACGCACACAATCACCTGTAGCTTTGCTCACCTCCTTGGAGAAAGAAGTGACAATGTGCTGTTGGGAAGAGCCCAGGTGAAAGAAAAGCGTCTCTGAAGCCCAGCTCCGGAGGCATCAGCCGGCCCCCCGCGGCCTCCACACGAGCACCCAGAGGCCTGGGTGTGCCTGGGGAGGCTGGGGTCCCGCCTGGTGCTCTGTGGGCCCTCCAGGCCCTTGGGAAGGGGCAGCTGGGCTTCTCCCCGAAGTGGAAGCCCCCTCTCGCGTTGCTTGAAGGGCCAGCAGTAGGGGAAGCAGTTTGGAAAAAGACCTAAGGCAGGAAGAACAGCAGCGAGGGAGAGGAAGGAGGAAACCGCAGCTCGGCCGTGGGGATGAGAGCGTGGGGTGTGGGTGCCCGCCCCCACCCCAGCCCCGCGTGTCCCGGTCTGAGCGCTGGCCCCGGTCAGCATAGATCAGGGGCAGCAGCAGAGCTGGGAGCGGCCCCTTCCTCATCCTGTGGACAGAGCGAGAGGGGACCCTGAGGCCAGAGACGGAGCCACGTGGTCCCACGGCTCAGAGAAGCCCTGCGGTGCCACACCCGGGGAACGTGGGACCCGCCGGAGGGTCCACAACCACCCGGGTCAGACAGCCCTCGAGAACAGCGACCGTGTTAGCAAGAGCTGCGAGTCCTGAGGGGGGAGGCAGAGACCCCCAGACCAGCCAGCCCCCGGGCAGTGTGGCCAGGAGGAGCAGGCCCGGGGAGCAGGCCCAGCGGCAGGGGACAGGGCAGGGGCAGCGACCTCCCGGGCAGCCACGGCACAGCGGTACCAAGTGCGTCCTGCAGTAGGTGGGTGAGCCGGCTGTTCCGGTAGGGGATGTGGGCTCTGCCCTCCGCCAGCGCCCCCAGGACGTCCGAAAGTGCTGCCAGGCTCCGGTTGATGCAGGAAGTCTCCCTCAGGGCTGGCCCCGTCACTCCAGACACACCTGGGGGATGCAGAGACCTCCTCGTACAAGATTCGCATGAATCCTTGCTGACATCAAGAGGCAGCAGAAAAGTAAAACAGAGGCGCCACGGGGAACGTGCACTCTGCAGGGGCTGCGTGGGGGAGACCCGTCACTGGACGTCCCCCTGTGACGAGCTGAGGCCCCGTCAGGGAAAGCCCTGAGGCTCCCCTCCCGGCCGGGAGCCAGCGGGGTGGCGTGTGAACTGACACTCGCCTTGGTGCTGAGACGGCGCCAGGAGGGAGGGACGAGACTTAGAGGGCATTGGGGGCGACGCCACCCCTGGGACCCCCGTCTGCTCATGGTCAGGACCCCGGGGCCCGGCCACCCAGCGGCAGGCTCCCCGTGCTCACCGGCACACTCACCGCCCGCCAGGTCCACGAGCTGCAGGGTGGTGCGCACCTGCCCCAGTGGGTCTGGGGCCGCCCGCCCGAGTCTACGCCCTCGGGTCCTCGGGGGCACAGGTGGGCTCTGCCTCCTCTCGGTGGCTGGCGACCGGGCTCCAGGCCGGCGGGGCTCTGTGGACGCTGACCAATCTGACCGCGGGGCTGCAGCAGGGGTGTGACAAGAGACAACAGATGGTGCCCAAGCTCCCTGGGTCTCCCCTCCAGGTGGGAGCACCCCCAGCTCTGTCCTGCAGACCCGCGCCTCACAAGAAGTGAGACCCTTCCTCTTGAACACGGACAGGAAAAGGGCCCAGAGACCCTGAGGGGGTCAAAACATGAATTAACATCTAACTGTGCGTGCTCAGTCGCTAAGTCACGTCCAACTCTTTGTGACCCCGTGGACTGCAGCCCGTCAGGCTCCTCAGTCAATGGGATTCTCCAGGCAAGAACGCTGGAGTGGGTGCCAGGCCCTCCTCCAGGGGATCCTGCACTGGCAGGTGGATTCTTTACCACTGAGCCACCCGGGAAGCAGTGCCTAATTAGTCCCAGGAAAACTAAACAAGCTTCTCAGGGAGATTCGGTAATGCCTGTGCTTCAGGTGGCCTCGCGCCAGGCGGGTCAGGACTGTTTCCGCCTCCCTGGCCTGAGTCTGCAGTGCGGATGCAGTTTAGGGGTTAGCCCCTGGGCCGGGGGCTTCTCCGTGGCCTTTGTTACTGAGCACAGGGCAGGCCCTCGCCCTGGACGGGCGGCTTCCACGGGGCGCTGGCTCCCTGAACTTGGAGAAACATGCATCCAGGGCCCGATGGCGGGAAGGGCAGGGGGCGGAGAGAGGGTCACGCTCCCACCAGCCCCACAGGTGATGCCAGCGCACTGCCCTAGACCTTTGGGCCAATGAGGACCTGGCAACACGTGCGTTATTCTCTTACACAACTGGAACCATTGTGTGTGTGTGCCTCTGTACTGGTGTGTGCCCTCTTAAACCCAGGTCACAGAGTGATGTTCACGATGAACGCATCACGTCTCACGGGAAGACATGCCGTCTGTATTCTGGGCCCCCCTCGTTCTCGGCCTGGGTCCCCCTTCCTCCTGGAGTCCGGCTGCAGACCCTCCCCGGGCTCTGGGCGTGTCTCAGAGCCTGCAGTAGGCAGACTCTTCCCTTCCTCTGTGCATTTCTACCGCGGCCACTGACCAGGTGTGGACGGCAGCCCCCCGGGGCCACGGGGGGAGGTGGATGTGGCCACGGTCACCGTCATCACCAGGTGAGATCGGGAGGACTCGGCATGCACCGCGGTGGGATGCTTCACCCGCAGCTGCAGACCCCCGCCCACGAGCGTCAGGAATTGCGCGGCGCTGCGGACAGACCTGCGGGGGCACGAGAGGGTGCTGAGGGGCAGGGGGTGGTCGGGGAGGGCCTGCCCGCACGGACGCCTCCAACACGAGCCACGTGTACCCAGCTCAGGAAAGCAGTGCGTCTCAGACAGATGTAAACATAAGAAGTCCAACGCTTCACTTTATGAGATCAGTTTGACTTAGCGCGTCTCTCCTTGCTTTACCCTGAAATAATTAGCTGTTTTCGAACCAGACGGAGCTTCCCAATCTTCTCGACATCAAGCCTGCTGCATTTATGGTGCCCTCAAGGACCCCGAGATTTTAAAATACTTTGTCTGTCAAACCAAATTTCATCAACTTTATGAAATGCAAATTTAATTTACTTTCTCCTTTTAATTGATGAGATAAGAAGAACTTCTGATCTGCAGGAGAAAATGTTTTGATCATGACACCTATCAGTTAAAAGCTGACAGTTTGGGTTAGCTCGTGTAAACTTATGGTCAGATGTACGACCTCCTTTAGGATTTTTCAAATGTTAGAAATAACTCTCAACACATACATGTGTATGGCCGAGTCCCTCTGCTGTCCACTTGAAACTATCACAACATTGTTAACTGGCTATACACCAATACAAAATAGCATTAAAAAAAAAAAAAAAGAAATAGTCTGAAGACCCTTCCTCCGCTGACTTTGAGACCCCAGAATGGGCGGCAAGACCTTGACCCTTCATGCCTTCTCCTCCACGTGGGTCAGTCGGGTGACCCCTGCCTGGAGCAAACCTGATTCCTGAACGTGAGTTTAAGAACACAGAGCTCTGGAGGAGAAGCTGATTCCTTGGCGTATTCGGTAAAATTCTGATATGCCAACGGGACCCAAGGGCACGGGTGCCTAACCAAGGGGCCTCTGGCGGGTTCTGCGACTCCTCCACGCCCACCCCTCAGCTGAGCCCCGGGGATAACACCTGTTCCACCATCTCTTAAAGAAGATATTTTAAAGGACCATCTAATTTGTCTTCATTATGACTTTAAAAGATCGTTTCTAAAGCAAACTGAAAGTGATGAACCGCGCCCTGGGCAAACAAACATGGTGAACCGTCTCTTGGGAAGAGTGCCGACTCCGACGCCTCTCCTGGTTCTGCGAGGGGCCCCCTCGAAGCTGCTGCCGCTCACAGAGCTCGGCACCCAGTCACTCACTGGTAGGTCAGCTCGCGGACCTCCTTCTGTCCCTGCTGGGTCGTCAGCACCTGCCGCTTCACCCCAGAGGCCACTGGACAGCTGTCGTTAGCCAGAAGGTCAAAAATGTCATTGTTATAAACTTCCACTATGGAAACTCCCACCTCCGGGCTCCTTGACGGATCTTCTGAAATCAGCCTGGATGAGGGGTGAGACACACAAGACACTAAGCCATCAGAGGAACGTAGGTAACCCCAGGGAGACGGGTTAAAGAATGACTTCCGACAGGAGGCGGTCAGAGTCCGAGAAAGAGGCTGCAAAACTCAGGATTCAGGAGCACTGGGCAGCATCTCACTGACCAGGCAGGAAGAAGGGAACATCCTCTTTAAACTGCAGAGAAAATGACTGTCTTGGGAACACAGTTATTTTATCTGAGTTGTATCTAAATCAATACTTTCTGCCCTCAAACTCTAAATACACCGTAAAGATGCTTGAAGAGCCCACAGTCTTGACCCAGAAGTCACCACGCCCAAGTTGAGTCCCACACAGAAGCCCAAAGCTGGCTTTGAGCGCTGGCCCAGCACCCAGGCTTGTTTATTTTAAAATCTGTTCCATTTTGGGAAGCTTGAGTCCATGGTGTTGAGTCAGTCCCCCTCCTACAGCGCCTTTCAACGAAGCCCTCACCGTGCCCTCTCTAACACCCACCGAGGCTCTAAAGCAAACCAGCACACATCTTACTTTGCTTCAAGCTTTAAAGTACTACATGCAGACTGCAGACCAGTTTAAAAGACACGACACACTTAGCGAAAAACCCCATGGTCCCGCCCAGGAAGCAGTGACCACTGACCCTGGCTCGCTCTCCCCACAATTTCCCTGCTCCATCCCTTTGACCGAATGCCCTGCACCATCCGGTCACCAAGGACATCTCCTCGGGGCATGACCATGTCTCTGACGCTGGCCCAGGAAGGCCAGTCTGATTCTGACTGTGCTTCTCTCGTCGTAAAGACACTCTGAGCCCCGGTCTGGGTGAGTCCTTCACAAGCACTGCTAGGCGGGCTTTCCATCAGCATCCACAAGACACCTATGGCTAGAATGAGGCGTCAGCATTGTCCAACGACAAACAACTAAGGAAACCAAAAAGACTGCAATGAAGGAAAACATGAGCTAAGTTCTCTCGTGAAAGGAATTGCTGGCAAAGAGTTCTGGACATTTGGATAGTTCTCAGCACTGGGTTTTGCTGAGAAAACTCTAAGTGAATGTCTGAAAAGTGAAAAACCAAGGGAAGCTAAGCTAGAGACTCTACGTCCCCTCCCGACACATCAGGAAAGATGCACTCGGCTCCATGTCTCCGAGGGGCCCCAAACCGGAATGAGATTTCTCATCTCTACAGTACCAGGGAGCTCACTGAAACGATTTTCTTCTGTTTAATTATTTGATTTGTTTAATGCATCGATTCACTTGTCCCACAAGAATTACTCAATTGGTGGCAAATTTCGCAAACAATGTTAAAAACTAGTCCTCAGTCCTGGCTTTGAAGAAACTAAGTGCTTAGTAGGCAAATGACTCCAACAGAGTGTGATACGTTTTCTATAAAACATGCACAGGTTTCCTGAGATGTCACCGCAGGGTGGTCGCGGAGCCCAGAGGCGGTGGAGGGAGGTGGCCGGCCCCCCCACGAGCGTCCCTCCGGGTGCCCCGGCTCTGTGTCCTGTCCGTCTGTCCCCGCACCTGCGCCCCGGGCCCTGACCGCTCCCACTCTCTTGAGGGCTGGATGCTCTCACACGCATGACTCGTATTCCCTGTGCCTCCAGCGGTGTCTGTGCGTGTCAGTCGCTCAGTCGTGTCTGACTGTTTGTGACCCCATGGACTGTAACCCGCCAGGGCTGCCCATGGGATTCTCCAGGCAAGAACACTGGAGTGGGTTGCCATTCCATTCTCCAGGGGATCTTCCCGACCCTGGGATCGAACCTGTGTCTCCTTCATTGCAGCCAGATTCTTTACCACCGAGCCACCAGGGAAGCCCTCAGCGGTGTCCAGCAGGTAGAAAATTGAAAGTGAAAGTCACTCAGTCTTGTCCGACTCTTTGTGACCCCATGGACTGTACAGTCCATGGAATTCTCCAGGCCAGAATGCTGGAGTGGGTAGCCTTTCCCTTCTCCAGGGGATCTTCCCCACCCAGGGATCAAACCCAGGTCTCCCGTATTGCAGGCAGATTCTTTACCAGCTGAGCCCCCAGGGAAGCCTAGCAGGTAGAAAAGCCTTGCAAATGCCTTTGATGAGAGGGGCAGCTGAGCTCAACATGGAGGATGTGGGGGCCGCAGCCAGTTCCCAAGGAAGCGGGAAGGTGGAAGGAAGAAAGAATCCCCCCCGGACTTCATTGAAGATGCCGGGGACACC
Source organism: Giraffa tippelskirchi (assembly GCF_054371585.1). Classification (NCBI taxonomy): domain Eukaryota; kingdom Metazoa; phylum Chordata; class Mammalia; order Artiodactyla; family Giraffidae; genus Giraffa; species Giraffa tippelskirchi. Next base: position 164,898,088 of record NC_137283.1, on the reverse strand, counting down.
TTCCTTCGGTCCCCTCCGCAGTTTCGGAGTAATCATCTCAGGGCAAGAGGTCATATAAACACCCTCTGACACCGACGCCCGAGGTTATGGTGGTTTTGTGCTGGGTTTGGAGTCAGGCACAGACTCACCCGCCAACACGGCTGCACACGTTCCTTCCCGGGGTTTGTCCACTTCTGATTAGAAATCAAAGAGCTAGAAAACTTCCCACGTCTGGATCATTAGTCCTATTTTTGCAGGCGATGGCAGTGAGCCCTGGGGGCTGAGCTGCGCCCATAGCTCCCCACTCGGAAGAGAGTCAGCGTCGAGTCGGAAGGGTCTGACTCATTTCACTCCCAAGACTCAAAACGTGAAAGACCCGCTTTACAAGCAGGTGATTTAAATGCTCATTGACGGGAGGCCACCTTCAGGCGACGCCGTGTGTCCTGTCTGTGGAGATGCTGACTGTCCGAGCGTCGTCTGAACAGCCTCCCTCCAGGCGTTTTCAGGGGCTGCCGTCCTGCCCTGGGCCCTCGGCCTCTGTTTGCTGCCCTCGGGGACGAGCTCCATGACTTGTCAAGTGAGCACTACCTACGTTGGACTCACTGGATGTCGTGTGTCTGCAAGTCCAGCTTCAGTCTGGACCAGACCTGTGAGCAGGCACGTGGCTCACACTAGGCTTCAGTGAAGCAAAACAGAGGAATGCAGTCGGCCCGTGTCTCCGCAGGTCAGGGCTTTGCCTGCCCCCTGGGGCCCCTGCTTGAGAAGATGGCGGGGGTGCGAGGTTCAGAGCGGGCATCTCTGACTCCCACTGTCCCAGCCCCGTTTCTGGCCTGAGCTCATTCGATCGCTTCCTCTGTTTCTGGGCCTTGAAGGTCGGATTGGCAGGGAGGCATCACCGGTCGATGCTTTGAGACCTGCCCCAGCCACGATGTCCCCACGAGTCTGGACGGTTGTCTTAGCAGCACAGGTGCAGCTGCTTTAAATGTGGGCGGGGGAGTCGGGGGGCTTCTCCCCCAGAAGCTGTCGGTCCGCACCGCCCTCCCACCCACTCCCCGTCTCTCCGGGTCCCTCTCCCAGGACGCCCAGCAGAGCCTCACAGTCCTGCCTGGCTCACACAGGGCCACCCAGCTTCCAGCCAGCTGCCTCCTGCGGGGTCCCCGGGCAGGGACCAGGAGAGTCCCCTGGCAGTGCCGAGGCCTCAGTCTCTCAAAATAGAACAAAACACTTCATGCTGTCTGTGTCCCCAGAAGGAGGCCTTCGCCCTTGAACGGTGAGCCCTGCGTCTGCAAGAGCTGCTCTGCTGTTCACAGACGTCCCGCCCGCAGAGCTCAGGCCTGGCCGTTGCCTGCCCGGGCGGATGAAAGCCCGGGGTCCCCAAGGCTGGCCTTGGTCCCCGGGCCGCCTCCGTGTGTTCTGGCGGTCCCCCGAGCACCCCCCTTGAGGGCCTCATCCCATGGAGACCTGCAGGACACTTGTGACAGCTGCGACTCCCCAATGCTGACACTTTGATCTCCTAGGAAATGGTCTGATCTCAAAAATCACAAGGGGCAAGTGGAGAACAAGATCGACCAAAAACTGGGAAATATTTTCCCAAGGTTTATTTTCAGAAGGTTAGTAGAAGCGAATTAACAAAAACATCTTCTCTGTGCACTAATAATTGAAGAATATTGGTTCCAAGAGGCACCAAAACATCAGGCTTTTGTGGGAGTGACGTTTTGCCCTGATTTTGAGATGCTGAAGGATGATGTAGGGAGATACGGAGACAAACCTGAAATCTAGGGGTCGGGAGCTCAGACAGCACTCGGCCACGCGGCTCCCTGCTGCGGGAGACGCCTTACCCCCGGGACTTAGGACGCACGCAAAGGCTGCCCCTGCGACCCTGACAAAACGCACAGAAGCGAGGCCCTGCATCGCATGCGGGGCTCCCCGGGGCAGGAGGTCACGACATGCAGGAGGAGACGTCAGGACAAGACCTCGGCCCCGGGGCCCTGCCCCCTGGGCCACTGGGGCCACCGTCCCGGTTTCTCCTCGGAGAACGGTGGGAACAACATCCTGACAACGCAGAGAACGCGCCTCCATGACTCCCGGGCTCTCAGTGGGACAGGAGCCTCCTCAGTCGCCCACGAAGCGGACCAGCATGTCTGCTTCCCCGGGCAGGAGGCAAGGGTGAGACCACAGGGTTCCCTCTGTCCCGTCAGCTGCAGAACGGAAGCCCCACCTCCGCCCTCCCTTGACACAAGAAGCTGTCCAACTGGGGAGCCCTTTGAGGAGCGTTGCCTTACTTGGAACAGTCAGAATGTCGACATTATTGATAAATGTGCCATAAGGACTCGCAGCATCTGTGGTGGTAACGCCCGGTTCTGACCGCGTCCTAAAGGAGGATGGGCGTGGCCTCCCATCTCACGCCCGCGTCTGCTGCACCCCGCCCTTGTCCTCACCGCCCAGCGGTACCTGAAGAGCTCTCCAGCCGCCCTGGGGATGATGCCCACATCGCCGCGGGGTTCTGACGGCAGGGCCGGCTCCTCCTGGCAATGTGGGCCCAGCATGGTGAAGCTCTTCCCACTTCCTGTCTGCCCATAAGCCATGATGCAGACATTGTACCTGAAACGCAAGCCAGACTTCAGAGCAGAAAGACACGCAGAGGGCCTGGCGCCATGACCGGACCCTGAGAAGAGTGTTTGCATGAGTGATTCCCTCTGAATCCTGCTCCCTGAAAAGCCATCTTCAGCATAACCTGCCCCTGTGGCTGTCTGGGTGCACACTGGATGGTCATATTTGTGTTTACACACACGCATCTCACGACACCTGTTTCTTGTAGGCGTCTCTGCAGTTCCTCACGGGAGACCACGAGGATTCCTTCCTGGACCAGGCCCTCCTCCCAAATTCTACTCATTCCAATGTCTGGAGTCGCCTGAATTAAGTTCATCTTCATAAAATGAGGCTAACTAGAATGTATACGAAAGTTTGCATATTTTCATGTCTTAAAAATACTTTCCCCATTCCATTTTTTAAAAATAATTTTATTTGCTTGTTTCTTGCTGTGCCGGGTCTTCACTCTGCTCGGGCCTTCCTCTGGGTGTGGAGCGCGGGCTCCTCCCGGTGGCGGCTTCTCGTGCAGAGGAGCGCGGGCTCAGGGCGCGCGGGCTTCAGCAGTTGTGGCCCACACACGGGCTTAGTTGCTCCAAGGCGTGTGGGACCTTCCCGGAGCAGGAGTTGAACCGTGTCCCCAGCATCGGCAGGCGGACGCTTTATCACCGAGCCCCAGGGAAGCCCCCTGTTACATTTTGGATTCCTCACAGTGCTGACTCCAGGTGAGAAATGCCGTGAGGGGTTCTTACACCTTGTTTCCCGAAGGGTCTTGGGGTTCTCATTTCAGCCAGACTGTGCCGACCCTCTCGGGGCCCTACTGGCCTGCCCCACAGTCCTGGTCTGGGGTTATTTTAGTGCAGCTTGCTTCACAGAAGACGAAGACCCCTGAAGGATTTTTCTTCCACCTGCGCTGTTAGCCTAGAAGGTCAGTGAGAAGAGGGGAAGCATCTGTAGGAATATTTGAAGTAAGTCTACAGTGTAGCTTTACACACGTGGCCGTGGAGGTGCAGGGGAGCCTGGCACACAAGTGGCTGCAGCTGAGCCCAGACTGCCATCCGCCTCCCTGGGAAGGAACCCCCCAGAGGCAGGCCCCACCCTCGGAGGTTCTGATCCCGCTGCTCAACTGGGCTCAGAACCCTCCCCTCCTCCAGCCAGACAAGGGCTGTGGCTCCAGTAAAGTGACTCTGAATAGTGTTCTGCTGGGTTCATCCCTTGAACAGGGATCCAGAAAGCCCTCTTCCTCCAAGGGCAACTGTTCCCTCAATCGAAAAGACGATGGGAACCAAACGCGAGGGCGAGACCCATCAAGGCCCTCTCTGCCATCACCCTGCCCTTCTCTTCTCCCAGAACCGAGAGGACTCCAGGCATTTGTAACAACCCCCCACGTCCCACCTCTCACACCTTCCCTGAGAGATGCGCGTGTCTGGGGGTGGGGTGGGCAGGGGAGTGCCTTTGCCAGGACAGACGAGCGTCTGCAGCGACCTTCCAGACCACTGAGGAAAGGACAGAGGGAGACACAGCCCAGGACTCGACCTGAGCATCTGTTTCATATTTACAACAGGCAGAGACCATGTTAACCACGATAACATTTTTTATTTCTGGAATCTGCTTACTTGAAAGATGCCTACTTAGAAAAAAAAAAAGAGAGAGAAAGATTCTCCTATCACTTTCAATGGAAGAGCTCTCTTTGTCAGATGGATAGAAAAACCCCAGTGTTCCAGCGGGTGGGCCAGGTAGGCATGAGCAGTGATGACACGTGGCTTCTGTGCTGACCTGACTGTTGGGGTCACGAGCCTCCCCACAGCCCTGAGGTCAGATGCGGTCGCGCTGTGGCTGGGACCAACCCTGTCATTACAGTCCCCATTTCACTGGTGCTGGGAAAACTCAAATATGTCTTCTTCTGGATGTTTGATGTCAGCTTCTCCATCAAACCCAGATTCTTCAAAATGCCCTGAAGCGGAAAGTCTTCCTTTACTGGGTCTCAGCTAAGCCAGCAGAGCTATGCACGGCACTGCCAAAAAGTGACCTTTGTCCCGAGGTGATGGCCACTGCCTCGGAAGCCAGTAGCAGTGTCCACGGGGACAGGCTCCTTCTCACCGAGACAAGCCCCTCAATTTGGTGTCAGCCTTCTTAACAGACTTTACAGAAGGCTGAAATGTACAAACAATCCCGGAGAGAAGGCAGCTGCCCTCTCAGTCTGAAGATGACATGTACTTAGCAGGGTGATCGTCAGAGTTCCTGCCTGGAGGATCCCGTGGACAGAGGAGCCTGGTGGACCACGGGGCACAGGGTCTCAAAGAGTGGGACCCGACTGAGCACGGGTGCCCTGCACGCGACATAACAGAATGATCATCTGGACCCAAGGCACCCGTGTTCCTTTGACAGTCACTCCTCAGATCACGTCTCCGCCTCCTCCCGGGAAAGGGCCGTGGACACCGGGCCGTGGGTCTGCCCTACACACGCACAAAATACTCGGACACTAACAGCAGACCGTCATCTGTGGCAGAGATGAAATCTACTTACACGGACCTCCCACTGCGATAATCGGCCTCAGAAATGTTTGAACTCACCCATCTAAGAAGGACGTAAGAAGGGGACACACATCTTCAAACACCACGCTCTGAGATTCTGCTGGGCCATAAACTCTGAGAGGCAAAGGGAACATGATGTATTATTGGAAGAAAATGTAAATAAGTAAAGTAAGTGTGAGTCAGTCAGTCATGCCCGACTCTTTACGACCCCGTGGACTTTAGCCCACCAGGCTCCTCTGTCCATGGGATCTCCAGGCAAGAATACTGGAGTCAGTTGCCATTTCCTTCTCCAGGGATCTTCCCAACCCAGGGATCGAACCTGGGTCTCCTGCATTGCAGGCAGATTCTTTACCATCTGAGCCACCAAGGAAGCCCTGAGCTTTACTTTATTATCCAAATACAGAAACCTGAGACAAATAATATCCTTGTATATTTCTCATAGGAACCCCAACACAGTCACATTCATTTTTTTAGCAAAAAAAAATTAATTTTATTACTTTTCAAGCTAACAGAGGTTAAAGAAGAATGAAAATTGCTTCCTGTTATAAAAATGTAATAAGCATAAGCAAAGTTATAAATGCTTGCAAAGCAGAAAGAAAGAGCAAGCAAGAAAAAAAAGATATCATATAATTATCCCATAACTAACTTAGTTCCACTTAAGTGGGTCCAAAACAAGGATGTAAAAATCATACCATGGCAATATTTGATATGTAATACTTAATTTTTATGTTCACGCTCTTAAAAATGTTTTCCTAGGCCTCAGGTTGGTTCAGCCAAACGTTAATACACAAAATGGGGCTGGAATGCTGGCTATGAAAGGCAATCCAGTGCGGTTATGTGTTTATAAACTTGTATGAATAAGCCGAAGTAGGAAGTGACTTCCAGAAACCGCGGTTCACTGCACAGCATTAAACAAGATGGGACAAACGCTGGAGGGGAAAGGCAGGGCCTGCCTCCCGGAGCTGACGAAGCCGCGGAGTCGCGTGTGAACCGAGCGTGCTTGGATTTAAAGCTTCGTTTTCTGAAACACGGGTTTTCATTTAGCTGGAATCAAAGCTTTCTCTTCTTTCACTTTCAAACTGTGTCCTAATGCCCAGTGGAGCCCGTTCATCTCTAGAAGCAGGGCTGGTTTTCCACCTCAGGGGTCTTCCTTATAAATGCTGCTTGCTGAGCACAGCGAGGACGTTTAGAGCAGGGGACCGTCCAAGCGCTTATTGAACTGTCACCCCAAAACCCCACCAAGTAACAGAAGCAGGAAGAACAGCGAATGAGCCCAGTCTGTGCATCGCCAGCTCCGACAGTCACCCACCTCCTGACCTCATCTGAGCCCCCACCCGGAGCCCCGGAGCCCTCTGCAGCTGACTCAGGTCCATCTCTTCCACAAATGCTCACTACCTACCTCCAAGGGATGATGACTCTTTAATAAATCATCACAGTGTTTGTTACCACTGTCACACTTTTAAAAATTAACACTAATTTCTTGACATCATCCAGGAAGAGGGTAGTGTACACATTTCTCCAGTTTTCTGATATGTTTGTTTTTCCCATCAGTCTTTAAATAGCATTGCAGCTGGCCGAGCGTCTTCACAGATGTTCACGGGTGGCAAACTTTCTCAATGGGAAACATTTTAGGCTTCATGCACATCTTATTTAAAGAGACGCTGGAGTCTTTCTCACCGAGGAGGAAAGGCCTCTCACAGGCCTGCCGCCTGCTCGCTACTCAACATAGTACCTGCTAGCTACCTCAGGGACCCTAGGATCGCCAAGCGGAAGGACATGCTGACTCTGCTCAGAGCTGATTCAGCCAGACATCCAAGCAATCCGAAGCTGAATGATAAGAAAGTTACCAAATCAACCAGCAACTTTAGTAAAGTAGCAAGTGATACAATTCGTGTGCAAAAACCAACAGCGTTCAGGTATACTAACTAAACCAGCTCCCAGATATAACGGGAGAAAGACGGCACATGTGATAGGAAAACGAAAATAAAAAATCCTAGGCAGGAATTTGAAAAGAAATGTCTAAACCCTTTATGAAGAAAATCATAAACCACCCCTGAAAGACACGTAATCCCACCTGAATGAACGCACAGGCATTCGGCACCGTGTTCTGGGCTGTGAAGTCTCACCGTGGAGATGGCCCCGCCTCACCTGGATCACTAGGTCCCACCCGAAGTAGGCCACGCGGTCCGATCCACGTAAGAAATCGGACCCTGCAAGTAGCAGAGCCTGTGGGCGAATTCCTGTGTGACCAGGAGGCTCCCAGCTACGATCGTGGTCAAGGGAGAAAAAGACCTTTCACATGGCTGGACGATACCAGAAGCAAGGAAAAAGATACAAATGACTGAGCGAAATAGAGGCAACTTAAATCACAGACAAAAGGTTGATTTCCCTAATATATAAAGTGCCCCTAAAAATAGAGAAGAAAAAATTTAGAGTATAATAGAGCATTCCTTAAACTTCTAGTCAATTCCTTATATTAGAAAGCCTTTCTATACTTTTATGGAGAAACAGCTAGAGAAGGAAGACCTTGCAGAAACACGTCTGAGTCACATGAAGGACATCGGACCTGACCCCCAGGGGCGCCAGAGAGGCGCCGTTTCTCACCACGGCCTGCAGCCAACCTGGGGCCGGCGCGGGCCGGGGAAGCAGAGGGTCAGGACAGGCGGGCGGAGCGGGTGGAGGAAGGCAGGCCAGGGCGGGGGGACCCGCCTCTCCTCCCGGCTCCGCCCGGTCAGCTGGCTGTGGAGGCCCAGGGCCTGCGCCTCTGCCTGGCCCATCCCGCCCTCCCCTGAGCTGGACCCTGGCCACGGGGACTGGCCTAGCCTCGCCCGCTCCGTGGGCCCCTACACAGCATCTTGCCCGTAACAGGGGCTCAGTCATCACTGGAACGACTACACATGGACGTTACTACAGATATGCTGGCAGATACGTCGCAGCATAAACACACACACAACAGACACGGCCAAGAGGCCTCCTGCTGCCTGGTGCACAAATTATCCTCAAAACAATAAAAGCAGGGTCAGTTCCTGTCACTTTAAAAATAATAACATTCTGCTGTACTCAGGAGAGCCCGCTTTCTTCTGACCCTGGGTCCATTCATAGTTTCCTGAAAGGCAAGGCGTGTGCTTCCCTTGCATGCATTTGTTTTAAAAAGGAGTTAAGTGGGGCTTCCCTGGTGGTCCAGTGGCTAAGACTGCACTCCCAGTGCAGGGAGCCTGGGTTCCATCCCGGGTCAGGGAACTAAATCTCATGCTGCATGCCTCCGTGAACACCAAGGATCCCACGTACTGCACTAAAGCCCAGCACAGCCAAATAAAGAAACAAATATTTGAAAAAAAAAAGAGTTCAGTGCTAAAACTGTTGAGGTTTCCCTTCAGATGGAGATAAACTATTTTGACATTTACTCGTCCCATGAAAAGCTGCTAAAAAACAAACCGCACTGTGACTTGCTCAGACCCACGTGCTCCACCGCCTGTGACATCACCAGGCCCCGAGCCCCCTGACCGCCCAGCACGGAGACTTCAATTTCAGTTTTTCCTCCTCGCTGAGCCATCAGTGAGTTTCACAGATGGCTTCCTTTCTCTCTGGGCTCAGCCCAAGCCCCACAGTGCAGACGTCCCCTTCAATCCAAAGCCCTCACGTGGCCAGTGAGGCGCCGACAAGCGGGTGCTTATGTCTGAGCTGACGGCCCGCTGCCCGCTGCCCACTGCCCCCAGCCAAGGCGGGGGGCCACGGCGAGTCCCCCACCCTCCCCACTCATCCAAAAGGCAGCCAGTGGGATACAAAGACCTGACCACACTGGGCTGCCCGGGGCTGGGGTCTGCACCTGCCTCGCCCTCCCCAGGGACCCCCGAAGGCCAAGTGACCTCAGGTGCACGAACTAGCTTGGTGAAGTCGGACATGCTTATGCCCACGAGGGGTCGGACAGGCCCCGCCTGGCACAGGGTGGCCGAGTCAGGGTCTCCCGAAGCAGGCGGGTCTTCAGAGCCCTGGGGGCTGGAAGTGACCCCGGAGGCCGGAATGCAGCTGTGTCTGTCCCCTTGCAGCATCCTGGGTCAGGAGCCGGGCAGGGTTCATGCGTTTCCCGGTGGCGGATCCCCAGGGTGGCATCGTACCTGCGTGCTCCCGGGGTCTAGATACCGAGGAGCCCTGACCGGACGGCACGGGGGCCACCACCCTGAGGTCCGCTCGCCCCACCGGAGGGACACGGGGAGGCTGCTCCCCTCCCACTTCGTGAGGGCAAACGTTCACGCTGAGCTCCGCGTCCTCACCCATCCAATACTGACAGAGGAGCGTTAGCGTCTCTGGTCACAGTAACAGACTTACTGACTTTCTCTCAGGTTCTGTCGCATTTGTCTCTTATTCTGAAGCTCTGTCACAACCCTCAGGGCTGTGGTTCCTGTCAACGTAGATTCCTTTGTTATTGGGAAGTGACCCTCTTGCTCCCGAGTAATATTATTATTAATCTGAAATCAAGCAAAGAGGAAGCAGAGAGCCTCCTGATGCAGTGAAAGAGGAGAGTGAAAAAGCTGGCTTAAAACTCAACATTCAAAAAGCTAAGATCATGGCATCCAGTCCCATCCTTTATGGCAAATAGATGGGGAAACAGTGGAAAGACTGAGAGGCTCCAAAATCACTGTGGACGGTGACCGCAGCCACGATGTCAAAGACATTGCTCCTTGCAAGAAAAGTTATGACCCACCTAGACAGCATATTAAAAAGCAGAGGCATCACTTTACCAATTAAGGCCCATATAGTAAAAGCTATGGTTTTTCCAGCAATCACGTACAGATGTGAGAGTTGGACTGTAAAGAAGGCTGCATGCCAAAGAATTGATGCTTTCAAGTTGCGGTGTTGGAGAAGACTCCTAAGAGTCCCTTGGACAGCAAGGAGACCAAACCAGTCAATGCTGAAGGAAATCAGTCCTGAATATTCATGGGAAGGACTGACGCTGAAGCTGAAACTCCAATACTTTGGCCACCTGATGCGAAGAGCCAACTCACTAGAAAAGACTGATGCTGGGAAAGATGGAGGGCAGAAGGAGAAGGAGAATGAGATGGTTGGATGGCATCACTGACTCAGTGGATACGAGTCTGAGCAAGCTCCAGGAGACAGTGAAGGACACAGGAGGCTGGCGGGCTGCAGTCCACGGGGGTCACAAAGAGTCGGACACGACTGAGCGACTGACACTTTCTCCCCATCACCTCCCAGCAGCCACTAGAGTTCTGTCTTGTCCAGCATGTCTGTAAAGGAACAAATCCCAGTGAACCTCTGAGTCCGGCCTCCTCTGCCCACGACGGTGGTCTGTCGTCCCTTTGGGCTGCAGTCCATCCCCGGGACCCTCAGGCTCCACCTCCCACCGGCTGAGGGACAGCTGGCTTGTCCCCAGTTTTGTCGGTTATGAGTGAAGCAGCTGTAAACACCCACTGTCACAGTTTGTGCAAACACTGGTGTAAACGTTTCTGTACCTGTCTTGGGTGAATGCCCGGGGGAGGGTTGCTGGGTCCAGTGGACAGGGGTCCACCGCAATGCCTGCCACGGCCGCTTGGATTATCGGGGGCATTTCCCGAGTAACCGTAACCTGAGTCTCTGTCCTTGGAGCAATGCCTGTTTGGATGCTTGGCCTGCTTGTTCACTGGGCTGTCTGTTCTCTGATTTTCCAGAGTTCTGTGTGTATGCTGGATCCGGTCCTTTGTAAGCTACGTGATTTCCAAATATTTTCTCCACTGTGTGGCTTGTCCCCTCATCCTCTTAACAGTATCATAAACAAAAAAGAAAGTTTAACTTCTGATTCTTTTATGGATCATGCTTTTGGCACGTTTCTAAGAATCCCATGCTTAACCCAAGGTCACAAAGACTTTCTTCTGTGCTGCCTTCTAAAAGTTGTGTGGTTTCAGGCTTGACACTTAGTTTCCACTTTAGTTAATTTTTGCCAAAGCTGTGCCATCTGGACAAAGATTCATTTCATTTCTGCCCGAGGACGTCCAGTTGTTTCAGCATCACTTGTGGACAAGAGTGACCTTTCTCCACTGAATGGCCTTTGCCCCTTTGCAACTAGTCACAGTGACAGGATGAATTGTGCCTTTTATTAATCAAACCCTCGTGCAAAGTCTCCATTTGTGTAGCTTTGCGTTACCTGTCATCTCGAAAAGCACTTACCTTTCAAACGTGTATGTCTTATTAATCAGAGGCTGGCCAGGCCGGGCACACTCCACCAGGATGGTTTCCTAGAAGAAAAGAGTTAAAAACAAAAAAAGCAAGCTGCCGACCCCGCAGGGATCCGGCTGCTGCTGTAAACAGGCTCTGCAGGGACACAGCCCGCCCGGTCTGCAGACTATCTGTGCCTCAGTTTTCCCCCATGGAATGAGTAGCTGAGATACAGGCCACATGGTCCCAAGGACGGTGAGGTTCACGCTCTGGTCTTTTAGAGGGAAAGCCTGCCAGGCTCTGCTAGAAGCAAGGCAGGTCTACAGAGAGACACATCGCTCCTCCTCTGCCCCGAGCCAGGGTCAGCAGCCCCGGCGGCTCTTTCCAGTGAGGCGGCGTCAGACTTCCCGGGGCTAAAGGAATCTTTCTCAGATATCATCATAATTCAGTTACGACTGGTGGATTGTTTTTCAAACACATCAACTTTTGATCTGGCTAAACTATTTTCTTACACAACATCCTGTACGGAGAGAAGCAAAGGCTATTTGTTAGCAAGAAAGGAACCTGAGTTTCTCTCGAGCAAAGGAAGAACAAACCACTGGAGCTGGTTCCAAGCTTAAAATAAAATGCGAATCGTGAAAACACAACACAGAAAGAGGAAGAATGAACACCCCACAGCTGCAGGCACGCGAGACCTGTGGGCGCCCGGCATTTCCCTGGCAGCAGTCAGAGACCCTAGAGGAGGGCCCGGTCAAAGTCTTCCGACATCATCTTAGCAATATCACCAACTGATGTCAGCGTACACGGCGGTTTAGTCGCTCAGCCGTGTCCGACTCTGTGCGACCCCAAGGGCCGTAGCCCACCAGGCTCCTCCATCCATGGGATTCTCCAGGCACGAATAGTGGGCTGCCGTGCCCTTCTCCAGGGGATCTTCCCTGACCCAAAGATCAAACCGGCATCTTCTGCTGGGCAAGCGGATTCTTTGCCAACTGAGCCACCGGGGAAGCCCAATATTAGTGTGTGTGTGTATGTGTGTGTGTGTGTACACACTGATATTTATATATCTTAGTAATGCTGGTATCACCTATATATAATGTGTGTGTGTGTGTGTGTATACACACTGATATTTATATATCTTAGTAATGCTGGTATCACCTATATATGATGTGTGTGTGTGTACACACTGATATTCATATATCTTAGTAATGCTGGTATCACCTATATATGATGTGTGTGTGTGTGTGGGTATACACACTGATATTCATATATCTTAGTAATGCTGGTATCACCTATATATGACGTGTGTGTGTGTGTGTGTGTATACACACTGATATTCATATATCTTAGTAATGCTGGTATCACCTATATATGACGTGTGTGTGTGTGTGTGTGTGTGTGTACACACTGATATTCATATATCTTAGTAATGCTGGTATCACCTATATATGATGTGTGTGTGTGTGTGTGTGTGTGTGTGTGTACACACTGATATTCATATATCTTAGTAATGCTGGTATCACCTATATAATGTGTGTGTGTATACACACTGATATTTATATATCTTAGTAATGCTGGTATCACCTATATATAATGTGTGTGTGTATGTGTATACACACTGATATTCATACATCTTAGTAATGCTGGTATCACCTACATATGATGTGTGTGTGTGTGTGTGTGTGTATACACACTGATATTCATATATCTTAGTAATGCTGGTATCACCTATATATGATGTGTGTGTGTGTGTGTGTGTGTATACACACTGATATTCATATATCTTAGTAATGCTGGTATCACCTATATATGATGTGTGTGTGTGTGTGTATACACACTAATATTTATATTTTTTAGTAATGCTGGTATCACCTATATATAATATATGTGTGTGTATGTGTGTGTGTGTGTATATGCAAAATAAATACATATCAAAAAAGTGGCCTATTTAGGTTTTGCAGGCAAAAAATGTTCGCCTGTCACCCCGGCTCCTGGACCTGGAGTCTGCCCAGCAGCCTGGGCCCCGCGCCCGTGCCCTGCGGCGTTCCTTCCTTTTTCTGTTGCCTGATTGTGGGGCTGCTGCTTTAACATCAGCCAGAATGAAATCCTGGTGCCCCAGGAGGAACGGTGCGGACATACCCCCTGTCTGAAGCCTGGCTGAAGTCTACAAGTGCCTAGACTTGTTTTTCTGTTTACTCACACAGAAAAACAGCTGAGGACTGCTAAGGTGTACAGTCTCACCCCGAAGCTCCAGGTCACCATCTGAGGGCCATACAAAGCCATAAAGACAAGCCTGACCCCAGGAGATGCCCACGACCCCTTAGGAAGCCACCCCAGGGCGTGATCACTAGATTTCAAACAGCATCTGAGAGACGCCAAGGACAGAGCTTCATGTTTGCAAACACCGCGTCCGTGTTCTCTCCTGCCTCTCCTACATCACCCCCTCGCAACAACGCACACCCCTCCTTCTCGCAAACAAGAGTCCAGAGTAACCCCTCTTATCCAAATCCTCATGCCCTTGACCTCTAGACTTCCTCTCGGGTCCAAACACCAGGGTTCATCTCCGGAACTCACTTCATAGTCCCTGCCTCGCGGAATTACGAGGCTCTAAAGGAACAGCATGCTCAGAGTCAGTAATCAATAAGGGTCATTTATTTCCCTTACATTTAGCTGCTTTATCATCTATTTCATTTGCATCTAATTCCCTAGGAAGCTTTCAAAGCATATAGGGCGTAAAATTCTTAGTCATCAACTCGGTCATGTAGCCTTAGAGCTAATGGCAAATTTTAATTGAGCTCCCATGTTTTACAGAAACAAATCTGAGGCCAAGAGGGGTCAAGTCAGGCACATTCAGGAGGGAAGCCAAGCCTCTGGTTCCCTTGCCGCTTCCGCCCACCCTGGCTGCCATCAGGCTGTGCGGGTGGTTTCTAAGCCTCGGACACCCTTCTCTCCAAGGCCAGGGGTCCTCAGTCACGCCCTGGCCCCTCTGCAGCAGGGAGAGTGAGCCCACACTTTCCGGGACATCACAGCAGATGTCGGGGGTCCTCACTGTGCAGCCTGGGGCCTCATGTTTGGGGATGCTGCTCCTTCTCCTGTGACAGGCCGTGAGTCTGTAGACCTGGAGTGACAATCTCTCCTAGGAGGGGACACGGGGTACCTTGACCCCAAGAAGACGCCCTCTATCACCGCGCCCTTGCTGGGAACCCCACACTGATGGTTCCTGAACCAGTGTGGCCAAGTCTCAGCAAATCTGTGAGGGTAAAATACACCTGAAGCCAACCAATGACTTCCTGGGAGCAAATACAGGTTGGTTCATACCAGGTGATAGATTCAGAGAAGCTCGGAAATTATTAAAATAAACATGCAGGCACGGATTTTGAATCACCTTAAATCTCCACATTCAAAAACAGAACAACCAGATAGCAAAACCAAAGACCCACAGTATTCACTGTGAAAGTGAGAGACAGGTTTCCCTCCGACCTGCAGGCCCTGAGGGGGTGTGGAGGGGCCGGCTGGATGTGAGATAAGGATAAATCCATAAATCCACGGGGACAGAGTCCTCCCTGAGACTGGACAGGGAGGGACCTGAAGCAGCTCCTGGTGGGCAGAGATGGACCCTTCGGGCGCCAGGAGGCCAGCAGCGCATGAAAACCCACCGGCACGCTTCCCTCCACACGCTCACGACCTCAGCAAGAACTTCACCAGTGGCCTCCGCAGGACGCCAGGAGCCACCTCTTGGCTTGAGAGCCGATCGGTTTCAGGGGAGGAGCGATGCGTCGTCTGCCGTCCCTCGGGGGACAGCGGCTGGGTCAGAGGCTCCAGGGAGAGCCCACAGCCCCGACCACCACCTCCTCATCCTCGTGCTGCCGCCCCGCCAGAGCCCCCGCCAGAGCCCCCGCCTCCTGGGATCGAGCTGCCCGGCCAAGCCTGCGGTCCTGAGGTCCACTCCTCAGACGCGCAGAAGACACAGCGGCGGGCTGGGCGGCAGAGGATGTACCGCCGTGTGGATGGTGGGCGACTCCCAGGCCCCGGGCCGACACTGCTGGATGGACAAATGGTCGGTAAGAGGGAGACGAGGGAGGGGACCCAGAGGCCAGCCGGCTCGAGGAGGCCTGAAAGCGGGTCAGACTGAGCCGTGGGGCTGAGGGAGGTGCCTCGGGCAAGAGCGCACAGGGACCTGGATCCAGGCGGGTCTGACAGGCGGGTTTGCAGGAGCTGGACCAGCACGTGGCTGGTGAGGCCGCCCCGCCAGAGCCAGCTCCCAGCAAGGCCTCCTCAGCTCCGCCTGCACTTCCTTTCTCTTGTCCCCCTTGCCTGGAACAACGCGCGATCCATCTGTCATATTTGTAACATGTTAGTTTTTTTTATCTTTCTTATTTGCTCCGAGACACGCAAGATCCTCCCAGGCCAGGGATGAAACCTGTGTCTCCAGTGTTGGCAAGCAGGTTCTTTACCACTGAGCCTCCAGGGAAGCCCTTGCGGTGTGTTACTCCTTAATTGGCTTTTTAAGAGACATTATCCTGTATGCGAAGGGCTTACGAAACCATTTTCATTCCCACAGTGAACCTGGGTTAAGTCAATTGTTGGCAAAAAACCGTCTCAGTCTCTGAATACAATCTGCCCAGAAACAAATCAAGCTAGAAACATGCTTTCACCTTTCTATTCACTCAGGACAAGTATGTTTGGAGAGCTGCCCGAGGCGGAAGCTGAACGGAGCCTCCAGTGAACAGAAGGGACGTGCGCCTGTCTGTCTTAGAACAGAACTACCTGAAATACCACAAAGAACTCGAAGAACAGTACAGATGCGGTGAGACTGCAAGGGAGAGCGTGCTCGTTAGGCCAGACAGCAGGAAGGGCCTTCCTGAGGCCGTGATGCTCACCCTGCGTGCTGAGGATGGGTAGGTGAGCCGCGTGAGGGGGACATCAGGACGGGAGGGCACGTGCCAGGCCCTGAGGCGGCACGGGGTGGGGCTGACGGCCATCGGAGGGATGATGAGAACCCGCTCTGGAGCGCTTGTGTTTGAGACGCCGATGCGCCATCTCACACTCTTCCGGCCAAGCCAGCATCACTTCCTCCGCATCTGATTATCAAACAAGTAGACTAAGCAAGAGACGCAACGGGCAGCCCTGGAGACCCAGAGCCAGCACAGAAGCCGACTCCGTCTGAGCCGGGCTTTATTCGTAGGCTGAATTCAGAACCCTGCAATGTGGAATCGGATCGCAAATGGAAATCAAGCGCTAAAGGACTTCCCTGGTGGTCCAGCGGTGAAGGGCCCACCTTCCAATTCAGGGGACACGGGCTCAGTCCCTGGTCCGGGAACTAAGATCCCACCTGCTGCAGGGTGACAGCCCACGAGCCGCAACAAAAAAGCAGCACAGCCAAACAGAAGAATTGCACAGCTGCCTTACCCGCGCAGGACAAACGCGGACTCTCATTAGACTCTTGGAAATAAAAGCACAGCGCGGGAGCCCCCAGCTCCCGGGCCACAGAGCAGCTCACTTGGGTCTTCAGCACATCTAGTGACAGAAGTCCTTTAACAGGTCAAGTGAAGCTGAAAAGTGACTTGGATTCTGCTGGTTTCCTAAAGCACAATCGGAAATGCCGCAATGGAAAGAAATTTTATCTCATCTTGATGGGTAAAACATTTTCCTAAACCCTGGAAGTTCCGAATGTGAAGACTCAGTGGAATCTGACAGGATGGGCGGGGGCCACAGGGAGGATGAAGACGTAACCAAGCAACAGGGGGAGCCCCATACCCGGGGGCGGGGCTGGGGCGGATGTCCCCCCACGGGACGGGACGCTCCCCGCAGGGGGCACGTGCCCTCAGAGCGCTCGGGAGACGTAGGAAAGGCAGTAACTTAACCACTTAGAAACGGAGGTGGGGGCAGTAGGGTGGTCCTGAGGACCCCCTTTGACTCAAACTCCTAATAACAAGGATTAGCTGGCCTTCTTCTGCTCAGCCCCATGACACTTGTACTAAAGGCAGCCTACAAGGCACCGAATAATAGAAGGAAAAGTACTGAAAAGCGTGGAATTTTTTAAATGCTTATTTTATATGGAATTTTATAATCAGCTACAACAATTTTCATGGTTTCTTTATTTTAAAAAATTAAGCTATCAATCCATTAACTGAAGCTACTTTAAAAAGAGTTGCTGGGACTTCCTTGTCAGTCTAACAGTTAATACCCTGTGCTGCCACTGCGGGGGGCAGGGTTCGACCCCTGCTCAGGGAACTAAGATCCCGAATGCCTGACTGTGAGGCCAAGAAAAAGAGATTATATTTAAAAATAATAATAATGAAATGAAATGAAAACAAAAAGGGTTGCTCAAGTTTACAATACGTTATCACAATAAGACTGATTCAGACAACGGGCCTGGAGGACAAGCGCCGAGATTGAGAGCAATCAATGCAACCCAGGATCACCTTCCAAGAGGTCGCTGTACTCTAAAGGGCCTGGACTTACATGTTCAATGAAAATGACCAATAAGGGAACTAAAACTGTAGCAATTCATTTTGCGATGGTCATAATACAGCTAGAACATCTTTTGAACCTTTTATTTATGGAGACTTTCAGACACACACAGAATCGGATGAGGCAGGATAAAGGACCCTCACCCAGCATCTTGGGGCTTCCCTGGTGGCTCAGACAGTAAAGAACCCACCTGCAATCCCTGGGTCGGGAAGAATCGCTAGAGAAGGGAATGGCTACCCACTCCTGTACTCTCACCTGGAAAATTCCGTGGACAGGCTACAGTCCATGGGGTCGCAAAAGAGTCAGACATGACTGATATCTTTCACTTCCTGGATATATTCACTAGAATCTCCTATAAAGAAGAACTTTTCCTCATCAGTGAGGCATTTACCCTGAAACGCATTTCATCAGGAAGGGCCACACAAGGTTTCCTTCTTTCTTTATCGTGTCTTAGAATAAAGGACCGACACGCCAGCACTCTCCCAAGCTGATCAACAAGATCTAAAAATAATAATCGCTATGAACTGAAGGTTTTCGTAGGAATATGTTATTTTGGTCTGAGTCACTCACTCCCTAAGCTCCATCATCCCATCCGACACCCGTGGGCGCTCCGTTAAAAAGGCTCTGCGTCCTCCGGCGGGAAGTCCCGACCCTTCCCTTTCCTCTGCCCCGGGCTCTTCGGGACCTGTGACTCATGACCCCACAAGGAGCCCCACTGTCCTGCAGCCACTGCTGCTTCTGGCCTTTTCGACAGATAAATATGAGCAAAGAAAGTGAGGTGAGAGTCGCTCAGTTGTGTCCGATTCTTTGTGACCCCATGGCCTGCACTGTCCATGGAATTCTCCAGGCCAGAACACTGGAGTGGGTAGCCTTTCCCTTCTCCAGGGGATCTTCCCAACCCAGGGATCGAATCCAGGTCTCCCACACTGCAGGCAGATTCTTTACCAGCTGAGCCACCAGGGAAGCCCAAATATGAGGAAAATTTGGCTTTAAAGGGAAAACACACTCATGAGTTCATAACAGAAGTGTCTGTTTCAAATTTACACTACTAAGTTCATACTTAACTCTATTTGTTTTATACTTGCACTTCTTTCCTTGTGCTGCAAATGTTAGGACTCACTCACATGTGCACAGATTGATGTGGGGGCTGGAGAATTAATGAAAGAGGGTGGCTTCCCTCCCTTAGAGCTACCGGCGAACAGCCTTATGGGCTTGCGTGGGAAAGGCACCTAAGGGCTCGCATGGGAAACGCACCCAACACCCCGCAAATTTCACATCTGATAGAATTCAAGAAATAGAGACAATCTTTGTTAACTAAGAAAGCATGAATAAAGGAGGAAATTGCTTCATATTCACTCTGCCTCTGAATTACTCAGTGATTGAACCATCAAACAGAATGCTCCCAGATACAATGTGTAAGGAAAATTCACTCACGTCATCGACTGCATGGACCACTCCTCCGGACACAGAGCTGAGGGATAAAATGACATTTAAAACACACATTACGATGGATTCCCTCCGCGCATCCCCATTTCTCAGACTTCGGGCTCATTTCTGGCTCCCTCTCTTCCGGTCCCTGACATCTTGCATCTTGGTCTCGATTTTTCTATCCTTTCCTCCTTTCCACCTCCCGTCCCTCCTTCTGACCTTATCTTGGCATATTTCCCTCGCATACCTCCGCTCTGTTTGGTACTTCTGTATTCTCTAGCTGTGTTCTGTATTCTCTAGCTGTGTATCCCTCGCATACCTCCGCTCTGTTTGGTACTTCTGTATTCTCTAGCTGTGTATCCCTCGCATACCTCCGCTCTGTTTGGTACTTCTGTATTCTCTAGCTGTGTATCCCTCGCATACCTCCGCTCTGTTTGGTACTTCTGTATTCTCTAGCTGTGTTGTGTGATACATACGTCTACATGTAAATGCCTCCTACAGGTTAGAAGCTTGGGGGTGACTGAGACAGAAAGAAAGGCTTGGCAAGGTCTCTGCCCTCACGAGCCCCAGTATTAGAAAGCAATCGTGAATCCAGAGAGAGGTGACATGTGTCAGAGCTAAAATTAAGTAAACATAAATGATAGAAGAACATAAACAACAGTTTATGACGCCTCTTGGGAAGCTTTGCCAAGTCGAACAGCCCAGGGCAGTGCCGACTGATGGTTCTGTGATGAACCGTCCAGCAGCACACCTGAGATGTGGCCGGAGCAGCTGAGAAGCTACGCGTCTAGACGACTGAACTTTCACTCATTTAGTCACAGGACCACGTGAGGCGGGAAGTGACCCTGTCGGGCAGCACAGAAGCAGATGAATAATGTGACGAGGCCATCTGCAAACACCACTCCACGAGCGCAGGCACGGAGACACCACATTTCAGGGCCGCCGGCTGCCGGACCGCGCTGCAGAGCTGGACGGTCCGCCACGACTGGTTTCACACCACAGGGCTGACCAAGGGCTTCCTCAAGACCCTCTAAAGCCAAGTGTTACATTGTATCACGTGCAGAGAGGAGAGACTGGACGGGGCCTTTACAGAAGAATGAAGTGTGGCCAGGACACGGGGAGGGCCCTGAGGTGAGTGCAGTCACAGGGGCAGGTGTGAGCGGCCACCGCGTGGGTCTGGCCTCACCCGGCGGAGCAGAGGATGCTGCGGGCTGTGCGGGATGCGGGCCAGGTGAGCCCGGGGTCGAGAGCTGCTCCGACAGGCTGCGCAGTGGAGACGTCCATGGGGCATTTGTTTCATCGGAGAAAGAAGGAAAAGCCGGAGTATGATTTTCAAGGAAGCGAATTTCAGGTAATTTTGTGTCGCTCATCAATACCACGGACACTTCCTCTCAGTCAGGAGTGCTGAGTCAGTAGTAACCACCCCCTGAATTCTGAGGGGCCTCTGGGGGGAATCAGAGGGCAAGGACCCGCAAGAGCTGGCCCCGCACCACAAAGGCTGCCTGACCGCCTGGGCAGCAGGGCTCCTACGACCCCTCTCTTTCCTGCTCAGGTATTTTGGCCACGTTCAGGCACGTGCCGGAGAGACCGCCACCCACTCACTCTTAGCAAATCAGCTCCATCCAGAAAAGAGGGCCTCATCCGGAGACCAGAACACAGGAGGCGGGGTGCCACTTCTGTGCTTTGTCTCTGCACACACACACACACACACATGCACACAACACACACATGTGCACACAACACACACATGTGCACACAAGACACACACGTGTGCACACAATACACACCCCCCCCACACACGTGTGTGCACAGTGCACATATGCACTGAGAGGGTAACAGGCAGGAAGGCCAGGGGTCTCCACACGGAGGAAATAGGCTGCAAGTGGCACATTTTTTCTCTCTCTCTTAAGCGGCAGGAGGAAACAAACTAGTGTTATATTTTCCCTTCTCTATACAAATATAAAGAGAGGTTTCTCTTAAAATTTTGTGTTGCCATAGTTCCACCTGAACTTAACTTTTCTCAGACCTGTGCTAACCGATGCATTTTTCTTATGGAAATGTTTGTCTTCAGCTGTGTGACTGTGCCAGGCATTTACCTTAGACTCTGTCTTCAAGTCGGTTCCTCCTAAAGGCTCAGAACCGACTTGACAAACCGGTGTGTTATGCTCATACCTTGTTCTCCTAATTGGTGTTAATGAAACTATACGTTTGTATGGAAACCCGCCTTTCTTCAAGATTCATGTCAATCATTTTATGGCCCGGGATGACTCACCTGCTGCCAATGTTATCCCAGTGCATGTTGTGGGTGAGGGGCCTGGTGCCATTCTCTGAGTTTTGAGACATTTCCTTTCTTTAATTAGCAGACTGCTAGTAGCTATATAACATCCAGCTAAAGACTAGCAGGGGGCACTCTCTCTGCCCCTTCCGATGTCTCTGTCAGAAGCCTTCTCTATCTCTTTTATACTTTAATAGAACTTTATCACACAAAAGCTCTGAGCAACCAAGCCTTGTCTTTGGCCCTGGATTAAATTCTTCTCCTCTGGAGGCCAAGAATCTCTGCATCTTTCGTGGTTCAGCAACAGACTTTCAACACTACACACACATATGTACACAATACACATACAACATACATACACGCATGTGTGCATGCACACACATAAACACACACATACATGTGCACACAGAGGTGTGTGCACACACCACAGATATGTGTACACATGTCTGTGCACACGTGCATGCACACACACAGTGCAGAAGCAGATTACCTGTTCTGTGAGACCAGCTCCTGAGCCTCGTCATCAAAGGGCAGCAGAGGGCGGATCCGACAGTGGACTCTGATGTTGCCCTTCAGCTCCTGAAGCAGGAGGAGGTTTCCCATGAGCCTGGGAGCACGCAGAACCCAGGGACCATTTCCTCGATGAGCATCTGCTGAGGACTTTCCCCGAGACATGAGCGCTGGACTTACCACCAAGCCTCGACGCGGGAGAAAACCCCCACGGAGCAGGGACGGTCTGTGTCATCTCAAATTTTTAAAAATTCACTCTTCCATTTGCTCACGTGGCAAATGATTACCACTGGGCTGTGTGCATCAAGACACTACCGTGTAACAGCACCCCACACCCCGGGCTAATCTCTCGGGGATTTGAGAAGGCTTCTGAAATGTGGCTCGTTACCCAGACCCTCCCGGGGTGGGTGTGAAGAGACGATGCAGAAACGGAGAAGAAGAATGAGCCCCCGAACCTCCGCCAGCGAGGGAGCCAC
Organism: Giraffa tippelskirchi; assembly: GCF_054371585.1. NCBI lineage: Eukaryota > Metazoa > Chordata > Mammalia > Artiodactyla > Giraffidae > Giraffa > Giraffa tippelskirchi. The sequence continues at coordinate 164,875,682 of NC_137283.1, read as the reverse complement.
ACCGTCCTGCACGCCGGGGGCTCAGAGCTGAGGCACTCGTTACCCCAGGAATTCACGGCAAGCTCGTGTTGAGTTTAGCCCGGTGGACATGGCCACGTTTCCGCCGGGCTGTGCCTGGGTCCCTCTAATGATGAGGGGGTCCTGTCTCCCAGGTGAGCTCTGAGTCACTGCTACACGGTTCTGCTGGAGCCTTTGACTCGCGGCCCTTTGATAACTTGGGGACCACACTGAAGGGGTCCTTCCTTTTCCACGTGCCAGCTTGTCGGAAGCCCTGCTCCTGCGTCCCTCAGAAACCTCCCTGCCTGCTCACCCCGCCAGCCTTCACTGCTCTGGGGCATGTCCACTGTCCTCCTGAGAAGGCTGAGATCAACCCAGCCCATCCATGTCCTTCCTGAAGCGTGTCGGGGATGAGAAGCACATCTCTAGGCAGAGGGAGTCCGCTCCGTCTCTACACTCGGAGGCTCTTCTGTCTACACTACTGGGCAAACCACTAGCTTCCTTGGCAGCCACGGACACGAATGGCCAGCCCCCTCCAGGACTCCCCGGGCACCCCGTGCCTTGGTGCCTGGGGGACTCTGGAGCCGTCAGCTCCTCCCCAGCCCCTCAGACTTTGGAGACAGTCCGGGAAAGCAGGAGAAATAGCAGCAAACTTGCCAGACGCCCGCAAACACCCCAGGCCAGAAATCTGGATGTGGGGCAGAAGCCACGGCTTCTCAGGGACCTGGGCAGACCCGTGGGGCACAAGAGGCCTGGGGAGAGGCGGCCGCTGGACGAGGTGGGGGACGCCCGGAGGTGGTGGCTGAGGGGTGAGCAATAGTGACCCGAGGCTTCTCACAGCTGCGAGTGACAGGCATGACCTCCCAGGACAGGTGGGCAGCCAGAGGCAGGGCAGAGGAGCCTGGAGACCAAGGGGCAGTGACCCGAGGGGACTTGTCACCTGAGCTTGCGCTGCAGGTCGGCCAGAGGGTCCCCTAGTAACGACAGTAACGGCGGCTCAGCGCGTGGGGAGACCCTAACGTGCTGGTCTGCCTAGGAACGGACCTCAGCCCAGCCAGGCGATGCCGTCACTGGCGGGGACCACACTGGGTCCCTGCACCAAGTGCCCGGCATCCTGGAGACAGGCCAGGTACAGCCTGCTGCTCCAGCCTGCTGAAATATTTTGCCGTTCAATCTGTCTGCGATCAATCCTTTCCAAACTTGTATCTTCAAATGTCATCAACTTGCCTGCTTATTTCTATCAAGTCACATGTAATTAGGACCCAAAGAGTCCAGGTCTGGACAGAGGCCGGAGCACATCCCCAGGGCCTTGCCCAGCTCTCACCTCTACGTAGACACTGGCCAGGTGGACAAGAGCTGGAGAAGGAGGCAGGGCCCGCCCCCTATGCCTGCGAGCATCTCAGAGGCGGCTCAGGCTTTACCGAGCTCCTGTCCTGCTTGGGGTCTCCGCCTCTGCAAACCGCTCCCCCACCCACAGCGCACCGGCCTGCCCAAAGGCCCCCCAGGTGCTGGGTGGTCACCTCCCAGCCCTGCGTCACCCAGCCTGGCCTGGGGTGGCCCAGCCCTGCCCCCGACAGAGCGCCCGGAGGACCGGGGAGGCGGCGGCCTGCGGAGGACAGGGACCCCGCCCCCGCTGGCCCCCGCTGTCTGGGTCGGGCGGACGGTCACCCACCGCCAGGGCCTCCTGCAGCCGCCGCCGCCGCTCCCGCTGCTCCCGCCGCCAGCGCTCAGTCACGTCCCGCAGGGACCGCTCAAGACGCCCCGCCTCCGCCGGCCAGGCCGCTGCAGGCAAGGTCACCCCATCAGAGCAGCTCTGGAGGGCCCGGCCCCTTCCACCAGCCCTGCGCCCAGAGCGTTGCGGGCCTTTGGCACCCAGGGCACCCGAAATACAGCCTGTGCCAGCCTCGGGGAAGGTCCTGGGTCTCAGGACAGCGGCCGTGGACGCTCATCTCCATCCTGACAGCCCGCTCCATGGTCTGGACAGGGGTGGGGGCACAAGGTGGGTTCCTGGGGTGCCATGGTGGGGTGGGGACCACAAGGTGGGTTCCTGGGGCGCCATGGTGGGGGCCCTTACACAGAGGGCCCTGTTCAGCCACAGGTTAAGGTCAAGGAGTCAAGCGGTCACCCAGAGAACAAGGACTCGGCCCTGCCCATGAGCCCGCAGGCCCTCGGCGCTGGGGGGCTGGACGCCGGCCTGCGGGCCCCGCCCCCATGTGGACCAGCGCACGCTCAGTCGGGGTCCGTCTTACCCTGCAGAGCCTCGCGGTGGAGCCGGGCAGTCTGGACGGCCCGCACTATCTCAGAAAGACAGTCCCGATGCTCCTCCTCCCGAGAAGAGGACTGCAGCGCCTCCACCTCTTGCTTCAGCTTCTGCAAAACAAGGACCCACACGACCAAGCTGATGGGCCTGAGCGCTGCTCGTCACAGCGCACTTGTAGGGCTTCCGCAAGGTGAGGACACAGCCCACACCAAACGACCACGCGTGGGTCATCATGACCCAGACCTGTTCACGCCGACGCCCTCAACCCCAGACCCGGGAACACCCGCCACCCCTGTGTTTCACTGACAGACACACCCCGGCTCACTCCCAGACCCTGAGCCCAGACCTGGGGTTTGCACTTCACAAAGCAGCCTGTGTGACTTGATACACTTATACAGATGAAGTACTTAAGAAAATCAAGTCTTTCACCCATTTCCGTAGGAAGCACAGCCCGTGGCCCGGTGGAGAGCTCGCCTGGGACGTTTTTCCGCCTGCTGTTTACTTCCTGCGACGCGGGGCTCCCCTCCCCGGAGCAAAGCTCTAATCTACTCCCCAGGCAGAGAACAATGCCCGCCTGGGTTATAAATGTGCACAGCGGAATTCCAGGCACATAAACACTGGATTCCAGAGCCCCGGGAACAATGCAACAACCCAACTAAACAGCATCCTCCATGTAAGGTGCGCTTTTTCTTCCTGAAATGACCTGAAGGTGTGTTGGCTCGAAGACCAGTCCATGGAATGAAAAAATGGAGGTGCTACTGTTTAATACCAAACACTTAACTCATGAAACCCTAACTGAACCTAAATACATGTTTACTGAACTTAAATACATGTTCTTTGTCCCTTTTGTTAAGTCTTTTCTGGCTATAAAGTGGAGACCCTTTCAGTGTGTTTAGGAAACATTTTCATAAAACATCAAAACTAAATTGAATTAAATTATTTTTACTTTATGGAACGCAGATAAAGTTATATACTTCATTGAAGGATGGAATAGTTTTAGCCAGTTGGAAGACAATGAAGAATTAATTCCATACAAACCCATTCTAAATAAACTAATGCAGTTCATCCTGGGGGGGGAGAAAAAAAACCACCCCAAGGGCAAGTTAATCCTCTTTACAGATGGTGTTTCTATTGTCGCAGTGATGACCTTTTTTCCTTCTAATCTTTACCCTGGTCACACTGTTTGTAACAAAAGGTGAACAATGCTTGAAAGGCGTCCACCTTGGAGAATTGCCCGTGGACTGTGTGCCGATGCCTCCAGCTCTTGTCAGGAGCCACGGTGCTTTTAAAGGAGGTGCTCTCCTGGATAATCTGCTGTATTAACGCCCTTTAATCAGATGTGTACAAGCCAGTTTCTAACTTTTGACGCAAAGAGTAAGTGAGAGCAGCTGTGATGCACAAACTTCCACGAGCAGGGAAGTGCAACACTTCACCTCGTGGCCAAAATGCGTTTTCCTTCCTGGCTCTGCACGAGGTCTCAACCGTGTTCTGAGGTTCAGCCTTCTATTTAGTTTCAGAAAGCAGAATGCCCACAGTGAACTGCGTCTACTACCGATTATAAAGATGGTAATCATTTGGTAGTTTAATAAACAAGACCAAGCCAGCCACATATAATACACTGTATTATCTACATATATACACTGACGGGCTTTGCTTCCTAAAATTAAAAGTGAAGTCGCTCAGTCGTGTCCGACTCTTTGTGACCCCATGGACTGTAAGCTACCAGGCTCCTCCATCCATGGGATTTTCCAGGCAAGAGTACTCGAGTGGGTTGCCATTTCCTTCTCCAGAGGATCTGCCCAACCCAGGGATCGAACCCGGGTCTCCCGCATGGTAGGCAGACACTTTACCATCTGAGCCACCAGGAAAGTCCTCCTAAAATTCAGGCTTCTTGTAATTCCGTGAGAGTAGATCATCAGGCTTCCCTGGTGGCTCAATGGCAGAGAATCCACCTGCCAGCGCAGGAGACAAGGGTTCGATGCCTGCTCGGGGAGGATCCCACACGCTTCACGGCAGCAAAGTCCGTGAGCCACAACTGCTGAGCCTGTGCTCTAGAGAATGGGAACCGCAGCTACCGAGGCTGGTGTGCCCTAGAGCATGCGTGCACAGCAAGAGAAGCCACTGCAATGAACCTGAGCACTGCAATCAGAGAGGAACCCCCACTTCCACAGCTGGAGAAAAGGCTGAACAGCAACGAAGACCCAGCACAGACGAAAAGAGACAAATGAAATCATTTAAAAAAGAGTAGATCCACCATGATAAATCACAAGGGAAAATAGTATTTAGAAACCCGAACTACATATGTAAGTGAATCACTTCTCTGCGCAGCAGAAACTAACATGACATTGTCAATCAGCTAAACTCCCATAACATAAACGCAGAGTGGATCTATTTTGACAGGCACGGCTTACACAATTCCCCCAGAAAATAGCCACTCTCCCGACTGAACACAAACGCTCATCCCGGGAGTGAAGACGGACCCTGGGAACGTCCTCACCTGGGCGGCGCAGCCGAGCTGGGTCAGGGCGGAGGGTGAGTGTCCTCGCCAGGGCGTCTGCTGCCTGAGAAGCGCGTGCGTCTCTGCCCTGCAGCCCCTTCCAGTCACTTCCCGGGACTGTGGCTCAGAAGAGAGGAAAAGACAACTTAGATCGTCAGGACGGACACAGGGGCCTTTTCTCTGAGGGAGACACTTCCTGATTGTCCACAGGGCCCCACCTGCCCACGAGGAGCTGCTGCCCAGGCCGAGGGCAAGCTCAGGGGTGACAGGGCATCAGTTCAGCTGCTCAGCCATGTCCGACTCTCTGCGACCCCGTGGACCGCAGCACACCAGGCCTCCCTATCCATCACCTCCTGGAGTTTACTCAAACTCATGTCCATTGAGTCGCTGATGCCATCAGCCATCTCATCCTTTGTCGTCCCCTTCTCCTCCCACCTTCAGTCTGTCCCAGCATCAGGGGCTTTTCCAATCAGTCGGCTCTTCGTATCAAAGTATTGGAGTTTCAGCTTCAGCATCAGTCCTTCCAATGAACACCCAGGACTGATCTCCTTTAGGATTGACTGGTTGGATCTCCTTGCAGTCCAAGGGACTCTCAAGAGTCTTCTCCAACATCACAGTTCAAAAGCATCAATTCTTTGGCACTCAGCTTTCTTTATAGTCCAACTCTCACATCCATACATGACCACTGGAAGAACCACAGCCTTTACTAGGCGGACCTTTGTTGGCAAAGTAGTGTCTCTGCTTTTTAATATGCTGTTGAGGTTTGTCATTACTTTCCTTCCGAGGAGCAAGCGTCTTTTAATCTCATGGCTGCAGTCACTGTCTGCAGTTCTAGTTCTCCCCAGAACTGCAAACAGTGATTCTAGAGCCTAAGAAAACAAAGTCTGTCACTGTTTCCATTGTTCCTCCATCGATTCGTTGTGAAGTGATGGGACCGCGGGGCACCAGCCACCAGAACAAGCCTGCAAGGGCCAGGCTGCGCGAGCAGGGCCCAGGTTAATGCTGCTTCAGGGGCAGGGCCGGCGCTGGGAAAGGCCCTGAGGCGAGGGGAGCAGCCCGCGGCTGGGGGGGCATCGGGGGGCCAGAGGCCCCCACAGTCTCCAGTGGGGGAGGGGCCTGCGGGGCGATTCCCTGGTCGACCCGCGGGTGGTGCCACGTCGCGGAGGACTTGCAGTCACTCTGGTGCCTGCGGGGAGGACAGGAGGGAAGGGGACAGGGCGCTCAGACTACGGACGACGGGCCCTCGTGGTCTGGACAGCAGAGCATCACTGTGGGAACGGCGATGGGCCAAACTCTCAGGATGGGACAGAAACGTGGACTCTGGCCTGAGCCGCTGGCGGGGAGGTGCGGGGAGGTCCTGGGCACAGCCAGCCAGCTTGGGTTTTCCTTCGACCCGACTGACTCCCACGGTGTTTATCCAGGCGTTTACGCTCTCACACTACGTCCTCACGAGCCAGCGAACGCTGCAAACAGTTTCTCCCCAGAACAGCACGCACACATTCCCACGCAGTGAGAACACGTGGTTAAACCACCCATGACCCCGATTTACCACGTGCCTGGGACAGAGACACACAGCTCAGAAGCCACACGAGAGATGGGTACGCGCTCACGTCATCAGCGGGAGCCACTGCTCGCCTTCCGGGGGCGGCCGGGCAGAGGGCAGAGGAGACGGCCGGGGGGCTGGTGGGACAAGCCGGTGAGGACACAGGCCCATCCCGTCCAGTGAACACGTGCTGGGGGCCTGCACTCGGCTGGTGGGACACCGGCCCCCGGGCAGGGCACAGGGGACACGGGAGATGATGCCAGCCGCAGGGGAGGCCAGGGCAGAGGCCCCAGGCGTGTGCTTGGAGCAGGGCACAGAAGCCTGGGAGGCGGGTCAGGGACCGAGCCAGGACGGGACCAGACGCTGAGCGCCTGTCAGCAGCCCACCGTCCAGGGGATGGGGCTCGGCAGCTGAGCAGCTGGGGTCGCAGGAAGGGCAGCCCTGCCCGGCGTGCCAGGGGACGCAGCTGACACAGGTGTCAGGCCCTGGGGGGAGCAAGTCCCCCCGGGACAGGAGGCCCGCGCCCCGGCAGGATGAGGGGCCATGCGGCAGCGGCTGGAGGAGCAGAGGCTGCAGAAGAGGGGAGGCGGTTTGGGACTTTCTCAGGGCGGGCGAACCCCAGGGAGAGGGAGAGAAGCAGGAGTCGGGCTGGACGAAGATCAACAGGAACACACGGGGCTGCTCAGGCAAAGGACCCGGGGCTCGTCCAGGCGACCGTGAACCTGAACACAGGAGTGTTACTCCTGGGAGGGCCGTGGAAACCAGACCCTCGCTCCTACCGTCGGGACGACAGCTGTCTTGGCCTGCACGGCAGGGGATGAAAATGGGAACCCCATTTCCTGGCAGAGTCCTTGAGAGCTGGACACACCGCCGTGGACACACACAGCCTGCTCCCACCCGGGCCGGAGGGGCTCAGCCAACGGTGTCAGATGCCGTGAGGGTACAGGGGATATGGGCCACAGAGACTGAGATTTCTCTGTCAATTTTCAAAAAAGAATATAGGGACTTATAAATGCTCGAAATTTTACAGGCTCTATCTGACAATCTATATCTAATGATCTTTACATGTAAAACAAGCAAAAAAAAATTGTCTCAAAGACAAACTGAAAAAACGGTTGGCATTCTGAAGCTCCCCCACCGGTAGAACATCAGATCCGAATAGAAGAATTGATGCTTTTGAATTGTGGTGTTGGAGAATACTCTTGAGAGTCACTTGGACTGCAAGGAGATTAAACCAGTCAATCCTAAAGGAGATCAGTGCTGAATATTCACTGCAAGGATTGATGCTGAAATTGAAGCTCCAATACTTTGTCCACCTGATGCGAAGAACCGACTCATTGGAAAAGACCCTGATGCCGGGAAAGATTGAAGGCGGGAGGAGAAGGGGACGACAGGATGAGATGGTTGGATGGCATCACCGACTCCATGGACAAGAGTTTGGGTAAACTCCGGGAGTTGGTGATGGACAGGGAGGCCTGGTGTGCTGCGGTCTATGGGGTCACAAAGAGTCAGACACACCTGAGCGACTGAAGAACAACAATCCACACTAACAGTGCAGACACACGTGAAAACCCCAAACATGAGCTGGAAGTTTATTCTGAGGTGTGAGCAGCCACGGCCACAAGGGGTTCCAGGCAGAGTGACCTGCCGGGGTGGCCTGAGTCCAGGACGATGAGGCTGGGGAAACGCCGCAGAATGAGTTCCGGCTGTCACCTCCCAGCAGTTCAGAGCAGCGGGTGGCCGAGAGAAGCCGTACCCTAAGTGTGCTCAGAAGCACCAGAAGATCACAGACTTGAAGATGAGCTGATAAATTAATATGCACTTTGTTTAAAGCTAGTGTGACTGCTGCTACTGCTGCTAAGTCGCTTCAGTCGTGTCCGACTCTGTGCGACCCCATAGACAGCAGCCCACCAGGCTCCGCCGTCCCTGGGATTCTCCAGGCAAGAACACTGGAGTGCGTTGCCATTTCCTTCTCCAGTGCATGAAAGGGAAAAGTGAAAGTGAAGTCGCTCAGTCGTGTCTGACTCTTAGCGACCCCATGGACTGTACCTACCAGGCTCCTCCATCCATGGGATTTTCCAGGCAAGAGTACTAGAGTGGGGTGCCATTGCCGACTAGCCCTAAATTAATAGGCTTTCCTTTTAAGCACTGCTTTGGTTGCATCCCATAAATTTTGGTGTGTGGAATCTTAATTTTCGTTCATCTCAAAATATTTCCTAATCTCTTTTTGGATTTCTTCTTTAATTTGTTGGTTATTTAGAAGTGTGTTAATTTTTACATATTTGTGAATTTATCAAAGTCCTCTCTGTCATTAATTCCTGACTTCCCTCTATTGGAATAAGATAACATATTGCATCTGATTTCTGCCTGTCTCAATCTATTGAGGTTTGTTTCATGGCCTTGCACGCCACCAGTGCTGGGCCCACCCTGCCCACCACACAGCCCCACTCAGGTCACCCCCAGGGCAGCTCGCTCCTCAACCCCTGACCCCACTCGCATCTCCCCAGGACTTGGCTCCACCTGCTCTGAGGAGACACTCCCGGACCCAGGTGAGGCCCACGGGGGCTGGACCAGAATGGTTGACCACACCCGGGAGCCCCTTCAGTTCCTTTCCAAGCTGACATTTACTTTGTGAGTATGAATTTAACTCAGATGACCATTTTATCTACTACTGTGGGCAGGAATCCTTTAGAAGAAATGGAGTAGCCCTCATAGTCAACCAAAGAGTCTGAAATGCAGTACTTGGATGCAATCTCAAAAACAACAGAATCATCTCTGTTTCCAAGGTAAACCATTCACTACCACAGTAATCCAAATCTGTGCCCCAACCGCTAATGCCAAAGAAGCTAAAGTTGAATGGTTCTACAAGGACCTACAAGAGCTTCTAGAAATAACAACAAAAAAGATGTCCCTTTCATCATAGGGGATTGGAATGCAAAAGTAGGAAGTGAAGAGATACCTTGAGTAACAGGCAAGTTTGGCCTTGGAGTACAAAATGAAGCAGGGCAAACGCTAACAGAGTTTTGCCAAGAAAACGCACTGGTCAGAGCAAACACCCTCTTCCAACAACACAAGAGAAGACTCTACACATGGACACCACCAGATGGTCAACACTGAAATCAGATTGATTAGATTCTTTGCAGTCAAAGATGGAGAAGCTCTATACTGTCAGCAAAAACAAGACTGGGAATTGACTGTGTCTCAGATCATGAACTCCTTATTGCAAAATTTAGACTTAAATTGAAGAAAGTAGGGAAAATCACTAGACCATCCAGATATGACCTAAATCAAATCCCTTATGATTATACAGTGGAAGTGAGAAATAGATTTAAGTGACTAGATCTGATAGACAGAGTGCCTGATGAACTATGGACGGAGGTTCGTGACATTGTACGGGAGACAGGAATCAAGACCATCCCCAAGAAAAAGAAATACAGAAAGGCAAAATGGTTGTCTGAGGAGGCCTTCCAAATTTTAGCTGAGAAAGGTATAGAAGCAAAAGGCAAAGGAGAAGAGGAAAGATATACCCATTTGAATGCAGAGTTTCAAAGCATAGCAAGGAGAGAGAAGAAAGCCTTCCTCAGCTATCAATGCAAAGAAATAGAGGAAAACAACAGAATGGGAAAGACTAGAGATCTCTTCAAGAAAATTAGAGATACCAAGGGAACATTTCATGCAAAGATGGGCTCAATAAAGGACAGAAATGGTAGGGACCTAACAGAAGCAGAAGATATTAAGAAGAGGTGGCAAGAATACACAGAAGAACTATGCAAAAAAGATCTTCATGACCCAGATAACCACGATGGTGTGATCACTCACCTAGAGCCAGGTATCCTGGAGTGCAAAGTCCAGTGGACCTTAGGAAGCATCACTACGAACAAAGATGGTGGAGGTGATGGAATTCCAGCTGAAATATTTCAAATCCTAAATGATGATGCTGTGAAAGTGTACTCAAAATGCTGGCAAATTTGGAAAACTCAGTAGTGGCCTCAGGACTGGAAAATGTCAGTTTTCATTTCAATCCCAAAGAAAGGCAATGCCAAAGAATGTTCAAACTACCGCACAATTGCACTCATCTCACATGGTAGCAAAGTAATGCTCAAAATTCTCCAAGCTAGCCTTCAACTATTTCATGGCAAATAGATGGGAAACAGTGGAAATAGTGGCTGACTTTATTTTTTTGGGCTCCAAAATCACTGCAGATGGTGATTGCAGCCATGAAATTAAAAGACACTCCTTGGAAGGAAAGTTATGACCAACCTAGACGGCATATTAAAAAGCAGAGACATTACTTTGTCAACAAAGGTCCATGTAGTCAAGGCTATGGTTTTTCCAGTGGTCATGTATGGATGTGAGAGTTGGACTATAAAGAAAGCTGAGAGCTGAAGAATTGATGCTTTTGAACTGTGGTGTTGGAGAAGACTTTTGAGAGTCCCTTGGACTGCAAGGAGATCAAACCAGTCCATTGTAAAGGAAATCAACCCTGGATATTCATTGGAAGGACTGATGCCACACTGAAACTCCAAAACTTTGGCCACCTGATGTGAAGAACTGACTCATTTGAAGAGACCCTGATGCTGGGAAAGATTGAGGGCAGGAGGAGAAGGGAACGACAGAGGATGAGATGGTTGGATGGCATCACCCACTCTATAGATATGAGTTTGAGCAAGTTTCGGGAGTTGCTGATGGACAGGGAAGCCTGGGTGCTGCAGTCCATGGGGTTGCAAAGAGTCCGACACGACTGACTGAACAACAATATTCCTCTTCCTCAACTGCGTATCCCCCGAGGGCAGGTGAGACAGCCTACACCTCTAGCCTGACTTCTGATATTTAGCTCAGGACTCAGAAGAGAGTAAAGTGGGGCGTGGGGCGTGGAGGGAGACAGACGTCCCTGGAGGGGGGAAACGGAGACCCTTGGGGGGGCGGGTGAGGCCCGGGAGGGGGTGGGGATGGGGAAGGCAGGGAGTGGGGAGGCGGGGATGCCCACCCCTGGCACGGGGCTGGGCGGGGCCCGCCGTTTGCAGCTCACGGATCCGCCCAAACCTGCCCGGGCTGGGCGGCGCCTTGAGTTGAGCGAGGGGCGGTGGGGTGCTGGTGGCCTGGGGTCCCGGGTCCCTCACCTGCAGTTGACGTTGCAGCTGCTTTGCCCGCAGCTCCCAGAAACCCCCCCAACGGCCGCCCCGCACTGGCATCGCCCTGGCCTGTGGGCCTTGGGTGGTCGCCAAGACGATGCAGGTGAGGGCGGGGGGTGGGGTGGGGGCATGAGTGGGGTGGGGGAGGGGCGCGCAGGTGGACGTGTAGGGGGACCGGGGGAGGGGGAGGGGGAGGGGCGGCGGGGGTCCGGGCAGGAGGGGCTGGGGCTCCGTGGCGCGCAGCCCACACCTGCCCAGAAGGATGACGGCAGTAACCGCCGGGCGCGCGGCCGCTTGGACGGAGCGCGGAGTTGCCTCTTCCGGCCCGGCGGACACCGCTCTAGAGGCTCCGGGCCGGGCCGGCGGGGACAAGGCCCCCAGCCCTCACTGTCCGCGCGGTGACCTGCCTCCAGCCCTGCGCCCTGCGCCCTGCCTCCAGCCCTGCGCCCTGCGCCCTGCGCACCGCGGCTGCAGCAGCTCCAGAGCAAAGTGCTGCCTCCGCGGCTTGGGGGCGTTTAGGCCCGAGGGGCGTCTCCACACACGGCGGAGATGAGCTGGCCACAGCTGGGATCTGCGCCCTCCACGCCTGGTGCCCCCGGGAGGCTGACCGCGAGACGGAGGCCGGGTGCAGCTGGGAGCCCACGCGAGGCCCCTCCGGAGGCCGCCCGACCCTGGCCCCACCCACAGGCCCCTCTCTCTGCTGTGATCGGTGGGGACGGGGGTCCACGGTTCCTTTGGCTGGCGCAGGAGACAGGGCTCCTTCCTGAGAGGAGACCGGGATGGAGGAGATGAAACTGCAGCAGCGGGATTTTTGAAAGATCAAATTAAGCAGCTGTCACTACCAGGAGAGAAACACATCACACTGTATCCAAAGCCTGGGAGGTTTGGGGATAGTTTTCATGGTCCCTGATAGCTCAGCTGGCAAAGAATCCGCCTGCAATGCAGGTGGATTGAACTTCTGTTCAATTCCTGGGTTGGGAAGATCCCCTGGAGAAGGGAACGACTACCCACTCCAGTATTCTGGCCTGGAGAATCCCATGGACTGTGTAGTCCATGGGGTCGCAAAGAGTCGGACACAACTGAGCGACTTTCACTTCGCTTTAGTTATCTTCAGTTACCCAAATGATGGTCCTTAAACAACAGCAATCAGCACAACCAAGAAGGCCCAACCCCAGCTGCGCCTCACCTCCCAGTTCTGGCATGCCTGGTGGACACTCTGTTCCTGAGGCTGCCCTTGTGTTTGGAGCCACCCTCCTGCAAAGGAACGGCTGGGGGCGGTGCAGGGTATTTTTTTTTGCCGCACAGTTCACCTGGTGTTTTTCTCAAAATTCCCAGTGTCCACTCAGCTATATTTAAAACAGATCATCAACAAGGACCTACCACCTACTGATAACACAGGGAACTCTACTCAGGACTCTGTAATGAGAAAGGAATCTGAAAAAGAAGAGGCACATGTGTATGTATAAATGAATCACACTGGTGTACACCTGAAACTAACACCACAATGTAAACCATCCTTGTTTGTTCACTGAGTCGTGCCCGACTGTTTGCGACCGCAGGAACTGCACCATGCCAGGCTTCCCTGTCCTTCACTCTCACAGAGTTTGCTCAGACTTATAACTCATGTCCATCGAGTTGGTGATGCCATCCAACCACCTGATCCTGTCGTCCCCTTCTTCTGCCTTCAATCCTTCCCAGCATCAGGGTCTTTAATGAGTCAATTCTTCACATCAGGTGGCCCAAGTATTGGAACTTCAGCTTCAGCATCAGTCCTTCAAATGAATATTCAGGATTAATTTCCTTTAGGATTGACTGATTTGATCTTGCTGTCCAAGGGACTCTCGAGTCTTCTCCAACACTACAGTTTGAAAACATCAATTCTTCAGTGCTCTGCCTTCTTTATTATGGTCCAGCTCTCACATCCGTACATGACTGCTGGAAAGACTATAGCTTTGATTATACAGATCTTGGTTGGCAAAGTGATGTCTTTGCTATTTTTAATACACCGACTAGGTTTATCATCGCTTTCCTGCCAAGAAGCATCTTCTAATTTCATGGCTGCAGTCACTACCCTCGGGGATTTTGGAGCCCAAGTAGAAATCTGTTACTGTTTCCATTGTTAACCCATCTATTTGCCATGAACTGATGGGACCAGATGCCATGATCTTAGTTAATATTGAGTTTTAAGCTGTTTCACTCACCTCTTTCACCCTCATCAAGAGGCTCTTTTAGTTTCTCTTCTCTTTCTGCTATTCAAGTGGTATCATCAACTATACTCCAGTATAAAAAAATTTTTTTTAACTAATTAATTAAAAAATAAAATAAAAATCCAATTTAACACCGGAACCATTGTTACCATTTTAGATTTAGGCCATTTTTACCTGTATTCTCTATAAAGAATAAGACACAAGTTCTTCAAGAGCAAAAAAAGAGGCCTAACCTAGTGAAGACGCGAGGACACTATGGCCCTCCCTTTCACGGTCACCCAGCCAGGTTCCCTGACGGCACCCCCTCTCCCCCAGACCTCAGCTGTGCCCCCATCTCCCTCATCAAACCATGGTCCACTTGGTGGTTCATGCTGGAAACCCACTGCAGGCAAACCCCAGGTATGCGGGCAAACCACCTGGCAGACGCTGTTCACTCTCCCTTCTCCCGCGATGGCCAGAGCCAGCAAGAAGCTGTGTCCCCCCGTATCCCGAGTTCCCCACCGGGATTGGGGCGCCCTGACCCACTGCTCGAGGGCAGCAGCCTTGCCTTGGTCCTCCTCTGCCTGCTCCAGTCTTTTCTCCCAAAGGGAGGACGGTTTTCTTAAGTCTACCATCTCCATGATTGCAGCGGGTCATTGTAGTAAACCTGCCAAGTGCCCAGGACATCCTCTTTACCCAGATCCAGCTACTAGGTGTATTAAATGAACCACGCATTCTGTCTCCCAAAGTCTGCTTTGGAGTACCTGGTGGCCAGGAATCACCGAGTAGGCATTCATGTTTATTTGTTGAATAAACTGTGCAAGGAGTTGGCTTTTTATATCCCAATTTCAAGTCAGATATGTTCCTGGGTAGCTCAGCTGGTAAAAGAATCTGCCTGAAATGTAGAAGACCGTGGTTCAATTCCTGGGTTGGGAAGATTCCCTGGAGGAGGGCATGCATGGCAACCCACTCTAGTATTCTTGCCTGGAGAATCCCCGTGGACACAGGAGCCTGGCAGGCTGCAGTCCATGGGGTAGCAGAGAGTTGGACACGAATGAGCGACTAGGCACATCTATCTTTTGGGGTGAAGTGACTTTAGATGAACTACATGAATATGGGCATGAAACTTGGTCACTTTTTGTACATAGTTCCCTTCTGCAAGTCATGCCACCTCAGCTTTGCTGGGGCCCAGCATTTCCTTAAATGGGTAAATCCTCGAGACCAGCCTTCCATGCACAAAGCAGAGAGGAGCTCCCTTTCCCGTGGCTACCCCAGAGAGCTGCCCAATGCTCGCTGACCCAGCACAGACCCCGCAGGCAGTCATTATTGCCACAAAAGCAACAGAGCCGTGTGGCCTAGGATGAAACCAAACCAATATTAACACAATCTCTAAGTCCCTGTCCTCCTTTCTGGGCATTAAAGTATACTAAACATGAATGCTTACAGCTCCAGTGTGGTAACACCCAGCTCTGCGAGGTCTCCACTTTCTACAATCCTGAGACCCCCCATTCCTTCATGAAGATCTTTCTTGAAATCCGATGGCCCTGCTCAGAGGCCGTGAAGGTGAACTGGCTGTGGGGGGACCTGCTCGCCGGCCCACCCCACCCCCAGCTGGACACGCAGGCACCCAAACATGTGCCCCTCGGTGCAGGGACGGGGCTCCCTGCCCTCAAGCACATCACATAGGCACCCTATTCACACAAGGGGTGATCAGAGGACAGGACGCTTAAGTGCAAGGCGTGTCCCGGACACCCGGAGGCTGAGTGTCCGAGTGGCGGCCACAGGGACTCGAACCCTCTGCTCGTCTGTGCGATCAGGAGGGGGAACGTCCCCAGGGTCCGGGGACACCGCCTGTCACAGCAGTGACGCTCGGTGGGCTGATGAGTGGGCGGGAGGGGGAGACAGGAAGGGGGGTTCTGTTGCCAATGAGTCTGTGAACACTGGTTAATAGCAAATACCCTTAAATACATACAAAGTTTATTAAAAATAGGTTGCAAATGAAATACAGTAGAAATGGAAAACTACAGCAGTTCTGATGTCTTCTCCATAGTAACGCACAGTCATGAAAAGCACTTTACACATATTCACATTTGACCTAATCGTCCAAGGACAGCCAAATCCACATGAATGGGTTTACAATCACACATAGAAATTCCCTGCATGTAAATATTTACATGTATTTGCATGTACTCATGTGTGTCTGTTGTTTTTCTATATATTAACAGGATAATAGTTCACCTGCATCTTTTTCTCTAAAGAAGGTGTGGATTCAGTCCCCGTAAGGCTGCCAGTGTTTGCGAGACGTCAGGAGGCGCAAGCATGCAGATCCTTCATAAACACTTAGAACTGTTTACTCGCTTACTTAACGAGGGAAATGAGAGAAGCACACTTCCAAATACGAACCCTGACGGACGCAGAAAATATTTACACTCGCGTTGTAATGATTTATCTTACAGCTTTGAGGAAAGGGATTTCTAAGGCAGACAGCCCCCCTTCTCCTGGAAAGTGTGCGCATCTTCCTAACACACCTATTGTTAAGAGAACAATACGGTAAAGTCATCTAGAGCCGCAGCAGGGCTTGTCAAATAGAAAATCTGCTCATGATCACAAAATCATTGACTGTTTTAACATCACATAATATGAAACAAAGTGAGGTCCGTCTCCCCAAAACCAGCCACATATTCACAGCTGAAGAAGTGACAGTGGTAACTAATAATTCAACACATGACAAGAACTCTATTCGAATGTAAAAAAATAGCCTGAACTGCCATGCGTCTCTCTTCCAGCATTTCAGTTACAGATGCCATTCGCAATGGACCCTTCCTTCCCTGACAGCAGACCGGTATAAATCCAGTTCTTTTTCTGAGTTTAAATTTCTGAGCAACAGCTGTGCACAAGCGTCACCTACTGAGCGCTCCTCTTCTTAGATATTTTTGTTCCTATTCATGTCAACACTGTTTAGTAGATATCCTCCTTTACAGATTCCCTTGGAAGAGTTGAAACATTTAGTTAACTTTCTAACTTAAGCGCCATCTTCAAAATCCCTAATGACTTATTGGCATAATAATCATCTGGTATTTATAAAAATAAAATTTCCTAAGCGTAAACCCTCAAAATTTTCTTCTTGGAGAAACTTGTTTCAGTCAAATACTAGAGCTGATTTGGAGGGCTGCCGGTGAGGACGGCGCTGCAGCAGTCATGCTCAGGTCCACCCGTTGCCCAGCTGGCACTCCTTGGCACACACACACGTCCGTGCGGTCTCCCCAGAGGCCATGCCTGACCCTCCTGCAGCAGTCTGCAGCTGCCTCTAAGTAGTGCAAACAACAGTCTGGGGAGTTCAAGCTACTCTGATCAGTGAACAGCAAGTTTTAGAAAAAGAACAGAAACAGGACTTCTTTGTGCTCCTTGGGGAAAGATGGGGGCGAAGACACATCTCAGGATCTTCTTCTGCCCCTTTCCAAACCCAGACCCTAAAGAGACTGACCAGAAAGCTATCTTCCTGGGAATCAGGTCATTAAGAAGACAGTGTCTAGATTGTAGAAATGACAATCTCTTGGTAAAGTAAAGCGGAATTTCTTAGTGATGGAACACTTCCACATGCCAAGCCTTCTAGAAGCAGGCTCCCTGGGGACCTGGGTCCTCAGGCGGCGCCGTCACCAGCCCCGAGGGACCGGGCTGGACACAGGGCCGTCCTCACTTCGTGTTCAGCTCGTTTTCCAGCTCTGTTAACTTGCGAGAGGCCTTGACTTTACTGGAGACATCGTGGCCTTGGGAGAAAAGGCGCTGGCGCTCCCTGAATGTCAGGTTTTCAGGGGCTCCGGGACCCCCGGGGACATCTGCTTCGTGGCTGCAGGAGAGACGGGAACAGGGTTATTTTTCAGAGTGGAAACGACCCGTCAGCAGGTAGCTCGGCTCATGTGAGGGTGATTAAGTAAAACTTTCTAAGGGAGAGGCTCATTCTTTGTTTCACTCTGTCATAACCCTGCCGGGGCTGCATTCAAACCCACGTGGGAACGGGCACAGGATTCTCCTTAATAAAAATGTTCACTTGCTCCAGTCACACCCAACTCTCAAAAAGCTAGCAACATCAGTGTTAGCAAGCAGACAATCCTTAGCAATTAAGTTTAACTGAAGAGTTCAGTTTTAAAATCCAGCACTTCAATGAACCCTACCTGCATCTGAGAAGCCTCTATCAACATACTAACGGACAGTGATAACAAGTTACCCTGAGATAGTAAAGAGGGAAGCACGCTTTGGGCATCGGCAGTTCTGACTACACCCAGCTGAGGACGTCTGCTGAACTGGGGGGTGACCTCGCGTGGTCCAGTAGACACGGGGCTCTCCCCTGGGCGTCCCGCTCCTCTGTGCTGGACGCAGACAGCAGCGTGTCTGGCTCCTTGCACAGTCCCCACCAGAACCCCTGGGACCTGCGCATCGTTTGCGGCAGAACCATATCAGCAACACGACGTAAACAAAGCCTCTGTGCTCACACCACTCTGCACAGCGAGAAACGCCTGAGCTGACAACCCAGCCTCTGAAATCTGAATCCAGCCTCACAGAAGGTAGTGCGAGAAAAGAAAAGCGCCCTCAGTGACAACGAGACACCGTGCAGCACAGCTTCAGTGAGTACCTCTTAGACGGTTTCTCTCTCGGATCCTGATAAGCATCATGGGCTCCAAAAACTGTTCCAGCAGATCCCACATAAGAGCTTGGTCCTTTTCCGTAAAAAGAAAAAGTCACGGTTAAAGTATCTGCATCATCTCCAGAACCACACTCATGATGAAGATGCAGTGCTCAGGATCTCTTAAGTCCTGAAAAAGAAGCAGCGAAAGGCTCTTCGAGTCAGTGGAAGATGCTCAATGGAAACTACATCCCTTGGTGGCCTGAGCAACCCCATCATAGCCCTTGCAGACGTGAACCTGGCCCGCAGCCTTGCTATTAAGGGAAACATAAGTCTAAGGGAGTAATAGCTACAAAGTTCAAGTCAGGTAAAATGTGTAACTAGCATGAATTCACAATAAAAATCCATAGATGGCAAAAATTTTTCAGACACCCTGATACTAAGAACTTTCTTACAAGATCACAGGGAGCAAATGTTCCTCTTTTCAGAGCAGTTACTAAATTTTCCCCGCAAAGTAAATGGCTATAATTCTTAAAACATTTAAAAAAAAAAGAAAAAAAGAAGGGGTCCTAAAACTCCCTAAGGTCTGAGAGTAATGCCGCAGACACAAAATCGCTGACCAAAAAGGAGACCCGAGGCAGCACAGCATGACTGTCAGACCTCTGGCTGGGGACCCAGCTCTGCGGGTCAGCTGGCCGGTAGCTTTGGGGGAGTGACCACCCGCCCATTACTGAAGAGTGCTGCCGAAGATCAAAATAGACGACACCTGTAAAAGCTTTGAATGTATCCAAATATAACATCAAAGTGCCACTAATGGTAAGATGGTCAAATCACAATGCAGTAAATCAGTCCCGGTGTCAGCAAGAAAATCTCACACTTTGAAGAATCTTTTGCTTCTAACCTAGGCTAGGATAATAAATGCTCAAAATACTCAGCAAGTGCTGACGACAGAGCTGCACACTGGACTCCACAGGCCAGGAGACAACCACAGTATCTCAGGGCTAAAATGACCCTTCTCCACAGGTTGCAGAGACGAGTCTATGCTTCTTTACTCCCTTTATAAAGAGGTATCTTTTGCACAGTCGTGTGGAGTGCATCCAAGGAGCCTGGCCACTCTTGGTACCCTCCCAGCACCCCTCCCGGGACCCCTCCAGGTACCCCTCCCAGCACCCTCCCGATAGCCTCCTGGCACCCCTCCAGGTACCCCTCCCGGCACCCCTCCCGGCAGCCTCCTGGCACCCCTCCAGGTACCCCTGGCACCCCTTCCAGCACCCTCCCGGTAGCCTCCTGGCACCCCTCCAGGTACCCCTTCTGGCACCCTCCCGGCACCCCTCCCAGCACCCTCCCGGTAGCCTCCTGGCATCCTTCCAGGTACCCCTCCTGGCACCCTCCTGGCACCCTCCCTGCACCCCTCTGGTACCCTCCCTGCACCCCTCTTGGCACTGCGTCTTTTTCATGAGTCAGCTCGGGGTCCCCACAACCAGGGTGCAGAAGTGGTCCTCTGCCAAGACTCAAGGATGAAACAGAAAAACGTCTCCAATTTAAAGTGACCCATTCTAGACCTTCAGATAAATTATTGGCAGAGTGAAAAACTTTCCATTTTAATTCTACGTTTTTTGTTCAATTTGCCTTAAAAACGTTGTGTTTCATCTTTTGAGTTTTGATTGAGGAATACTTGCTTCTTCCCACTGGTAAAAATAAATTGTTGAAAATTTTCAGAATTTTTGATCAGTGTATCAGACAGTCTGGGCTGAGAGCCGCCCGCAGAGTGGAAAAAGGAAACGGGAGTTGGAGGAGCACAGACAGGAGGGTCGCAGGCGGAGCAGATCACCCCCCACGCCGTGATCGGGAACCTGATTTCAAAGCCAGTGCTGATCAGAGGGGCCGCGCTGGGTGCGGGCGCGGGGGGTCAGGCGATGGGGGGCTGGGGCGCCCCGGCTTTACCTCGACCTCTGGAGTGGCCGGGCCGGGCGGGGCCGGGTTTGGAGGGAGGGGGCGGGGGCGGGCCGGCCCTGGGCCCGGTCCTGCTGGCGCGGGGCGGGGGCGGCTGGAATGGGCCGGAGAGCAAGATGCCGTCGGAGGCCGGGCGCGCCCTCAGCCCGGAGGGCCTGTCCTGACCTGCCGGCTCGTCGTCCTCATCCTCCTCCTCGTTGTAGGCCACGAACTTGGCGGTGTAGAGGGCGTCTGGGGAGAAGGCCTGCGTCTGCAGGTAGGAGGCGGTGCGCTGGGGCGGCGGCGGCGGAGGGCCAGCGGGCTCATAGCCGCGTGGGAGAGGCGGGCGGCCCAGGCCCGGCTCCTCAGGCTCCAGCAGCCGGCGCTCAGCCTCCTCGTGCAGTCGGCGGCGCTCGGCCTCCAGGCGGCTGTAGTAGCCGTCCTCCTGCCGCTTCTGTGGCCGGGAGACAAAGGGCGGGTCACAGGGGAGCAGGAGGGGGGTCCGCCCCAGGGTCCCCCCCAAGCTCCAGCGACTGCGACGGCAGCGGGCAGCTAGGCCTGGACACCGAGCCGCTGACACAGAACCAGGCGGAAACAGGAACGAACCCTGGGCTCCTTCCTCTCCTGCTTTCAGTGGGATATCCACTTACCTGTTGCTCCTGAGTTTAAAGACAAAAGGGTACGGTAACTAGGCTCTGACTGGCACCTGTGAGGGGCCAGCCCCCGCCCCGCCCCGGGGCGCGTGGAAGAAGGGCAGGCCTAAGTCGCCTGGCTCATTTCCAGTGACGCAAAGGGAAATTAATAGGAAATCCAGACTGTCTCTTCCCAAGGTGACCCCCAGCAAACACTTGTTCCCCAGCCCTTAGTTTGTGTCTCCCTGCCAGACAGGAAATCGGAGAGCCAGGCACGACAGCAACAGCAGCGGATAGTCCAGTGTATTTTGACACATACTGTACACTTCTGACATACATCTAGGTGCGCAAACTACAGTTGACAGTCTTAATTTAACATTGAAAAAGGTTAACAGCACAGTTTTGTTGAAGATTGACAGCAGATTCAGAGCACAAGAATAAAAGCGAAGAAAGGAGTGGAAAGACCCAACAGAACGATCTGCCTTCTGAAGCTGAGGTGTGCTCGGGGCGCAGACTTTAAACCCACGCACCCGGGGAGGCCGGCGGCACAGAGCTGCTGGCACCAGGAGCAGGGCTTCCAGTCCCCGTGTCACTGTGCACGCTTTGCCCCCTGCACTCTACACGCACGTGCGCACACACACACATGCAGAGTGAACACACAGAGTGAGCGCACACAGCCAGGGCGCTCTGCCATCCGGGGGCGGGGGACATGCCAGCCTCGTCGTGGCCCTGACCACTTTCCATGCTATGCTGAGCCATCTGGAAGGAGAGCCTCTTCATCTTACTTCTACACAGAATGAGCGTTCTCTTACAGAGGCGATCCCGTCTGAATGAGCTCCGTGTACTCTGAGTAGAGCCCGCGGGAGGCCCAGCGCTCCACGAACACCACTCGTGTGGTGACGTCTCAGGGAGACACCCCGGCTAGTCCTTCAGTTACATTAAGAGCAGACAGCCACGTGATGTCGTTCTGCCTGACAGGTGCGAGGTCCTCCTATGACAGAGCAAGCCCACCCATTCTGGACATTCTATATAAAAAAACAGCTCATCTGGCTTCTTTTTGCATGGAGCACTCAGTCATGGAAGCAGGTACCCAAACACAAGTGCATCTGACATAACCACAAGCTGTGAGAATGCACGCTGCAAAAAAACCCCAATGACTGAGTCTCCCCAGGTGGAGAACAGGCCGGCCGTCTCCCCACAGTGCTGCTTCCAGGTGGCCGGAGGCGCAGGGGAAGTGGACACTGCAGACCCGGGGCTGGGGGCTCAGACCGTCGAGGCCCACCTCCTCCGAGGGCTCACTGAAGCGCATGGGGTCTCCCCTGAAACCCAGACGCTCTGGGCACCTCGCGACTGCCCAGGCCCCACCAAGCGCTCGGGGGAGGGGAGGCGGAGTGGCCACCCTGTCACCCCCGGAGCCCACGTGGCTCCCTGCGGCCGGGCACTCTCGCCTGCACAGAAGGGACCACGTGGACAGCCAGCACTGCTTGTACCCCGTCCCTGGATCCTGAGGTCTGGCAGTGAGCCCAGGGCCAGTGGTGCGCCCAGAGTGGGGTTCTGCACTCGCATCTCAGATTGGGTCACGTGTGGTCACATTAAGACCGATTAAAAGGGTTCCCTGACCCTTAGAGAGTATCTACCTGTGGACACACTAAGTGGAATGGAAACCCCCTTGTGCTGCGTTTTCTGTAGCCCCCTGGCCAGAATCAGGTCACTTTCGTAAAGAATCGACTCTAGATCCTGTTTGTCCTCCTAGGCTCCTATCCTTCCCCAGGCCCAACCTAAACCGACCACTTCCCAGCTACCGGCCGGACGCCGCCCAGCGCAGCAGCACAGGCCCACGGTCTGCAGGCCGGTGGGACGCGCCCCGAGGATGGTGGCGGGGGCCGGTCCGCAGGCTGGGCGGGAGGCCAGCGCGGGAGGCCAGCGTGGGGGCGGCCCTGCCCGCCGCCCAGCCCCGCCCGCGCTCGGGCCGCAGCCCTCAGAGGACCAGGACCTTGTCTTCGGCCTCGCGCCTGACCCGTTCGTCCTCCTGCCGGCGCCGCTGCTCCTCCTGCCGCGCGCGCTCCTCCGCCTCCCGTGTCCGCATCTCCTCCAGCTGCTGCTGCCGCCGCCGCTCCTCATCCTGCAACTGACAACAGGGGCCCATCAGCCCGTGCCCCGGACCGGGGACGCGCCACGCAGCCGGCATGCACGCATATGCTCACGCCCGACAGACACGTGCACACGGCACACACGCACGACTGACGAATATGCACACACGCACGGCTGAGACACATGTGCACGCCCGCCGGACACGCGCACGGCCAAAGGACACGACATGTGCGTGGCTGACACACAATGGCATGACCGACACGCGCGCATGTGCACGCGACACACGTGCGGCCAACAGAGACAGCACACACGAAAGTCGAACAGTCGACAGACACACCCGACAAACACAGCACGGCCAACAGATGCACGTGTACATGACATTTGACACGCGCACAAAACACACGCACATGACACTCAACACACATGCACACGACACGCGCACACAACACTCAACACGGCCCAGCCCAGAAACGGCGTCCGGCTGACAGACGCACCCAACACACGCATGGCCAAGACACGGACACGCACGGCCAACAGACATGCACACGGCCGAGATGCACGCACATGGCCAATGGATGCACGCACACGACACACGCACGGCTGACGGACATGCACACACAACACATGTGTGGCCGAGACACAAGACACACATGCAGGACCAACAGACACGTGCACGCGCACAGCCGACAGACGCGCACACGACACGCAGGCGGCCAACAGACACATGACACTCGCACACACGACACCTAACACACATACATGATGCAGCAGGGCCGGCAGGCGCGCACACGACACTCGTGCACGTGACACTCGACATGCAGCTGACAGACGCAGCACACACGACACAGCACGCACACCACACATGCTCGGCTGACAGACACACGCGGACATGGCACTCGACACGTGCACGCACACCACACATGCACACGCTCACGGCCCAGACACGGCACTCAGCCGACAGACACATGCACACAACACACACACGCACGGCTGACAGACGCAGCGCACACGACACAGCACGCACACCACACATGCTGGGCTGAGCACAGACACCAGGCCAGGTCACACGGGGCCACCTCACAGCTGTCCCCACCCTCCAGAAGCACCTCAGAGGAGGAGGTGTATCCTACACACTCACACAGCAGACAGGCGTGACACTTCTACCAGAACAAACCCACGAACCAGCTCGTGGCCACCAGCAGTCGGACCCTGGCACATGGAACCACAAAACCCTGGACCGCCTCCTGCCTGTGCCCCATTCCCACTGCCACCATGACAGTCAAGAAGCATGCCTGCACTCCTGGCCCATGGCAGGTGAACCCCAGCCTCTCGGTGGGGTGGGCTGGCGGCCCTGGGGGGCGGGCCACCTGCCTAGTTTGGGGGCCAGGTTTCGAGCTCTCTTTCGGTCCTGGCCCTTTGCCATCCACTCCCTCTGGGTCCCATCCTGGACTTAAGAATGCCTCTCCAGCTCAGGGGTCCCCTAAATGCTGATTTGCAGAATCTGAGCCTGAAATCTGGGACAAACCTTATTCTCACTCTCTCCTGCTACACCTCTGCCAAGTAACATCCGCTGTGTCTGAACACCTCCAGGGTCTGGGGACCCAGAATCCACCTCCCACCAGAGCACATGCCATTTTCAGGGAACTGCTCGTCAAAAAGCACGCCTGCTCTTCTAAAACTACCACCTGACCACTTCCAAGTTTTTGTTTTTCAGGATCTGTCTTTTTCAAACAATATAAATTTAATCTCTCTCCTTCATACCATTCAAATTCTTAAGGACAACTTCAAAGTCCTAAGATGTATTGTATCTGGCTTTCAGCTCCTTCAGTCTCCTGGTCACATCTCCTATACGCTACAGGACGAAAATTCCTCAAGGGACCCTGGAAAAGCACGTGTGACTGGCAGAGAACAGAGAGTCTTTCCATCCTGTCCACAGGACACAGCGACTTCTGCTGTCACAGCCTAGGAGGACGCAGACTTTTTCTTCTCCATCACAGACCTGGGCCAGGCTAGCACCCACAGCCCCGTACCTCCCTACTTCAACGAGGAAGCCAGCAGAAGTGCCTGCTCCGTGGAGGTGCAGAGGCAGGCCCTAGCCGGGATCAGCTCGCTGGAGGGTCTGCAGCACCACTGCAGGAGGCATCAGCACAGATACAGGAAACAGCTCCCAAATAAGAGTGACGAAATAAAACAGCAATTGATCACACTAAGTATCTCCAGAAAGAGAAGTATGGAAGAAGGTAAAACTGCAAGAATGCAACAGAGACTCTTCTGTTACCCAACAAAATACAAACTAACTCATTATGTCTTACCTTTCCTAGATTTAATTAAAAACAAGTTCTAATCAAGAAAAAACATATACACTGAACTCACCAATGAGTTCTTTTACATTAAATAAAAGTATAGTTTTAAGAAGTCAGAATAATTTCAATTTTCACAACTACTAAATCTAAAAACAACCATTTTCCTCTTAAAAACCTTCCTCTTTTAAATCCTGAGGGTATAAGCAAGAAGCCTTCTCCCTGTGCCCAGTTCACTGGTTTCTATTTTTAAAGCAGCGAGTGAACCAGTGCTATTATAACTGAGGCAGTTTCTTCCCACTATTTGCTAAGTTGTTTCGGGTATTTTCATTTTCAAAACAAACTGTTTTGTTTTTCACAAATATTCTGCTTTACTCAAAAACAAGCAAACAACAAACAAAAAACCCAAAACACATAAATGAGAACACAATCTCTTAATCTGCCCCAAAAAACAGATCTAGATGCTACACTGAACTGTACAGTTCACTCACCTTTCACAACAGTTAGAGGACACCTCAAATTAAGTTAAAAAGTTAATGACTCTGAGCACCAATGACAAACCGCATGCATAAACACTGTAGCTAAATGCAGAGAAGACAAGCTTGCTGTCTGACACTGAAGGATGGAGAAAGTCGCACGCTACCAGAACAGCCTGGCAGGAAGCTGTATTTGGGGAAACACACCTGAAGAGATCAAACAGTAATTCTTACAGAGCGTCAGCCCAGCCCAGCCCAGACCACAGGCATGGAAACCAGCTATCGTGCTGGGATTTAAAAGCAGGATGCAAGCCTTGACCAACTTCTTACAACACTGGTGCAGCCCACATTTCTCAGAAAGGTATTTTCAGAGGTTAAAAAAAAACCAGTATGCTGAGATTTCTGTGTTTATATTTTTGTACCACAAAAATATACTTATTTCATCTTTAATTTACAACAGAAATCCCATCAAGGCAGACAATCACACTGAAATATCTGAGTATGAAACAGGGTCAAACTACTACCTGCTTTTTGACATTTTCTCTGAAAAGCAACTATAAGTCTAATAAGCACACGACCTGTAAGAAACCTCTCTCTCTGTGGGCCTTGTCTGCTTATGCTCCTACCCATTAAAAATACTCACCCTAAAGAATTTCAAGGGCCCCAATAAAGATGAATCATCCTGAGCAGCCAATTATTAGGACAGGACTTTGGGTCCCGGCCCGGCAAACACAGCTCCTGCCGCGTCTCCCAGAGGAATCTGCTCAGGGTGGGGGGTGGCTCCTAGGGAGGAGGGGCGGTCCCTCACTGGGTGACACAGTGCTCGCCCTCAGCCTGCAGGGCTCCCTTCACTTCTCTTCAGCAGAAGAAAGATACGTGGACCCAGAGCTCCAAGGTAAGCCTCCAGCTGCCGAGACACTGGCCGCGGAGAGAGCCGGAGGCGGGGCTCCCCGCACCCCCCCACGCAGACTCCCGCAGCTCCAGGCAGCGCACCGGGCAGAGTGGGGGAAGGCAGGAAGTCAGCTCAGAACAGGTGCAAAGCGGTCAGGTGGGCGCGTGCACACAGGAGTCGAGGGTGGGAGACAGGATGGAGTGCATGCGGGGTGCGTGGACCATGGGCCTGGAGGCAGCAGGCGTGGACGGAGGGAGTGGCGGACACCGGGAGAGCGGAGATACGGCAGCCCTTCCGCTTCTCTCATCACCATAGCAACCCGCACGGGGCGGGTCCTACACCAGCGGCCACGCCTCTGCCCCGTCCCCAGCGCCTCTGGGAGGCCAGGGCCTGACACACGGGTTCTGGCAGCAGAGCTGCCCCTGGGGACACGGCAAGAACTCAGCGATAACATTAACACCTTCGGGGTAATCGGGCTAAGAAACCTGGTGCCCACAGTCAGTATTAACACTGGAAATAATTATCTTTAAAGAAACAAAGAACAACGCTGAACTCGTCCTTTGAAACAAAAATCTCAGTGCACCCCATTCTAACAGATTGTGACTCACCTGTCACACACCCCGCAGACATGGGACTCTCTTGGGGGCCCAGGCCGGCCCGGCCCACACGCGTGTGATAAGGACATGGTAAGTGGGTGACTGCTGCTCCCCCCTTCCTCCCCCCACAGACACCTTAACACACACACAGGCAGAGAGAGCAGCACACTTCCTGTCTCTGTCTCACGTGGAAGAAAAAGTCAAGCTCAGAAGACACGCCTTTCAGTCACCGAGGAGAGGAGGGGTTCCCCTTCGCAGTGGCACTGCCACCGGGATATTTAAATTCAAAAAGGAAAACAGAACGAAACAAGGAGGGCTGCTGTTTGGGGGAAAGGCCGTTCAAGTCAAGCCTGGATTCAGATTCTTCTCCAAGGATGGTTAGATCTGGCCTTGTGTCATTTAAAAGTTGACCAGCAACAAAGGCTACTTAAGAGTCAGTATCAACACCCCGGTAAGAACATAAGTGACAGACACCCAGTCCTCAAGCACAGTGGGCGCTATTACAACCCACTCAATCCCCCGGCGTGGACGTGAGACACACCCCGGTCACTGCACAATGCGACTGTATTTTTCGCAAGGAGTGTTTTTCAGCAACGAACTGGTATGGCTGGTAAGTTAAACTGAAATCATGTGATATTAAAGAAAACAGAGTAACATTCACTAGAAATTCCTCTTTCTCTACCAACAGACAGTTAAATCCTAACTGGTAAACAATGTCAGAACCAGTTGAACTGAGCTTCTAATGTTACTTACGATGTACTTCTAATGTAACAAGAATGAGTCATTACTCGCTGCAAAGTTTGCTCTGTGTTTATGAGTACACAGGAATGTATAGTATGAACTTTAGGACTAAAGCTGAGTAAAGGTCAAAACCAAAACCAAACAGTAAGTGACACTTAAAATTAACAGAGAAGAGCAAAGGATACTACATCTAAACACATTGAAAGGCATGCTTCCAGAGTCAGGGAACTACAGACAGGTCCTGATCTAGGACACCCCTAGGACCAGATCTACTGAAAACATAAAACCACCACCACTAAAGGAAAAGAGGAAATCAGACAGGAAAAAGGTACCCAAGGGAAAGAAACAGGAACATACCAAATCTAGAACAGAGATTGCTGGCATAGCAGTCTGCTGCAGGCAACAGAGAAGGAAAAAAAAGAAAGACGAAGTGTGAAAAAAAGGCTCCGTTAGGACCTGGATCCGCCATCAGCACGTCTGTGGTCTCAGCTTCATCTGTGCTTGAGGACAACCCGGAAGAGAAGTCCAGACTAGACTAACTTCTAGTACTCAGAAACAGAAAAGTGCCCACAGGGTGTTAAACACTTGAGCTTCGTTAGTAAGACACACAGAAACCAAAAAAAGTAAAATTTCCCTTAGCTCTCTTACTTGGAGACTAAGACATCAATCTTTAACATAATTAATGATAAACACAGATTTATTAATTATCATAAAGAACTGTCTAAATAGCTTGACTCATACTAAAAGGCTTTGAAATATTCAGTGTTTCAATCACTTGGAAAAACTGATAGACCTTCAATAAAAATTTAGTCTTCAGAGAAAAGAATAACTGTAGAAATATTACAACATAGTTCCTAACTTTCCCCTAAGCAATAAATTTAATCATGTCCACTTATTTACCATGAACCTCAGCTTTAGGCTCAGAGTTAAGCCTTCTTTCCTCATGTGGGGCCAGAGCCCAGGGCCACGGCCATGCCCGCTGGGCAGGGGCCCACCTGCAGCGCACCCACGAGGCCCAGGTGCAGCAGGTGTGGCAGCCGGGACAAGCACACAGCTAACTGCCTACACATGGGGCCAGGGCGCCAGGCAGAGGTGGGCACAGCTCAAACGAGTCTTATGCTCCAAGTAACTGTTCATCAAACAGCTGCTCTGTCAAAGGAGACAGTCATTCTGGAGGAGGTGTACTCCTGATGACTTAACTAATAACACAGTGTAATAGTTAACACTTAGACCTTTGTTTATGAAACAAGTTTCTCAAGAGAGATTCCGGCCGAGTTTTGGACTAAGTCATATGCTTGTCTGTCTGCTAACGTCGATCTAACAAGAAACATATGCGGTGATGTCCCAGGCCTTAAGGGCCCACACTGCCCACTCAGGGCACTCTCTGCCAAGGGTCTAGGGCTGAATTTCATCCTGAGCTGGAAAGATTCGAGGGTCTGACAGCACAGCCACTGGTTCAGGTCTCCAGCACAGACGGCATCAGAGGGGAAATTAGACACAAAATCCAAAGACAAAAAGGACATGCCCTTTGCTGTCTTTCCTCGCAACACTGCATTACACTAAAAAAAAGAACATCACTAACATTTGTTAACATAAAACGGTCACTAGCACTCGCTGCAAATTAACACCAATAAGCGCTTCTCTGTCAACAGCTCTCCTGAGAGGGCACCAAGGGGTATCAGATTTGGCATTTTAATAGTCTAGACTGCCCAAATTAATATGGATTTTACTTTCTTCTTTTATGTGATACAAAGGCAACAGAAGTTACTTTCATAGTATGGAAAACTATAAAGTCCTGGGTTCTCAGTGCCTTCACACTACCACTGAAGCGTAACGCCGGTTGATTTAATAACAGCCACTTCATCAGTGTGTGACAACCACGCAGGGTCTGTTTCTGGGAGTGACAACGGACTTGCCTCTGCGGTTGTGCTCAGCCCCCCCCCGGACCCCAGGGAGCGCGGATGGTGGAGACCAGGGGCCGCCCGGTGGCACAGCCCGGAAGCAGCCTAGTGCTGCCGCCAGAGGCTTTCATGCTCTAGTAGTGGAGCCGGGCAGTTAAGAGCCTGGCCCACCAAGCCAGAGACACTGACTCTCTGGCCATTTTAGCAACCACCCCCGGATCACGGTGACCACTGGCTATTACGTAACTGGTCTCCACCAGCACTGGGGAGAGGGCTGAAGCCAAGTGTGCTCCCCGCACGGGTTCAGTGCCAGGCGCACCGCAGGAACCGCACATCTCCGGAGCAGCTCGCCCTGGTCCCCGGGGATAGCTCCGGCAAGGCACCCCGCCCACCCGCCCGCCCGCCCGGCCCGTTACCCGCGCTCTGCGCTCGGCCTCCAGGCGCTGCATGAGCAGCACGGTGTCCACGTCGTCGTCCTCCTCCTCCTCGTCGTCCTCGTCCTTCTGCTTGGACTCCTGCAGCCGCTTCTGGAACTGCCACTCCAGCAGCAGCTTGCGCAGCCGGTCGCTCTCCTCGGCCGAGCGCTCGGCCTTGCCCTGCAGCTCCTGGATCTCGCGGCTCAGCAGGTCCACGATGTGCAGCTGCTGCTGCTTCTCCAGCTTCTCGCGCGCGTCGCGCTTCCAGGGGTCGGGGGACAGGCTGTCTCCGGAGGCCAGCTCCTCCCTGCTGACCGTGATGTACTGCAGGTCCCTGCGCTCGATGGTGCGCGGCTGCTGCTGCGGCTGCAGCTCGCGGATCACGGTGTCGGGCGCGCGGGCGGGCGCGGGGGGCGGTGCGGGCGCGCGCAGCTGGCCCAGCCGGCGCTCCTGCTCCCGGCGCCGGCGCTCGCGCTCCTCGTCCAGGCGCGCCTTCTCCTTCTCGTACCAGCGCTGCTGCTCCTCGCGCTTCTTCCGCTCGGCGGCCGCCTGTGCCTGGGCGGCGGCGGCGGGCGGCGGGGGTGAGTCTGCGTCCGCCTCCCCGGCGTAGGGCCCGGGAGGCGGCGGCAGGGCCGGGTCGGTCCGCACGGGCGGGGAGGCGGCCGGGGTCTTCCAGCGCCCGGGGCCACTCTTGGTGAGCGTGGACGCGGGGGTGCCCGCCTTGGAGGGGGGCCCCAGGTGCTCCTGGCTGGACGCGCTGGAGCCCAGCGACGAGCCCTGGGTGGGCCAGGCATCGCCGCTGTCCGACCTGCGCTCCGCGGCCGCCTCCGCCCGCTGCCGCTCAGGGTGGTAGGCGTCCTCGCGGAGTTCCTCCTGGGAGCGGGTCACACGCTGGAGGGAGAGGGGCGCGCATGCCTCAGCCACGGGCAGCGGCTCCTGAGACTCCCCGAGGTTCCTCCCAGGAGAAGCGGGCGTTTGGGAAACTGCAGCGAGGCCCGCGGGGGCCATCCCGCACTCCCATGCCGGGGCAAGCGGCGACTGCCTCTGCCCCAAACCCCGGGGGGCAGACGGGGTGCAGCAGGAGCCAGCGCCTGAACTGAGCGACTGGACTAACACCCTGAATCCCAGACGGCAGACACCCCTCCCTGCCTTCCAGGCCTGGCCGGACCCAGCTCAACTGGAGTCTCCCCACTGCTGCGATCCCAGGACAAGTGGGGTGACTGCCTCCGCCCCCACACCCGCCAGCACCTGAAGTGAGCCACTGGACTGCAGACACCCCCTCCCCTTCCAGGCCCAGCCAGACCATCTCCCCACCACTGCGATTCCAGGAGGACAGTCTTTCCGAATTAGTGGGGCACGTGATTGTCACCAAGCCTAGGCTGGGCCTACTTTTAAGCGAACATTTAACTTCTTTCCCTAGTCTTTCGGTGTGGACAGTTACCTTTCACACATGGAAACACACCCGACAGCCCTACCCTGCTCAACTTCTACCGGACGGGGCCACATCCCCATCCCCGGGGTAGGAAGGGGGTGGGGGGCGGCAAGGTAGGGAGGTGGCTGGGGCGGCTCCCAGGAAGCATGGAGGCAGGCGTTATCCAAGCTATCTGCTAACTTCATAAAGCCCCAGGCCCTTGGTTTGGCCCCGAAGGCCCTTTCCTGCGGTCACCCTGCCTGGCAGCGCTCCTCTGATCAGGCGGCGGCACCAGCCCCCAGCGCCCTGCCTGTTCCTCCTCCCGCCGCTCGCTTCCGCCCCAGCTTCAGCCCCGCGGGTGGACCGTGATGTCTCTGCTTCCCCAGGCGTGAACAGCCACGTGCCCTGACGCGGTCCCAGTTCTCAGTCTGCCTCCCACAGTCTGTGAACCTCGCATGCAGACCGCAGCGAAGTCTCACGACGAGCGACGTTCATTAAGTGACACTGAGTGCGTGGAAAAGCCTGCACACGTCACGACAGGCCTCCTCTCCTCAGTGACCATAGACCCCAGGACAGAGAGGAGGCGGCAGCCCTGGCACTGCTGTACAGCGAACGCTGACTGGGCCCGTTTGCCTGCGTGCTGGTCTCCTGGGGGCTGTGGATGACCTGGGCCCGCCCCTCTCACCTGGACGGCGGCGCTGGAGTGGTTTCCGTCTCCCAGCCCGTGGGGCTTCTCCTCGAAACCCAGCCACTGGCTCTGTGGGGGTGCCACGCGGTCCTGGGACTTGGAAGCTGGGAAGGTGAAGTACTCCCTGGTGGACGTCTGGGTGGGAATGGGGTAGGCTTCGGGGCGGGGCGGAGGTGTCTGCTCCTGCGGGGGGGCGGGAGCAGCTTTTAGCAGTCTGTACCACAGACTGACTTACCTTCAGGGATCTGTTTTAAAATATAATCTGTGTATTTTAAAAAATGTTAAAAATGTAAACTGTTCAGTCCTATGCTGAGAATAATAAAAATGTTTTATTTTGTGCTGAGTTATTAACTTAAAGCTAATTAACCCATTATATTAAAACCTTAAAACCCAAACACTCAGGACCCACAAACACTGGGATGTTTTCCCGGAGGATGCAGGCACTCAGGGGAAACCCGTGTCTGCCTGCTCATCTCCCACACCTCAGCGCAGAGGTTCCCCGTGGAGACAGACGTGATCTTGGCTGCTGTTCCCGGGGCATAT
The DNA here is from genome assembly GCF_054371585.1 of Giraffa tippelskirchi. Classification (NCBI taxonomy): domain Eukaryota; kingdom Metazoa; phylum Chordata; class Mammalia; order Artiodactyla; family Giraffidae; genus Giraffa; species Giraffa tippelskirchi. The sequence goes on along the minus strand of NC_137283.1, from coordinate 164,842,827 downwards.
GCACTCTTCCCGCCAGGACTAGGAGGTTGATCTGTTGGTGGGAGACAGGAAAAGAAAGTTCAGTGTTAAATAAGCAACCCCGACGTCACGGCACGGGAGCTGTTCACGGGCAGCACCCGTGTTGGCCAGCGTCACTGCCAGGGAGAAGCGGAGCACAGACCTAAAGCCCAAGGCCTGCGGAGGTGGGGGCTCTTCAGTAACCAGACCCGGAGCCCCGAGTTTCCTGTGCGGACCAGGGACGGGCAGACATCTCCACCGTCTGACAAAGGGCCAGACGGGACGTCATTTCAGGCTCTGTGAACCTGGTACCTGGAGCACAGCCTCCTATGCCTGCTGCTTCCTGCCGACAGCCCTTTACAGTATAGAGATTGCCCGCACTTGCGGGGAGCCGGCCACCTTCTACCCCCATCAGTGCACCTGCCCAGGGCACCCCCGGAATCAAGGTCCCCAAACTAGCTTTTAGCTCCTGTTAGAACGTTAGTTGTAACGTCTCTCAGGGAAAACACACCCCAGTTAGCTAACCTATGCAGGTGAGAACGTTCTTTAATGACCGATAGCCCCGGAATGCCCCCCCCCCCCCCGCAGTGAGCAGACGTGTGTGGGGGCAGGCCGCGGGAAGGGCCACAGGCTCTCTCACTTGCGACGTTGGGGCTAGAGCGGTGGTCCGCCCTGTGCTTCGTCAGCCTGTCGTCGCCCGGCAGCTTCTTGGGCTCACTGTACTCGGCCCAGGGCGTCTGCGGGCTCTCCGGGGACCCGTTCTGAGCCGAGTTGTTGTACAGCTCAAAGCCTTCGCTCTTTGGTCGGGGTTTACCTGACCCACGGCGGTCTGAAACTGAAATCAAAATACATTGAAGATCTGGTCGCTTGTTCTCGATTCTATCTTAAACACTGCTTAGTTTTAAAGGCAACATAATTAATTTACCAACATCTAACATTCCCCAGGTAAGAACTGGTTTCTTATCAGAAGAAATGAGGTATTTTCACAGGAGAGCAGAGAGAGTCTGTCTAATGACTCTCCAGAAGGGGCTTCCGAGAAAGCGACACTGGTGAGCAGCAGCCCTCGGAGCTCACCTGCTTCGGTGACGAGACCCCCGCCACGGGGACGTCCTGGCTAAAGCGCACACACCCTTCCCGCACCTGGAGAGCCTCAATCCTCCGATCGCCCAGGGTGCCCCTCCTCCTGGGCTGCTCTCGTGTGCTGTGGTCACTCACTCCTTATACTTTCCTTGGCTGTCCTGCTACTCAACGGCCATGACGTTTGGCTCCAGTGCTTTCTCTCAGTGATTCCTACCTCATCATCAAGAATCAGAACACCCATACGTTAAGTGTTATGCTATGAAAAAAGCAAAAAACAGGTGCCGTATGAAGGCCGTGCCTTTTGCCCGTCTCCACGCACAGCAGCCCAGGCTCTCGGGTGATTTACATGAAGCCAGCGTGAGGCCAGGCTCTGGGCTTGCCCAGGGTACTGACCTACGCACCTACAGTGAGCCAAGGAAATGCAAAGTAGACAGCGATTTCTAAGATAATGGGACTCAGAACGGTTTTCCCCTGGCTTCTGAACTAATTCTTTAAAAAGTCTGACATTTATATTCACTTTTTTCTGAGATTTTTGATGTACCTTCAAAACCATGATTCTTATCAGCAAATTATTTTTCAAAAACTGACCGCTGACTTACAGTGGACTCTCTGTAACAATCGTGTCCTGTCACAGAGCACGTGATCCAGACCTAACTGCTCATAAACAGGCCTTCAGGAGAGAACTCTGCTTGCTCTCTGAAGACTCCACAGCCTGGGTCTGCCTGTCAGAACTGAGAAATCATTCCTCCACTCACTACAGACCAAGTTCCCTGAGTCGCTGGCACGGGGAACACTGGGTCCTCCGCAGTCACCAGGCCTGCGCAGGTGAGGCCGGGGGCTCCTGGGGGCCAAATAAATTAGCACTGTGTCCGAAGGCTGGCTGGCCACACCCAGCCCGGGCCCTGGAAACCCACGAGCATGCAATCCTGGGCATCCTCACGCCCTTCTCTACAATCTGGACAATGAACACAACAGGGCCTGCTTCGACGGGTCCGTGAGCGTTGGAAGAGGTCACGTTGGCTGCCCAGCCCACGGCAGGCAGTCGCGGCCCGTGGAGGAGACGGCCCCTCCACCCCCCTTACTTCTCTGCATCATAGGGGAAGGCTGGTTGAGCAGGGTGGCGAGGCCGTGGTAAATGGCTCCTTGCTTTGCTACTTCGAGCGTCACCACGGAGCTTGTCCTTGTCATCAGTTCTGCTGCCCTGGGAAGAGAGGTCACAGGGTGAGAGCGTGGGGCAGGTCCCCTGTCCCCAGGGCAGGCCAGGGTCAGAGGGGGCTGCACCCCGCGGCCCCCCGCTAGTCTGAGTCAAGGTCTCAAGCGCCCTGCCTCTGAGGACAACTCTGCACACAGCTCCTTTGGCTGTCCTGAGAACAGCGAGGCGACCCGCAGAGGTCTCAGCACACGCCAGAGGCAAAGACGCCTTTCAGAGTAAAACGCACACTCTGCTAAAGTCTTTTCCTCTGAAAGAGGAAGGGCACAGCTTTCAGCGTGGTTTCTGTCTTCTGATTCCAAAATTTAATGTGAAATACCCCCAGAAGTGCATACTGTCATCTTTAAACAAATAAACAGTACCTTTCTTGAGACAGTCCCACCAGACTCCGTCCATCCACGCTGAGCAGCTGGTCACCCGCGGCGAGCCGCCCGTCCTGAGCATCCCAAGGCGTGGGCAGGTGAGGAGGGGGCGACAGCGGGGGAGAGGGGAGGAGGAGGCCAGCGGTGAGCACACCCAGACTCGGGCTTTCGACAAACACACAACACGCTGGGGGCTTCCACCGTAACTACTGTGTACCCACCACGTCTGCAGCACCTCCCTTCACAACGGACTTGACGTAAATCCCAAGTTTGTCTTGACCGGCGCCCTAAACAAAGACAAGGAAAAACCCCACGCTGAGAACATGGTGAAAAACACAACAGCCAGTAAAAAGAATAAAATATGTATACAGGTGACTGGAATAAAACTCTTAGCTCTTGCTTTTACGTGAAAATTAGAAATACAAAAACTGTATTAATAGAATGAACGCTTCGGTAAGTATAAGGAAACTCACAGGAAATGTACGTACTTTGTTTTCAGATTAAGAAAACTTACAGAGGACCCTGGCAGGCTACAGTCCACAGGGACGCAGAGGCAGACACGACTGAGCTACTTCACTTTCACTTTTCTTTCACTCCTGAATACTCAGTTACCAGTCAGCTGACAGAGAGACCACAACAGACTTGCCTCCCTGAAGGCAGGGACGGGCTCTCTCCCAGTGGGTGAGCTGCGTTGAGACACGTGCAATAATCACTTTAGCACACAAGCAGCTCACCAGAGGGGTCTGCATTCCAATACTCACCTGCCTCCCTCACACCCTTATTCTTTCACTGCTGCTGTTGTTCAGTCACTCAGTCGTGTCCAGCTCTTTGTGATCCCATGGACTGTAGCCCGCCAGGCTCCTCTGTCCATGGGATTCTCCAGGCAAGAATACTGGAGCGGGTTGCCATGCCCTCCTCCAGGGGATCTTCCCGACCCAGGGATCGAACTCAGGTCTTCTGCACAGCAGGCGGATTCTTGACCACTGAGCCATCTGGAAGGCCCTATTCTTTCTGTACACATAGTTTAAAATTTAAAACAAGAAAAATCTTTCGTTGCAAACAATGAGAGGGACTTCGGCAGAGACAATTATGGAGAAAATACTCCACGTTGCCTCAATTTAAGGGTCATGTGCCGTAATGCTAAGGAAGTCCTGAAGCTATGAGCCCCCGTCCAGAGGGAGCATTCATATGTATGAAATGTCATTGGATACGTCCGTGCATATTCTACAGCTGAGTGTATTTTTTGGTTTGGAACCTCAATACTTAAAAGATATGGTGTCACAAAAGCAAAAATATCAGGCATCACAGAAACTTATAAAGACAGCTTGATAAACGATTAACGGACAGGTTTTTCTACAACATCCTGGAGCTGCATAATCTCCACCTGCACACTCCCTTTCCCCTCTGGTCAACAGGATGGGCTCAGAGGACCGTCTGGCGGCTCCTGGTCAGGGAGGACTGAGTAGAGGCCCTGCTGTGAGGCTGACAGCACCCCCCCGCTCCCCCGAGAGCCAGGCTCGCAGCTCCACCCCAGACCCCCGTGCCTACATACCCTTGAGCAGACTCCATGAAAGCTCCACACAGCCCCTGAGCGCACCGGGCTTTCTCGACTCTTCCCCTCAAGACCTGCCTCTGTCTGTCTGTACGTCCGCCCTGACCTCCTCACTTGTCTCTCTGGTCCAGACACATGACCACCCCCTGGAGGACTCAGCGGTCCTTCCACATGACGCAGTGCCCCTGCCCCGTGCTCCGGGCTGGGCCCCTCTGCCACACACGCTCAGTTACTGGGGTACTTGGGAAAACTTGCACTTTTGGGGTACATTTGAGGTTTCACACACACACACGTGCTTAGACATGTGTTTGTATAATCACTCAGTGGGTTTCCCAGGTGGTAAAGAATCTATCTGCCAATGCAGAAGACCTGGGTTTGATCCCTGGGTCGGGGAGGTCCCCTGGAGGAGGGCATGGCAACCCACCCCAGTACTCTTGCCTGGGGAATCCTGTGGCCAGAGGAGCCTGGTGGGGTACAGTCTATGGGGCCATGAAGAGTTGGACACAACTGAGCACACAATGAATGAATCACTCAATAATGGTAACTTTCTGAATTTTAGCCCATCTCTTAGCCAAGAGTCAACAAACGCAGCTTCCAACCGCCTTCGATGACAGCAGCACGGCCCTCCTGGAACCTGGGCTGGGGTCAGGGCCAGCCAGGCTGAGGGGAACCACCTCCAGGGCAGCCCCTCAGCACAACCTGATCAAACGGCTTCTTCAGGGCTGTCTGTGCTTCTGTGTGACCACGTTTCATCACCTAATCCAGCTGTCTGAAAAAGAGTTTCGCTCATCCCACAAACAGTCACGGAATGCCTGCATCGCCCCACCTCCTTAGACACGCGAACAGACAGACACCACCCCGCCTCCAACGCAGCTTACACGCGAGGCGGTTTTCACCGTGCCTGTCAGACAGCGTTTCTGATGGGGCACTGCAAATCCCTCTTTTCCTGCCATTATGTCCTTATAACTAAACCAGTTTTTTTTTAAAAAAAGGGTTTTAATGCATAATTCCTTTTTTCTTCTGTTCTCCATCTGACTGATAGAGAAAAACAACACTTCTAAACTTCAGATTCCCAGTTTTTAGTGCGAACCAACACACTATATTTCCATAAGCACTACTCTTGGGGAGTGTAATACTGTCCTTGTAATTTAAATAATAAAAATTGCACTTTTAATGAGATAATCAATTACCACCATCTATGACTAAAGAAATCTCTAGCAGTAATACCAGCATAGTAGTTTTAGTAAATGCTGCTGTAAAGGACATATCAAATACATACTTTCAATATATATGGATATTTTAATATGTATGGATATTTTAAAACAATTATATCAAGCCTTCCTCCCCCATTTCTGGCATACTTTCTAAGATTATTATTAACAAAGGAAAAATTTCATTTATTTAGCCCAACTGTAATAAGAAAACTTTAATCTTTCTATGGTCACCAAGCAGAATGATACAAGCAAACAGTGGGAATATGGTCCTCTCCCCCTAATAAACTAAGACCTGGCGAGCGTGCTTTTGCTGGACGTCTGTCCGTGAGGCTTCTGCGCGTCGCAGCTTCCTGCTCCCACGGCCACAGTAAGCTAGAGCCACGCCCCACGCCTCCGTCCTGTTCCCAGCCGCTCCACTCAGACCAGTCATCACAGGCCATTCTAGAGCAACACACAAGCTTCCACTCTGCGGACCCCGTGTGAGCTGTGGACGGCACCACACATTACATGCAATATATTTAATAAATCTAAGTTTAAATATGCAAGCAACTGAGCCCATAATATAGATATTTGATAGACTTATTAAAAATCTGACTGAAGTCACATCTGTAAACAAGCATTAGTTTACACTGTAAATTTCAGAAAAGTCCTGGCAAGATACGGACGCTCTCCTGAGACTGACCCGCCGGCTCCTCTATCCAAGCTGCCTTAGGAAATTCTTCCTGCAGGCAGCCCCCTGCCCCGAGAGGTGGCCAGTTGCCTGTAAGCAAGCAGAAGCCTCCTGCACGGGGCACCCACGTCAAGTGCAGGCCCCCCACACCGCCACATGCCCCCTTCCGCCCCTCAGCCACGTTCCTGCCACACACAACGACCTTCTGATGCAACAGGTCAGCCCGAATCCTTTGATCATCTGACTCCTGGGCTCACCTGCCCACCCACTCACCGCACCTGTCCAGGCACGATGCCGCCCTGGCTCACTCGTGTTCCCACGGCACCTCCCTCGTTCTCGAAGTCGGTACAGAGGGCCCTCGCCTGCTCCCTTCCAGGGGAGCTCCCGGACCTGTGGTCAGGCCATGGCAGCGCAGTCAATCTAGACGCTACCTGAATGAACACACCAGCAGGCTACGGAGCGGCTGATCGTCCACTACCAGTGAGCTGCCGACACCATACTGATGACAGCGCAAACTCCTGGTGCAGAGGTGAGAACCCTGAGCACTTCTGACCGTGACACCGATGTGCTGTCCTCGGAGGGACAGCAACCAAGCTACGAGAAACACTGCTTTCTTACATGATGGGAATTTACCTAAATTCTAAGTGACAGTCATTCCTTTTAATTCCAAATAAGTTCAATTTATAAGTACATGTCATTGTGACAAAAGGTTTACATCCGAGGGAAAAAAGGACTCAATTCAAAAGACCACTAGCATCTAAAAGGTCTATTTAAGGTTGGTCATAAGAACTGACTTTAACAAAAAGTCACTGAGAAAGCACCGTGAAATAGGACTGCTTAAAAAGACTCCTGGGGGTGGGGTGATAGTCTAAGAGGTGTCCGACCTCGGGGTGACATTTGAGCCTTCCAAATGTGGCCTCAACCTTGCACTGTTTACCTGGTACACACACTCTGGGCGACCCAGGGCTCTGCCTACACGTCTGCCAACGTGCCCCCACGCCCGCAGACCCGCTCGATTCAGCAGTGACTGTCTCTGGGGGGCGCCCTCCTCTCTGCCAATTTGAATCTTACACGTATTTCACATGTAGCTCACAGCTGTAAACTGACCATAAAAATTTGTAAATGCAACTAGTGTACAGATAAATCATAGGTTTTTCTGTAAGTTGCTATGAACTTTTTAGCCAACTCAAATACATAATATTAAATCAACAATACATATATTAAATCCTTTCAACCCCAAAGACCACAACCTTTGATCCAGTGCCTGGCTAAGGTGATCCAGTGCCTCAGTCTGGCCAGGGCAGGCTCAGCTGGACCAACCCCGGGACTTGGGGGACAGAGAGTTGGTGAGCTCTGCCTGGTCCCTGCCCACCGCCGTCTGAACTGGGAGCAGGTCAGCTCTTGGAAGGAACCAAGACATAGTCCTTCCTTAACACTCCCGAGTTCTCTTGCCACCAGCCCCATTTCATCTGAATAAAAACATTACAGACTGTGATAAAAAAATTCAACAAAACAAAATTACTTTCAGAAATATTAAACCACTCATGTCCTATTTCTATATAATAATGTACACACTAGTCCAGTAAGCCTGAACCTAAAAGAAAAAAAAAGTATTGAACAAATTCCATTAAGTTCCTCTTCTATTTACGTATACACACAATTAAAATTCATTTGCTGGTAACTCTACTTTTTAAATTAACAAATAAAAATAGGGCCCAGAAATTACACTTTCTTGCTACTAAATCAAGGCATCCCACCTATCTTTAAAAGAATATAAAGATGAACTACCTAAGCACCGACCAACAGCCAATAGAGGACCACAGGGAGTCTCCAGATGCTGGTGAAGCTGTGTCAGCGCTGGCGGCCACGAGGCCCAGGCCACGGGGGCTGGGGCGGGTGTGTCCCAACTGAAACTCACAGTCCAGAGCAAAGTCCGCCCCAACTTGAAAGACCGAGTAGGAAGAGTCTAAAGTGTCTCACCAGCAACACAGTGACTACTGCATCAAAGGAAACACACTGTTAATTTTAGTTTCCCTTATTTTTTTAATGCAGTTAATAGAAAATTTTGATTTATCTACGTGGCCTGAGTTACAGGACGATGTTGCCCTAAAACTAAGCTTTTCATAGTAAACCTATGTCATCAGTCACCGCAGATACCAGCAATAAATCTGTTATGCAGATAATTGTTTAAAACAAAATCTTCCCATAATGCAACATATATATTAACATTATACACCTTGATTTCCAACTGTGAGAAGAGTAACCACAGGATAATAACTAAACGCATAGCGTAAAAAATTTCAGTAACTACTTGCCTAAAGATATCTGAACTGGCATTTGAAAAAACATTACTATATTTTTGGTCTATTTGTATTCTTATCTATTTGGTCTATTTGTTACTTATGAAATCAAAATGAAAAGAAACACTATTCAGAATTATCCACTCCCCATGTGACAAATCAAATCCCTTTTTAAAAACTACCTTGTGGAAAGTGGTGATATATTGCACACGCATCAGGAATGACGAATTCCACTGGATAACATTTTGGAATTTAATGCCACTTAAATACTAAAAGTACATTTTAAAAAACCAAAATCGAGCCTTCCCTCCCAGAGGTGCTGAGGGTAGCACGGCCGCACAGCCCTGCAGCCGCTGTCCCACCTCCGTGACGTGAAACGTGGTTTCGGACGGAGCACCCGGAGCCGCTCGCGCCAGCCAGGGCACAGACGGAGGCCAGGGGCCAGACTGGGACCTGAGCACGCAGCCACGGTGGACCACTAAGGGCACGCCTGTGTGAGCTCAGGACTTCATCCTGAAACGCATCCTGGAGCTGCTTTCCTTTCCCATAAGAGGGAGAGGAGGAGGCTCCAGGAGAAGGAGCCCGCGAGGAGGAGAGGGGAGGGCGGCACCTCACCTGGAGTTTGCCCGGGGCAGGGACGAGGGCACGGCGGGGCTGGCAGAGGGGCCCGGACAGCAGGCAGAGCCACGCACGCCTCCCAGCACCTCTCGGGCAGCTGGCCTGCGGGTCCGAGGAACGGCTGTGAACCTGCAGGAGGCCGCCCCTCTACCTCCTCAGGCACCCGGGAAAGCCTGAAGCTCAGGTGCGCTGATCTCCCGCTCCGAGACGCCGTCAGAGGGGCCCACGCTCCCACCATTCCAGCTGCAATTTCCGACGGAGCGTGGGAGTGTGATGTGACTAATAGCATAAAAACATCATTACGACACAATCCAAAATGGAAAAAAAAGGCAGCAGCAGAAGGAAGACGGAGCTGCCAGCCAAAGAGCATGAATCCAGCCCATTGTTCCCAGGCATGGAAACAGGCAGGGCTGGGATGACCTAAGAGCCGGGCGTGTTTAAAACTCATCAGGCCATCCGGACAATGCTCCGCCGCCTCCTCCTTAGGGTCTGCAGCCGCTGCTTCTAGTCAGACAAGAGCTCTGATTCATGAACAACTGAGGTTCAGAGTAGAGGTTCAACAACAGCACTGCACTCTCGCTCTCTGCTAGGAGTGACCTTAGAACTGAGACAATCAGTATTAAAACCCACGCCCAGGACACTTCCCACCCTGGCCACCTGGACAGCCCCGTGAGGTGAGCGCCCTTTTGCCTGCAAGGTCAGGGCTGTGCACTCGTTTCCTGTTTACGTTCAGTACAGACAACGAACATCATGTTATCCATCTTCCCACTCCCCATGAGATAAAGGAGCAAACCACACAGCCTCTGACGCCGGGGCCCGAGACGGGCTGCAGGGGACCGAGGGGTCCTGAAGGGTGCACGCAGAAGTGGGTGCGAGGAGGGGTCTCCAGAGCAAAGGTGCAGCTTCCCGAGGGTCTCAGAGAGGGAGGTGATGACGCTGCCCCACAGGCCTCCGCACACGATGCCCAGGCAGGTGCCCCAGTGCGGGGAGCCCTGACCCCGGGCGGGGCTGAGGGCACCGGAGAGGCCGGGCCCTCTGGACCATCCCTAGGCAGGGTCCCCCACGGCCCTTCCCCCGGACGCCCTACACCATCTTTATCTACGAGAACCACCTTGGGAAAGGAGGTTCTGCTTCAGAGAACTAACACTCCTGTTTAATGACTTTCTTCTAGTTCTGCAACTGAGTCAGCATGGCAGTCAACCAAAGCAACGTGCGCTCACGCCGCGACTGTGAACGGAGAGGTAAACACATGGTTCTTTACACATTCTGCTGTGAGAACAGAAACACAAACTGTCCAGGTTCGCAGCAGCAGCCGTGTGGGGACGTCCTGTGACCCCGTGCGCTTTCGGGAAGGAGCCAAGCGCCTCCCGGGTGCCAGCAAAGGACGCACGTGAAGGGCCCGGGAGGCTCGCGCACTGAACGTGGCTCACAGAGACTGGTCCAGTGGTGAGGAGGTGCCGTGTCAGTGAACACTGCTTTCACCATCTCGTTCCTCAGGCACAGCAATTTTTTAAAGCTAACTAAAGATTTAAAACCTTAATACTGTATACACTTAGACGACAACCAAGATTCAATTAACCATTCATCTCTAAGTAAAACACTAAAACCTCCTAATAAGTACCTTTTCAACTGTCACTTTTATGCTTTCAGCAATGACCTGCCGTGGACAAAGCCTGCAGTAAACACCACCGGAACGGCCAACGTCCTGCATTATGGACATTCTTGCGTCTGTGCTCAGCAATTCTACAGCACTATTTCAAGCAGCATCCACCATACCACAGTTCATTTTTTTCTTATATAAAGTACAGAGAAGCCTCTTATTTTCTGAGCCCTAAGAAGCCACAGCTCGGAGCTACAGAGCAGTAAGCACCCAGGTGTGTGACCACGAGCTCCCCGAGCCGGGGCGGACAGCGGCCACCAGAGAACAGCTCGCCCACCGGGGCCCCAAGGAGACTCACCGCAGGCTCTGCCCTCCCGACAACGGAGAACCACATTCTGTCTCTCGGGCACATGGACCTCTCAGCCGGAACACAACTGCCTGGTCCCCACGGTGGTGACAGCCAACACACAGCTGGTCTCTCAAGAGTGGCCGCCGCGGGCATTGAGCAACTCCAACCAGCGCCCAGGCAACCTCGGGCTCTTACGTAACCAGGCAGCTCAGATTCTCGCTTACTTTGTACTTTATTAAACATTAAAAAGAGTTAGAAAAATAAAAAGGAGGAAACAGTTTCTATTTTAAAAACCCAAATTAAACAGGAAGCGCCATGCTGGCCCTCAGCTGAGCGAGAGGCAGCACCCTGACCCCCCCGGCCCGCAGGCCCCCACCATGGACGGCGCGGACGACCCACGGCATCTGGATTCCATAAAGTGGCCGCAGCCGGGAGGGGCGCTGGCGGGCTGACATCAGAGCCCGCCAGGCGCACGGCCCCGAAGCCACAGGCTAACTGGGAAGGCGGAGGACGGAGCCAAATACTGACACAAAGGCCCAGACAGCTCACAGGGAAAAACAAAGCACACAGACTCCAGTCAGGGCTACGGGGTGAATCCAACACAGGCTGAAAGGGGACCATGAGTGACCTCAGGGACCATCTCCAAGGCCCCCAGCCTTCCCCGTGGCTTGAGCTGCGGCCACGCCCAGGGATCCACGGGTGCCAAGCGGGGGGCAGGGTGGGCCTGAGCCCCGGTGCCCCCCTGGAGGAAGCAGCTGCGGGCAGAGCCCACCCACGCCGGGCACCAGCAGGGTGCCACCTAGCGACATGTGTACGGCACACGACCTGTTTTCCCTGCAAGTCCCGGAGAGACCACAGCTGAGCTGGACGAGAGAGGATTCGGTCAAGCAATCAATTCCACAGGTGAACAGACGCTAACATATGCCTTCCTGCCTGAGGACAGCATGCTGCCCAGCTACCAGGGCACAGTCTCTGAGCTACTTCCTTTACAGCACCTGTAAGCCGGCACAAGTCTGCATCTCTGCCTCCTGCCCTCTGGGTTGCACACTCTCGTATCCAACACAAGCAAACAGGAAAACACCCCCAGGTGCAGCTGCCTGCTCTCGCCCGCCCCGCCCACCCCGGCTGTCCCGAGCACCACACTCAGGACCTGTACGGGAAGGGGTCAGTCAGCTCGAGTCCCGGCCGGTGGGCTGGGCCAGGCGGCTCTGGACGGGCCCAGGTGACCCAGGGCCTCACCGCTGGCCGCCGTGCCCTGGGGCACCCCTGCTGCTGCGCCCCGGCCCCCGGCTCCAGTCCTGGCATGTAGTCCTCCCACACGCCACTGCCCTGAAACCACGGTTCCCACAGGTCCCCTTGCTGTTTCAAACCCTTCGTCTCTCTGTGGGGCGAGCTCCACCTGAGAACCGAGCGTCTTTAAAAGGAACGGAGCCCCCTCTCCCCCTCTGCTCCCCCAGACACGACTGGGGCACTGTTCCCTCACTGCAGCTCCCGCCACGCCACGCGTCTGGACAGGTGCCCAACGGCCCCTCCATGCACGGGCTCTGGAGCAGGTACCCTGAGAACACCACGCACGCAGCACATTGTTCCCACGCCCGGCCCCCAGTGCAGAACAGGACATGCCGCCGACTCGAGGACTAAAGGACAGGAGGGCGGCAGCCGCACCCGCACCCCGTCCTACCTTCGCAGCGACAATGCTAAGGCCCATTCCGTTCTGCTTTTTGAGGGTCACAGTGATGACTTCAGGTTCTTTACGCAGAGGCTGCGCCTAGGGGTGAAGAGAGAAGTTTACTGAGAGCTGAAACCAAAGAGGAAACAGAAGCAGTAAAAACCAACCCTTGATGGGGTAACCTGGCAAGGTAAATACCAGTATTCTTCCTTGACTCCAGAGCCGTCAAGAGAATCATCACAAATGCTAAATATTTACATGCTGTTTAAAGACCTTAATTTACAAAACAAAAAAAAAACCCTGGTATCACTACCATGTAAGAAAAACCTGGTCTTAAAGACATTACAATTTTACTTTATTATCTTTTAAAACAAAATTACTGGACATTTTTGGAAGAAATTTAAACTTACTCTATGCTATCCAAGGGGAAGACAGTTACAACAAAGATGCTCTCGCATCTCTGTATGTTGTGAAGAGTGAAGTCGCTCAGTCGTGCCCGATTCTTTGCAACCCCATGGATTGTAGCCTGCCTGGCTCCTCCGTCCACGGATTTTCCAGGCAAGAATACCGCAGTGAGTTGCCATTTCCTTCTCTGGGGATCTTCCCAAACCTGGGATCGAACCCGGGTTTCCCACACTGCAGGCAAACTCTTTACCGTCTGAGCCACCACAAACCTATCTTGTGAAAATTCAACAGCAAAAATACACTGCCTCAGCCGTCAGGCAGCGGGCCCAAAGCTCAGTGTGCCTCTGTGAAGCCTGTGGTGGGGGATCAACCGGAAGGGACGAAGTGCGTGTCCAGTAAGGCCAGCTCCCAACAGATCCACAGACAAATGAGACAAGGAAGTCACACACAGAGTCACAGGTTCTACGTACGTCCTTGCCTCACAGGAACAAGTTAACAAAGTTAGAGAAGAGTATCCCCAGGCCCACACACTGGGCGTTTAGTTAATTATACACGTAAGTATGAAGGCACGCTGCCAAAAAGTGGTGATTATACACGTAGCTTGTTTACTGGGAACCAAAGTCTGTATGAGAATATTTTAAGGGAAATAAATAAGATCAGGTGACAAACCTTCTACAAAGCATCAGGACCTAAAATCACCTGAGGGATCCATAAATAAACCAGAAAGATGGAAAAAAAAATCAGTGATTCCATCTAAGGTGTTTGTTTTTCTATAAAATCTGGAAACTAGAAATTGCTGCTATTAGCTAAACAACAGGTAACAAAGGGCATGCACGGCCCATTCACTGTGCCGACAGCCAAATGTGCTCTATCTGGTGTGACAGCAATCACCAGCTACGCCACGTTTTGGAGATGCGCAAAACAAAACTGCTCAGTTTTTCTACTGAGCAAAAACAACTGCTTTGGATTTAATAAACAAAACACACACCCACCGTTGCCTTAAGTTTAAGTATTGCCTCCTCACATGATCTGTCTTCTTAGAAATTAGGTGAGAACCAGGTGTGTGGTTCTGAGTGACCGATGGATAATTCAGGTCACCACAGGAAGCTTCTAAAGCTCCAGAAGACTCGTGGTCATTCTTCAGAGACGAGAGTCCGCAACCTTGGCCCAGGGGGCCGAACAGCCACGCCCCCCGCATGGAACACACTGGCCCCCGTCCACCGTTACCTGCCAGACGTGCAGCCACACCTGCTGGGCTCCTCCGAAGCCTCACATGGCTTAGGAGTCAGTTACACTTAAGGTGAATGAAAGGGAACAACGAGGTTCTAACAGGAAAAGACCTGACTCGTCTGTCCTCTGTGGACGGACGTGCAGTGCACGTAGGAAGACAACTCTGGTCTGGAGTCACTTTCTAAGACACGGTAAAGCTCCCTTTCTAATTTAAAACTCTCTGCAGGAAACAAGTAGGCTGGGTTTCCCCTAAAATCTATGAGCCAGCAAACATTAATAGGACTGGCCAGTCTTTCACTAAGATACAAAATATTAGTAAGTGATTTGGTACATAGCTAAGACAGGGTAGGGGCGTCCTTGGTGGCTCAGATGGTAAAGAATCTGCCTGCAAAGCAGGGGACGTGGGCTCAACCCCTGGGTTGGGAAGACGTCCTGGAGAAAGGAATGGCTACCCACTCCAGTATTCTTGCCTGGAGAGTTCCATGGACAGGAGCCCGGCGGGCTGGAGCCCATGGGGTCACAGAGAGTTGGACACGACTGAGCGACTAACACTTTCACTAAGGTAGAACTGACCAGAAAATAGAAAATCTTTTATCACAGAAAATTTTTTCTAATAAAGCCCATTAAGATTACCATAGTAATATATTTTAAAAATACGTGTGATGTTTAACTGTGGGTATCAACATACACTACTGTTCCGATCTGGCCTCTCTGTGTGGGCTCTGGGATCTGAACTCCTTGACCAGGACTGAACCTGTGCTCCGCGTTGGGAGCTACGAGTCTCAGCTACCGAGTGACCAAGGAAGTCCCCAAACAGGCATATTCTTAAAAGCAACATTTGTTTACAGATGAAACTGCATAGACACAGCCTGAAAATAATTAAAAAAGTATTTTCAAATCGAAAGGAATCAAGTTTCCTTTTCTGGTCCATCTACCACCTCACGATACTTGCCAGTTCTGTGCTCTCACGCAGAAGGTGACTCTCGTAATCTGCACCTTCAAAATATATCGTCCAGGTGCCTGGGGAGCGTGGGTGAGGAATTAACCTGCAAAACCCTGGGGAGAAAAACAGGCAGGTAGTGAGCATGAAAAGCCACCACGTCAGAGGCCTAAGCTTCAACAAGGGGGCAAGGTAAGGCACCAGCCGCAAGGTGTTTCCCTCATGACACTGCTGGCTGCTTCCACTCTATAACCTTCACCCTCTCTGAGAAGTGAGTTATCAGACACTTGACACCACGTGCCCATCTCAACACAGGACCTCCACACAAATATTTGTGTCAGCTTTACTCATGATTAAAATCTATTTGTTCTGGTCCAGTGTAATTTCAACACCAGCAGAAAAGCGAAACTGGTTTCCCCCTCTTTTTTATTTGAGAAAGCTTTCTTCTCACGTCTGTGAGAAATTACAGACTCGCACTGAAATGCTTCCGCGCACATCTGTCTCCTCCGCTGGACTAGGAGCTCCTCAGCCAGGCTCTCCTCACTCCTCTCCGTCATTTCCTTAGAGGTCACATTTACATTTTTTCCAAAAATGTGACAACGTTTTAAAGAACACCTTTAACATTTTCATCACGGACTACTGACATCTTTACAAAACTAAGCCTGTGTCATCCTTCATTTGTCAGATCTTACGGGGTCTTTCGGAAATTTTGTGACAAAATTGTATCACACACAAACACAGACACAATTCTTTCCTCTCAAGCACCAGCTGACAATTAGGAAGCGCACACTATTCCAGACGCCCCCCAGCCCCAGCGCCTCTTGTGCTCACCTGGCGGCACGATCGGGTCAGACATACAGACCAGAGCCAGGGGTGGTGCGGCCGCCCACTGCACAGGTGGAAGTTCGGGGGTGACGGGGGGCTCAGGGCTCGTCTGCTCCCGCTGCTGACCGCTCTGCTCCAGTGGCCCCGACACACAGGACTGATGGAGCCCCAGACGCACACGGACCCGGAGGGAAGACGGAGCCAGTGCCGGCGAGCGGAAGCCTCAACGCAGGCGAGCAGAGGCGCCTGGAGCGGCCGCGCCACGCCTGCTCTGACCCGACTGTGACGCCGCGTGAGCAGAGGTGCCCGGGGCGGCCGCGCCACGCCTGCTCTGACCCATGACGCCGCGTTGAGCAGAGGTGCCCCGGGCGGCCGCACCACGCCTGCTCTGACCCGACCACGACACAGGCGAGCAGAGGCGCCCCGGGCGGCCGTGCCACGCCTGACTCTGACCCCACATCACCACCGACCGCGTCTCTCCAAGCCCCGGGCCCCGATTTTCCCAGAAGCACACAGGGTGTGCACACGTGGGGTAGCGTGACACACGTCAACACACGACGAGCACAAGGCCCACGGGCACGCAGGGAGCGCAGACGCCAGGGTGGGCAGGCGACCCACCTCTCTGGCAGAGAGGGTCCAGGAACTCCTGCAGGCCATTGGGGACGTTCCTGACGACGTCACAGGAGTAGCCGTCCTCGGGCAGCAGGAAGGGCAGCTGCAGGTCGGGGTCCTCCTCCAGCCGCACCTCCCGCCCGTCGCTGCGCGCCAGCTCATCTGCCGTGTTCTCGGCCACGGCCACCACGTTCTCTATCAGGTCCTGCTCAGAAAACAGACACGGGCTCGGGAGGCGCTCGGCGAGCGGTGCAGCTGACCAGGGATCAGCAGACGCGCTTGGTCACCACACGCGGTGTGGCCACATACACGCGGGGCGCCTTACAGAGGGAAAGCCCGTTTGTCCACAATTCAAACCGGCCTGGAGAGCAACCAAACATCAGCACAGCACACACTCTTACTGTACGAGCTGAAGATGTCGTTAACTTGTAAATAAACATCTGTCAGTTTAAATAGAAATTGTTTGACCACAATAAGTTTTTTTCCTTTTCAAAAATAATTTTTTCCTTGCACATTTTTTAAACATCGAGTTGCTAATAACCTTATTTTTGTACTTAATGACAGGAAAAACTTCACACAATGTTAAATATTTAAAAAAATACATATTCCCAGGTTATGCAGAGGTTGTTGCCTTTTGATGGGTTTACAGGTGATTTCTGCTTAAGAACTTCCAGTTACTAGATAATGTACATACAGAACAGTTCACAGAGTGAACACCCCCTCCTCACCCCAGGTAGGGGACAGAACCACACCCCAGAGAAGCTGCCCTCCCTGCCCTGTCCTCTGTCCCCAAAGTCACGGTCACCAGGCTTCTCCCTGGGTCCTCATGTCCCTGAGCAAACATGGCCCAGAGTGTGGACCACGGCTCTACCCTCCTATGGGGCTGTGCGGCCACGTCAGGCCCCCTTTCGGGACTGTGACCCCCTCTATCTGGGGACAGTTGGTGGGTCCCAGGTTTTGGCGATATGGCCCCCACCTTCTGTCGGCATAAACTCAGCACTGGAGGGGAAGCCATCCATGTGATCGGGTCCCCTGCACACTCGACTCTCAGGACACCTGCATCCAGCTGCTGTTAACGCGGGGCTGTGCCTGGGCCGTGTTTCATGAAGAGCCGGCTGCATCGCGCACTCTTCTCTGTGATCTCTGCCCTCTGCTCCTCTGGCGAGATCTCTGGACAGCAGACTCTGCTCTGCGTGAGGATCTGACTTCCCCAGGCAGGCGCCTCGGTGCAGCTCTGGGAGGCAGTCCCTGGGGGAGGCCCTCCCCTGCTCCTGGCAGCCGACGTGAGGGGCCCTGGGATCTTGGGTCACAGCGCTGAGCACTGAACTCAGGGTCAGGGCAACTTCCTCACTCCCTGCCCCGGCTTTCCAAGAACCTCGTTCCCTGAATTAAATCCTCATCTACTAAAACGCTTATGTGGTTTCTACTTCTTGCAAGGAACCCTAACTCCTACAGACATCAACAGCACAAGTGACCTCGTAAGACAATTAAGTAAACACTCTCATTCTTTTTTCCTTTTCCCTGCACAGACGTGATGCATGGGGACTGGCGCCCCCACTTACCGCAGGGACAAAAGGCTCGTCGGGTGCACAGTGGTAATTCTGCAGTAAGGCTTGGAGCTGCAGCGAATTTAACTTGAAGCAGGTGCTGTTTATATTTGGAATGTCATCAGGGGCGTACTTATCCATCGTAAGCAGAGTGGTCGCCTGTGAGCAAGCGACAGGAAATACCATGATTTAAAAGTATTTCATAAACATTCCCCTTTATGTAATATTTGTGAAACTGAAGTAACTTGCTAATTTGACTTTAAAATGCAGGGTGTTTTTAAGAAAACACACTTCCATTCACATTACCTATATGCGTCAAGTTGAACTCAAAGCACCATCTACTTAAAGGGGTTAGATAACCTCTTGTGTGTGCGCTCCATAGATTCAGTCGTATCTGACTCTTTCTGACTCAATGGACTATAGCCCATCAGGCTCCTCTGTCCATGGAATTCCCCAGGCAAGAATACTGGAGTGGGTTGCCATTTCCTTCTCCTGGGGATCCTCTTTTATTAAAATTGTATATATAATGAGACTCAGTAATTTATGCAGAAAGCATTTAAAAAGCCTTAGAAACTTTAAACATTTATATAACCATTTGGATTACCAATTACTAAGGTCTGAATAAAATAACATTGCAACGAGCTTTCTAATAATTAGCTGATTCAATCAAAGTAAAAGAGCAGAAATCTCTACACGGTTCTCTTTAAAGGATTGAGAAAAACATACAAAATTATACACTAAAAATAACAAAACAGGTCGCAGGGGATGAGGCTACAGACACTTGTTTCCTTAACCGCACAGCACCAAGGTCTAGTTTCCGAGCACCAGGAAAGCCCCAGAACGGGTGAAGCTGCAGAGACCAGGCTCTTGTGTGTCCCATGTCCCTTCTGCTGCTCCTGCCCTCTTCCTGGTGATGTGATGAGTTTCTGAGTGGGGTGGTCACAGTCCTGTCTCTTTATCTGTGTTTCTACTATAGGTTTTTGCTTTGGGGTTACCTTCCTTGTAGTCTTAACTTTCTGGGTTACACTGGAGTGCAGCTGATTAACAGCGGTGTGTTAACTTCCTGTGTTACACTGGAGTGTAGCTGATTGATAGCGGTGTGTTAACTTTCTCTATTACACTGGAGCACAGCTGATTAACAGCAGTGTGTTAACTTCCTGTTACACTGGAGTGTAGCTGATTAACAGCAGTGTGTTAACTTCCTGTGCTACACTGGAGTGCAGCTGACTGACAGCGGTGTGTTAACTTCCTGTGTTACACTGGAGTGTAGCTGATTAACAGCGGTGTGTTAACTTTCTCTATTACACTAGAGCACAGCTGATTAACAGCGGTGTGTTAACTTCCTGTGTTACATTGGAGTGTAGCTGATTAACAGCGGTGTGTTAACTTTCTCTATGGAGTGCAGCTGATTGACAGCAGTGTGTTAGTTCAGGTGGACAGCAAAGTGATTTGGTTATACATACACATGAATCTATTCTTTTTCAAATTCTTTCCCCATTTAGGCTATTACAGAATACCGAGCAGTATTCCCTGTGCCATACAGGAGGTCCTTGTTGGTTATCCACTTTATTCTTCATATTATTAAAACGCCAGCTATCATCCATTCTTAAATAAAGAGTTTATCTTTCAGTGTATATAGCTTTATGAAACACACCTCACTGTTCTAGGTAGTTATTCTGCTGATCACTACCTGCTACAGGCTGTACTGTGTCCTCTGAAATTCACACTGTGAAACCCCAACCGTGTAAACCTCAGACTGTGACCTCATCTGGAGAAAGGATCTTAAGAGAAGGAATGAAGTTAACCGAGGCCAGTAGGTCTGGGGTCCCTATGAAAGGCAGAATCTGGGGCTGAGATGGGACGCTGGAGAGCAGCAGCGGCAGCGGAAGGCTCGGGAGCCAGGGGCATGCTCTCCATCCGGGAACCAGTGTGCCCCGACCTCAGCCTCAGACTTCTGGCCTCCGGGACAATGCGCTTCTTTTGTTTAAGCTACCAAATTGCTGTAACTTGTGAGAGCGGCCCAGGCAGACAAGTCCACCACTGTCTCATACTAGGTGCACGTGAAGACCCCGGGGAGGTGCTGAGATGCCCCGGGGGGAGTCAGAGAGGTTGGGGGCCACGGGGCCGCAAGGCCAGCCCACCCACCTGCACAATCCGGCTCAGGTGGCAGTCGGCCGCCAGCTCCAGGCCCTGCTTCTCGGCCCAGGCCTCCACGTGCCCGAGCTGCTGGCGGAGGATGGCGCCCCAGTAGTGGGAGCAGAGCCCCGATTCGGGGTCTGTCACTAGCCGGTTGAACAGCCACATGTTGATGAAGTGGAAGAGCTGGGAGAAGAGCTGGATGGTCAGCGCAGCGTTGACCCGGCAGCGACGCAGCAGGGACATGGCGCCCGTGAGCGTGTGCAGCACGTCGTCTGTGAGGGGAGCGGGCTCTCGGTCAGCGCTCGCCCCCGTCGGCTGACACCTGCCCGTCCAGCCACACGCAGGTGTTCACCACACCTACCGAGAGGCCCGGCAGGGCCTCCAAGAGGAGAGCTGTTCCCATACAGAACGCAAGGGGGCTCGCCACCCCAGCAGGACGTCTCGCGGACTCTGATCACACCCCCACCCTCAGACCGCGGACACGGCAACGACCACCCCTCGGACCGCGAATATTAAAATGAAGGTAAACGCAGAGGTGGGAAGGAGGGGCTGAAGCAGAAAGAGAAAGGCCTAACCTATTTTCGGCCTCTGCAGACTGTCCTCTTCGGGGTCGTCCAGAAAGGCGGGCATGTAATTATTCAGCTCTGACTGAAGACAGTGAACCAGGTACCTGAAAAACATTGACAGTTTTAATAACCTCAGCATGACGCCCTGCTACTATCACACAGATGAAACAATCTGTACTGTTTAGAAATATTTTCCATGTACAACACTTATGTAATAGTTTTCCTCTCAGGATTCTTGAAACCTATCTAATTGAACTCAATTTATTAAACCAACACATTTTGCATGTAGCTATTTATGCTTCAGTTGTGCTCCCATACTAGTAAGGTAATGCTCAAAATCCTTGCAGCTAGGCTTCAGTAGTACGTGAACTGAGAACTTCCAGGTGTACAAGATGGGTTTAGAAAAAGGCACAAGAACCAGAGATCAAATTGACAACATCCATTCAATCATAGAGAAAGGAAAGGAAGCCCAGAAAAACATCTACTTCTGCTTTATTGACTATGAGAGAATCTTTGACTGTGTGAAACACAATGAACTGTGGGAAATTCTTAAAAAAGATGGGAATACCAGACTACCTTACCTGTATGTGGGTCAAGAAGCAACAGTTAGAACTGGACATGAAAAAACAGACTGTTTCCAAATTGGGAAAGGAGTACATCGAGGCTGTATACTGTCACCCTGCTTATTTAACTTTAATGTAGAGCTCAGTTCAGTTCAGTCACTCAGTCGTGTCCAACTCTTTGCGACCCCATGAATCGCAGCACACCAGGCCTCCCTGTACATCACCAACTCCCGGAGTCTACCCAAACCCATCTCCATCGAGTCGGTGATGCCATCCAGCCATCTCATCCTCTGCCATCCCCTTCTCCTCCTGCCCTCAATCTTTCCCAGCATCAGGGCCTTTTCCAATGAGTCAGCTCTTCACATCAGGTGGCAAAAGTATTGGAGTTCCAGCTTCAGCATCAGTCCTTCCAATGAACACCCAGGACTGATCTCCTTTAGGATGGACTGGTTGGATCTCCTTGCAGTCCAAGGGACTCTCAAGAGTCTTCTCCAACACCACAGTTCAAAAGCATCAATTCTTCGGAGCTCAGCTTTCTTTATAGTCCAGCTCTCACATTCATACATGACCACTGGAAAAACCATAGCCTTGACTAGATGGACCTTTGCTGGCAGAGTAATGTCTCTGCTTTTTAATATGCTGTCTAGGTTGGTCACAACTTTCCTTCCAAGGAGTAAGCGTCTTTTAATGTCATGGCTGCAAGCACCATCTGCAGTGATTTTGGAGCCCAAAAAAATCAAGTCAGCCACTGTTTCCACTGTTTCCCCATCTATTTCCCATGAAGTGATGGGACCAGATGCCATGATCTTAGTTTTCTGAATGTTGAGCTTTAAGCCAACTTTTTCACTCTCCTCTTTCATCAAGAGGCTTTTCAGTTCTTCACTTTCTGCCATAAGGGTGGTGTCATCTGCATATCTGAGGTTATTGATATTTCTCCTGGCAATCTTGATTCCAGCTTGTGCTTCTTCCAGCCCAGTGTTTCTCGTGATGTACTCTGCATAGAAGTTAAATAAGCAGGGTGACAATATACAGCCTTGACGTACTCCTTTTCCTATTTGGAACCAGTCTGTTGTTCCATGTCCAGTTCTCACTGTTGCTTCCTGACCTGCATACAGGTTTCTCAAGAGGCAGGTCAGGTGGACTGGTATGCCCATCTCTTTCAGAATTTTCCACAGTTTATTCTGATCCACATAGCCAAAGGGTTTGGCATAGTCAATAAAGCAGAAATAGATGTTTTTCTGGAACTGTCTTGCTTTTTCAATGATCCAGCAGATGTTGGCAATTTGATCTCTGGTTCCTCTGCCTTTTCTAAAACCAGCTTGAACATCTGGAAGTTTACGGTTCACGTATTGCTGAAACCTGGCTTGGAGAATTTTAAGCATTACTTCACTAGCGTGTGAGATGAGTGCAATTGTGCGGTAGTTTGAGCATTCTTTGGCATTGCCTTTCTTTGGGATTGGAATGAAAACTGACCTTTTCCAATTCTGTGGCCACTGCTGAGTTTTCTAGATTTGCTGGCATATTGAATGCAGCACTTTAACAGCGTCATCTTTCAGGATTTGAAATAGCTCAACTGGAATTCCATCACCTCCACTAGCTTTTTTCATAGTGATGCTAAGGCCCATGTGACTTCACATTCCAGGATGTCTGGCTCTAGGTGAGTGATCACACCATCGTGGTTATCTGGGTCGTGAAGATCTTTTTTGTATAGTTCTTCTGTGTATTCTTGCCACCTCTTCTTAATATCTTCTGCTTCTGTTAGGTCCATACCATTTCTGTCCTTTATTGAGCCCATCTTTGCATGAAATGTTCCCTTGGTATCTCTAATTTTCTTGACGAGATCTCTAGTCTTTCCCAATCTGTTTTCTTCTATTTCTTTGTATTGATCACCGAGGAAGGCTTTCTTCTCTCTCCTTGCTATTCTTTGGAACTCTGCATTCAGATGGGAATATCTTTCCTTTTCTCCTTTGCTTTTCGCTTCCCTTCTTTTCACAGCTATTTGCAAGGCCTCCTCAGACAGCATTTTGCTTTTTTGCATTTCTTTTTCTTGGGGATGGTCTTGATTCCTGTCTCCTGTACAATGTCACGAACCTCCATCCATAGTTCATCAGGCATTCTGTCTATCAGATCTAGTCCCTTAAATCTATTTCTCACTTCTACTGTATAATCATAAGGGATTTGATTTAGGTCATATCTGAATGGTCTAGTGGTTTTCCCTACTTTCTTCAATTTCAGTCTGAATTTGGCAATAAGGAGTTCATGATCTGAGCCACAGTCAGCTCCCGGTCTTGTTTTTGCTGACTGTATAGAGCTTCTCCATCTTTGGCTGCAAAGAATATAATCAATCTGATCTCGGTGTTGACCATCTGGTGATGTCCATGTGCAGAGTCTTCTCTTGTGTTGTTGGAAGAGGGTGTCTGCTATGACCAGTGTGTTCTCTTGGCAAAACTCTATTAGCTTTTGCCCTGCTTCATTCTGTACTCCAAGGCCAAATTTGCCTGTTACTCCAGGTGTTTCTTGACTTCCTACTTTTGCATTCCAGTCCCCTATAATGAAAGGGACATCTTTTGGGGGTGTTAGTTCTAGAAGGTCTTGTAGGTCTTCATAGAACTGTTCAACTTCAGCTTCTTCAGCGTTACTGGTCAGGGCATAGACTTGGATTACTGTGATATTGAATGGTTTGCCTTGGAAACGAATAGAGATCTTTCTGTCGTTTTTGAGATTGCATCCAAGTACTGCATTTTGGACTCTTCTGTTGACCATGATGGCTACTCCATTTCTTCTAAGGGATTCCTGCCCACAGTAGTAGATATAATGGTCATCTGAGTTAAATTCACCCATTCTAGTCCATCTTAGTTCGCTGATTCCTAGAATGTCGATGTTCACTCTTGCCATCTCCTATTTGACCACTTCCAATTTGCCTTGATTCATGGACCTAACATTCCAGGTTCCTATGCAATATTGCTCTTTACAGCATCGGACCTTGCTTCTATCACCAGTCACATTCACAACTGAGTGTTGTTTTTGCTTTGGCTCCATCCCTCATTCTTTCTGGAGTTATTTCTCCACTGATCTCCAGTAGCATATCGGGCACCTACCGACCTGGGGAGTTCATCTTTCAGTGTCCTCTCTTTTTGCCTTTTTATACTGTTCATGGGGTTCTCAAGGCAAGAATACTGAATGAAGTATTCTTGTACTATTGAAGTATTCTTGTACTATTCCGTACTATGCAGAGTATATCATGAGAAATGCTGGACTGGATGAAGCACAAGCTCGAATCAAGATTTCCAGGAGGAATATCAATAACCTCAGATACGCAGATGACACCACCCTTATGGCAGAAAGTGAAGAGGAACGAAAGAGCCTCTTGATGAGAGTGAAAAAGCTGGCTTGAAGATCAGCCTTAAAAAACTAAGATATCTCAAGAGGGAGGGGACACATGTACACCTAGGGCTAATTCACGCTGATGGATGGCAGAAATCAAATCATATGATAAAGCAATTATCCTTCAATTAAAAATAAAGTAGGAAAAAAAAAAAAAGGCAAAAAACAATAGGATCATGGCATCCAGTCTCGGGCTTCAAAATCACGGTGAAAGGTTACTGCAGCCATGAAATTAAACGACACTTCCCCTTGGAAGCAAAGCTATGACAAACGTAGACAGCATATTAAAAAGCAGAGACATTACTTTGTTGACAAAGGTCCGTGTAGGCAAAGCTAAGGTTTACCAGTTGTCCTGTACGGATGTGAGAGTTGGATCTAAAGAAGGCTGAGCACTGAAGAATTGATGCTTCTGAACTGTGGTGTTGGAGAAGACTCTTGAGAGTCCCTTGGACTGCAAGCAGATCCAAGCAGTCCATGCTAAAAGAGATCAGTCCTGAATATTCATTGGAAGGACTGATGCTGAAGCTGAAACTCCAATACTTTGGCCACCTGATGCAAAGAGCCAGTTCACTGGAAAAGACCCTGATGGGGGGAAAGATTGAGGGTAGGAGGAGAAGGGGATGACAGAGGATGAGATGGCATCACAGACTCAATGGACATGAGGAGTCTGAGTAAGCTCCAGGAGATGGTGAAGGGCAGGGAATCCTGGTGTGCTGCAGTCTATGGGGTGGCAAAGCGTTGGACACGACTTAGCGACTGAACAACATTTACACTTCTTGATATCCATCTTCAGGTAGGGTGAGTGAAAATCTTTACCACGAGTTCTGAGCATTTAAGGAGAAAGCATGACCGAGGTCTTTACAGGACACGTGTTCTCACTTGAAGGCCATCTGCACCAAGTGCGCCAGGACGTCCTGCGCGTCCAGGGTGATCCGGCTGAGGTCTCGGTCCTGCTTGATGAAGTTGAGCAGCTCGGACGCGTTGGCCATCCAGAAAGCAAGGGCCCCCGCGATGTTCTTCTGTTTCTGCAGACAGAAGGCAGCTCCGTAAACAGCCACAGGACAAACAAAAAGCACAAACGTAAGGAATGCTCCTGAAAAGCTGCCGAAGATAGACCAGTACCTCCCCATTCTCGCCAGGGTACTGAGCACAGATACCAGATACTGGCAGAGGAATTTGGGTGCAGATGCAGCAATGGGCAGTAAGCCCCACTGCAACTCCTCAGGATTCAGGTACAGACACATGGCTCTAGTGAGCAACAATTTACGGCATCAGTGGGGAAAGGAGCCGTCAATACTACAACACTGAATTGGAGACTGCACGTTATCTGGTAATCTGCGATGCATACACACGTGTATCCATGGCTACCCACCGCCACCCTGATACTCGACGTCACTGGCGCGGACACCAAGCAACTCGGTATCAAGTACTGATCTATCGCGTCATCTCCCGACCATATGAGCAGGCCAGGCAACCTCAGATGAGATCCAAAGAATAGGAACCAAGGATAAACAACAAAGAGGAGAAACAGAACTTTTGTCATTTCATATCCACACTGAAGTGCATTAAGCAAAAGTTATGAAATGCTGATAAAGGTTGCACAGTCAAAAAAGGATTTTAGTACTGCATGTTCCAGCTGCTGAATGAGTGTTATGAGCCTCAGTCCAGTTGTTTTGTACTTTGACATGGAAGCAGCATGAGAAACTCAGCTAAGCCAACACAGCTAGGACCGGCTCCCAGCAGTATGTCCTACCTGATCAACCTGGTCTACTTCCTGGAGAAAAACAGACGAGGGGGAACCAAGCAGAACGAGAGAAAGAAACTCGTAAACAGTCATGATCGTTAAAAAAATCAAACACTAACACGAAGGCACGACATGAGGGCACGACATTGAGTTTTGTGTCCCACGTTACACATTCCTGTGGCTCCGAGGAGCTCGGGAAATCTAGGCATAAAGGGTGGGCTTCCTACTCTCAACGCTGGCACAAAAACTAAGGGAATTCCTAGACTCTGTCTGTACAGAAGATGTTGCAGTGAACAAATGAATACACTGACTTTCTTTGAAAGATTTCAAAGAATGGGCTTCCGAGTGTCTCTGAGCGACACTGTGTGTTTGAGACGACCTAAAGGTACATGACTTCAGAGTCTATTCCCCTGGACCAGCTAATTAGGATGAAGACGCAGGAAGGACCAACAGACACGGTAAGAGCTGAGAACTCTAAAATGCATCAAAAACTTGTGTTATTTCTATACTAGAAAGGAGCAAATTGCTTTTTGCAAGTAGGTTTCTCATAAATTAAAGATTTTTAATTATTCCAAAATTTCTCCCTAAAAAGTCAAGATTCTTTCAATCACACGCTGAACCTAAATCTTAAGTCTGAAAGCCCTGTCTTAATAATGTGATTTCACTGCCAGTTCCAATAAGAAAAGCCCATCAGAAGTGTCTGCTGATGGGAGTTTCATAATCTGAAATCCAAGCATGAGGGAGACAGATGGCAGCTCTGAACGGCAGCTGAAAAGGAAATCCATGTTTGTGTATAAAACAACAGGAGTAACACATTAGTGCGCAAACAGGAGCAGCTTCCTTTTCATCTACTTCCTCCCTCAGGGGAAGACTCTTAAACTCCTTAGTCACAGGCTAACCACTCACACAGGAGAAGTCTTTTTTTGAAAATGTTAAAAAAGCCTTCTATGACAGTTCTGAGGGGATGAAAAGATTAGCTTGCCTCCAACTATCCTGACAGGAGAAAAGCAACCAAATCATCTAATCATATTGCTTAAGATCACGTACCTAGAATCTCACAGCTGAATAATGCTGACAAGTGGTTTAGGAAAACTTTTTTTGGAAGTCTGTAAACTTACTTTTAAGGACTTTAAAGATTAAATCTCCAAGTTACCTCTAAGTATAAAAAACTGTTATGCCAATTTTATCAACTGTAGGCAAACAGTAATAAAGGAAACAAATCATTCTATCAAGAGAATATGCTAATTTCCTGAAATTTAAAAACTGGTTTATGAAAGAAGTTGAGCCTGATTTTCATCGTGAGTGAGAAATGTCATCACGTCCATGGTACCTACACCCATGATGGGAAACCCAGAGGCCGACTACCAGGAGCCACGTGGGATCATTGTCAAAGAGAGAGTCCTTTTTTACAGCAACTGAAAGATTTTGAGCAGGTGGTCGTTGGGGACCCATGGGGCGGGTGATGCAGAGAACTGCTGGGTGAGCAAGGGGTCCATCGGGAGGACGGGGACCTGGTGGAGCCAACCACAGGCAGCTGCGGGCCCTGAATGCGACCCAGCTGCTCACTTTATAATGGTTCATTTCACAATATGTAAATTCCTTTTTAAGTCTCAGCACCCTCTCACGACTAGTGTAATTTTAGGGTCTTTTTCATGAGCGTTATGTGACCACGCACAAGCTTTCTCCTCCCTTAACTTTTGTAGGAAAGAAAACAGAAGGGTTACATTTCTCCTCGACTTTAAAGCCGCACAACGCGGAATCCTGCTTACGTAACTTACGCTTTAAAGCCGCACAATGCGGAACCCTGCTTACGTAACTTATGCTTTAAAGCCGCACAACCCGGAACCCTGCTTACGTAACTTATGCTTTAAAGCCGTGCAACGCGGAACCCTGCTTACGTAACTTATGCTTTAAAGCCGCACAACGCGGAACCCTGCTTACGTAACTTATGCTTTAAAAAAAATTATTCAGATAAAGTCAAGCATGTAAGCAAATCTGAAACGTTAAAAAAAAAAAACTGACTTAGTTGATTTAAGAGTGACCGCCACGGTCATGGGCTGGTGCGGCCCTGCAAGTTGGTGCTTACCTGGATCACCCCTTCCATCATGCTCACCATCTTGTTGACGATGGCCATGACTTTGTGCGTGCGTTCCGCGGGGCTGACATCAGGTCTGTACTGGCTGGACAATACATACCGACATGCCATGTATAACACGTATGTAGGTGACAACTTAAAATGGACTGTAGAGCTATTAGTGTAGTTTATAATGGCGGATAAAAATGAATCTTCAGCTGTGAAAAGATTTCAAAAAAGAAAAAAAAAGCCATGAAAACTCAGATGAAGAAAAATGGAACAAGAAATA
This sequence comes from Giraffa tippelskirchi, assembly GCF_054371585.1. NCBI lineage: Eukaryota > Metazoa > Chordata > Mammalia > Artiodactyla > Giraffidae > Giraffa > Giraffa tippelskirchi. The sequence goes on along the minus strand of NC_137283.1, from coordinate 164,813,888 downwards.
ATTCACTACTAGTGGAATCTGAAATTACTCACAACTTTCCCTGAATTCAATGCTTGCAGGCAGAATCAGGTCAGGCCCGGGAGCATCCTGAGTTCTGAAAGAGCAAAGTGTCCATCTCTTAAAACCAGGTTACATTAGCTAACAGCACCCCAACAAACAGTGCGGATTCTGCAACTATTTTTTAAAAGTTGATGCTGTAAACAGAGTCTTGGCTCATTTTCACGTGGAGCCTATTCCAATATGCGGGTGAGGAAGCTGGGGGTCACTGCAGCCCAGCAGCTCACGGGTCAGCTCCTGAGTACCTGCTTCTGGCAGGAGGGCACACCCGACTACGAGTCTATCATTGATGAGACACCCTGCACTGTAACGACGGGGCTGCCGGGCACCTGCTACCACGATGGCTCGAGTAACAGTGAAAGACACCATTGGGAGAGAGAGAACGTCTACACCTCTCTGGGCTCGAAACGGAGCTCTCACACACAAGAGGGAAAAACGTCCTAACAGCCGGACACCGCCTGCCTCTCCCGGTCACGTCACACGGGTGGTCCCGGCTGGTCCGGCCCGCGGCCACGCTGTGTCAGCATCCGTCCAGGCGCACAGCGACGGCAGGTCAGGGGGACTGAGGCAGCTGACCACAGGGCTATGGGCCCGGCCTGGAGAACCACGGCAGCTCCTGCAACAGTCTCGTCCTGCCACACTCTCCCTCTCCACGCACCAAAGCCGAGGAAGGAGGAGATACAACAGGAATCCATTCAAGCTACTATAAGCGTCAGAAGTAAAAACAAAAACCTTCTTTTCACCAAACTACGTGCTTCCGAATTTATTACCCAGTCTACGATTTATTAATTTGGATTTAATTCCACACTTTAGGTATAAAAATGCTCTTAGAAACACAATATAATTCAAAAGCTCAATTGTTTCTAATATGTCTTTCTTACACCGCCATATTTGTAAACATCCAGAACTGTTCACCAAGCACTGATTTTTCAATTTAATACCCACAACATGAACCTGGGTAAAGTTTACCAATTTAATGCCTTATCACTTCAACAAATCTAATAAAAACAAGGAACTTAAATTCTCATTGAAAATTTTAAAAAATGTGTCAGTGATACTTTAAAAGTTATCCCCATCATTCAAAAAAATTTCTTCCTTGACTAAAATTAGTATTTAATCATTCACTGATTAAGCCTCTCAGATTTTATGACTAAACCAGTAAAGAGAACTGCAGATGCAAAAAAGAGATTGAAAATGGGAAGAACCACATTTCCATTACTGTCTTCATATCAACAAAATAACATAGATTTATATAGTTCAAGTAAAACTTTAATAAGTTTTGACAAAACAAATGACCTTGCAAAAAATTTAATTAAAATATATGTTCACAGAAAAAATAATTTGTGACATACAATTAATCATCACATGGCTATTCTGACGCCGTATTATCATACTATGTTTACTTATTAACCGTGTATACTTATTAATTTTTCATATACCGAAGACATTATGCCAATCAATCTTCCCCTGCCCCATCTCGGTTATTTGCTTCTTCAAATACCTGTGGGCTAAGAACCACGATCCATACATCTCTATCACCTTATAAGCAGACAGAGGTGCTCCGCATAGTACTAACTCACCATCCTGAACATCCTACTCTAGAACACACTACCAAAAACACGCATGCACACAGCAAGGAGATGACCCGTTATTACAGCTAAAAAAAAGCAATATAATTCATACTGTAATTATAAAAAAATTCACAAAAAATACTGAATAATAACCAAAAGCACACAATAAAAACGAAGTAAAAACATGAGGTTCCCATGAGTCTAGAGATTTAATTACTGGGATGAATGCTCCTTAAATCTCAGGAGGCACAGTGCCCTCTGCTGCAAGACTTCAGAACTGCACTGGCCACTTGTCACTCAACTGGTCCCTGAGCAGCCCTAGCTAACGCCCTGGTTACAGGATCTGTACTGGGATGGTCCGAAGGGCTCCGTCAACAACCTGAGGTCCACTGCTGATGGTGATGGTGAGAGAGTCACACGATGCTCCCTGCTTCCATCTCAGCACCGAACCGAACCATCTGCCCTCCCACACCGAAACATGCTATGAGTCACAGGGAGACAGAACTCTGACTTATTAAGGTGACATATACTTAAAAAAATCTTAAGAAAAGGAAGTAACAAAAGCTCCAAGCTCTCTTGTTCAAAGGATCTAGGCAAGAACAACACCAGCAGAAGAAACAACATCCCGTTTGTCAGTCACTGGAGCAGGAGACAAGGCAGGTGGGCACTCTGTGACTCCTGAACACACAGCTTCAACATCATTTTAAGCCTGAGCACTTCTTCTAGAAATGGGTACAATGACTGCTGCTGCTGCTAAGTCGCTTCAGTCGTGTCCAACTCTGTGCGACCCCACAGACAGCAGCCCACCAGGCTCCCCCGTCCCTGGGATTCTCCAGGCAAGAACACTGGAGTGGGTTGCCATTTCCTTCTCCAATGCGTGAAAGTGAAAGCGAAGTCGCTCAGTCATGTCTGACTCTTTGCGACCCCATGGACTGTAGCCTACCAGGTTCCTCCATCCATGGGATTTTCCAAGGAAGAGTACTGGGAGTGGCTTGCTATTTCCTTCTCGAGGGTAAAATGACTAGGCTCATCTAAATATAAAACTTACCAAATTATTAAAATCCTCTAAAAAGTCCCTTTCTCCTATTTTTACAGAGTAGCTAGCACATTTAACTGGAGAAGGCAGGCTACCATCTCTGGGGTCGCACAGAGTCAGATACGACTGAAGCGACTTAGCAGCAGCACATTTAACATAGAAACATTTTAATTCAGACTGCCTATTTCACCTAGACACAGCCAAAGTATAATACGATTGTTGATGAAGCATTTTCTTTTTTAATTAGGTGACATGAAAAGGAAATAACCGTAAGGTCTGCCAATATCCCAGAGGCGTTCAGCTGGACCTCGAGAGTGGACACCTGACCCAGCCCCTCCGTCACGCCCCCCTCCCGGGCAGCCAGGGCCCAGCCCCACCTGCTGTCCTGACGGCGGTAGTCCAGCTGCTGCTCCACGCGCACCATCGGCTTCACCATCCCTCTCTCGGCAGTGCTGGAGGCGGACGGCGTCCTGTCGCTGTCCAGCCTGGCGGCGCTCTGAGCCGGGGAGACACAGGCGCTTAAACAGAGCACGCGGCCCACCACGTGTGACAGCTGGTGTCACAGGGGATGCGGGTGGGGCCGGGGGGCCAGCACAGACCGGGAGGGGCCACAGCTGCGCACCCGAGCGCACAGAGCCCCCGTCCTGGGCAGAGAGCAAGACCGCGGCTCTGACACAGCTGCTGGGGTGCGGGCAGGGAGGGCCCCTGTGGCATCTGGACCCCAAGTGGGTCTCGGGTCAGGACACAGCGAAGAAAGCACATGCACAGTGTGAAGAGGCTGATCTCTGTTTTACTTGTGAGTTTTAAGAAAGGATCTGCAAGCTCACTCATGACAGCGCAAAACCCAACGAAGACCTCAGTGCAGAAACCGGCTCACTTCCTGCCCTTAATCGACACAAGGAAAAGACAGCCACGTGGCAACCCACATGGGCACAGACGCCCTTCCGAGCAGTGCCCGGTGCCTGCGGCCTGCGGCCGGTGGGGATGGCGGCCGCGGCTCAGAGAGCCATCAGAACAGACCTTTACATTTAGGCGCAGAGTCGTGCAGCAAAAATCTCTGCACTTCTTCTCACTGCACCCCTCCCTGCAGAAACTGAGCACAGACACTGAGGCCGCCAAGCAGAGATTTACACTGTGTGGGATGCATCTCCCCACTCCTTGTATCGAAGCAGAGATTTACACTGTGTGGGATGCATCTCCCCACTCCTTGTATCGAAGCAGAGATTTACACTGTGTGGAATGCATCTCCCCACTCCTTGTATCACCCCCAAATGAGGCAAGTGGAGAGACCCAGCTACCCCGTGTCCCAGCCACCAACCACCCCACCCCAGGAACCAGCAGCAAGGCAGCAACCACAGAGAAGGAAACACCTGCCGTCTCAGGCCCGGGTCGGGGGGGCCTGCTCCCCAGCGGTGGGCCGCTACCCAGAGCAAGGACGGTGCAGGCGAGGAGGGTCACGGGCAAGCGTGGTGCCCGCGGAGAGGAGGGGATGGCTGGGAGCTGGGACCAAGCTGATGTCACAAGAGCAGCAGCCATGACCTCTGGGGTGACGTGAGCGAGGAATCTGGTCCCAGAGGACAAGCCTGGGACACACTGCTTGGAGAGAAAGCGCACGCTCCCGGCCTCTGCAGCCGCCAGCACGCAGGCCCCGCAAAGCCCGCACCACGCTTCCCTATGGGTACCGTCAGCGGTTCACCACTGCCACCTGCCACGCTAACACAGTCCTGTCGGTGACGGACAAGCACCCACCTTGCTCGCTGGTAATGCCGCTCCACTGTGAACATCTCCTCCTAAATCAAAAGTTGTCTCCTGAACAATTCTGCTGACATAAAAAAGAAAGCCACAGAATTAATAGCTCTCAAATGATCAGAGGCAGTCTCGTCTTAATAGTACAAACTGTTAAAATCCCAGTGTTCAAAGATCTTCAAGAAATCACTTTACTGTCAGAATATGAATCTAATGAACTAAAAAAAAAAACTAGACTAACTTTATTGTCTGTTTTTTCCAACATATACTGAATGCTCTCAAGATCAGATTTTTTAAAACTAGTGACACAAAATTGAAAAGAAGCATAAAGAAAAAAAGGAGCTGTTCTGCTGTGCGAGTTTCTTAATTTTCCAGTTTAATATGGACCCGTTTGCACTGCATTCTGGGTATGTGAACAATTACGAAGTGACTCTATCATGACTTTGGTGGCAGAGCTCACGATGGCACGGTGCTCAGGGAGGCGGGCAAGATGAGCATGCAGGTCCATCGACACAGCACCAGACTGATCACCCCACATGGGTCATCAGCACCAACCGTGTTGCCCTAGGGGTACCCCACCACCAAGGCTTTGAAGACAGAGACCCCAGGTCTGCAGCTAAGAACACACACACATCATGCATCCTCTGAGCAAGCAGACTAAGAACAGCAAATGAAGCCCAGGTATAAACAAATGAAACGGGGGCTGAAAAGACAACAGAAAAGACCGTAAGAGACGGTCCTTTCAAAAGATAAACAAAGCAAACCCTCAGCTAGACTGACCGAGAAAAAAAAGAGGACTCAAGTCAACTGGAAATGAGAGAAAAGATACTGCAGTCAATACCACAGAGACACATCAGAACACAGCACTATGAACACCAACTGGAGAACCTGGAAGAAATGGATTAATTTCTAGAAACAAAATCTTGTAAGACTAAAGCATGAAGAAATAGAAATTCTGAACATATTGATAACTGGAAAGGAGAGGGAATCAGTAATCAAAGGCCTCCTGACAAACTAAAGTCCAGAACCAGATGGCTTCACTGGTGAGTTCTGCCCAACATTTAAAGAAGAGTTAACACAGACGCTCAAAACTCTTCCAAGACATAGAAGAGGGTGGGGGGACACTTTCAAACTCATTTTATGAGCCATCATCACCCTGATGCCAAAAGCAAGACAGGGACAGCACAAGAAAAGAAATTTTCAAGCCAACATCCCCACTGAGCACAGACACAAACATTTCAACAAAACACCAGCAAACCCAATTTAACAAGACATTAACAGGCTCATTATAACGGCGACTGATTCCAGCAACGCCAGACAGTTCAACACTCACAAATCAATCCACGTGGTACACCACGTTCACAAAAAGGAAGGGTAAAAATCACATGATCGTCTCAACACACACAGAACAAGATTCGACAAAACTCAACATCCATGTGTGGGACTCCCCTGGTGGCTCAGTGGTGAAGAGGCTGCCTTCCAATGAATGTGGCGTGGGTTCAATTCCTGGTCAGGGAAGTAAGATTGATCCCACATGCTACGGGGCAACGAAGCCCGTGTGCCACAACTAGAGAAGCACCTGGGCACTGCAACTAAGGAAAGCCGTGTGCTACAGCGAAGACCCACAGAGCCAAAGAAATAAAGGTGTCTCTACACACTAGTAACAACATCAGAGGGATCAGGAAAACAATTCCAATTTACAATGGCATCAAAAAGAATAAAACACCTGAATTCAACCAAGGAAGTAAAATACAAACACACTGAAAACTTTAGGACATTCATCATGGAAATGGAAGAAGACACAGATAAATGAAGATACTAGATATTCTGTGTTCATGGACTGGAAGAATTAATATAGCTAAAATGTCCATTCTACCCAATGTAAGACCAGAAACTATAAAACTGAGAGGAAAACATAGGCCAGGACACTCTGACCCACCTCCTAGAGGAATGGAAATAAAAACAAAAATAAACAAGCGGGACCTAATTAAACTTAAAAGCTTTTGCACAGCAAAGGAAATTATAAACAAAGTGAAAAGATAACCCTCAGAATGGGAGAAAATAATAGCAAATGAAACAGCTGACCAAGGATTAATCTCCAAAATATACAAGCAGCTCATGCAGCTGTATACCAGGGAAAAAAAAAACCCCAATCAAAAGTGGATGGACAAACATTTCTCCAAAGAAGACATACAGATGGCTATTAAACACATGAAAAGATGCTCAACCTCACTCATTATTAGAGAAATGCAAGTCAAAACTACAAAGAGGGATCATCTCACACCAGTCAGAATGTCCATCATCAAAAAATCTACAAACAATAAATGCTGGAGAGGGGGTGGAGGAAAGAGAACCCTTTCGGACTGTTGGTGGGAAGGTAAACTAATACAGCAACTAAGGAGAACAGTGAAGAGAGTCCTTACAAAGAAAAACAAACCAGGAATAAAACTACCGCATGACCCAACAATCCCACTACCGAGCACATACCCCGAGATCAAAATTGAAAAAGACACACGTACCCCAACGTTCATCGCAGCACTATTTACAACAGCTGGGACGTGGAAACAACCTAGCTGTCCACGGACAGATGAACAAAGCAGCTGTGGCACAGAGACACAGCGGGGTATCACTCAGCCATAAAAGGGGTGCACTCTGAGTCAGTTTAATGAGGTAGACGAAGGTAGAGCCTGTTATACAGAGTGAAGCGGTAAGCCAGAAAAACATTCTATTAAAATATATATATATAGAATCTAGAAAGACAGTGCTGATGAACCTATGTGCAGGGCAGCAATGGAGACGCGGACACAGAGGACAGAGCTGTGGACACAGGAAGGGAAGGAGAGGGTGGGACAGGTTGAGAGTAGCAGAGAAACGTGCCCTTCACCAAAGGGAAAACGGACAGCCAGTGGGCATTTGCTATTCGACACACGGAGCTCTGTGACCTGCAGGGCTGCAGGGCTGGAGGGCGGTGCCCGAGGGCGCAGACATGCACACCTGTGGCTGATTCACGCTGATGTGTGGCAGAAACCAGCACAACATTGTGAAGCAATTATCTTTCAATTAAAAATAAACTTTAAAAAATCACGTTAAAAGTAATAACAAAAAACCCAAGGTCATAGATACAAACGTACTGGTGGTAACCAGAGGCAGAGGGTTTGTAGGTGGGGGGGGGGGGGCGGGTGACGCACAGCACAGTGACCAGAGCTCAGTGGTCATTAAGAGAGCAGCCCTGAGTGTTCTCACCACAAGAAAAGAACTCCTGTAACTCTGACGGCGAGGGACAGCACCTCCGCTTACTGTGACCAGAGTCTGTAGGACGGTGCTGTATGTATGGAAGTCACTGAGAGCAATCTTGAGTGTTCTCATCACAAGAAATAAACTCCTGTAACTCTGACGGTGATGGACAGCATCTACATTTACTGTGATCATTTCATGTATGTGCAAATACTGAATCACTATGTCCCACACCTGAACTAGCACGTGAATTATATCTCATTTTAAAAGTATCCATAGATGTGTGTAAAAAAGAATACATGAGTTGCTTACCTAGAACTTTATGTAATGGTTTAACATTAGAACAATACTAATTTTTATAAAAGTGAGAAGTCTGTTCTATTTATGGATGTACATGTAAGTACTGGTATAATCAACTACTAAGCAGTTTCCACTAGTTTTGCAGGAAAAAGATTCCAGAGATGGAGTTTCACAGGGGCACCACCCCGCCACAATCCCAGCTCATCGGGAGACGTGACTAGACACCGCAGTCCCTCAAAACAGGACCCTCTGCGGCAAAACAGCAGCAGGAGGCCAAGTTCTCAGACAGACACACATCCCAGCAAGGCTGAAAGACTGACTGTAACAGGGGGACAGAGACAGCTCACAGAACTGTGTTTCTGACAGTGATGCTACAACGGACACCGTCGGAAGACAGACGGCACAAAGCCTAGGAGTAAACCCAGCTGCAGACGAGGGGCGCGGCGAGGAGAGAGGGGAGGCAGGGGCTGGATCCCCGGTGCCAGGAGCCGGCAGGAGACAACGTGGGAGACTGAAGGCCCAGGCACGGCCGAAGCACGTGCCCCAGGAGGCTCCAAGGCGGGCGGGGACCAGGGCAGACCTGCGCTGCCTGCAGCCTGAGCCTGCAACACCAGGGGGCAGGCTACGCACCTGCGGCCCGAGCCCCACACCCGCCAGCCTGAACACCGGCAGTAAAGCCTCTAACACCAGTTACTATCAGAGACGGCATCCTCCTCCCAGCCCTCGGACAGTAAGCCTTGCCTTTCCGGCCACAGGCCCGTGTCGCAGGTCCTCAGAGGGGCACTAGGTGGAGCCACAACGCTTTAAATTCCTTTAAAAAGACCGTGTTTTACCACTAGTGACAGAAAAGGTACATATGCCTCAAGAAAACCCCTAGATGTCTAGGTTCAGAACACTGTAACTGAAAGTATGGCTTTAAAGTATCTGCTAAAAGACAAAACTTAGAAAGAATTTAAAAAACCAGCCACAACTTCCAATTTCAAGACAAGGTTAAGACCCTTCTTTCTTCTTCTCTGAAACCAACCTAAACCCAACCTGAACCACAGATGGTGAACTCTGAATTTTTAGAAATTAAAAGACAACAAAACACACAGTCCATGGCTAATTTGCATCTGTTCCAGCATGATCACGCCCTCCAGAATTCTCAAAGGCACATGTGCTCTTACCCAGACTTATGTCTGGGGCCCTTCACGGTCAGGCCCCCGTCCACAGATCTCTTGGGGAGCGTGTGGTCCTGGCTGGGGTCCACGAACTTAAACACGTGGGACGCCCCGAACTGCACCTTCATCCCGCTCTGCAGCATTGTGGTCTCCGAGATGCGCTGCCCGTCCACGTAGGTCTCAGCGTCCATGCTTCTCGGCGTGACCGTGACCACCCCGTCCATGTTCGTGAGGTCACAGTGATGGGGCTGAATGCCTGAACCAAACAACTAGGAAAGAAGGAAAATCCAATAAACTTCCGTCAAGCACAGAGCATTTAAAACTGAATTTTAAGACTCTGAGTCCCTCTTTCATGATAAATATAACCTAATAAACTCTGGATTTTTGGTGGTTTCAGGGAACTTCTCTCAATAGTAAAAAAGTAATTAAATATTGTCAGAATAACTATTTTATTTTTAGCTTCCAGGAGCCTGATGCAAGGTGTTCTGTAACTGCATTAAAAAGCATAGTCATCCCGAGTGCTTCTAAGATGATAATGGACCCATGCGGACGGACCGCTGGAGTGCTCTGCTGTGGGAAGGATGGAGAAAGAGAAGGACCCGAGTCCGCCGAGAAGGACCCGGCGCACAGCTGAGAAATGAGGGCACAGAGAGCGTGGCCTGCCGAGCTCGGCCCCAGAAGGCGGGCCGAACGTCCTCACTCACAGGCACGCGGGGCCTGGCCCAGTCCAGCCCGAGCGCCGCGCTGAGTGGTCGTGATACCTGCCTCCTCCCAGCGCCTCCCACTGCGTGTGGGCCTGGGGGCGCGCCTGCGCGTATTGTCTCCTGAATCACCCTGTAACAGCAGCTCTGTGTTCCGGGGAAAAGCCAGCGGGCCAGAGCACTGGGCCGGCTGGAGACGGACGCTCACACCGCAGCCCAGAGCCCGCGCTGTCCGCGCCGAGACCGTCAGAGCCCGCGCACCGTCCACGCCTGATCTTCAAGGCGCTCTCTACGGCCCCGCCCCAGGACCGCCCACTGTCCGCGCACCTGGATGGAGCTGTCCTCGAACTTCTCGGTCCCCACCTCGGTGACGCTGAGCTGAAGGCGGTAGAGCTTTGGCTTGTCTCTGGAGTCAGAACCGTCTGCGGGAGGAGAACAGGCTTCACTGCGAGTTGAGGGCTCTCGCCACGTGATTTGAAACAAGCAAGCAAACAACAGGTGATCTTTGAAAAGACACAACCGCTCTCAGTTCTCAGGGTTTCTTTTCAAAGAACCCCCCAGGTTTACATCATGCAATTTAACTAACCGGATACACAAAATGCAAATGAAGACATGAAGGTATCAGTTTCTGCTTATTACATTACAAGGTACTAACACCAACCTTCTTACTAAGCTTTCTTATCACATAAAAAACGTTTCCCACCCACACGGTCCTGGACCCATCTGGTGCTGAATGAAGACCAGGGAGGAGACGCGCCTCCAGACTGGGCCGTCTCCCCGCGAGCCCAGCACACAGCTCTCCCGGACCTGGGGGCAGACCCGGGGAGGCGGCCCCACGCCACCCCGCGGCCGCTATCGCGCTGCGTCCCAGTAGGAACTGTGGTGAGGCGCCCACCTCCACGGAGCGCAACTGGGGAGACGCACAAATGGAGACTGCAGCTTTCTGTGTCATTTCAAACTTCCCAGAACCACGGAGACATTCCCCTGGCTGTGCAGGAACTTCTCTGACCTGGCGGGGTGGCCTAGGGGGCAGGCGACCACACGTGCTGAGACCCCTGCTCAGTGAGGCCCGGACGCTCACCCCCACATCCTGGCTAGCGCAGATGGTCACTCTGACCCCAGCCCCGGCGCACAGGCGGGGACGAGCCTCAGCCCCGACACGGCCACGCCAGGACGCGGTCCCGGGCCAGACAGCAGCCTCGCAAGAGCCCACGCTACGCGGATTCCCGCTGCACCAGAGGCTCACTGACTTCAGACCCACTCACCGAGGGGTCAGGGACATGCACTCCGGAGCGCACACAGGATGGTCCCAACGCTCACCGACCCCGACACCGGGAACGCGGGCACACAAGCCGGCAGGGGGTTGGTAACTTATGAGCGCACAAAAGAGCAGACCGGTGACAGGTTTCCTGTCTGCAAGCTACTGCGGCGATCCCTGAGATCGGGTGAAGAGGAGGCTGAGCCCGGCTCCGCGGACTCCGCCTCGAACAGACCCCACGTGGGGCATCCCCGTCGCAGGCGGGCGCAGCGGAAGCTTCCTCTGAGCCATTTTGTTTCACCGCCAAGTGCTGACCCAGAACGGGGCATCCGTCGTGTGGGGTCTTCCTGGACGGGCCGGTTCCGTCAGACCTACCGGGGGCGTATTACTCTGCTGGCTTTCAACACCTCGGGCAGCCCTGGGATCAGTCCTGGCTGAGAGGCACCGTCGGCCCTGCCGCCCCCCGCGGCAGCTTCCTCACCCCCACCCCCGAGCTCCCAAGCAGATGGGCGTCTAAAACAATCTCTTTACAGCTGGCACTCAGCACAGTGCGTGGTCCACAGCGTGCATCCCGTAAAGACAGGACCGGTTAACAGTGAGTAACTACTAACTAAAAATGAAGAGAACAGAATAATGCGGTATGGCCACACTGAATTACACTACTGAATCATAAAGAAAGCAAAAGAAGCAAATTAGTTATCAAGAACAACTGTCTCAATTACAATGTTTAAAAAAAAAACCGAAGAATGTGAAAATTGTGTTTAGCAGTGAAAGAAAAATGCACAGCTGCTTTCTTCTTAAATTCTGAATGCTTCTGAAGGGCATCTTGTGAGCTAATAACCTGATAACACAAACTTTTTATATCGACATTTACAGCCACGAATTTAGAAACATAAAAAAAGGGAGTGCTACCAACTTCCTCAGCCTCCCCTTTCCCACCATTTCCCCGCAGCAGAAACCTGCCGACGGACGAGCAGGAGCCCCCTTTCCAGTCCCCCCTTTCTCACTGCTCCCCAGGAATAATGCAAGAGAGACACCTTTACAGGGTGTATCTGGAGTAACCGAAACGCAGGCCACAGATGCCGGAGACAGAATGGAGCCCGGGGGCCGTGGGGAGAAACAGAAATGCAGGCAAGGAAGGTGCAAGGAGCCAACTTCTCCTTGTGGGTCCGCGTCCCCCTCCTTGGCAAAAGCAGTCATCTCAGGGCCCAGACACACACTACAACTGCTGCTTTTCTGTAAACAGGGATTCTGTAAACAATGCTTCTGCCTGGAGGGCAGGAGCACCCTTCTCCCTTCAAGCTACAGCAGCTCTGGCGAGGCCCGAAGCGGGAGGTTAAGTCCTCCTGAGGAACCCGACCACATACACTAGTGCTTCTCCCAGAGGTTTTCAAAGTTTTTTAAACTTTGCACTTTTGCCTTAAAAATATGTGTTGTTGTTCAGTTGCATTCGACTCTGCGACCCCATGGACTGCAGCACGCCAGGCTTCCCTGTCCTTCACCATCTCCTGGAGTTTGCTCAAACTCATGTCCATCGAGTCAAATAGGTATGTAACACAATCATATGGTTCAAAACTCAAAAGGCACGACAAGTCCAGGTGAAACATCCCCGCCTCCACCCAGAAGCAAACCTGCAGCGGAGAGAACAACCCGATACCCAGCTTCCTCCTTCTCCAGTGCTCACACCCGTCAGACCCAGTCAGGGCTACAGAACGCAATGCACAAAACCCAGTCAGGCGTCCAACACCTGACTAACCGGTGTCTCCCCTGACATTCACCCTGAATTTCGTTTGCCAACTCTGTCACCACGCCTCCACAGCCATGCACTCCTCCTGCACGCTGGTCTGCTGCAGCTTTCTTCAATATTCCCAGCTGTGCGAGCAAACACCAGAGACCACGCTGAACAAAGCCTACGAGCACGTCCATGGGCACCTGCCTTCTCACTCGACAGCACGTCCACACAGCCAGCTCTGCCTCTGCCCCCGACCGCCTCCTCTGGGCAGCCGGCTGGGAGAAGCGGCTGGGGTCCTCCCGGCCACCCCGCATGCGGATGGAGGGAGTGGGACTCGCACACGTAGGGAGGGCTGACCGTGACCACGGCCCAGGCGCCGTGCACGCACAGTGAGGAAGCGAGTGACGTTCACGTGCCCAGAGAGCTCACACTTCAACAAACCATCAAAAAAGAAATGTGAATCTTACTGAAATAGGACTATCGAGAATATTTTCACTAACTCTATTGGAAAAAAAAAAAATCCAAAAAACTAAGTCTCCTCAAATAGAACTGGCATAAAAACTAAGAACACTTTAGTAAAGTTAATGATTGTATCATATGTATTTTTGGTACATGCCAGGTAAAAAAAAGAATGTATTTTTCTCTCTATTGTTCCATTATTTTACAGTATGAAATTAAAAAACACAGGAAAACATTAGAGTCCTTTTCAGGAATAAAATAACAACTGAGACATGTCTAAGACTCTATTTATGTATTATATCAAAATAGGTGATAAATACTGGGTTCGATCCCTGGGTCGGGAAGATCCCCTGGAGGAGGGCAGGGCATCCCACTGCAGTGTTCCTGCCTGGAGGCTCCCACGGACGGAGGGGCCTGGGGGCTCCAGCCCAGGGGGTCCCATGGAGTCGGACACGACTGAGCGACTAGACGCAGCACACAGCACGGGTGATAAATACCATTTGTTTCTACTTTTCTTTAAAAAATGACCAAATCCCCCAAACTACAAGTTTGGCTAGTATCTGATGAAAACCTGTATGATCGGTTTGGACAAAGTTCAACAAACCAGTATAAGATGCTAAAAGGTGAATAAGCTTTATATATGAGAACGTATTTGACTGTTACATTCGACATGCAAAAAATGACATTTAAAAGATAAAAACAGACCAAAGAAATAATTCCACGTACTATTTAAGATAGACTCTACTGCACAAAATTTGAGAAACAAACCCTAAGAAAGCACAGCTCTGCTGACAAGAAATGAGTTTCAACTGGGAGAACAAGGAGAGCCCTAAGGACACCGCTGAGAGCCCCACCAGGGCGCCCAGGTGTGAGTGGCACCTGCTGGCCGGCGGGCTCCTCTGCAGCCTCCTGGGGCATCACACACGTGGCCTCGGGCAGCACCCCCGCCCCACGGACTGTGCCCCACCTCCCAGCCCAGGCCCTCTCTCTCTGGGCCTGGGTCTCAGGGGGTCTGTTCCCCGCCCCAGTCTCCTCCTCCCCCGCCTCGCCCCGTCTGCTTGATTGTTTGGGGGGAGAGAGGAGCCGAAGGTCAAGAAAACAGCTCTCTCCTTCCTCACTCCAAACTCTCACTTAAAACATCCTGAACAAAGGAACTGGAAATTTCTGAAAACAAGTTTCTCTTAAATGAATTCTGGATATGGAACAATTACTAGATACGTATAAAATGAAAGGACATTAAACTCTTAGGAAAAGTTATTTATATTAATTGAAAAATGAACATATCACGCATGTGGTCAGTTCACATTATTCTGCCCGTGAGGCGGTTAGTGCTCTAGTTAAGAAAGTAGTAGGAAGCATAGCGTTACCTTCAGAAGTGTGATAGCCGTAGCAGGCAAAGTGGTTCCTTCTCCCTGGGGTCGGAGACATGCACGGCACCCAGGTGAAGGCCGCAGCAGGACAGAGGCCATGCAGAAGGCGTGGGGGAGAGACAGGAGAGGGTGAGCTGCAGGGGCGACTGTCCGTGGGAAAAGCACATCACCTGAGCCCGGGGCGCGGACACGACAGCCGTGCTCCACGCGGCCGAGTGTGAGAGACCGAGGCCCACTGTTAGGGAGACACTGAGACAACAGGTGAGTGCCCGAGGCGGGCAGCACTTAGCCCAGCACAGGGAGACCCCCGCCCTGCCCGCAGCAGCCGATCGCTTCCGCCCAGAGAATAACATGGCTTGTTACCCCTGTCCCTCCGAAAGACAGTGGAAGCGTCCACCCACATCTCAGAAGCCTGGACAACACCTGCGGGCCTCAGCTCCCCCCGCACCCCAGCCAAGGACACGTGCTGGCTGACCACGCGGTGACACGGCCCTCACTCCCAAGCCGACAGCACACACCGTGCTCAGTGCGCGGCGGCGACACCGGCAGGTCAAGGAGCTCTGGAGAACGGCCTTGGGGGAAGAAGCCCGTGGCAGGCACTGGGCCCGCCTCCACGACCCCCGAGTGCGGCCTCCATGACCCCCGAGTGCGGCCTCCATGAGCAGAGAGGCTCCCCCGCAGCCTCCGCACCTGGCAGGGCGGCAGACCCCCGGGCGCATGACGCCCGCCCGCTCAGACTGAGACAGCGATCACACGAGGGCAGCGTGACCTCTGGCCCCTCCGCACCCACTGCCCAGGGGTTGGCAGCAGCTCCGTGACCCTGACTGGAGGTGGCAGCGGCTGGGGCACTAACAAGGGCGTGATGCATGCTGCCAGCGTCTGGTGGCAAGCAGGACACAACTGACATCTGTGCAGGACCTCCATCCATCCCTCTACACCTACAAAAGTTCTCCGCATTTTATGACCTGGGAGACAGTAAGTATGAGATAAGCAGTCAAAACAGCACCTTCCCGAGGGAATGCAAGTCCCAAGGTCGGGGGTTTAATCTGACTTGCTGCTGCTCCACCTCCAAGGCCCAGAACTGCATCTGCCACCTAAGAAGCACTCGTCATCCTGTCTCTACTACCACCCAGGTCAGCTTGCTGTTCTTCATTTCAAAACTATTCTATGTCAGCCGCTGTGTATCAAATATCTCTGGGCTAATACTATTTTCAAAAATTTTGGTTTGGTTTGGGAAATTAATCATTAATTTCCAGCACATACTGCAAAAATTTAAAGGACAGACCCAATGCCCAAAGACCCTGAAGACTAAGTTCCAAACCCAACGGCCGTCTCCCAGCCACCGTGCACTGCTGCACACATCTCAGCACCAACCCTCACACCCGATGCCAGACACGCCAGGTTTCCAAGCCAAAGCGTCCATGAACTTGTCAGACGGAGAACTCAGAGCAACACTCACATTTCCCCACAAACAGCTGATCAATTTAAAAACCTTCAGACACAGACACCACTGCCTGCAGCACAGGGCCATAGACTATAAACTACACTGTCAGTCAGAACAGCTGCCATTCTCCCTGTGTCAACACCACACAACCCAGCGGACACCCTGGACCACAGGGACCACGGCCGATCGTTAGTGAGTCAGAATTCTGTAAGCAAAAATAAATACTCAGGAGTCAAAGAGGAAAACATACTTCCTGCCCATGGATCCACAGGCTATCTACATACCAGTTTGCCTTTAGCTAACTTTTTCTAGGATTACTTACTAAGCTTCATTCAAAAGAAGCTCTGGGTGGGAGGGTCAACTCGGTTCTTGATAGCATTTTACGGTACAGGTCACACGGCACCATTTTAACCAAATAAACAGAAATGACGCAGTTCAGCTGAATGATACATGTGTCACACATGTATTAAGTATGTAAGCAGGTTAAGTACATTATATAACAATGTGTGTGTATAAGACATTTTAAGAAAGTCAATGTATTTCTCTACCTGATGGCTAACTTGTAACAACAGCTTTAGCTTAAGAGAGCTCAACAAACACACCGTTTAGAAGGCTGACCCGAATATAAACTTAGTCTATTATCATTTTAAAACTAAGCACATACCCTTCCTCTTACACATGGATTTCTTAGATACACAGGTAAGTTTACAGATAGTCTTTAGGACGTTCATACACTGAGCAACAGTGTGACATACACACACACACACCTGCCTCTAGAAAATCTGTCCTGAGAAGAGAGTGTCTCAGTTTCCTGATTTTTAGTAGCTTAAGTATTTTACAAGGTTGTTTTGGGAAAAAAAAATTTTTAAAGGGAGTACAGATCATTTAAATGTCTCAAAAACTCTCTATATTCACTATTTAAGATTTTGTTTTTCAATATCCATTTTTGTGCATGTGATGTTTATTCTTATGCATGAATATACATATCCTATGATCTTAACGGTTTTTGTTTTTTAATAAATACTGTCTAATGATAGCTACTTAAAAAAATAAATAAACGGTCTAAAAAAAAAAAAGGATGTCAACCAAAAGACAGGCTATTCAAGTAACATTCACCAAAAAGCGCAGCACGCCCACCATGGCCCTGCTCACCCGGGCTCAGCTCCACGAGGTAGGGCAGCTTCTCGGGGGGTAGAGCAGAGCCGTAGGCCGACCCGTCGGCTCTCTCCTTCCCCTGCAGGGGCTTCCCGTCCGCGTGCTTCTTACTCTTCTTTGGGATGTGGTCTGGTGGCCTCCTCTTCAACTGAAAGACTAAAATCCCTAGAACAGAAACACTGTAAATTATCAACTAACTCAAGTGAATGTTGATGGACAGCTGATTGACCATCAACTGCCTAAGGTTCATCAAGAAAATGCAATTGAACATCTATCTCCCAAGGTGGCTCTAGTGGTAACGAATCCACCTGCCAATACGGAAGATGCAGGAGACCTGGCTTGACCCCTGGGCTGGGAAGATCCCCTGGAGGAGGAAACAGCAGCCCACTCCAGTGTTCTTGCCTGGAGAATCCCATGGACAGAGGAGCCTGGCAGGCTACGGTCCATAGGGTCGCAAAGAGTCGGACATGACTGAAGCGACTTAGCACTGTACGGCACTGCCCAAGGCATAATTAAGAAAAGCTCACGCAATTTAACTTTGTGTTCTTGAAAACTCTTGCCATTCTATTGGCAAATGACCCTATGATCAATACGTCCATACACACATGTAGTAACATAGGCGCACATTAATACATATACACATATATTCTTAATTCAATTGAATTAACTCACAAGAGCAATTTGACTTTAATAAAGTTTAAGTTCATAGTGTCAAGGAAAAGTACTAAGCAAGTGTACGTTTAAAAGTACCAATCTACATTAAAATATGTCAGGATTAACCGGCAGTAAGTTTTCACGTCTTCATCAACACGAAGGCCCTCCACTGAGCAACAGTCAGCTTAAGCAGCACATCTGAAAGCAAGAAAACTGTTCTCTCATCAAAAACACACCTTTATGCCCTCACCGCTCTGAAATAATCAGGAGAAATAGTCTGAGTGGTGGAAAGCCTAGATTCCTTATACAAACTGATTAGACAGTATTTAGGGTTGAAGGTTGAAGGTTATCGTCCCTATTACGACAAGCCTGCCCAAAAGTCCCCAGTCCGTGTGGTCAGCAGGGAAGGAACCAGGTGCCCACAGGTGAGAGCCTCTCACGGCCTGACAAGGTGCTCTGGTCCGGCTTCTGTAGGACCCAGTGGCCCTGCCGCTGCCTGACGGCCTGTGCCAGGGCTCCTGCCGCACTCACCTGGCACAGAGCGGCCCTCAGGAAGAGGGGACCAGCGAGGAGCCCCTCCCGGAAGGAGGAGGAAGCCAGCCCAGCACACAGTCCTCAAGAGACACTGCCATGCACACCTCCTGCCTCTTCCGGCAGGTTAGACCCTAACCTATCACGTATCCCAGAGCTAATTCCTTAACAAATAAAATCTCTCTTTACCTCTGTCACTCGGCCATTCCCTGAAGATCTGTAAAGGACACTCGTCATCGTCAAGGATAACTTCTTTAGCACCTTTTTCATCAGAATGCTGGGCTCCAGGAGGAAGCATGACCTAAGAGGGAATAACAATTAACTGTGACTACACCCAAAAAGTGAATCAGTGGGTATTTAAAAGAATTTTTTGTTTTTGAGGAAATAAAAAAAAAAGTCACTGTAAAACTGAATTGTTCAAACACTAAAAACAATCCTGAAAAATATGGACAAAAGTGAAGGAAAAGTTTCCAATAAAAACCTCAGCCAGCTGACCAGACTGCTTTTACTGGCCTGCTCCTCTGTCCTGCCCCGAACGCTAGTCGGGTCTGCTCCCTGACACGCTCTGTCGGCAAGACTGCCTGCGATGCTCAACCTGTGAGGAGGTTCTTATAGACAGGTGACTGCATCACCGCAGACCCACTGGTCCACAGTCTACCTTCCACTATCACACTGGTGTGAATAAGGCAGTTTCATCTAACACATCCTCTGCAGGAGAACCATCACGTAGCAGCAGAAGAAGAAACCGGCTTTCCTCTTCTTGCACAAAATTCATTTTATGATTAAATTATAATCAGATAGTTTAGATGCAGTACACAGCCATTCATTCAACAAGTGCTTTAAGATACTGCACGCACGATACTCCCACCTCTGTAGCACTGTATTACTTTTTATTCTGTTTTAATGGCAAACAATTTTCTTAATCATTGGAGAAAACCCCCCATAACAGAGAGGAAAGAGCCAGTGACCAGGGCTCAGTCTCCGATGCCCTGCTGAGTTCCAGCCCATCTCTCAACAGCAACCAACACACGACTACAGAAGACAAAGCCAGTCACTCGCACCTCGAGATTATTTTCAACCTCGAGTTAATTCGGTAACGTTATAACAGATGTCATGCCCAATTACATCACATGCGCACATACCAAGTGGCTTGGATGTCTACAGAACCGTAAAACTTCTCTCTACACTGCTACAAATTACCCTAAAAAGACAAGTTTATTATTACTATGACACACCCTTACGCTAAAGTAACTGATATCTCCTCATAGTGTCTGGTACTAAACGTAGCATCCTGGGCTCGGAACGTGCGCTGCTCCAGGGTCTGACTCACACTTGTCTCTTTGGTCTCACACTCTGCCACGCAGCCTCAGAGAACAAGTCCCTCGGAACTTCTCTGGATTCTGCGCCGGGCCACGAGACCCCACGCTGCACTGTGCCTGCAAGGCCCCTCCCAGCTTCGGGGTCCAGCAAGCGCCCCCCTCACCCCTCGGCTCGGGGACAGCTCTTCCAGGGAGCCTTCCCCGACCTCTGCGCTCGGCGCAGACCGCTTGCCTGTATTTTTTTCTCGGCCGTCTCCCTTTACCAGGAACTCTTTTGAAGGCAGGTCTTATCTCTGACCTAACACAGTATCTAACACAGTTAGCATGGTATCTAACAAAGAAAAGGAACTTACCTATGCACTCAATAACTCACTGAAGAGACAGAATAGATGAGTGGATGAATATGAAAGAGCTTCATATCACATGATCAATGAGATGACAAGAAAGCAAGGATTTCTATTTCAAGGCCAAAAACGATCACCAACCCCTAACTCATTTTGCCTAAACTAGCAGGGAAAAAAAGAAAAAAATAATCAAAAACATAGTATTTAGAACAAAAACCCCAAACTACATGACAGTCAAAAGAAATCATCAAATGATTTCAAAGGGACTGTCAGAAAATGCCCAAAGAAAGTATTTTATAACTTCATGATCCTGACTAAGGTGCTCTTTCATGTTCTGATTTTCATCAATAAAATCAGGCAGAAACGAAGGAAAGGAAGAAACACACTATGAAGTCCACATCACACAGCCTCTCAAATGCAGCTTCATGGAACTGAGAATCACTGAACAGACTTAAACACACTAAAGATGCTCCCCTGGCAGACACCTGGGCATCCGTCCCAAGAGTCAGGCGGTGGTGGCCGAGCTCCAGCGCTCGGGGTCACAGCCTAACAGGCCCAGGTGGAAAAGGGTCAGGGCTCTGCTCAGCAGGGCAGACTCTACTCACACCACTGCTTTACTGCTTTTATCCTCAGACACTTTCCACAGCAGTTATTAACCGGAAGCATGAGGGAAATGGACCAAAAAGACTCAAATCCTTCAGGTCTGGGAGACACACTAGTGTTATTTCTTTGATAACTTCTATCTCTCCACTTCCTATTGCTTTTTGTACCTGATCCTCTGTTAGGAGATCCTAAATTTCCCTATCTCCTGTCTTTCTGTCCTCTGGCAGATATCCTTCACATCACCTTTCACCCCTGCTGCTAACATTTCACCCCGGCCCTTCTCTGCAGGCTCCTCCCACAGCACTCTGGTCCATCCCCCCAAGCACCAGCCCAGCCCTTCTGTCTCAAGTCTCAGCTTTTGAACAGTTCCATCTGCTTTGTCTCTTTCCTCTCAGGTTCTCTCATCTGCTTGGGTTGGTCTGTCTTTCACTTGAAAGGCATTTTCCAGCATCTGTTGAGTCTGGGTCGTCCTCTCACACTGACGGCGAGTCCAGGGAGGGCAGGTGGTTCTGGTGAGTGAGGGTGGCCGCTCGTGAACCAGGACGTCCAAACGTCAGCGCACATACAGACCGCTCCTCCCTGAGAGCCGGCGCCATCCGGAAGGGATCGCTCCTCTTCTGGCTGTCGGTACCCGGGACACAGCCTCCCTCCATCCTCCTGCTTGTGGTGAAGGCCTTGCTACACCAAGACCCCTAATCCCGCAGTGTGACCATGGCCTTCAGGAGGGGAGGTGACAGGGCAGTCAGAACAGCGGAGGCAGGCTGGTGGAGGCTACTCCCGGAAACAACTCTCAGGACAACCTGTCTTCAGACAGTTTTCAATGCTGCCTGGGGAAGTGCTGGAGCCCCGCACTCCTGGGTCCTCTGGGCTGGGACGCAGGCCCCTCTGCAGGTGGCTTCCGGCCCAGCAAGTGAGACACTCCTCCTTCAGGTCTTGCGTTCGTGTCTACGGCCACACCACCCTGAATGCGCCGGGCCTCAGAAGCTAAGCAGGGCCTGGTCAGCACGCGGGCGGGAGGCCTGCGCGTGGCTCTTGCAATCTCTTCTCTTGCTCCCTTTGTTCTTGGGCATTTACACCGGGCTTTTCATTCCTTTACTGTCATCTCAATGGGATAAAAACGTCTGTCTTATCTGTTTTCAGCTGAAAATTGGGCTTTATTCATAAAATTATAGATCTAGCAAATGGTTTTTCCAACAGAATATAAATTCTCAGCTTTACAACAACCAAAAAAAAGCCATAAAACTCAAGCAAGGCCCCTTATTTAACTCCCTCTGTAGCAACACTGCCAGTACCGCTGAGCGCTCAGAGCAGACGGCACTCGGCTCACAGCTTGAAAGACTGAGCACTGCCAGGGTTCTGAGTCGTCTGCACAGTCAGTGCAAACCCACCCACAATTCCAGCAGGTTTCAGGTAAAGACTGATAAGCTGATTCTAAAACTTATGTGTAAATGCAAATAAGTCAGAATTACCAAAGCAATTTATTAAGGCAAAAGGAAAAAGTGCAATAGGGACTTTATATGGTTTTAAAAGACTTACCATAATCTACAGTAATCAATACAGCTTGATATTGGCAAAAATAGACAAGATATGTAAATGAAACATCAGATTCCAGAATTATAACCAAATATATATATGGCCAACTGATTTTCCACAAAGGTGCCAAAGCACAGAGGGAAAAAAGAAAGTCTTGTAACAAATGGCACTGGGTCACCTGGGTGTCTGCACAGAAGCGACTCTAACCTCATACCATACACAGACATTACCTTGAAACAGAACATACAGCCCCAATGTAAGACCTAAAGCTATGACACTCCTAAAATAAAATACAGGTAAAAGTGTTCACAACCTTGGAGGAAGCAAATTCTCATATAGAATAAAAAAGTATAGAATGCTAAAACAGAATTAGCAAGCTAGACTTTAACGGTTTTAATCATTGAAAGATACTTTAAAAATGAAATGGCAAGCCAAGCCACAGACTGGGAAAAAACATTTACAGCCTATGTATCACACGTTGGACTATTTAGATCATCAGGGAAATGTAAGATTTTTCCAAAATGAGATACAACTACACCCATCAGAATGGCTAACAGGTAAGACGACTGACCAAACGAAAGATGGGAGCAGAGAGAGCAATGGGGTCTCTCGTCTACGTGTGGGGAGCTGTAAGTCGCATATCCACGCTGGACATGTCAACAGGATCTCTCGTCTACATGTATGGACGTGTAAGTGGTATATCCACGCTGGACACGTCAACGGGGTCTCTCGTCTACGTGTGGGGAGCTATAAGTCGCATATCCATGCTGGACATGTCAACAGGATCTCTCGTCTACATGTATGGACGTGTAAGTGGTATATCCACGCTGGACACGTCAACGGGGTCTCTCGTCTACGTGTGGGGAGCTGTAAGTGGTACAGCCATGCTGGACAAGCACACGTGCCTCCTGCGGACTGAGCCCTCTCCTGAGTCTTTCCTCAGGAAGAGAAGTACTGCTACGAGAAGACCTGCAACGTGTGCTCACAGCAGTCTCCCTGTAGGAGTTAAAAAATGAAAACTGGAAACAATGCAAATTCCGTCAACAGGTGATGGATGAACAAACCGCGACACACCCACATAATGAAATAAATACACAGTAGAGAGAGGCTCAAGGAGGCTTCTGAGGGGCCACTGTGCCGACTTGCCAAAACTGACAGTGATGTCAACTTCAATACATGTAACATGTTGTACTTTAATTATTCCTAAATAATCTTGTGGGAGGAGGAACTAAGACTACCACACTTTGATTATTTAACAATCAATTGCTAAGATGAAAGAACGGAGGATATTTTTTAAAATCTACTTTCAATGAGATTCTGACAGAAACAATGGTTACAAAGAAGCTAATACCTACTTGGCACTGACTTAAAGGTGATGGATTTACCAGAAAGTTTGTCTTACAAGAAAAATCTGCTTGATTTTACTTAGTGTGACCAAATCAATTCTGAGGTATAAAATTTCACTGTTATTTCTTGAGAACTAGGGTCAAAGACACAACCTTTATCTATAAGAGAGTATGGATGGCAACGAAGTCTATCAACCAAATATTGGTTAGTGGCAAACAGCAAACCAAGGTTTATTTAAATGTTGAGTCGTTACGATAAGAAACAAATCACTAAAGCAGATTTTACTAAAATAAAATTGTTACCTATATATTAGTATATATGCTAAATAAAAATTGGAAGGGTATGTATGAAAATGTAAATAGCTCTTATCCTTTGGCACTAGAACCACAAAGAATTTTTACCATCTTCAATTTGTCTTTTTATACTTAGTTTATAACAAACAGAAACACAAACTACTTTTGTAATGGAGGGAGAATGTTGTCTTTTATACATGTGCACACACGGTCTCGGTTTACCAGATTCTAACGATACGGTAGGGAGAAAGTCACCCCACATTCAACTCTATCTAAAGCACATCTGCCCACGCGAGTGCCACTCCCGGGCCCGGGTGACCTGGGGGCACTCACACGGGCGATGCAGTAATCCCTGGGGTTCTCCTTCTCCAGGCCGTACTTCTCCAAGGCTTCGGCCACAGCGAAGTCCGCAGGGTCTGTAGTGGACAGCAGGATCGTCTTGTAGGGAATATTTGGCTTTAAACTATCTGCGTAAATTCTCAATGTTCCACCTGAAAAAAAAAGTTTGACACCTTTAAGCCCAACTTTTATTTTACTTCAACAACAGAGAGCTGTACACAAATTCCAGCCCCACCTCCTCTTCAACGACCCACGTGGCAGGGCCGCGCTGGCCCAGTGACCCTTAGCCAGAGTGATAAGAAACAGTCCTGTGGGGTAAGGCTGCGTGTGTCCTCTCCTCGAGCCCATGCGGCTTTCACATCTGCTCTAGGTAAACGATGGAAAGGAGGAGACCCCGGAGCGTCCTGAGCGCTGCCCCTCCTTCACCTGCTTTCCCACTTCCTCACGTGCACCGAGCTAGACACCGCCTTCCCCCGTTCCTAGACTTCCTGACCAACAATCTGAAACCTGTCCCTTCTACCTGTGAACTCATTTGGAGGAAAAACAGTCAGCTAGAGCAGAGCAATTTGGATACCCCAAGGTTTTCTTCTTTGTATGTTTCTCTTTAATGGACTCTTTTACATGTTGTAATATTGCATTTTTGGTGTCATAATTTGCTTTCTACTTACAAGATTTTTAAGCCCTACAATTTTAGGTCTAGATGAAAGACTCCTGGGGCAGGTGTGTGCAAGTAAGGCAAGGCACATGTTCCCACGCCACGTGGGACCTGGAGGTGGGGGGCACGCTTCCTTGGACTTCTTTGTCCCACCTTTAAGTTAAAGAGTGAGAATAAAGATCTGTGCACCTCAACGCAAACTCTAAACTTCTGTGACTCCCTGCGTCTGCTGAATTCTAATGCAGTTATTCTGGCTACTGAATGCTTCTCACACCCTTTGCACACAAGTCTGGCACACACTGCATCAGGATAACCTGACAACAATAAAATAATGCTGGTCTCCTAAGATAATCAGCAAGTCCAGGGTAGCATTAGAATGCAGACCTGATGACACAGGCCAGGAGGAAAGCTATCTACAGACTCACAGGGACGAAGCCCCTCCTGGGTCAACAATGAGGACATAGCATGGACCAGTCACTGTCACAGACTTTCAACAGCTTGTAAAGGGTAGACATTAAGGGGAGAAAACTAACAAGAAGGGGAAGTAAAAAATATAGATCTTTTAGAATGTGTCTGAACTTAAATGACTGATAGTTTAACACAAGTAGATACAGACCAATGTATACGGATCCATAGTATCCACAAAAACCTACAATAAACACAAAAACTAGAAAGAAGGAAACACAAGACCACCACTAAAGAAAATCAACAAAATACAAGGGAAGAAACAAAGAAATGAACAGAGAAAAACTATGTACACTAGCAGAAAACAAGTAATGAAATGGCAGTAAGTACATATCTATCAGTAATTACTTCAAATGTCAATGGACTAAATGTTACAATCAAAACACACAGGACGGCTGATTAGATAAAAAACAAGAACCATCTACATGCTGCTTATAAGAAACTTCCTTCAGAGCTAAAGACACAAACCGAATGAAAGTGAGGAGACAGAAAAAGACAATTCATGCAAACAAACGACAAGAAAGTGGGGGCAGCAATAATGTAAAGGGATACAAACACAAGATGCTGATCCACTCACTCACACGCGTGTGCCTGTATATGAGCCCCTGACTGTATGAAGCTGATCCGAGCAGGCACGGGGAGAGGGCCTGACAGTAACACAACAGCACCGGGGAGCCTAACACCCAACTCATCCAGGGACAGGTCAACAGACAGACAAACGGACAGTCTGATTTAAGAGGTTTTCACTGTAAAAGCATAATACCACAGAATCAGCACAACAGAAACACACACCTCCCTAATCCCTGAGGAGGGGGAGACAGGAGAGAGGCTAACGTTTCAAAACTCCTACCGGCAACTATGACCCGTCTGTGTAAACACACGTTTCAGTTCTAAAGCTAAGGGAGGATCGCTCCCCTGTTGGGAAGATGTACAAAGCGTGGCCCACAGAGCAGAAGGATCCCGGCAGCACACGCGACTCCCAAGACTGTTCACAGGAAGCTGAGGCGGAAGGGCTGATCCCACGGGCACTCTGAGGTAGCTCACACTTGGGAGGCATCAGAGTAAATACACCTGAGTGCTAAAAACACTCCCCAAGGTGCAGGGCCAAAGCCGCTACGAGTGACGACTTCCGACACGTTGTGAAGGGAGGCGGACAGTGCGTGTGAGCCCCTCGTGAGAACCTGGGGGACCACCCTGAGGCTAAGAGGACGGGACATTTCTGTAAGTTACTAATCAGAAACAAACCGACAGCAAACTTCAACTCACTCCATTTGACTGTCTTAGTATCAACACAAACAGCTGTTCTACCAACAATCCCTGGTTCCTCAGGGTTTCCTGGAAGTCTGCACAGGTTCCTTGGACCACAGCCATCCCTTCAGCAGGCAAGCCCTCCGCTCCTGGGGGTTTGCGGTTTCTCCTCCTCGTCCTGCAGAGGTCTGTCCTGTCTACTCCTCAACAACGGCCTTCGTCCCACGTCTGTATTACCTGCACCAAGTCTCTCCCACGCCCAGTGACACCGCTGACTGGTTCTCAGTCACCAAGCTGGCGGCTCCTCCCAAGACACACAAGTGAATCCCGGGTACCCCTCCAGACGTCCCTTCACCCCGCTGACCCACAGCCATCCAGCTGAAAACGGTGTCATCCTGAAGGGCTCCCCTCGGCAAAGCCCACCAGGTGCTGGCTCCCTTCATCCCCTCTGCTAGCGCTTACCTCTCCTGTCTCTCCTTATGGCTACCGTCCATGACGGCTCAGACAGGCCGCCCTTCCAGGGCTGCACTCGCGTCTGACGGGGGGCCTGCTTCCAACCGCAGCCCCCTCACGTGGACCCTCTACTCCACTCTCAGAGCAACCGCCCGGATTTGAGGCCTGGGCTAGACTGGAAGCTTTCTACTGATAAGCGCCTAGCTTGAACTTTTTGGACGTTTTTCCTAAAACTTTTACATTCTTCCTTCTTCATTTTTGTAGTTCCTCTCTTCTTCCTCCTGGTTTTTCAATGCATATATTTTTAAGTCATTTCAAATCCTTGCTGGAAAAAGACAGGATAGGTCTCAAAATCCATCTATTAAATTATTTATAGAATAATAAGTCTCTCAGCGCCCTAGTTTTTTGAGTTACCGACACCACAATTCCCATGAAACACATAATGAAGACTCAGTTCGTAAGGGCCCTAATAGTCACAGGAAAGGCTGACAATGCCCGACTCTGAAGCACCTCAATGTGACCCTGTAGGAGAACCAGAGATGACGACCTACCAGGTCGGACATTTTCAGGAAATGCCACATCAGTGCCACAGTCTTCTAATACAGAGACTTTCTGAAACAAGCGATTATCTATTATTTCCTAACAAGTGAAACTACTGAATAACTAACTTGTGACTTTACCACAGACACTCATTCGCACACATCAGGCGCGTCACTGGACGGCAGCACTCGCGTCAGGTATAAGAAGGCGCGGCGCGGGGCCCGTACCCGAGTCCGGCCGCCCGTCCGAGCTCCGGAACTCCTGCATCCGCCTCTCTAGCTTCTGCTGCCGCCGCCGCTTCATGACCACCTCGGGGTTGGAGATGGTTCGCGTAAAGCTGGTCTCAGGCATGTCTTTGTAGACCTCAGCGGCCAGGCGAGAATTCTCACTGTGGGGAGAGGAGGGGGTAACAAGAGACACACCAGGTGTGACATCAGAGACAGGCACAGCGCTCTCGCGGACTCCCACGGCGCGGGTCCTCCAGCCGCCCCTGAACCCTGAGCAGTTCCGCCCTGCCCGGGTCTAATGACGACACATGAAGTTTCTCTCGGTACAAACTAAACCGCTGAACTAGGCAGAAACTCCTAATTAAAATTTTACAGTTGAGTTCACAGAACTTGAGTATTCACTAATAAAACTAAAAGAAAATGTATAAATTATACATTTCAATTATTTCTACAAGGTTTCTTTATCTCAAAGAGATTGAATAAGTAATACAGCATTCCAACCACAAGAAAAAGAACTGAATATACTTCAGCAAAAATCTGTCTGCAAATTACGTATGCACGCTCAGTCGCTCAATCATGTCCAACTCTTTGCGACCCGGTAAGTCTTGAAGAACCCACACGGCATGATTCTTTAACAACTGAAAAAGGAAACAGCTCCCAAAGTTCCTACAATAAGTCAAGTATATAGAATGATGAGTTGGAAACTGAATATTTAGGTAAGACTAATATACTTGACTGCTACTGCTACTGCTAAGTCGCTTCAGTCATGTCCGACTCTGTGCGACCCCACAGACGGCAGCCCACCAGGCTCCCCTGTCCCTGGGATTCTCCAGGCAAGAATCCTGGAGTGGGTTGCCATTTCCTTCTCCAATGCATGAAAGTGAAAAGTGAAAGTGAAGTCGCTCAGTCGTGTCCGACCCTTAGCGAACCCATGGACTGCAGCCTACCAGGCTCCTCTGTTCATAGGATTTTCCAGGCAAGAGTACTGGAGTGGGTTGCCATTTCCTTCTCCAGACTAAATTTTGATAAATATACTTTAAAGATGTCATAAAAATCATAAAATAGTTTCCTTAAATCAGTCAAGCTCTGAATCAGTCAAGTTGAACTTAACTCATTTTAAGTAACTTACTTTCTCAACACAAGTAATTGATCATCCTGTACGCTAAATTAACAGAATGACTATAGCCTAAGTTTTAAATTCTCCTCTTCCTTGATATGAACTATGGACAGAGGTTCGTGACATTGTACAGGAGACAGGGATCAAGACAATCCCCATGCAAAAGAAATGCAAAAAAGTAAAATGGCTGTCTGAGGAGGCCTTACAGATAGCTGGGAAGAGAAGAGAAGCGAAAAGCACAGGAGAAAAGGAAAGATATTCCCATCTGAATGCAGAGTTCCAAAGAATAGCAAGGAGAGGTAAGAAAGCCTTCCTCAGCAATCAATGCAAAGAAATACAGAAAAACAACAGATTGGGAAAGACTAGAGATCTCTTCAAGAAAATTAGAGATACCAAAGGAACATTTCATGCAAAGACAGGCTCGATAAAGGACAGAAATGGTATGGACCTAACAGAAGCAGAAGATATTAAGAAGAGGTGGCAAGAATACACAGAAGAACTGTACAAAAAAGATCTTCACGACACAGATAATCACGATGGTGTGATCACTCACCTAGAGCCAGATATCCTGGAATGTGAAGTCAAGTGGGCCTTAGAAAGCGTCACTACGAACAAAGCTAGTGGAGGTGATGGAATTCCAGTTGAGCTATTTCAAATCCTCAAAGATGATGCTGTGAAAATGCTGCACTCGATATGCCAGCAAATTTGGAAAACTCAGCAGTGGCCACAGGACTGGAAAAGGTCAGTTTTTGTTCCAATCCCAAAGAAAGGCAATGCCAAAGAATGCTCAAACTACCACACAATTGCACTCATCTCACATGCTAGTAAAGTAATGCTCAAAATTCTCCAAGCCAGGCTTCAGCAATACGTGAACCGTGAACTTCCAGATGTTCAAGCTGGTTTTAGAAAAGGCAGAGGAACCAGAGATCAAATTGCCAATATCTGCTGGATCATCAAGAAAAAGCAAGCGAGTTCCAGAAAAACATCTATTTCTGCTTTATTGACTATGCCAAAGCCTTTGACTGTGTGGATCACAATAAACTCTGGAAAATTCTGAAAGAGATGGAAATAACAGACCACCTGACCTGCCTCTTGAGAAACCTGTATGCAGGTCAGGAAGCAACAGTGAGAACTGGACATGGAACAACAGACTGGTTCCAAATAGGAAAAGGAGTACGTCAAGGCTGTATATTGTCACCCTGCTTATTTAACTTATATGCAGAGTACATCATGAGAAACGCTGGGCTGGAAGAAACACAAGCTGGAATCAAGATTGCCAGGAGAAATATCAATAACCTCAGATATGCAGATGACACCACCCTTATGGCAGAAAGTGAAGAACTAAAGAGCCTCTTGATGAAAGTGAAAGAGAGTGAAAAAGTTGGCTTGAAGCTCAACGTTCAGAAAACTAAGATCATGGCATCTGGTCCCATCACTTCATGGGAAATAGATGGGGAAACAGTGGAAACAGTGTCAGACTTTATTTTGGGGGGCTCCAAAATCACTGCTGATGGTGATTGCAGCCATGAAATTAAAAGACCCTTACTCCTTGGAAGGAGGGTTATGGCCAACCTAGATAGCATATTTAAAAGCAGAGACATTACTTTGCCAACAAAAGTCCATCTAGTTAAGGCTATGGTTTTTCCAGTGGTCATGTATGGATGTGAGAGTTGGACGGTGAAGAAAGCTGAGCATCGCAGAATTGATGCTTTTGAACTGTGGTGTTGGAGAAGACTCTTGAGAGTCCCTTGGACAGCAAGGAGATCCAATCAATCCATCCTAAAGGAGATCAGTCCTGGGTGTTCATTGGAAGGACTGATGTTGAAGCTGAAACTCCAATACTTTGGCCACCTCATGCGAAGAGTTGACTCATTGGAAAAGATCCTAATGCTGGGAAGGATTGGGGGTGGAAGGAGAAGGGGACGACAGAGGATGAGATGGTTGGATGGCATCACCGACTCGATGGACGTGGGTTTGGGTAGACTCCCGGAGTTGGTGATGGACAGAGAGGCCTGGCGTGCTGCAATTCATGGGGTCGCAGAGAGTCGGACACAACTGAGCGACTGAACTGAACTTCCTTGATATTTTTCATATGTGAGCAACCTATGTGTACAAGTTCTTCCTCTTGCATAAATACACTGAGTGGAGTTTTACTATGTAATATACTATACTCAGGAGTTCATGCCCATCACACAGGCATCTTTGCCTAACAGATTAAGATCTAAATCCACTCTGATGCAATCCACAGCGGGTTCCAACTCCACTCTGAAGTAAACATCCTTCACTGACAAATGGTTAACATCCTCAAGACACATGCAACACTTAGAATCAATCAAAATATGGGAAAAGACTTGAAGAGGTCACCGCAACAGAAGCACATAAACAGTTAAGAAGCCTGCAGAGACAACGGCCTTGTTAATGGTAAAGCAAGCTGCATTCACTGATGCTCACACACACTGCAGGGATCAGACACTGCCCTGTTACACTCGGCAGTTCTAAGGGAGGCATGAGGGACCCGTGGGCTGCAGACCCTTGCCTGGCAACACAAGCATGCCACAGTGTCTCTGAACCATTCTTCTGGAATATTTCCTAAGGAAGTATTCAAACGAGTCCTCGAAATTGTAGAAACAAGGACATTCGCTGGAGTGGATGCAGTCAACACCAAGACAAGGAGGCGGCCTTGGAAAAAGCAGCTGATGATGGAATGAACTGACTGGGCTGAAAACCAATGAGGCTACACCGAGGCCAGGAGACTCTGTGAAGAGGAGAGGCCAGGTCCTCCTCACGCCTCCTTTCTGTTAACCCCTCGGCTCCGAGGTCAGAGGCCTAAGTCCCTTCAGACAGGCGAGCACACCTGTGCTGGGGCCGGTGTACAGGAAGGAAGGAGAGGGGCTGGGTGGGCCCAATGGTGCCTCTGAACTGAGATGGGGACACCGGCTTTTCTCACTGGTCTTGCCAACTCCGATCAGGTGTTAAAGGTATCCAAGGTGTCTGAGAAACCACTGCTGCCTTAAGGACCGGAACAGCAGAGAGGGAGGGAAGGCAGGCAGGGATGACGAGAATCTGACCCCATGGTTCACCGGGAAAGGCAGCCCCGTTCGCGGGTTCACCACTCTAAGATGAGCAAGCGTCACAGACTGGCAGCGTCAGCAACACGTGCTGCTCAGCAGACGCCCAGCTCCCCTCGGCACGCGGAGCCAGGGCACGCCGGTCACTGAGCTGAAGTCACCCCTCCCCCGTTTATCTGGGAGTTTAAGGAGGCCTGCTGCGGTAAAAACATTTGGCTTAGGACACAAAGAAACAGGAATATTTCTGAAATCAACTTACATGTCATCCCCAGGGAAAGGTCTGTCATCTTTATCAGACGCCTGTCTCACTGCCTCTTTTTCTCTCTTCTTTTTTTCCTTCTTTTCCTTCTTTGAGAGAGTTCTCTTGAAGTTCTGGATAACACCTTCTTTTTCCTGCTTTTCAGGTCCGTTACTTTGAGCCTTCTGATAAAAGCAACATTATCACTCCACCGCTAAGACACAGAATCACACAGAGCCATCTATGGGGATCTAACCACATCTCACACGCTACAGCCTAAAACAGCCACTGGGGCAGGGAAGGCCTGGGGTGAGAGATCTTCTCTCGACTGTGCCAACAGGTACGTGAGTGTACTGATCCAAAGTTACACACTCAAGATCTCATTTCACAGAGTGAAAATTTCACCTAAATTCAAACCGATAACCAAGGAAGCAAGCAGACAAGAAAACCCAACCAAGTAAGAAAACTGGGGTGGGAATCACACCAGCTTATTTATCATTTTTAATAAATAAAAATCCAAATAATTAGTAATTTAAATAAATGGAACCTGATGGAAATACAGAAAGAACGTGTGAAACATTATCTACTTTATAGCTGTTTCCTTTAACTTCAGAAGAAACGCCAAGAGCCCTAAAAAATTGGCTTTTATGAAGCAAAGTTATAAGTATTGTATTTATGCAAAAACTTCTCATTTCTTTTCCTGATCTTATTTTTTTTTGCTTATTCTTAACTTATAGCATGACCTGCCTGCAAAAGACACAGAGACACATTATTTTTTATATGACTTCAGAGGCTGGCTGGTAAAGAATCAAGAAAAATAAAACATTATTTTATGGGGAAAGAAAACCGCCTTCAGCTGTGCCAGCGGGCACCTCCGTCTCCGTGCAAGCTGCCTTGGCCCCGTCCAGTCGTCCCGACCCTAAGAAGGGCTCTACTACACCCGGAGCGGGACCCGGGGCCCCACCAAAAGGCACACCAGCTGAAATCATGGGCTTAGTCGCTCAGTCGTGTCTTTCTCTCTGTGACCCCACGGAATGTAGCCCGCCAGGCTCCTCTGGCAGAAAAAAGTTATCCGTTCTTATTTTGTATGTGTTCACTGCAAAGGCGACAAGTCCTGGGAGCACAGCTGTGCCCCTGGATCTTCCACACGGGACGCTGACGTCACACAGACACTGTGAAAACTGCTGCCAGAAGCAAACGACAGCACTTTCCCCAGATCTACTGGGGAAAATTAAATGCAAGATTTTTCTCAAAATACTCTTAACCTCTGCCTTTGCTATCACTTGTCAACACCGAATTCTAGTGTGTAAGAGGCCACCTGACTTGAAACAGAATTATAATCATTTTAAAGCTTTCTCTGTACGTCACAGTAGTCCACGTGAAAAGAACAGCAGCACGGAGCCCCGATGTCCTACCAGCTGGGAGAGCGTCTGACTCGCTCTGTTACGGCACCAGAGACACTCAAGGAAGCTTCCTAAGTTTTAACCTTCCACATAATAATACGAAAAAGGTCTTAAATACGCCTTACTATTGAGTTGTATCTGAAAGTTCACATATAAATAAGTTATTCAAGTTTTATTTTCCCTTCTGATTCTCATTAAAACATATTTCGACTTTATAATTTGAGGGGAAAAAACCTGAAGCTGATTCCTTGATCATGAAGTCTTGGAGTGACAAAAGCTCACAGACTTCTTTGAAAAGGAGAGAATAATATTTGGGATTATTCCGTGAAATAGAGAATGAAGCAGGGAGAAGCTGGGCTACTCTTACAGTACTTTCCAGGAGGAAAGTAAAAGGGCAGTTTAGGGAGAGAAGCGAAGACGAGAATGAGCCCTGTGACCCCCAGTCATAGGCGGCCCTGGAACAGCATCAGCGAGGCCCCAGGCTCTCACCTTCGCAGGGATGGCATCATTCTCGTTCTTAAGGACAAACCTGCCCTCTCGGTCATCCTTATTCCAGTTCAGCTGCACCACCAGGGGTTTCTCATCTATATCCAGTCTTCTTTCTTCTTCACAACACGAAAAGAAAAAAAAACCAAAAAGCCATGGTTATTTAATGGCACTAGTCAATACAACATTACAACATTCTGATATACAGTAAATTTTATAGACAAAAAACGTCTTGTAACCTTCATTACTTACTGATAGACTGAGTGTAGTTTAATTCCTTTCATGTGGAAGTGAGCGTTTCAATGACTAATTCAGGATTTGGGTGCTACTGTATGTATACCTACCGTGTGTCCAGCGCCAGAGATGGCCCGGCACAACTTCCTGACAACATTTACAATCTAACCAGGAAAATACGAGAAATACAGACGGACTAGTAAAAAAATACATGTAGGGCCTTGCTATATGCTTATTTCTGTAAATCAAGCTCTCTCACATTCAACTGGAAAACGAGACACTCCTCTGATGGATGAGGCTCTTCTCACGTCAGTTATGTGCTGATGAGGCATGGCCCTGCCCTGCCAGCATCCATCCTGGGCGTGAGTGACCCCTGCGTGCCTCCTCCCACTCTGTGTTCTGACTCCAGCTCCAAAACGCTCTGGGCTCCACCCCGACACCCCGCCAGCCAGCAAGCACCACCATTCTCTATGTGGAGATAAAAGGCTAAGTTAAGAGTCTACTTCCTTCCTTATTTGAAATCTAAAAAGCTCTTGGCAGCCCCCTGAGGGGCCCCACACCTGACCACATAATAGGAGGTGACAGCTGGCAAAGACTATCCAGGTAAGAGGGCAGCAAAGATGGGCAATCACTGTGGTAAAGGAGGCGGAATCAACCAGATGAATCCAAAGATTTACAGAGGCTCTCAGTAAACGTTACGGGTCAACAGCAACGTTAACTACCAGAATACAGGTCAAACAAACTCTAAAGTATTATTGTATCAGCAGAAGATATGAGAAAAGACTAATAAATCAGAGATTGGGCCAAGCGATTTTGAAATTCCTGCTTCAAACCAAAGTTACCAAGTTGCCTAAGTGGCAAAATTTGCACTGGGTTGAAATCCCTCACAGCACATTTTTAGAGAACTAACATTCAGGACAATTAAGCCTAAATTGTAAAACAGCAGAGAGAGAGCTGCCTTGAAACACATGTGCCTGACAAATGCATGAAGATAAGTCAAGGTCCTGCTACAGTCTACATCACGTGTGCCTGACGACTGCACGCAGATAGTCAGGGTCCTATTACTGTCTACAGTCAACATCACATGTGCCTGATGACTCCATGCAGATACAGTCAGGGCCCTGCTACAGCCTAAAGTCAACATCACGTGTGCCTGATGACTCCATGCAGATACAGTCAGGGCCCTGCTATTGTCTACAGTCAACATCACGTGTGCCTGATGACTCCATGCAGATACAGTCAGGGCCCTGCTACAGCCTAAAGTCAACATCACGTGTGCCTGATGACTCCATGCAGATACAGTCAGGGCCCTGCTATTGTCTACAGTCAACATCACGTGTGCCTGATGACTCCATGCAGATACAGTCAGGGCCCTGCTACAGTCTACAGTCAACATCACGTGTGCCTGATGACTCCATGCAGATACAGTCAGGGCCCTGCTACAGCCTACAGTCAACAGCACATGTGCCTGATGACTCCATGCAGATACAGTCAGGGCCCTGCTATTGTCTACAGTCAACATCACGTGTGCCTGATGACTCCATGCAGATACAGCCAGGGCCCTGCTACAGCCTACAGTCAACAGCACGTGTGCCTGATGACTCCATGCAGATACAGTCAGCGCCCTGCTACACTCTACAGTCAACATCACGTGTGCCTGATGACTCCATGCAGATACAGTCAGGGCCGTGCTACAGTCTACAGTCAATATCACGTGTGCCTGATGACTCCATGCAGATACAGTCAGGGCCCTGCTACAGCCTACAGTCAACATCACGTGTGCCTGATGACTCCATGCAGATACAGACGGGGGCCCTGCTACAGTCTACAGTCAATATCACGTGTGCCTGATGACTCCATGCAGATACAGTCAGGGCCCTGCTATTGTCTACAGTCAACAGCACGTGTGCCTGATGACTCCATGCAGATACAGTCAGGGCCCTGCTACAGCCTACAGTCAACATCACGTGTGCCTGATGAGTCCATGCAGATACAGTCAGGGCCCTGCTACAGCCTACAGTCAACAGCACGTGTGCCTGATGACTCCATGCAGATACAGTCAGGGCCCTGCTACAGTCTACAGTCAACATCACGTGTGCCTGATGACTCCATACAGAT
Source organism: Giraffa tippelskirchi (assembly GCF_054371585.1). Lineage (NCBI taxonomy): Eukaryota > Metazoa > Chordata > Mammalia > Artiodactyla > Giraffidae > Giraffa > Giraffa tippelskirchi. The sequence continues at coordinate 164,777,450 of NC_137283.1, read as the reverse complement.
ACAGTCAGGGCCCTGCTACAGCCTACAGTCAACAGCACATGTGCCTGATGACTCCATGCAGATACAGTCAGGGCCCTGCTATTGTCTACAGTCAACATCACGTGTGCCTGATGACTCCATGCAGATACAGTCAGGGCCCTGCTACAGCCTACAGTCAACAGCACGTGTGCCTGATGACTCCATGCAGATACAGTCAGGGCCCTGCTACACTCTACAGTCAACATCACGTGTGCCTGATGACTCCATGCAGATACAGTCAGGGCCGTGCTACAGTCTACAGTCAATATCACGTGTGCCTGATGACTCCATGCAGATACAGTCAGGGCCCTGCTACAGTCTACAGTCAACATCACGTGTGCCTGATGACTCCATGCAGATACAGTCAGGGCCCTGCTATTGTCTACAGTCAACATCATGTGTGCCTGATGACTCCATGCAGATACAGTCAGGGCCCTGCTACAGCCTACAGTCAACATCACGTGTGCCTGATGACTCCATGCAGATACAGTCAGGGCCCTGCTATTGTCGACAGTCAACATCACGTGTGCCTGATGACTCCATGCAGATACAGTCAGGGCCCTGCTACAGCCTACAGTCAACATCACGTGTGCCTGATGACTCCATGCAGATACAGTCAGGGCCCTGCTACAGCCTACAGTCAACATCACGTGTGCCTGATGACTCCATGCAGATACAGTCAGGGCCCTGCTACAGCCTACAGTCAACATCACGTGTGCCTGATGACTCCATGCAGATACAGTCAGGGCCCTGCTATTGTCTACAGTCAACAGCACGTGTGCCTGATGACTCCATGCAGATACAGTCAGGGCCCTGCTACAGCCTACAGTCAACATCACGTGTGCCTGATGACTCCATGCAGATACAGTCAGGGCCCTGCTACAGCCTACAGTCAACAGCACGTGTGCCTGATGACTCCATGCAGATACAGTCAGGGCCCTGCTACAGCCTACAGTCAACATCACGTGTGCCTGATGACTCCATGCAGATACAGTCAGGGCCCTGCTACAGCCTACAGTCAACAGCACGTGTGCCTGATGACTCCATGCAGATACAGTCAGGGCCCTGCTATTGTCTACAGTCAACAGCATGTGTGCCTGATGACTCCATGCAGATACAGTCAGGGCCCTGCTACAGCCTACAGTCAACATCACGTGTGCCTGATGACTCCATGCAGATACAGTCAGGGCCCTGCTATTGTCGACAGTCAACATCACGTGTGCCTGATGACTCCATGCAGATACAGTCAGGGCCCTGCTACAGCCTACAGTCAACATCACGTGTGCCTGATGACTCCATGCAGATACAGTCAGGGCCCTGCTACAGCCTACAGTCAACATCACGTGTGCCTGATGACTCCATGCAGATACAGTCAGGGCCCTGCTACAGCCTACAGTCAACATCACGTGTGCCTGATGACTCCATGCAGATACAGTCAGGGCCCTGCTACAGCCTACAGTCAACATCACGTGTGCCTGATGACTCCATGCAGATACAGTCAGGGCCCTGCTATTGTCTACAGTCAACAGCACGTGTGCCTGATGACTCCATGCAGATACAGTCAGGGCCCTGCTACAGCCTACAGTCAACATCACGTGTGCCTGATGACTCCATGCAGATACAGTCAGGGCCCTGCTACAGCCTACAGTCAACAGCACGTGTGCCTGATGACTCCATGCAGATACAGTCAGGGCCCTGCTACAGCCTACAGTCAACATCACGTGTGCCTGATGACTCCATGCAGATACAGTCAGGGCCCTGCTACAGCCTACAGTCAACAGCACGTGTGCCTGATGACTCCATGCAGATACAGTCAGGGCCCTGTTATTGTCTACAGTCAACAGCACGTGTGCCTGATGACTCCATGCAGATACAGTCAGGGCCCTGCTACAGCCTACAGTCAACATCACGTGTGCCTGATGACTCCATGCAGATACAGTCAGGGCCCTGCTATTGTCTACAGTCAACAGCACGTGTGCCTGATGACTCCATGCAGATACAGTCAGGGCCCTGCTACAGCCAACAGCACGTGTGCCTGATGACTCCATGCAGATACAGTCGGGGCCCTGCTACAGTCTACAGTCAACATCACGTGTGCCTGATGACTCCATGCAGATACAGTCAGGGCCCTGCTACAGCCTACAGTCAACAGCACGTGTGCCTGATGACTCCATGCAGATACAGTCGGGGCCCTGCTACAGCCTACAGTCAACATCACATGTGCCTGATGACTCCATGCAGATACAGTCGGGGCTCTGCTACAGTCTACAGTATCTTCTGCTCATTCTGCTCAAGTCAGAACAGCAGAAGCCTTTAGTTTTCCAACTGACTTCACACAAGAAATTCCAATGTGGAAAAGGGCTCCGAGTGGCATTTCCATGGTACTGGGCCAGTGCTCTGTGCCCCCACTGGCTGAGGTGCCAGGGGCTCACTAGGCACATGTCACCCTTCCAGGGAACACGAGCTGCACCTGCCAGATGCGGCAGGAACCACGGGTCCCTGCAGGGCTGAGCACTGTCTCTCCTGTGGGCGTCCCATCCATGTCAGGTGGGTTTGCCATGGCACTGCGGAGACCAGGAGATGGGGTAATGCCTCCACTCCAGAGTGGGGCAGGGGGCACTCAGGAAGCATGGCCCCCCATCAGGGAGCAACTGTGACTGGGAATGGAATGAAATCACCAGTTTTCCTATTATGTGTACTATTTTCACAAATAACCTGCAAGCTGTTAAGAACATAAATCCTTATGAACTTGTCTGGATCTACGCAGTAAAATAAAGGTGATGCCACAAAAAATTTCTGACACACTATGGGTTCTGAGGCCCGGCACCGGGCCCACTCCTCTGAGGACTTGCATCCACGGGCTCCGCCTCTCTGAGGCCCTGCTGGAGCCACATGAAGGTGCAGAAGGACACAGGCGGGCCAGGCTGGCTGAGCGGTCACTAAGGGGACGGGGCTGGGGGTGGGGATCGGACACCTGCTTCTTTACACACCTTCCTGGCGTCTTCATCCCATACAAGTAACATATCTTACTTTTTAATTAAAAACAAATCTAGCAGAGAAAGTTTAAGGAAAAAATATTCTTAGAAAAAAACAAAAAATGAAGCCCATTCCATTTTTAGATTTCAAATCCCAACCGTAGCTGTCATTCCAAAGGCCTCATGTGGTGGTGTCCACACGACCAACGGTGCAGAAAGAAGAGTGCTAAAGATGAGAAATGTTACCCTCCTCTCTGCAAGCTACGCACAAAGATTCTGAGGTAAAAGGAGAACTCGGCCTCAGAGAAAACATCCAAACTTGGGACCATCCTCTCCTGTCAAATTTAGTCTGGGTACGATGTATGCAGGTGATACCCCAGTGAACTTGAAACAGTGATGAACAAATATGGCCCACCTAACACGATGCTGGTAGTATGTGGTGATAACCTGAATTCCACACACTAGAAAAATTTTAGCCCAATTTCAAACAAAGCTATACTTCAGGAAGAAAACCAACTAAATAATGTTCAAACAGGTTTTGTGGCTAGAACTTAAATAGATATTGAAATAAGATTTCTGCTATCTGTAATTCTTTATTTACATTAACTGGATTTTGCTTTTTTTTTTTTGACAGTTGACTCAGTATTTCCAAAGCACTGTCATAAAAAGTTTTAAACATTTCTACAGTCCTAATCAGTTCAACCTAAACTGCCACGTGATATACAGGATATTTTCAGAAACTTCAAACCTTAAAACAAGCAGAAATTATTGACCACATGAAGAGTTTCCTCACAATGCCTGTTCTTCTCAAGAACATGGTTCCTGTTCCATAGGACAAAGATAATACAGCAAGACCGATAGGCCATACTCACGAAACAGTGGGCTACTTCTAGCTGTAGCATGGTAATCTATAAATCGAGTTACACAAAGTATTTTCTGCAAAATCAAGCAGCACCGTGTATCATCAAAGAATCTGCCAGACCTGGAGAATTCCAGTATGAAACGCTGCGCTCCTTTATCTGGAGAGGAAAGCAACTCCCAGGTAGGTTCCTGTCCTACCTGCTAGGAACCTGCTAGGACATCTCACGGACATACTTGAGTTTTGCCATCTGTTTCACTGCTCCCTCAGAATAGGACGGGGCAGCAGTAAAGCGGGCCCCAGGAAAGTGAGCGTCTCACGACGAGGACCATGGCCCGCGGCCCATCCCGCGCACTGACCTCCGCTGACATGCACCTCGTACAGCGAGTACTTGGGTGACGACAGCATCCGCATGTCGGGGCGGAACTTCTCGGCCAGCGTCTCCAGCACGTCCTGGGTGGTGGCAGTGCTGGAGACCCGGATGCATTTCGTGGCGAAGTTCCCAGCAGCTTTATCTTGAAAATAAAATCTCATCACTCCGTGGAACTCCAAATCCTGAAAGGAAAATGAAATGATGCATCTTTGAAAAAACAATAGCCTATAAAAAGGTGTCTTCAAATTTAGTCCAGTGATTTGGGACGAGCTATTTACAGTCTGCCTCCCTCTGCGTGTCTCAAGAGTCAGGTCCGGCTACAGAGCACCTATGTCAGCAGCAGCTGCCCACTCGGACCGGAGCCCTCAGCTACAGCCAGGCACCACTCCCGCGAGTCTTCATAACCACCCAGTGAGGCAGACGATACAATCAAACCCCAGCCTCAAGATCTGGCCACGAAAACTCACAAAGGCTCAGTATCCTGTTCAAGCAGGATCAAAGCGAGTCTAGAACTAAGCCCAGATGCACTGAACTTCGAGGTCCACACCTGTTTGGCCCTGAGGGCCCATCCTGTCCCAAGATTTCAAAGGGGAAATGCTAACCCAACCCCACGATGAATGTGAATGAATGGAAACTCAACTTTGGTGGAATCTAAGAATTTTCAGTATGAACTACTTGCCCCAGATCAACAGGCACAATGTAGGTTTTTCTTAAAATCTCTTTTATTTTTTTTAGTAATCTTACTTCCAGAGAAAAGTACAATGGATGCCAAGCAAAGACCACTTCACGGGAGGCCGAAGCCCATACACAGGACCCTGGGAGGCCCCTTCCCAGGGCTCCTTTGCTTTTTCAGTCAATTACAGGGTTTATTTAGGCAACACTCTTGGTGTCACCACAATAACGAGACTCAGGAGTTCACACCCAGGGGCTGGGGGCTGCTGCATCACAGAGCACCCGTGTTTGTCTGGTGGGTCACACTTTGCCAGATGATGCTGTGTACCCCGGGACCCCCTGGACAAAGCACAGCGCCCCACAGACCTCTGCGAACACGTCCAACCCCAAGGCTCCCCTCCCCTCACCCCGACACGTCACGTCTTCCCACCTCCACGAGCATCCAGAGCCACCCCCACCCTAAGAGCAGGCAGCTGAGCCCCCCTCACCCTCATCCTCTCAGAGGTCCCTACGGCCTCAGAGCCCATCACAGTCACTTCTAGCCACGTCCCAACCCGCCAGCCTGCCCTTCCTGGAAAGGCACCATCCAACGAGTCTTCACCTGAAGGAACGTAAGGGACATGGAGTATCAGCATGGGCTTAACAGTCTATTTGAAAATTAAACTGGACAAAGACACCATCGGGCACATTTCCAGCCCCTGGGTTCCTACTGTGTCCGCCCAACTCTGCTGCGGGCCACCTGCCCCTGTTCCTCCCGCCCGGGGTAGGAACGCAGGGATGTGTGGGAAGGACGACCTGAACCCCAGATGCCGGGGTAAAGCCGGGCATGAGCACAGGGCGGCAGCTGAGAAAGCCTAACAAGCTGGGAGCCGTCTCTGTCTGAGCCAAGAATCAGGCTGATAATCATTTTAAAAGAAATCTCTCTATTGATGCTTTTAAAGAAACAATTCTCCAGGCTCGATCAAGCCTAAATAATGTAGACTATTACAACTATCTTTCATCTGATTTGCACTAAATAAGCATTAATAAATAACTAGCAGTTTAGTTTGCCGGGTCTCCTTAACATCACACTGGAACACCTGAGCTGAGTCGTTACTGGGCAAGTCCCTTTAATAAAGGAACATGTTAGCTTTCTGCTCAATTATTCAGCCAGTGTCTGCCAGGTGTACGTAAGTCTACAGAATTTTATCAAAACTGAGAAGACATAAAATCAAGTTCCTGAACATTAAATTGGGCAGGTAGTGATCAAGCTAACACACAATAATAATTGTAACTAATGTATGTTACAGTCTATCACGTGCCGGATACAGACGGTCTTCAGCATTTAATTCCCCAAGCTAAGGGGCAGGAGCCACTATCACGCCCACTGCGCAGAGGGGACAAAGAAGGTCCAGGGAGGCCAAGCGTGAGCCGCCCGCACACAGCCGCCAGGCGGCCAGCACCCCTGCCCCCCCCAGAGCTGCCTCCTCGCCACCAGTCCCCCCAGGGTCAGCGGCGTGACCCCCCCCATCACCTGTGCTCCGCAGCCGTCGCTGCAGCTCAGGGCACAGAAAGGCAGGACGACCTAGCTGAGTGGTCACTGGGTTCCTTTCCTCAACGGCCACCTTTCCTGACAGGAAAACCGCCTTCTTTTTACCTAAAGGATATCCTCACCTTTACATAAATTCTTCCCTGAGAAACACGATCACCCACGGTCACCACAACGGAAATGAATACTGTCGTGTTACCTCTCTTGGAACAGAAGCGTTCTTGTGTTTATCAGAAGGACACAAAGAGACCAAAAAAGAGAGAGAGAAGGCTCCTTACGAAATTACGCACAGAGTCAAAACAAGGAGCAAAGACGTACAGATGGAGGTTTGCTTTTCAGTATTTTACCAATACCCATCAGTTAATGGAATTGATGATCAATCGGCCTTCTTATCCAAACCAGCAGAAACTCACCCAGACAACCCCAAATCTCCTTCTGTTCAAGCTACCGAGAACCACCTGCTCTAAAGCTTTAACAGGCTAAAAACCAGGCTCTGTTCACATTCTTCTCACCGTCTCCAGGATTTCTATGAAAACCAGGTCCCAGCCTGCAGCCCAACAACGCTGCCTGCCAACAGGTAACTACCTTTCCAACTCTCTCGTTGACAGGACCATGACTTTATCTCACACACACATTTTATTCCCCAGAATGCTGCCTCCAAGACAGCTGTGTGCCTTCAAAACACAAACATTACTGTGCATAAAGCCATCAGCCAGATGATGGCTGTTTGACTCACCTTGTTAAAAACAGCAGTAACGTTTGAATGCCAACAGTTTATGTAGAGAATGGACGAAATACCTGATTATGGGATTTTTGGAATCATACTTGTATAAATACTATTTTTTGAACTTGTATAAACTACTTCTTAAACTATTTTTTAAACCAGTACTGAAGAATACTTTTTAAAACTATAGGCATTTCATTTACCTATAACTTTTATACGACAGATACTCCAGAGGGCTCAGCACTGTCTGGAGCAGACCTTCGCCCACCCCTCTCCCCAGGGCACACGCCTCCACCCCGGCCAACCTGCCACCGGGGCGCCTCGCTGCGCCACACTCCACGGGCACTGGGTTTGCACAAACGGAAGGGGTGAAGCTCCCCAGGAGTCTCACATGATGGACGGCTAGCATTTCTCGGCAATCAAGTGTTTTGCAGTGGAGGCAGGTACACTCTTTTTTCAGACATAATGCTGCTGCACACTTAACAGACTCCAGGACTACATGTGAACGTGACTGTTATTTGCAACCGGAAACTAAACACACTGGTGAGCCTGGCTGCACGGCGGCGCTCTGGACCGAATCCGCTCCTCTGGGCCGGGCCGGGGCGGTCCCGAGCCCTGCCCTCTGACCCGGCCGTCCTCACCAGGGAGCACAATTCACTGCACACGCCTCACGGGTCTGCGTGAGCCAATGATTCCAGTACGGCTCCCTGTCTGAAAACTAAGGCACGATCTCTAACACATCCCAGCGCACGCCTTCCCGATGTGAGCCAACCACTGTTCTCCCAGCATCACCAGAGCTGAGGTGAAGCAAGCTCACTGAACATGGGAAAAGTCACCTTTCAGGGCAAGATTTCAGAGTTCATACACGTTCTCTGGTCTAAAGAACCGACCCCAACACACACACCCCACAGAGAACGCACGCAGATCACCCCTTTATGAACTGTAACAAACCACCCTGTATCCAACCACGTAAGCGTTATAAGTAAGACAATTCTCTGCCAGGAAACAGTCTGCTGTGTAAACCGATCAGCGAATATGGTTTTCAAAGGCCTCAGTTATAGCCACCAGCACAGTTGTAAGTATAAAAAAGCAAAAACCACACTTGTGATTAAAGATGATGTCTTGATTTCTACTGTAACTCTTAAGTACTGCACTTGTACAAATCTGAAGTGCAAACGTACAGAAGTAAAGAAGTGAAGTGAGATGAAGTGAAAGTCGCTCAGTCGTGTCCGACTCTCTGCAACCCCATGGACTATACATGGAGTTCTCCAGGCCAGAATACTGGAGTGGGTAGCCTTTCTCTTCTCCAGGGGATCTTCCCAACCCAGGGATCGAGCCCAGGTCTCCCACATTGTGGGCGGATTCTTTACCAGCTGAGCTACAAGGCAACAAAAAGCCACCTCTCTAGTCCGGGGGTTCTACTCAACTTTGTCCAGGATCCTTCAGCAGACTGGTGAGGCCTATGCCACTGCTCTCAGAGTAAAAATGTTAAATGCATAAACCACAGAGGATTGCAAAGTGAACCATCACAGTAAAATACAATTATTAGAGCTTCCCTGGTGGTGCAGTGGTTAAGAACCCGCCCTGCAATGCAGGGGACACCAGAGAGATCACTGGTCCAGGAAGATCTTCGGACCAACTACGAAGCCTGGGAACCACGACTCCTGAGCCCTCACCCTGGAGCCCGGGAGCCGCGACTCCTGAGCCCTCGCCCGCGGAGCCCGCACTCCACCGTAAGAGAGGCTTCCGTGACGAGAGGCCAGCAAACCGCAGCCAGAGTGGCCCCCACTCGTCACAACCAGAGAAAAGCCCGGGCAGCAATGCAGACCCGATGCAGCCAATAAAGAGAGAAATCTTTTAAAAAGTACAATGATTAAAATATTTTAAAACCTGTTGACAGAATGAGTGGTCTTTATTAACATATTAAATAAGGTCTAGGCCTTATTTTTGTGCGTTTAAAATTTTACAACTTCAATTTTGAAGGAGATATGAGTATAAACTTGTAAGTGAAGAAAATGCTACATTTCAATTACAGGCTAATAAAAATTTATTTACTGAAATTAAGATGTCATTATTTTCTCATCCATGGAATGTATCTATAGCCCTCAAGTAAGAAGGCAGCCCTGGAGCGGCTCCAGAGATGACCAACACACTTGACAGCTACAAAATATTGCCGTTTACAAAAGCAAAACTCATCTCATGTCACTTTGCCAACCGGGCTGAACTTTTCCTGCTGGCATCACCGAGCCCGATGTTCAAATCGAGGTTTGAGCGTGACCTTCTGCACAGGGGCAGTGCAGACGTCCCAGGCACCCTGCACTCCAGGGTGAGGGTGGGGGCAGCCGGTAGGATGGGCTGGGACTGCAGCTGCAGGCACCCCTGGGCTCCTCGGGAACAGCCACGCAGTGCCTGGAACACCCCTGGCCTCCACCTACCGGACGCCAGCAGCACCCGCCAGCTGGGAGACCAGGGTGTCTCCGGACACCGGCCCGGGCCCCCGGTGCCTCTGAGCCGCAGTGTCCAGACGTGGCCAGTGAGCTCCAGGTGCATCTAACCAGCTGTAAATGAACTGCTAAATCTAAGCGACACAGCTTGATGGTGACCATCTAAGATTGTTGATTCACAGGAGGCGTCAGTAAAATGACAATTCTTGAGTCACTGCCACCTTAGCCCACCTGCAGCCTTTCCCCAGCTCCGCACTAACCGGTTAAACCACAGACTGTGAGTGCAACTAATCACCTGTTCCTGGGTTTCCCCCGTGAATCAGGGGTAAAGAATCTGCCTGTAAAGCAGGAAACACAGGTTCGATCCCTGGGTCGGGAAGATGCCCAGGAGGAGGGCATGGCTACCCACTCAGTATTCTTGCCTGGGAAATCCCGTGGACAGAGGAGCCTGGCAGGCTATGGTCCTTGGGGTCACAAAGATGCGACTTAGCACAGCACAATCACCTGTTCCTAATTCATCTCACTGTACTTAGATCCAGCCCTTAAACAGAAGAGCCGGATAAAAGACATGGTTGATTCCTTGATAACGTCCAGACACATCATGACTAATCCACTTCCCTGATCTACGAAGCTGGCAGCCCGCTCCCTCAGGCGCGCGCGCGCGCACACACACACACACACACGCAGTGATGTCACTGCGTCCGCTGAGCCGGGCTGGGTCCCGTGAGTGGGACCGACAGCCTCCCCAGCCCCGCACCAAGCTTCCTTTCAGGGCCACCGGAGAGCACTTCTAGGAACAGTTTAAGTTCACGTTTACAGCGTTAGTATACACCGCCAGTTCACACACTGCTTTCGAAACCTGTATTCTGTAATACACATCTTTATGGAAACCCACACTTTAAAAATTACAGACGTCCTCATAAAGCAATTTAAGAAACGTAAATAAATTTGTCTACATAAACTTCCATTTGGGGGGGAAAAAAAGGCACGCAATAAGTCAAGTCCAAAGATGACACACTGGGGGGAAAAACATTTCCAACTTACGTGAAGGAAGGAAATATAATGTAATATATAAGGAGTCTCTAAAATATGAGAAGGAAAAAAAACCCACTTCACGATGGATTAAAAATACCTCATGTTCACAAAGTCAATATGACTCAAATAGGAAAAAGGATGATCCACCTCATTAATGACAAAATAACTGTAACTTCAAAATAAGATAACATTTCTCAATCAAAGTGGTAAAAATCTGAACGTCTAACCGCCCTTCTATCCGTGGGGCCAGTACGAGACGCACACCCCCGGAGCAGACCTGGGGCAACGTTCTGCAAAACGAGACGCCCCTGCGCACCCGACAGGCATGTCCGCTCCCGCGGGTCTGTCCAGAGACACACGAGCGACGCCCTTCACTGCAGCAGCGGTTACAACAGCGGACGTCTGGAAGTGACGCAGCGAGCTACACTGATTGAATAAACTCTGGTTCCTTCATATAATGGAATGAAATGCTGCCATCACACTGTGATGAGGCACGGAACACAAGGACACATTTCAATGAACGCAGGAACACAACAGTGTATGTATTACAGTATGGATGTGAGAGTTGGACGGTGAAGAAAGCTGAGCGCCGAAGAATTGATGCTTTTGAACTGTGGTGCTGGAGAAGACTCTCGAGAGTCCCTTGGACTGCAAGGAGATTCAACCAGTCCATCCTAAAGGAGATCAGTCCCGGGTGTTCATTGGAAGGACTGATGTTGAAGCTGAAACTCCAATACTTTGGCCACCTCATGCTTAGAGTTGACTCATTGGAAAAGACCCTGATGCTGGGAAGGAATGGGGGCAGGAGGAGAAGGGGACGACAGAGGATGAGATGGTTGGATGGCACTGACTCAATGGACATGGGTTTGGGTAAACTCTGGGAGTTGGTGATGGACAGGGAGGCCTGGTGTGCTGCGATTCATGGGGTCACAAAGAGTCGGACACAACTGAGCGACTGAACTGAACTGAAAGCACCTTTTATGTGACACCTGATCATATCTGCAGAAAGAAACCTTCCCTAAAGTGGACAAACCAAAATGCTTCCTGAATAGGGAAGATCCCCTGGAGAAGCCAATGGCAACCCACTCCAGTATTCTTGCCTGGGATCGCAGAGTCACAACTTAGCAACTCAGTAAGAACAGCTCTTGTCACTGAAGAAGTCTTAAAGCAAAAGACAAGATGTAAGATTAAGTGTCTCTAGCACCTAGACTGCTGTCTCTCAATCCTTTTCTCCACTAAAAGGAACCGAGGATCCGTGGAGAAATGGTCTAAGCCAGGTCTGGTCAGAAAATGGACAAGATGAGTTTGCGACATCTTACTACACCAGAAAACAAAGACGTTTTCCAAAAAAACTTAAAACCGTCTAGCCACCAAAAGGTGCACCTGGCCAAATCTGGACAATTTGATTACCAGCAGCAATAATGACTGCAAGTGACGAGACACAGAAGCCATGAAAACTCCCAACTGCACAGCGGCAGGAAAGAGCAGGGAGAACGCCAAAGCCAAGGTCACTGTCACCGCTGCAGGCTACTAGGGCACCGACCCTCTTTGGTCGGAAAATAAGCAATTTGAGTCGCAGAATGCGAGATTCACTGTATTCCTGCAGCTCAGATGAGGAAGACAGGCTTTTAAAGAATTCCAGCCAGTAAACGTGAAAGAAATGACAGAACTGGGAAATCAGGATTTTTTTTAACTTACTTGATTCGGGCGAGGACTGACTGGCACCGCCCCAGCCAGGACCCTGCGGGTGCAGGGGGCGGGCCGCCGGGGCCGCCTCCTCCACCCCCAGCTCCCACCCCCAGCTCGGGGCCAGCCCCCGAGGCCCTGCTGGGCATGCATGTGGACCTCCCTCAGCTCCATCACGGCTCTGAAGCTACAGAAACTCCCCACTACCACGCTGGAGAAGAGGGTCCAGGGACAGGGACATCCTGCAGGAAAATTAAGGAAGTGAAGTCGCTTGTCATGTCCGACTCTTTGCCACTCCATGGACTGTAGCCCACCGGGCCCCTCCGTCCATGGGATTCTCCAGGCAAGAATAATGGAGTGGGTTGCCATTCCCTGTTGAACCTGGGTCTCCTGCACTGCAGACAGACCATCTGAGCCACCAGGGAAGCCTGTTTTCATCAGCAAGTCTGATGCAAAATAAAAACACGAATGGGAGAGGGGTCAGAATGTTCTAGATTAAAAGAGACATACGAGAACTAAATATATCGTATGGGCCCAGACTGGATCTTGATGCAAACTGATTAACTGTAAAAACACATTTTCCAGGGAGGCAGGGAAATGTGAGTATGGGCTAGATATGAGGTAATAAGGGAATCGTGATCAATTTTGTTGATAGGATTAACACATTTATGGTTAGATTGAGATGTACGTTGGAGTAGAGGAGAAATAACATGTTAGCTTCCAGGACTGGCTTTACAACAGTTCAACTAAAAACAACAGAAAATAAGGAACTACGAATTATAAAATTTTGAAAATTCTGAAGTCGGGGGGGATATAAGTGAGTTGTATTAGTATCTATATTTGAAATTTTTCCTATTAAAATATGAAAATAAGTCGTAAGTGCAAACTAAACATTAAATATAAAACAAAACTGTTTTCATAAAAATACAGAGATTCTGGGGGAAAATTCAAAGAATTTGATTCCATAAATAGGTAACGAATTACCGTCAGAGGCCAGACACCTTCAACAACACTGAGCGGGCGGCGAGGGTGAGGTGGACAGAGGGACGGCGAGGCAGACCTCGGGAGGGTCAGGCAGGAGGAGGACCTCGGGAGGGTCGGGCAGGAGGCGGACCTCGGGAGGGTCAGGCAGGAGGAGGACCTCGGGAGGGTCAGGCAGGAGGAGGACCTCGGGAGGGTCGGGCAGGAGCTGTCACTTAAGATGAGGCGGACCTCGGGAGGGTCGGGCAGGAGGCGGACCTCGGGAGGGTCAGGCAGGAGGAGGACCTCGGGAGGGTCGGGCAGGAGCTGTCACTTAAGACGAGGCGGACCTCGGGAGGGTCGGGCAGGAGCTGTCACTTAAGACGAGGCGGACCTCCGGAGGGTCGGGCAGGAGGCGGACCTCGGGAGGGTCGGGCAGGAGCTGTCACTTAAGACGAGGCGGACCTCGGGAGGGTCGGGCAGGAGGCGGACCTCGGGAGGGTCGGGCAGGAGCTCTCACTTACGATGCACACAACTCTGGGCAAGACATCCAAGTCCCTCATTTCCCATCTGTACGATGCAGAGGTTACTGTTTACCTCACAGGGTTGGTGATTACTATGCTATTTACAGTATATAAATGCACCTGCCACAAATAAGGCACAAAAAGACACATGTCACTTCCCATCTAAAAATTCTCAAGTGCTCATACACTTAAACACGAGAAATAATTGAAAAGTATATAATCCTATCTCTAGCAAAAAGAAAAGGCAAAAAACTGAGGAGATTAATAGTCTATACGCATGCATATAAAAAGAGCAAAATATTAAAATCCACAGAATAAAACACTGTACATTCATAATTCTATTTCTGAAATTCCCTGTCCAAAAGTTTCAATCATTTTCAATGCTCTGATTATAACCAAACCAGCATATAAAACGCTGAAATGTCTTCTCTCAGATAACCATGTCTCTAAACTCAGCTTCAATATTAAAATGAGGAAATTTTCTTTTAAAACCTGTTTCTTATATCTGCACTGAGTCTGAAGTATGTGAAATATTAAAAAGTTTCTAAATCTGAACAAGGGTAATGCACCATACAACTATATACAGAAATTGGTAGACTATCATTTACTGTATTTACATAACTTCCAAGTAACTACTCAACTGCAACAACTGATTCAAAGAAGCTTCATACAACTGAAATGCTACCATCTGAATCTCTGTAATATACTAAAAACTGAATTCACGGTACTCAACCTGTTCTATTAAGAAACTTATCTAAATTAAAAAATTATCTTCAAATCTTTACTGTCGTATACACTGCATTAGTAACCCAATACACTTTGAACGGTTTTTGAGTCCTTCCGGTATTCTGAGGCCTTTCACATCCTCTGTCAGACACCCGGACGGGGGTTGGGGGGACAGGTTAGAAACGAGCCTTGGGGGCAGAGGGTGCAGGAGCAGTGACGTGAACACGACCACCTTCTGGCTGGGGTTTCACAGGCAGCGGCACTGGGCCTGACGTTCTCTGCCTGGTTTGATGGGGGCCCGAGCCCCACACTTGGTGCCAAGCGGTACCTCCGGACTGCACTTCCTGCCTCACTCTGCATTATCAGATGACCACAGCAGATCGGAATGTCGCCTGCGCAAAACAAAAAGGTGAGCTGCACGCATCAGCACACAGGCTTCAGAAAGGACCACATTGTTTAGGAAGATGGTTAACAGCACCGATCCAGAAAGGAACAGGAGGGCAGGGCGACGCGGCGGGAACGCTCCCTGCTCCACTGGGTTTTCTTAGCAGAATCGCACACGAGAACGCTCACGAAAAGCAGCAATCACTGAAGTGGACTGTCGTTCTGCTCACCAAAATAACACTTCTATTCCAGAATTTTCCATCCTGAAATAAGTATTACAAATATGTGGGGCATTTAACTATAATGCATGCGTATATAGCCTAAAAAAAAAAAGTACATTCTGGAATAAATTCTTTAGATAATTAATGGAATATGTCATAGGCATGAACTCAAAGACAAACAGAAATATGATGATAAAAGAAAAAAAGTGTTAGGTTCCATAAAATGAAAACCTCAAAAAGCACTGATTTGTTTTTATACATAAAGTTACACTATATCTTTTAAAGAAGATATTACCATTTCTAGACAAAATCAGAAACAGTAACAAATAAGATTTTTTTTCAGCTTGAGATATGCAAAGCAGAATCAACCTAAAACGTGCAATTCTAACCCAGAATGTGGTGCTGGGGACCTCCCCTCCCCCACAAGTGACCTCAACTGACACAAGGCTGAGCAAAGGGATCTGAACTTGTGTCCTGTGATGAGCAGCGAAGACCTTCTGCTGGAGCAGACAAAGCGAAACACGGGAAAGGAGAAAAAACACAGCTAATAATGACAATAAAACAACAGGAGGAGCAACAGGCACCCACCCTCGAGAATCATCACCAGTCCAGAAGGAAAGCGCCACCTGGAGCCAAGCGCTTTCTCTGCATCATCTGCTTCTCTTCCGGCCACGGCCCTGTCCACAGACCCTCAGCTGAGCCCGGGACCACGGCACTTCCAGGCATGGCCCCACGGGGCGGGCACCACTGTCCACAGACCCTCAGCTGAGCCCGGGACCACGGCACTTCCAGGCACGGCCCCACGGGGCGGGCACCACTGTCCACAGACCCTCAGCTGAGCCCGGGACCACGGCACTTCCAGGCACGGCCCCACGGGGCGGGCACCATTGTCCACAGACCCTTAGCTGAGCCCGGGACCACGGCACTTCCAGGCACGGCCCCACGGGGCGGGCACCACTGCCCGGTAAGCTGCCTGACCAGGAGCACAGGGTAGCACCCTTGGGTCAGAAGGCGGATCTGAGACAAGAAGCTGTGCTTCTCCGTCCGAAGCGAAGCTGCCCTGTTTCCCTGTTGGGAAGAAAGGCTGTACCCTTCCCACAGCCAGTCAGCATCCCGCTACTGGACAGGTTACACACTCAGCGCTCGGACACACTGAGTTTACAGAAGGGAAGGCCCGGAAAACCAGCACCGAGGCTCTAAGGGGGTGGGGGAGTCCCACAGGCAAAGGCACTCTAGGCACGGAAAATATCTACAGGTAAAGTCAGACTGCAAACCCTTCAGAATGGAGCACTGAGCATACTCCTCAAGCAAGAGAAAAGGTATAAAAACAAAAGTCTAAGGAGAAGACCGAGGAACCCAACTACGTTTTAAGTCTTTAAATCTGTGTGACAAAACACTGTAAAAGACTTTAAAAAAAAAGATGAACCAAAACATACTTGCAACATACACATGCTGCCGCTAAGTCGCTTCAGTCGTGTCCGACTCTGTGCGCCCCATAGACGGCAGCCCACCGGGCTCCCCCGTCCCCGGGATTCTCCAGGCAAGAACACTGGAGTGGGTGGCCATTTCCTTCTCCAGTGCGTGAAAGGGAAAAGTGAAAGTGGAGTCGCTCAGTCGTGTCTGACTCTTCGCGACCCCATGGACTGCAGCCCACCAGGCTCCTCCATCCATGGGATTTTCATCCAGATCAATGTGGCATAATCTGCGTCTGGCCTCCGACGGAGAAATCACACATCTAGGTGTCCTCCTGAGCACCGCCCCCGGCCCAGAAGTTGACAGGGACGAGGGGGCTCTGGAAAGCCTGCTCTGGAACAGGGACAACGCTGGACAGCCTGGCCGGCCCGAGGCGGGAGCGGAGATGCGGGGCAGAGGACCACGACGCACCTGCTGCTCTGAAGCACAAACCTGCCAGCCTCAGGCGGCCGTGATCCCTGGGGCAGAAAGCGGGGAAGACGGGTAGGAGGGATGGCCGAACCTGTTAACTCTGCGTCCTGAGGTTTCCCGGGCCTCGTGCAGCTGGAAGATCCCCCGATGACAACAACTGCACCTCCCTCATTGACTTGGGAATTAAACGGAGCACCGGGCCGGCGGTGCGTCTGAACCACTGCTCGGCAGGCGACACGGCAGAGCCGTGAGCTCGGCAGTGATGCGCGGAGGGGGTGGCCGGGAGGGCTTGGCCCCCCAACAGCAGAGGCCCCAGGACGCAGACGTGCTGGGGCCACGAGTCTGTCGGGGGCCGGCCCAGGCGCTGCAGGACCCAGGCTCCCCCCCCCCAGGCCAGTAATGATTCTCACGGGGCGGAGAGGAAGAAATGGGGCGGGGGGGACTGTCTGGAGGGAAGGAAACAATAAAACCAACACCCAGGGTCAGACGTGCAAAGCCGGGCCCAGATCAGCCAAAGACAAAGCCCGCTTCACAGTAACATTTTTAAGCCGCGTTAAATGCAAACATTCAGTAAAATGGAATAGCAATCTATAATAAATGTTTAAAAAGAAATGAAACTGTAATTTAGAAACAAAAAAATAGGCTCAAAACAGACACTAAGCCCAGGGGATAAGACGCGTCTCTCTTCAGCTAAGTCATCTTCACCCCTCCAACTCCAGGCAACGGGGAAGAAGGACAGCAAACAGCCTCTGTTCTCAGGGACTTGTGATCCGACAGGAGACCCTGGGCGACAGGCGGACACCGGCAAGCGAGGCGGAGGGACCGAGAGCCCCGGGAGCCGGAGGGAGGGGAGCCCAGCGCGCTCCGAAAACAGCAGGCCCACGGCGGCCGGGCGGAAGGAGACGGGGCGGGCGGCACCGCAGCTTCTCAGGACGGAGGCCACACCGGGCTCCGGGTGATAGCGCAGCCACCTGAGGGTCTGAACGGAAAACTGCACCGCTGAGCTGAAGGCTGAGAAGCGCACCGCCGGGACTGCGGCAGCAGCAAGACGTGCTGAGACGCGGAAGATGCCGACGATGCTTTGGAGGCAGAGCCGCCAGACTGGGAGGGGTGAGGCCCGGGAGAGCGGGGAATGAAAACGGGGCAAAGGGGTGCCAGTGACCGAGACGAGCAGCGGCCGGGCGGTCCTCTGGCCGGGAGGCTGCAGGGTGGCTGAGCGGAGCGCGGTGCAGAGGCGGGGCGAGGGTGCGGGCACTGCCCGTCCGCTCAGGGCGGCGTGGATGCCGGGTGCGGGCACGGCCCGCTCAGAGGGGCGTGGGCGAGGGCATGGGCACGGTCCGCTCAGGGCAGCGTGGGTGCCGGGCGCGGGCACGGCCCGCTCAGGGCGGCGTGGGTGAGGGTGCGGGTACGGTCCGTCCGCTCAGGGCGGCGTGGACGCCGGGCGCGGGCACAGTCCGCTCAGGGTGGCATGGGCGCCGGGCGGGGGCACGGCCCGCTCAGGGCGGCGTGGGCACGGCCCGCTCAGGGCGGCGTGGGCGAGGGCGCGGGCACTGTCCGCTCAGGGCGGCGTGGGTGCCGGGCGCGGGCACGGTCCGCTCAGGGCGGTGTGGGCACTGGGCGTGGGCACGGTCCGCTCAGTGCAGTGTGGGCACTGGGCGCGGGCATGGTCCGCTCAGGGCGAAGTGGGTGCCGGGCACAGTCCATCCGCTCAGGGCGGCGTGGGCGAGGGCGCAGGCACGGTCCGCTCAGGGCGGCGTGAGTGAGGGCATGGGCATGGTCTGCTCAGTGCAGTGTGGGCACTGGGCACGGGCACGGTTCGCTCAGGGCGGCGTGGGTGAGGGCATGGGCACGGTCCGCTCAGTGCAGTGTGGGCACTGGGCACGGGCATGGTCCACTCAGGGCGGTGTCGGCGCCGGGTGCCCCGAGGAAGAAGGAGCTCTCCTGGAGCAGAGAGGAGGCCGCAAACCGGGGCTCCTCCACTCCGCAAACCGGGGCTCCTCCACTCCGCAAACCGGGGCTCCTCCACTCCGCAAACCGGGGCTCCTCCACTCCGCAAACCGGGGCTCCTCCACTCCGCACAGGCGAACCAACCGGACCCAGGGGCCAAGTGGAGATGAGGCCAGGGGATCAGATCAGAGGCCCCGGAGGTGATGACCGGTCCCGACGGCCCGAAGGGCACTAGTGACCCAGACAAGAGCCGTCTGGGTGAACTCAAGGGTTGGGCCCTCAGGGTAAGGAGCAAAGAAAAAGTTCTAAAATTTCATTTTCATCTTTAAAATCAGACAGCTTACATTGATAGCAGAGCGTAGCTGCACTCCACTGGTCACATCCACAAATAACCAAACTGGCGAAACAGTCACACGTCACTGATTGTCTTCACAGCGGGGAATGGGTCAGCAGAGACAAACAACTCTGATACATACACTCGCAACCCTGGAGCTCTAATGACGACTTTCACAAGAGGACTCCCCTGAAGACACCACTTACTGTGTCCAATATACCACTCTCTCGCACACCACAGAGAAGACTCTAAAAGATAACTCCAGGAAATAAAACCGCCTTTTTTTTAAAAATATTAATCTCATTAGAAAAGACCCTGATGCTGGCAAAGATTGAAGTCAGGTGGAGAAGGGGGCGACAGAGGATGATATGGTTGGATGGCATCACTGACTCAATAGACATGAGTCTCAGTAAACTCCCAGAGTTCGTGATGGACAGGGAAGCCTGGCGTGCTGTAGTCCATGGGGTCGCAAAGAGTCAGACATGACTGAACGACTGAACCGAACTGAATCATTTTTTAACCCATTAATTTATTTTCTCTACTGGGATGTTTGCAGATATAAGTTGAAAAAAATACATATCATATCACTAAAACAAATCAAACAAATTAGAAGGAAGTTTTAAATAGTCAGATAACCTTAACTATTTACAACTACCAATAAGGCTGATTTATCCAAAGCTCACGGCTTAATTTCAAACTTCTAAATCTCATTCTCTGGTTTTTGCAAAGGTTTTGTTTAAGTTCATTTATGTGCTGTACGTGCTTAAGTCACTCAGTCATGTCCGACTCTGTGACCCCATGAACTGTAGCCCACCAGGCTCCTCTGTCCATGGGATTCTCTAGGCAAGAATACCAGAGTGTGTAGCCTTTCTCTTCTCCAGGGGATCTTCATGACCCAGGGAATGAACCCATGTCTCCCACATTACAGGCAGATTCTTTACCGTGTGAGCCACCAGGGAAGCTCACTAATTACTGCTAAAACAGAAAAATATACCCCTCATATCCAAAGTAGTTCCACAATGAAAATCCTTAAGACACAAACCTATCTGTGTAAGTCTCCTCCTGATACTATAAATTCTGGTGGTGGAAAGTCTAATAGAATTGAGCCTGATTTAAGAAAAAAAAGACAGCCCACACTCTTAAAAAATAGGGCAATTACTAAACCAAAAGAATATATGCTGTCAGCCGTAACTCAAGCTAAGACAGCTACGATTTTAAAATAGGGGCTCCCTTGATTTTTTAGTTACTTTTCAAGTACATAACAATGAAGAAACAAATGACTAGTAAAATACATCCAGATAGATATAAAGTTAAAAGACCAAAATGACTAAATAGAAAAAAACATTTTTTTAATACAGGATAAAACATCAATACGTTTTATTAACAGCATTTGTACAAATTGAAGAGATTAAAACAAACATCCCAACAGAAAAAAAGACACGTCACATAGAAAGTATAATGGTTGATGAATTTGTAAAAGACGCTCCTCCTCAACAGTGAACAAGGAAATGTGAAGTTTGAAACCAAGGACTTCTGTCAGGCTGAAAAAAGGTGAATCCCCAGCAACGCTGTTAGGTGAAGGGTCACACCCACTGCAGCAGGGTGTGAACTGGAAGAGCCTTCTAAGATAAGAACTCAGCCAAGTCTATCAACATGTTCGATGTGTCCACCCCTCCGATGCAAATTGCTTTCGGAAATCCATTTCTATTTTATAGAAATACAACTGCTGCTAAGTCGCTTCCGTCGTGTCCGACTCTGTGCGACCCACAGACGGCAGCCTACCAGGCTCCGCCGTCCCTGGGATTCTCCAGACAAGAATACTGGAGTGGGTTGCCGTTGCCTTCTCCGAGAAATACAACTACAGAGAGATAATTATGCAAAATGTTCACAGGAACATTACTAGAACACTGTATTGTAGAGACAAAGTGTGAATAATATGACTCGTACAAGAAATATTACATAGCCATTAAAAAACAAGAGCATTTCTTGTGTTATAAAAGTGTCCAAAGCTTCCTTCTAAGTAAAAATAACCCAGGTACCACTCACCTAAAACAGCTTACTGTTAATTCTTCAAGAGCCACTGCCCCCAGGGGGTTCCGCTCCTCAAGTCAGACACAGACATTAACACGGAAGCAGAAGCAGCCACCGAGGTTCCAACTAGAGACCAGGCTCCGGGACCGACGGGCGCAGGCAGACCTCACAGTCCCTGAGTTCTGAGTGTGCACAGCCCTTACCCATGCGCCTCCCTGATCTCAGGGTGATGGTGCCACACTTAATTACAGGCCTTTCTTTACTGAAAAAATAAACAGAGCAAGAGTCCAGTGTGAAAATACAGCGCCAAGAAAGAGGAGCCAGATGGAGTCACCCGTGACACCAAGAAAGGGTGGGAACACACAGACACCATCACAAGGAGTGGGAGGCCAGAGGGGCCGCCGGGG
Source organism: Giraffa tippelskirchi (assembly GCF_054371585.1). NCBI lineage: Eukaryota > Metazoa > Chordata > Mammalia > Artiodactyla > Giraffidae > Giraffa > Giraffa tippelskirchi. The sequence continues at coordinate 164,755,718 of NC_137283.1, read as the reverse complement.
CTTCTATGAGGGGCACCTGGTTTGGCGGTGAGCACATCAAGGCTTCCCTGGTGGCTCAGACGGTCAAGAATCCGCCTGCAACGCAGGAGATGTGGGCTCGATCCCTAGGTTGGGAAGATCCTCTGAAGGAGGGAATGGCTACCCACTCCAATACTCCTGCCTGGAAGATTCCACGGACAGAGGAGCCTGGTGGGCTACAGTCCATGGAGTTGCAAAGAGTCGGCCACGACTGACCGACTAACACTTTCACATCAAGTCCACTGGAGAAGAGCAGGTCAGCAGGGGAGGACCGGACAAAGAACGCAGGGGTCAGGTTTTTCTTGCTTTTTTAACTCTGGCTAAAGGGAAACTGGAAAAATCTTTAAGAGATGGGAATGCCAGACCACCTGACCTGCCTCCTGAGAAACCTGTGTGCAGGTCAAGAAGCAACAGTTAGAACACGACATGGAACAACAGACTGGGTCCAAATTGGAAAAGGAGTACGTCAAGGCTGTCTATTGTCACCCTGCTTATTTAACTTATATGCGGAGTATATCATGTGAAACACCAGGTTGGATGAAGCACAAGCTGGAATTGAGATTGCCAGGAGAAATATCAATAACCTCAGATATGCAGATGACACCACCCTTATGGCAGAAAGTGAAGAAGAACTAAAGAGCCTCTTGATGAAACTGACAGAGGAGAGTGAAAAACCTGGCTTAAAACTCAACATTCAGAAAACTAAGATCATGGCATCCGGTCCCATCACTTCATGGCAAATAGATGCGGAAACAATGGAAACAGCGACAGACTTTAGTTTCTTGGGCTCCAAAATCACTGCAGATGGTGACTGCAGCCATGAAATCAAAAGAAGCTTTCTCCTTGGAAGAAAAGCTATGACAAACCTAGACAGCATATTAAAAAGCAGAAACATTACTTTGCTGACAAAGGTCTGTGTAGTCAAAGCTATGGTTTTTCCAGTAGTCATGTATGTATGTGAGAGTTGGACCATAAAGAAAGCTGAGCTCCAAAGAATTGCTGCTTCTCAACTGTGGTATTAGAGAAGGCTCTTGAGAGTCCCTTGGACTGCAAGGAGATCCAACCAGTGATGCTGAAGTTGAAGCTCCAATACTTTAGCCACCTGATGTGAAGAGCTGACTCATTTGAAAAGACCCTGATGCTCGGAATGATTGAAGGCAGGAGGAGAAGGGGACGACAGAGGATGAGATGGTTGGATGGCATCACCGACTCAATGGACATGAGTTTGAGCAGGCTCCGGGAGTTGGTGATGGACACGGAGGCCTGGCGTGCTGCAGTCCGTGGGGTCGCAGAGAGTCGGGACTCGACTGCGAGACTGAACTGAAGGGTACCACCAGGGCTTCCCAGGTTGTGCTAGTGGTAAAGAACCCTCCTACCAGTGTAGATAGACAAAAGAGACACGGGTGTGATCCCTGGGTGGGGAAGATCCCTTGGAGGACGGCAAGGCACCCCACTCCAGTATTCTGCCTGGAGAATCCCACAGACAGAGGAGCCTGGTGGGCTACAGTCCATGGTGTCGCAAAGAGTCAGACACGACTGAAGCGACTTAGCACGCGCGCTCATACTCAAGGGTACCACACCCACCCAATAGCCAAGTGCAAACCTGGGATGACCCTGAACGACTCTCTTCCGTCCTCTCGTTGCACGTGAGCTGCGGCCTTCATTCCACAAGACGAAGGCCCTGCACCCGATCAGCCTCCTGCCGCCAGGCCGCTCCCCCTTCGCCCTATGGCCTCTGCTGCCCAGGAGGGCAGGAAAGCTCAACTGGAAATGTCATCACCTTCCTTCAGCTACAACGTTTTCACCTTGGCTTACAAGGCCTGCAAGAAACCCACCTGTTAACACCTGCAGCTCCTCAGCCAGCGGCCAGCAGGCACGCCTGTACGTCCAGACACACACAGACACACGCGGTTTTCAGTCAGTAGGCCACGCTACAAAGACAAACGAACCCAAGAGCTCAGGTGCCCAACTTCAAAAGTCCACTGCTCTCTCACGATGACACGCGTCTCTGTTCCAGGCTTCCACACCAGCCCCGCCTGGGACACGGCTTCACGGGAGATGGACGAGCAGAAACGCAAGGTGGATTTGGGGCTTAGAGCTGTTGCTCACGGTGGCCTGTCGCTGACCAGAGCAAGGCACGTGGTCAGGCCTGGTGCAAGAAGGGGAGCTCCTGGGACCCAGGTTCAGGGAGGCATGGAGAGTCCCGAGGAACGGCGTGCCTGTGTGCACACGGGCCCACAGACGGACTCACTGGGTTATTTCTAAGTAAGCTTTCCACCTTTTCTACAAATTCCTCAGGATTCAGAGGGAACATTTCCTGAAATGAACTTTGGGAAGCCGTGCCTACGCCCCAGGAAAGGCACGGCCCAGGCACTTCCCTGCCCCGCACAGCACAGAGCACAGCCTGCAGACCTGGGCGCACCGCCCCCAGGCTGCACCCCTGGAGGCATTTCCCTGGCTCACCCGGGCCCCACGGACATCAGGTGAGCACATACTTGCTGAGTGAGTCACGCTCTTGGCCAGGAACACCCTCCCCGGAACCACAGAGAACGTTCCCTGTCATCTGAAGAGCCATGTCAACGGCTGCACAGGGCACCTGCTCCTCAGGACCCAGACGGGGTGCGCGCCACGCTCCAGACACACTTTCCAGTCCTCTTGCACACTCAGACAGGAGCCACTGCGGAAAGCACAGGGGTCCACGGAGCTCCACACGCCCCGCACTCGCAGGGACCAGCCCATTGAGGTGAGCGCCAAGGGAGCTGCACCTGGAGGCCGAGGGCCTGGCGCCGGGCCGGCGGCCGGGCCCCAGCTGCCTTCAGGGCACCCTGGGCCCCTGATGCTGGGCAGCCCCCTCAACCCCACCCCAGACGGCAGAGCAGGCCGCGTGCAAAAGGCCCAGGCCCTGCACACAGCATCTAAAGCACAGCAGGCACTCGGAACACATCACTCTTAACGAATGCACGCTGCACTGGCCGATGACAGACGCAAGAGAAGGGCTTAGACGTCATAATTCTAACAGCACTAAGCCACTAAGGAAAGAAATAAACACAGATGTGTCACAGAAGCAATTTCTCACAACACTCAGGCCCTGAGGTAAGTGCATAACCATTTCTGAAATTTTTGCTCAGAAGTTCATAGACGCAAACAGCAACTATCATTCTATTTAATATAAAATCTGTACGGTTTCTCAAGAATCAAGCTGTTGATACCAATCACGCACATTTGTAACTACACATGCTAAATATAAAATGTCTAAAAATCTCATTAGACTAATACATGGAACATTACTGAGCATTGGAAACTTGCTTAGAAGCTGTGCAAACCACAAACATGTAGTATTTGGTAGTTTAGGAGCCACCTAGTGCAAAAACATTAATAACTTGAACGTTAAATTACACTTCGCTCTGGAATATGAACCACAAGGCAAACACAATCTCAAAGTGGCACAAATACAGACAGCAGGGTGGGTGACGAGCTGAAGCTCCCTGCGTCCGGCCATCCTGGGACACCAGCTCGGTGAGCACGCGGAGGCCGCGGTCCTCACAAACCCGGGCACGCGGACGTGCCACTCCCAAAGTCAAGTATTCAGTCCCTGACTCGTAGAGAAAAGCACACTCAGCTTCCACCAAGGAAGCTCCTCCACGCTTTACCGCTTCCTTCAAGAGGAGCAAACAGGCTCCGGAGCAGAGAAGGAAGAGTGTGATCCGGGAGGCCCCCTGAAATGGCCGTTTTGTCTGAAATCCTCCCTTCCAGGTTGGGAAGAGCAACTGTGTACTCAGGAGATGTTAGTTAGAATCATCAGCAACAACCAGGGAACTAGCTCCAGAGGGCTCTGCTGAAACCACAGTGCACGGGGGAGACTGCTAGTTAATATGTACACAGCACCCCAGGAAGGCAGAGTAGGCGGGCCCTGGCAGTGACCAGGGCAAACAGGTTTCGCCTGTCACGCCATTTCAGGCTCAGACCAGGGAAGGGCCGGGGCCACACCCGGATCCAGGGGCGGGAGGCCCTTCAGGAGGAAACGGCCTGGTGAGCAGACACTGGACCCAGGCCGAGCCCTGCGGCCAGAGCAGGGTCTCCACGCGGCAGGACCCCAGCCTCGGGGAGTGCAGGCCGCCTGTGCCGCCCTGGGGACAGGAGACGGCTCCACCTCGGACACGCTTCGCACTCCAGCTGCTGGTGACCGTGCAGGACACAAGCGGTCCCCGTCTGCAGACAGCGAGAAGAGGGTGGCCACTCCACGCTGACCACACAGCACACTCGCCCATCTAAAGACACAGCAAGGCCTTCCAGTCTACATACTCATGTTTATATTTAGGTTGGTGCAAAAGTTAGAGTTGCGCTGTTGAACTTTTCTGTCTGACACTGGAATACACTCTTAAATGTGGCTGTTATACATCATCTCAACGCACATTTCTTGCTTTATGTTTTTTTGCCAACGACTCATTACCTGTTTATTTTATATTTATTTTTGACTACAGAAATGATGTTAGACAAAAATCAAATTCAAGCGATTTTTTTATTCGAGTTCAAAATGGGTCGTAAAGCAACAGAGACGACTCGCAGCATCAACACTTTTGGCCAGGAACTAACGAACACGCAGCGCAGTGGGGGTTCAAGCAGTTTTGCAAAGGCGACAAGGGCCTTGAAGACGAGGGGCATGGTGGCCGGCCATCGGAGGCTGACAACGACTAACTGACAGCAGCCATCGAAGCTGATCCTCTTAGAACTACAAGGGAAGTTGCTGAAGAACTCAACGTCGACCACTCTACAGTCATTCAGCATTTGAGGCAAATTGGAAAAGTGCAAAAGCTTGATAACTGGGTGCCTCGGGAGCTGACCAAAAAAACTTGTCATTTTAAAGTGCTGTCTTCCCTTCTTCTCTGCAACAACAATGAACCGGTTCTTGACTGCATCGTGACATGTGACAAAAAGTGGATTTGATAAAGCTGGCGCCGACCAGCTCAGTGGCTGGACTGAGAAGAAGCCCCAAAGCACTTCCCAAAGCCCAACTTTACAAAAAAGTCATGGTCACTGTTTGGGGGTCTGCTGCCGGTCCGATCCACTACACCTTCCTGAACGCTGGTGAAACCACTACATCTGAGAAGTACGCTCAGCAAATCGATGAGATGCAGCGAAAACTGCAAGGCCTGCAGCCAGCGCTGGTCAACAGAAAGGGCCCAGTCTCCTCACGTGTGGCGACACCTGACCACACGTCGCACCACCAGCACTTCAAAGGGGAACAAACTGGGCTGCCAAGCTTTGCCTCATCTGCCATGTTCATCCGACCTCTCGCCAACCGACTGCCATTCTTCAAGCACCTCAACCAAGTTTTGCAGGGAAAATGCTTCCACAACCAGCAGGAGGCAGAAAATGCTTTCCAAGAGTTTGGCAAATCCCGAAGCATGGATTTTTATGCTACAGGAACAAACAAACTTATTTCTCGCTGGCAAAAATGTGTTGATTGTAATGGTTGCTATTTTGGTTAATAAAGATGCGTTTGAGCCTAGTTATAATCATTTAAAATTCAGTCCAAAAATCACAATTACTTTTGTACCAACCTAACAGAAGATATATATACATATACACGTAACATTTCATTATATCATGCCTCTGGTTATTCCTTAAAATTATGCTCTAAGTTGTTCTATTTATAAACTATTTTTCTATAAAACCTGCAAACACTGTTTTTGTTGCAGTGATCTTAAACCTTCAGAGTCCACAGTGCTGTGTTACAGGAAGGCTCTGTTCCAGAACCACGCGACCTGGGCAGATCACTGCCCCCAGCTTACCAGCTGTCCACCCACCTACAGGACCGCTCTGAAACTAAGGGAGATGATTCACGCAAGGCACTCACACTAATGTCAAGTGTACGGACACTATACACCCACAGAATGTTAAGTAGCACAGCTATCATCAGAGTAACCTACAAAGCTTTTAAAAACTGGATTCCTGACAAAAGCTGTAAACTCAATAACATGATTAATAACAAATGATCCAGTACTGGGTTAAAAATGCAAATAATTAATAACTAAGTATGTATACTTCAAACATCTCCCAAATATTCAAAAGCAACATAGAATTTTCATAATACAAAGAAAGCAAATGCCTTAACTCCTTCATGTCTAATAACATTTTCAAGAATACACTTCACAAATAAACCATAAAACAACATCACAAATTTTTTTAGTGCTTTTCCAGATTTACTGGCCTTAATTTTACTGTTCTTGACATTTCCAAAATAACAATTTCATGAAGATTATAAAAAATTATTTTTAAAACTGAAATCAACAAGTTTGGCATAAAAACACATGAATTATTCTATGAAGTCTACAAGGCCACCTTTGCCAAAACAGAATTAAAAACATATTTCAAAATATTTGAGGCCCTCAACATGAACCATGGTGAAGACACTGTCCACGGTGCTCTGGGCAGGACCCTCCTTCTGAGTAAGACAAGCTCAGCTCATCTACAAAGGAGCCATTTACAGATTCACTTACTCTGCAACTCAGGTTCGGATCTGTATTGTGTTACTCTGGTAAATTAAAACAACATGTCTATTAATAAATATGTCTCATTATGTGGTTAAAAACAGTGCTCCATCAAACGAATTTAGTAATACTACCTATAAAAAGAAAATGGTCACCAAAGCTTCAAATGAACTTACAGCTCACCATGAAAGAACAGCACAATACATCTGCTACGAAAAGTCACCACCCAGCAGATAAATTAATCTTAAGGGTTGGTAATCTTTAACATAAATTCAATATTCTAATATTTTGTTTTTGCCATATGCATTTTTAAAAGTAGTATGCTCACATACTGTTTATAACTATTAAAATCCCACGTCATGCATGGAGGATCTTAGAATATAAACACTAATCTGTGCGGTCTCTCTCTCTCAGGAGATACAGTACAGGGGAAGCACAACCAAAGACAGCAGGAAAAAGCCCTCTCAGGGTCGGTCGCTCGCATCGTGCAGAGCTCCTGCTTGGAAGGGGAGGCCTGGAAGGACCGACAAGTGCCAGAAGACAGAGCCCATATCAGCAACACACCTACCGACCAGGCTACCCGGAATATCAGGCACCAACGCTCAGAACCAGACACTGACCAGGAGGAAGTGGGCCACCCCACAGCCCGAGTGTCAGAGCAAAGAAACTTCAGTCACCCTTCAGCTAGGTTGTAGCCAGTAGCTCTCAACAGCAAAAATGTACATGCTTGCATCTTATTTACTGATAACTACAAATTCAAATTTTGTATTTTTCCAGTAGTCATGTATGGATGTGAGAGTTGGACCATAAAGGCTGACCGTGAAGAACTGATGCTTTCCAATTGTGGTGTTGGAGGAGACTCTTGAGAGTCCCTTGGACAGCAAGGAGATCCAACCAGTCCATCCTAAAGGAAATCAGTCCTGAATCTTCATTGGAAAGAGTGATGCTGAAGCTGAAACTCCAATAATTTGGCCACCTCATGCGAAGAACTGACTCACTGGAAAAGACTCTGATGCTGGGAAAGATTGAAGGCAGAAGGAGAAGGGGACGACAGAGGATGAGATGGTTGGATGGCATCACCAACTCCATGGACGTGAGTTTGAGTAAACTCTGGGAGTTGGTGATGGACAGGGAGGTCTGTTGTGCTGCAGTCCATGTGGTTGCACAGAGTCGGACACGACTTAGCAACTGAACAACAACAAATGAAAATAGGTATTTATAAATAAAAATAAGTAAATATATGCAAAATAAATGAATATATGTTAAAACCTATGTTTCCATCATAAGGAGTATTACGTTCAACCTTAAATGATATGAATCTGTTGACTGTATAGCCCTAGTTGGAAAATACCATGAATATAGACTTTAATATCTGCCTTAGAATATGTTTCAAAAATGAGCTGAAACCAAAACTCTTAAAAGCAATCACCAAGTATTCCAGGCAGCAGCTCACAAACTAACCCAGGAAGCCCTGAGCCCCTCTCAGGTCCACAGTGAGGTCAGAAGCTCTCCCGGACCATGCAGGCACTGGAGCCTCGCAGCGGTGGCCGTCATGTGGGCGGTTCGAGCAACCCGCGGGCACACGGTGCTAACAACAGCCGGGCGCCCGTCACTGCGACAGGCACGTCTAAAGAGGGCCCGTCTCGCTCAGTCAGACTCTTGCGACCCTACTGACTGTAGCCCGCCAGGCTCCTCTGTCCATGAGACTCTCCAGGCGAGAACACCGGAGTGGGTTGCCGTTTCCTTCTCCAGGGGATCTTCCCAGCCCAGGGCTCGAACCCGGGTCTCCTGCATTGCAGGCAGATTCTTTACCAATTGAGCTATGAGGGAAGCTTCCCAATACTTAAGATTTTTCTAGTCAGTGTGGACATTAACAAATGGGCTATTTTTATATGGTTTAAAGAAGTTTATCAACATATGGAAAAAATCCACATAACTCAGAGAACCAGTATTTTCCAAGTGGTCAGTGCTTGATGGCACAAAACCACACGTGGGTACAACATCCATTCAAACTGCAAAACAGACAAATGGATGTTAACCTAACAGAATATGAAAAAGATTTAAAACAATCTTCCAAAGGAGAATTAGCACCAGAAACGGAAACACTTAGGCTCAAACTAGAAATCTTCATCAAACTCTTACTTTTATTACCCATGTCTCTTAGAAATAGTCACCTCAATAATCCCCCCAAGTATTTGCCAACACAAAAATTCATTACAGTGAAAAATGTAAGATAACCTAAGAACTCATTAAGAAGCTCATGTATAATAATGGTACACTACAAACTTATGTAAAATCATGGTAGATTTTACAAGCTTTTTTCTGTAAATCTGGAGCACTCAGAAATTTATTCAGAAAATAATATCAACACCTACCTAAAAATAATGTCTCTGCAAGACATCTTCCCAAGGTCCAGAACTAGTTAAGTATGTATATGGAGAGAGGCACGCACTTTTAAGAACACAGTCGTTTTTAAATATTTGATTGTACTGCTGCTCCCAGTCCATCTTCTCTACCAACCATGTAGAATTAGACCAGGCTCAAAGCAAAGCGGGAAAACTAGCAACCTCCAGCCTCCATACCAAAAGCTGGTAACAGCAGCACAAAAAGAAATTACAAGTTAGAAATTGTGCTGGCTCTCCTGCAAGACTCAGGAAATAAAAAGAGTAGTAAGTCACCATGGGGAGTACCACTATTAGCCAACAAGGGTACAGAGAAAGTATGTTCTTTGAAGGAACAAATGGTTTAAACTAGTGGAGAGTCGGAGCCTGACTTTCCTTTAACAGAACATGCGGGAAACGGAGCAACAGAGAACTGCTAAGCCGTGACTCGGGATGCGGCAACCCCCCCAGACGGCTCGTGAGCAGCCAGCAGTAAGCCTGAGCAGTGTGTCGTGGGCCAGGCCCTTCACGCAGCTCCCAGGGTGGGCTGGGGGGTGCTGGGGGGCTGCAGGGAGCCAGGGGAGACCTGAGCCCCTGCGGAAACCCGTCTCCCTGTCTGCACCGTCATCGGGAGCAGAGACAGACTCAACGGGGACGCGTCCTCCCCCAGCGTGTGGGGCTGTGGGCACACTGCTTAGCCTCGAACTCACAACTACAGGTCACACACATTTCCGCCACTGTCCTAGGCATCATCAAGGTAACTGAGTGACAAACAAAACCAGCCAGGAAGCTAAAAGCGACAGAAAAATTGTCAACAAAAACCAACAGGCTCTACCTAACCTGAAAATCATTTTCACTGAAGAGGTCGGTTCAGTTTTATGTTACATAAATATTGGTCGTGTCTATTCTATGTATAATAGAGGAAAGCAAGCTTCTACCAAAATAACTGCTATATTATCTATTAGTGTTTTCTGATATTACACTTAAGTTCAAGTCTGACAAACTGTTTATAAACAAATTAATCTATGCCACCAGAATAATAACCAACCACTATAAGATGCTTTATATACTACAATTACTCAATTAAATCCCTATTGACATAACCTTAGACCTTTTTCTCTTAAACATCCCACCAACTTGGTATCATATCCTGGTTTTCAGCGAATCAAACTTTTTCATGAATATGAAAGAACCACTTCTGCTATTCAACTGTTGCTGTTGTTTGGTTGTTAAATGGTGTCTCTTTGCAACTCCATGGACTGCAGCATGCCAGGCTTCCCTGTCCTTCACCATCTCCCAGAATTTGCTTAAACTCATGTCCATTGAGTCAGTGATGCCATCCAACCATCTCATCCTCTGTCACCCCCTTTTTCTCCTGCCCTCAATCTTTCCTAGCATCAGAGTCTTTTCCAGTGAATCGGCTCTTCGCACGAGGAGGCCAGAGTATTGGAGCTCTGTATTCTACTATTAACCGCAATCAAAATCTGACAATTCTAGAAATGCCTGAATTTACAACATTTACATTCCATTAAGTCCATAAACCGCATAAAGCAAAATTACTGCTTCGTTGGCAGAAACACAGGAAAGTGAAGCTGGTTGAGATGCAGCTTCAATTCAAGGTAAGGAGACAATGGTGCCCTGACCTCACACCCACAAACACAAGCCACAACCAATTACTACAGAAGAAAAAAAATTTTTTTTAAAGGAATAGAGATGTCTATAAATACTAAAAACACATCACTGGCAACTGCCTATCTCATTACACACTAGTCACCAGATCTTCCAAAGTACCAAAGTTTAACAGTACAACTGCTATTTCCAAAACAGTCTCAAATATAGTTAAGTTGTATGATAAAGCACAGTTACAACCTAAGCATTAGTCCAAAGTATAGACTAAACTCTGTGCTTATTTGCTCAGTCAGGTCCGACTCGTAGCGACCCCACGGGCTGTAGCCCGCCAGGCTCCTCTGTCCATGGGATTCTCCAGGAAAGAATACTGCAGGCGGTTGCTATGCCCTCCTCCAGAGGATCTTCCTGACCCAGGGATCAAACCCAGGTCTCCCACACTGCAGGCGGATTCTTTACCATCTGAGCCACCAGGGCAGGCCAGATTAAGCTCCAAATTATGCAGTTACTACGACCTCACCTGAAGACTTCCTGCTCCACCTCTGCTGACAAACTACGAGCTATTTTTCACATGCACCTCTGGGTAGTCTGGGTAGTATGAAGCACCACGTTACTTTTCAAGACTAACCAGAGTATTAAAATATAATGTATTTACCTTCAATAAAGAATAAAGGGGTAGCCACAAAAATTCTAGGTTACCTTTTTCCCATCGATGCCAAAAAAAGGGCAATGAATTCAGTAAGTAATACACAAAACAAATACCTCACAAAAGTGAAGTGGTCCACTAACTGCCCAGCACAGTTTTTGCATTCAGGTGTCAAGTTTATGCAAAAGAGTAAGACGTGAAACGACAAATATTTAACAGCCTAACAGACGATTTCACTACGTTTTTAAAAAGCACATATCCCTGTTTAGTCAAGAATAAAGGTACACAAAAAGGAAGCCATATTCAGCATTCTTTTCACAGAATATTTACTGAGCACGTACCATGTGACAGACATAAAATTGACATTTCAAACAATAAACTCTAAGCTCTTGCCTTCATGCAATCAGAGAAGGATTCAGACAAAACCAATGGCTATAATGACAAAATTAGGGTAAGTTAAACAACAGAACACCCCAAACAACACGCAGATGTTTGGGTAACCAGAGAAGCCCTCTTCTGAGGAAGTGCAGAGATTAGCAGCAAGGACTCTGCCGTGATAAATAATCAGAAACCCCTAAAAGAAGTGAAGGCTTAACATTAAAAATAAGACAAGGACAGGAGGGGCTAAGAAGCTCTTATAAGCATTATCATGCACTCTAGCTCTCCATGGTGATCAAGATGTTAATTCAGCTTAATATCAATTTCTTGGTGATAAAGCACTGACTCTAAGTTTGGATCACCAACTTTCATTTTAAATATAATCGGGGATAAAAAACACACAATGATAAAACATAATCTGTTTCTTCTTTGGAAGCCCTTCTACATACAAAGGTGAATACGAAGCAAACTTAACGAGGTTGATGTTAAAATATATTCCAATTTTCTTTAAAAGTGAGAGTAATCCAAAAAGCCAAGCTTATCTTCTCCCTAAACATAAACACCCCAGATCAGCAGTTAGCAATGCTGCCCGAAACCACCAATCACAGATGGTCAACAGTTATGTAATTTGGTAACAGATACTGATCACTGTAACCCCTCCAAAACAGCTATCAAAAGAAAACAAACCAACAACTATACTCTCACATATGTACATAAAAAAGATTCTCCAAATATATAAATGCATGGCTTACATCTTATTTTTACAAATCAAATTCTGAAGTAAAGTTGCTCGACATTTATTGACCATAATAAAGGCCAGTATGATGTTGCATTCTTACAAGAAAAATTATTTGTGATGGACAAATAGAGTGAAAATTCATCATTTCCCAGATATTAAAAAAAGGTCAGACAAAAAAGTTTAGATAAAGCAACTCAAATCCACTGGCTTTAAAATATTGATTTAGGGAATTATTTAATGAAAAATACATGCTAAATGTGAAGCTTAAACTTCCAAAGACCAGAATAAACCTAACGGTATGCAAAGGTTCTCCAGAAAACAAAGAATGGAAGAGCTAAGAAAACAACACAGATGTTTTAAAAAGCCAATTATTTCATCAAGAAACACTTTCTAATATAATTCTGGAGGATCATTTCTAGAAATGTTCAGGCGTAAGTGGGGAGGTTGTTGTTTAGTTGCTAAGTCATGCCTGACACTTTCGCAACCCTGTGGACTGTAGCCCATCAGGCTCCTCTTTACATAGGATACTCCAGGCAAGAACACTGGAGTGGGTTGCCATTTCTAAATGAAATATATAATCATTTGCCTCAAATGTCCTTCAACTTTTGCTTTGCTTCAACATCTGCATAGCAACTTTTCACCCACAGAATAACCAGAAAAAACATAGTTCTTTGAACGACAGGCCAGTTTTACTTTAAAAACTACTCAGATAGTGTATCTTAGAAAAGAGAGAAAAAGTCTCAACGGAGTGCTTAAAAACAGAATTTAATAAAATCAACCGTGTTTCTGATTCAGGATTTTTAAAAATGCCAATGCAATTCAGAATCCCAAAGAGTAAACTGAATTATCTATCACTACAGTGAAAAAAGATTCCTTTTCTCAACCAGACTTGGGAAATTTCTGAAAAAAATAATTATACATAGGTCCATTCAAACAGAAAAACAAAATAACTATGTACAAAAATAATATTTTACATCTGAATTTTTTAAACCAGAAAAAAGAAAAATGAACTCATTATTCTGAAAGACAACACAATCCTGAAGGTTAAATGGCTGCTCCGTCACCTTTCAAAGACCTGCTAATAAACCTATGAATGAACACAACTACGCATTATTAATTTGTTTACTAGCACCTAACTCGTAAAATCATTAGAGAAGATGAGTTGTGAACCAGGAGTAACTTATCATCAGTGTTCAAATTGGCAACCTGAACCTAATTCATATTGGGATTCAGCTACGGATTGAGACGGATGGCTCTGCCAGGCAGACAGAAGAACTGGATCCCCCCCACCATGGGCAAAATCATGACACCGAGACGCTGAAAGTCAAGTCTGCTCAGAACTATAAACTGGGGTTCGATGATAAGGGACTCAATTTCATGAGAATGTTCAAATTCGTCCAACAGGACTAGGGCCCCAAAGACGGCCTTTCAGTGAACAGTGTTAACTTGTAATTACCTACTGGGACAAATCAGAAATAGATGCTACTAAAACCAATTCCTAAGAGGACAGGAGTCCCGGGTCAGGTGTCTCTCCCGCGGCTGGAGGACGAGCTCTCAGGGCCCCTCCACGGCCCTCCCTCACCTCTCCCTGACCAACGCACCGGGAGGAGACCTATTTGAAAAACAGAAAACTGCTGGGAATTCTCTCAGCCGCTTTGCCACAAACAACTACCATTGTCCCAGGGCGAAGGCAAGTGAGATTTCCTCCTTTTCCAGGAGCACGCCCAGGGCGGACTACCCCCAGCCAGGCCCGGAGCCACCGCGCGCGCCCCGCCCCGCGCCCCCCGCCCCTCCGCAAAGCCCCCCCAAGCTTACCCCTGCCGACCCCTCTCCTCCCCCTCCCCCTGCCGACCCCCTTCCCTCCCCTCCCCTCCCCTCCCCTCCCCTCCCCTCCCCCTGCCGACCCCCTCCCCTCTCCTCTCCTCCCCTCCCCTCCCGACCCTTCCCCTCCCCTCCCCCTGCCGACCCCCTCTCCTCCCCTCCCCCTGCCGACCCCCTCCCCTCCCCCTGCCAACCCCCTCCCCTCCCCCTTCCTTCCCCCTCCCCTCCCCCTCCCGACCCTCGCCCTCCCCTCCCCCTCCCGACCCTCGCCCCCCCCGCCCCCTCCCGCCCAGCGCCCCCCTCTCCTCCGGGCCCGCGGCCGCGCGCACGGCCGGCGCGGGGAGGGGCGCCCGCCCGTCCACCTGAGCGCCGGCAGCGAATGGGAGGGACCGCCTCTCCGCGGAGTTCAATTCCGGGCCGCGTTATCAGCGGGGCCGCACGGTTGGAACAACTTCCCCGACATTCGCTGTGCGCGCCCGGCCGCCGAGCCCGGCGCCCAGCCCCGAGGCCGGCCACACGCCCGCGCGCCCCAGGGACAAAGGTCCTCCGGGCGGGGACCCCGCCAACCGCGTCCCCGCCGCGCCCCCCGCCCCCGCCCCGCGCCCCCAGCCCGGGCGCCCCCCGCCCCGCGCAGGTGAGCGCGCCCCGCCCGCGCCCGCGCCCGCGCCCGCGGCCCGCACCTCGGTGGGCTGGCTGATCTCGAACAGGTCCAGCCGGTTGGCGTTCCAGTGCTGGATGATGTCGGCCAGCTTCCGCCGCTCCTCGTCGCGGCCGCCCGCCGACATCCTCCGGCCGCGGGGTCGCTTCGGCCGAGGGGCCGCGCGCCGGGGTCGGCGGGCCCGGCTCGCCGCCTGTCCGCCTCGGCCCCGCCGGCCGGCGCCCCGCGCTCTCGGCTCCGCGCCCCGCGACCCTGCCCGGCCGCCTCGGCTCTCGGCTCCGCCGGCTGCTCGGCCGCGTCCGCCGGCCCCGCGTCCGCCGCCGGCCGGTGTGAGTGCGCCCCGAGCGCCCGCCCCGCGCCGCCCCGCCCGCCGTGCGCGCCCCCGCCCGCGCCGCCCCGCCCGCCCGCGCCGCCGGCCTCCGCGAGGTGCTGCTGCTGCGCGCGCGCCGGGCGGGGCTGGTCCCGGCGGGCGGCCCGGTCCGACCGCCGCGCCGGGTGCAGAGGCGCGTACTGGGTTCAGACGGCCGGGCCGGGTTTAGCTGGTACCGGCTCCGGGCCGACGGTCCCGCGTCAGATGGGCGGACCGGGTTCGGGCGGTACCGGGTTTGGACCGGCGGTAGCAGGTCCGACCGGGGGGGTGGGTGGGTGTTCGGAGGGACAGTACCAGGTCTGGCCGGGGGGCCGGGTTCGGACGGTACTGGGTTCAGATGGGCTGGCTGGGTCCGTATGCTGATGTGCTGGGTCGGCCGGCCTCGGATCGGGCTAGTGGGTGGAGTTCGCATGGACAGTGCCGGGTCCTCCGGGCGGGCCGGGTTCGGCCAGGCGCGCTGGGCTGTCGAGGCCCCAAGGCCAGGACGCGCGGGGCCCCTGTGCGCGCTGACCACACGGGCCCCGCAGCGCCCGACCGGGCCAGCTCCAGGGTGACCCTGTCCGACCCGCCCGGGGCCGGGCCCCCTCGCCCGTGTTTGTCCCGCGGTGTCCGGTCCGCGCGTGGACCGGAAAACCCGGCCTTTCCCAGCACAGGCTTCCAGCCACGGGGCAGGGGGTCCCCCCAGCTGCTCCCGCGGGGATATGCCTGTCCACTGCGCGGGCGCCTCTGAGGCTCCCGGTGTCCGCGCAGACCCCACATTCATCTCAGTAGCAGGTTTTGTCCATTTTAGGAATGTTTATTTCATTAGGGATTTTTAATTGCCTCTTGTCCGTGTTCCCCCACCCCGCCCCCTTTTTAAAAAAAAAACTGGCTGCAGAACACCTGCCAGCAGACAGATCCCTGCCCAGCGCTCGGCCAGGTAAAACCAGCCTCCTGCCTTATCTGTGATGTGTGGGAACAAAAAGCCCTCATCTCTGAAATACCACGCCAAGTGATGAAAACAGCGAGCTGCGTCTGACAGAGCCTCTTTATTTGTGTCATTACTTTGTCTTTTGCAACGTGGAGACGATTTTCCTCTCCACCAATTGGATCTCTTCTTTTCTGGGAAAGATGAGAATTCTACCATCCCTGCTGGGTTTTGTCTTCAGCTCTCTTTTCTGCAGCACTGGTACAGTTCAGCTTCATAAGGAGGCTTTTCAGCAGAGAAGCCAGCGGTGTTGAACCAGTGCCATGGGGGGATGAATTCTTCAATAGATCTCTGGCCTCCTTTCTCAAAATTAAAATGTGGTGACTTGCAGAGGAGCATATGTGTATAAACAGCACATCCCTGTTCTGACATTCTGTTCCTTTATGCCTTTTAGTTCCCGTGCTTCTTTATAGACTCAAGTCGTTTTCTGTTTTGAGATTTTGTTTTTTTGTTTGTTTGTTGTGGTGAACATCACTGTGTCCATACAGCTCAGAACTGTCCGGCTAGGTTGCATGCATGCCATGTGGGTCATCAGCTATATTGTCAGCTGAATTCTAACAGTAAGAGCTTTATTCCTGAAGATACTGTTAGCAAGGATCACTTGGCTGTTAGAGCAAAAAAAGATGAGTTTGCAAAGCTGGCAGTTAGGTTGCTGGTGTCTGAAATAAGTACACGTGGAAAATTTAGTTTTGCTAGAAAATAAAAATGGGCTCCCTGTAGTGTTGTTTTTGTAATAAAAAATATAAAGCATACATGAAATGCCTACAGTTTGATGCAGAGAAGGCTCTAAATCAAAGCACATTATTACCATTTTTTTTATTCATTAAAAATCCCCATTGGTGTTATGAGTGTATGAGCATATAGCTCCTCCGTCCATGGAATTCTCCAGGCAGCAATACTGAAGTGGGTTGCCATTTCCTTCTCCAGGGGATCTTCCCGAACCAGGGATCGAACCCTGGTCTCCTGCATTGCAGGCAGATTCTTTACCGTTTGAGCTACAGGAAAGTTCTTAAATCATGAAGATCCCTATTTAGGCCGTGAAAATTTAAAGGTAACAAATTCTGCTAGTTATTGTTCAAGGCCCAAGAAAATATGCTGAGCAATATGTTAGTTTTGATGCCACATTATAAGAATAATAAGTAGGCATGCCATCCATCTTCTGTTCTCATTGCACTGCTGAATTCTGATACATTTTGGAAATTATATGTAAGTGCTATTCAAGAGGTGCTATATGAAAATTAAGTCGTGTGGGGTTTATGATTAATCCTGCCATGTAGATAAGAACTGAGGTATGGAATGAGAGACCAGACTGAAAGTAAACAACTCTACACTGGATGAGGGTGAAAAGATTTTTTAATCTGAGTCTAGTTTTTAAAATTAATTTTCCAATTTATATATTTACCTTTTGGTTTCCTTTTTAAGTATTATTTTTAGCTACATTTTAAGAAAAGAGGTCCTGTTTTAAGTCAGCACTGACCTACCAATAATTCTAAATATCTGTAAAACAAATCTACATAAAGCCTGGCAGTGTGATATCTTATAAATATATAAGGACAAATAAATAATGATAATTTTAAAATTCTGGTTAAGCTTTGGACATTTGTAAATATTTTTTGAAACATTATGAAAACCATGTTCTGAGACCAACCAAATGAAATGAACCTATTCCTGCCCCAGTTTTCACAGGCTCTGGAAAATAGAAAATGCCAGTGAGAAGATCAGGAGCTTAATTCATCTCAGAAGAAAAAAAATGATACAAATATATTAACTATATATAACTGTATCAACTATATTTAGTGACCAATGGGTCATTTTCTAGCCAGCAATAGATTTCATATTTCAATAAATTAACTAAATTTAAAATACTTCACCCTGTAATTGTACTAAGCATCTTCTAAGCTTTTTCTTGGATATATCAATTCAGAGGATCATCTTTAAATGAAAAGTAAAGGGGTGTAATCAAGGTTCAAATAGGAGAATTTCTAGGATAGGCTACCTTCCTTAGTAGCCTAAAGCAAGTGAAAGTTAATTTAGTTTGCTAATCTAAAAGTTAAATAACCAAACTCTTCCTTTGCCTAACCCATGGCTAGGAAGGTCAGTGTGGTTAATTCAGTTTAAAAAAAAAAAAAAAGAATTCCAGAGAATTAGGTCTCAAGAAATAAAAGTAGGATTTACTGGGTAAATGGAGAAATATATACTTATACTTGAAAGAAATATACTTTATACTCTCTTCATTATATTCCAGTGTTCCCAATATTTAGTTAAATTTTAGATTATGTAGATTTCAAAGAAAGCAGAGCCATAAAAAGCCCTTAAAATGAGAATTTAATCTTACTTATTTAAAAATATGTATATATACATATATATATTACTAACTCAGAAAGACTTCCGTGGTGTGTGTCCTCTAGCATTTTGTAAACTAAAGATAATGCTGAAAAAAACAGATCTATTTATCTAAAACAGATAAATAAGATATTTACACTGAGTGTAAAGAAAATGGCCCATGTGTGTCTGTCTGTCTATCTGAGTGTGTGTGTGTATCTGTGTGTCTAGTGGTAGATGGAGAATTTACCCCATGGACACTGCTCACTCCCCCGTGTGATGTGCTGGAGAGGGATGCCATGTGGTCGCCCCTGGGGACCAGGCCTGTCTTGCGGTTCCTGCGTCTGCCCCCTCTCCCAGCGCTGTGCGCAGAGGGTGTCGGAGCCTCACCCTGACTGGTGAGCGTGGCGCACAGGGGGCTGCTAACGCACAGCATCCGCAGCTGCCGGCCAGCGTCCCACAGGCCAGTGCTTGAGCAAGGGGTCTTCACCAGGCAGTGTCCTCAGCCTGGAGGTCTGGGAAGTCTCCCATCAGCTTTTCCCTATTCTCGTGCCCACAGTCCCAAACAAGGGAGCTGGATGAGGAAAGTGCCTCATTCCTAACACTGAGGTCTTGAGCTCCTGGGCAGCCTCTGTAGGAGTCCATCACCTGACTGTCATTGATACAACAAAGCAAAAGAAAATGTAGGAGACCTTATGGAAACTAGGTTCTGTGATGAACTAAATGTAATCGACCTGACTCCTGCAGCAGTTTTCACAGGCTCCAGGAAATCAAAGTGTCAGGAAAAAGATCAGTGTCTTAATAGACCTAAGAAGGCAAATGGTACAGACATATTAACTGTTATTCTGTGTCTCATACCATGTTCTGCTAGAAAGTGGGTATTTATATATTGCATATATATATATACATATTTAATACTTACGGATATAAATACATAAACTTTTATATGTTATATGTAATTGTACAACATATGCTGAGATATGTAATATGTATGATTTTGCTGGAAAACATGATTTTGTTTGTTCTTTTATTGAAGTATCCCTGGATATACTTCCTTGGGTTTCCCCAGTGGCTTAGCAGTAAAGAGTCCGCCTGCAGTGTGCGAGACACAGGAGATACAGGTTCGATCCTTGAGTGGGGAAGATTCCCCTGGAGGAAGGCATGGCCACCCTCTCCAGTATTCTTGCCTGGAGAATCCGCATGGACAGAGGAGCCTGGAGGGCTACAGTCCACGGGGTCGCCAAAGAGTCTGAGCCAGCTGAGCGACTGAGCAACGAGATAGGATGTCGCGTGTAGGTGGTGTCACGTGGTATCTGCCTTTCTCTTTCTCACCTCTCTTAGTCTGACATGTCTGAGTGCATCCGTGTTGCTGCAGATGGCATCATTTCATTCTTTTTATGTCTGAGGAGTAGTCCATTGTATATACCCACGTCTTTTTTACACATTCATCTGTCGATGGGCATTTAGGTTGTTTCCATGTCTTGGCTGCTGTGAGCACAGGGGCACATGCATCTTTTTGAATTATAGTTTTCTCTGGGCAGATCCCCAGGAGTGGGATTGCTGGATCACATGGTAACTCTAGTTTTCTGAGGACCCTCCATACTGTTTTCCACAGTGGCTGCACCGACTTACATTCCTATCAGCAGTGTAGGATGGTGCCCTTTTCTCCACACCCTCTCCAGCACTTGTTATTTGTAGACTTATTAATGATAGCCATTCTGGTTGGTGTGAGGTGGTACCTCATTGTAGTTTTAATTTGCATTTCTCTAATAATTAGTGATGTTGAGCATCTTTTCATGTGCCTACTGGCTATCTACATGTCTTCTTTGGAGAAATGTCTGTTAAGATCTTCTGCCCATTTTTCAATTGAGTTGTTTGGTTTTTTGGTTGCGTGGAATGAGCTGTTTGTATATTTTGAAGAGTCAGCCCTTGCCTGTCATATCATTTGCAAATATTTTCTCTTATTCCATCGGTTGTCTTTTTGGCTTTTTTTTTAATTGTTGGAAAACATTTTTAAATGCAAACTCCAATTAAATTGTACTTAAATAAAAGCATAAAATGAAGGGAATGCATGTTATTAAGGCTTTAGCAGCTTCCCTGGTGGCTCAGAAGGTAAAGAATCTGCCTGCTATGCGGGAGACCTGGGTTCAATCCCTGGGATGGGAAGATTCCCCTGGAGGAGGGCATGGCAACCCACTGCAGTGTTCTTGCCTGGAGAATCCCAATAGACAGAGGGGCTTGGTGGGCTACAGTCCGTGGGAGTTGCAAGGAGTTGGACACTACTTAGCGACTAAGCACGGTACAAACACAGCAGTAAAAATAAGATAAACCGGAGAAGAAAGTAGCCTGTAGCCTGCCAGGTTCCTCTGTCCACAGGAGCCTGGAAGCTCTTCCTCACCCACCAGCATCTCTGGAGACCAGAAACACCAAATCACAGGCGTTTGCTCATGGAAACGCAGCACAGCTTAAACAAGGCGCTGCTGACGTTTGCAGTAATTCCGTGAGAAGTGGAAGGCTTGGGTCAGCTTCTGTTATGATGGTGTTACAGGTCTATGCACAGAGACTCCAGCTCTGATGATACACGAGTGATAGGTGAAAAATAAAGAGACAGTGTAAGTTTAGAGGTCACTTGAGACCCTGTGGCCATCTCTGAAGATCGGCGTCTGGACAGAAGCGCACAGCTGTGAGAGGGGCCTGGGGAACTGACCTGCTGGACCTGGGGGCCCGAGGAAGTGATCTGCCAGGAGCTGGGTCCTGTCAGGTCGGGGACTCCAGAGCATGCCCCAGGAGGAGAGGAGGCCTTGATACATCCTCCGGCCTAGAACTGAGCTGAGCCCCGCAATGGCTGCCTCTGGGAGACCGCCCGTCCAGACCACACTCACCCCAGGAAGAGGAACGCCCTGTGTGGGACAGGGCAAGGCCTGCGTTAGCCAGAGAGAGGAGTGAGCGGAGAGGCGCTGAGAGACCAAAGGAGATGGCCCCCGACCTGGGCTGAGCTGACAGACACAACGTGCCGAGGCCCACGTGTAGACCAGGTGCTGAAGGACCGTCAGAAGCAGCAATCTAAAGATGAACGCACTCTAGGAAAAGTAGTAGAACATTCTAGAAAACGTTTTAAGTGTTTGGGAACCTTTTAAGAAAATTTATGTATTTACTTGGCTGAACCGGGTCTTAGTTTTGCATGTGGGCTCTAGTGCCCTGACCAGGGATTGAACCCACGGCCCCCGCACCGGGAGCTCAGTCTCAGCCGCTGGGCCACCAGGGAAGTCCCAGTGTTTGGGAAACTTAAGGGAATGTATGATGACGTAAAATCCATAAAGAACTCAAAGAAAGAAAGCAGCACATTTATAAAGAAACAGAGATCCTAGAAATGATCCATGTAGGCACTGACATAGAAAAACCACCATAGAGGGAAGGCGAGTGCTGAGAAGCACGTCTGGAAAGCAGAAGGGGGAGAAAGAGACTTCCAAACGTAAGCGTCTGTGAGCCTCAGGTTGGCTGGTGGAGTTCGGTCTCAGTCTCATCAGCATTCCAGGGGACCGAGGAAATGCAGAGAAGCCATAAACGCTGGGGAGTTTCTAGAATGGGAAAAATGAGTCTCCAGGTTACAAGAATTTCAGACATGCAGCAGGTATAAAGTAATGGGACTACACGGCAAAGGTCAAGGTGGAAATGTTACCAGTTACCTTGGAACAGACTAAAATCAGAGGGAGAAGGGTAGAATCAAAGACAGGGCCCAGAAGACAGGTCCCTGGTTTGGGGGGAGCAAACCGTCCCTGAGAACACGCGCTGCTGGCCACTGGCCCCCTCCTCTGTGTTCTGCACGCCATCTGCGGTCCCCCCGTCTCCGGTTCCTCACTCAGACGCATGTGGGCGCGTGTCTGCAGCGGCCCCGCTAAGATGTAGCTGTGCACACCGTCCAAGTCACAGGGAGCCACTGTCATTGCAGCTGCATCATCACAAAAGTATTTGCTGGGATAGTTTGTTTTTCAGCTTCTTACAAAAGCACTTTAGTGATACACACGGGCGTCATAAGAAGGCGCTCTTCCTTCTCCTGCCCTGATGACCCAGCTCCAGCAGTTACTGCAGGCCTGCTTCATGGACCCTCTACCCTCTTCCCTCATCCCCAGATTATTTCAAAACAAGAACCAAAAAATAAATAAACCAGAAAACTAGATGTTGTATTGATTCATTACTATCTTAGATGCATTAATATTTTCAGAAGACAAGGACTATTAAATATTAAAATACATCAGTTCAGTCGCTCAGTCGTGTCTGACTCTTTTCGACCCTGTAGACTTCGGCACGCCAGGCTTCCCTGTCCATCACCAACTCCCGAAGTTTACTCACACTCATGTCCATCAAGTCGGTGATGCCATCCAACCATCTCATCCTCTGTCCTCCCCTTCTCCTCCTGCCTTCAATCTTTCCCAGCATCATGGTCTTTTCCATTGAGTCAGTTCTTCACATTAGGTGTCCAAAGGATTGGAGTTTCAGCTTCAGCAACAGTCTTTCCAATGAAGATTCAGGACTGATTTCCTTTAGGAATGACTGGTTGGATCTCCTTGCAGTCCAAGGGACTCTCAAGAATCTTCTACACCATGGTCAAAAGCGTAAATCCTTTGGCGCTCAGCTTTCTTTATAGTCCAGCTCTCACATCCATACGTGACTACTGGAAAAACCATAGTTTTGACTAGACGGACCTTTGTTGACAAAGTAATTAAAATACATAGTCCCCTAATATTATTGTCATACTGTGAAACTGAACGATCCTTCCTTAAAGTCATCAACTATCAACTCAGCGTTCACATTTCAGAGGACTTTTGAAACCTCTGTGTTTCCTCTGCCCGATCCCAGATGCAGAATCAAAATGCAGGGCTAGTGCATGATTCTGAGAGTCAGGTCTGATCATCAGTGGCTCAGATGACCACTGAGGTCCTTTCTGACCTTGACGCTATGACTTTCCCAATGACACACATCTGCAGTGACACCTCTTCTTTCTCCTGGGTAAGGCTGGTTCCCTTGTATCACTGAACTAGCGTGGAAATCAGTTGTATGCGTGTGATCAGAGGTGCTAGATTGAGAAGGTTGTTGGGAAGAGTCAAGCCCTCAAGTGTGAGGTCCATCTCTGAATTACAGGATAGTGGACGGGGTCCTGGTAGCTCTCTTGAGGCTAAGTTTCCTCAGTGAAGAATAAACTTCATGATGGTAGTGACCCCAACAACCCATCTTACAGAGCTGATCACAAGCTTACAGTTGAAGTTAAGCATGTGAATGTGTTCTCCAAGTGCCTGTGGGTGTAGGAACATCTTCGTTTTAGGTTTGAACGCTGGCATGTGTGTGTTCAGCCCTGTCCACTCTTGGTGACCCCATGGACTGCAGCCCACCAGGCTCCTCTGTCCTTGGGACTCTAGGCAAGAATACTGGAAGGGTTGCCATTTCCTTCTCCAGGGGATCTTCCCCACCTAGGGATGGAATTCGCAGCTCCTGCATTGAAGGCAGATTCTTTACCCACTGAGCCACCTGGGAAGGCCATTGAATGTTGGCCCTGCAGGGGGTTAAAAAGGTACAGGAGGAGAAGGAAAGTTTAGGGGAAAAAAAAAATGTTTTTTTAAATAGACTTGGATGGAAGTGAAACAGTACAGAAGTATTCATGCTTATGTGTGTGGGGGAAAAAAAGATCATTAAATTTTAATTTTGTATGCAAATTTGAATTATTGAAAGAAACTACATTAGCACTTCTGTTTGCGCAGAGTATTGAAGCAAGCCTTGGGAAGGTTTCAAGCCATAGCATGTGTAAGAAATAACTGACTGTATTGTCCTTGTTTGGGCTATGGTTCACTGGGATTGTTTTCACTGCAACACTGCATTCGGTAAGTACTGTAAATGTTTGAACTCTGCATCCTAGACGTGGGGGAGAGCCAGCGCATGCTCAGCCGCTCCTCCTGAGTCCCTCAGCCGCCTTTCCAGCTGGTTTCCTCGGCCGGATTCAGGGTGTCTTGCTGCCCATCCCCCGCTTCCCTGCAGCCCCCTCTCCCCCACCCCTCCACCGGCCTCCTCGGAAAGCCTGGCTTAGGGGCGTGTCCCTCTGGTCTCAGTGCCCTCCCTGGCTTCTGCTCTGTCCCGCTGGGCTCCCAATCTTACAGCTCTGGTGATGACTCTCCGCACCTGAGGGGTCCTTCACCGCACCCTCTTGCCAGGTCAGACCGTCTCCACCTTCCCAACACGCTGCTCTGATCTATCTCTGTTCGCACCAATAAGACCAAGCCATCCAAGTTGACCCAGTCCAGTTCCTTTTTCAGCTCAGCTCCCACCGCCTCACATGTGACTTCCAGGCAGATTGTCCCCGACTCCATCTTACCAACACCCTCTGCCCTCTACCTGCCAGCTTCACTCATCCCTCCAGGGGGAAGGCCCCTTCAGACTCACCGCTGGGGCCCTCACCGTCTCCCTGAGACCTTAGCACCGAGGACTGGTCTGTTTTCCTCCCTCAAACATGCAGAATGTCACCTTGCACGGGTGATGTCAGGCAGCTCACGGGACTTGTTTAGGTCAATGAAACGGTGTAGAAGTAAAGTGTGTCTCTTCTGGGAGGAGGAGCCCGTGGGTGACCGTCCAGCCCTGTTTTCCCCGCCGGCGGTGACTTAGTCCACGTGGGAATGAAGGCCCCATAAAGTCAGGCAGCCGTCTCAGCCCAGCTGACCCTGCAGGGGCCCTGAGCCCTGCGGTGGGTGTGAACACGGCAGTTCAGGGCCGCTTATTACCAGGGCACAGCCTGGCCTGTCTGCAGAACCGTCATTGACTCCCAGACACAGGTGGACGCCCCCCTCCCACTGGAAGTGATCCCCCCCCAACCAGACTGCAGGGCCCCTCCCCCCCCCGGGCTCTGTCCCTCTGTTTGCGGTCATAACCTGGGTGGCCCTCTTTCAACGTCAAACTGCCCTTGGCTACTAATGCCGAACCCTCTTTCTTTTCAAAGCTTCTTTTTGACCTGTGGACCTTTTTAAAGTCTTTATTGAGTTTCTTACAATATTGCTTCTATTTTATGTTTTGTTTTTTTAATAGTCAAAATGGACAATGATTTTATTCATTTAAAAAGATTGTTACTAAGACTATACTTTCAGGGATCATTTCTATAGTTTGTTACTAGAGAAGTTTCTCTGAATGTGTAGAGCACCCGAAACCACGAGGAGGAGACACAGTGTTCTCTCCTGAGCGTGAAGCTGACCATTGGTACTGCTTCTGCAGCTGCCATTGGCCATTGATGATCGTTCTTCTCTTCCTTTGGGAGAGTAGGAGGGAGAAGACACTGTCTGAGTGGTTTTGTTTAAAAAAAAAAAAAAAGATTGTTACTTGCTTATACATTGATATGGACCAAAAATCAGAACTATTTACAAAGGTATTGTAAGTAGTCTTATTTCTATTTTCCACATCCAACCCCCATTTCATATAAGTAAACTATTTTTTTTTAGTTTCTTTTGTATTTCGAGGGTGTTTATGCACGTACGATTAAATTGCTCTCTACATTTTTATACAGAAATATCCACTGTTCGGCACCATGTGGTCTTCATGTAACAGTATATACTATGAATAGTTCTATATCAATACATGGTATTTGTTTTTTTGACTGTGAGTCGTGTAGGGTCTTAGCTTCCCAACCAGGGATGGAACCTGCATCCCTGGCATTCAAAGGTAAAGTTCTAACCACTCAACTGCCAGGGAAATCCCTTGAACTTTTTTATGAAAGCCAGTTTTCATGTCTAAATATTTGACATGATGCCTCTGAAGTGTAACAGATGAATGAACTGCACTTCTGCTGGAGAAGACAATGGCAACCCACTCCAGTTCTCTTGCCTGGAAAATCCCATGGACAGAGGAGCGTGGTAGGCTGCAGTCCATGGAGTCGCTAAGAGTCGGACATGACTGAGCGACTTCACTTTCACTTTTCACTTTCATGCACTGGAGAAGGAAATGGCAACCCACTCCAGTGTTCTTGCCTGGAGAATCCCAGGGACAGAGGAGCCTGGTGGGCTGCCATCTATGGGGTCGCACAGAGTCGGACACAACTGAAGCGACTTAACAGCAGCAGCAGCACTTCTGCAGTAATACAGACATGGGGCTCCCTAGATGAAAAACCTTTCCCTTGACATTGTTCTTTTCCTTGGCATTGTTTTCTCTTCACAATATACAATTATGCATTGTATAGGAAATGCACAACCCTAAAGTAATCCCAGAGGGTAAGATTTTATTTTTATTTTTCTGCAATTTATAGAATAATTACAAGACTGAAAAGATAAATTTCTCTGCCCAGTACTTTTACCAGTTTAATTTCTTCTAAATAAGGCACAGATATTTATTTTTTAAAGTAGTTAACAAGGCAAACCATAACTATAAATAATTTGATAACATTATTACACAATATTCTTACATTTCTAAAAAAATTTTTAGATTATTATATAAATTTATAAAAAATCAATTTTAAAAAGCCAATTATGTATCAGAAAAGTTGAAAATCATAGACTGAAAAAGTTTAGTTGTTCATATAATATCTCCAATTACCTTTGACCTGAGTGAATATCTGTTTTGATATGTGGGACAATTTTTGGTTTCAAGGGTTTTTCTTTTTGTTTGTTTAATGCATACTTAAATATCAAGGATAGAATGAACAAATATAGAGTAACTCACATTTTAGATAGTTGTTCAGTTGCTCAATCATGTCCGACTCTGCGACTACATGGACTGCAGCACGCCAGGCTTCCCTGTCCATCACCAACTCCTGGAGTTTACACAAACTCATGTCCGTTGAGTCGGTGATGCCATCCAACCATGTCATCCTCTGTCGTCCCCTTCTCCTCCTGCCTTCAATCTTTCCCAGCATCAGGGTCTTATCCAATGAGTCAGCTCTTTGCATCAGGTGGCCAAAGTATTGGAGTTTCAGCTTCAGCATCAGTCCTTCCAGTGAATATTCAGGACTGATTTCCTTTAGGATTGACTGGTTGGATTTCCTTGCAGTCTAAGGGACTCTCAAGAGTCTTCTCCAGCACCACAGTTCAAAAGCATCAATTCTTCAACTCAGCTTTCTTTATAGTTCAACTCTCACATCCATACATGACCACCAGAAAAACCATAGCTTTGACTATACAGACCTTTGTTGGCCAAGTGATGTCTTTGCTTTTTAATATGCTGTCTGGCTTTGTCATAGCTTTTCTTCCAAGAAGCAAGCATCTTTTAATTTCTTGTCTGCAGTCACCATCTGCAGTGATTTTGGAGCTCAAAAAATGAAGTCTGTCACTGTTTCTGTTGTTTCCCCATCTTTTTGCCATAAAGTGATGGGACCGGATGCCATGATCTTCGTTTTTTGAATGTTGAGTTTTAAGCCAGCATTTTCACTGTCCTCTTTCACCTTCATCAGTGAAATTGCTTATTTGTGTCCAGTGCTTTTTGACCCCATGCCAGGCTCCTCCTCCCAGGCTCCTCCATCCATGGGATTCTCCAGGTAAGAATACAGGAGTGGGTTGCCGTTTCCTTTTCCAGGGAATCTTCCCAACCCAGGGATTGAACCCAGGTCTCCCACATTGTAGGCAGACGCTTTACCATGTGAGCCACCAGGGAAGGTGGAAGGAAGTTTTAGGTTAGATGGAAGGAATTTGTTGTTTGTATAGTAAATTCTTCTTATGTGTTGATACATCCTGAGACCATGACTTTCTAATAGGCTAGCAGAGAGCCGCAGCATGGTCAGGAATACACACATTTCTAACCCAACAGTACCGGGTACTGTGTAGTTTCAGTATTTAATGGAGGTAGTTCTCATGAGAAGCTTAAGTATCATTAGCGTCTTGTAAAACATTAATGTCAGCAGTTTATTATGAGAGAATTTTCTATGGTTGAGTCCTATTTCCATTGGGATTCTGGAAATGGATTCTTTTTGTTTAATAACAAGATTTTTTTCAAGAAACAATTTTTAATTATAAATTTCCCCACACCATTATTAATTGGAGAAGACAGGATTACAGTTTGAATTTCAGTATATATAGTAAATTGACAATGAATGATGGGAAATGTTGAGTATCTGGTTGAGAAAACAGAGACTCACATTATTAGAGTGGAAGATGGGCTTTATTAGTATTTTTCAGGAAATTCAGCAAATTTTTTAAAAATAGTCACTTTATTGAAATACAAGTCACATACTATAAAAAATTCACCTTTACGAGTATACATTTCAGTGAGTTTTCATATACTCACAGAGTTGTGCAAGCATCACTACTAGTATCAGAACATTTTTTTCAGCCCAAACCTGTTAGCAGTCAGTCTAACCTGACTGACCCCCACAGCAATGTTGCCCAACCCCCACAGCCGTAGTAAACACTGACCTTCTGTCTCCACTTTGATGCCCACCCTCGATGTCTCATTTAAAAGTCGTCGTGCGTTGTGCCGTATGTGGTCTTTTGTGACTGGCTTCTTTCCTTTAGTATGTTTTCAAGGTTTGTCCATGTTGCAGAACAATTTTGTTTTAAAATGAAAAAGATTACCATACAAATGCTATACTATGATCAAAATATAACCATTACAATAATAGACGTAGTTATTCCTACCCAATGTGTTTTGTACATAAGGTGCTAATATTTATAATGAATTTTACAGATTAAAACATTCTTGCCTTAATTCATTTTGTTGAAAGGGGGAAAAAAAAGTTGCAGGGTAATGATGTACAATTAATATTTCTAAAATGTATTCTTAGTCAATGAAGAAATCTTCCTAAATTATTAAATATAACTAAAAAATTGGATGATGTATTTTGAATGATGTAATTATTAAATTGAACGCTTTCATTAAAAATAGAGGGTAACTTATCTTGCTTTTCTATACAAATTAAAAGGGTGAAACTTCACAGCTAACCTGAGAAGCTTTAATTTGGAAACATTCAGGCCTGAGGTTTTATGAGATGCCAATACTCTACTCAGGTCTCGAATATTCACAGCACAGACGTCTGGGGTGGGGAGGAAATGAAGATTGCAGTGGATCACAAGGCAGTATCTTGACTGTGGTGATATTTTTATGGGCGTGTACACATGTGAAAACTAAAAAAAAGTGTACTCTTTAAATGTATGCAGTTTATTGTATGTCAATTATACCTCAGTAAAGCTGGCAAAAAAGATTCTCCCCCATCGGAAACCCCAATCATGTCATATGTCTGCTAAATGGTGTGCCCTTGGTCAAAGCGGTTTCCTGTGTGGTTTTCACTTCTTGAAGTAGTTAGGCTTAGGCAAAACTCTGGCTGCTTTTTTCTTTCTGATCCTTTTTAAGAAGATTTCATTTTGGCAATTTTGCTGCTTTTTTTTCATGGGCAAATATAGCACAAACACGTTAGAAGTAAATCAACAATCAATATTGGAAATAGAACATACATTTCAACTGTGTAAAATCTTTCTCTGTGCCTAGAAATGAATTTTACTCTCTAAATTTAAATATAATTTATTTTTTAAAAAGTGTTGTCTAGTAAGAAATCCCTGCAGAAATGCACACATAACACTGACTTAGAAATTTTGTTTAGAGACCGGAACAATCAAGCTATTGAGAAATATTAATATAATATTATTGGCTTTGCAAGAAAAAAAATTGTACAACGTGCCCACACTCGGGTGCCACATCGCAGTGCTGAAAGTGGCCTGGTCTGAAGAGTCCAGAGCTGGGGGGCGGAGTCCCAGAGCTGGGGGCGGAGTTCCAGAGCTGGGGGCGGAGTTCCAGGGCTGGGGGCGGAGTTCCAGGGCTGGGGGCGGAGTTCCAGAGCTGGGGGCGGAGTCCCAAGGCTGGAAGCAGACTCCTTCAGGATGTGCTGTGTCTCTGCTACAACTCTGATTCCCCTGCTGGTTTTCCTTCTGTATTTCATGTTCTACGTGTGAAAAACAGGATGGTAATGCCAGACTGTGAGGCCTGTTTAAAAGCATTGACGGTAATAGATCTGTCACTGAAAAATCTAGATACTCAGGAAGCTAGGAGGGAAGTTCCGGCGTTTGTGGTATGCTGGTTTCTCGCTCACCGGGAGGGGGGCCGCGCAGCTGTCTGGTGGGGACGAGTGCAGGAACCAGGCCCGCTTGCACTGGAATCCTGACGCTTCAACGTCAGCTTTGCGACCTTGAGCGGCTCGGAAGCCTTCCTCGGTGTTTAATTTGTTCTTGTTGCTGTTTGCTCGCTAAGTGATGTCTGACTCTTTGCGACCCCATGGACTGCTGCACGCCAGGCCTCCCTGTCCTTCACCATCTCCTGGAGTTTGCTCAAACCCATGTCCATTGAGTCGGTGATGCCATCCAGCCATCTCGTCCTCTGTTGTCCCCTTCTCCTCCTGCCTTCAATCTCCCCCAGCATCAGGGTGTTTTCCAGTGAGTCAGTTCTTCGCATCAGGTGGACAAAGCATTGGAGTTTCAGCTTCAACATCAGTCCTTCCAATGAATATTCAGGGTTGATTTCCTTTAGGATGGACTGGTTGGATCTCCTTGCAGTCTCCTTGCAGTGTTTGATTTATTTATCTGTAATAAGTGGAAGCAGATAGCCCACTATCTGGACATGATTCTCTGTGGGTCTCTTGGGAACGGAGCACTGACGTGCTTTGTCACAGCTGTCTTTCCCAGGATGAAGGTAGAGCAAACAGTCTGGGGGGATGGAGCAGCTCCCTTCGTTGAAACTCACTCACGGGGCCGGTTTTCACTGTTGTTTGTAGTAGAGACAGTGTCTCCCCCTGGAGTCGGGGGCAGGTTGCTTGCAGCCCATCATAAAAGACTGGGGGACCCTGGGCTTGGAGTTGGTCCCCTGGGATGCAAACCCCCATGGGACTTGGGGGTGGGGGACAGAGGTAGGCGTGGAACTCAGGCTGCCTGTTATGCTGGGAGTGGTGGGTGCTTTGACTCTGAGCCTGGAGGCTCCTGTCTTCCGCCAGCTTCCCTGGCACTGTGCCAGGCTAACCCGCCAGCTTCCACGGAGGGTGAAGCCTCGCCTGCTGCCCGCCACTGATGCTCACCTTCAGGTTTTTGGGAGGATGGGCAGAAGCACTCAATCACTCTGGCAAATGCTAGTCTCTCAAAGTCATGCTCCCTTCCTCTCCGACACCAAGAGCTGTTTTTTTCACTGTAAATACTTGTCAACTCATCATTACTTCTTTTAGGTTTCAGTTGATACCCGCAATTAGATTCAAGTTCCATATCCTGATTATACCTACGGGACACACAGGCAGATGAAAACGAAGTGCATTTTCTAGCGTTTTTCTCGCAGCTCAAGTCAGCTGTTCAAGTATCTCCGAGGGTAGACGGAAGCTTTCCCTGTCGGGTGGTACCCGAGTATCTGGCATCGGGACCTATTTTAAACGTTTCCCATCAAATGTGCACCTTGTATAGTCCAGCATGTTTGTTTTTAAAAAAATATGCAAGCAAAGAATGTCCATCAAGCATTAATTCTGTCTTGCATTTCTTGTTGTAGTTGACAGGAAATAGAAGAGTAGGCTATGAATAGATCACGAAAAGAAGAAGGAGCACTCATTCTCGTGAAGGTACAAGCTGACTCCCAGGGCTCACCACGTCACCGCAGTATGAATGAAACTAACCGTGTCATGTTCTCGGGGTGGAGTCTCCTGAGAGCCTCACAAGTGCTGTGGCGACTTCCTCTGTGTCTAGTTCCCATCTGAAGACAGGGCGGAGTCCTCCTAACTTCTGTGACTGCATCCTTGCCTGCTGGACCTCTGCCAATATTGGATATTGATCGTATGTGAGATCACTGCCCTACAAGAGTTCACAGTGTTTAAGAATTTTTGCCAGAGCTTCTCGTAAAAATTTCACAGAGAAATCATGAAATATTAAACCACGTGATATAGCACTTCTTTGTCAAAACACTTCATTGTAACTTCTGTTTAAGGAAAGCATCCAAAACCACCCAATCGTGCTGAGCTTGGTCCCAGTGAACGGTGTCTTTGTAACGTGCTTCTGGGGAATTTCCTGTCGAGCCCCTCTCCCAGAACGTACACCCTGTTTGCATCTTGTTTGTCAGAGATTTGAGTTTCCCTTTTACTCTGGGACACTTTTCCGCCTGCGGACGCCTTGTTCACATCTGTAACGGGTCTGGCTGTAACTGGGCGACGAGAGACACCAGCACGGCGTGTGAGGATTGCCCTCCTTGTCGTCTGAGATCAGTGGTGTGGTCCGCCGTCTGGCCGAGAAGAGACCGGAAGCGCCCAATCGGGGCAGCCTGGGGCCAGCCGGACCCCCGCCCCGCGTGCAGGTGCTGGGCAGACGGCGCCTGTCTTCCCAGCACTCGGTTCTGTACACGTGCGCGCCCCTCCGCGTCCTCGGGGTCTCACTGCTCCCACCCTGGCTGGCTTGTAGAGAGACTCGAGGCAGGATGTTAGGAAGCTCAAGGCCTGGCCTGGTGAGGGTCCTGGTGACGTATCAACAGTGGAGGAAGGGACGACGCGGTTCCTGATTCCTGTGCCTGCCTGCTCTCAGCCAGCCTTCCCTACCCAGCTCTGTGCCCCTGGGGGTGGCCTGCCCCCTGTGAACTGCAGGCGGCACAGGAGGGAGGGTGGGGAGGCAAAGAACATGGGTCTCTCTCCCCCCTGCTCCCCAACTTCCTGCCGCCTGGCAGTGGCTTTATCTCCTGGACTCGGCTCTTGCCGAGGGGCCCTCGCCAAGGGGCCCTCGGGACAGCCACCCTCTTGGGGTCCAGCATCACTGGTCCCTCCCCTCCAGCCTGGGGCCAGCAGGTGGTACTGCTTCCCTTGTTGCTTAGTTCCGAGTGGTCCAGAAGCTTCACCCCCCACCCCGCCCTATATATTGAGATACATAATGAGATACAGTTGGCACACTGTCCAGTTCACCTGTGTGAAGTGTACCATTCGGTGGTTAGGGCTCCATTCACAGACTTGTGCAGCTGTCTCCACCAGCAATTTTAGATCCCTGTCTGCAGCGGCCACCCCTGCCCCACGCCTCTGGCCCGAGGGAAGCACTGCGCCCCTCTCGCCCGTTCTGGACATTTCGCACGAAGGGGCTCCTCCACCATCTCTCCTCCCTCTGTGTTCCGGTGGCCCTGCCCACGTCTGTAAACAGTGCCTCTGTAGAGCTCTCCTCGGTTGAACCCTTAGCGGTGTGCCACCTTTTTGGCCGGGAGCCCACTGGCTTAGACTTGCATGCCAATCTGGTGTGAAAAAAAGAGAAATTGATTTCCCAGCTCTGGGCATCAGGTGGGTGACGCCCTTAATAAAGAAGTGGAAGCAGAAGGTGTCTGGTTGGAGTCACC
The DNA here is from genome assembly GCF_054371585.1 of Giraffa tippelskirchi. NCBI lineage: Eukaryota > Metazoa > Chordata > Mammalia > Artiodactyla > Giraffidae > Giraffa > Giraffa tippelskirchi. Next base: position 164,722,025 of record NC_137283.1, on the reverse strand, counting down.
CTGACCGGCCACAAGATGCCTGCTCAGTGGGGGCCCAGCCTGGTGCTCAGGAGCGTAGCGTAGCCCCGAGGCTCCATCCTGAACCCCCAACCTTCGCCCCCAGCCCCCACCCCCACCGCAGAGGCCCAGCTCAGGACCAGAGAAACCCTGGGAGCGGCCCAGGCTCTTTTTGCTCCTTGAAAGGTGTGAAGACCCCCAGCCCCGCCCTCCTGACCCCATCACCCTTCAGACGCCTTTAGCTGCGTCTTCCGACGCCCTTTTCCGGTCCCCGTGTCCACGGCCTGCCCGTCCTCCACCCCATGGCGTCTCCGGTCCCACAACAAATGGGACCAAGTTTGCAGAAAGGGGAGTGAAACGTGAACCAGTGGATGGAGCCGTGGCCTCTTGACAGGCCGCAGCCTCCGTGGGCTCTCGCTTCCCCACTGATCATGGAGTTAGCAGAAGTCTAGATGAATCCTTGGGGGATCTGGCGTTGATGGACAGGAGGAGGAGGGCAAGGAGACTGTTCGGGAAGACGCAGGAAGCATTCGGGGAGAATCAGGGAAGGGCCTTCGGGGTCCCCGGGGGGACCCAGCTCTCGGGTTGACCAGTTTCGGAACTCGTGGGCGACCAGCTCGGACAGCTTCTCCAGGGAGTAGGCTTGGTGAGGCTTGTTTCCCTACTAGTTGGGAGGTTGGGAATCAGACTTCAGCTCTGTGGAGTGTGAAGGAAAGAGTGGAAGTCGAATCAGGAAGTGCAAGGTTTTAAGAAGTTTGGTGGCAAAGGCAGCAGAAGAGAAGAGCAGAGTCTGAGGATTTCCAAGGAGGTGCGAAGACCTCCATCCAGGAGGCGACGGGGCGGCCTCAGAGGAGCGGAGAGCAGGGTGAGGACGTGGAGGGGACAGGAGGGAGCGCCTGCCCCCCGCTCTCCATTCTGGCCGGACCTCCGTGTGCTCGCGTCCAGTGGAGGGGCTGGGGCATCTCTCTAACAACAGCAGTGCCCCTCAGCTTCACTGTTTTCTCTTTATCCTGAGCCCGCTCTGCCCTGAACTTCCTTTCACTCTCTCTAATTCTGTAGCCATCACGTTTCTCAGCCTGCAAGGTGAGATATGAAATCTATTAAAGGGACATACAGCAAGAAGTATGAGGAAGAAGAAGAAAAACTATAGAAAGAACAAATGCAGGATTTTAAGGTCACTGAAGTCTGGAACCACTGACCGTGGGTACGAAGCACCCTCCGTAATTCAATGGCTCTAAATGACATAACTGTCCAAAAGTTACTCTCTTAACAAAGGCACAGAATCACACACTTACAAAAAGGTTAAACTGGTATGTGTTTCAGAATGCAGAAAAAAGGTTTCACACATTGCAAACTGTCTGAAATAGAAGTATTAGCCCTCCTCCCTCCCCATCACAGCCGTCTAGGCTGTCACAGAGCACGCGTTGAATACACTCTGTCACCCAGCAAACTCCCGCTGGCTGTCCGTCTTACATGGGGTGATGTGCACGTCTCCACGCTGCTCTCAGTTCGTCCCACCCTCTCCACCCCTCCCACCCCTCCCCGTCTCCACAAGTCTGTCCTCTCTGTCTGCGTCTCCATTGCTGCCCTGCAAGTGGGTTCATCAGTACCATCTTTTTAGATTCACGTCGTTGCGTGGCAGAAACCAACACAATATCATAAAGCAATTATCTCTCAATAAAAAAATTTGATGCAAAGAGCTGACTCATTTGAAAAGACTCTGATGCTGGAAAAAATTGAGGGCAGGAGGAGAAGGGGACGACAGAGGATGAGATGGCTGGATGGCATCACCAACTCAATGGACATGGGTTTGGGTGGGCTCCGGCAGTTGGTGGTGGACAGGGAGGCCTGGCGTGCTGTGGTTCATGGAGTCGCAAAGAGTCAGACACGACTGAGCGACTGAACTGAACTGAAAAAAATTTGTGAAAGTATCAACCCTTAAGGGAATAAGTTTCCAATGTTTAGAAAAATAAATCATGTGAAACCATTCAGTCTCTGGTAACGCCCACCAAATAATGTGTCGGCGCCTGGTGCTCACAGGATGGACCGATGCTCACGGACGGTGCGGAGGCGGAGCAGTGGGCGGTCTGGGTGCTAGGACTGGAGCCTGTGGCCTCGGGGCCCTGGAGCTGCACACCCGGTCCCAGAGGCCGCCAGCTTCACGGGCTGGACCCTCAGGGGTCCCCTGAACTGTCCCAGGCCCTCTTTTCAAGAAAAAAAAAAAGAAAATTTGTTTTAATGGACGACTACTTGCCAACTTGAGTAACTTGAAACTTGGTTCAGTTTGTTACTGAATGAAATTTAGGTGTTTTAGGCAAATGTATCCAACCTTAGGGGCTCTGCCTTTCAGTTTTCCTCTGTAGACCAGTAGGAATAAAGAGCAGCATCTGCAGTTCGGATCCCTGCCCTGACAAGGAGCCTCCAGCGAGGCTGGGACGAGAGGTCCTGCCTCCTTCGAGGGATCCTGTCTGACCCCACCCATCACTGTCTTCCCCTTCTCTGCTTTTCTCACTGTTACTTCTTGGGTGTGTCTTCTGGGCTAGAAGATAAATGTTTCCAGAACATAAATGCCTCCACCTGCACAGCACCTTTCCTCTGTCCCAGGGCCCTTCCCGTGACTCTCGCTGTGCTGTGGGTGTCCAGTCAATTCTCAAAGACGTGATCCAACTGACCTGCAAACCCTGGCCTGAAACCAAGAAAGCCGGCCTGTTTAGAGCGACGACATACCGCTTCCAGAACAGTCGGCACACTGCCTGTTTGCTCGTCTCACCAGCAGCCGACGGAGACTTCTGCACCGAATCAGATGAGCCTGCTGAGGGAATGAGGAGGCGTGAGGGAGGCAGCTGCGTGGCCGGCACAGCGCTCAGCAGGGCTCTGAGAGCCTCCCCGGACGCCCCTGGGGTCACTGAGGGTCACAGGAACTGTACCCCAGCCCCATAGGCTGCCAGACGGAGTCAGAAAGGGCTGGCCTCCTTCTCCCACTGTCCACTCTTGTCTGCTCTGCACAGCTGAGGCAGCCTCATCTCCGTCACAGAACGAAGTTTGAAAGAGTGAAGGTTACGGTTAGAATCTGAATCACCAGGAGACTTAATGTAGCTCATTCCAAAGTTGGGGAAAATCTAGTTGTTGATCTGAGTCATTCTCCACAAACACAAAAAAACACGTTGAGCAATTCGGACAAATGAAGGGTGAAGGTTAACTAACTGTACCCGGACTCAGAATCTGACTGAATAAAGAAGGAGACCTTCAGGACCAAGGTAAGATTTGAGTTCTGTTTCCCTTGGCTGGTGAAAATCACTTAACCTCTGGAACTTCCGTTTAACCTCAGAAGGCTTTCCGTCTTCATCCATAAGGAGACGGTTTCTTTATTCGTCAGTCCTACTCTTTTCTGTAACTCTCCCCTGAGGGCTAAGCCCCGAGTTCGGCACCGCACGCGTGTTCCGGAGCCCGGGTGCCTCTCCCCTTTCACGTCAGGACCCGTGGTGAGACTGCAGGACGCTGCTCCCGTTTCCACCTCAGAGTCGGAGACTCGGGCGCGCAGGCCGGAGTCGCGGTCAGACCTGTGCTCCCCACCAGGACCGCGGTGTCCCCTCACCAGACCCGGCGTAGAGACGGCCCCGGCCAGGATGACCATCAGCCCTCCCAGGAGGGGGCTCAGAGGGCTGGTTTTCACCAGCGGGCAGGACTCCCCGGGGTCAGTGAGCCTTGCCATGCATGCGGTGAAGGCCCCATTCTTCCCGACACCCCCTGGTCCTCGTCCCCCCTAAGTCTCCGTCCCTTAGGACCCCCTCCGCTGTCCCCCAGGTCCTCATCCCCCCTCAGCCTCCATCTCCTGGTCCCCAGGGACCCCCTCCGCTGTCCCCCAGGTCCCCATCCCCCCTCAGCCTCCATCCCCTGGTCCCCGAGGACCCCATCCGCTGTCCCCCGGGTCCCCATCCCCCCTCAGCCTCCATCCCCTGGTCCCCAGGGACCCCCTCCGCTGTCCCCTGGGTCCCCATCCCCCCTGAGCCTCCATCCCCTGGTCCCCGGGGACCCCCTCTGCTGTCCCCTGGGTCCCCATCCCCCCTGAGCCTCCATCCCCTGGTCCCCAGGGACCCCCTCCACTGTCCCCCGGGTCCCCATCCCCCCTCAGCCTCCATCCCCTGGTCCCCAGGGACCCCCTCCGCTGTCCCCCAGATCCCCATCCCCCCTCAGCCTCCATCCCCTGGTCCCCAGGGACCCCCTCCGCTGTCCCCCAGATCCCCATCCCCCCTCAGCCTCCATCCCCTGGTCCCCAGGGACCCCATCCTCTGTCCCCCAGGTCCCCATCCCCCCTGAGCCTCCAGCCCCTGGTCCCCGAAGACCCCATCTGCTGTCCCCTGGGTCCCCATCCCCCCTCAGCCTCCATCCCCTGGTCCCCAGGGACCCCATCCGCTGTCCCCCGGGTCCCCATCCCCACTGAGCCTCCAGCCCCTGGTCCCCAGGGACCCCATCCGCTGCCCCTCAGGAACCCCACCGCTGCTTCCAGGTCCCTTGGAGGGGAGGCCGAGGGTGCAGCTCCTCCCCAGCTCTGCTCTGCCCCATCTCACCACTGCCCACTGTCTTCAAGGATTTAAATATTAATACTAAACCACAGGCCCTTCTTTAGTTAAGAAAATGAATTTTCACTGGAGTTGTTGCCATCAGGTGGAGGGGGACGGGGAAGGTGGAAAACAGAGCGGGACAGCTCTGCTCTGAGAAATGCTGGGCAGACGTGGATTAAGCGCCCACTGTTTACCCCTGGTTTGTGTCCATTTAGTCCTCCGGGACCGCAGGGCTGAGGATGCTCGGGGACCGGGCTATCCGTCTGTGAGGGGCAGGGCCTTCAGTCTGCGGGCGGGAGCAGGGTGGCTGTCCTGCACCCCGGCTGGCAGAGGAGACCGTCGGTTGGAGCTCCACATGGGGCCCTGCCTGGAGGGCCTGGGGCGACGAGCCGCCCACGTCCCTGCCCGCCGGCTGCCGGTCACGGGGCCATGTCCTCCCCGGAGCCAGGGGCCATCCTCACACGCCCGGGGGTCCTCCAGGTCACGGTGGGCGAGGCTGCCGTCTCGGGGAGCCGTGCGCGGGGACACCTGCAGGCTCCGTGGGACAGTTGTGCTCCGTCCCCGGGAAGGAGCCTGCTGAGGGTGCTGGGTCACAGAGCCCCCCAGAGGGCCTCGCCTTCCCTGGGTGTCCCTGTGACTATGCTTTGTTCATCAGCTGAGGTTCACGGAGCCTCTGTCAGGCAGGGCATGTGGTGGTTGCAAAACAACAGGGGGAAACCTCCTCCCCGCCCTCCAGGAGCCCCACCAATCACCGGAAAAGTAGAATGAGACATGTGAACATGTGCAGTGAAAATAAAATGGATTTCGTGACCAAGAAGGCCCAGAGTGTCTGCCGACGGGTGTCAAGGATGTCGGCGGAATAAGTGCTCTGGGAGGCGTCAGATGAGGGCGGCTTTTAAGGAGAAGGAGCTAATTTGGGAGGAGGGGTCTCAGAGCCCCTCTGCCTCGATGGCTGACAAAGTACGCTGGGACTGAGGTGATGATCAGTCAGTCCAGTCGCTCAGTCGTGTCTGACTCTCTGCGACCCCGCGGACGACAGCACGCCAGGCCTCCCTGTCCATCACCATCTCCCAGAGTTTACTCAAACTCATGTCCATCGAGTCGGTGATGCCATCCAGCCATCTCATCCTCTGTCGTCCCCTTCTCCTCCTGCCCTCAATCTTTCCCAACATCAGGGTCTTTTCCAATGAGTCAGTTCTTCGCATCAGGTGGCCAAAGTGTTGGAGTTTCAGCTTCAGCATCAGTCCTTCCAATGAATATTCAGGACTGATCTCCTTTAGGAGGGACTGGTTTGATCTCCTTGCAGTCCAAGGGATGATACTCAGCATTTAACCTGTGGGAACTTGAGCCAAAACCCCTACAAGAGGGCTGCTTTGAAATTCTGAGACGTTGAAAGTGAGGAGGACTTTGGTCATGTTCTTATCAAAAATTGCTCTGAATATTGTCATAAAAAGAAAGGAAGTTGTGGCCTCAGACGAGGCCATAAAACATGGATGCTGTTACAGCGCTCACACGCGTTTCTTTTCAAAGGGCTGAGGGGGAATACATCAGACTCACACCTTTGTGGGCAGGCTGCTCACCTGACGTGGTCAGTGGCCCCGGGCTGCCTGGCGCCTAGTTAAATGGGAAGGGACGGACAGAGGGTTCTTATTTTCACGGGGTTTTGCATTTTAAGGACGTAGGTTCAGTCGTCTGACCTGTGGAGGTCGGCCCTGCGGAGAGCCGTGGAACGGCCGGCATGCCTGCGGGCCTTCTGACCTGTGTGACGGTTCTCGCTCCTTATGGAAGTAATGACGCACAGCAAGTGAAGCGGAAGTGAACTCGCTCAGTCGCGTCCGACTCTTTGCTACCCCGTGGACTGTAGCCCACCAGGCTCTTCCGTCCATGGGATTTTCCAGGCAAGAATACTGGAGTGGGTTGCCATTTCCTTCTTCAGACTTAGTTAATTTATTTTTTTTAAGAATTCGCTTATCTTTAACTGAAGGATGATTGCTGTACGATACTGTATTGGTTTCTGCCGCACATCAGCACGAGTCAGCCATAGACATAAGTCCCCCCCCTCGTGAACCCCCTCCTCCACCCCCCCGACCCCTCTAGGCCGTCACAGAGACCAGATTTGTGTCCCCTGAGTCATACAGCAGATCCCCATGGCTATCTATTTTGCATATGGTGACGTGTATGTTTCCCTGCTGTTCTCTCCGTGTCCCACCCCTCCTTCGCCCACTGGGCCCATAAACCTTTTCTGTGTCTGCGTCGCCATTATGACGTGTGTGCTAAGTCACTTCAGTTGTGTCCAACTTTTTGTGACCCCATGGGCTGTAGCCCGTCAGGCTCCTCTGTCCATCGGGTTCTCCAGGAAAGAATACTGGAGTGGGTTGCCATGCCCTCCTCCAGGGGATCTTCCCAACCCAGGGATCGCACCTGCATTTCCTATATTGGCAGGCAATTTCTTCACTGCTGAGCCACCAGGGAAGCCCAAACTTTATTGTTAGGGTGTTTCTTAATTTGCATTTAGCAGTCTAGAACCTAAGCATGCAAGTCCTTTTATAAAACATTTTACTTTTATTCATTACATCTTTATACAATTCATTAAGTTTGCCAGTAAGAAAGTTGCATTTTTCTTCAATTATGTTGTAATTCAGATGCTTAATGAACTAGAGGGGCCTTACTTTTATAATTGTAAACTGATGAGATTTGATTACAACTTGCTTTAACCGGGTGTGAAAGTAGATAATCACGGGTGAAGCAGGTATTCGTTACGTCAAGCCATTTCACAATCATGAAAACTGTCTAGTTGAGGCTTCTCATTTGTGGGCGTGCAAGAGGGTGAGAGGGTCTGGCTGAGCACTGAGCACCCTCCTTCCTGCCCAATGCTTCTCCAGCATCTCCCGGGTGTTCCGGGCACGCTGCTGTGCCGGGATGAGGGGCCTGGCTGTGCCTCAGACTCTGAGCCCAGGGCTGCGCTCCTGCTCCCCTCAGACCGTGCTAACCCCCCACAGGCCAGCCGGCCCTGAGCTCCAGACAGGGGAGACCCTGCCCTGGCCGCTGGCTGCACCTGAGTGGTCTCGTCGTTGACTCTGGCCATCGGAGGACATCCCGGAAACATTCAGGAGGACCCGCTGTGCCTCCTGGGGCAGCCGGCACACTGGGTCCCCAGGACGGGACCACAGTGCTCCCTGATCCTCCCCTCCAGACCTTCGTCACTTCGGGGGTTTGACTTCCTGCCAGAGGAAAAAGGGCCCTGGGACACTGGCCTCCACACTTCCATCCATGGCCTGCCAGCACCAACACAGTTATAATTTAAGAGAAACCAGGATAAAAACCACGAGGCAAAATGCGTTTAAGGGGTGACCCCTCTGACGTGGGCGAGCGGCCGAGAGCGTGGAGCCTGGAGCTCGGCCGGCAGTGGCCTCTGACCGGGCAGCCAGGCACCTGCTTTGGGCCCATCTCCGCAGAAGGGACGCTAACTGACACGCCGTGTGCTGAAGGTTCCAGCCTGTGTCCTTAGTTAGCTCGATTTTCTCCTTCAAAGCACATTATTTTAGGAGGTTTAAAAATGAAATATTAAATTTTCCATGTAAAGTGAAAAAAAAGATAAAATTAAATTCCTTACAAGTAGAAAAAAAATCACTGCTAGGATTATGTTAAATGCCACCCTTCATGGAACACTGAGAAACGCTCCCCACAGTGTGGCCACGGATCACCAGCTGCTCTGAGGGGTGGAGTGCCCGTCCAGGGCATCACAGTCTGGAAAGAGGCGATCTCATCCACGAGCTGTAATGACGGGCGGAGACGCCTATGTGTAGACAGAGAAATACGCTTATCCTGAGCGTCCATAGCATACATACATCAGTTATGTACCAAGTGACAGATTCGCCTTGATTTCTGATTTGTGTTGAATTTATTCTCCCCTCAGGAAGGCTCTGTAACCACTAGAACCCAGCAGGGAACAGGGCGAGACGGCGGGTTGGGGGTTGTTCAGGGCCGAGGTGGCCTGTGATTGACACGAGAGGGGATATGGGAGAAGCAGGTGGCCCGGGAGGGCTCAGGGTGCAGCCCCCTGGGCACTGAGAGCACACGCTTATCCGGGTCCAAGTGGCCCGCTGGGGTCTGCGGTGCTGGGCGAGTGTGGCCCGGCCGGCCCTCGGCCTGCTGGAGGGGCCCTCTCAGGACGGCCCCAGCACACACCTGCTGGGAGGTGAGGACCTCAGCACCTCGGGCTGGGAGAGCCCGGTCCGCTGTGCCAGCAGGAGCTTGACCGCGTGTTTCCTGGGCTGCGTGATGTGTCTGTGAGGATCTGTGACTTTGCACCTGAGATTCTGAGCTTAACCGGGCACCGGAAAAGGACAGGAGGGGTGGGAATCAAGGCAGAAAAGAGGACCCGAGGTTTCCCTGGGGGTCCAGTGGTACAGGATCTGCTGGCCGGTGCGCGAGACGCGGGTTCAATCACTGGTCCAGGAAGATCCCACGTAGCTCAGAGCAATGAAGCCATGAGCCTGTGCTCTGGGCCCCGAGCTGCAACGGCTGAGCCCATGGCCGCACCTGGACGGCAGCCCACGGTCGCCACAACCGGAGAAAAGCCAGCGCACCCAAAAGTAAACAAATAAATCAATTTTGTTCAGAGTTAAAAATAAATTTAAAAAAAGAGGATCTGAGCCGGAATGCAGGGGACCAAGAATCTACAGCAGACTGCAAGTAGGGAAGCTTCGATCCTCAGGTTTTAAACAGTGGGTTGGATTTGGATAGAAAGAGAACATAGCTGTTAAACAGTTAGAGCTTGGTTGATTATAAGCTGTTAGCCACTCAATAAACATGCTCTTTATATTGTTACCAAGGATGACTGGTATTTTCACTGCTCTGGGAATCAAGCTCTCTCAACATTTTCAAGGCATAGTTCACCCAAAATTAAGGACTTTTTTTTGCATTTAAAAAATAACCCTCTTTTAAAATGATGAATGGAATGAATACACATTATTAATAACTTGGAAAAATAGTGTTTTAAGCCGAGATAAAATTACCCGTTAATTCCACTTTCTAGGAGGGTACACAATACTTTGTGGATTTTGTTTCAGTTCTTTTTCTGTGCTATAGAACTGGGATACTACAGTGTGTTGGTGATTCTCAGAGGAGGGGTGCACATTAGAATCAATGAGTGAACTTTTAATAAATACAGAGACACGGGTGACTTTGACATGCATTCCTGGGGAAATCATTGTTATTTACAGAGATCTGAGCCTGTTTTTTTCCTCTTAACTTTGTCACAAACATTTTCCAGGGTCAACAGATATTTTTCAAAATCACATTTATTTAAATGACTATAGTTTTCTACCAAATGGAGAAAAAAACACAATTAATTTCTCCCTTCTCCTGTTCTCAAACATTTAGGACCCATTATTGTTAATAATGCTGCACAAATATCCTTATATCTGAAGCTTTTTCCATTTCTAAAACGCTTTTTAAAATCTGGCTGTGCCAGGTCTTAGCTGCAGCGTGCAGGCTCATCACTCGTGGCTGTGGGATCTAGCTTCCTGCCAAGGGATTGGCCTCTGGCCCCTGCACTGGGAACACAAAGTCTGAACCACCGGACCGCCTGGGAAGTCCCCAGACTTTGCACATTTCTGATTCTTCCTTGGATTCACAGAACTGGGATAAACGGGTGATAGCATCTGAAATTGTTAAGTCTCTTGGTAAATTCACATTCCTTCTACCCGTGTTTGAGAATGTCCAGATCTTTACCAAAAAAAGGCCTTTATCAAAACAATAAAAACCAAATAAGTGCAGTATTTTCAGTGATGAATGGATTTCTCATTGTTTTCATGGACTCTTCTTAGAATTTCAGAGAAGTTGAATACTATTTGATGTATTTGTTATCTATTTTTAATGAATTGCCAGTTAATACTCTGATCCCATCTGTGTCATGGGGATTATCTTTCACTTATTGATATTTAAAATAATCAAACATATTAGGAATATTAATGCTTTATTATGTATAATTCAAATATTTTCTTCTAATTTTCATTTGCTTTTAATTTTGTTCATTGAGAGTTTGACTCCTAAAGATTTTATCAGTTCAGTTCAGTTGCTCAGTTCTGTCCGACTCTTTGCAATCCCATGAACCATAGAATGCCAGGCCTCCCTGTCCATCACCAACTCCCGGAGTCTACCCAAACCCATGTCCATCAAGTCGGTGATGCCATCCAACCATCTCATCCTCTGTCGTCCCCTTCTCCTCCTGCCCTCAATCTTTCCCAGCATCAGAGCCTTTTCCAGTGAGTCAGCATCAGGTGGCCAAAGTATTGGAGTTTCAGCTTCAGCATCAGTCCTTCCAATGAACACCCAGAACTGATCTCCTTTAGGATGGACTGGTTGGGTCTCCTTGCAGTCCAAGGGACTCTCAAGAGTCTTCTCCAACACTACAGTTCAAAAGCATCAATTCTGCAGTGCTCAGCTTTCTTTATAGTCCACCTCTCACATCCATACATGACCACTGGAAAAACCATAGCCAGACGGACCTTTGTTGGCAAAGTAATGTCTCTGCTTTTTAATATGCTGTCTAGGCTGGTCATAACTTTCCTTCCAAGGAGTAAGCATCTTTTAATGTCATGGCTGCAATCACCATCTGCAGTGATTTTGGAGTGCCCCAAAATAAAGTCAGCCACTGTTTCCACTGTTTCCCCATCTGTTTGCCATGAAGTGGTGGGACTGGATGCCATGATCTTAATTTTCTGAATGTTGAGCTTTAAGCCAACTTTTTCACTCTCTTCTTTCACTTTCATAAAGAGGCTCTTTAGTTCTTCTTCACTTTCTGCCATAAGGGCGGTGTCATCTGCATATCTGAGGTTATTGATATTTCTCCTGGCAATCTTGATTCCAGCTTGTGCTTCTTCCGGCCCAGTGTTTCTCATGATGTACTCTGCATATAAGTTAAATAAGCAGGGTGACAATGTACAGCCTTGACGTACTCCTTTTCCTATTTGGAACCAGTCTGTTGTTCCATGTCCAGTTCTAACTGTTGCTTCCTGATCTGCATATTCCCATCTCTTTCAGAATTTTCCACAGTTTATTGTGATCCACATAGTCAAAGGCTTTGGCATAGTCAATAAAGCAGAAGTACACGTTTTTTTTGGAACGCTCTTACTTTTTCGATGATCCAGTGTATGTTGACAATTTGATCTCTGGTTCCTCTGCCTTTTTTAAAACCAGCTTGAACATCTGGAAGTTCACGGTTCACATATTGCTAAAGCCTGGCTTGGAGAATTTTGAGCTTTATTTTACTAGTGTGTGAGATGAGTGCAATTGTGTGGTAGTTTGAGCATTCTTTGGCATTGTCTTTCTTTGGGATTGGAATGAAAACTGACCTTTTCCAGTTCTGTGGCCACTGCTGAGTTTTCCAGATTTGCTGGCATATTGAGTGCAGCACTTTCACAGCATCATCTTTTAGGATTTGAAATAGCTCAACTGGAATTCCATCACCTCCACTAGCTTTGTTCGTAGTGATGCTTTCTAAGGCCCACTTGACTTCACATTTCAGGATGTCTGGCTCTAGGTGAGTGATCACACCATCGTGATTATCTGGGTCGTGAAGATCTTTTTAGATAGTTCTTCCGTGTATTCTTGCACCTCTTCTTAATATCTTCTGCTTCTGTTAGGTCCCTGCCGTCTCTATCCTTTATTGAGCCCATCTTTGCATGAAATGTTCCCTTGGTATCTCTAATTTTCTTGAAGAGATCTCTAGTCTTTCCCATTCTACTGTTTTCCTCTATTTCTTTGCATTGATCACTGAGGAAGGCTTTCTTTTCTCTCCTTGATATTCTTTGGAACTCTGCATTCAGACGGAAATATCTTTCCTTTTCTCCTTTGCTTTTCGATTCTCTTCTTTTCCCAGCTATTTGTAAGGTCTCCTCAGACAGCCATTTTGCTTTTTTGCATTTCTTTTTCTTGGATTAAGGTTTTATATTTTTAGGTGGAAAAAAAAATCTACTACAGTTTTGTTTATGGGTTCTTTCTTCACTTTTGTGTGTTAAAAAAAAATAGCCTTTCTGGGAATTCCCTGGTGTCCATTGGTCAGGAGTCGATGCTTTCACCACCGTGGGCCTGGATTCAATCCCTGGTTGGGAGCTAAGATCCCGCAAGCCATGCAGGGCAGCCAAAAACAAAAAAACCCTTTTCCATCAAAAGATCATACTAACACCTAAAGGCATTGTCTTTTTTACATCTGACTTCTCATAGTCAGTATATATAAACATTATTTATAATGAATGTATAGTTACAGAATCCCTTCACAGTTATTAATAAAATGATATTCTTTCTGAGATTTTTAGAGTAAGTGATGTGCTCTGAACACTGAATGAAATTTGCCTTTGGAGAAATGTGGTTGTTCACTAACGGTCATATGCTTGGTGCAGCCAGGCTGAGAGGTGAAAGTGAAAGTGAAAGTCACTCAGTCGTGTCCGACTCTGTGACCGTATGGACTCTACAGTTCATGGAAATCTCCAGGCCAGAATACTGGAGTGGGTAACCTTTCTCTTCTTCAGGGGATCTTCCCAACCCAAGGATCAAACCCAGGTCTCCCGCATTGCAGGCAGATTCTTAATCAGCTGAGCCACAAGGGAAGCCCAGGAATACTGGAGTGGGTGGCCTATCCCTTTTCCAGTGGATCTTCCTGACCCAGGAATTGAACTGGGGTCTCCTGCATTGCAGGCGGATTCTTTACCAACTGCGTTATCAGGGAAGCCCATAGGCTGAAAGTTAAATGCATACACAAATTTTGCAAATACAATATTGTGAACATTTCAGTTCTGAGCAAGCCTTATGAGGTTGGAAGAGTGGGAAAAATTGGAGTGGGATGTAATTTTTGAGCTTTAGATTCAAACAGTGTAGATGATTTCAGAGGTCATTTCAGCTGTTGACTGGAAAGGACTCCTCTGGGTAAGAAGTGATCATAATCAGCCTCTGCAATTATAAACTAATGGGCCACAGAGGATGAGAACATGCTGGGGTGTGGACGGACCCCAGCCACGGGGACCAGTGCAGGTCAGACTCGTGGCTGAGGCTCCAGAAGGAGGTGACCCTGTGGGGAGCAGCAGGCTTGACACAGGCCAGGTGGCGTCTGCAAAGCTCACCCCAAATTGCCCTTTGTTATTAAGGAAGCAGGGTTTTTTCTTTCTCTCCTTTTTAAAAAAGGCCTAAATTATTTGGGTTGCATGCCCTTCGGGCTCCAGAGCAACTAGTGGGCTTTCTGGGGACACTTCGTGGAGTCACTTCTACTTACCATGAACTGCACATACATGTTGGGAGCCGGGAATTTCGTTGGTGGCATCTGAGCGTAGGAATACAGGACCCACTCAGAAATGAAATGAAGATAAATATTTTTAAACATTCGCAGGTAAAACACTAAAAATATTGATTAAAATGATTTTCAATGCTCTCAGGTCAGTGGCTGGTGGAAGGTCCACTTTGAAAGATGGACGTCCACACCCGCGTCTTGGCCTTGGGCTGGGGTCAGAAGGAAGGAAGCCCACGTTAATCAGCAAAACGCCACCTTTCACGAAATTCAGCCAGAAAATGGAAGGCCAGGAAAACACATGGGGAGAAACAGGATGAATCTTCTTCATCTTCAGATGACTGCAGTGTTACACAGAAATATCAGGAGAGTGATTTGATAGAATTCCCAACTCAGGACTGATTTGAAAATATCCTCCCTTTTCAAGATGTTGGAGTCGTTAAAGAAGCTGATCTTTGTTATCAGATTTTATGTAAATCTCCAGGCTTCTGGTCAGATTTAAGGCTTGTTTTTCCATCAGTTATTTTAAAAAGTTAAGTTTAATTCAAAAACAGAAAGCTCTCTTTTCTGACTCAGTATTAACAGTAGCAAATACATTAATCTCTGAAGTGTTCTCTTCACTATGCTTTCAGCGGAAATGTACAGTAGAGGTGTAAATGAATTATTTCTTCTAAAACATGCCCTGGCGTGTAGAAGAAAAAAAAATAGGTGAAACCACTATTTGTTACAGTAGCTTTTATTGGACTTGAAACAGAATATTCTGGTGCATCCTTTTAAATTTGTAAAATGTGTCCAAAGATGAGTTTTTTTGAAAAAAAAAAACAACAAACTGGCTCTTTTTTTCCCTTCAGGCAAAGATGGCTCCTGGTCTTGGAGGGAGAATTAATGCAGTGGATTAATTTTTCATTTCCATCCTGATTTGGCTGTGGTTCCTGCAGAGATGAGAACTGTGGGTTCTTGAGACCAGAGCCCCACATCACTGAATCTTAGCGCTCACAGAAGGGACCATTGCCTCCTCCCTCCCCACTCCCTCCCTCCTTCCTTCTCTCTGACCAGTACCTACTGAGCACCATTTGCCCAGCTGGCTCTGGTTAATCCCGGGACCCCAGGCACAGTCTCTGCCTTCAAGGAGCTCACCACTTGGAGGAGGAGAACCAGAGGGTAAGCAGGGAACAGGGTCCAGGGTGACAGTCTGGGCTACACCCTGATGCACTGCAGTTGAGAAGAACTATCTGTTCCCATGACAGCTGTCCATTGCTCCATCCACGGTGCTCGCTCGCATTCCCTGAGGGCATTTCTAGGGGGTGTGGGGGCCACCCCTGCCTGTGTAGCTCACCCCAGCCCTCTCCCTGGAACTCGTCATGGAGGTGCCCTTCCTCCCGGGGAGGTGAGGGCCAAGGTCTCCCTGCTCTGAGTCCCTGTGGGGCCTGGCTCCTGTCCCAACCAGTGATGTTGGTGGAGGTGAGGCCGTATGACCTTGGAGGCAGCAAGCTTCTGCCCGGCTGTCTGCCCATCAAGACCCCACCCTGGGAACCCGGCTGCCAAAGGCAGAGACGGTAAATCTTGAAGAGAAGATGCCCAGATAAAGGGGAGGGATGATGCGCCTCTGGAAGTTTGACCCTTGTGAGGGTTAATGTTCTGTGTCAGCTTGGTGAGACATGATCTGCTGTTCTTTCAAACGCCTTCAGATGCGCTGTGTACATGTGATTAACATTTAAATCGGCCGGCTGTGAGCAAAGCAGGTGCCCTTGGAATGCGTTGGGCCTTGTCCAGTCAGTCTTAGGAGCGAAGGCTGTGATTTCCTCCTTAGGGATTCTGCCTCCAGACTGCCTTCAGGCTCAGGACTAGCCGGAATCTCCAGCCTGCTGACCTGGCCTGTGTGCTGCAGACCCGCCGCCCTCAGGTCATGGGGCCAACACCTAAAATCCCCTTGATATTCGTGTCGGTATTTCCTACTGGTTTCGCTTCTCTGGGGAATCTTGACTAACACAGAACTGAATCACAGCAGTAAAGCTCTGGAATCATTCCTATAATCAGGCAAGCTGCGGGCGATGCCTTAGTGGAGAGATCCCCACGGCACTGACCCGGGATCGTGAACTGAGGTCTGGTGGCCGCCAGCGAGGCCGGTTGTGCAACATGCAGACGGTCAAGCCCAGCCCAGGCCTTTCTGGTCCGTTTGGTCCGAGAGGCATGACCCCAGTGTATTCATTCAGAGATTAAGTTCGGGGTCAGACTCAGAAGCTCGGGCCTTCACTTGGTGTTGGCCCACCCTCAGCTGAGCTCCCGAGCAGGGTAACGCTTGGTGTCATCACTTACGGAATCCAGAAAAGGACACAGGACACGCCTTCCGGGAAGATCAAGTGACACTAGGTGGCTTCTGCCATGGGGTGGGGTGGGGCGCAACAGAGAAGCATTTCCTTCGGTAACTGAAAGTGGGGGTCTGGCCATTAAAGAGACAAGGTCAGTGGAAAAAGCGCTTTGCTTTATTTCGGACGCTGGCAGCTGGGGACGGGAGTGGGGAGGGCAGACTCCTGTCCAAAGGCCGACTCGCCACCACTGAGAGTCAGCAGGCAAGAGCTTTTCCAGGTGAAAGGAGGGGGCTGCCTGCAGAAACAGTGCAGTCAGCTCTGACGGTCATCTTGAAATGGGTCACCGGTGGTCTGACCAGCGTCACCTTAATTAAGTTCGGCTGGTATTCGCTTCCAGCGTCGGTGTGTTCCCATTTCCTTGAGGCCAGCTCTGGGAAGTGCGGCAGCTTACGACACAGCTACAGCCTGGTCATCGTGTAGTTAACCTCTCCATCTGGGGGGGTTAAGTATCCGTAAGACAGTTCGCAGGACACAGCTCAGAATATTACCTACAGCCCTTGCTGCTGCTGCTGCTAAGTCGCTTCAGTCGTGTCCGACTCTGCGACCCCATAGACGGCAGCTCCGCCGTCCCTGGGATTCTCCAGGCAAGAACACTGGAGTGGGTTGCCATTTCCTTCTCCAACAGCCCTTGAGGAGAAGCTAAAGGTCCTTGACTTTGCTTACCGACTAGACTATTATTGTTTCGTCTTGTTTGACTACTTTTCTTTGCTTCTGCATTTTCTCACTTCGCTGATTAAACTTATTCTTGGCTAAAGTGTTTCCACAGACAAAAGGCAGGCAGAGGAAAGGGGTCTAGAACCCTGGGGGCCTGCTCAGTCTCACTCCCCTGCCGCCCTTTGCCAGACCCGGTCCCTGAGCCTGAGCCGGGCTGAGGCCACGTCGCTCAGTGACTCAGGCCGTCATTCACTTATTCACCCACCAAGCGTTTCACGAGGGCCTGATTCATGAAGGTGCAGAGTTCTGGGCTGGAATCACCACTGGTCTCCCACATGTGTGGCCCAATAGCGGGGGTCACATACTCTGACGGGCTCCGTGACGTGTGTTCAAGGACAGAGTGCCAGAAGGAATTTCAGTCTCCTGACGCTGGATCCTCCCCGTTCGCTCTGAATAGTGATGCTCAACATCCCTGATCTTCAGTTCAGGCACCGAGCAGACACAGGGATGCTCAGACAGAGATTCAGAATCTGCGCGTGACCACCTGACCCTCATCTGTGGGCAAAAGCAAGAGCGAGTCTCTTGAAACAGAGTAATTGCTGGCCCCACAGCAGCTCAGACTCAGAGACCCAGCGTCTCTGTTTCCAACGCTCTCCTCCGTGACGACTCGGGGCTATTCACGCGGGCCCTTCTCCTTGCCTCTCAGGGCGCAAACATGGATGCACTGCGGGAGCGGGCCTGTGAGCACCGAGACAGCTGACTGGCCAGCTCCCCGGGGACACGAGGCTCTGCACGTGGTGAGCAGCACGTGGACGGCTGGCTCGTGGACTCTGCCGCCTGATTGAGGACGAGGACGTGCGTATTTCAACACTCGGGTGTTTGGGTTCATAGGACAATACCTGCGCCTCACTGGGGAGACACGACTAAATCTTAGGGGACACTCGGCAGCAGCAAAGGGCACCCAGCAGAGAAGCAGATGCGCGCAAAGTGAGGGGCCTGGGAGCTGGAGGCGCCAGTGAGGATGGGTCCTTCTGGAAGCCGGCCCTCCGCACCGGTCTGCTGGTCCAGACCACGGGGACACACCTGTCACTTCAGGCCCAGCTCAGATGCACCTGCTCCACGACACCCTGTCCGGGCCATTTTAGCCTCAAATGCACCTTTTGCTCCTTCTATTGCGGCACGATCGCTTCCACTCATGTGGTGCCAAACACTAACAGTCACTCTTTCTATCAGTCACATCTTCCTACTTTGACTCACGGCAGGCTCATTTAAGCCAAGCACCTGCCGCTCTATCTAGACTGTTTCCTGCACACGGGGGTCTCTCACAACTGGTCCAGGAGTTGGAAGAGACAGGCTGTGCAGCTGGGGGGAGGGGACCCATGGGCTTCCCAGGGGTCAGGTCGGCGGGGTCCCTGCTGTGGCCTTCCTCTGGAGTGTGATCCCAGCAGGCCGTGCTGCCGCTCGGGGGCCAGTTCCCAGTCTGTGCCGTGGGGACTCAGGCACACCCCTGGCTGCCGCGTGGGGAGGTGGCAGGCCAGGCCATGCTCGTCACAGAGCCCTGCGGTCCCTACCGGGAAGCGGGGAGAAGCCAGGGACGTGGCTGCGGCCGGAGCCTGGTGGGACCGAGGCCAGGAGGAGGCGGGAGGCGGGCGTGGCTGGCGTGCTGGGTGGAGATCTCACCTGCAGGCTGGGGAACAGGCCAGGTGAGCTGGGGCCCTGCGTGGTCAGCAACTGCGAGGTGGGAGCCTTCCGGAGCGTGGGAGAGGCCTGGCTGAGGGGTGTCTGGGGGGCGAGGCTGGCTGTGACTTCCGAGGGAGGAACTCAAGGAGGGGCGGCAGGGGCGGGGGTCAGCTGTGCGCTGCCTGATCGGGTAGGGTGGGCAGAGGCTGGGAGAGGAGCTGGGAGCAGAGCGGGGTCCCGGTGTGGCTGGAGGCCTTGCAATCCCAGGGCGGGGGTGGAGGCCGCAGAGAGGAGGCGGCGGTGTTCTCCTGGGGAGGACGGGGCTTCCGAGCGGCTGAGCACCAACCTGGGGGCCAGATCTGTGCTGACGCCGTGAGGACCTGTCCGCCTGCTGCCCGTGGGTGACGGGGCCGGGTGGACTGTGACCGTGGTCCCTTCTCGCCTGGTGCTCAGGAGCCGGGGAAGAGAGGCCCCTGGGACGTGAACACGGCCCCGAGCGGGTGACCAGCCCTGCCGCCTATTCAGAAGCAGCTGCCGCTGGGCCAGGGAGCTAGAGATGCTGTCCTTAATGGAACCGGGGACAGTTCCCGCTCCTACATGGCCAAACGGACGTGCGTGCGCTTCGCCCTGGTTAGGGCGCGTGTCGGCCCACCAAGCGGGTGTGCTTTGTCTGCTGTGTGACTGAGGTGAAGCCAAGTTTGGATGGAAAGGCTGCACAAGCTGGTACTTCTCCGCTGGCGCCACGGCTGGTGACCTGTTCAGCTGCATTTGTTTAAGCTGACACCTTCACGTTCTCTATCTGAAATTGGCTCATTTCCACTTCCCTGGAGATGCCCTCCCTTCCCTGGGCCCCCAGGACTGGCCCGTGACTGCCCTTCGCTCTCCAGCGTCAGGGAGACGTGATGTCCAGTCAACCCCCATTCTCCCGGCTGTCCTCCTCTGCCAGGGTCCTCAGCTCCAGACCTGGGGACCCCTGGAGCCTGTGGAGCTGCTAGAGCCTGGGGGGTGCACCGGGGGTGCACGGGCGGAAGGTGGTGGCCACTGCAGCAGCGTCGGGGCTCCCGGGCTGTGGTTCTCGGGTCAGCGGATGCTGTGGGTGGATGATGCTACCCTGGAGGTCATGGTGACTGCAGATCTGATGTCAACCCCGGTCTCAACGCCCAAGAACTTCTTTAAAGCTGATAAAACCCTTGCTCCCCACTCGCCTTCAAAGAATAGTTATAGCAAGTCTCCCACTTCTGTAAAGAATCCTGCCCAGTTTAGAAAATCTATTCTCTGGGTTTCTCAAAAAAGACTTTCTCATTCCACTGTAAACAAAACGATCTCATTCTCTATTTGTGGGCCAAGCTGAGAACTAAGTAATTGGGGAAAGAAATATGTATAGTGTGGGTCCCACGCGTCTAAATATTTAGACAGTCGAGACAGACAGCAAGAAATTCCAAGCCTGAGTAATCACGGTGGTGCCATCAATCCCACGGCAAGGTTAGTCTGCAACTCACACCCGTGACTGTCACGGCTTCGCTGGTTACTCTCCCGCCTGCCTTCTTCCGTTAGGATGTTGGGCATGTGTCCACGTGGAAGGCATAGAAGAAACAGAATCTTTATTAAAAGCAAATACTTGAATTGGATTGTCGGACCCCAGTTAGCAGAGAGTTGACTGAAGTCAGGCCTTTAGTGGGCACATCAAAGGAATGAGTCACTGAGTTTGCAATCGAGCCTGAAGTAGGCAAATAGGAGGTGCCCGGAGGGCAAAATGTGGCCGGAAGAAGGCTCGCGTCTGGATGGAAGGACTCAGATGCCAAGGGAGCGCTGCGAGAACGAGCGTTTGGAGCACTCATCGTGGGGCGGGCATAGCGTCTCCAGACCAGCCGGTGCTGGCGGTTACTCGGGGCTGAAGGTGGACCAGGCTCTCTGGATGCACCTTCCCATTGCATCCTCAAAGCATTCAAGGAAGGCAACTGGGTAAACGGCTTGAGAATTTTCACTGGTCCATTTCCTGACAATGCTGATCTAGTGCTCCTGGGATGATGAAAATGACCCAGGCCCTTCCCTAGGACAAGACGTGCAGGCTGGCCAAGTGCCCAAAGAGGCGTGATGGATACCAGGTCCATCCCACGCTAACACCCCAATGACCACAGAGCATGCAGGCCATGCCAGCCTCTGGGCTAGAGTCTGGGGGCGGGTGAGGACACAGGACTGTGGCCAGCTCCTCGCTCTGCTAGTTGGATGCCAAAGCCATCTGCGCGCTCTAGAGGCCCGCCCTGCGTGATAACTTAATAATCTGCCATCCTAGCCCCAGCTGTGCACCTGGGTATGGCCACGCAGTAACAGGCACTCAAGAAGGAACTGAGGGGAGAACACCAGCCTGTCTCCCCAGTGCTTGGTCAACAGCATGGCAGTGGCTGTGACAAAGGGAGGGTCGTGTGATACCACAGTGATGTGAGTTCTGGCGGAGACTCGCCGTGGCCGCGGAAACTCGCTACAGACGTTATGACCTCTACAGACAAACTCGCTTCCTGTCTCACTGTTTTCTGGAAAACTTAAGGCTTTCCTGCAGTGCTGCACTGAATTTCTTATTAAGCAGTAACCGCAGATTCAGAATAAAATATTGTCAGCACCGCTCTGGGTAGGTGTGTTAACGCTCCCTTCTAACCTCACGATCATGCTCCTCTGAGTCTTTCAAAGAACAAGGAAGAGATACTGTTATGAGATCTGCCACCTGGAGCATCTTTGGATGCCGCGTCATACCAGGCTGGCTTGGAGCAGGATTTGATATAAGCAAGAATGCATTAGGAAAGCTCTATTCCTGGAATTAAAAGCAGGTTGATTATTTCAACAAAACCATCGGCATTGACCTAAGTATGGGCACAAATGGTGCCAACATTTGTTACAAATGAAAATGCTAATCACCCAGATATTTTAGGAAGAGGATAATCTTGTTCTGCTAAAGGCATAGTTTATATAAAGAATATTTGTGATAATTAATGAGGAAAAATTTTAAAGGACATCATAATTCAGTTTCATATCATAAATATTTAAAATAATAAAGCATAAACATTTTTATTAAAGGATGTTAATAAATCAAATTAAAAAAACATGGAGAAAGTACTATCATAATCTCTCACACCTCCTACTCTGTGGCTGAAATTAGTCAGGCGTTTCAGACATGAAATATTTACTAGAACTTTGAAAAAATAACACTGGTGTAGCTGAATCATTGTCATCTAGATTTTTGACCCTACTGCCTGAAAATGTGCATCTACTGAAATGTGAAAGCAACTTTTAGAAAAATTTAGAAGCCAAGCCAGCAAAATCTCTGTCCCTGTTGGTCATACTTCATCTCTTTCACTTAAGAATATTGTGGTACTATATTTGAAGTGCAAAACGCAGGGCTCTGGAAATGGTTTAATGGTTTGGTTGATTTCGTGGTTCTGGAAGGGGTAGATGTAGCTACACATCAATCATTATCCTTAGAGCTTGAAAAAATAATTTCAGAGGAAAAACCTTCCTACAGAAAATAAATTGAAAACATATGATCAGTGTCCATGTATCACAATTACACTGCAATTGCAGTTTAATTGCAATTAATTGGAGAGAGAAAATGTGTCACTTCTGCTAATTTTTATAAAAATTTCCAAGTGTTTTAATTTAGATCATCTAAAATGACCACATTTGATTATATCTGACTGATATAATAAAATATGTAAATTGATCACCTTTCAGCTTTTCTCAAAAAGCTTTATATTTGTTTCATATACCAAGGAAACAGCAGAGCGATGAAATACTCTGTCTGAAGAAGTAGGAATAAAAATAAAGGAAATCGGAAGAAGATCTGGATCTTAGCCTGTGTCCTGTATGGCTAGAGGTACTGTAGCATTTAAAAAACGTATCAAGGTAAGTTCAGCCTCTCTAACAAAATTTGTAATCTGAAAGACGATAAACATTTTAATTTGGGCTTTGGTAAACACTGCCCCCCAAGAAAACTGTCAGTACTTTCCGTAGTATTGCGAGAAAGACGTTTCAGGTATGCAAGAACAAAGAAAGCTTTCAGACATGACTCTTGCAGGTGGGACCCGCCCTGAAGATTCAACTTAAAATTTCAAAGCCGCCCCTCTGCCCCCAGAACTCCTGAGCTCCCTTCCAAGCTCTGACCCTCCCTCACTGTGCTTCTCACCTTCAAACACGCGCTTTCCTTCCTGCTATGCTTGTTTTTTGCTTTCTTTCCTCTGCACTGTGGGCTTCCCTGGTGGCTCAGCAGTAAAGAATCCCCCTGCAATGCAGGAGATGAGGGTTCGATCCTGGGTTTGGAAGATCTCCTGGAGGAGGGCATGGCCGCCCACTCCAGTATTCTTGCCTGGAGAATCCCATGGGCAGAGGAGCCTGGCGGGGTACAGTCTGTGGGGTCACAAAAGGGGGAACACGACTGAAGTGTCTGAGCACGCAGGCACCCCTGTACACTGTGAGCCCTTCAGGGCAGAGATGCTTGTTAATGTTATTATTGATTCTGATCACTGATGTATCCCACGTGCTTACCGTGTACATCACCCTGGTGGGTGCTCCATAAATATTTCCTGAGTGAATGAACACATAAAAGAAATAAACAAAGTCATGAAGGAAAAGGAGAAGATTATACTCAAGAGAAGAAATAAGACATGAAATTTCATATGGAAACATACAGTGGCTGGTCCAAATGGAAGAGCCAGCAGCTTGCCTAAAAAGTTATGTGAAAAGGCAGTTGTGGTTTAATGAAAAAAGGGAAAAGATAAAATGAAATGTTAAGGCTTTTAAATCCGAAATTCTGAAACTAGGTCAAATGACACGTGTGAAGTTCCATGGAGAAAGAAAATTCAGCTGGCTATTAAATATGACAACCCAAGAACCAATTATCAAGATTCAGTTTAATAGCTGAGATGTTGAATTTGCAAAAATGTCAGACAGTGGTCTTGGAGATGGAAGGAATCTTTGCACGTGATGGGTGTTAGTGTCACAGGCGCTCACACAAGTTCTGCCCAGTGAGCCATGGTCTGGGTGTTAAAGAACTAATATCGCCTAAGAACGGTGTAATTAATGGGTAAGTTGGAAGGATTTGGCGGGTCCCACGTGGATCGTGGCTCAGTCAGGGGCATCTTATAGGAACAGCTTTGTCAAGTAAGCATCACACCAATGTTCTCAGCTGTCTGATGATTTGGAAAGTATTAGGCTGGATAAACAATTTGGGCCACAATTCATGTATCTTCGTAGATGGTTTTACAGAACTATCGTGAGATAACGTTCATGAGATAGTGATATGGTTTAGAGAATGAAGAGAAAGATATCTTGTCATTTTAAAGCATATGTTGATTTACATACTAAATGCTTTGCTGGTCAGTCACCTGTTTTGATGCTTCCTCACTGCCCTGAGCGTCTCTGTGGTCGGGACCAGGAGTGATGGTTTGTGACGACTCGCTCTGCAGGCCTTCATCTCTTCTGAAGGTGTTGCCATCCTCTTGGGCCACCTCCATGCCTGTGAGGGGCGCCAGATGAAAGCTCCCACAGGAGGGTCCCGAGATGACTCGGGACAGAAGTCACTTGGTCGGGCTGTTCTGGCCTGGAGGTGAGGGTGGCATGTGAGCTCACACGGTGGCAGGATCTGAGGACCTGGCGAGGGGGCAGCGGCTCGTCCTGTGACTGGGCCGGGGGCTGGGGTTGCTGGAGCCTCGGCCCAGAGCGTGTGCCGACCGCCCTCTCGGGCCGAGGGGCCTGGCTTGGAGGGGCGGCGTGCACCACCGGGCTGGCGGGCAGAGAAGGACAGAAACCCGCTCGGGCATGGGCAGGGTTGTCGGCCTGTCCTTCCTGGGAGGACACCGCGTCCTTCCCGTCAGGCGAGGTCATCGTTGGAGCCCTGCCCATGTGGGACTTGGGTCAGAAGGCCTGCTTCTGGGGT
Source organism: Giraffa tippelskirchi (assembly GCF_054371585.1). Classification (NCBI taxonomy): domain Eukaryota; kingdom Metazoa; phylum Chordata; class Mammalia; order Artiodactyla; family Giraffidae; genus Giraffa; species Giraffa tippelskirchi. Next base: position 164,697,557 of record NC_137283.1, on the reverse strand, counting down.
CCTGGCTGCCCGCCCACCCCACCCTGTGTGAGGCTCAGGGGGCTTCACCAGGCCCCTCCCGTGAGCCCGGGGACAGGGGACACCAAGCTGTGAGCGGTTTCCAGGTGGGACAGTGGGGACAAGCTGTATTAAGGCAAAATATTTCACTGAAATGGAGGCAAACGTGCCTCGTGCATGTTTAGGGACGTGCCGTGCGGGAGAGCCACGTCAGACACGCTTCTTACGTCACAGCCGTGTGTTAGAAAGGAGCCTAATGGGGTTTTTCTCGAGTTTCCATTTGGTCGTGTGTCCTGTTCTTTCAGGTGAAGCTTGGTCCCCGCACAGCACTGGACAGACTCTCAGCAAATTATTCTGACGGTCTCAGAGGAGGACTGGGGAGTGCGAGAGACCATCTCCTGAGAAGGAAGACGTTATGGAAGACGAGCCCAGCACCATATCCCGGCGGGCTTTCAGGTCCAAGTGCCAGCTACAGACTCAACCTGAAGAAGGAAAGAAAGACTCTGGACAAATAGCATGTGCGTTTTTCGATCGTTTTAATAACCTGGGGAGGAAGTAAGTGGCCACCGAGGAGACCTTCCAAGGCTTGAGTCAGGGATGGAGGTGCCAAGTGATGGAGCTGGCATGCGCATCGTGCTGGGGGCAGAGGGGGCCACGGGAGTGCTCCCTGGCACTGCTCCCTGTAACCCTCATCGCAGCCCCGCACGGTTCGTTGAATGCTGCGGAGGCCTTTCAGAGCAGCCGTCGGAGACCACCCCGGGGAAAGCCCGGGAGCCCAGTGTGGCTGACACGTGCTGGCCAGCCCTCAGGGTCCTTCCAGCGTCAGTGATGCTGCCACATGGTGACTGGACCAAGGACTCGTGCCTGGGGGGGTCTGTCAGCATGGAGACCGCGAGCCCCGGGTGACCTGCTGGTGACTAAGCAGTGCCATCAGATCCGCTCCAGGGTGTGGGCCCTGCCCTCCAGGCTGGCCCTGCTGTGCGCACCTTCCCACGGGGCCAAGCGCACCCCCATTCCAGACCAGAGACCCCAGTGGCGGGATGGCCTGAGCCATCTCTATCTCCCAGCCACCCTTCGATACATAAACCGCCAGCTTCTAGGGCGTCTGAGGAGGTCGCAGCCCTGCAGGCTGAGAGCTGGCGAGCACAGTCACCACGAGTGCCTGTGGGGAGGACGGCGGTCACCCAGCCAGCAGGTATCACTACTCAACACAAGCCAGATGCCTGCTAGATGCCTCGGGCCACTTCACACACAAACACCACAGCACGACGGGGACGCTGCGTCCTTTCCAGTTTACGGGCCAAGGCCTGCACTCCTGGGCAATAGAGCAGCTTGTTCAGGCGGGTTAGCCCGACCCAAAAGCCTGAGCCCAGCAGACTACAAGGGCCACCCCACCCGCCTCTCCCAGGCCTGGCGGGAACCACATGGTGTCCACCCGTGTGAGAAGGCAAGCGTGTGTTCCCAGGGTCTGCACACGGGTCAGAGGTGATGGTGGAGGTCAGCTCTCAGCCTGGTCACTAGGGAAAGCGTGCTCAAGACAAGTTGAAATCTGAGGTTGTGGACATCAGACTGATGGAGCCAGGTCACCAAAAACAGCTGGGCTAAGTGAGTGAAGTGTCCCCTGCAGAGCAGGTGACTGCTGAGCCTCCCTGGAGGGCGGGGTGGGGGGGTGGGCACGTGGTCAATGAACAAACCCAGAGTCCATGTCGGAGTTGGATTCGGGGAGGTCGACCAGGAGGCTTGACCGGCGCCTGTCCCCCACTGAGGGTCTTATACTGTTTCTCACTGGCCACGTCCAGTGGGGACTTTGAGCACCCAGCCTCTCTGTCTCTGACTGGAGATCAGGGACCCCGCCCGCTGAGCGCTGCCTCCCCTGGGGCCAGGCTTACCCGCAGGGACCAGCCCTGTTGTGGCGAGGACGCCCCTGGAAAAGTTCATTCAGTCTGGCTGTGCTCTCACGCACACGCTCTTCCTCTTGGCTGAGGCCAAGTGAGTTCACAGTCTTGTTGCTGCCCCAGGTGCTGCCTCGTGATTTGGAGCCTGGAGGGTGAGATTCTTCTCCAGGAGACTGAGTTTCTGATTAATTCAAATGTCGTGGGCCCATAAATGTCTTTGAAGATAAGTGTGTTTAGGGTAACTCGCACAGAATTCGGAATCTGCTGGGATGGAGCGCGAAACCTCCCAGGAGTTCTGCCAGGATCCAAGGCATGTCGTCTTAGAACCTCCTTTGCCAGCAACGCACTCTGCTTCGCTCCCCGCAGCCGAGTGAGGAAAGGCCAAGCGCCAAGTCCGCCATGGCGCCCTGACCTTCCCCCTCCTCCGGTGGAGGCCAGTCTGGCCGCCTCTCCACCCTGAGCCCTGAGCGCTGTGCTGCCTCTTCCAGGAAGGCCGCCCTTCCAGGCCTGTGGACACCCCGGCGTCCACCACCAGCCTTACGGTCCACATGGGGCTGGAGCCGCTCCCCAACCTTGCCAGGTAGGCACGATTACCCTAATCTTTTCTCTTTTTTTGGGCCATGCCACGTGGCATGAGGAACCTCCACACCTTGTCACGTGGCCATGGCCACCGCGGGGGGTCAGGAAGGCCAGCCCCCCATTCGCTGGGAGAGAGGAGGACACTGTTCACGTCAGCGGGCAGCGCTAGCTGCCCCCTCCACACCTGAGCAGCACCAGCCCTTGATGTGATGTCCAGAAGAGCTTAGCTGGCCAAGCGTTCACTTCACAGGAGATGAGGACCTTGAGATAGGTAACAGGCAGCATGGATGACATAGGTAATGGCCTTGTTTCCAAATCAGGAGGAAGGGACTTCCCGGTGGTTCAGTGGGGAAGACTCCAGGCTCTTGATACAGGGGGCCTGGTTCAGTCCCTTGCCAGGGAACTGGATCTCACAGGCCACAGCTAAAGTCCCCGTGTTCCACAGCTAAGATCTGGTGCAGCCAAATCAATGAATAAACATAAATACAAAATCAGAAGGAAAAGCGAGATTACCTTTTATTTCTCTCATTCTCATTGTTGGCCTTTGACTTATGTCCCCTGGGCAGCAACCTTACAGAAGCTTAAGGTAGATCAAGTCTGGTACAAAGAAATGAAAATTGAGCATAGTTTCTGCAGAACTCAGTCCTAAGATTGTGCTTATTGGCGGTATTGGAACCCCCGGCAACCATGCACGTTATCTACCGACCAAAGCTGTTTCCTCTCCTTTGCACGAGAATGAAACACAGAGCCTCCATCGTGTCCTGGCGCTCATGCTGTCTCCTGGCAACAGTCACGTGCTGACATGTGAATTTACGCTGGTGGTAACAAGATCGAGAAAGAGCTCATAGCTCATTGTTGTATTTACAATAGAGACTGGCCCGGGAATGCGAGTCTCATTGTCACAGAGCACAGTGCCAAGGCCGTGGGAGATGAGATGTGCTTGGCTGTGATCTCACCCATCAAGGCAATCAATCCCTTTGGTCACTCTGGTCCTGGTAATTGATCACAAAAACCCAATTAGTATTCTTCCATAAATGAAGTTTAAGCCTTAGCAAAAATGCAATGTTGTCCAGAACTGAGGTGGAGTTTGTGGGGAAAGGAGAAAGGCTTCCACGGGCAGGTAAGGAATGGTGTTAAGGAGAAAGGCTTCCACGGGGAGGGTAAGGATGTTGTTAAGGAGAAAGGGTTCCACGGGGAGGGTAAGGATGGTGTTAAGGAGAAAGGGTTCCACGGGGAGAGTAAGGATGGTGTTAAGTGTGGAGATAACAGGAGAATGAGGTTGGGATGGGCCTTGAGTGGGGTTGATGGGGAAGATACCTGGGGAAGCTTCCTCCTGGGCCTCAGAAGGATGCTCATCGGGCTTCATCTCATCAGACTTCTGTTTCATGTTTTCTCTGTGTGTACAGACTAACACATGTGACAACACAGGCAGCAGTGCATGTCATCTCCTATCCTTCCCTTTGTCAGCTTGTCTGGACTGCCAGCTCACTCATAACCCATAAGCCTTGTTAGTAATAGATATACCCATGAATGGATGGACCCATAAGCCTTGTTAGTAATAGATATTCCGATGAATGCATGGACCCATAAGCCTTGTTAGTAATAGATATACCCATGAATGGATGGACCCATAAGCCTTGTTAGTAATAGATATTCTGATGAATGCATGGACCCATAAGCCTTGTTAGTAATAGATATACCCATGAATGCATGGACCCATAAGCCTTGTTAGTAATAGATATACCCATGAATGGATGGACCCATAAGCCTTGTTAGTAATAGATATTCTGATGAATGCATGGACCCATAAGCCTTGTTAGTAATAGATATACCCATGAATGGATGGACCCATAAGCCTTGTTAGTAATAGATATACCCATGAATGGATGGACCGAGAGATGGACAGGCAAGTAGATGGACAGATGAATTAACAGATAGATAAATGAACACGTGGGTGGATGGTTGACTGGATGGATGGGTGGACAGGTAGTTGCATGGGTGGATGGATGGACTGGCAAACAGATGGATTAACAGATGGTAAAGGAACAGGTGAGTGGATGGCTGAATGGATGGATGGCGGGAAGAATGGGTGATTGGATGGGAGAATGGATGGATGAACAACAGGCAAACAGATGGACAGATGGGTTAACGTTTAGATGGATTAATAGATGGGTGATTGGAAGGATGGATAGACAGAGGGACAAATGGATGGATGGATGGATGTGTGGACAGGTGGGCAGCTGATTGGATAGGAGGACAGATGGACACCGAGTGGATAGCTATAACCCAGTGTTCTGGGAGAAGGGAGACTCTAGCATGGAGATTAAGTGTGAGGCCCATGGAGCCACACTGCCTGTGTCTAATTCCCAGCGATCAATATACGGACCATGGTCTTGTGGGGCTGTGTAAGGGCCTGGTCTTCTCAACTGTACAATGTGAATAAAAGCAGGGCTATTGTGAGGATTATGTGAGTTAACACGTGAAAGTGTGTGAAACAGTCTTCTGCCTCTTCGTGAAGATTAACCATTCAGAGCCTCCCAACTATTTGGCTTCTTTGTGTTAGCCAGGCTGGAGGAAAACCGTGCAAACCCCATTCGAGGAATGGACCACACAGCCTCTGGACAGAGGGGCTGAGTTTTCCTAGTTTCAATGTGTTCCTCTCCTTTGATCTTGGCACTCAGAGGCTGACGGGAACCCTCAAGCCTGTGGTCTCTGGCAGAGCAGGAACGGGTCTTTAGGAAACACTCCAGCCGCTGGTCACTGGTTCCCACACCCCTCAGCAAGTCTTCAGGTGGGCACCGAGCAGGTTCTGCTCACCGACTCCTGCTTTGCTCCTCCATTCAGCCGTTCACCCCCTCACAGATCCTTGCTAAGCGCCAGCTGTATGCCAGGTGTGGCTCTAGGAGCCATCACTCCAGCCTCACCCCCGGCGTCAGGTCGTTTCCACAACACTGTCTCCCCTGCTCCGCTCTGTGTGGTCCTGATGCTCGCCAGGCGTTCTGGATGGGGTTTGGGTGGCCTGAGTCTGGAACCCTCTTCTCCCAGAACCGCGAGGAGGAACCAGTGGGTGACCAGGCAGGGCTCAGTCCCCTTCCTTCTGTGTCTCCTCCTCAAACCTCATCTCAGTTTCCCCCCTTCACGTGCGGCCCTTGTCTGCAGAGCTGGGATAACTTTCCCAGGAGTGCAGGGGGTGAGACGGGACATTAGGGCCTAGGAGGAGACTTGAGGTTCCCGGACACCCAGGTCAGAGGGTGGTCACGTTGGGGGTGTGGTTCTCTGTTACTTCTGCTGTGTACGTGCTTGGGGAGGGGGCGTGGTGGGGAGGACTCCCCGCCGGGGGTGTTCGGACCACACAGGTTCTGGCTGGACTCTCAGGACAAGGGACCGCGTCTGGACCTGAAGCAGAGGCCAGGCAGCCCCAACATGGAAGGCCTTCCACCTTGAAGATTCCTTCTTGAGGCAAGCCCTAGTGTGATTTCTGTTCAAAGCAGCTGAAGGTGGAGAGGGACCCTTGGGGGCAGGAGTGAAATATGCCTGCAGGCTTGGAAAGAGGAAAGATAAATTGCACATTAAGATGAAAATAACTTATAAAACTGCAATGAACGGATCCGCACAGAGCCATCTGTTCGATGAACGGGGACACGACTTCTCACTGGCTGCAGGCCCCACCGCCGCCCTGCTCCTCTGACCCTGTGCCTGGACCCGCATCTGTCACCCTCTCCACAGTCGTCCCGAGGGCCGCAGAGGCCCGGCTGTCCCCCGGCAGTATCACTGCGTCCTGCGTGTGGTGTGGCTGGGCTGGAGAGGGGGGTGGCCATTAAACATCTCCTGAGAGCTTTGCCAAGTGCGCACGCCAACCTGTATCACAAACGCCTCTATTTTGAACAAATTACCCAGCTGACCCCGTAGGGGCCCCGCCTCTGCTTTCATCTGAGCATCTCAGTGGATCACACTTTCCAGATCGGGTGAGCGGCCTGGCTCCTCCGGAGAACAGACCCTTCCCTGAGCACCAGGCTGCCCCCAAGCTGTGCAGGGCAGGGAGCAGAAATCCCAGCCTCCTTGCCTGCATCGTCCCACCTTCTCTCTTTCCTGGTCTTTCCAACATGAAAGCGTGGCTATTTCTCTTCTCTCAGGGAAAAAAAAAAAAACAAATTCCCCTTGGCCCCAGTTCCCTGCCTCTCCTGTCGGCAGACCTCCTAAGGGGCTGTCTCTGCCTGAGGTCAGAAGCCCCCGTGTGGTCCTGTAGATCTGGGCCACCCCTCTGCTCTGTCGCCGTCTCCTCCATGTTGCCTGACCCCAGGTATGACCTCCGTCTTCTTGACCTTGAACCCTGTGAGCCTCCGGCCAGCAGATCAGCCCTGCTCTGGGGCTCCTGGGGCCCCTGCCCCCCAGCCAGTCTCCTCCCTCTCGGCCTCCCCTCCGGCCACGGTGTTCGGTCCAGCCCTCCCTGCCGGTCTCTCCTCTCTGCCTGGGGGTGAGAAGGTCTCCTCTCCCTGAGGCGAGCATCGTCTTTGTGCTGGTGACTCTCAGTCCGAGCTCCAGGACAGCCCCTCTCCCAAACTCCAGACCCACCTGCGCAGCTGGCTGGGTCCCGGGTCCCTCTGCTCAGGTGCCCAGTGGGCATCTCAGGATGCATGTCCCCTCTCACCCAAGCCTGCACCCCGCGACTGCCATCTCCGCTGGGGTGAACCCAAGTTTCCACCATACAGGCCCCCCTGGGGGGCATCATTCCTGCCATCATGACCTCCCATCCCACACATCCACCCGTCAACAAGTGTGTTCCGTCCAACTTCAGAAGATGCCTGAACCGAATCCCTTGCAGGCTCTCCGCGTGGACGATTGTACTGATCTCCGCGGAGTCCTCTAGGCCTGTTCTTAGTGCTTCAGGGGAGGAAGGGGACCAGGAGGCGTGGTGGCTCACGTCCCATGGGTGTGGGCAGCGGCTTGCGCTCAGTGGAGCCCATCTGTGCCTGCTCTTCCCTCTCCATTGCATCCTCTCCCAGCCGAGGGGCCTCAGCCTCGGAGCAGAGGGGTCCCAGCTGTGATGGGAGAGGCACCCTTGCACCCCCAAGACACATGGCCGGTGCTCTTTCCCCGACAGCCTGGCTGTGGGCACTGAGCACCCGCAAGGCCTCCGTGCGGCCCTGAGCTGCGGGGATGACCCCCGGGCAGCAGACAGCCCGGTGCTCGCAGACCGGTTCTTCCCGGGCTCTGACGCTTCACTTATGTCAGAGACATTGTGGCTGAGTGTCAACCCTCAGGACGTGTAGCTACTGACTTCCTGAAGCCGCCGGTGGACATTTAGGTGGACGACAGAAAAGAACCAGTGAGAACCACGTGCAGATGGCCGTTCACCATCCCAGGTAGAGAGGGAAACTCCCCCACACCCGGCTGATCCACAGGGGTGAGAAGGGGTCAGGGTCTCTGTGCCCTGTGGGGAAGGTCTTCGGAACGCCATGCTAAGTAAGAAGCAGATTACAGACTGTTTCTGGGAGGGATGGAGAAGAAGCTGTTATTAGCACGACCCTCATTTGCTTACAGAAACACAGAAAGACAGGCGCAGGCCTAACACAGGTGGTTAGCTTACGGGAAGGCGGGGGCACTGGACAGACACTTGTTTGGACGCCGTTTGCATAGTTCAACAGTAAACACAGCTACGAGTGAGGTTACGGCTCAGCACCTGGACCCTGCGTCTGTTGCTCTTCTTGCCCGTGGCATCCTCTGAGGCCCAGCCCAAGCGCCAGCTCATCCCGACGCCTCCAATCAGGTTCAATCACCGGCTCTCAGCCCCTCGGTGATGCACCTCCTAGACGTTTATTAAAGCGTTTATTTCATCCAGCCTTGCATGAGAGTCAGTAATTAACCTGCCTGTCTCCCCTGAATGATAGAGTTCTCGAGGGAGAGAATCGTGTTATTCATCACAGCGCCTTGCACAGAGTGGCTGACTGAGCAAATATTTGCTGGGGGATGAATAATTCAAGGGATCCCCATAGGGCTCACACCTGATTGTGTGGTTCTGAAGCTGGGTCCGTGGCTGGGTTCTCTCTAGGATGGACTGGGACGCCCAGGTTCTATCAGTGCCAATCTCTGGTTTGACTATGGGGTGCCGTGGACACTGGGTCCTAAGGCCACATTTCTTCCGACCCTGGGGCCGTGGGCTGGCAGGCTCCCTTTGATTCACTGAATCCTGTCCCAGGGGAATGGCTGTTCAGTTTCCAACATGAAGGTGGAGGACGCATATGCCTGCATTGCACTTTCCCAGTTTACACAGACGTGTCTACACATGCCAAATAACTTGACAATGTCATCAGTTAGAAAAAATGTAATGTTCAGCGAATGAGAATAGCAATGGAAATAATAATAGTCAATGAGATGGTGGCACAGTGGTAAAGGATCTGCCTGCCAATGCAGGAGACACAGGAGACGCCGGTTTGATCCCTGGGTCGAGAAGATCACCTAGAGAAGGAAATGGTACCCACTCCAGTATGCTTGCCTAGAAAGTTCCATGGACAGAGCAGCCTCGTGGGCTACAGTCCGTGGGGTTACAAGGAGTCAGACACAACTTAGCTCGTATGCACTCAAAATGAGACATTAATTAAGAATCAGTACTTGATTAGCTTGACCGAATTCTTGGGCTCAGAAACACTGAGGCCTCCTTAGGTGAGAGGTGCAGTCGGCAGGGTGGCCGGTCTCCCTGCAGCACGGCCCTGGGCCTAAGGAGATGTGGCAGGTTATGGAGGGTTCACCTGAGGGGGTGCAGGTGCTGAGTGCTGCTTCTAGAAGACGTGAAACCTTCCTGCACGGCCACGTGTCTCCCGACAGCGCTTTCCATCCCGAGTCCCCAAGTGGCAGGGCATGGGCCGACAGCCTTCCTGGTCGGCCTTTCACCTGCCTGTCTCCTCAGCCCCTAAAGAAGGCTGCATGCGGCTCCCCAGCTCCGGCCAGCTCTGGGGGAAGCTGACAACCCCCGCTTCAGAGGTGCCCCCTTTGCTCTCAACGATTCATGGGTGTCTGACCTTCCAGGCAGGCAGAGCCTTTCTAACTCATCACAGGAGCCCCGGGTCCTGGGGGCCTGTGGTTGCCCCCCGGCTCTGCAGTGGAGCTGGGTCCTGCGGGTCAGCTCCGTTGGGTCAGCATCAGCATCTTCCACATAAAACCACCGTGTCATCTAAGCCGCACCTCCTGTCGGCTTCGTGTCTGGAACTCACCACCGTTACTGCTGTTTGTGCAGACCAGTTCCCACCCTCAGTCTGCGATCCAGGCTGTGGAATTCCCTCACGTCTGTGTAAGTCCCCTGCTCCCTGGGCACCAGCGGAGGCGAGAGGAGCAGCAACGACAGCTGAGCACCTCGTGGTCCTGCCTGACGAGGGCTGCCTGCACGTCACTCCCGGCCCGGCCTGTCAACCCTCGTGTTCTCCCCGCCACACCTGAGGCGCCCCACAGCCATCCGCATCTCACGGCTGAGACTGCTGAAGCCCAGGGGTCCTGACGCTTGGCCCCAGACCACCCAGCCCCTAAGGGGCACACACCCCACATCACCCCTCCCACGCCCGCCTTCCTGCGCGGACCCCAATGACACGCTTTAGTTCCCTGAAGCCTTTTGCCAACACTCTTCAAAGGGGGGAAAGCCCTTCTGAGCACTAGACTGAGTGTTGCTTTAAAGTTGTAAAAAGAATAAAGGAAAACCTGGATGTCAGTTTGAAAAGCTCAGCATTTTGACCGTGAACCTGCAAGTTTGCCGGGTCCCCGGCCACTGCTGGGAGACGGAGCTGCAGGTGCGGGGAGCTTGTCTGGGACCAGGTTTGCTGGTTCTGGTCCTCCTTGGGGCACGTGGGTCAGGCCACACAGGTCAGTGAGTTGCACTTTTGGTCACTGGGGTCAGGCCGGGAGTCCTGAGCCCACACACAGTGAGGGCCTGCGGCCTGGGCCCCAGCTCTCGGGAGTCCCTTAGGAATGCAGAGTCTCAGGCACCCCCACACACTGCTTGGAATCTGCCCCTAGGCCGGTGAGGTCCTGGGCACATGGACTCTTGAGGGGTGGCACTGTGGACACTGTGGGGATTTCTGAGGTCTCGCTGAGATTTGAAGAGATCTCTTGAGGAAAATTAGAGATACCAGGAGCAGTTCATGCAAAGATGGGCTCAATAAAGGACAGAAATGGTATGGACCTAACAGAAGCAGAAGATATTAAGGAGAGATGGCAACAATACACAGAAGAACTGTACAAAAAAGATCTTAATGACCCAGATAACCACGATGATGTGATCAGTCACCTAGAGCCAGACATCCTGGAATGTGAACGCAAGTGGGCCTTAGGAAGCATCCTACGAACAAAGCTAGTGGAGGTGATGGAATTCCCGCTGAGCTATTTCAAGTCCTAAAAGATGATGCTGTGAAAGTGCTGCACTCAATATGCCAGCAAATGTGGAAAACTCAGCAGTGGCTTCAGGGCTGGAAAAGGTCAGTTTTCATTTCAATCCCAAGGAAGGGTAATGCCAAAGAATGTTCAAACTACCACAAAATTTCACTCATCTCACATGCTAGCAAAATAATGCTCAAAATTCTCCGAGCTAGGCTTCAACAGTATGTGAACTGAGAACTTCCAGATGTTCAAGTTAGATTTAGAAAAGGCAGAGGAACCAGAGATCAAATTGCCAACATCCATTGGATCATAGAAGAAGCAAGAGAATTCCAGAAAAACATCTACCTCTGCTTCATTGACTACGCCAAAGCCTTTAACTGTGTGGATCACAACAAACCGTGGTAAGTTCTTAAAGAAATGGGAATACAGGTCACCTTACTTGCCTCCTGAGAAATCTGTGTGCAGGTCAAGAAGCAACAGTTAGAACAAGACATGGAACAATGGACTGGTTCCAAATTGGGAAAGGAGTATGTCAAGGCTGTACATTGTCACCCTGCTTATTTAAATTATATGCAGAGTACATCATGTGAAATGCTGAGCTGGATGAAGCACAAGCTAGAATCAAGATTGCCAGGAGAGATATCAGTAACTTTGGATATGCAGATGACACCACCCTTATGGCAGAAAGCGAAGAGAAACTAAATAAACTCTTGATGAAAGTGAAAGAGGAGAGTGAAAAACCTGGCTTAAAGCTCAACATTCAAAAAATGAAGATCATGGCCTCTGGTCCCATCACTTCTTGGCAAATAGATGGGGAAACAGTGGCTGACTTTATTTTCTTGGGCTCCAAAATCAATGCAGATGGTGACTGCAGCCATGAAATTAAAAAAAGCTTGCTCCTTGGAAGAAAAGTTATGACCAACCTAGACAGCATATTAAAAAGCAAAGACATTACGTTGCTGACAAAGGTCTGTGTAGTCAAAGCTATGGTTTTTCCAGTAGTCATGTATTGATGTATTGATACAGTGGGACTGTAAAGAAAGCTGAGCGCTGAAGAATTGCTGCTTTTGAACTGTGGTGTTGGAGAAGACTCTTGAGAGTCCCTTGGACTGCAAGGAGATCCAACTGGTCAATCCTAAAGGAAATCAGTCCTGAATATTCATTGGAAGGACTGATGCTAAAACTCCAATACTTTGGCCACCTGATGTGAAGAATTGATTCATTGGAAAAGGCCCTGATGCTGGGAAAGACTGAAGGCGGGAGGAGAATGGGACGACAGAGGGTGAGATGGTTGGATGGCGTCACTGACTTGATGGACATGAGTTTGAGTAAACTCCAGGAGTTGGTGATGGACAGGGAGGCCTGGCGTGCTGCAGTCCATGGGGTCGTGAAGAGTCGGACACGACTGAGCAACTGAACAACTCCAAGCCTTGCAGCCTCGTGGGTCAGGCTCTCTCTGGGATCTGGAGGTGGAGAAGCCAGCCGGGGGGTCTCATGGGCGGCCTCCTTGGCAGCAGGTGGTCCCCACCCCCCTGTCCCTCTCCACCTCAGCTGCTGTCCACGGCCAACCCAGAGCAAGAGCCATGGCTCCCGCTTTCTCCTCTGTGGATTAAGACTGAGATGGCTGGGATCTTGTCTGTAGTTTTTCTCAGTCACTGTTTAAGCGGGAGCTCAACTGTTTGCTCCCCAGTAAAACTTGTGGGACAGCAGAGCTGATGCCAGGGGCTTGTCCGGAAGTGCCTGGATGGGCCAAGGTTAGGGTGGGTGAGACGGTCAAACGTCCCTCCGGGTCATGGGGGTAGGGGTAGGGGCTGGGCCTCTGCACTAGGCCAGACTCCCCCATGTCCAGATCGGACGCTCGGCCTGCTGTAGGGCTGTGGGGTCAGCATAAGGGTCCAGGGCCGGCTGTCTGTGGCCAATGGTTTGGGGGAGAAGGCAGGGTCGGGCTGGTCAGTGCAGACAGAGAAGGAGGATGAGTGGGCACGCCGGACACCCCCTCTGTCCAGCCAGCCCGGCTCCAGGACGGGGCGGGCTGTGACCCCAGGTGCAGGGTGGGGCGTGGGTGGCACAGACGCCGTCCGATACCACCCTGCTTTGTGGCCACACGTCTTTCCGACTGTGCGGCTCTGGACAGGCCTTCAGACCCTCGTGTCCCGAGGGCTCCTGGTGCAGACAGAGGACGGGGCCAGAGAAGGCCCACGCCCGGAGCAGTGAGGCCGAGACAAAGGGAATGGGGCCTTGTGCCTGCCTCCAGGCTTCCTGCCCAGTGACCTGGGGTAGTAGGGGTGCCCAGGGCCCCCAGAGCCGAGCTACATGATGGACAGACAGACGGAGGTTGCGGGCCGCTTCCTGAGTCAGTGGAGAGGCCTGGGGTCCTGACGCCCCCGTCCACTCCTGCCCAGCCCCCGCTTCCCCAACCACTCTGGACCAGCCGGCCCTGTTGGAAGCTCTGCTCAGAGACGCTCAAACAACAGGCTGGTCTCACCAGGTCTCTGGGAACAACAGAGGAACCCAGACGCACTGTCTGATCCATAATCGCAACTCCTGTGGGGCTGACCCGACAGCAGCAGCCTCTGCTTAGAGGATGGAGCTGTGGGACAGCCCGCCTGGGCACATCTCAGGAGACCAACCCGAACGAATTCATGTCCAGAGTGCAGGAACCTGGCTGCACAGAGAGACGGGGCCCTCTCCCTGCTGAGCTGCACCTGGCGGGCCCTGGGCATCTGAAGGCGCCCGAGATGAGGGTGGAGGGGGAGGTGGGCAGGCGGGGGGCAGCCTGTCATCAGCTCACGGTGCCTGAGTCGACCGCAGCCCAGGGAGGCGGTGTTCGAGTCAGCCTTGGCGCCGTCATGCCTGCTGGGAGCAGATAAGAGGTGCTGACTGGTCCTGGGGAGAAGCGAGGGGCTGTCTCGGGGGAGACTGGTCACGGGGGAGAGGTGAGGACCCGGCCCCTGGTGCTTGCCCACCCCGGGCGCTCCGAGGGAGGAGGTGGAACGCCACCTTTGTCTCAGGGTTCTCCGGGCTCTTTGTTGGACGGGCACCGTGGCTGGGAGTCCCGCTCCAGGGAGCGCCGCAGGCTGGCCGTGGAGGCGTCAGAGGAGTCCTGGAGCCACATGTGTGCGTCTGATACGGGATCCAGGAAGGGAATGTCAGCTGCTTCCATCTGCGTTGGCTTTTGTACCTTTCACTTCAGAAATAATCGACACCTTCAACCTTGCTTTTTGAGAGCTGTGTTCATTGCGTTTATCCACTTCGGTGTGCATTTCGTCTATAAAGTTTTGTAATAACCCCTGGGACACCGAAATCCATTTTCTCTGTGCACAGAGGGAAACCTGGCTAAAGCCAGTGGACACTGGGGCCCCTGCGGCTTGGGGGGGACCCCTCTGCCCCATGGAGAGCCCCCGGCAGGCTGGGCGTGGGCAGAAACCCACTGAGAGGCCCCAACACGGCACCCACTCCCACGGGCTTGAGCGTGACCTCCGGGCCTTCTCCGAAGCCACTGAGGCCTTGGACCCGCCCCTTGCTGACGGTGCTGCACGGCCCCAAGGAAGGGCCAGGTGGCAGGTGGGCTGGCGGGGAGAGCCCACCCTGCTCAGCCCGCCAGGCTCCGGGAGCTGCCGCCCCCACCCTGCCCTCTGCCCCAGCATCTGCCCGGCTCACCAGCACCTCGGGCCCTCAGGAGGCGGGTCAGCGTCTGGGGCCGGGGGAGTTTGGCAGAGCTGCAGAGGACTCTGGGAAGCCAGAGAAGCTGGGGAACACCGAGACAGCAGTTTCCAGGAGCTGCTCTCCTCACAGTGGGGGTGAGTCCAGGTCTGTCCAGGGCTGGGGGTTTGTAAGAGATAGCAGGTCTGTACACACGCTGTTCAAGGGTGCATCCATCCAGATCAGCCTCACACCTGGTGCTGCGGTTCTTTGTGAAGAACAGGGTGGGGGGGTAGGGGCCCCTGGAGGTTAGGGGGCAGGAGAAGAAGGTGGAGAGGGTGAGGGGGCCAAGAGGGCAAACCTGGCCCCACACCCTCTGCCCCTCTGGACCCTCTGCCCTCTGCCCCTCTGCCCCTCTGCCCCTCTGGACCATCCGCCCCTCTGCCCCTCTGGACCCTCCGCCCCTCTGCCTCTCTGCCCCTCTGGACCCTCCGCCCCTCTGCCCCTCTGCCCCTCTGGACCCTCTGCCCTCTGCCCCTCTGGACCCTCTGCCCCTCTGCTCCTCTGGACTCTCCGCCCCTCTGCCCCTCTGCCGCTCTGGACCCTTCACCCCTCTGCCCCTCTGGGCCCAGCATCTCCAGTGTGGCCTCTGGACTCACTACTCCTCCCTCGGATGTGGGCAAAGATCCCTGAATGGATCCAGCTGGGCCGGACCTGGTCACTTGCGTAACTTACTCCTGAAATAACAAACGTCTGCCTCCTCAGTCCCCATCCGGCCCCGCCTCTCCTGTGGGACTCAGAGTCCATGGCCAAGTGGAGGCGTGGACGCCGCGTCTGGCACTTCCAGAAAAGCCACTTGGGCAGACCCGCCCTCAGTCCTGGGGCCACTGGCGGGCCCCCCACCCAGACACCCAGAGTCTCGGCAGAAACCCAGGGAGGGAGTCCACGGGGCCCCTGGAACGCAGCGGGTTTGCGACTCCAACCTCACCCAGGATGGAAACCCAGGAGCTCGTGGCTGTTCAGACCCTCTGTAGTGGGGAGGGAGAGCTGGAGCCTTTCAGATCGTGAAGGGACCAGGCTGACCTCGTGTTCTGATGCCCCCAACCCAGTGCCCCCCGCCAGGCACTCGTGCTGGGCTCACGGCCTCGCGTACCCGCCCCCCGCAGAGCAGGAGCCACAGCCGTGAGGACGCGGCGGCTCACTTCACGTTTCTAATAAAAAAGCTACCAAGACAGACTTTACAGCTCATCAGAATGGCCGTTCATTAAAGGTAGTGAAATGCATAAACTGTGGGCTCGCAAGGGTGTGTGGAGGCCTCTGTGGGACCGGTGACTGAGGAGGAGGAGGTTTGTAAAGAGAAGCCCTTAATCAAGGTGGAATCCCAAGGCGGGAACAAAACGATGCCACCGGCCTTTCGCGCCGTCAGTTCTTTAAAAAAAGATAAAAGTAAATTGTGAGTTTTTTTTTTTCCTTCCAAGACCTCAGAAGGGAGGGAGATTCAAGAAATAGGGGACACATGTACACCTATCGCTAATTCATATTCATGTATGACAAATCAAACAGATGTGGCAAAGCAATCATCAGTCAATTAAAAATAAATAAAAATAATTTTTTAAGAAGGCCTTAGAAGGTGCCGCTGAGACTGTCCCCACGCGGCCTGCGTCTCGTCAGCAGCCGTCCTGAGGACGTGCCTTTCGGGTTCGCCGAGGCCATCGTCCACACAGTCCTCCGGTCCCCGCACACTTGACACCCAGCAAGGCTGCCCCCGGGTCTCAGGTCCTCAGAGAGGCTGCGGCGCGGTCTCCTCCCTGCTCTGAGCCCGGTTCGTGTCTCCAAGGGGGCGGCGGCCAAGGGCTGGCCCCGAGGCCCCCAGCGGTCCTGGGGCTGACCCTGCTGCCCTCTCGTCCCTCCGCGGGGTGGCTCTGCATCTTGTGGGGGCCAGCCCTCCACAGTGGGGACAGATGAGCGGCTTTTGCTCCAGGATGCTGGGCGTCGCCTCCGAGGGACGCGGACAAAGGGCGATGTGATGCTCAGGGCCTGACGCCCGGCCGCTCAACACTCACACGGGAGGAGGCCTGGCCGTTCTGAGCGCTCCTCGCCGCCCAGGGGGCTCTGACTCTGGAATCCCTGGGGCACCCTCTCCCTGTGGAAACCCCGGTGTCAGTCCCAGGCTGGGCACTCTCAGGCCCGGGGCCCCAGAGCTGTGGAGCTTTGGGGAAGACGCTTGCGGGAGGTGCCAGGAGCAGGTGGGCACTCCAGGGCCACAGAGCCTCCCGCTTTGCTTCCGTCTGGGCCGGTGGGCAGTGAATTGAATTAAGCGACATCAGCAAGTACAGAGAATAATTACTGAGGGCTTGCCGCCTGTGTGCTGTGGGTTCCCATGATTCGGGGGCTCCGAAGAGCAGAAGCCATGTGGAGACGTGGGGTTTCCTGGGGTTGGGGTCACGGGGCACACAGGTGCAGGGCATCCTCTGCCCGACGAGAGGGGGGCTCTTCCCTGGACAGAGTCACGCCCCCTTTCACACCCACTCCTTTTCCCTCCCAGTCTCACTCACACACACACAGACACACACAGACACACATGCACACACACATGCGTGCATGCACACACACATGCGTGCATGCACACACACTCATACACACACACATGCACATACTCAAATGCACATACGCGTGCATACACACGCACACACGCACACACGTGCACCCCCCACCGAGTCCGACTGCAGGAACTGAGTAACCACGATCGCGTCTCCCCGTCTCTCTGTTCTTTGGTCCCCCCTTCCTCCCGCCCCCCTTCTTTCTTTTCCTTTCTTCCCTCTTTTCTTCCTTCTTTCCTTCCCTCCTCCCCCTTCTTTCTTCCACAGCAAGGACACTAGTCGACACAACAACACACCACACAAAAAGAATTGTTTAAAAGTAAGACTTTGTTGTTGTCTCTTTACCAAAACACTGTGTTAATTCAAAAATATTTTTACATTGTTTGAGTTCAACATTTAAACCGCCCCATTGGTAAACAGACATAAACTGACACTGTTCTAAATACATTATTTATTTTGTTTAAAAATTTACAACAAGCTCATCAATAATGCATCCGACTGGAGAACATTCATTTGCTTCAGGCCAAGCACCAAAACGCCAAATTAGACTCAGATTTCTCACCGCTCCACCCTCTGCGGTCAATATTCTCGCGAAGCCGTCCAGACAAAGCGGGCAGAGCAACCCCAGGACGGAACAGCCGTGCCTCCTCCTCCCGCTCCACCCGCCGGCGAGCCCCAGGCCCCCCGACTCCTCTGTGTGCCTGGTCAGGAAACATGAGCACCGAAGGCTGAGCTCCTGAAGAGCTGAGTCCGCACAGTCATGTCCAAAGGAGTTGTTAAGACCTTTCCTGGGGGAGGACCGTCCCGGGAAAGAAGCGTCCACAAATAGCTATTGCTTTTTTTCCCATATAGAAGTCCGTAAGGATCATCTTAAAATTGGTTTTTACTTAAAAAAAAGCCCCAGAGCACAGATCATGTATCCAATCACTAAAATATTCCAAACAGCGAGGAGTCATTTGATAAACTATCTGGTTACAACAGCTCAGGCATCTTCCCAAGCCCACGAGTCTGGGCTGATTGTGAAAGAGGAGCTGGCCCTGGGCACGCTTGCTGTCCCCAAACCACCGGGCTGTGACCAGCCCCGAAAACCACCCCACCCAGAATGAGCCAAGGCGCGGGAGGCAGGAGGGGCATGGCCGGGCAGAGACGGACGGGGGTGGGGGTTGGGGCGGCCCCCTTCAGGGAGAGCGCTGCTCGGGGACCACTCTGACGTGCCTGCCTCCATCCTGGCCCCGGGTGGGCATCATTGTTGAGATTCGGCAGAGAAAATCCTGGGGGAACGCCAGGCCCATAAGCGCTGGCTCTCCTGGGTCGTGTCATTCAAGAGATTTCTGGTTTTGCATCCACGTTCCAGCAGCAGGTTTGCAGCACATCTGGACACTTTTGTGGTCGGAGGCCTTGCGGCAGGCAAGGAGGGCACTTATTTTCTGTGAAAGCTGAGTGTCTCCTCTGAGCGGGGCCTGGGCGGCCTTGCTTCCCAGTGAGGGACTGACCCTGCGTGCCGGCAGCCATCCGGCTGGGGACCAGGGAGCCATGGGGGGCAGTGCTGGTTGGGATCGTGGACACAGCTGGCCCCAGGGGTCCTGGCCAGCGCTGCTTGTGGGAGCCCCAGGGAGGGTGACGGGGCCCTCCCAGGGCTTAGGGGGCCGGCTAGAGAGAAAGAGACGGACAGGTCTGCGTGCTGAGTGCCCCCTTTCTTTAACGTGGGTTTCCCTGGGGCTCAGACAGTCAAGGATCTGCTTCTAATACAGGAGACCTGAGTTCAATCCCCAGGTTGGGTTGATCCCCTGGAGAAGCGAATGGCTACCCACTCCCGTATTCTTGCCTGGAGAATCCCATTGACAGAGGTCCCTGGTGGGCTACAGTCCATGGGGTCGCAAAGAGTCAGACTAAAAAGAGAAGCCAAATATTTAAGTTTTTAAATGGAATTTCATCACCTAAAAGCGCTGGCAAACCAGCAGACCTATGGGAGAGACGCCCTGCCTGGGGCCGGAGTCCAGCCTTCCTTTCGCAGATGGGACCCCCAGGCCACGAGCAGGAGGCGGCCTGTCTCAGGTCCCACAGGCGGGTGAGGCAAGAGGCTGCGGCTGGAGCTCTAATCTCTGGGGCAAATGCCAAAATCTGTCTGCGGGGCTGGCTGATGATTATACTTTGAATCAGTCATCTCTTCCCTGGAGGGGGCGACCTGACTTACACATTCAACGACACGGGTAGACCATCGCCCTGAGTGCTCATGGTCTTTAAGATTTAAATATAAAAATAGATTTTAAAAATAGGTACATGTTATTTAATATATGCATGTATTATATTAGATTTTACTAGTAAGCGTTAGTGGCTCAGTCCTGTCCAACTCTTTGTGACCCCATGGACTGTAGCCCGCCAGGCTCCTCCGTCCATGGGATTCTCCAGGCAAGAATCCTAGAGTAGGTTACCATGCCCTTCACCAGGGGATCTTCCCAACTCACGTCTCTTGCATCTCCTGCATTGCAAGCCGATTGTTTATCATCTGATCCACTAGGAAAGCCCCTAAGATTTTGCTATATTCTAAAAAAAAAAACACAACAGAATAGAAGGTTTTACTATATTCTATTATTACTATATGTGATTTAAATATGTAGCCATGTTACACGTTTGAAGAGAAATAAATGCCTCAGGTTCCAGCCCCTGGTCCTCTTATCTGCAACATTCCCACACCCCCTTGGGATTCTCCGCAGATGAATGAAAGACAGGGGTCATGGAAGACTTCCATCACTGATACTGAAAAAAAAGGTACAGGAACCTGACAAGCCCTCTGATAAGGAGGCAGTGGAATGCCTGGAATTCCCTCTGAGTCCACATCCTAACCTGCAGGCATGGAGGGGCAGCTGGGGCCCAAGAGGGGGAGACTGGCCTGGGGGCTCAGCCCTGACCCCATCATTTCTGTGGGTGGGGCATTTCTGGCCCTCATCTCTGAAATTAGAAGGCTAGGCTGCTATCTCTCTACCCCAGAGCTGGTAATGTCTGGGTTCTGAGAGGCCAGGTTTCAAATACCTGACCCGGGACCTGCCGTGGCAGGCAACGTGCCTTCTCTGTGCTTTGACTTATCTGTGAGAGTCATCTGTTTGGATTCACTGAGAAGATCTGGCCGTGCCTGCCTCGTGCATCCCACCCCAAGACAAAGGCATCTGCCTTTGCCCAGTGCTCGCCCCAGATAAAAGCTGATTGCAGAGCAAGAGTCGATGATGTAATGCGAGTGTCCAGATGTGTAGAATGTGGGGTTTCACAACGACCGCAACACCCCACACCTGCTGGGAGCGCCGCGCTGTCGTCTGGGGGGCGGAGAGGCCCGCTGAGGACTGCTGGGGGCGCCCCCGATGGCTCCCTCCACAGGCAGGGTGAGGTCAGGGTTTGAGGAAAGCTGGGAACTTGTCCACAAAAACAGGCACGGGGGCGCGCACACCCTGATTCCCCCCGGAGGCTTCATGAACTCTAGGAAACCTGTCCCTGGACCTTGGTGGCTTTGGGATGTCCCCAGGGACAGCTGGTCACTTACAGCTGCCCGTGGACCCAGGAGGGGCTGATGCTCACACCCTCACTTTGTCCTGGAGATGTGGGATTCATTGTGGGTGATTCAGGGGACCGAGGGTGAGTCTCTGCCACTGTCCGTGGCCTCCTAGAGGTTCATGGATCCCGGTCTGCGGGGTCCCCATCTGTGGGACACGTACGCACAGCAGTAACACCCAAAACCATGACAGCTGTTAGCCACGGAGTGTCCTCTGTCCTCAGAGCCCAGGGTTCAGGTTCAGGTCCTTCAGACTCCGGAGCAACTGCCCACCATCCTCACGAGTAACAGAAATGTCTGACATTATGCTGGAATTGCCCTGCTGTGGGAACCCCATGGCCTTCCCGCTCTCGGTTCCCTGGGGCGTCTCTCAGCCGGGAAGTGGATCGCGGCGTCTTCTTCCTGCTGGTTCTCAGCTCCCAGCTGCCCTCCCGTCCCTTCCCGTCTCCTCCAGGGTCTGCCTCCCTGCAGGGCTCGTGTGGCCTGAGCAGCGGGTGCCAGCAGGGTGTCTGGGGGCCCAGGCATGGTGACTCCTGGAGACTTGGTCACAGATGCCCGGGTCAGGGAGCCCCGCCGGGCCTCCTGGTGGCCACTCAGCGTGGCGGCCGGCCCGGGAGCCACCAGAGCTCAGGTCCTCAGCAACGCGCCCCCAGGCCGGAGATCTCCCGAGAGAAGCTCACCCTGAAAAGTGTTTTCACTGTTCCATTTGTCTGCCTGGAAACAGGAATCACCGTGGCTTTATTAACTCAAACGCTGCGTGTAAATCCCAACTAAGTCGTCTGATAAGCACAGTGAAGAGGAAGATTCTTAGACAAAAGCGGGGTGGACCCTGTACCCTGACCCCCTCAACCAGAAGGGGTGTCCCCACAGGGAGGGAAGGCCTGGCTGACAGGACCACGCTGCCCAGGGCAGCTTCTGGGGCTCCTCACTTGGTCAGAGAAGGAGACGGGTTCGTGCCACCCTCAGGAGGGGGCATCTCCCGTGTTCATCGCATGGCACTTGCTGAGGGCATGCTGGGTTCTCGGTGTGCGTCCAGGTGCTGGGTGGACACAGGTGGACGCTACCTGGTCCAGGAAGGGAGATACACACACAGACCTGCCCTGTGGGGAGTCCTGCTGTAACCGGGGCGTGGAATGTTCTAGAGCTCAGAGAGGGGCGTTTCGGGCAGCGTCTACAGGCAGGTGAGGAGTGAAAGGAGCGCAGCCGGGAGGACAGAGGCCAGTGGTGAGTGTGAGGCCGCCGTGTCTGAGCCTCCGAGAGCGAGGCAGGGGCGGGCGCAGGGCGGGGGAGAGCCCGCCTGAGCTCCAGATCAGGAGCAGGTCCAGCTCCTTGAACGGGGGTTTGTTTTGGGGCCGAGTCCCAGAGTGACTGGGATGGTGCACTAGGGGGAGCAGACTGCAAGGGCCTCTAGGGACCCCCCCTCCCAGGAGAGGGACGCGTGGCTCCCGTGGGGCGGGCAGGGCCACAGGACACGCAGGTCGGTGCTGAGTCACTGCTCCCATCAAGGCTTCTGGGCCGATCCCGAGCCCCAGTGAGCGGGCCGGAGGGGCTGATACAGAGGGCAGCTTCCTGGCCCAGTCACAGTCCTGCTCTGAAGCCGCGTGCAGGGGTCTGGCACTGCCTCCCACGGAGAGTGGGCAGGGTAAGAAGGCCTGGACTGGTCACCGCCCGGCCACTGCAGGCTGGGCTCCCCACCAGCCCCTGCAGTCCTGCTTCCTCCCTCCACCGCACCCCTACCCCCACCCCACCCCCACCCCCATCACACCCCTCATCACCTCACCTCCTCCCCCCACCCCATCCCCATCCCCCATCCCCATTCCCCATCTCCACCCCCACCCCACGCCAACCCTATCCCCACCCCCATCACCTCACCTCCTCCCCCACCCCATCCCCATCCCCCATCCCTACCCCCATCACCTCACCTCCTCCCCCCACCCCATCCCCATCCCCCATCCCCACCCCCATCACCTCACCTCCCCCTCAACCCCACCCCCATTCTCCACCCCCCACCTCCACCCTCCTGAGGCCCTGCAGAGCCCCCACCCCGTCCCCATTGTGTGAGGACCACGGCCCACCCACTTTGGTGCTTTGTGACTAGGACTCCTGAGACTTCCCACAAAAGGCCTGAGGACACACACGTCCCCTGGCCCTGGAGGCTGCAGGGCTGACCCTGAGGACTGGCTGGGCTGGCAAGGGCTGCTGGTGGGGGCCAGCAGCAGCAGGGGGATCAGGCTCGGGTCGGGGCAGCCGCTGGCGGAGGCGGGGAGGACACAGACTTCTCCATGAGCCGCGGGTGTGGGGCAGCGTCTCTTCTACAGGAGCCCACGGAGCGGCCGTCCACCCGCAGTGACCCCAGGAGCTCCCAGCTTGTCAGCCAACCAGGTGCCAGTGCCGTATCGAGTCAGGAGCGAGGCTCCAGAGTCCTTGTTGCCCCCTCTTCTCTCTGTGTAACCCAGATCAGGTGACTTAACGTTTCAAAGCCTCAGTTTGTCCATCTGCAGAATGACCTATTGTAGCAGTGGAGTTGCTACAAGGATTCTGCGGCCCTGGAGACCTTGGGGACCAGGCTGCCTCAGCCCTGGGGGAGGGTCCGTCCCCAGCACTGACCTGAAGCTGAGTCCTAACTGAGCCAATTCCCTGGCACGGGAGCTTTCTGTGCCTTGTGGGTGGGTCACTCAGCGCAGTGCCTGGTACCCAGCGGGAGCTGATTAAAGCCAGCGCAGGAGTAAGAGACCAGACGGAGTCAGAGGCACAGAGCTGCAGGTCTGTGATTACTGCCCACGAAGCCAGCCCAGCACCAGGAGGCCCAGGGTCATCTCCGCCTGCAGCTCAGCCCAGGGTGGGGGGTGGTCTCGGTCCAGCCCCCTCCTGGGACGCAGGCCGGTGCTGGCTGGAGGGAGCCTCGAGCAGCAGACTCGAAGCCTCCCTGTGGGGTGGGAGGGGGTGCTGCCGTCCGTCCCCTGCCCAAGAGCCGGGGCATCGGGGGCCCCCACCCCAAGGCTGCAGCCGTGGCTACCACGCCCTCGGCACCGTGGAATTGACACTCAGACCCCGCCGTCGGAGGCTGACTGGGCAAGCCGTCTTTGAAAACACTGTAATTAAACCTGAACCGCCGAGGGGCACCCGGAGTTCAGGGGAGGGGCCAGAGGAGGTGGGGTGTGTGGTGGCTGGGGGTCCGGCCCCTCCCCTGGCCGAGGGCACGTCCCTGCAGGAAGTTGCACAACGGCCTACCCGGGTCCAAGCACGCGCGGAGTTCAAAGGCGGGGAACAGTAGGTCGAATGTCAGTCTCCGCGGGATGAATTTAGGCCATTGTTTAAAATAAAACATTTGGTCAGAAAGCCCACGCTTGTCCAAACACTAGAGGAGGGCGGGGGCCCCAGTGAGTCAGCGAGGGCAGCTCGGCCTGGGACGGGCCAGTGGCCTCACGCCGCCTCGAGGCAGAGGAGCAAAGGGTCGCTGGGACTGGTGTCAAAGGCCTGGGAGGCCCCCCCTCCCCGGGCACAGGGTTCCTTGGCTCCGTCCTGAGGGCAGCTGGAGCCCCTCCCAGGAAAGCATCCCGGGCACCCCCATGCAGAATTCTCCCCAGGGTTCCCCACTCGCAAGACCCTTGGGGGCTCTTAGGACCGGGCAGCCCATGAGAGACGGTGGATGCTGTTCTCCAGGCCATAGTCTGGGACAACGACGACGTGCAGCTGACTTGTGTCCGGGCGTGGGACTGCTGAGCTTGGGTGTGGGGGGAAGGGGTGAGTCCAGACGTCTTCCAGCTCCAATAACTGGATGCTTGACGTGGCAGAGCCAACCGGGGTGGGGGTCGGGGGCAGGCTGGCATCCAGGAAGGTGATGGGCACAGCTCTGACCACGTTGGACTAGAAGCCACTTGGGGCACATGACGGGAGGGGCGGGTGAGGACTGTGTGTGTGGTTCAGAGCTCGGTGAAGAGGTGGGGCTGGAGACTCTGATTGAAGATTTATCAGCATTTGAATGATGGCTCTGGAAAGAGGCAACTACCCTGTGGCTCAGAAAGTAAAGTACCTGCCTGCATTGCAGGAGACCCAGGTTCGATCCTGGCGTCAGGAAGATCCCCTGGAGAAGGGAATGGCTGCCCACTCCAGTATTCTTGCCTGGAGAATCCCAGGGACAGAGGAGCCTGGAGGGCTACAGTCCATGGGGTCACAGGGAGTTGCACATGACTGAGCTAGTAACACTTCACTCCTTGGAAAGAGGAGGCCAGGAGGGCAGGGACAAGGGAAGGGCGCGGAGCGGGCAGCCCAGGACAGCTGCGACAGGTACCGCAGGTGCGGGCCCAGCGGGGACTGAGAAGGCCCCCCGGAGAGACCCTCAGCCCCACACACAGGACACGCTGCTCAAGCTGGAACCTCTCCCCCCACCCCCACCCTCCTGGCTGCCCTGGCTGGAGTGGCTCACTCGGTGTCTCTAAGTGGCTCGTCTGGGGCTCGGTGGGTGATTTCGGAAAGTCTGATGGAGAAGAACTGAGCTGATCACATGTAGTTTGTTGGGTGATGGGGTCCAGGGCGAGGAGGGGTGATGACCAGCGTCCCCGGCACAGGGGGACCTGGGATATCTGGGCGCAGTAAAAGGGCTCAGATCCCACCCTGTTCCTCGCCAGCCCAGCAGTGCCCAGCGCTGCCCTGCTCACCAGGCTTCGGCTACCAGTCACAGAGGTCAGCTCCTGCCAACTCAAGCAGGGGGGCTTTGTCTACCCCGCACCCCTGGCTTCTGCGTTGGTTGTTCTCCCAGGCAGGCTCACTCCTCAGGAGGAGACAGGGCCACCCAGGGCAGGGGTGCCAGAGGGGAGAACCGTCTCCTCGTGGGCCCTACAAGGCCTTGCGTGCCCCTCTCCAGGGGGGGAGTGGACACAAAGAGCCACGTGGACAGCAGGGCAATGTAGAGATGGGGAGCTTCCAGAAAGGGTGACACTGGACAGCCCAAAACTGCAAGTGAGCACACGCGTGCACACTCGCAGGCACATTTTCCTATCAGTTCTGTTCAGTGGCTCAGTTGTGTCTGACTCCTTGCAACCCCATGGACTGCAGCATGCCAGGCCTCCCTGTCCATCACCAACTTCTGAAGCTTATTCAAACTCATGTCCATCGAGTTGGTGATGCCATCCAGCCATCTCATCTTCTGTTGTCCCCTTCTCCTCCTGCCCTCAATCTTTCCCAGCATCAGGGTCTTTTCCAATGTGTCAGTTCTTCGCATCAGGTGGCCAAAGTATTGGCGCTTCAGCTTCAACAGTCCTTCCAATGACTATTTTCCAATGACATACGGTATTTCGCATCCCAACCTCAGTTTCCCCATCTGTGGAAGGTACCTGCATG
Source organism: Giraffa tippelskirchi (assembly GCF_054371585.1). NCBI lineage: Eukaryota > Metazoa > Chordata > Mammalia > Artiodactyla > Giraffidae > Giraffa > Giraffa tippelskirchi. Next base: position 164,671,602 of record NC_137283.1, on the reverse strand, counting down.
CTGAATGAGTGCTGAGTGAGCCCATGCAGGTGAAACGCTGGGTCCAAGTTGGCCTGGACCCCCACCAAGGGCCGGTGGCAATGTTACAGCAGGATGAAAAGCCTTGAGAGCTCGTGGCACTGGGTGTTAAGGGGCACCGGCATTTGTGCAGTGCACATCCCAGAGCACGGTCCAGGACCACTCGCCAGGTGAGCTCCAGCTCCAGATGAAGACCTGGAGGAGGCATGAGCAGCCCTGGAGCTGCTCGGGGTCTGAGGTGGGTGGACCCAAGGGCCTGGCGGTCCAGGCCTTCTCTGAAGAGCTGCATCTTCAGTTCTGATGGGAGAGCGGGGCCCAGAGGAAGGAGGACACAGAGTGAGCAGGGGCCACGGGGTCCGGGGACAGTGTGCCCATCCATCCAGTCCTCCCAACCATCCATCATCTCCCAGAAAGCGCTGTATCTCCAGAGCCCATGGGTGCTTCCATGACATGGGGTGCTGGGGAATTATCCGCCAAACGGGTGAGCTTTTATGACCTAACGTGTGAGACACGTTCTGAATGTTTTCTGTTTCATCTCTTCCTTGAAAGAGGACCTCAAGGAAGAGACAGAGAAGAAAAGAAAGGACCGGTTTCCGTACTGATTCCCCCCTCCCGGCCCTATAACCTGGCTGCCACCCCCAGAGCCACCACAGATGTAGGCATTTCTGACCGTCTCATCACACCCCTAGTGCAATGTAGATTTATAGTCAGTCACCATTTAATAAACATGTTCTGGAAATTTTCATAGAAAAATGATCTAAACACTGAAATTATAAAAGGACAAAGCCTGTTTTCCTCTCTCAGTCTCCCTAGCAAGGAACTGCCCTAGGCCAAGCGCACGTGCCAGCCTTGAATAATATCTGGGCTTTTGATATCATCAGCTCAATAATAGTGCCTGTCTTGCCACAATTGGAAAGGTATTGTCCTGAAAAATTCTCATTCTTCAGCCAGGATTTCCTTTCTTCTTTTAAATTCAGGGTGAATTCTAGCCAAACAAACAGCTGTGAAATCTGGAATGTCCCACTTCTGTTCTAAGATGATGGTCTCTCTTTGTGAGGCTGGATTAGTGATGCCGGCTGACTGCTCTGGGCATCTTACTGATTTATTTGCAAATGGAGAGAGAACTGGCACGCAGGCTCCAATTTGCTCTGCCAATCACCCAGGGCTCCTCTCTGCACTTCCTATCGAGACAGACAGATTTTAAACGCTTGAGCAGCTTTCAGCATGGGCTGAGTAACCAGCAACACGACCTTGAGCCAAGCGGGCAGGGAAGGCGTGCCTGCCCATGCCCTGGCCTCACGGGCTCTGACTGGGCTCAGTTCACGTCCTGGGCCCAGAACCCGACCACGCGCCGTGGAGGAGCCCAGGTGACAAGGAACATGGGTGCAGGGCCTCGTCCTGAGCCAGAGACTCCTGTCTGGAGAAGGTCGAGCGCGCGGTAACGTGCGGCTTATCAAGCAGAGGCGGCGGGAGGCTGGGGAGCAGCTCACTGAACAGGCCGAGGAGGCAGCGCCCGGCCGTGTGGCCAGCAGACTGGAGCCCAGGCCTGAGCGCCTGGTGCCCCTGCCAGTCGTCTCGCCTGCAGCCTCTCTGCGTGTCATCCTGTTTGTGAAGATGAAAAATCAAACACGGTCATGGATTTGAAAACACTTTACAGAAACTGCTCATTGTACAGGATAAGCAAGTTACAGGTAAATTACTAGGATAAAAGATGACTGTGTTGTATTACTGCTGGATAGATGTTTAAGAACAGCAAAACCAAGGACTGTGACAATGTGTATTTATGTTGCAAGAAAAAACAAATAAAAAAGAACTAAGAGGGAAAATTTGCCCTCTCAGGTATCATAACACAGTATGAGGTTATTTGAATCAGTGTGATGATGCAGGAGTGAAAAAGCATTTTAATGGTACAGAATGGAGGGTCTAGATTCGCTCTGAACTAGGAAGAAAAATTGCAGATTATTTAATAAATGGTACTGGGACAATCATTCATCTATTTGGGGGAAAAGTTACATTTCAATTCATAATATTTATAAAAATAATGTTCAGATAAAAAATTGAATGTTACAAAACATCTTAAAACTAATGAATGCAAATAACTAAGTGTATTTCAGTTTTCAGAAATAGGCCCTCCCAAGTAAGCAAGACCCAAAGGAGACAATGAAATGAAAGACTGATGAATTTGACCACAGATAATGTGAAGAATTATCACAGACTTAAATTGAAGAAAGTAGGGAAAACCACTAGACCATTCAGGTATGACCTAAATCAAATCCCTTATGATTATACAGTGGAAGTGACAAATAGATTTAAGGGACTAGATCTGATAGACAGAGTGCCTGAACTTTGGACGGAGGTTCGTGACATTGTACAGGAGACAGGGATCAAGATCATCCCCATGGAAAAGAAATGCAAAACAGCAAAATGGCTGTCTGAGGAGGCCTTACAAATAGCTGGGAAAAAAAGAGAAGTGAAAAAAAAAAAAAGAGAGAGAAGTGAAAAGCAAAGGAGAAAAGGAAAGATATTCCCATCTGAATGCAGAGTTCCAGAGAATAGCAAGGAGAGATAAGAAAGCCTTCCTCAGCGATCAATGCAAAGAAATAGAGGAAAACAACAGAATGAGAAAGACTAGAGATCTATTCAAGAAAATTAGAGATACCAAGGGAACATTTCATGCAAAGATGGGCTCAATAAAGCACAGAAATGGTAGGGACCTAACAGAAGCAGAAGATATTAAGAAGAGGTGGCAAGAATACACAGAAGAACTGTACAAAAGAGATCTTCACGACCCAGATAATCACGATGGTGTGATCACTCACCTAGAGCCAGACATCCTGGAATGTGAAGTTAAATGGGCCTTAGGAAGGATCACTATGAACAAAGCTAGTGGAGGTGATGGAATTCCAGTTGAGCTATTTCAAATCCTCAAAGATGATGCTGTGAAAGTGCTGCACTCAATATGCCAGCAAATCTGGAAAACTCAGCAGTGGCCATAGGGTTGGAAAAGGTCAGTTTTCATTCTAATCCCAAAGAAAGGCAATGCCAAAGAAGGCTCAAACTACTGCACAGTTGCACTCATCTCACACGCTAGTAAAGTAATGCTCAAAATTCTCCAAGCCAGGCTTCAACAATACGTGAACCATGAACTTCCAGATGTTCAAGCTGGTTTTAGAAAAGGCAGAGGAACCAGAGATCAAATTGCCAACATCCCCTGGATCATCGAAAAAGCAAGAGAGTTCCACAAAAACATCTATTTCTGCTTTATTGACTATGCCAAAGCCTTTGACTGTGTGGATCACAATAAACTGTGGAGAATTCTGAAAGAGACAGGAATACCAGACCATCTGACCTGCCTCTTGAGAAACCTCTATGCAGGTCAGGAAGCAACAGTTAGAACTGGACATGGAACAACAGACTGGTTCCAAATAGAAAAAGAGTCCGTCAAGGCTGTATATTGTCACCCTGCTTATTTAACTTCTATGCAGAGTACATCATGAGAAACGCTGGGCTGGAAGAAACACAAGCTGGAATCAAGATTGCTTGGAGAAATATCCATAACCTCAGATATGCAGATGACACTACCCTTATGGCAGAAAGTGAAGAAGAACTAAACAGCCTCTTGATGAAAGTGAAAGAGGAGAGTGAAAAAGTTGGCTTAAAGCTCAACATTCAGAAAACTAAGATTATGGCATCTGGTCCCATCACTTCATGGGAAATAGATGGGGAAACAGTGCAAACAGTGTCAGACTTATTATTTTGGGGCTCCAAAATCACTGCAGATGGTGATTGCAGCCATGAAATTAAAAGACACTTACTCCTTGGAAGGAAGGTTATGACCAACCTAGATAGCATACCAAAAAGCAGAGACATTACTCTGCCAGCAAAGATCCATCTAGTCAAGGCTATGGTTTTCCCAGTGGTCATGTATGGATGTGAGAGTTGGACGGTGAAGAAAGCTGAGTGCCACAGAATTGATGCTTTTGAACTGTGGTGTTGGAGAAGACTCTTGAGAGTCCCTTGGACTGCAAGGAGATCCAACCAGTCCATCCTAAAGGAGATCAATCCTGGGTGTTCATTGGAAGGACTGATGTTGAAGCTGAAACTCCAATACTTTGGGCACCTCATGCGAAGAGTTGACTCATTGGAAAAGACCCTAATGCTGGGAAGGATTGGGGGCAGGAGGAGAAGGGGACGAGAGAGGATGAGATGGTTGAGTGGCATCACCGACTCAATGGACATGGGTTTGGGTAAACTCCTGGAGTTGGTGATGGGCAGGGAGGCATGGGATGCTGCGATTCACGGGGTTGCAAAGAGTCAGACATGCCTGAGTGACTGAACTGAACTGAACTGAACTGAATTTGTTGTTTAATTTTCCAATAGGCTTTTATTTTTGTATCACATACATGGAGCACCACGCACTAGTCTGTAGCTTGCTGTGATCGGCAGATACCACGCGACCTTGAGGCTGTGCCTTGAGGGGTCTGTGGATTCTGCTGCCTCAGATGGAAGATGCCCTCGTAGATGCAGACCTGAGACACCCAGGTCCCGGGTCGGAGAAGCGAGGACCGAGAAGCCGACAGCCAGCGTCTGCTGCCTGCGAGTGAAGGAGTCGCCATCCAGCAGGCGCGCTCAGGACTGCAGTCCAGAAAGCAAGACTAACCCTGGGTGGCTTTCAACTGCTGTGTTCTGGGGTGCTCGTTACTCATCAGCAGACCTCAGAAGCACTCCTTCCCACAACTGTGCAGACCCTGTCCCGGGGGTCCTTCAACACTCATTCTACCCCATGGGAGCACGTTGCTGTGTCCCATCAACACTGCCGGCTTCCGGGAGAGCCCCGGGGCGTCTCCATGTTCAGGGACAGCAGTATCGCAGGGCATCGCTCCTCCTCCTTTTGGGCCGATGCTCATGGACCCCGGGATAACGTTCTCTTTCCCTCTGTCTGTTTCACGTAGGAGAGTGAGCTCCACAGAGGGCAGGCCAGGAACGCCCCTTTGTTTGTGAGCAGAGACACCCAGCTGTGTGCCGGGAAGGCAAGGGCAAGCTGGGCTTCAGGCACAGGTGGATCCAGGGCAGGAATGCAGGCTCAGCAAAAAGCAAAACCAAGCTGCCCCAGGACACCCAGTTCCAGCTGAATTTCAGATGAAGAAAATATAACTTTCTAGCATAAGTGCATTCTCTCTCCTTCACCCAGAAATGTAGCTTTATCTGGGCAGCTGTATTTACCAGGCAACTTCAACCCAGGGGCTCAGACAGGCAGGCTCCACCTCTTCTTATCCTGAGGGCTTCTCTGTTTATTGCTTTATTCTGTAAACATCTGCTTCTCACCCTCCCAGAGAGGAGAGGCCTTTGTTTTCCTAGGGCTGCAGGAGAACTTCAGGGGGCAGGCACTGCCCATCCCTGAACCCACCAGGTGGCCGGAGCGCTGACACCCTGGAGGCAGTTGTGGGGGGAATGGGTTCAGAAAACACTGGGGTGGCGTGATGCCAGCTGGACTCCTGACCCACTGTGGGGTCACGGCCTTTCTAGTAACAGGCAAAATCCAATCCACTGAAATCATTACAAGCGTTGCTCTTGTTTTTAAAGGGTTTCTGTCACTTTAGTTCTTTTCCCTCGTGTCCTAAAAGAACCCTTCTGGGTCAGCAATAGCACCCTGCTTTTCTGTCTTGTAAATCGGCGCAGGCCTGAGGCACGTGGTCCAGGGGTACAGAGGCCGTGAGGCTGAGCCCTCTATGACATCGGTGATCACAGAGGACGCGGGAGAAGACTCTGAACGGCTGCTGCTCTGAGAGCTGTTATTAAATTTAAACTTGGCAGAAAATTAGCCACCCTGGAAATTCATATAGCCAATGATAATAATAATAATTAGAATTATTATAATAATTATACAAGAAGCGTGTTCTGGGGTCAGAGCCAAACCACGCGGGAACCACAGAGTCCCGAGCGGCGGGTACCTGGCGGTCCCCTCTGCAGGCTGCAGGCAGCTCTCCTCAAGAGGACGCGGGCCTCGCTGCATGTTGCTCTGTGGGGAGGTCCCTGGGGAAGCCGGGTGGGGGCTCGTCCCGAGTCTGCAGTACAGGGGGGGCGGCAGGTGGATGCTGGAGCCAAGGCAGAGGTGGACCAAGAGCCTCTCGGGGTTCGGAAAAGCAGGCCGTGGGCAGGGGGTAAAGAAGGGCTTAGCTCTGTCCCCCCAGTGGCCTCTCATCATGACCTACTGGGGAGACAGGGAGGGGAAACCCCAGAACCTCCCAGACTCGGGGCCTCAGCTCACCTTGTGTGGGCGGGGAGGTTGGATAAGCCCACCACTCTCTGCCAGAGGAGGGTGGGGCCGGGCAGGGGGACAGCGGACACACCCCCGTCCCAACTGGGGAGGTTTTCTGAGCCATGAGGGGCACGCACCAGCTTCCTGCTCCTCCTGGATCAAGCCCTGCCCTTGTGGTCCCCATGGCAACATGTCCACTTCAAAACAGAAGTGATTTCAACTCTCCTGTCCTCTTGTGCAAAGCCCATCCATCGCAGTTCTTCTCAGAGCAAAGCTGTCCGGTCAAGGGAAGCAGGGGCCAGAGTCCCGGGGGCCGGGCTGCCCAGCAGGCTGCCCCTGCCTTCTGCCATCTCCCTGCTTCACCACCAGACGGTGACTCATCCTTCCGAACCTTGGTCTCTTCGTCCCCGGTGGAGTTAACACCAGCATCGCTGGTTGAAGACTAGAAGCAAAACTCGTTCTCCCCGCCCTCCACATGCTCCCTGTGAGTGAGAAGGAGAGCGGGGAGGCCGTGGTGACCCCTCTAGCTGGCCCAGGGGGCTCCAAGCCCCAGCAGGCAGCGGAAACCATTCATCTCCATGCATAGAGCTTATGATCCTGCGGTAAGACGGGAGTCATCTATCATGCAGTTGGTTAATAAATAATACATATATGTATAACTCAGGGATAAATTATTTAGTGCAAAGTGTAAATATTGCAGGAGTTTAGGGAAATAAATAGCTGACTTTTTAATAAAAAATTTTTAGTTGTATCGTTAAGGATTAGGTTCAGTTGCATGTAGCAGAAAACATATATTTAATATAAGAGAGACTTCAACTAGATAATGATTTACTTTTCTTTTCTGTAAAACGAATCTGGAGGTAGGCTGTCCCGAGCTGGTTTCTTTTACCTGCCTTCTCACATTACTGGGGATCTGGACCTCTTCTGTCTTTCTGCTCCAAATTTCTTCATGGTTGCAAAATGTCTGCTGTGGCTGTGACCATCACATCTACATTCCATCTAGCTGACTCAGTCACCTTTGCATAGCTTTTCTGGAAGCCCCACCCAACAACTTCTCACATGGCCATCCTTATAGCAAGAGCTGGGAAGTATACATGTTTCTGCTTCCAAGTTGTACGAGTTCTGTGACCCAAAGGAGAAGGAGAAGAATTGTTCTTGGATTCATGGTGGTGGGTGCCTAGTGTGAGCTCCTGACCGTGTGAGACGCAGAGCCTGTCCCCTCCTTGTTCCCTCTGCTGCGTCCCCTTTCTTTCCGCCCGTCCCCTTCCTCCGTCCTCCTGGGCTCTGCCCAGTGTGTGTGACAGGCCGCCGCTTGGTGACCTGCTACCTGGAGTGCCCGGCTGTCTGCCCAGCGAGCTGCCTCCTTCTCCCTGGCACCCCCAGAGCAGCTGCAGAGCCTGCATGAGTCGGGGGTCTGCAGGCGTCTCCTGCTCTGAGCAGCTCGGTGAAGGCAGAGGGGAGAGGAGGGCTTGAGGGCTCCTGAGCCTCAGGGGCTGTGGGCGAATCATTCCTTTACCCAAGGCCTTTTTTGGTTTGTTTTGTTCTAAACACTGTAATCTAGTCAGGCTGCCTTTTCGAGGATCACTAACCCACTGGAATAATGACCACTTTCTCCTTAACAGAGGACAGTTTTGACCCCGTGGTACCTTCCCAGATGATTTTAATTGGGTGGGGATGACAAGGTTCTATGTCTGAAATGAGATGGAGCAGGGCCCCCACAGGTCCACAGGGGGACGGGCACCCTGACCCTGAAGAAGGGCCCTGGGGGAGCATGTGGACAGTCTGGCTGGGACCCTGGAAGTGACATACATTCTTTTCTTATCTTTTAGAGACAACTCTTGCATTTATGAGAATTCTAAAGGGCTTCCCAGGGAGCTCAGTGGTAAAGAATCCAACTGCCAAGCAGGAGATGTGGGTTCGATCCCAGGGTCAGGAAGATTCCCTGCAGAAGGAAATGGCAGCCCACGCCAGTATTCTTGCCTGGAGAATCCCATAGACAGAGGAGCCTGGTGAGCTACAGACCATAGGGTAGCAAAGAGTTGCATATGACTGAGCGACTAACACTTTCACTTTTTCATTTTTGGCGCATCTGATTGGGCTTCCCAGGTGGCTCAGATGGTAAAGAATCCGCCTGCAATGTGGGAGACCCGGGTTCCATCCCTGGCTTGGGAAGAGCCCCTGGAGAAGGAAATGGCAGCCCACTCCAGGGTTCTGGCCTGGAGAATCCCACGGACAGAGGAGCCTGGAGGGTTACAGTCCATGGGGTTGAAAAGAATTGGACACGACTGAGTGACTTTCACTACCTCTAATTAGGCCTAACCATAAGGAATTGCCATCTTTGGCCATTTTTAAACCTTTTAAAACCATTTCACCGTTTAAAAAAGCGTGGCGTTGTGTCCCTGGTTCAGTGGATCTTTGTTCTCACTGTGTGAACGCTTCCATGAAAGGCGACCAGCTTTTCCTTCGTGGCACTGATTAGTGTGGGCTGTGCTACCTGCTACTTCAGGTCTTGAATCCAGCCCTCCCCTCTCTAGCCGTGAATTCCTGGCCCCGATTTGTCTCCGTACCTCGGCAACTTTTCTTTTTATTCTGTCGTCTCATTTCATCTGTGAATTAGTTTCTGTCATTCCTGGATCTCTTTATTTTTAGCCAAATGTCACATAATGTATTGTTGAAACAGTTCTGTTACTCGGAGTAGGAAGCTGGTCTGAGGAGCTGGTGTAACCTCGGTGCTTTGCGTGCGGCTTCCCCTCTCCACTTCTTTCTCTTTTTCCTTCGCAGCCGCGCTGCGGTGAGCGGTCACCACGCCGCCCTCCCTCCTCCGGCCCCTCCCTCCCGCCCCCCAACATCCAGTCCTTGGGCAGCGACCCCGCCTTCCACACGCAGATCCGGGGACCCGCAGTCCTTCCTTCCTTCCCGCCACCACCATCTGTCCGCGTGGCTGGAAGGGGCGTCCGTATCAGTCTTTCTGCTTAATGTCTTGCCTCCTGGAATGGATTCTCCCCCAAGCAACTTCTATTAATGACTACTTTTGGGGAATCCAGAAGGGCACACCACTTGTGAAAACTCTAATTTAAAATTTTAATTTTGTAAAGTATTTATTAGGTTGAGTGTTCCATCCTTCCCTGAGAAATTTCAATTATCTAGACTTGGTGACGGCTATTCAACTTGCGCATGGAAACTCGATCCTTCGGCTTAATTTTGGTGACATCATTTGGGTTTTCCCCTCGTACATAATATCACCATCATAGTGACGGTTATGGAAGTTCAGAACAATGCTCCAAGCCTCTGAAATCTGAAGTGACACAAATTTACAACCAACCTTCTAGAATTCTACTTTCCTTCCTTGGCTTTATGCAGATCCTAGATGGTCAGGATTTATTTCCGTGAGTGATGCTTTTCTCCGTGAGCTCTTTTCTCTGAAGGACACAGAAAGAGGCTCTTAATCTCTCTCTGGTGTCACTGAATCCCACCTGGCGGGCCCCTGACCTGAGTGACTGGGGCGTGTGGGGAAGGCCGGAGCTTGAGCGGCACTTTAGATGCGAGGGACCCGGGGGCATCCTGTCCCCTGGGGAAGGAGGCAGGGGTGTGTTCTGTGTGTCCTCTGGGAAAGCAGACCCCCCGCCCTCTCCTCTCCGCGGTTCCAACCGACCATTTGTGAAGCACTGGCGCTGTTAAGAGTCTCAGGGCTGAAAAAATAAAAATTAAAAGAGTGATAAAGAACCATATTAGGACAGTATGAGGGTAGGAAAAAAAGGGGGGGGAAGGGAGGGGGGAAAAGGAAAAAAAGAAGAAGAAGATATTTTTTTTAATTAAAAATTTAAAATTATTTATGGAATCTAGAGAGATGGTACTGACGACCCTACAGGCAGGGCAGTGGAGACGCAGACATAAAGGTCAGACTTTTGGACTCAGGGAGGAGAGGGTGGGATGGTTGAGAGAGGACCCCAAGACACAGAGTGCCACGGGTGAAACGGAGCCAGTGGGAGGCGGGTGCGCGACGCAGGGCACCCAGGGCTGGCGCTCCGTGGCAGCTTGGGGGGACGGGGTGGGGAGGGAGGGGGCAGGGCCCAGGATGGAGGGGACATGTGTCTGCCTACGGCCGATTCACGCTGATGCAGGCAGCAGCCATCACACTATTGTCAATTAGCTGTCCTTCAGTTAGAATGACAAAACAGACTCTGAGGGCAGGTGAGCATTATTTCAGCAGGACGGACGCACGGAACCAGGACCGAAACCAGAGTGAGGTCACTGCGTGCTTGCTCTGCCTCTGATGAGCTGTCCTGTGTGAGTCGACGGGCAAGGACGCTTCAGAGCCTTAAATCACCCGTGATGACACCCGGCAGACAGGCAGGGCTGGTTTGCTGCGGGCCGAGGACTCCTCTCCCCGTGACGTGGCCTCCGCACCCCTGGTGGCCTTCTTCTGTGTCTTTCCAGCAGGTGTTCCTCCTCCTCCGGCCAGGCCTGCGGCCCCGGGGCAAACCCCGTCAGAAGCACACACCCTCACCTGTGTCCCCCGGGAGCCTTCCAGAAACGCTGGGAACCGCAGGTGTCCAGCTCCCACCCAGGCGCGTTTCGGGTAACCTAGCGGTGGCCCAGAGTTGCCCTCCCCTTTAATCCAGAAGACACTGTCTTTTGAAAATAAGGTTTCTCGTACAGTTGCAGCCATCTTATCAGGAGATGTCAAGGTCTTGTCCCAAGAAGACTCCTCATTTGGAGCAAACGTGTCGGGAAGGGTCTGTATTCACACCCGATGTTCCATGGATGTGGCCGTTTCATCCCTGCAGGAATGTGTCGGGCGTGTTCCTACCGCACGGGCAGCGCCTTTACCTGAAGGACAACAGGCAGCCTCCCGGGGCCCAGTGCCCTGCTGGCCGCTGGGAATCTGAGGAGGAAGGGGACCTGGTGCTGCCTTCAGGTCCCCGTCCTCCCCCCAAAACCCATCGGACTTGCCTGCCCGCCCCCAGGGCCTTCAGCTCTGCTCCTGGGGTTCCTGCACCCTCCCAGCACCTGCCCCACCAGGGGAGTCAGCCTGTTTATACATTTTTCTGATGTGAGAGTTTATTAACATGGAAAGTCTTTCAAAGATTCACAGACGGTGCATCAGCGTTCTGTCCTTGAGGACTTCCTTAGCCAACAACTCTCACACCAGAAACAGAAGTTCTTGGTGCGGCCCCGGGCCCGGGTTTTAATGAGCCAACCTTGTCACCCTGTCCCCTCCAGGAGGCTGCCACTAGCTTTCCTGCTTCCCCGTCAGTCTCTGGACTTTGACAGACGCCTGCCTTATGTTCTCAGGTCATCCTGAGCTCTTAAAGCTGGGCGTCTGACACCGCGCGCCTCACTTTACCCCCCTGTGCCAATCACGAGGGAATGAATGGATGGGTGAGGAGGAAATGCCCAGGGCCCAGGTATTTGCACACCTTTCTCTGGGTCAGAGTTCAGGAATCAGAGTTACGGAGGCTCAGGGCCCCCTTCTCTCGCGTGTTTTTCACCCACTGATGTAAAGAGCGCTGGTTTTGGGGTCACACGGGCCTGGGTCTAAGTTTCAGCTCTGACCCTTGTGAGCTGTGGCATCAAGTCAATGACTTCTCTGAAGCCTGCATTCTGCCATCCCTCTCTCCCGCTTCCTGAGTGTTCACACCAAAGTCAGGACTGATCCAGGACACTTTGGAGAAGCCCCCTAACCACATCCAGGAAACAGCCTGCTGTCCTGCACCTGCCCTCTCTGCCCCCAGGGGATGGAAGGGACGTGTGGGGTCTTCCCGAGCTGCAGGGAGGCTGCTGGACACTCTGGCTTAATCTCTTCTTGGAGCTGGACCACGAAACGTGTCCAAGAAAAGAAGCAGACGGGTTTACCTGGGAAGAACAGAAACATCGGCCTGAAGTTCAGCAGGTGCTCCCAAGGGTGCCTGCCGGGATAACACCCTGTGCTTCAGGCCATCTGCTGGCCAGCTACACTGTGATTCTAAACTAAAAAGTGAGTCAGTGTAAGGAAAATAAAAGACAATGATGCCACACGTGGTAAGAAAATATGGCTGAAATTATGGGAAGTATGAAAGTCTGAGGATTGTAAAGTATGAATATAACACGTTCCCTAGTTGTTCTCACAGCTGTTGTTGTTCAGTCACTAAGCCGTGCCTGACGCTTTGTGACTTCAAAGGAAGTAAGCCAGGCTTCCCTGTCCTTCACCAACTCCTGGAGTTTACTCAAACTCATGTCCATTGAGTCGGTGATGCCATCCAACCATCTCATCCTCTGTTGTCCCCTTCTCCTCCTGCCTTCAATCTTTCCCTGCATCGGGGTGTTTTCCAACGAGTCGGCTCTTCGAATCAGGTGGCCAAAGTATTGGAGCTTCAGCATTAGTCCTTTCAATGAATACTCAGGCCTGATTTCCTTTAGGATTGACTGGTTTAACCTCCTCACAGTCCAAGGGACTTTCAAGAGTCTTCTCCAACACAGCTCGAAAGCATCAATTCTTCGGTGCACAGCCTTCTTTATGGTCCAACTCTCACATACGTACATGACTACAGGAAAAACCACAGCTTTGAGTATACAGACTTTTGTCAGCAAAGTGATGTCTCTGCTGTCTAGTTTTGTCATAGCTTTCCTTTCAAGGAGTGTCTTTTAATTGCATGGCTGCTGTCACTTTTTTTTTAAAGTTTCTGTGTTTTATTCATTTATCTTATAACCTCAATATAACCCATATAAATCAACTTATCTTCTTTGCTGTCACTGTTTTTGGTGTTTGAAAAAGTCACATATTTTATAATATACTAGTGAGTATATTTATGATTTCAGAATAATTTGTATATTTGAAATGGCACGCAAAAGGTGGGTTTTGTGTGTACACGCGTGTGCATGAGTGTGTGTGGGGGCTGCAGGAGAAAGGCCTTGAGGGACCCTCTATTCTCTTCCCTGCTCCCCGCCCCTCTGCCCCCAACCTCTTGGCTTGCGTTCATTGAATCTGGGGATTCTCTTCCCGGTAGTTTTGCTGTCCTTTTTATATTTTGTAGATTTTTTGGGGAACTTAGTAGATGTATAAGTTTTGTTCTTTTTAAAACTGATCTCAGTGGCCTTGGTCAGCATTTCCATGGATGACCTTCCCTTTCTTGAGCTAATTTTTCTTTCTTATATCAGCGGCTGAAACATATTTTCAAGTAAAATTTTCCAGGAAGGTGTATGCTTTGTAAGTTCCTGTAAATTTGACACGGCTCCTGTTGCTTTTAACTAAATTATCTTCTTTGAACTAAGGGCAAGAGTGTGATTTAAGCACACAACCCCGCCTTTACCCAAGAATCCAAGCTTGACTGACTTCGTGGTATGAGGACCACGTTTAGCCTTCCTTCCAAGTGTTTTTTAAAATCCATGGCTTCCTTACATGCTGGCACAGAGGCCTGCACTGCGGAAATCTAAGGTAATCTTTTTTTAAAGATTATTTATTTGACTTTGGCTGCGGCGGGTCTCCCTTGCTGCCCGCGGTCTTCCTCCAGCCGCGAGGCATGAGGGGGGTCTTGGTCTCCCCACTCTGGGCTCGTCCTGCTGCAGCGCAGGGGCTCCAGAGCGCAAGCTCAGTAGTCGTGCCGCATGGACTTAGTTGTTCCTGGACACGTGGGATCTTCCTGGACCAGGAATCGAACCGTGGTCCCTTGCATTGCAAAGCAGATTCTTAGCCATTGGACCACCAGGGAAGCCCTGAGATGATCTTAATCTGTGTTTCTTTACATGTGATTTTTTTTATTCCTTCCTTCTGAGTGTTTGCAATGTTTTGACTATCACTGCAATTTGGGAATATTTCTAAGGGTAAGTAAGATGTACTGTGTTGCTATTCACAAACCCTTTTTTTTTTCATTTGTTTTGCCATACATTGACATGAATCCACCATAGGTGTACATGTTTTCCCCTTCCAGACCCCCCCTCCCACCTCCGTCCCCATCCCATCCCTCCGGGTCATCCAGTGCAACAGCCCTGAGCGCCCTATATCATGCATCGAACCACAAATCCTTATTTATAGCTCCTAAAGTCAATATCCATGGAGACAAAATCAGACACTTAACATTTCAATAGGCCTAAGAAATAACACTTCAGTGCCCAGAGTTCTTAAGAAAGACACTCTCAGTAAAAAGCACTGGGCTGAGGCAGCTGTCTGTGGGTTGTCCATCCAGGGGAGGGCAGGGGGCACAGAGCCTGGAGGAGGGGCCTGGCTGTCTGGGTCCCCACCCCCGGGAGGGCTGGGGGAGGTGGATCCCTGAGCCCCTTTAGGCTGTAGCACTCTTGCTTCTGTGGTTCTAGGCTGTGGGTTCATGGTTTTACCCATGAAAGGAAATAGGTGGTGCCTTCAGCTATAAGGACAGAAACTCTGACTCAAACTGGCTTTAAAAGAAAAAAGGAAATGCATGACCTCACACATCAGGAAACGGGAAGTACCGGGTGGGGGGGGTGTGGGTGCCATGAATCAGTCGTTCATCTGGGTCATCGGTCATCGCGGCTCTCCATCCCGAGGCGGGTTTTCCCTGCTGCAAGCCACCGGGCTGGGCTGCGTCAGCCACACCCGCCCCAGGGAAAGGGCCCCGCCCAGCCCGGGACTGGGATCCTTCTCCCTGCTCCGATGGGCTGTCCTCCCCACAGGACCTAAACTTTTCCCAGAAGGGCGCCGGCCGTGTGCCCGGGGGCTCGTCGCTGTCCTGAGCCTCAGACCCTGGGGTGGGGCCCCGACACACCAAGGCTGCCGTCCCCCAGTCAGGCGGGCCCGGTGCACCCCTGCCGCAGGAGGACGCGCTCACTTGGGGAGGGGCCCCAAGTGGGAACAAGATCTCGATTCTGCGTCTACAAACACAGATGGACACAGACAGAGAGCAGGCTTGTGGTTGCCACGGGGGACGGGGTGGGGTGGGTGGCTGGGAGTCTGGGATTAGCGGATGCAAACTGGTATATATAGGATGGGTAGGTGACAAGGTCCTACTGTAGAGCATAGGGAACTATATTCATAATATTCTGAGATAAACCAGAATGGAAACAGTACACAAAATAATGTATACATATATAGATATGTGTGTGTGTGTGAGTCACTTTGTGGTACAGCAGAAATTAACACAACATTGCAAACCGAAAAAAAAAGTAAACCAACTATACTTCAGTAAAATTTTAAAACATCGTGGTTCTGCCAGCAGGGAGACAGGGTCCCAGTGGATGGAGTTGGGACCCTCCATTTTCTGATTGGTGGAGACGTGGAAAGGCCCAGTGGAGGCTGAAGAATCAGCTCGACGAGCAGAGCCAGTGTCTCACAGCCCCAGAGGATGGGGTGCTTTGGTGGGCTCGGGGCCCCCTAGATCTCCCTGCCTCTGGGCCGGGGGGCTGCTTGTATAAGCCTGAGTTCTGCAGAGCTGGGTCCAGGGGGACCTGTCCAGCCACCCGCCCTGTGCCCAGAACACAAACCAGCATCCCGGTTAGTGAGCATCTCTGTGGGTGGGGGCGGGACCGCACCCAGCCCCCCACCTCGGCTGGCCCCTGCAAGCAGCCACTGCTGGGGACGTCCATGTCCAGGGCGTGGCTCCTGCACGGAGGAGTGGTGGCCTCCCATGGAGACCCACTGTCCCTGTCTGGACCCCCACCGCTCTGTGCCCCATCCCGCCCTCCCACTCAGGCTCCCACCCTCTCACGCCCTTTCCATGACTTGGCCTCTGCCTGATGGGCCCCCGAATGTCAGACATCAAAGCCCGGAACAGCTCCGATGGGGCAGGTGGTGACTCTCTCCGAGCACGTACTGGTCCAGCAGGGCAGGGGTGTGTAGCCAGGCCCCTCCAGACTGCTCACTGCCTGTGACCCTCCCCTGGATGCACCAGAGCCTCCCGTTAAGCAACCGTCTCTGGAAATGGATGTCCTGGGTTCAGATCTCACCCTTCCTCCCTCCTGGGCAGACTGGCCACGTGACCATGGGGAGCCTTGTCGTGGCCCTAAGTCTCAGTTTTATCACCTAGGAAAGCAGAGGTGGTCGTTACCCTGTGTAATGTGGTACAGGATGCATAGAATTAAAGAGGGTTCCCAAAGTGGGAGTCCCGTGTACAGTGTGACCACAGTCTCTCCTTCAGCCCCTGCAGAGGGGCAGAGTTACTGGGCCGCACGTCAGGAATCCCAGAGCAACACTAATGAGCATCGCAGCTCCTTCCAGCGGGCAGGGCACTGGGAAATTAATGCTGTCTCCAAAACCCTACAAAGACGGAAGAAAGAAATAAAAAGAGAAGCGAAAGAAAAGCAGGAAGGAGAAGAAAGAGAAAGCAAAGAGAGAGACAGAGAAAGAGAAAGAATGAACAAAAGGAAAGAGAAAGAAAGAGAGAAACAGAAAGAGAAAGAAACAGAGAAAGAGAAAGAGGCAAAGAGAAAGAAAAAGGAGAAAGAGAAAGAATGAATGAAACAAAAGGAAAGAGAAAGAAAGAGAAAAACAGAGAAAGAGAAAGAGAGAAAGAGAAAGAAGAAAAGAGAAAGGGAAAGAAGACAGCGAAAGAAAGAGGCAAAGAGAAAGAAAGAGAACAAGCGAGAAAGGAAGGGGAAGAAGAAAGCAGCCCAAGGAGGAGGGGGAAGGCCCTGCCGCAGGAGCAGGACCGCAGGTCAGGCCGAGGCTCCTCGGCGGGTGGTGTGGCTGCAGAAGCCGTGAGCGGCAGTCCTGAGACAGCCTGGCTGCAGGTGCTGATTGGGTCTGACCAAGTGAGCACACTCCTGCCGTCCATTCAGTGCACAGACATTTTACAGGACGTGACGTGTGGTGTAAGGGTGGTGAAGGCTGTGAAGATGTTATTTAAACTGTCTCAGTTTTATTTATCAAGGTAAAAGTTGCTTTGTTCATAAATACGCTGATACCTGAAATCAGCTTGGAATTTCTGAGTGCTGTTATACGAATAAAAATACCCTGTGGTGTATATTCCAAACTAACTCTTCCCCAACACAAAAGGAATCCTTTGCCAAGTGTGTTTTTCACAGTCCACATCCCTCCTCCCCCTAAAAAGGCCATTAAAAACAAAGCAAAACAAAACCTCTTGGCACTGCCTAGTTGTTTAAGAGTCATAATACTAAAAATTCCAGGTAGATAAACAGATCAGATAAAGAGTGGGGTGTCAGGGTAAATCCTTTCATATTACAAAGGACAAGAGCAATTTAAAAATTCATATTAAGGTAGCATTACATTTAAAACAACAACAACAAAAAACCCCTCTTTTTATTGCTTTCTCCTCATCTGTACAATAAATGCAATCTAGTGAAGAAACAATAGAGACGTGGGAAAAGATTGGAAAATAAAAATTTCCATAACCACCATTCCTGCCCACATTCCATTTGAAAAACCACCATCAGAGACTGCAGACACCCTTCCTGTTTTGTTTTCCTGGGTCTGAACCGAAGCAAAGACCTCGCATGAATGCCTTCTCATGAAACTGGATCCTGTTATATGTACGAGTCTCTTACTGTCTTTTACTAACCAACTCGTCTGGGACGTCTCTCCACGCTGAGAGACTCTGGATCTCCTTTACTCTTATTAACAGCCGCCCTGTGTGGATTTGTGAACAAGCGCTTGCTGGTTCACATCCTAGTTTCCCCTAACTTTTGCTATAATAATATGTGTTAGTCACTCAGTTGTGTCCTACTCTTTGCAACCCCACAGACTGTAGCCCACCAGGCTCCTTAGTCCATGGCATTCTCTAGGCAAAAATACTGGAGTGGGTTGTCATTCCCTTCTCCAGGGGATCTTCCTGACATAGGAACTGAACTCGGGTCTCCTGTATTGCAGCCAGAGTCTTTACCATCTGAGCCATAAGAACCTTGCCTTTTGTTATTATGTCTGTGTAGATAAATCTTTGTGAATTTAGCTGAGTATTTTGGGGTCCATATTCCTAGGAGTCTGTGTGTCTTTTCCAAACCCCCTTGGAGGATGGGAGGGGTGGGCAGGGCCCCGTAGGGCTTCATAGGCAGCAAAGCGCTCAGTCAGGGGAGCAGCCTGAGGAGCTGTGTGCCCCGGGGGCCCACGAGGCTGGAGGAAGCTCAGTGCCAAAGAGGAGAGGGAGAATCGACCCTGGCTTCCCTGGTGGCGCAGAGGTGAAAAACCCACCTGCCGATGCAGGAGACGCAGGAGACGCAGGAGACGCAGGAGATGCAGGTTCAATCCCTGGGTCGGAAAAGTCCTCTGGAGGGGGAAATGGCAACACATTCCAGTATGCTTGTTTGGAGAATCCCGTGGACAGAGGAGCCTGGTGGGCTACAGTCCAGGGGGTCTCAAAGAGTGGGATGTGACTGTGACTGGACACACATCCACAAGCCCACGAAACACGGATCCACTCGGCAAGAAGACTCTGTAAATTCTGACACCCAGACGGTCTGTCTTCTCTCCTGGTTTTAGCCATTTCTCAAAGCCGGCTACTCGACTGTCTGAATTAGAAGCTTGGGGACGCGATTCCCCTGGTGGCGAGTTGGCTCTGCCACCCTCACATCCAGGTGGTCCCCTGAGGACATGGGTCAGGGCTCTGCTCTCTGTAAATCGGGTGAGTTTACACTGTGGGTTGACTGAGCTCCTCTTAGAGGCGGACTTCTGCGGCCAGCTCAGGCTGGTATTTCCTTACATTTTTTTAAAGATTTTTTCAATGGGGATCATTTTTAAGTCTTTATTGAATTTGTTACAATATTGCTTCTGTTTTTTCTATGTTTTGGGCTTTTTGGCCCTGAGGCATATGAGATCTTAATGCCACAACCAGGGATTGAACCCGTGCCCCCTGTATTGGAAGGTGAAGTCTTAACCGCTGGACCACCAAGGAAGTCTGTGGCTATTTCTATTTGCCATGATCTTCCTTGGCTTTCTTTAGATTTAATTTTCTGCCTTTTTATTGAAATGATCAAGTCTCCCATGTCCCCCCTTCTCCTCTGGATGCTAGAGCTTACACATCCTCCATCTACCCTTCTGGTGCTGGTCCAAACACCTCAGCTGTCCACTCCACTTAACAAGACCTGGGGTAACTGGTACTCGGGTCCTGGTCTGAAGAACTCAAGGACGCGGGGACATCAGGGCTTCCATATCCCTGGCCTGGCCTCCCTGGTATTGGTCTAGTTTCCTTTTTATTGTTATTAGCAGACTAGTAGTCATTAATATCCTTGTTCCTGTTATGATAATGATGGATTTTTACTGTGTTTATTTAAATTTTCCATTATTTTGTGTATACTTCATGGCTCCCCTTTCCGACCAAATCCCATTTTTCCTCCAGTTCTAAGAGATGGTTGGATGGCATCATCGACTCAATGGACATGAGTTTCAGCAAACTCTAGGAGATATTGAGGGACAGGGAAGCCTGGCTTGCTACAGTCCATGGGGTCACAGAGAGTTGGACATGACTGAGTGACTGAATCAGTTCAGTTCAGTTGCTCATTCGTGTCTGATTCTTTGTGACCCCATGGACTGCAGCACACCAGGCTTCCCTGTACATCACCAACTCCCGGAGTTCACCCAAACTCATGTCCATCGAGTCAGTGATGTCATCCAGCCATCTCATCCTCTGTCGTCCCCTTCTCCTCCCGCCCCCAATCCTTCCCAGCATCAGGGGCTTTTCCAATGAGTCTGTTCTTCGAATCAGGTGGCCCAAAGTATTGGAGTTTCAGCTTCAACATCAGTCCTTCCAACGAACACCCAGGACTGATCTCCTTTAGGATGGACTGGTTGGATCTCCTTGCAGTCCAAGGGACTCTCAAGAGTCTTCTCCAACACCACAGTTCAAAAGCATCAGTTCTTCAGTACTCAGCTTTCTTCATAGTCCAACTCTCACATCCATACATGACCACTGGAAAAACCATAGCCTTGACTAGACAGACCTTTGCTGGCAGAGTAATGTCTCTGCTTTTTAATATGCTGTCTAGGTTGGTCATAACTTTCCTTCCAAGGAGTAAGCGTCTTTTAATTTCATGGCTGCAATCACCATCAGCAGTGATTTTGGATCCCAGAAAAATAAAGTCAGCCACTGTTTCCACTGTTTCCCCATCTATTTGCCGTGAAGTGATGGGACCAGATGCCATGATCTTAGTTTTCTGAATGTTGAGCTTTAAGCCAACTTTTTCACTCTCCTCTTTCACTTTCATCAAGAGGCTTTTTAGTTCTTCACTTTCTGCCATAAGGGTGGTGTCATCTGCATATCTGAGGTTATTGATATTTCTCCCGGCAATCTTGATTCCAGCTTGTGTTTCTTCCAGCCCAGCGTTTCTCATGATGTACTCTGCATAGAAGTTAAATAAGCAGGGTGACAATATACAGCCTTGACGTACTCCTTTTCCTATTTGGAACCAGTCTGTTGTTCCATGTCCAGTTCTAACTGTTGCTTCCTGACCTGCATACAGGTTTCTCAAGAGGCAGGTCAGGTGGTCTGGTATTTCCATCTCTTTCAGAATTTTCCACAGTTTATTGTGATCCACACAGTCAAAGGCTTTGAGTGACTGAATAACAACAACTAAATACACGCACCTTGAAGATGCTAGTGGGTTCCGTTCCAGACCATCAGACTAAAGCGAATACTGGGGAAAGTGAGCCACGCTAGTGTTGTGGTTCCCCAGGCCTATGACGGTTATATTCACACGACATTGTAGCAGCCTCTGCCGGTTCTCCTGGGACAGAACTCTTCTATGTTTTCCATCTTACAGAAAATTCTGCTGAATCTGGAGCCTCTTGTCAGCCCAGCTCACCTTCTTGGCTCTGGTTCTGCAGACTCTACTGGTCCTGATGGCTCAGGAAAGACCAAGGGGAAGGAAGGGAGAGGACTAATACATATCTTTCAAGAAAATAAGAAGGAAAGGAAGGGGAAGGAAAGCAGGAGAGAAAAGTGCGCGTTCTTTGTTCTTGCCCAGGGTTCACTGGATCACTCTCTGAAGTTAAGCAGACGTGTGAGGAAGGCTTCCCAGGGACTTTCTCTCCCGAGGCCGTGTATGAGATGGAGCGCTCTGTCGTCATGCGTACAGACGACACCCAGGCGCCCTTGTCTCTGTGTGCACGGGGTCCCTCTGTCTGCACACGACTTTTGTTACTGAGCATAAGTCTGAGGCTGGGCGATTTTTGTCTCTGTAGGTACTCTGCCGCTGATGCTCAGGTGCCTGATTTAAGATGATCTCACCTGTCCTTGTGTCTCCTCTCACCTGTCTCGTGAACATCCAGTGTGTTCCCCACCTGCCTCTCTCTTCCCTCCTCCCCTCCCTCTCTTGTTTGGATGAGGACATTTTATAGCTTCCTTGCTGGATTTCCCCCACTTATCATTCATCTCTGAATGGGGAAGTTCTATTCCAGCCTTTTCTCTTCCCAGGAATGTTGTTGCTGATTCTCCATCATTAGCTTCTGTCTACCTGGACCAAATTTGAATTATTCCTGTAATCATAGCCCAAGGACTGCATATTAAGAATTCGTAAGCTGTATCTGAAGTCAGCTCTTCCTGGAGATGTGCTGTGGGGAGCTGAGTTCTGGTGATCAGGGGCTTCTGGGTCCTCTGTCACAGGGGTGTGTGCCTGGGAGGGTGTGTATGCGGGAGTTTATGCCGAGCGCTCTCTGTGGGGTTGAGTCCCCCTCGCTGGAGAAGGTCTGGGTTCTCTGAGGCCCCACGGCTCACAGCTCTCTGGTGAGTATGTCATATTTGGCGTTTCTGCTGAGTTCGCTGTGAGCTCCTGCGAGTGGACGAGCAGATCATTGCTTCAGCGTCTCTCAAGGCTCTGGGCGGTGGTAGCACCGCTTGGTGACCTGAGGTGGGAATGCAGATCACCCCAATGCAGCTGGAGACACACAAGCAAACGCAGCCACGGGTGAGTCAGTCAACGGACCCGGATAAAGTCCCCATCTTGTGTCAAGGTCTCGTATCTGGAATAGTTCAGTTTTAGTTCCTTTATAAGGATAAGAATGATAAGCATGTGAATTAATCTTATCAAGATGATCTCAGATTGGTGTCTTGCGCGCACACTCAGTCGTGTCCGACTCTGCAATTCTGTGGACTGTAACCACCAGGCTCCTCTGTCCATGGGATTCTCCAGACAAGAATACTGGAGTGGGTTGGCTTTCCTCCTCCAGGGGATCTTCCTGACCCAGGGATCGAAGCCACGTCTCTTGCATCTCCTGTGTTGGCAGACGGGTTCTTTATCACTGCGGCACCTGGGAAGTGTACAGTGTGGCATTTTACACTTGACCTGTGGCCTTGGCCATGTTGACAGTAAACTTGATGTAAGAAAATGCAGATGCTGTGATATGATGGTTTATTTGAACAAGAACCTGGCTTGGTGCACACGGCAGTTTCCACAGCACCTTGTGACGCTGCAAACCCGAGATGGTCTGTTTCGGGTCTTCAGGTCTGTCCCTGGTGCACAGACGTCTGTTCTGCTGCAGAGGGAGGTCCTGGAGCATGAGCTGAAAGGTAGAGGTGGCATCGAGACAGTGGGAAGTGAGTCTGGCCCCCAAGGGGACAGGCTGGTTAACAGGCGAATGGAGAGGTGGGGGGCGATGAGGAGAGCTCAGAGGGGCCTTGGCGCACTTTCTCTCCACCGAGCAGCATGTTCAGAGTCCATTCAAACTGAACAAAAGTATCACCTTCAAAATCACGGGGAGCGATGCTTCGTGTTCACTGTTGACCCAGGAATCGGGTGGGTGGTTAGCACTCTCTGAAGGTCAGCTCTGCAAATGTCTCCATCTGGGGCCTGGAACTCCCAGTACCCGGTACTGACCTTTCCTGTTTTCTGACCCCTCTGGTCAGCAGCCAGGGCCCCATGAGAGCGCAGCCTGGGGGCCTGCAAGGGAGGGCTCTGCCTCCCTGTTGGGGCCTTGGTGGACTGTGCTGGGTCTTGAGGGTCCCTGACGGGCCCCATGGCCAGGTGAGCCCCGACTTTTATCTGCACTCTGCTGGGCAGCTCAGAAGGCAGTGTCCTGTCCTTCCGAGGGAAACCCCAGTGGTGGTAGCGGGCTTCACAGACGCCAGGCGTGATGAGCGATGAGACCCTCCCTGAGACCCAGATGCCCCTCAATCCCCGTTGGTCCTGCCATGCCCTGGCGTCTGCCCACTCACCGAGACAGAAGCCTGCTCCCCGTGTGATCATGAAACCCAAGCTCATGCCACCGGAAAGGAGGCGATTTCAATGCGAGCCCAGCAACCCAGAGCCACAGGCCAACAAGGCAGGCTCCGCTGCTCGGCTCGGAATGAAGGCGCTCGCTCTTCTCTGCCTTCGTTCTGGGGGACAGGTGGCTGCTCCTCCAGAGCTCACGTGTGTGCACTCACACTCACATACGCACACATCCCCACAGCTACACACAGCCACGTACACACGCGTACTTGAATACACACACTCACATACCCACACACACCCACATTCCTACTTGCACGCTTGAGTATACACACTCACATTTCACATATGTTCACAAATATACAGATGCAAACATGTGCTCTCACACATATACCCACGCTCACACTCATATGTACACACACTTGAATACACACACGCACACACACACACACTTGAGTGGGCACACACGTACACACATGCACACACATGTACACACACTTGAGTACACACGCACACACTCACGCACAACCACATTTGTCATTTCCTGGACCAGTAAATGCAGTGTTTCCTGCTCTTGGCCATGAACAGCATGAAGCTGAATGGAGGGGGCCTCCTTTTTTGCGTCACTGCCCCGGCCAAGTGGTACAGGGAGGCAGGGACCGTCTTGACAAGGCACCTGTGTTCTCTGGTCCCTGGCTGAGGGGCAGAGCCTGGCAGAGTCGTGCCCACCTCCCTCTGCCTTCCCCCTTCCTGCTCAAATTCTGACCGACCCAGCGGCAGGGGGTGGGAGGCAGAGCCGGTCAATCACACACGTTTACATATTAACCAGCCCTGGCTTGGTTCGGACATGGCTTCTGCCATCAGAAGGCAGAGGCTTCCCGGAAGACGAGATCTGAGGAATGTGTGGTGACTCTGAGGGCTGCCCCCTCCCCGCCCCCCAATCGGGAGGAGGCTCCACCACTGACATGGTAACACTTCAGATGAAGGGGAGGGGGTCCTTTGCTTCTAGGAGTCCTGGCCAGCCACCACCTTCCCCCTCTGCTCCCCATGGGGAAGTGAGGAGAGAGCCGGGCCAGGGAAGCCAGGCATGAAGGACTACACTGCAGTCATCGAGAAAGCCCCAGAGCAAGGTGGGAATTGTGCAGGCACAGCCTGGGGTCAGGGAAGACAGCAGGGAGCCGTCTCCTTGGGAAGCTGACCTCCAGTTTAGGAGGCGAGATGTAAAGTGTGGAAAAAGCAGAGAGTAGAGATCAACCTCCCAGAATCACTATCAGAGCGTGGGCCATGTGGGCCATCCGGGAGTGACCAACGGCTGATGCGTCCAGGTGTTAGTCGCTCACGTGTCCAACTCTTTGCGACCCCATGGACTGTAGCCCCCCAGGCTCCTCTGTCCATGGGATTCTCCGGGCAAGAATACTGGAGTGGGTTGCCATGTCCTTCTCCAGGGGATCTTCCTGACCCAGGGGTCAAACGCAGGTCTCCCGCATCGTAGGCAGACTCCTCCCTGTCTGAGCCACCAGGGGAGCCCCTGGTAAAGGCCGTGGGTGCTGGGCCTGCAAAGTCCACACAGTAGGCGCCAACCCCCCGCAGGCAGCCCTGGGGCCAGGCTTCAGGGGCAGATGCGGAGGCCAGGGAGGCGAGGGGCCTGGACGCGTCCAGACAGACGGGGCCGAACCGTGGAGCCCGTGTGGTCTGTTTGCGGTGACAGAGGACACCCAGCCGCCCTGGACGTTCACTCCCCTTCCGTCCTCTCTGATGAGCGTCTAGGACAGTAGACCCAGTTCAGAGGCTGCAGTGTGGCCAATGCCAACCCCATCCAGCTTGGGCCAAGGGCTCGTTTCTTCTCTTCAAGGTTCTCAGGTGATGGTTCACCAGGTGTTTCCACTCTTCCTGGGGGGTGAGGGTAATTTCCAGCAGAAACCCCTGACCTTCCAAGATGCGTCTTCAGGACCCATAGACATGGGTGAGCATCTTGGTGACGGCTGTGTTACAGTGTCAGCCTGGATGGTCCCCACGGGGCGGGCAGACACTCGGTTGGGTCTGCAGCCAGGGGTGTGCTGCAGCGCACACGTCTCGAGGGTAGGATGGTCGTCATCTGCCCTGAAAACAATCTTTTCTCAGGAAGGAGTGTGCCGGCTGGTGCAGGGGCTCGGGCTGGTGGAAAAGGCAAGGTGCGTGGGACGCTGGACCTGCCGGCTCGTTGGGCCCCGCACTGTGGCCTCAGCTCCTGGCCGCTCTGTGCCCTGCTTTCTCTCAGGTCCGGCTCAGGTCACCGTCCCCCTTCTCCCTTCAGGAGATGTCACCTTGGTCTCTGTTTTCAACCATGGATACTGAAAGCATGTTAGAGACTGGGGACCCATCTTCATATTTCCCGCTGAGTCAGGCAGCGCGGGCCGACACCATCAAGGGGGAGCAAGTGTGGACTCGGGTCGTTTCATTTGGGGCAGAACTGTTGGGTGGCGTTGCCTTGGGAGCAGGGGCCGCCACGGGAAGCTGCTTCCTGGAGATGGAGACGGGGTGAGGGCTGAGGGCCAGAGGGCCCGGTCACTGCAGGGCCGGACGTCTGCCTGTGATGGGGGCACGCCCCTGCCCGGAGGGCACCGGGAGGCACCGGTCACTGAGGAAACATTCCCGGGGGAGTTGGCTGAGACAGGAAACCCCACGGTGGACCGCGACCTCCCGGCCAAGCAAGAAACAAGACTGTCTTGTCCTCAAGCCCCGGGAAGCGGCTGGGAGAGCACAACATGGTTGTGAGTTTGGAGGAAGACAAACGTTTGCTGGTTTTATTGGAGCGGAAAAGACGGGGCCCCTAGGGTTTGGTCATTGCTGGTGAAACTGCACCCTGAAGCCCATCCCAACCCAGGCAGCTCCCTTGACAAATGCCCTGGGGACACCGATCCTGTCATCAGTCAAAGTACTTTGGGGTTGATCAGTTCAGTTCAGTCGCTCAGTCGTGTCCAACTCTTTGCGACCCCATGAATCGCAGCACGCCAGGCCTCTCTGTCCATCACCAACTCCTGGAGTCTACCCAAACCCATGTCCATCAACTCAGTGATGCCATCCAGCCATCTCATCCTCTGTCGTCCCCTTCTCCTCCTGCCCCCGATCTTTCCCAGCATTAGGGTCTTTTCCAATGAGTCAACTCTTCGCATGAGGTGGCCAAAGTATTAGAGTTTCAGTTTCAGCATCAGTCCTTCCAATGAACACCCAGGACAGATCTCCTTTAGGATGGACTGGTTGGATCTCCTTGCAGTCCAAGGGACTCTCAAGAGTCTTCTCCAACACCAAGAACTGTGGTGTTGGGGTTGATCAGTGGTTTTTAAATCAAGCCCATATTCCCCCGTATCTGGCACAATGAAAATATATAACAACTTTCTTTGGCCCAAACAACCTCTTGACAGATTTTGACCGAATTTGTTTTGATGAGAACGGTCATCATTTGTCTTATGTCTGTGCATCACCGGTCATCTGGGAACCCAAGAGGCTGGGGAATCAGTGGGTGTAACCCAGGCGCTGACCACACAGCGCATGGGAGGCAGGCGTCCTTCCCCTGCAAACTCTGGTTGACTGTTTCCCTTGGACCTCACCGCTGGGCAGTTACCATCCACGCTGACTCGCTGGGCCTGGGACGAGACTAAGGCCACCACGTGTCCCCCGGGCTCCCAGGAACCAGCGTTGACCAGCTCCTCCCTCCCCAGGGAACACGGGGCCCCCAGATCCCAGACTGTCCTGGTAGAGCCTCTCATTCCTCCAGCTTTGCCCAGATCACTCAGATACGGTCCCAGCCCTCGAATTCTGATTCTTGGAGACTGTGATTCCTGCCCTGCCTGGCGACTGCCTGTCTCTGTGATGGACACTGTCTCCGGACAGATGCCTGCAGGGCTCATGCTGAGGCCTCGCGGACCTCCCTGGACCCCTGCGGGACCCTGGCCACACCTCTGGAAATGTGCTCTGGGGTCTACATGTGCTGAGGCCCAGTGTTGGCCAGGGGCTGGGAGCTCATGCTCCACTGGCCGGGGGCAAGTGTCCCCCACTTGTGACCTTCAAAGAGAGGGGAGGAGGCCCCCTCCTGCCAGCAGTGTTGGCAGTCTCAACGCCCCTCCTGCAGGAGGCGCTGGCCGCAGCAGAAGTGTCCCTCCTGGACAGATGGGTGGTCTTCAGATCACCAAGAATGACTGCAGGCTGCTCAGTCGGCATCCCTGAAGCTGGTGTAACTGAGGGGCTGCTGACAGCAAAGCTTTAACTCCCACTTCCCCACTAAGCAAACCATGTGTGGCAAAACGAGGTGGATGAGCTGGCCAGTGCCCCACCGAGCCGCTGGGGACCCGGCATCCTCACGAGGGCCTTCCCGTCCCCGCTGATGGGAAGAAGGACAGATCCCAGCAGAAGCCGAGGCTGGCTGCACTGGGCCCTGGCAGGAAGGTCTGAGCCTGTGTGTGGTGCCATGGAGGGCGGCAGCTCGTACCTGAATGCCCTCTTCTCGTCTGCAGACCCCAGACCGCAAGACCCTCAGACCTCTTGAACAGTTTGTTCCCATGATTCTTCAGGTGGAGATAATGAAAGACTGACGTGGAGGGTTAGTTTCTAGGAAAATCATCGTGTAGTAACGACCTACACTTTTCCAACTGCTAATGTTAATACAAACCCATTTACACAGACTGGCCATCAGCCAGGTCCAGGCCCCTTGACTGGCATTATTGCAGGTGTGATGGCATCACTGTTCTCAGGCACCTCCCTGCTTCTTTTCGAAACACACTCAGTCATTTTATTTAACCTAATGCACAGCGTAGGCAAGACCAGCCACCGCAGAACATGAGTTCATCTTACTCTCCCAAATGATGATACAGAGAAGCCTGGGCCACGGGACTTTTGCAGCAAACCCAAGGGGCGCCCTTTCTAGAGGGAAATTCCTCGAGTCGTGTGACCCAGATGAATTCCCAGCCTCCTCTTTGGTTCTGAATCCCAGGGAGCCGCGAGGGGTATTCCAGCAGAGGCCCCTGTCTCTCAGTTGGTGTGGATTCCGGGCCACTTTGGGATCCTGTGGGATTCGCCACCATCTGGGGGCCCCGCCCACGGGTAAGCTGATACCTGCTCACCCCCTGGAGCCCCCAGGCCAGGCAGCTGCGGCCTCGTCCACGTGGGAGCCCAGGAAGGCTGTACAGGCCATGCTGATTCTGGGGAGCCTTGATCCACAGGCTAAGGAGCATCTTAATCAGTGTGAGAGAAAGTGGTTCTGCTGACTGAGACACTGGCCTGAACTGCTGTTTGGAGTCATCCTGCAGGGAATGCATCCCGGGGTGGGCTGAGCTGGGCTGAGCCAGGCCTTGCCCTGGACCACAGGAGGGGCGCCGGGCAGGGAAGAGAGCTGTGGGTGGGGGCGGGGGGTCACAGGAGGAAAGTGGGGGGGGCGGGCCTGGTGGGTCGATTCCCAGACCTGCCCACTCCTGAGACTCCGCATTCTCTTGGGCATAATGGGAATAAAAGCATGGGTATTGAACAAGTGGGAGTGAGTGTGCATGTCCAGGCCCCGACGAGGGCTTGGCATGTGGTCCCCGTCATCTCTGCACTGAGGGCCCTCCTGGGAGAAGGGGCAGGAGAGCTGTGCGGGCTGCAGGTGGGAGCTGCAAAGCTGTGGTTTTCTCTTCCCAAGGATCCCTGCCCACCTCGTGAGACCGGAAGGCAGGTGGGGCTGAGGGCCTGTGCGGGTGGCACGCACACTGACCGCTGCGGGACTGGGTTTGCCGTGGGGCCCTGCCATGTGGGCTTACCTGGGAGCTCAGCTGGTAAAGAATCGCCTGCAGTGCAGGAGACCCAGGTTCGGTCCCTGGGTCGGAAAGATTCCCCTGGAGAAGGGCATGGCAACCCACTCCTGTATTCTTCCCTGGAGAATTCCATGGACAGAGGAGCCTGGTGGGCTACAGTTCATGGGGTTGCAGAAGAGCTGGACTGACTGAATGACTAATGCTTTCACTTTCCTGCTGCTTGTGTCTGCTGTAGTATTTGCACAGATGAAGTTCTTAGAAAAATTCTTAGTTCATTAAGCCTCATTCCTATCAAAGTGACAGTTCAGTTCAGTTGCTCAGTCGTGTCCGATTCTTTGCGACCCCATGGACTGCAGCACACCAGGCCTCCCTGTCCATCACCAACTCCTGGAGTCTACTCAAACTTATGTCCATCGAGTCGGTGATGCCATCCAACCATCTCATCCTCTGTCGTCCCCTTCTCCTCCTGCCTTCAATCTTTCCCAGCATCAGGGTCTTTTCCAATGAGTCAGCTCTTCGCATCAGGTGGCCAAAGTATTGGAGTTTCAGCTTCAGCATCAGTCTTTCCAATGAATATTCTAGGTGGCAAATGGCATCTAAATGCAGCATGATAGCACCCATTTCCATTAGAGGAGGATGCGTGACTTCAGCCAGGCGGACGTCACCACGGCAGCCCTGTGGTCCATCTTAGAGCTGTGGTCACGGCATCTTGCACCCAGGATGTTTGTTTACATGTCAAAAACTGGGGCTTAAGTGAAACAGGCTGGTGCAGACTCAGCAGGGAAGCACAGCAAACGCGCCTGGCTGTGTGTGTCTGCGGCAGGCAGGCAGGTGCACGGCCGCCCCCCAGCTGTGGTCATGGTTGGGGGAGGTGGTCAGTGGGCCTCCAGCTTCAGGAGCACCAGGCTTGTCAGCATCCGGCTATGGGCAGAGCTGCAGTTTCTGAGTCTGCAGCCCCTGACCGCTTGTAGCTCTGTTTCCCTTGGTGAGTGGGCGGCTCTATGTTGCTCTGAAGGAGGAGGGTCCATGTGTGAGTGAGCTGCCCGTGTGGAGGGGAACACAAGTCAGTGGTGAGACTAAGCGTCAGCACCTGCCGTCTGCTCTATGGGGATGAAACCATGGCGGCTGTGGCTGCTGACCTTCAAGAGCCCTGAAGGAGCTCAGGGTGGCCATCAAGATGACCGGGGTGTGGGGTGGGTAGGAAATCATCAGAACAAGCCTTCGGATAGATGTTTTCAGGAGAGGCTCTTGTGAGTCCAATTTCTTGCATCTTCTTATATCTTGAAAAGCACTAAAATCATTAGCAGTCATGTCCGCTCCTTGTGACCAGCAGAAGCCTTCTGTGAAACCATGCGTTTGATTGAACGTACTTTTCTTCAGCGAAGTCACATGTTTCCTGACCTTGCCTCCGTCTCTTCAGAACAGCTCCTCAGAGCTGTCTGTGATGCTGTTTCCAGGGCTGAAGTCCTCATCTTTCCCCAAATAAAAGTTAACTCGCAGCTCTTGCGTTCTGCGTGTGTCTCAGTTGATGAGGGGTCCCTTGGCTGCAAGGGTCCTGGTCCAGGAGAGCCTGGCATCTGCTGCAGGGGTAACCTGACTGCAGCTTCCTGGGCCTGTCCTGGGTTTGGGGAGTCTGGACTGGTGGGCCGAGGGCCTCACTGCCATGTGTCAGGGAGTGTCCTTTCTGGGGCCATTGCTGGGAGCCGTCAGAAACTGCATTCAAGGTAATGCTGTCACAGACTGTGAGCTCCCCGGTGCAGTGTGGGCAGGGGGAGGATTCAAGAGAGGGGTCCTTAAACAGCACCTCGTTCACACAAGCCCTCCTACAGGCACACAGGTCCTCATGGGGCCATGGCACCAGGGTTAGAGCCCGGGCTCTGAGCTCCGTCCCAGACCCCAGCTACTCCCTCTGCCTATTCCTACTGAGATAATGTGGTGAAAATGAGGGCGCTCTGGGAACACCCCTGTTCCCGGTTCATCAGGGTCTCCTGGTGGGGTCTGAGCACCCATATGCATTATTGATGATCCCCAATATCATCAATGTGGTTCCAGCACGTAGTCCAATTTGGGAGCCTTTGCTCTGGAAACAAGTCATTGGATAGAACCCCCTACAGTCCTGTTCATAAACAACTCACTGCATTTCTCATCTGTGGGGTGCCATGAGGTGGAAAACACAGCGCTGACCTAACACTCATTTTCAGGCACAAACCGTGACTCATGTTGTGTGCGAGATACACCCTGACCCTAGCAAAACCGCAATAAGAACAGTGCACGCAAGAGTCAAGGAAACATGCGATTCGAGTGAGAGTTCATGATAGGAGCTTTCCACAGTTAGGCACATCCTCAAGGTGAAGCTAACGCTTGACCGACAAAGCAGGTTCCCCACAACCTGAAAGCCTGGGACCACGAGCTAAGCCAACCAGAGGAAAAGAAGCGGGGGAACGAGCAGAGAAGTTAGGAAGATAAAGCGCTCAAAGCCCGACGCAAGAGCTCGGCGAGATCTCGGCAAGAGCTCGGCGCCCCCGAGACTGGAGTGATGAATGACTGTGTGCTGGAATGTAAAAGCTAATGTGTCAACCAACCACTCACACAAGCGTTAAACATGTGTGTGTGTATGTGTCACACACGCATGCACACATATTACAGGATGCACTGAACTCCCCTGAAGGAGAAGAGACAGGCCGGAGAGGCTGAGTCACAAACCAAAGACCACACAGTGGGTTTGGACTCAGACAACCTCACTCCACAGCCTGCCCCGGAGGCTGTACTGCTCCTATAGTACGCTGCTCGTACTAACGCAAACCTGCGATTTCTTTAAGGTGAGTTTAAGGTCAAACCTACAGTGAACAGACACCGTCTGGAGTCTCAGCCATTTCTTTCTTGAGTCCTGAGCCTCAGAGGCCGTGGACCCCGTTAAGTAAGGCTCCTTGGAAGACATCCAGAAGCAAATGCTCACAGTATGTGACCCACGGTTCACTGACTCCCAGAAGTCAGCCCTGGACCAAGTTCATAACCCCCTCTTACTGGAATATCACTGATCTCAGTCCATCTTCAGGGCCTGGCCAGGCTGATAAATATTCTGACACCACTTCTTAGAAGAAAGGGAAAGGGCATTTATTTTGATGTTTATTTTGGAGAAGAAAGCGAAAGGATATTTAAGAAATCTCAGAACTGTTTGCAAAAAAATTTCCAAGTTATCACATGAAGGAAGTGTCAGACACAGTATGTGGGGGCCCCAAGGGCAGAGCCAGCAGGCTTCAAACAGGAGATCCTGCAGGGAACTTTCACCTTCATGAAAGGATGGCTTGTCCCCAGTTACGGTTGCCTCCAGATGAATAAGTCTAATTGTGAGTGACGGGAATCTCTGCTAAACGCTAAACCGCCTAAATCTGAACAAAGAGGAGCAGAGGCTTGGAGGGGAGCCTCAGAGGGTTTTACAGCGGGTTCTGGTGAAGGGAGCTGGGCTACGCCTTCTTCTGTGATGGCCTCGTCTCCGGAGGCCTCTTTAGATCATAACTGTTGGCAAAACCAGGAAGGAACCACAGTCACTTCCTGCTTCCCTGTACACAAGAGCTCAGCAATTACCCTTAAATGAACAGATAAATGGAAGACTCCCATCACCTAGACAGACGTGTAGGGTAAGAGCCTAGAAATGCCACCGAGGTTCAGTTCTGTATCTCGCTATGACTTGCTCTTTACTGTATAAAGGATAATACTAATAATATTACACATCTCATTGGGATTAAATGAGATATTCTAGATGAAGTCCTTAGGACAGAACTGGGAGCAAAATTCAACTCTCAGTGAGCATCTGATACTACTTTTGGTTAGCACGGTAAGTTACCCTGTCCATCTCTCAGCCTTTAGACCCTTGGAGGGCGCAGGGCCCTGCCTCACCTCCCGTTTCCATGGGCCTGATCACGTATAGTGCGTAATAAGGGTTTGTTGAGTACGTACACGAATAAGGGAAGGATGGATGGATGGAAGAAAGGAAAAGAGGGCAACTCACTATTTTCCAAGATCTTTTTTATCTCAGTTGGAATCTCAGTATATTAGATTCTTTGATTATTTTCTCCCTGAAAATCTGAGCCAGTGCAGATTCACTTAGTTTTATTAATTCTATTCTCTTTGCCTGTGTTGCAGCCTAACAGTTACAGCAGAACTTTCACTATGAGGTGACTGCACCCCAGGGGTCTAGGTCTGCAGTGCGCCCTGAAACACCGGGAGCCCCCAGGGAACTGTGCGAGCAGACCCCAGTCGGAGGGTCACCGTTTCCAAAAAAGGGTTATTCACCTCCTGACTAGTTTCCAGTCAGCGTCTCTGAGTTGCATTGAACGCGGACCTCTGAGGCTGGGTAGCGTCAGAGAAAGGGTCAGAGTTGGCTGTCTACTGTTGAACGGTCTTTTGTTTAGATACCGAGCACTTTGAGCCTCTCAGGAGGGAGAGTCTGGTAAGGCTTTCTTGTCTTCTGTTTTTTGAAGTGGATATGCAGTATGGGAGTCTTATTCATGCAAGATGACGGCAGGGCAAAGAAGGAAATGTGGGATGAGGCCTTACAGTCCCTTCTCAAGTCATGACATGATGACGGTGGTGATGCTGATGGCAGTAGTGATGTCGACGGTGACAATGTTGATGGTAACGAGATGATGCTGATGGGGTTGATGCTGGTGACTATGATAGTAAGGAGATTGCACTGCAATAAACTTGAATAGGCTAGTGTGTATATTTCCACACGAAATAGAGAACAAGATGAACTCTGTATTAGACTGCACAGTTGAATTAAGGTGGAGAGCTTAATAACAATCTGGTCAGCTGGCTTGCATATGTGAAGTTATTTTGACATGACCTGGGACTGCTGAGCAAACTCACAATTGCCTTGATCCTCAACATCTGGGTTTTTTAAAGATCACTTTAAATAGCAACTTGAATTTTGTCATTTATTTGATTCCAAAGAACAGCAGTTAACTTGAGCTGATAAAATTGGTGTCCTACATTCTAATCAGCCTATGAATAGAGAAACTGCCCATCTGTGACTCTCTCCACATGGCCCTGGGCCTTCATTGTTGACGGTGGATGTTCAGCATGTAGATGTCACCAGGACCTAGGTCACAGACCTCCTTGTCATATGCAGTTTCCAAGAAGGATGTCTGTGCATTCTTGGGCTCCTTAGATGTTTAATAGGAGCTCCACTTAATGCTCTTTAACTTCAGTCATTCCAAGCCTTCTTGGGAAGCTTAGAAAATTTGTGTGCTTTTAGAAAATGCCCTGATGAGAGGGAAGTCTTTAAGATTCCACTAGTCTGGGCTATTCCACTAGTCAGAGCTCCCCGGCCTGAAGTCATGAGCAGGAGTGCCTCCAGGACCAGGGGAGGAGTCTTCCACCACGATCCTCTCTTGGGGCAAAGCTGTCCCCGCGTCCCAGAGTGAGACCCTGGACTCCTCCCAGGCAGTGCTCAGGCTGAGCTCGTGCCGTGAGGAGGAGGCAGGAGGATGCTGAGGGTCTGGGAGCCCTCTCGTTGAGCCCCACAGACGCCCCCCTTTCTCGCGGAATGCCTCTTGGTCCTGCAGGGCCTCTGTATCTCCTTTTGGTCGAGAACGGTGCACCCAGGTTCCTCCTGGAGATCCTCCAGCCTTGGTCACTGTTCCTGCTGCAGGGAGTCCGGGGGAAGAGGACAGTCGTGGCCCCAGACCAGCTGAGCTGATGGGAGCGGCGTGTCTGCGTGAGGACGCTGGGTTAGGCGGTCTCCTCAGGGGTGGGGGCCCCGGAGCAGGGGAGGCGAGCCTTCGGAGGAAGCTGGGTTTTAGCGGGCTGATGGCTATGGCCTCTTTCCAGCCTCACCCTGGGCGGTCAAGGGAAAGCTGGCTTCTCCCAGAATTCCCGCCGGCTCCTTGAGGAAGGCTCCTCATCTCTACCTCGAACTGTGCTTCAGAAGAGCCCGTTCGTGTCGGGTGTGGGGGCCCCCTGCTCCTCCTGGGATGCGGGTTGAGATGCGTGGTCACAGCCTGTATCTGTGTGTCCAGCACCCCTGGGGGGCATTCGGCCAGCCCAGGAACCTGTGGGACCCCCAGGACTTGTGGAGGGGGTGAGGTCAGCCTCCTCCATCTTGGGCCCCTGCTCGAGGCAGGTCCTGTGCGTCACTGTCCGTGAACAGGGCCACGTTCCCGTGGGTGGCGAAGGGCCGGGTGGAGAGGAGCGAGCCCTGGGCCCCCACACAGGCAGCCCTCTTGGGCCAGTCCCTGCTGTGACGGGTCCCAGGTGGAAGGGACCAGACGCACCCCGGGCCCCGTGATCTGGAAGGTAGTGGGCTCCCCAGCTGCAAAAGGCTTGTGTGCCTCCAGGGCAGTTAGTGCAGCCTGGCCAGGGCTCCTTCCAGGTTCGGGGGCCCCATCGGGCCTGAGGCTGGCGAGGTGAGCCCCCAGTCTCACAACCAGCAGTTCTGCAGGTCTCCGCCCCCTTCTTCCCTGTGAATGAGGGAGTCCAAGCCCAGCCCACCCGTCGGGAGGATGGGAGACAGGCCTCCCCTGGGTCCCTGTGGGGCGGCCACCAGCCAGGATGCAGGAGGCGGGCCAGGCTGTCCCTGGGCCCAGAGGGCAGAGGCTCTCACCCACCCACCCCCACCAGCCTCACACTCACAGCACCTCCCCTAACACCTCTTCATCCTAACCTTCATGGTTGCCATGCCAACGCATTGCCTCCGAAGCAGGCTTCTGGAAAACGTGCCACTCTTGAAAAATGTGCTCAGGAGATCAACTACTTCCTGTCTGACTGAGCTTCTGTCCCTTCCACCTCCACCAGCCGGGGACACGGAAGGGGAGCCGTGGCCCAGGGACAGCGGGGGATGCGTCTGGCCGGCCGGTGAGGGTGCCGGGCCAGCCGGGCAGTCGTCCGACCGCGCAGAACATTCAGCATGATGCGCTCGGCTGCCGTGGGAAGGGCTGAGCGTCCGCAGCTCCAGGCGCCCTTCCCTGGGCTCCGGCCCCTTGGCCTGCCGCTGCTTGCATGCCCCCTGGACTCTCCTGCTGCCCCCCACCCAGGGTGCTCTCCAAGGCCAGGGCTGTGCAGGTCTCAAACGCTGACACAAAGGCAGCAAGCTGGCCTAGTGCAGAATTCACACATGCAGGTTTTCTCCCTTTCCAGCTTTGTAGAGTCAGGCAGGGGATGAGGAGGTGGCAAAGAGGCCGTGTAAGAAGCCATAAACAGAAACACAATCTTCTGGGGAAAGCTGTGTCTCTGAACAGCAAGAAAAGTCTCGTACGCACGAAAATGACACACAAGGCTCATTCACAGGCAGCCACTGTCCCCAAAAGGCTGGGTCACTGCTGCCGTCTCGTGCATGCACACAGCTTGGTCCACGAAGCAGTGAAAGAAAATGTCACCTAAGACAAGCTGGTGCGATGCTTCAGGGAGTGAGTGCAGAAGTTTGCTGGCCTTTGACAAAGTCTGCTGAGGGTGAGATGACCATTTCCTCATCCATGGAGGAGATAGACAATTGTTTTCATAATAAACAAGCAGAAGCCAGTGAAGTCCCCTTCTACCAGAACGCCACCATGGGCAGCCTCCAGCCCCACTGGACAGCGGTCGGCCTGCTAATGGGGTCTTCAAGCTTAAACACAAGCCCTCCGGCCTCCCTGGGAGAGGAAGGAGGCTTCTGAAAGGGGAGGCAGGAATAGTGGGGGGACCGGTGGCCCCTGGGTCTCCTGCGTCTTTGAGCCTGGTCTTCACGGAACGTCTCAGATGCAGTGCAGGAGTCAGCAGTGTGAACATACTCTCCCTGGTCCCTGCAGACTCTGACTTAGGACGAATAAAGGTGGGAAGTGCCGCTGCATGGAGAGCAGTTCCTGCCAGGGAACGAGCCGGTCACCAAGGCTCAGCTCTGATGTCCACGTGGCCTCACTGAGGACAGTGGGGTCCTGCCATGAGTTGGACTGGGCAGGGTCCTACTGCGAACTGGCGCTCACCCTGTGTGACTTGTGGGAGTGTGTCTAGGACAGAAAATGTTCTAGAATGTGAGGTGCTCACGCAATTTCTGCTTTGTCCTGTGGCTTACACGTGCTCCATTTGCTCTTATTCTACCCAGAACGCTGGCTGCAGAGTCACGGAGCAGCCACAGCTCCGTCAGGCTCGGTGATCTGTGTCCTCCAGCTGCAAAGCCCCCGGCCCCTTTACCCCCGCCAAAGCCTCATGGGACGTGCGTGGGGTCTGGCACAGCTGAGACTGAGCCCCATGTCCCTCTGGACCGACCCTCCAGGCTAGGAGGAGGAGAACCGGGCGAGGGGAGGTGGGGCCTCTGGAGAAGGGGTGGACCAGCATGCTCCTTAGATGGCAGTTTCCCCAACAAGAGCCTACTGTTTTCATGCTGACGTATCATCTCCAAAGCTCTCCCGTGCGCATCACCTGAATGGTTCTCGCAGGACCCCCGAGAGGACCCCATTCGGGAGCAGCAGCAGGGGCCCCCGCGCAGCCAGGACCGTCCGAGGTGGTTGGGTGTCCACGGCTACGAGGAACCTCGCCCCATGGGCTCTGAAAGTGGACAAACAATCCCTGTTCTCAGCCCTCCTGCTCCGTCATTGGAGCTCTGCGGTCTCACCCTTTGGGGTGTGGTAGACGTTTGGAGTCTCCAGGCAGCCGTTTTTGAAAGGGCTCTTTGTTTATCTGGAAACCACCTGACATTCAGCCAGTGCCTGGGACTGCAGGCCACCCAAAGGGCACCCGGCTGCCCACCCCACCCCATCCTCTCAGATCAGAGCTGCACGGACATCTCCCAGAGCCAGAGATCCTTCACGTCCTGAGACTGAACACGTGCTTGGAGCAGGAGTAATGATGTCATCACGTGGAATCTCAGCTGAACACGTACGTGGAGCGAGAGTTGTCACATGGAATCCTGGCCTCCATCTCTGCTGACATGTGAATATTCCTGATGCACATGCTGGAACACAGAGCAGAGCCACCAGGGGCTCACACCCGGACCCGGGGCCGGCCTGGTGCTGAAGAGCCCAGCTTTCTTGGAGACACACGTCCCATCTCAGAAAATGGAGAAGCAAGCTACCGCTTTGAGAGAAGAGGGTGCACTCTGTGGTTGGGAGGGGCCCCTGGCCGAGCACCTTAGGAGGGGTTCTCTAACTCAGAACTTTGAAAGAACAACTTGTTCTGCAAAAGGCAACATGTCCTTTGCTTCATCTGCTTACTTTACTCAAGTGTTGGGGGCTGAGGTTTATGTGCTTTAAAATTTATGTTCATGTATGGGAGCCTAATGCCCACTGTGGCTGGATTTGGAGGTGGGGTTTCCAGGTGGGATTCTGATCCAGGAGGCTTAGTGTCCTCATAGGAGGAGACCTCAGAGTCTCTCTGTCTGTCTCCATACAAAGAAGTCAAGCGAGAACACAGGGAGAAGAGGGCCATCTGCAAGCCAGGAGGGAGCCCTCGCCTGGAACCAAATCAACCGGCACCTCGACCCTGGGCGTCCAGCCCCAGCTGTGAGAGTAAATGTCTGTTGTTTACGCAGCCTGGTCTTTTTGTTATGGCAGCTTGAGCTGACGGAGGCAATGGGTGTGTTTTAAGTATGTCACAGAAGGAGAAGGGAGCTGCAGTGTGAAATACAGGTTTAGATGAGCACGTGGTTCAGGACCGCACACAAGCTGCCCGTGACCTCAGTGACGACAGCCCTGGACGTTCTGTGTGACCACCCGGCCCCCCCCCTCCCCCCACTCCGAGGGCCTGGGTGCTGAATTGGGGGCTGACGTGGTGCTATCTGGGAGAAGGGCATGGCAACCCCCACTCCAGTGTTCTTGCCTGGAGAATCCCGTGGACAGAGGAGCCTGGTGAGCCGCCGTCTATGGGGTCGCACAGAGTCGGACACGACTGAAGCGACTTAGCAGCAGCAGCAGCGGTGGAGATATCTCCCTCCTGGCATCACCTGACAACACCCCCATGAAACGGCTTAGGGGACGCCTTCTGACGTCAGCCGCCGTCTCCCGGAGCCCCGATGTGGCACCGAGTTCATCTTCGACACCCGGGGTCTCCAAAGTTCCCGACACACAGTCAGGACCACATCACCTCTGCGACTTCCAACTTCCTTAACTGTTTCTCATGTGATTTTCTTTCATCTTAACCTCAAAGGCTGCCATTCATTCCCCTTAGATTTGAACGTGCGGCGCTCATTCTGTGAGTTTTCAGCTCAGGCGATGGTGTGTTTCTGTGAACCGTGTCCTAACTGCATTTCATCTGGGCGTATCTCTAGCGTGGCGCGTTGAAGTCTCTTCTCCTCTGGGCGAGGGTGTGCAGTGTCCATTCGCCTCACACAGCGGAGCATTTTGTCGGCTTTCGTGTGTGTGAAGTGGTTTACACCCTGCAGACCCCTCTCTCCTCCCTGAACATCTGCAGGATCATCTCTGTGGCCCCCAACGCCACCAGGGGCCCCGGGTCTACCAGGGAGCACATGAAAGGGGTTGAAGGAAAGCAGACTCTGAGGCCAAGGCTTCGCGGGGGCAGCGCCGTCTCCCCTGCGTCTCCGAGTCAGGAATCCAAGGACGAGCCGAGAGGTCTTGGGTCAGGACTGGCGGGTGCCAGGTGGGCCGGTGGGAACATGCCAGGTAGGACTGCTGTGCCCACCTGTGGCTCAGCACTTCTGTTTGTGTCGCTGAAGGTGCCGCTCTGTCCGCACCCCGACAAGGACGTCCGGGCGTGTCCTCCCCTGGCCCTCGCCTGTCTGGGCAGGTGGGCCCGAGCTGCCCAGCGCCTGCGCTAGGCCAGCTCCCCGACTGGCCGGGGGCACTGCCCGCTTTCTCTTCCCAGTGGCCCCTGTTCCTGGCTTTTGCTGTGGGGTCGTGCAGGCCTCCCCAGAGGACATCCATGAGACCCCCGCCAGCAGCAGAGCCGCCTCGCTCCCGCACACGCACGGGCACACGCGTTCCAGTGCACACACACTCAGAACCGACACACCACCGCCGCCCAGTGCGTCCTTCCCTCCCCTGAGAGCTGACCGCAGGCTGGGGGCTTTGAGAGCTGGACCCTGAGCTGTGAGCTCATGTGACCTCAGCGCCTACTTCCAGGCCGAGCAGGGAGGCTCGTTTTCTCAGCCAGGGTGCTGCCCGGGTCCAAGCAGAAGACTCCAGGTCACTGCTGGGTCAGATGGCCGGGTGAGAGTCCGTGCAGGCCCGGGTCACGGTCATGGCTGACACCTGTCAGGTGACGGCCCGGGGCTCCTAATGGTGGGAGTGCAAGGGTCCCCGGAGTGCGTGGACGGGCCTGGTCCCTGGTCCCACCTGGACGGGGCCAGCGTCATGTTCCCGGGGCTTCAGCCCCAGTGAAGCTGAGAGCAGAGGGAGCTGGGGAGAACCGGCTCTTTTCTCTGAAACCGGAGCTGGTATCCGGAGCCCTGGAGGCAGGCAGGCAGTGTGGTAAGAAGATGGTTATCGAACCTCGAAGAGGGGAACAGTGGGGTGGGGGCTGGTGAAAATGCTGCCCCAACCCGCTCCTGTGGCAGCTCGGGCGCCCTCTGCTCCAGGGGGGCAGATATGATTTATGCCAGCATGAGCTCCCCATAACCCCCCCAAGTCCCCAGCCCCCACCTTCCCCACCGCAGTGCCTCCCAAACCACCATCCCCTTGGGAGCCTCACACCCTTTTTCAGATGACTGTCTGCAGCTCAAGAATTTCTGGGACTTCTTTTGGAATTTCCTCCAGGATTTGCTGTGTTTTTGGCTAAGACAATATGTCTTAGAAAATGTCTGTCTTCCTATTTCTTGCCATCCCACTCCACGGTGTCAAATTTTTAATTCCAAAATTAGATCTTCCCTCTTATGATCAAGCAGACGTTGTTTGGAACTTTGGGGGTAAATAAAGTGAATGATAATACTGGATTAGAATCCTTTTTGGTGGGTTACTTAGGTGGTTCACACGCCGCCCTGAAGTCAAGTCCAAAGAGGGCGGGGGGCGCTGGATTCCAATGTCTGTGAACGGGATTGGTGTGGATGAGGGGCTTCTGGGGTAACTATTTCAAAAGCCAGGCTTGCTTGGATATAGAAGTCATGGACTCTGCTTCAAGAAATACAGCCGTCGCTGCTTTCAAGTCACATCCTATAAATCCACACATCAACAAACTGCAGAAATAACACTCTTCTCTGAAATTTTAATAAAGCATCGCAGCTAGCAGCCAGGGACCCTCTCTGCCCCAGGCAGGTTTGGAAAAAAAGTTAAATAAGGATGTTTCTGTCTCTGGAAGATTTCCAAGACAAGACAATGCCTCCTTCACCCAAGATCCTCGAAACTCGGATGGGGTTTCTCCCGGCGCTGATACCAGGAAACGTATTTTTAGATCAGGAAAGGGTATGTGGGAGGCAGTGAAGGGGGGGAGGAGGTGGGCACGAGGTGCCGGCGAATGTTTAGCAGCCGGATCTCAGAAAGATGTGTGTGTGTGTGTGTGTGTCTGTGCATATGCATGTGTGTGCAAAGTCAATCTTTCTGAT
This sequence comes from Giraffa tippelskirchi, assembly GCF_054371585.1. Lineage (NCBI taxonomy): Eukaryota > Metazoa > Chordata > Mammalia > Artiodactyla > Giraffidae > Giraffa > Giraffa tippelskirchi. The sequence continues at coordinate 164,630,060 of NC_137283.1, read as the reverse complement.
AGAAAGGCTGTGAAATACACAACTTAGAAATAATGACGAGTCCACAGTGCTCCTGGTTGTGAGTCAGCTCATCCCCACGGGTCGGTGCAGGCAACGCTTGCCGGACTCTGGCGTCTGCAGACAGCTCTGGGTGCCGCTCCCCCAGGACCTGACACACGGGGCTGCCTCTCCGTCTGCTCGCCTTCTCGACGGGTTTGTCATCCTTCCATCTGATATGTGATCTGCCCAAATGGCTTCTCACTCTGGGTCTGTCCAAATTCAGTTGATTAAAATGAAGCTTCTCTCAGCTTCAGCACTCCTGATGGGAACAGTACTGTCTTTTATTTATTTTTTTTTTAGCTTTTCACACTGCTGCAGGGGTGAGAACAAAGTTGAGCTCTGCATTGTTTCATTGTGGCTGTGAGTAACAATTATTTTGAAAAGTTGCCCCAGATTCACAGCTGACTCTGAGCTGGTGCCGGCAGAGCTGTGGTGTGTCTGGGAAAGGGGGGGGAGCGGTGGGTGGCCAGGCTGGGTTAGCAGGGATTCTGCAATTTCCTGGGAAGTTTAGGCGTGTCTCAGGAGAAAGAATTCTCAGGATTTTCTAGACTCATGTGAACTTGCCAGTATCTCGGGGTGTTCAGCTCATCTCTGTCCCCAGTTTAGGAAGAGGAGGGACGAATATGAGGGTCAGTGTCCTGGGAGTGTCCTGCTGGCTCACAAGTCTGTTGGGGTGGGTTTGGGACAATCAGAAAGAGATTTACCCGATTGTTCCCTTCCTAGTTTGACTCCCGATTACTACACAAAATAAGGAAATTCTTGAAATTTATAGAGACAATGGATCTGTCTGGGGCCCCTGAGAACCAGGGTGAGGTGTTCAGCTCATTTAATAAATATATTATTAATAGAACCAATCCATCTCCCATTTGCCTTCATCTTTCTATATTAAAGAAAATTCCACAACTCGGAGAGTCAGAAAGGAATTTACAGATTTTTCTTTGGGCTTCCTTGATGGCTCAGATGATAAAGAATCCACCTGCAATGCATGAGACCTGGGTTTGATCCCTGGGTTGGGAAGATTCCCTGGAGAAGGAATGGCAACCCACTCCAGTATTCTTGACTGGAGAATTCCATGGACTGAGGAGCCTGGTGAGCTACAGTTCATGGGGTGCAAAGAGACAGACATGACTAAGCAACCAATACGTTCAATTTGCACACAACCTGAATTCCCTGACTCACAGGCTGTTCACGACTTCAGAACATGTGCTGAGCCCCGCAGTTATCCAGAGCCTCTGCCTTCAGTTAGCTAGAGCTCTTCTTTACAGAAAACCTTGATCAACTGGTTGATGGACTCTGAGTGGATGAGCTTTTTGTTTCTGTAACTTCAGGCAAGCTTTTCCGGGGTGCCGACCACGTGGCCCCCTTTGTGTTCCACTCCAGGCTGGGCCTCTTGGAGTCCTTTTCAGGATCCTGATGGAGGGAGGAAGGGAGACGGCTTGTCCAGAGGCGGCCATCTGAGTACCAGCGCTGTTTTCTTGAGCAGTTAGGAAGAAAAATTCTGCTCCCTTGAGAATTTTCAAGAAGTCTCAGAATTGAGATGAAATTGTCTCAATTAGTTTGTTTTTGGATGTGTGCATAACTTGAGAGCAGGCTTCCCTGGTGGCTTCCCTGGTGGCTCAGAGGTAACGAATCTGCTGGCAATGCAGGAGACCTGGCTTCCATCCCTGGGTCAGGAAGATCCCCTGGAGAAGGCAATGGCAACCCGTTCCAGTATTCTTGCCTGGAGAATCCCATGGACAGAGGAGCCTGGTGGGCCACAGCCTGTGGGGTCGCAAAGAGTCAGACATGACTGAGCGACAGAACAGAGAAGCAGCTAACTTGAGAGCCTCCTGTGCCGGGTGCACACTGGTCTATGGGGTCTGTCCCACCCAGAGCGTGGTTGGCCTTCTGGGGTGCTGCTTGGAAGGGCCTGGGTGGTATGGATGGGGGCAAAGTGGTGTGGAGTGGGCAGGCAGCGGGATGCAGTGACCTTGAGGAGGCCTTGATGCACAAGAGTGCTGTCAGTGAAGATGGAGGAGAGTGGGCGAATTTCAGAGCTCTACGGGAGAGAAACGCACAATGAAGATGGGTGGGACACGAGGCTGCTATAGAACTGCGTGGATGCTGGTGCTGGCGACCCACTCGAGAGCCCAGGAAGATGGCCTGTGAGGGCAGGTGGAGTGTGCTCCTTTTATCCTGACTCTGAGCTGTGACATCCACGTGGAAACAGTTAGAAACAGGATTGATCCTGAGCTCATCTGATGGGTGGGAGGCATCTGGGTGTCTGGGTGGGAGATAAGATCATGAAAGCCGTCTTCCTTGGAAGACTGACTGGAGTCGGGGTCATACGTGAGATTCCTCAGGGAGAGAGTTCAGAAGAGTAGGATGAGCAGGAACAAGCCTTGGGAATGCTGACATTTAACAGCCAGCGGGAGGAGACGGGTCAGGAAGGAAGCAGAGAACAAGCAGCCAGAGAAGTCTCTGAAGTCAGAGGAGAGTGGGGAGGGACAAGAGGTCTGTCCCAGGCATGCCCAGAGCACTGCCAGAACATTTTACAAACACAAGTCTGATCAGAGGCACCGCCTGGCAGCATCACTGTGCTGTCTGCACTTGGATAGACACTTTCCCCAAGAGCCAGGCCTGATGACTTTCCCCCTGATAACTTTACCCTATTCCCTCCTCCCGCAGTACCTTCAGGGCTCCATCTGTCTGTCTGTCTGTCTGCCCTCTCCTCTCTTCTGATCTATTGCAATCAGCCCTCTGAAGCCCGGAGGCGCTGCCGGGGTCTCCTCCTCTCCCTTGCGCTTTGCCCTTCCAGCGTGTGTCTCACTGGCGCTCCCTGTGCTGCCTTCATTCTGCCCCTTTCCGGGGTCCGCTTGGCCCAGGTGCCTATTGTTTTGTATCAGCCCCGTCCAGCCCTTGGGCTGTCCTCCTGGAAGATGGAGGAGCCCACTCGTCTCTCACTTCTGTTCTACTTGAGGTGGTTCCTGTTTCCTGAGCACAAGACGTTTCCTGTTTTCCCAGAGAGGATGGCGGTGGGGGTGAGGGTGCCCCACCTTGGCTTGGTGGTGGTTGTGCTCGGGACCATGGGCGCTCCTGGCCACCAGGAGGTCCTTCAGGTTGCCTGGCTCAGCTTCCATGCGGTCCTGGGCTGCAGGGATTGAGAGCTATTTCCCCAGCGCCCCTCACCCGGGGAACTGTCACTTGCTGGTTCACTCATGGGTGTGTAAGCGCCTGTGCTGTGTGTGCTGGATGCCCTGCCTGTTTCAGGGGAGGGCAAGCCCAGTTCTCACCTGACTTGGAGAGGCCAGGCCTCACTCCGCCTTTCAACGCTGACCTTGATGATGCAATTCCACCCATCAGAACGGTGCCTGGAGCCCCGTGGCCTGACATGCTCGCTTCCCTACTGCACCCTCCGTCCCTGCCCTTCTAGGGTCATGTGTGTTGGCAATGCCGGCCACGTGCAGCTCAACACATACACGTGCATGCGCAGGTGTGCACTCACCCATGCACAGGTGCAGTGCGCTCCCCCGCGTCCCGTGGCTCTGTTCAGGCGGCTTCCTGCCCCAGGATGGGCTCTCTCCGGTGACACATGGGTCTCACTCTGTCCTCACTGCCTGTGCCGACCCCTCCTGAGGCCTCAGTGCCTCCCTGGCTGCCACGACTTGCAAGCACCTTTCCTCTCCCAGAGCAGTGTTGACGACCACCTGCCCGAATAACTAGCTTTCGCCTTTGACTAATTTATTTGATTTCAGGTGCTGAAAAATGCAGACTAGTTCGCATTGCCTTTGCAATAGCAAGTTTAAGAAGCAGGGACCTCCCTCCTCCCCTCCCTCCCTCCTTCCCTCCCTCTCCAGTCGCCCACAACCCCTCTGCTGACACAGCCCGGGTAACAGGAGAGATGAATGGAGAGCAGACAGGGTGGGAGAAACACTTCCCGTAGGTCTGTGTAGACGTGCGCTCCACCACCTCATCTTGTCTTTTATGTAACTTTATACTTAAATTATCACTGAACATGTGAATTTTTACACCCAGCTGCACAGGAACTGTTTAAGTATAGTTAATTATATCCCTTCAGGACATGTTCATTTTTGCACAAACAAATTTCTGAGTTTTTATTCTCTTTTGCTTATGCAACAGATAAGAGATTCCAGAAGAACAGGTGAGAACGTCTCCCAAAATGTGTAGACTGAGTTCACCACATTTGGTCAATTAAGTTATGGGAACTTTACTGCAATTAGATAGCCTAAAATAATATGTTAGATAATAAAGAGAATAAATACAATTTTAGAAGCAGAAATGGGATGATCTAATGATCTTAGTAATAATATTTATTCGGTGCTCCTGTGTGCCAGGCACTGTTTGCTTTGGGTACACCCTCACCCTGACCTTTTCAGTGAGGGGTGGATGAGGAAACTCAGAAAGTTAAGAACCATGTCCAAGGTCATCAGCTTGTCACAGGCACTGAGACTGGAGCCAGTCTTCAGTCTTTGAGTCTAAACCTGAGTCTCCATTCAGAAGAGCCTCACTATCCACTTACCAGGAATTTGCTTAAAGTGGGCATCAAAAATTCAAAATAAACAGCATAAACAGTTTTTGCTTGGAGCATTATATTGAAAAATAAAGCTTGAAGATATGCAAACAAATTTCTTTTCCCACAGGTTTAGCAGAATTTAGGTTTTCATTGCAAGTATTTCTGATTTTTATTAAAAATCGTAACGAATCCAACCCTATGGGAGTGTTGCCTGGTACACTTTTCTCAATGGAATTTTAGGTGGCAGAATTCCACCTGTCCTATTTGGAAGCAGAAAGAAGGTGATTTTTGCAAATGTCTGGGTCAGTTTTCCCAAAGGCCGCTTTTGATCTGAAACAGTTCTCTTGTGAATTCGTGGTTTTGCCACCATTTAAGTTGTTTTTCTCTTTTTGGCACTGAAGCTGAGCTTCATATGCTTGTGTCTCTGTCTGGAGAGTCAAATAATTCTTTCATGTTCATGCTTTCATTGAATTCACAGGATAAGGCATCCTGCAAGTTTCTTTGTTATCACCTTACATTGTACTCAGGGCTTCCCAGGTGGCACTATTGGTAAAGAACCTGCCTGCAATGCAGGAGACACAGGAGACTCGGGTTCAATTCCTGAGTAGGGAAGATCCCCTGGTACCCACTCTAGTATTCTTGACTGGAAAATCCCATGGACAGAGGAGACTGGCAGGCTACAGTCCCTGCGGTCACAAGAGTCCGACATGACTGGGCATGCATACACATGCATTGAATTAAATGTTCAACCTTCTATAACTAGGGAAGAACCACAGGGACAGCCCCTGGGATGAACAGCACCCCTCCCCTTAGGGGAGAAGATAAGCCCCTCCCTATGGAACTTGAGTTTGATCAGGTGACTTGCCTCAGCCAATGGAGGTCTGGGGACACAATGTTATCAGAAGCTTTACATGTGCTGTTTGCTTGGCTTATAAGGGATTCTTGCCCATAGTAGTAGATATAATGGTCATCTGAGTTAAATTCACCTATTCCAGTCCATTTTAGTTTGCTGATTCCTAAAATGTCGATGTTTACTCTTGCCATCTCCTGTCTGACCACTTCCAATTTACCTTGATTCATGGACCTAACATTCCAGGTTCCTATGCAATATTGTTATTTACAGCCTCAGACTTTATTTCTATCACCAGTCACATCCACAACTGGGTGTTGTTTTGCTTTGGTTCCATCTCTTCAATCTTTCTGGAGTTATTTCTCCACTGATCTCCAGTAGCATACTGGGCACCTACCGACCTGGGGAGTTCATCTTTCAGTGTCCTATCTTTTTGCCTTTTCATACTGTTCATGGGGTTCTCAAGGTAAGAATACTGACGTGGTTTGCATTCCCTTCTCCAGTGGACCACTTTTGGTCAGAACTTTCCACCATGACCCATTCATCTTGGGTGGCCCTACATGGCATGGCTCATAGTTACATTGAGTTAGACAAGGCTGTGGTCCATGTGATCAGAATGGTTAGTTTTCTGTGATTGTGGTTTTCAGTCTGTCTGCCCTCTGATGGAGAAGAATAAGAGGCTTATGGAAGCCTCCTGATGGGAGAGACTGACTGAGGGGGAAACTGTGTCTTGTTCTGATGGGCAGGGCCATGCTCAGTAAATCTTTAATCCAATTTTCTGTTGATGGGCCGGGCTGTGTTTCCTCTCTGTTATTTGACCTGAGGCCAAACTATGGTGGAGGTAATGAAGACAATGGCGACTTCCTTCAAAAGGTCCCACACATGTACTGCTACACTCCAGTGCCCCCGACCCTGCAGCAGGCCACCACCGACCTTCGCCTCTGCTGGAGACTCCTGGACACTCACGGGCAAGTCTGGCTCAGTCTCTCGTGGGGTCACTGCTCCTTTCTCCTGGGTCCTGGTGTGCACAATGTTTGTTTGAGCCCTCTGAGCATCTCTGGAGGGTATGGAGTTTGATTCTAACAACAATTGTGGAAAATTCTTAAAGGGATGGGAATACCAGACCACCTTACCTGCCTCCTGAGAAATTTGTATGCAGATCAAGAAGCAACAGTTAGAACAAGACATGGAACAACAGACTGGTTCCAAATAGGAAAAGGAGTACGTCAAGGCTGCTTGTTTAACTTCTATGCAGAGTACATCATGAGAAACGCTGGGCTGGAAGAAGCACAAGCTGGAATCAAGATTGCCGGGAGAAATATCAATAACCTCAGATATGCAGATGACACCACCCTTATGGCAGAAAGTGAAGAAGAACTAAAGAGCCTCTTGATGAAAGTGAAAGAGGAGAGTGAAAAAGTTGGCTTAAAACTCAACGTTCAGAAAACTAAGATCATGGCATCCGGTCCCATCACTTCATGGCAAATAGATGGGGAAACAGTGGAAACAGTGACAGACTTTATGCTTTTGGGCTCCAAAATCACTGCAAATGGTGACTGCACCGAGACAGCACATTTAAAAGCAAAGACATTACTTTGCCAACAAAGGTCCATCTAGTCAGAGCTATGGTTTTTCTCCTGGTCATGTATGGATGGAGAAGGCAATGGCACCCCACTCCAGTACTCTTGCCTGGGAAACCCCATGGACGGAGGAGCCTGGTAGGCTGCAGCCCATGGGGTCAAAAAGAGTTGGACACGACTGAGCGACTTCACTTTCACTTTTCACTTTCATGCACTGGAGAAGGAAATGGCAACCCACTCCAGTATTCTTGCCTGGAGAATCCCAGGGACGGCGGAGCCTGGTGGGCTGCGGTCTATGGGGTCGCACAGAGTCGGACACGACTGAGTGACTTAGCAGCAGCAGCAGCAGCATGTATGGATGTGAGAGTTGGACCATAAAGAAGGCTGAGCGCTGAAGAATTGATGCTTTGAAACTGTGGTGTTGGAGAAGAATCTTGAGAGTCCCTTGGACGGCAAGGAGATCCAACCAGTCCATCCTAAAGGAAATCAGTCCTGAATATTCATTGGAAAGACTGATGCTGAAACTAAAACTCCAATACTTTGGCCACCTGATGCGAAGAACTGAGTCATTTGAAAAGACCGTGATGCTGGGAAAGATTGAGGGCAGGAGGAGAAGAGGACAACAGAGGATAAGATGGTTGGATGGCATCACCGACTCAATGGATATGAGTTTGGGTAAGCTCTGGGAGTTGGTGATGGACAGGGAAGCCTGGCGTGCTGCAGTCCATGGGGTTGCAAAGAGTTGGACACGACTGAGCGACTGAACTGAACTGAACTGTGCTTGGCTTGGCTCTCGTGTTCCTGCCGTTGACTGTGAAAAGCATGCTAGTGTTGGGAGGATGAGATACTTGGAGTAGCTCAAACCCAACCTGCAGTCTGAATCTAAGACCAGACAGGGCCTCCCAGCCAAGCCAGCTGGACCAGCCGAGCCCCAGGCCCCCAGCGTTGCTGCGGCAGGGGCAGGACCCTGTGCAGTGGGCCCCCCAGCCTTGGGGTCACCGTCACACAGCACTATGCAGCCGGGGCTGAGTAACGCACTGGCCAACACAGATGCCGACAGCCTGGGGGGAGCTGGAAGGACTTCACACGGCGAGGAAGCGCTGAGGGTCTGGGTCATCATTTCATCTTACAACCATTTCTGCTGCCCTGACAACTTCACAACTGTGGGCGCTGGGTTTTCCAGGGTCTTGCGGAAATAGATGTCAGGCAATCTATTTCGCCTAGGGCAATGGTTTATCTCTCAGGTCACTTAGAGTTGAGGTATGAACTGGGCTTGTTACCAGGCACCTCTGTCTGGCGTGTCTTTAAACGAGTCATCTCTTCCAGACAGGGGAGGGGAGACCAGGCACTCCTGTTCCTGATGAAGCAGGCTTCTCCAGGTCCTGAAGGGCCCTCCCCACCCAAGTAGTGTCCCCGGGGCTGGGATGCTCCACAGCTTTGAATTCTCAGCGTTTATGAGCTGCAAGGGAGGAAGTGTGGACTCCTAGTCCCCATACATTATTCAGACTTGCTAAAATGTCTCCAAAGCAGCTGGGTTCCTGCGACCTTCCTTTCCTCCCTTCCCCCAACTCCCCAAGGAAAGCTGAGCTCTGCCATGGCTGGGAGAGATGGAGCTGGGAAGGGGAGGGGGCTGGGTTCAGATGGAAAACAGCTCAGAGGGCTGGACTCCCAGGAGAGGCTGACCTATGGCCCCAGGCAGGGAGAGGAGTGCAGAGGCATGCTGTCCTGTCCCAGAAAGACAAGTGACCTTCACGGAGCCCAGCACAGGCCGCTGCTGGTGGCGTTTCTCTCACATACAGTCAACTGCAAAATGAAAAATAAGCAAAACGAAAAACTCTCCGTGGCTCCAATAAGGCAGTGACCCTGAAGCCGGTCATGTGTGCAAATCGACTGGGGTGATGTAATCCGCTTCAGGCGATTCAGCATGAACGGCCAGACCTGGGTCTATTTAGGTCCTAATAAAAGAAAGATCAATGATTAATCAGCTTTACTCAATTTAGGCAAAACCACAATCTCTGTTCCCCACACACTGGCCCTGGGGGTCGCTTTCCTACACCCCCTCCCCCAGGAAGAAGCCACTGGCCTCCCCTTCGGGGTTAACTTTGTAATATTTCTGTTTCACTTTATGCATACACTGTGTGTCCCCAGTGGGTTCTGCCCCAAGTCTCTGAAGGAGACCCACTGTGTGCATTTTTGGTGACTTTTTTTGTACTTCTTTGATTCAGTTTTATGCTTCTGAGCCGTTGTACTGCTAGTGGATGTGAATGGCTAATTTTCCCTGATACATACATGTGTGTATTTTTTTCCCACTGAGTGTGTGTCCTTTAAGTTCTCTTGGTTGGAGTTTAGAACGCCCTCTTGCTGTTAGTCACCTGAAAGTGATATCGATTTTGGAGGGTCGTATGAACCTACTCACTTTGGAACCAACCCCAGGCCATTTGAGTTGAAGGAGAAAATAGCAAGGAAAGAGAGCATGCAGATTTCTACCAAGTTTGGAGATGGTGTTGTAGTTTGAAAATATTATTAATGAGATAATAGGGAATGTGACACTTCAAAGCAAGTCAAAAAATTGAAAATAATGAGCTCTCTAAATTCAGTGTTTCGTGGTGACCTATGCGGGAGGAGAATCTGGGGAGCAATCTGTATATATATGAACCACTTTGCTACACAACTGAAGCTGACACAGCACAGTAAATCAACTATACTTCAATTAAAAAAATAAATTAACCGAGAAAAACCCCCCTAGGAAGCCATGAGGGAGTTGAGGTCTTTTGAGCATTAACAACCTGCTGTCCTTCTTTGACACCTTGCTATAAATGCTGCACTTTCCTTCAACACAAGAAAGCAATAGGTAAATGGACTTCCCTGGCAATCCAGTGATTAAGACTCCTTGCTCCCAAGGCAGGGGGTACAGTTTCAACCCTGGTGGGGGAAGTACATCCCACATGCTTCATGGCACAGTCCATAAAACGAAGCAAAAAGCAAGATAATAGATGAAAATTAGTGAGCTCTCCTTTTTGAGTAAAGTCAATAGAAAGGCAGAAAAACTGAGTTGGATCTAGTCATGACAAATCGACTCCCTAGTGACCTGGTTCAGTATTTCAGAGTCTTTGATGGAAAACGAGAGAAACCTTAGGTCAGGGCAGTGTGCATGCGGTCAAGTGCTGTTAACAGCTACGACCCCTCCCCGCTCGGGGACACCTCCACCAGCTTTCAAAGGTCTCCAGGCCGAGCTGAGAATCAAAAACTGCTGAGAGTGGCTTCAGATAACTGTGATGTGCGATGGTTTCCTCTGCAATTTAAGGCTGTGATTAAAGCCTATGAATAACTTGAAGTGTGAAGTTGCAGCAGATCAGACTTGGAGCCCAATCACAGCCTGGTGCTGAAGTGGAAGACCTGTTTCTGGCTCTGAGCAGGAGAGGGGAGGCAGCCGGCAGAGGGTGGGCGAGGTGCCGGCTGGACCCCTCTGGGTGGAGGCCCGGGTCCTGCAGGTGTGACCCTGCTCGTCGGACAGTGGGGTCAGCAGACCCGCTTCACCTTCTCAGCCGCCTCCACTCTCTTCCAACCGGAGGCCAGAGCCTCTTCACTATTGGCTCATGACTTGGGAGAGCAGAGGACAGGCCCTGCGTCCCGGTTCCTGCCTGCTGTTCATGACTGGGGTCTCAGCTACAGTGGAGAAGCCCCTCTGTTACAGGGACGACCCCACCCCACAGTTTCCGGGAGGTGCCTTGCCTTCTGGAGCATAAATCTAGAGCAGTGATGAGATTCTCCTGAACCGGCCTGGCCAGCCAGCCCAGGAGTGGTCCACCGCCACAGCCTCCTGGCCCCGGAGATGCAGACAGAAGGTAGTGCCAAGGTCTTCAGCATTCCCAATAGGATTTTGGAATGTGTTTATTATGTATGTATAACATGAATGTTTACGTATATAGTACAGATTATATAGCAATTATATATTTTAAATAATATATACAAGAGATATTTTAATATAAACATATACATTTGACCCTTGAACAATGACTCACTTTGGAACCAACCCCAGGCCATTTGAGTTGAAGGAGAAAATAGCAAGGAAAGAAAGCATGCAGATTTCTACTAAGTTTGGAGATGGTGCTGTAGTTTGAAAATATTATTAATGAGATAATAGGGAACGTGACACTTCACGTTCAAGGGTGGAGCTTCAAGGGTCCACTGATACACGTTTTTTCCAGTAAGTACTACGGTATAGAACCTCAGTTATGAGAGTTGACTATAAAGTTATACTCATATTTTCAACTTATAATCCTGAGTTGTTCAAAGGTCAACATGCTATCATGGGGTTCCCTAGTGGCTCAGCAGTAAAGAGCCTGCCTGCAAAGCAGGAGCCACAAGAGATGCGGTTCGAACCCTGCGTTGAAAAAATCCCCTGAAGGAGGGCATGGAAACCCGTTCCAATATTCTTGCTGGAGAATCCCATGGACAGAGGAGCCTGATGGGCTACAGTCCATGGGATCACAGACAGTTGGACACTACTGCTACTGCTGCTAAGTCGCTTCAGTCGTGTCCGACTCTTTGCGACCCTATAGACGGCAGCCCACCAGGCTCCGCCGTCCCTAGGATTCTCCAGGCAAGAATACTGGAGTGGGTTGCCATTTCCTTCTCCAGTGCATGAAAGGGAAAAGTAAAAGTGAACTCACTCAGTCGTGTCTGACTCTTAGCGACCCCATGGACTGTAGCCTACCAGGCTCCTCCGTCCATGGGATTTTCCAGGCAAGAGTACTGGAGTGGGGTGCCATTGCCTTCTCCACTACTGAGTGACTAACAGTTACACTTACTTACTTGAATGGTCTCTAGGGTATAATAAGCACTCAGTCAATGTTAGGACTGGAAGTCTTTCTCTTTTTAAACAGATCTATGCATGCATCTAGAGAAAACTTTTATTTATAAAAAAATCAACATCATTTGAGACTGGGGGTCCTTATCCCTCTCTCTTAAAGGCAATGTGACCCAATTCAGCATTTCTGACTTTAGATCAAAGCAGAATGCCAGGGTTCCAGAGCCTGCCACGTATCCTTCTATTCAAAATAGTGATCAAGAGAAAGGGTAAAATAAACCATCAGGGAAAGCTGAGTGAGTACCCATGTTTCCAAAGGGGATGCATTGTGAGGGCAGCACACCCCCGGGTGAGCCTCCCTGCCATTCTTTTTCCGGCAGACGTCCCAGCTCGGGGGTGCCCACATGCTCAGATCGGGGGCCGGAGGGCATGCGTGCACCCTCCAGCCCTTGGCAGCCACCGTCGGGCAGCTGGTGCAGTGCAGTCTTCAGCTGCGTGGCATGCCCACCCCACACAGGAAGGGCTTCTAATGTTAGACCCTCAGGTTCTCTCTTACTCAGCTTGGATATAGATAAAAAGCAGATGAAGTCTTAAATCTGCAGATAACCTCTAAAACTGATTTCAAGTACTAAAAACTAGCCTTGAAATTTTCGTACTCTAAGCATACACACTTCAGTCAAAAAAAAAAAAAAAACTTACAGCTTTTTTTTTATAAAAAAGTTCTTTTCTACAGCGGCGTGAGAATTCCTGAAGCGTGAAGCCTGTTTCTCAGGTTGAATCCAGATGCCCATCACCAGGTGGGCGGGGCCCTTACTCGCATTGGGCGGGACATCCTGTGTCATCAGCTCTGGGCCTGTCATGACCTCCCCTCTGCCTCCTCGCCTGTGTGTCCTGTCAATGTCCGGTCTTCTGGGTGGTGTCCAAGCACACGCCCCATCAGTAGAAACCTTTGAGCAGGCAGCTCCCAATTTATCTATGAATTATGGAGCAAGGCTGTTGTATTAACAGATGCCCCGGAGAGAAATGATAAACAAGCATGTTTGGAAATGGAACTGTGTCTTCGTTTCATTGCCTGGAGGGTCTTCTTGCCCACCCTCAGGGTGGACACTGCCAAGCCGGCTGTCTGCAGAGACAGAGCGATAGGGAGGGCTGTGTGGATGTGTGCTGCCTTCAAAATGTGTCCACTTTAGAAAAATGGGTATTTCCTCGGCTCTCTCTGATGGTTTATTTACCTTTCTCTTGTTCACTATTGTGAATAGAAGAACATATTCCACAGTTCCTTTGGGGGCATCTTCTTTTAATTCTTCCGTGAGTTTACTGAATTTTCGTCTAATTTCCTCCCTGATTGCTTCATACTATTGCTCTAGAAAAGGACTGAGCGATGCAAAGCGCATCTAGTCCATGGATGCTCCTCGCTTGTCTGAACATGAACCTGGGAAGACATGTCTTTAAATTCTCCACTCTTTTTATCGACAGCTTCTCTTATTATTGTTATTGGCTTTCAATGTCTTTGTGAATTACTTTCTCCTGTATCTCTTGCTTTGAAGAAAAAAATGCCAATGTCATTTTTGATACCGACTTTATTTGCAAGGGTGGGGCAATGCATCCAGTGTTGCATCTAGGCTAAGGCCCAACACACACCCAGGAAAATCCTTGAAATTATGTGACTATTTCATCTCCCACCAAAAGACAGACCCCTTTATTGTCAACCAAGGCAATGTTTTTCTTTTTTTTTCCATTGTGAGCATTTTTACTAGCACATCTAAAGAGTCACATGCAGATCAAAACTGCCAATAATGGAAAGCATGAATATTTATTGACGTCTCATTACGCGCTTGGCATCAGAGCCGAGCAGATAACAGGCTTCATCTGTCCCATTAATTCTGAGGCCGTGCGTTGGGGGAGGGCGGCCCCCGTGGTGGGTGCGCCGTGGGGAGGGTCTCTCTAGCCCACAGCGGGTACGTGGGCTCCTCCTGTTTGTGCAGGCTGCAACCCAAACCGCTGAGGTCTATCCGCACACAGCCCTGCCCGGCTCTGCCCTCTCTCCTCGTACCCGTCCCTCTTCCTGCCCACCGTCCTCTGAGGCCCAGAGCCTCCCGCTGATGGCGCTAAGAGCTTCAGACTCTGTCCTTCAGCAAAGAAGTGGGAGAAAGACCCGGGGCTGGGGACTCAGGGCACCGGGACGGCTCGTCTGGCAGGCGGTTCAGTGACAAACTGCCAGTCACAGCAGAAGGTGGGGAGCTCTCTGGATGCAGGCCTGGGGGCTGGAGGGCCGCGGAAGCATCCCGGAGCACTTTCCTGGGGGGCGCGGACACGGTCCATGCCATCAGGGGACACGGGCTCAGCGAGTGTGATGATAAGCAGATCCCACGGCCCTGAGTTCAAGCAGACACAGGAGTGAAGGAGAGAGACTGAGCCCCCTGGGGTGCCAGGCCTGTTTGTTCTTAGAAACACCTCAGACGTGAAGCCTAGACTTGCTGGGGTTGGGGTTGAATTGTGTCCTCCACGCCCCCTTCCCCAAAGCAGACCTGAGTTCTAAGGCTGTGCCTGTGAAGTGACCTCATTTGGAAATAAGGTCAGATTAAGGTAGACGTGATCGAATTACGTTGAGGTCATTAGGATGGGCTTGATCCGCTAGGGGGAGAGTCCTTATGAGGAGGGGCGATGCCATGTGTGGACTGATCCCAGGAAAGTGCCGGGGGTGCCAGTGGCAGAGGTGTGAGGTGGCCGCTTGAGGGCGACGCCGGGAGGGGACAGAGAGGCTGGGGACAGACCCTCCACCCCCCGACCCTCCCAGAGAGCAAGGCCCTGCCGACACCTGACCTCAGACCTCTGGCCTCCGGGCTGTGAGAGAATTGACTGCTGTGGCTTTCAGCTGCCCAGGTCGAGGCTCCTGGTACAGCGGGCCCAGGTCGATGCTCCTGGTACAGCGGGCCCAGCACAACGATCCGGCAAGCTGGCCTCCTGGGGGAGCCTGCAGAGACGGACCTAGAGCGGCGGGCGGCTGTGACAGGCGTCTGCGCTCCCTGATGTCCACCGTCAGCCATGACCGCAGTTACAGGGACAAGGGGAGTCCAGCACGGCCCCGCATGCGCCACACGGCACGGCCCCTCCACGTCCCCACCGTCCTGTCCGTGGAGGAATCACCATCTTTGGCGAGTCCTGAGTGTGTGAATCACAGGCTGTAGGGTGAGCACGCTTGTTCTCAGCAGAGTCCTCTTGACACTTTGGCCACGTGGGCACTGGGCCACTCCCCAGGGAATGTTCCAGGACGCTGTGGTCCTCGCGCCTTCCCGGAGGCTGCCCAGAGCCCCCCTGGGCCGAGGGAAGCCCGAGGACTTGGGGGCTGACTCTTCGCTCCGTGACTTTTCAGCAGAGCCACATGTGGTGGTCTCACTCCTTCCTGCTCGCTCAGGCCGCCTCGGCCGTGATGCAAACGTGGCCTCTCTAGGGTCCCCCTGCCAGCTTCCTTCAAGCCTGATGCCTTTTCAGGGAGAGGCAGGGGTCTCCGCGCTCTCACCACCCCAGCCCTGAGCTCCGGAGTCACAGTTCTGACAGCATGGCACCCCTGCCCCCCACACCCGCCGTCAACGCCAACCTGCAGGTTCCGATGCCAGCCGTCCTGTCCCCACCTGCAGGGCGGGGCCTGGACACCAGATCTGCCACATGCCATCCCCAGGCAGGTGTGTCCCCCGAGGGTCCGGGTTGACACTGATGTCAGCTGCAACGCGCTGGGGGCCGGGCTGTCCGGGATCAACGTGGGCTGCGTGCCCGCCCGCTGGGCACCGCAGATGGGAATCCGATCCTTTTGCTCCGTTGGGGATGTCAGCTGCTGACGGCCGGTGCAGAATGGTCCTTCTTCTGACACTGGGTTTCTCTTGGCCTTTACCCACCCCTGTTCTGTAACCAAACACCAAAGCACAGAAGGTCAGCCTTTCTGATTGTTTTTCACCTAAAACGCACTGGGAGCCACTCTGGATGCTGGAACTTGAAAAGAAGAAAACTATTTGATTTTAAGTAGCACTCCCACCCTGGGAAACTCCTCCAGATCTGACAGCTTTAGTTTCCTCTCTTCTAAAACAGGAAACATTTTTCTGAGCTTACCACCCCGCCGCCCTGGGCGGAGCGTTTATCTCGCATTTTCTGATTTACGTTCATACAGATTCAGAAAGGTGCGGGGCAATGCAGGGCTGGGGGCCTGACGGGGAGGGGGGGAGGGCTGCAGGGAGGAGGCTGGGAGCTCCGCGGGCCACGGGCCGGGGCTGAGGGGCAGCGTGGTCTCCCCACGTCTAGAGTCCCGTCCACACCCCGGCGTCCTGTCCGTGGAGGGGTTTCTCCCTTCCGGGCAGGGTTTGTGTGGTGGCGGGTGGCTAGGCCCCAGGGCCTCCGCAGCAACACTGGTGATGGCCTGTCCTGCTGTCCGTGGGTCAGGCCAGGGGGGCCTCCCCGATCCCCGCCGTGTGGGCGCCGAGCCTGCCTGAGGGGTGCACCTGCTCTGCCTGCTCCTTCCAGAAAGCTCTCACCCCCAGGGAGGCGGGAGCCCGCACCTGTGGTCACCGCTCCTGAAGTCCCAGCCTCTGCAGGCCTACTGGGCGGGGCCGGATTCGAGCCTGTGACTCGGGGACTTGGGGGAGGCGGTGAGGGGCGTGATGCTGAGGGTGGGAGGAAACTCCCCTAATGGTCCCTGGACATCCTCCCCAGGCGGTGACTTGCTCTCTCCACCCACGGTCCCATGTCTCTGGGGGTCCAGAGCCATCCCTACACACTGGGCACAGCACAGCCTGGCCGGGCCCCCTCACCTCCACTCTCTGCTCCCGGGATCTGGGGGGCCCCGGGCGTGAGTTCTTTGGGCCCCTCCCTTGTCTAGGGCCCCCTGCGCCATCTCCTCCCCCGGGACCAACAGTCTTGCTGACGCGGCTCCTCGTCAGGCTGCAGGAGAAAACAGCCCTTCTGAGCTCCCATGAGGGTCACAGCGTGACCGCCCTGCTCACACCCAGACGGGATGCTCTGGGCTCGAGCTTAGGACCCTCACCCCAAGTTCCCTGGAAAACTTTCAAACCGACCGCTCAGACTTGAGCCCGCAGAACACGGTGATGTCACCTCAGCCAGCACAGGCGAGCGGTCCTGGCTGTGGTCGGTCTCTCTAGCTGGCTGGGGGCCCGGCCGGTGGGCGGAGTGGGGGGCGCTTCCTCCCCCAGCTCACGGACCCCCCGCCCCCCAGGATCTGGGGTCTGTCAAGGAAGAAGGCCATGACTCGACTTCCTTTGTGGGACGCAAACCGTGCCTTCAGAATGGCCCTGGGGTTTCGTTTTGCCCAAAGCAGGAGCTCAGATGCCCAGGGGGCCACCTGCTTCCCGGGGGAGCTCGGGCCCCGTTGCTGGCAGGTCACGAGCTGCGCGCTTCTACTCAGCCCCCCGGTTCCGTCCACAGGAGTGGCTGCCCTGTCCCGCCCGCTCTCCACAGGCTCGACAAGGGCTCAGTCACCCTGTCTTCCTTCCTTCCTGCGCTCCATGGGGGTGTGGCGGGGTGTAAGTGTGTGTCTGACTGGATTTTTCAACATTAGAGGAAATAAGCGGGCCCCGTCTTCTCCCTGTTTCTCTGGGATGCCTTCGGAGGGCCCAGCGTGCATCCCGGCCGACTCGGGCTCAGCCTCCAGACACGCGAGCACACGTCTCTGCGGCTTGAAGCCCTGGCCCTTGGGAATTTGTTACAACAGCCCCAGGAAACTAAGACACTACGTAAAGTGGGAAGAAGAGTATATTTAGAAGCATCGCTCAGGTTGACGCTTACAGCCTGTTTTAGATAAAAATGCACCTGCTGCTCAAACTCGTATTTAGGACTGTCCCTCAGCCTCTCTGCTGGTCAGAGGGCCCCCGATCCCCAAGGTCCCGGAGGAAACTGTTAGGCAGTTAAGGAAGGTGTAACAGGGATCATAAAGAAGGCCGAGCGCCGAAGAACTGATGCTTTTGAATTCTGGTGCCGGAGAAGACTTGAGAGTCCCTTGGACTGCAAGGAGATCCAACCAGTCCATCCTAAAGGAGATCAGTCCTGGGTGTTCATTGGAAGGACTGATGCTGAAGCTCCAATACTTTGGCCACCTGATGCGAAGAGCTGACTCATTGGAAAAGACCCTGATGCTGGGAAAGATTGAGGGCAGGAGGGGATGACAGGGGATGAGATGGTTGGATGGCATCACCGACTCGATGGATAGGAGTTTGAGTAAGATCTGGGAGTTGCTGATGGACAGGGAGGCCTGGCGTGCTTCCGTCCGTGGGGTCGCAAAGAGTCAGACGTGACTTAGCAACTAAACAACAGCAAAGAAGGGAGCATGGCCAGCCACCTGACCTGGCGACCATGAAGGGCGGCAACAGTCTGTCTCCCGAGTTCACACGCGACCCTGGGGGAGCACCTCCACATCACCGCGGGTCCTCAGCCCTGACTGGTGGTTTCAGTTGTGGGTGCTCAAGTCCTAGAGAGCCTGCCTCTCTGCGTGGAGGCAGAGCTTGGCGGTCTCATAAGGAAAAGCTGCCCAGGCCATTCTCACTCCCCGAGCCCAGGGCACACTGAGGGTCTCAGGCCCCTCTGAGATGAGGGCTTCGTGGCGCCAGCTCACCTGGGCCCGCCGCCCAGAGGGGGAGCCCACCCACCTCTGACCACAGCTTGGATTTGCAGGACCTCAGGGAGTGGACAGCAAGGACACAGTGCAAACAGCACGCTAGAAGAAAGGCTCTGGCCTCCTCCTCCACTCTCTCTGTAGGAAGCATTTCAAGAGGCTCATCACCATCACTGACTTAAATAGCAAAGCAGTTGCTTTTTCTCTTCTTTTTTATGCTTTTGTCAGCTTTTGAATAATTATGATTTGTTGCAATTTCTTTTCTATTTTCTTCCAAATAACTCTTCTCCTCTCTGCTTCCTTCAGCACCCATATTTTGCATTTTTTTTTTTTTTTTAAGAAGAGCCCCTTGCTTGTGTCAGGTCCAGGCCCTCCAATCCTGCCCCCTCCCCGTGGAAACCACAGGACCAGGCGGGCCCAGGTGTGCGGGGGGTCTGGGGAAACCAAGTGGCCACCCGAACTCCGTAATAAGCCCGAGAGCAGAAAGGAAAGGTTTTTAGGAGCTACCGTGAGTGTGGAATTTTGGGGAGTGGCAGAGATGTCAAAGAAGAATTTTAAGGAATTCTACTGGGAATTTTGCTTGTACTTCTGCCTGGGTGTGTGTGTTTTGGTGGGAGGAGGAGATGGGTGGGAGGCAGAGAAAGAAACACAAAATTTAAGTTTTTCCAAAAAATAATTTTTTTTATTTTTGGCAGTGCTGGGTCTTTGTTGCTGAGCGGGCTTTCCTCTGGTTGTGGCGAGCGGAGACTGCTTCCTGGATGCATGCACTGACTTCTGCTTGCTGTGGCTTCTCTTGCTGTGGAGCTCAGGGTCCAGGGCCTGCAGGCTTCAGGGCCTGCACAGCTCAGTGACTGTGGCTCCCGGGCTCTGGAGCCCAGGCTCAGTAGTCGTGGTGCTTGGGCTTAGTCGCTCTGCCGCCTGCAGGATCCTCCCCACCCAGGGATCGAACACGCGATTCCTGCATGGGCACCAGCGAGGCCCAGAACTTAAGTATTTTCAAAACTTTCATTTTTCTGGCAGCCAAGCTGTGTTTCTTGGATGTTCAGTTCAGTTCAGTTGCTCAGTCGTGTCCGACTCTTTGTGACCCTATGGACTGCAGCACGCCAGGCCTCCCTGTCCATCACTGACTCCCGGAGTTTATTCAAACTCAGGTCCATCGAGTCAGTGATGCCATCCAACCATCTCATCCTCTGTCGTCCCCTTCTCCTCCTGCCTTCAGTCTTTCCCAGCATCAGGGTCTTTTCCAATGAGTCAGCTCTTTGCATCAGGTGGCCAAACTATTGGAGTTTCAGCTTCAGCATCAACCATTCAACCTTGGATGTGGCTTTGAATCAAAGTTGGGCCCCGTGGAACCTGGGTGTTTCAGCCCAGATGGACACTCGGGACTGTGCCCCATCTGTGGACACCATGGTGCCTGGCTGCCTGACCCGCGGTGGGCTCCTCTTCCCTGCCCCGCTCCCTCCCCCACCCCCGCGGTCCCCAGGCTTCTGTCCCGGCCTTGCGCATCCCTCCTGCCCCCTCGTGCCCTGGACACCGCTGCCCTTCTGCTCATCTCGCGCGGCCCCCGTCTCTGCCCGAGAGGCTTGAGCTCCTGGTGGTCGTGGGTCGGATGCGCTCTGACCACCCCTTCCCGCCCTGGAGAGGACAAGTCCTCCATGTGCTCTGGGCCCTTCATCTGAGCCCATGTGCACTGAGTGTCCTGGATCACAGCACTGCGCCCTGCAGACAGGAGACCCTTTTGCTGGGGGGTGCGGCCGTGTCGCGGGGTCCGCGGCAGCACCTGGTCAGTGTGAGGAGGCTCGAGGAGACCCCTCCCCACGGATGGGCCGAGCCGGGGGCCCCTCACCCTCCGACGCTTCCTTCCCTCTTCCCAGACACTGCTCTTCTGTACACGCCCCTCCACCAACTCACCCATGTGGTTTGTTTTCCCCGTAGGGTTATTAGCTGGTGGTTTTCTGGGCTGAAATGCATTTCTGCTGCAGCTGGATCATGTTTTCAACCTGTCTGGAGCCTTAATTCATTGTTCATGCTGTGTATGGATGAAGCTAAAATTGAATGAACCAATTTCAACTTTTTGCCTCAGTCAGACCCTCCACTTCTGTGAAGAGCAGAAGTGACGAGCCGGGGTCAGTCTGGCGTGACGCTCATGCCCAGCCCACTCACTGGCCACACTGACCTCTGATCGCCCTGCCTCATGCTGTCCCACCTCTGGGGAAATGACAGGATGACCCTGTCTACTCCTCCAACAGTGGTTTTGTTCATCGCAGTAAATTCCTTGATCTGACTCTTATATCAATACTTGGACCCAGCAAATGTAAGGCCAGTAGACCCAGTAAACTGCAAATAGATGATAAGAATCAGAGCTGATATCCTGGACGCTAGCCCTGGGCTCTACCAAGCATGCATCTCCCTGTGTAATCCTATATCAGGCTGAGGGAGGTGCTGTGAGCACATTGGATGGATGGGAAAACTGAGGCACAGGAGGACAGAAGAACTTTCCACCATCGGCACAGCCATCCTGGCGTCAGCACCTCGACTCTCCCAAAACCCCGATCTCACTGCTAGAAATCCCACGTCTGTGCTGGATCAGTTTGCGGTGGGTCCAGAAACTGCTGCAATTAAACAGCGGCCACAACAAACACGCCCAGTTAAAAATGGGCCATTGAAATAGACGTTTTTTCAAAGAAGACGTACACACGTGAAAAGATGCACAAAATCACTAATCATCAAGTAAATGCAAATCAAAATTGCAATGAGACATTTTCTCACACCCATAAGGATGACCACTGTCAAAAAAAAAAAACCCGAAACAAACAAAATAGTCACTGTTAGCAAAGATGTGGAAAAGCTGGAACCTTTGTATACTGTGGATGGAAACGTAAAATGGTACAGTCACTAGGGAAACAGTGTGGAGATGCCTCAAAAAATTAACAATAGGACTACTATCGACCCAGTAATATCACTCCTGGGTATACATCCCCCAAATTCAAAGCAGGACCTCAAAGAAATCTTTGCACACCGCGTCTATCAGAGCGATATTCACAAAAGGTAGAAGCAACCCAAGTGCTCTTAATCGATAATGGATGAAGAAGGTGTGATATACGTGTACCAGATATGGTGTATACTGAATGGAATACTGTCCAGCCATGGACATGAGGGAATTTTGTCACATGATGTAACGTGGAAGAACCTTGAGGGTAACACACTAAGTGAAACAAGCCAGTTACAAAATGACAAATACTGTACAGTTCCCTTCCTGTGAAACATCTAAAACTCTCAGAATCATAGAAACAGAAAGGAGAAAGACACTATAGAGGGCTGGGGGGGGGCTGGGGGGAGGGGGTCTGAGGAGGGAGGGGGAGGGCTGAGGGGGGAGGGGGCTGAGGGGGGCGGGGGAGGGGGCTGGGGGGAGGGGGGGCTGAGGTGGGAGGGGGAGGGCTGAGGGGAGCGGGGCTGAGGGGGGAGGGGAAGGCTGAGGGGGGAGGGCTGAGGGGGAAGGGGAGGGCTGAGGGGGAGGGGAGGGCTAGGGGGAGGGGGAGGGCTGGGGGGAGGGGGAAGGCTGAGGGGAGGGAGGAGAGGAGTTCGTGTTTGACTGATGCAGAGGGCTTCCCAGGTGGTGAAGAATCTGCCTGCAGTGCAGGAGACCCAGGTTCGATCTCTGGGTCGGAAAAATCCTCTGGAGAAGGAAACAGCAACCCACTCCAGTATTCTTGCCTGGAGAATCCTATGGACAGAGGAGTCTCGTGAACTACATTCCATGGGGTCGTAGAGTTGGACACAACCGAGTGATTAGCATTGAAGTGGAGTTTCGGTGTTGCAAGATTAAATGTTGTAGGGAGCCACGAGAACACACTTAGACACTATTGAACTGCACACTCAAAACGGGTAGGATCATAGATTTAATGTTATGTCTTTCTACCATAATAATAATAAAAATAAATGGATGAATTCTTTAAAAGATGTAGCTTTCCAAAGCTGACTCAAGGAAAGACAAAACACCTAAACAGCTCAATATCTACTAAAATAGACTCCACAATGCTAAGCCTTCTCACAGTGAACACTCCAGACCCAGGTGCCTTCCCTGTATTCTATTTATTTCTCCTTTTTTCATTTACTGTAAAAAATAAGACCAATTTCACGGTCACTTTAAGAAAGCTCAGGATGAGTGACATTTCCTAATTTGATCCGTAAGGTCAACATAACACTGATACCCAAACTAGAAAATGACAAGAACAGTATCCTTCAAGAACATATTATGAAAAATATGTACAAGTTGTTAGAAAATAAACTTTAGTAGTATATAAAAAGAGTAATATTACCATACACAGAGACTCATAAATTAATGGAAGGAAGAAGTTTTCCAGAAGCACACCCACATGTGAATGATTCGGATGGTTTCCATAAGTTATTCTAATGGGGATAAAATAGTTTCTTTTCAACAGTTCTTACTGGAACAAACCAATCTCCAGATGATTCCCGGCTCCTTACGTCACACCACACACACAAAATTAACTAGAAATGAATCACAGACCTAAATAGAAAAGCTAGAATTGTGCAATGTCCAAAAATCTTTGCAGCACTCGAGAAGGACACAAAACTCTCTAAACCTAAAAGAAAAGACCTGGTAAATTTGACTTCATCCAAATTCAAAA
Organism: Giraffa tippelskirchi; assembly: GCF_054371585.1. Classification (NCBI taxonomy): domain Eukaryota; kingdom Metazoa; phylum Chordata; class Mammalia; order Artiodactyla; family Giraffidae; genus Giraffa; species Giraffa tippelskirchi. Next base: position 164,607,003 of record NC_137283.1, on the reverse strand, counting down.
CTTACTCTTCAAAGACACAGTTAAGATGAAAAGGCAGCTCACAGATTGGGAGGGAAAGTTGGCAATCCTTTTATCTGACCAAGGACAGCATATAATCTATTCCAACAACCCAATAACGTTAAGATGGATCACCCCATAATAAATGGACTAACAATTTGAACAGAAACTGCACAGAAGGAGGTACGTGAATGACCCAAAAGCACATGGAGTGATAGCTGCCAGCACCGGCTATCAGGGACCCCCAGAGGGTACTGGCTCACGCCCGCTAGAATGACCGCGACGTCAGCAAAGAAGTGAGATAATCACAGCTCACACCCTGTTACTGACGATGTACAATGACAAGTGTTTGGCAGTTTTTTACGAAGTTAAATGCACAGTGATTCCCTTCCTCCCTGCTTCCTCAAGAGAAATGAAAACACAGGTCCTTACAAAATTCATACACAAATATTAATGGAAACTTTATTTATAATAGTTCTGAACTAGAAACAACCCAAATGTCTAAAAGCAGAATATATCATATATCAACGTATATTCATACAACAAAAAATTATTGCACAGTAGAAAGAAATTTAACCACTGATAGGTACAAGATGAAATGATCGCAGAAACATTTTCCCACACAAAAGAAGTCAGATGAAAAAGAGCATTTACTGTGTGATTCCAATGACATGATGATATGGTTCTAGAACAGGTGGAACTAACTGATGGTGACAGAAGTCAGACCAGCGTCTGCCCAGGGCCAGGGAGGTTTGGGATGTGGACCAGACTCCAAAGAACAGGGGGACACTTTCGGGGTGGTCTTGGAGGTTGCGGACGTCACAAATGGAGGTAATATTTGCCACAGTCTGTCAAATTTTACACTTAAAATGGGTGTCTTTTATTGCATGGAATTATACCAGGCCCCTCTGTCCTTGGGCTTCTCCAGGCAGGAGTACTGTAGTGGGTTGCCATTTCCTCCTCCAGGGACTCTTCCCCACCCAGAGATGGAAGCTGCATCTTTTATGCCTCTTGCATTGGCAGACGGGTTCTCTACCGCTAGGCCACCTGGGAAGCCCGAATAAAGTTAACCCCCCTACCCCCGCAAGGGAATATCCAACAGTGATTTGGTCCTGTTGTGAAAACCGCTGTGGAAACTACAGGACCTATACTTGCCTCCTTTTTGTCGACTGTACAAATGTGCTCTTTCATACAGATGCTTGAGGTCGATTTAAAAACAGTAGCTGTGCTTTTCTGAATTTTTAAAATTATTAAATGAGATAAAACACAGAGGTCTTTCGAGAGAAAGAGGCCTGGCCTTTCAGGTCGGGCTCCCGGGAGTCCCCTACGCTTGACGCCCGCGAGAGCGGAGGGGAGACGGTGCGGCCGTCAGCCCTCACTCCTCGGTCCACACGGCGCAGAGGGAGACACAGGTCAGGTCCGACAGGCTGCTCCCCGACGACAAGGCCACTGGAAAGCGTGTCAGGAAATAAATGAGCCGCGACGTGTTCGTCTATCAGCTGGGGGAGGCAAGCTCCCAGACCCCCAGCATCGGGGCAGGTGGGTTCCCCAGGAGACCCTCGGTGTTATAAAGTTATGTGGGCAAACAGCGCAGTGTTTGGCGCTTGGACGATGTAGACCTGTGGTTCTCTTTATTTGTGGAACGTCCTGCTTTTCATGGCTCAGGATTTACCTACATTTCAAAGGGATGGAAAGCAAGCTGAAAAGCCCTCCTCACTCACTGTTGCTCCCGGGCTGGCTCAGGACCTTGGAAGGTCTTCCGCCACCAGTACTTGACAAGGGATTCAGAACAAAGTGGTGAAAAAACTGTGATCAGCTTGCGGTGGGACGTTCTCGCTGTGAACCAATGACTGCACTTCTCCAGAGGCGGTGCTTCCTGGTGTCCCAGGCAAGGAGGGGTGGGAGGCGACATCCCCCTGCCCTACCCCCCCCCCCGGGGTGGAGGGCACCGCTGGCCTGGCCACGGCACTTAGGGACGGAAGGAGGCGGGTTTGCAGGTATTCACAGGCCCCTGTTCACGACTCCCTGACTTCCCGGGAAATCTGACCCTGGGGGCTGGATCAAGCCCATCTACCATGAAATACAACATTTTTCTTAATTCTCTTCCACCTGTTCCCGTGGCCGAGGACGGCTCCCGCCTGCTTGCTTCCCACTAAACATCCTCTGTGCTAGGGTTCTCTTCAGCATTCAGGGTACCACACTGAAAAGAAAGCGGAGATTGCCCGCCACGCCCACAGCCCTCTGAGCCGCAGGCCCGGCCCCTTGGGGCTCTGCAGCCCTGCCCACAGTGGATGGGGAGAGCAGCTGTCAACCAGAGGCCCAGGGCAGGGACTCCGGGCCCTTCTATCCCCTCCTTAGGGAATCTGACTGGGCAACGTGTGCAGACACGCATGCAGAAGTATGCGTGCGTGCTCGCATGCATGGGCACCCAAGTGCACACATGCCCATGCAAGGCACACGTGCACATACACAGGTGTACAGAAGAGTGCATGCACACAGATGCACACACATGTACACACACACGCTGCAGTGAAGGACTGGGGAGTGGACAGCAGGCTATCTGACGGGCAGCTCCGGGCGTGTCCACCACGTGAGCAGAAACCACGAGGCAGGAGGGCAGCTGGGCCGGCCAGTGCTTGGCCCCATGTGGTGGTCACAGCCATCAGGAGAGGCACAGGAGAGCCCCGAGTCCCCGAGAGGGCAGTGGGTACAGGCTGGGAACGTTCACCCGGACTGACGGGCATCGGTGGCTGTCCCGGCCACGCTGTGCAGAGCGAGCCTCTGGCCTTGGCTGGACCATCCCGTCCTCACTGGCTCCAGCATCACTGCACCCCGCTGACTCCCTCACCCTTGGCCTGACGGGCCGCTCAGGGCAGTGTGCGGGCTCCTTCTCGAGAAGTCTGGGGACCCAGTGAAACGTGCCCATCCATTCTCCTTGAATCCGCAGCTCTGGGCTCTCGTTCCCTAGCACCCTTACCGTGCGTCTGTGGTGAGGTTGGATGAAAGCCCCTCGAGGTCCCAGCCGCCCCAGGGCAGCAGGGGTGTCACATGCGCCTCGCCAGTGGTCAGTCAGTTCAGCCGCTCAGTCGTGTCCAACCCTTTGGGACCGCATGGACCGCAGCACCCCAGGCCTCCCTGTCCGTCACCAACTCCTGGAGCCTACCCAAACTCATGTCCATCGAGTCGGTGATGCCATCCAACCATCTCACAGGTGGTACCTGGGGCCAAAGGCCTGCCCATCTGCAACCGCGCTGGAGGCCGAGGGAAGGGGAAGGGTTTCCTCGTGAGTACGGGCAGGGGCCGGGCCGGGTGAAGCCAGGGTCTGCTCCCGGAGTCTTGGTCACAGGAGCGCTCAGTCCGCTCCGCGTCCCTTCCTCCCTTCATGAGCTCTGTCCCTGGAGTCAGGGCGACGGCGGTCACACTAGGTGTTGGGCAGCGGTCCGGCCCCTCCGCTAACCTCTGGGGCTTTACCTCTCTCCTCTCCTTCTTTCCACGTTTAGGGCCAAGCTGACGGGGCTCTGTAGATGAAACCTTTTCGTCTGGCCCCACGGCCATCACCATGGCCAAAGCCCCGGTTCTCCGTTCACTCATTCAGACTCTGTGCACTGTAGCAGAGCCACGTGACAAAGGGTCTAAGAGCGTGGAGCTGGCGCCAGCTTGCCTGGGTTCAAATCCTGCCTCTGCCACTTAGCAGCCGTGTGACCCTGAACAAGGGCCTCCATCTCCCTGAGCCTCGGTCTCCTCACCTGTGAAACAGGGGTGCTTAAATCTTCTCCCAGGGCTGAATGGTGCATTTGGAAGAGGGTCTGGCGCTGAAGAGCCCCTCCTCTAAGTGTTCACTGCCTCTGGGAACCGGCGCCTCCAGGAACCAGGGCCTCTGATAAGCTCCAGCCTCGGGAGGCTCTGTGTACTGACCCTGGGGCCGTAGATGGTGGGGGTAGGGGGGCTTTACAGTGAAACCAAGGGCCACCTGGCAAGTGTGCAGGAGTGCAGGAACTGTTTGCTGAATAAATAGATCAGAGGATGCAGAGTAACTTTTTATTGACCAACGTTGTTCTGAGAAGATGGAAGCTTGGACACGTGTGGAGATGGGTGGTCATTTCTGGAACCTGGAAGCTCCCTGTGCACCATCTCTCCCATCTTCTGGAAGCTGGCACGGGTGAGGGCACCACACAGCCTGTGAAGAGGGAGCTGAGCGGCTCTGCAGGCTGGCTGGGGCGTGGCTGGGTGAACTCACCCTCCTGGCCTGTCAGCCCTCCTCTTGGCCTGTTGACCCCCGTCCTGGCCTCCTGGCCCCCCCTCCTGGCCTGTCAGCCCCCCTCCTGGCCTGTCGGCTCCCCTCTTGGCCTGTTGACCCCTCTCCTGGCTTCCTGGCCCCCAACCCCTGGCTGTCTGCCAAGCTGAGCGCTCGGGACAGAGACTCCAGGGTCGATGGGCCTTCTGGAGAGCAGGGCCCTTTGGAGGGATCGAGCCTGCTTCTCTGGACAAGGCCTGTGGGGCTTCGGGGACCCCAGTTCTGGGGGTCAGGGGCCCCTGGTGCGGGCCTGAGTCAGTGCTGCCCCCACCGCCAGGGGGCACGGGGACTCAGGGCCCACCCGCCCGAGGGACCGTTGAAGCAGGAAACAGCTGTGGGTGTGAGCTGCTCCTTAGCATGACTATGACACGGAATCCTGACGCATCAGTGAGCACTTCCTGAGTACTCGCTGTCACACAGTCAAAGGCTTAGAGCCTCTGCTGTAGGAAGCACTTTTTGGTCCTTGAGTAGAGGGGCAAGGAGCCCTCCCAAGGTCGGGTGCTGGGGCAGGGCCCAGCTGGTGGGGGCCCCGCAGGGAAGGACACAGGCCTTGGGGCCTGAGTTGTCTGGGGAGCTCCGAACGGCGGGTGGTGGAGAAGAGGTTGGAGCCGGGCTGGCAGCAGGTGAGGTGCGGAGCGGGAACGGAGCCCGGAGGTGTGACAAGCTCTGGGCACAGATGCGAGTCCTCGACCTCCACCCGGCGGGCTGCAGCTTCCGCCTGCAGAGCTGGTCTGCTCGTTGAAGAAAACTAGATCACCTAAGGTTTCTGTAGCTTCCCCTTTTTTCTCCCCCGGTTTTTATTTTAACAGAAAAAGAAAAGAAATACAATGATTATTATTCCGACCCCACCCAGGAATGTGAGGCCAGGCTAGCTAAACATTAGGCGTTGATCTGAGCAGAGGGAGCCGTTAAAATGGAGAATTCTTTTTTTTTTTAAAGGAACTGCTGTGTTTTAGAAGCAAAACATGTGCTTTTTCTACATCTAGTAGAATTGATGATGGTCTGTTGAGGGCCAAGTCCAGGGCATCAGCAGGAGGCTGTCAGCTACAGTGCAGTGGTGGGGGAAGAGGGGATTTGGAGCATCAGGGGCAGGGGTCCGTGGTGGGGCAAGGGTCCGTGGAGGGGCAGGGGTCCGTCATGGAGGGGCAGGGGTCCGTGGTGGGGCAGGGGTCCGTGGAGGGGCAGGGGTCCGTCATGGAGGGGCAGGGGTCCGTCATGGAGGGGCAAGGGTCCGTCATGGAGGGACAGGGGCCTGTGGAGGGGCAGGGGTCTGTGGAGGGGCAGGGGTCCGTCATGGAGGGGCAGGGGTCCGTGGTGGGGCAGGGGTCCGTGGTGGGGCAGGGGTCCGTCATGGAGGGGCAGGGGTCCGTCATGGAGGGGCAGGGGTCCGTCGTGGTGGGGCAGGGGTCCGTCATGGAGGGGCAGGGTTCCGTCATGGAGGGGCAGGGGTCCGTGGAGGGGCAGGGGTCTGTGGAGGGGCAGGGGTCCGTCATGGAGGGGCAGGGGTCCGTGGTGGGGCAGGGGTCCGTGGCGGGGCAAGGGTCTGCGCCCCGTGCTCTTTCTCCAGCCCCATCAGGCGCAGCTGTGCACGTCCATCCACCGCCCCCACTCAGCCCCAGTGAGGACCCACAGGTGGGGACAGATCGGCCTGACTTCAGTGTGTCTTCCCGAGAAAACCTGCCTCATGAGGCACAAGCACCCGAGGCCCCTCAAGCCAGACTGCTCTCTTCAGGCCAGTAAGCCTCAAAATGTGAATCTATATTTAAGACAAGAAGAGAGAGACAGAGGCATTTTTTGAGAGAATTTTAAAAAAAAACAGAAAAGTACTCAGGCAACAAGGAGGACACTGTCCATTACCCTCTGTCCTCGCCGGCAGTCTCCTGTGTCCTCACCGGCAGGCTTCCGGGTCCTCACCGGCCAGTGTGACCATGTTTGGTCACAAAAAACTGTATTCAGCAATGACGTGAAGGCCGTGGAAGCCTGTAGCTACGAAGAAGTTTGAGCCATAAACTCTGTCTGAGAAAGTAAAGGGTGCTTCGTAGTATGAGACATACCTGACCTCTTTGACTCACCAATCCTTCTTCTAGGAATCTATCCTATGGAAGGAGATCACTGGTCTAGAGCACCAGAGCACAGAAACCTGTCTTCAGAGCTCTGTGTCATGTAAAAAAGGTAATGCCCCTGCGTGCTAACTGATGGGGCAGAGCTGAATAATTAATTCAAGTCTACTATGGAATTTTATGCATTTACTAACAATATTGAATTAGTGATGTCTGAATGGATCTGAAGGAATATCCAGTGTTCAGTAAAACAAAACATATCAGAGAGGCACATGTGCATAATCACATTTCCTAAAAAACAGAAACAATAAGAGTCTGTGTCTGAGCAGAGAAGAAAGTCATCTGAACAGTGATCCCCACAGAGAAACAGGCAGAGGGCACACTGGGAGGGGCCGTTAGGAACCGCTTCCGACACACACATCTTTTTTTAGCCTACTGTAACAAATGTATATTACGCTTAATATGATTAAGGGAAAAAAAGTCAAATAATTTAGCAAAAGTCAGCAACAGGGACAAGTCAGGAAAACACTCCAGACACCCCTGGTGGGGTATTTCCATCTACAAAGGAGTATCTGCATGTCCCAGGCCAGGGCTCAGCAGATTTGCTCTGAAATGAGCCAGAGGACAATTATTTTCAGTGACAAGGGCCATGGGCTGCTTGCAGCATCTGTACAGCCCTGCTGTTTATAGCTCAAAAGCACCCGTATGTCAGTGTGGCCATGCTCCAATAAAGCTTTATTTCTGGACACTGAAATTTGGATTTTATATAATTGGTTTGTGTCATGAAATAGTCTTCTTTTGATTTTCTTTTTCAACCTTTTAGAAATATAAAAAGACTCCAGGCCACTCACAGGAGCAAATCAAATGGAATCAGCGTATCTGGTGTTAGAGAGACCCCGCTCTTTTGGACAGTGGATCCCAGAGGCCAGGTTTCAAGGAGAAGCCCAAGCATTGAGCCGGGTGGAGAAAGGCAGGGAGGGGAGAGACGTGGGTCACGGCACCAGGGCCTCTCTGCCTCCCTCCCTCCCTCCCTGTTGTGCAGAAATGGAAACTTAAGAGGCATCGTGGCCTCCGGCCCTAACTGTGCCCGAGTGAAGAGACTTGGACCGCATCGAGCCTGTGGGCTGCGGTGGCTGACCGGTGCCCCCGGCCCAACTCCTAGTTCCAGGGGACGGGCGCAAGCATGGCCGGCTTGTCCCCAAGACCCCAGAGGACAGGCTGTGGCCCTGGAGGAGCAGCCCAAGCGCTCTGGCCACGGTGCTCCAGCGGCTCAAGCCAACAGCTTCCCTCTCCCCTCTGGCTACCGCCCCCCTGCCCCTGGCCCACAGCCCAGAATTTCCTTCTGTGCTCTCAGCCCAGGTCAGTTTTCCTGAGTGAATGACGCTGTCTTCCTACAGGCGCTCACAGTTTCTGGATAACAGTCACCCCACATCCATCCACCGGGATGGCAGTGTGCTTTCAAAGTCGGGCATTGGGGGAACCGGGAGGACGGTCCTTGCCACAGCTGCACGTGTCGGCAGAGCGCAGACAGCAGGTGGGGTGATGGGGCCCCGAGCTGCCACGTGGACCGGGCACCCAGAATATGTGGGGGCTGGGACCCTACCTCCCTGTCGTGTCGTCCAGCACTCCGGCAACTGGAGACACAGGGAAGCCAAGCCTTGTCTCTAAATGGACCCTGACCTGACTTCATTCAGATTCCACACTATCTGAGCAAGAAGAGTCAAAAAGTCTGTTCTTTCCGGTTCAGAAAAGTTTTTTTTTTTCTGTTCAGACCAGGTGTTTTTCACAAGTATCAGTATGATGAAATTTTCTGTAGCCCTTGGTAGGTCTCTATCAAGCCTATTAAAATTAGAACATCATTAAAGGTGAGAAGAGCACTGGGTGTTCACACCACCACGCCATCAGGTCCTTGTAAAGAAGGAATCGTCCTCCGAAGCAGCTGCTTAGCTCTGAGGGGGTCTGTGTCATCTCCACTCTGGGTGCAGCAGCGATGCTGGCATCGCCGTGGCGACCTGCTTTCTCAGGATGCCGGCCACATCCTAAAACAAAACTATGACAGTCTGCCCCAAGATGTAAAGCTGCCTGCAGCCTTGAAGCATTTCTGTGTTGATTCGCATTTTCTCTGTGCTGGGAATCAATTTTTGATGAAATCTGTTCAGAATATAGCTGTCTCTGTTTTGAAAAATAGAACAAAACCTGCAAATCCGAAAGAAAACATCAGTGGGCTGGGAGGCAGGAGGGGGTGGGGCTGGAGGGGCTGGAGGCAGGCTTCCCAGGGAACCAGGGAGCAGCCGGCTCCAGGGCGGGGCTGGGTGGACTGGCCCTGGGGTGGGGAGCTGGGTGGACTGGCCTCGGCGGGAGGGGTGGAGCTGGGTGGACTTGCCCCAGTTGGAGGGGAGCTGAGTGGACAGGCCTGGGGGGGGAGCTGGGTGGACTGGTCCCAGTCAAGGGGGGAGCTGGGTGGACTGGCCTTGGCAGGGGGGGCGGAGCTGGTTGGACTGGCCCCGGCCGGGGGAGGGGCTGGGTGGACTGGCCCCAGGATGGGGGGAGCTGGGTGGACTGGCCCTGGCGGGGGAGGGGGGGTGTGGAGCTGGGTGGACTTGCCCCAGTTGGGGGGGAGCTGGGTGGACTAGCCCCTGTTGGGGGGGGCAGCTGAGTGGACTGGCCCCGGCAGGGGTGGGGTGGAGCTGGGTGGACTGTCCCTGGTGCGGGGGGAGCTGGGTGGACTGGCCCCGGCAGGGGTGGGGGAGCTGGGTGGACTGGCCCCCAGCTGCCCAGCCCCACTGCCCTGTGGCCGCGCTCGGTCCTAACTCAGGACTCACCAGGAAACCGGGGCTGTTTCCTGTCCAGCAGCCAACACAGAACTCAGAGGTGCAGGGGGCAGAGTTCAACAGTCCGGCTCCAGGTCTGCCTCTGCCGCTCCGGGCCCAGACGTGGGCAGCGGCCCGTCTGCCTGCCCGGTGTGAGGCTGATAGTGCAGGGCAGGAAGCCCTTATCTGGGGCCCGGCTCACAATAAAACCATAATGCCTGGCAGTTGTTAGTTTTATTTGATTTCACGTGAGTGCAGCTAAACTTGAACTTGGCTGAGAACGGTGGGGCGTGTTTCCTTCTAAAGGGCCGTCTCTTCTTCCTCAGTGGTCCGCAGGGCCCTCCCATCTCTCTGCCCCTGAGACCTGGACACTGGAGGAGGGCACAGTCAGGCCTCCTGAGGGTGCCCGGGGGCAGGACAGGGGACCCCTTGGCTGGGCCCCTCACAGACAGGAGACCACCGCAGTGGCTGCCTGACCAGCTGCAGGGAACCCCAGGACCACAGCAAATGTAGGAAAACCCCTGAGACACAAGCCTTGGATCTTCAGTGCTGTCCTGGGAGGGCTCCCGGAGGGACGAAGGGACAGACCGGACGCCAGACAGTTCTCCCTGAACAGTTCACTGTGTCCTACGTGCCCCCCAGTCCTCTGGGTCCACAGGGTGACTCGGGGTGCAGGGGAGGGTGAGTGGGGGGCTCAAGGAGGGGGTGGGCAGGCCTAGAGAGCTAGTCCCCAAACCACCGCCTGCCTCCGGCCCCAGAGCAGTGCTGGCTCCCGACACGGCAAGGGGGAGGATCGCTGCATCGGGCTTCTGTTTGCTTTTTGAGTTGGCCATGGTGTTTTTCTCTTTCTCAACCTTCTGAGCAAAAGCAGAAACTGGTGAGCGTTGTTGCTGGCGGCCTTGGCTCCCCTCCCGATGGCGAGGTGGCTCCCTGCCTGCTGCTCAGGGCTGGACGCTCCTGTCCCTCCATCAGGGCGGGGTGGGGGTCACCAAAGGCCCCAGTGGCCACAGGCACCCAGCCCTTTCTCTGGGCTCAGCTGGTTGAAGCCGGTTGTGTACCCGACCCGACGGGTGTTCCCCCACAAAAGCCACCACCAGCTCTGCACTCTCCCATTCTAAGACTGAATTCCAAGCCTTAACCTTAAACCTGGGCCTACACCAGACGGAGGATGAGATAATTGGAAGGCTTCACTGATCCAATGAACTTGAATTTGAGCAAATGTCAGGAGATGGTGAAGGACAGGGAAGACTGGCATGCTGCAGTCCATGGGGTCCCAAAGAGTCAGGCACGACTGAGCGACTGAAAAGCCTCAGCATGAAGCAACTGATGAACAGAGGGAGGATCTCTGCTCTTGGCTGTGGGTGGTTCTCGGAGGCCAGGCCTTCTCCTACCCTCTCCATCCCTGGAGTCAGCCCTGGGGCGTGGATGCCTCCCCCGAAGAGTGTGCAGGCAGGTGGCAGGTGAATCGCCCATGCTCTCCTGGGCTGTGTGTCCCAGCACATCAGCTCTGACTTCCTCCCAGTCTGATGACTTGTGGGCGGGGATTCCCACGCGGATGGAAGAGGTGGACCTCCGCTGGGCCTGACAGCCGCGGGGTGGGGTTGCTTGGCCGTCGGCTCATCTCAGGTGGGACGCCCAGTCTTGGTTGCCATCCCTAGGTCCGCCTGGCTCCCAGCCCGGCCACCACAAGAAGAGGAGCGGCAAGTCAGAAAGGACCGCAGGCAGCAGCAGGGCGATGACGGAAGAGCGGACAGGCTTAAAGAGATGGGCAGGAGGGGTGCCGCCTGCTCACGGGGGATGCAGCCACCCGGCCTTCAGGTGCCGCTCCTGAGTCACTGCTGGAGAACGTGGAGGAAAGGGGAATGGTTTTATGATTCTCCACTAGAGGAGGAAGTGTATTTTTTAAAAGTATGTTTGATGACCCAGAAAGTGAAGGTGTTATCTGCTCAGTCGTGTCTGACTCTTTGCGACCCCATGGACTGTAGCCCACCAGGTCCCTCTGTCCGTGGGATTCTCCAGGCAAGAATACTGGAGTGGGTTGTCATTCCCTCCTCCAGGGCATCTTCCCCACCCAGGGATCAGACCTATATCTCTTGCATGGCAGGCAGATCCTTTACCACTGAGCTACCCGGGAAGCCTGCTGACCTAGGAGCAGGATGTGTTTCCAATCGTTTCAGCCAGGCTAGAGTAGACCGTCCTGCAGTAACAAGCCCTCCCCATGCCCTAGTCGACTGTACTAGGAGCGCTCCCTGGCCCCGCTTTGTGTCCAGTGAAGGTCAGAGGGCCCGTGGAGGCTCCCTCTCTGCATCTGGCTCAGGGAAGCTTTTAAGTCCTGCTGGAGTTTAAGGTGAGCTCCGGACCGAGGTAATAACCTTTCTCCTGCCCCAACCCCTCTTTAAACAGCAAATGTCTGGTCCTGTACAGTCAGCGCTGCAGAAGGAAGGCACGCAGAGAGCTGCCCTGTGGCTGCTGCTGTTTCATCTGGAGATGCCGCCGTCGCTTTTGCTCACCTTCATTGACCCAAGCAGAGACTCGTCCGACCCCACCAAGGGCAGGGACTGCCCCTCATGGGACGGGAAGGACATGAGAAACCATGTCAGCAGAGAGCCCCGGAGGACGCCCCGCCAAACCTGCCTGGAGACAAACACCCTGGGAGAGGTTTGAGGAGCAAAAACTGAGTATAGCTTTGGTGACAATCTCACGTGATTGCAAGTGGTTTCCATAATCGTCTACATTATCCTCACCTTTGCATATTTTTGAAATGAACATTATTTTACAATTTAAATTGTTTTTTCAAAAGAACCCCAAAGTGTTCTAGACAGGAAATCTGAGCAGTTGTCAGTAGGTTTATGAGAAGTCATATCTAGCATCTGTGGTTATTACAAACAACATCTGGGTGAGCCCACCCCTCGGAAAACCATGATCCTCCAAGACCCCCGGGGCTGGCCAGGTGCTGGTGTGACTCAGAGGGCAGGCCTTTCCTCCCAGGACTGCCCAGAGCCCGCTTCACGCCTCCAGTCACTCTGTTTATTAAATAACAATGTAATAAGGAAGAAAGAATCTGAAAGTCATTTATTTTAAATCCTGGCTGTAGGGAGCAAAGGCTGAAGCAGTTTGACGTGAGTGTTAAGACTCACGAGTAGTTGAAACTAGGCCAGTCTGGAGTCCACGTTTTCTGCTGGGCAAATGAGGAAAAGGTGTGAATTTTGTTTGTTATTTTTTATCTTATTGGGGGCAGAGGAAATCATTTCATCATCCTGTTTTTTGTTTTTTCTCGGAGATTTATCCGTGCCTCTCTCGCTCCCCCTGAGGGGGAGGTAATTCATACACACTGATGGAGCGGACCGTGAGATGTATTATCAAAGGCTTCTGCTTGTGTTTCAGTGCAGCTTCACCGAAAATGCTGACAGAAAAACAGGCAGCCTCCACATTAAGGAGAGAGAATGTTAAGATGACGAGCAAGGGCTGCAGATACTGACCTTGGTCTTCCCCCAGAAACGTCAAACACGTCTCTCTCTCCCCAGGCACCCCACCCCGCACCCCTATCCCTGAGACTACCTCTCACAAAGGCAGACTTTCTTTCTGAAGCCGTCTAAGGGTCCGCTTTGGTGAATCTAAACTTGTCTATTTTTCCAGTAGACATTCTCGAGCATCAGATGAGTTTAGTTTGGTTGCACAGCTCTGTGTCTTTTTCCCTCAGGAGGGTCACAGCTGAAGATTCGATCTTGGAAGTTCTCAGGAGGCCTGAAAGTGAAAGTTGCTCAGTTGCATCCAACTGTTTGTGACCCCATGGGCTATACAGTCCAGGGAATTCTCCAGGCCAGGATACTGGAGTGGGTAGCCTATCCCTTCTCCAGGGGATCTTCCTGACCCAAGAATGGAACCAGGGTCTCCTGCATTGCAGGCGGATTCTTTACCATCTGAGCCACCAGGGAAGCCAGGGCCGCCGAGGGAGGATGTTTAACAGCAGATGCTCATCATGGAGTCACAGTCAACCTGGGCCCAGGAGCGTCTCGGCAGACAGACCCCTGATGGTGTGAGCGAGTCCTCGCCCCGTGGCCCACGGCAGCAGAAAGGGGCTTCTCAGGGAGGCAGTGACCTCTTGGGTTCACCCCTGTGCACCCAGGAGCAGGTCTGCGGAACACGTCTGCTAACCTGCTTCCCAAACCACGATGCCTTTATCACGAGGTGTTTATTTCCCCCGTGGCTCAGCGGTGAAGAATTCACCTGCCAAGCAGGAGAAATGGGTTCGATCCCTGGGTTGGGAAGATGCCCTGGAGAAGGAAATGGCAACCCACTCCAGTGTATTCGCCTGGGAAATCCCGTGGACAGAGGAGCCCAGTCCACGGGGTCGCAAAGAGTTGCACATGACTAACTTACTAAGCACATGTACTGTCATTGATTTCAAGCCCGAGAGAAACGGAACAGGAAATACTATAAAGACAACTGTAAATGCACCAATTCAATCAGCTAAATTTACCTATTTTGATAGTTTTTATCACTTAGCTATATTTGCTTCACATAGTTTAAAAGTTAAATAAATCATCACGTATCATATTTAGTCCAAGCACGCTATGTGATATCCCCCCAAGACCATTCCTCTTCCTGCTTCCCTAAGGGCAACGGCTGTTCTGAATTTGATGTTTATCACGCATGGGTGTGTTTTATGCTTTTATTACATGTGTCTGTTTGCATAAGCAATCTGCCATTATTTTGCGTGTTTTTAAAACTTGACATAAACGCCATCATATGTATATATAGTTTTTGTACAAATTCCGTTTTATAGAAATTTGCTTTTTTAACTCAGTATTATTTAACTCAATTTTTTTTAGCTTTACACCATTTGGGTTCATAGTAACATCTGGGCTTCCCAGGTGGTGCTAGCGGTAAAAAACTCGCCTGCCAATGCAGGAGACATAAGAGATGCAGGTTCAACCCCTGGGTCGAGAAGATCTCCTGGAGAAGGGAATGGCAACCCGCTCCAGTATTCTTGCCTGGAGAATTCCATGGACAGAGGAGACTGGCGGGCTACAGTCCATAGGCTATCTAACAGTCGGACACGCCTGAAGCGACTTAGTATACACACATCGTCATGCCACACATAAGCAGTGTCCATCTGAGAATATACCACCATATAGTCATTCATGTTTCCATCCAGAAGAAATTCATGTGTTTCCAGTCTCCCTCTCACAAAGGGCGTCCAAAGGTGTGTCATGCCTTGTCTAGTTTCTTTTTGGTTTTGGTATCAGGGTAATGATGGCCTCACAGGATGTACTGGCAAGAGTTCCTTCTTCAACACCCCTGAAGGCTTGTGCGTGACCGGCGTTATTCCTTCCTTAACCTTGGTGTGCGTGCGCGCTTGACTGCTCAGTCGTGTCCAGCTCTTTGAGACCCCACGGACTGTCACCCGCCAGGCTCCTCTGCCCACAGGACTTCTCCAGGCAAGAACACTGGAGTGGGTTACCGTTCCCTTCTCCAGGGGATCTCCCCAACCCAGGGATTGAACCAGGGTCTCCTGCATTGCAAACAGATTCTCTACTGCCTGAGCCACGAGGGAAGCCCCTAAATGTTGGTGGAACTGACCGATGAAGATGTTGTAATTTCCTTTGTGGGAAGGTTTCTGCCTACAGGTTGGCTTCTAGTTCTTTAAACTTTTGTTTTAATTGGAGTATAGTTGATTAGCAATGTTGTGTTACTCTAGGCGTACAGCAGTGACTCAGTTGTACATATATATGCATCTACTCTTTTTCAAATTCTTTTCCCAGTTAGGTTTTTACATAATATTGAGCAGAATTCACTGTGCTATGCTATATTTGTCGAGAAAGAGAGAGGTACTTAAGATGCTTGTATTTCTTGAATGAGGTTTGGTAGTTTGTGTCTTTCAAGGAACTTACTGTCCATTTCGTCTAAGTTCCAGCATTTATTGCTGCGCCTGTTGATATATTCTGGGGGGAAGGTGTTGACATGCTCCCACATCCTTGCGTTACCTGAGCCTGTGTAGGGACTTCACAGCTCAACTGCAATATTGCCATGCTGTGTCTTCTCTCCTTTTCCCTCTCAGCGAGCTGCTTCAAAGTGTATCAGTTCAACTGATCACCTCAGAGACCCAGCTTTCCGTTTCAGTGGTTCCTGTCTTCCTGTTTTCTGTTTCATTGAGTTCTGCCCTGAGGGGGTCTAGGACCGCCAGCCGGTCAGGGCGCCCAGACGTGCTGAGTATCTTTAGCGAGACCTTCCGCCCTCCGAACCCTTCTTCGCTGAGAGCAGGGGGCCGCGAGAGGCGCCCCCACTGCCCCAGGAGGGCGGGGACCTCGTCCCACTCACCCGGTCCTCCAGTTGCTTCTTCGCCGGTTACTGCTCCTGACCCCTCTGTCTTGTGGGTTCTTCACAAGTGTGTTGTTTCTTTGTCAAGAAAGTGGGAAAGCTCCTTGCTCTAGTCATGCCGTAGGGTCTTCATTCTCTTGTGAAAGTTCCCGTACACATGCAGACATTCAATAAAATGTTCTTGCTTTCCTCCTGTTGATCTATATCTTTGTCAGTTCAGCTTCAGACTGTTGGGCCTTCCTTGGTGCGGGTAGAAAATTAGTTGGAATTAGGGACAAGCACTTGGCTGCACTATTGGGTTGACTTTGGAACCATGGATTTTTTACTACAGGTAAAGTGAAGATTAAAATTGAACCTAGTTCTTCTCTGGTCTGTCTAGAGACTTCTTCTTCATCCTAGGAAAAAATGTTGGGGAATGAGGTCAACCAGATGCAGTTCACAGACCCTCCATGAAGAGAATTAGTACTGCTCTGGTCAGGAGGAATTAATTATACAAAAACCTGTTGGTTCGAAAAGGGAATACTCTGTGCCCTTGAAAGTCCTCCTTACCCCAGAAATTTCCTTTCCAAACCACACAGAGTGTTCTGACAGTGCCTGCCTTTTATCTGGAAGTGGCAGGCCTGACCTTTCTCCAGGGAATTCATAAGACATCTACTTATCCATGAGACCGGAAACTCTGCTGACATTTAAAAATTGTCTCTCTCCCCTGGAGCCTGACCATGAGGTTTGATTTTAGACCAGCTGGTATGTGTAAAACAGATGCTTCTTCTTGATTCCTGAAACATCTTTCTATTTGTTCATCTCTTTGAATCAGTGGGGATTTTCGGGAGACAAGGCATCTGCAGGAAGGGTGGCAGGAGGCACAAGGACGTATCCCAGGTGAAAGTGAAGGTGCCTGGCACATTATCTGGGATCAGCTGAGATGATTGACAGCTGTCTCTGCAGCACCAGGTACCCAGGTATGGATCTCCTCCCGCAGCATGCTTCCAGGTGAAACAGCAGGAGAAAAAGGACTTTCATTTGAAAATTCAGGATGCCACTTGACTTCACACTGATGCCAATGGCAAGTGAATGTATTCAGCAATAACATTCTAGAAACCCAATCCAAGTGGTTAAAGGCTGCTTCTGGTTCCCAGCTCCCATTCTAAGTGGAGTCGACCTCACAGAGCTTGGGCTGTTTCCCTACTGATGGACCAAAGGAGTCATGGATCAAAGTTCAGGAGCTAGCACTGTGGAGAAGTTATTTTGTACCGCAAGTTAAAGTAAGAAGCACCACAGTGCACCCACCTGAGAGATCAGTGACATCCAATGACCGTCAGAGAGTTATTCGATACGAAATGTTTGCTGAACATCAACAGGATGGTAAAAGATAGATCACTCAAAAAAAAAAAAAAAACAGTTTTAGGCTCCGAGCAAAATTGAGAGGAAACTGCAGTGCTTTCCCATTTTCCCCTGCCTGTACACAGGCACAGCTTCCCCCCTTCTCCACATCCCCAACAGAAGGTACGTTTACTACATTCAATGAGCCTGCGTTGACCGTCGTAATCACCCAACACCCACAGCTTACATCAGGGTCCACTCTTGACGTTGTGCATTTTGTGTGTTTGGACAAATATGCAATGATAGTTATCCATCCTTATATTATCACACAGAGTGTTTTCACAGCCCTATAATCCTCTGTGCCCCATTCACTCCTCCCACCTAACCCCTGGCAAACAATGATCTACAAACGATGATGCTACTACAAACAGCCACGTGCAAGTTTTTGTGTAGACCTAAGTTTTCAACTCTTTTGGGTAAATACTAGGAAGAATGATTGCTGGATCACGTGATAAGAGTATGTTTAGTTTCATAAGAAACAACCAAATTGTCTCCCAAGTAGCTGCCCCATTCTGCACTCTCACCATAGTGAGTGAGATTTCCTACTGTTTCACAGCCTCCCCAGCATGTGATGTTGTCATGGTTCCAGGTTTTGGCCATCCTGACAGGTCATGTAGTGATCCCTCACTGTTGCTTTAATTTGCATTTCTTTGATGACGTGTGATGGAGAACATCTCTTTGTTTGCCTGTTTGCCATCTGTGTATCTTCTTTGCAAGGTATTTGTTAAGATATTGGGCCCATTTTCTAATCCAGTTGTTTCCTTATTTGGAGTTTTAAGAGCTCTTTGGAGATTCTATTAGTCCTTTATCAAATGTCTACAAGGATTTTCTCCTGGTGTTTGGCTTGTCTTTTCACTCTCTTGTCACTATCTTTTGCAGAGCAAAATTGTTTTTAAATTTTTTTAAATTTTAATGAAGGGGATACTAATGTAAATGATATTGCATTTTAAATTTCAAATTCCATTTACTCTTTGCTGGTATATAGGAAAGTAATTGACTTTTTAAGCTTATTTCCTACAATCTTGCTGTAATTGCTCATTAATTCGAAGACAGTTTTTTGTTTGTTTGTTTGTTTCACTTTGTTTTGGTTTTGACGGGGCTGCAGCTTGTGGGATGATCTTAGTACACCGATCAGGTATCAAACTCAGATTCTTGGCAGTGAAAGTTCTGAGTCCGAACCGCTGAACCACCAGGGCAATTCTCAATCTCAAGAGGTTTGTTTTGTTGTTTTTTTTTTCCCTGCATGTGTGTTTATCCCATCTGCAAACAAAGACAGTTTTATTTCTTCCTTTCTAATCTACATACCTTTTGTATAATTTCTTATCTAATTGCACTAGCAAAGTCTTCCAGTGCAGTGTTGGAAAAGACACTACAGTTGGTTTCCCACTCAGCAGCTCACGGGCACTTAAGCCGTTTCCAGGTTTTGCTGCTGTGAGTACAGTGTCTTACTCAGAACACACGGCTCGTGTGTGGACACACGCTCTCACTTCCTATGGGCGAGCACCGCGTGTGGAGCCCTGCACAGCAGGACAAGGAGGTATGAGACCTGCCAGGCTGCTTTCCAAGCTGGGTTTCCGATAAGCAGCATGGTGGTGGCTTTGCTCTTCTGAGTCTCATCCGATCGTCTCTGCTGTTTAACCAACAATGTGAGACCATTTAAACTTACGCTCTTCTTGGTGCTTTTATTTGCCCTGTTTGTCCTTTGTTCCTTTTTCCTCTTTTTTTTTGGCTTTTTATTGGAATATTTTTTCATACTTTATCTTATTTCACCTGTCAGTGGACTGCTACCCTTTGGGGAGGTTTCAGCAGTCGTGCAGTGCGGTGGCTGTCACTGCCGCCCCTCACTCAGATGTGGTAAAGCTTTTCTGGGACCTGGGACCCCACAGAGCTTTCTGCAGCCTCTGCTCCATGTGGGAGACAGGCAAGGCGCGCTGGGTTTCTGCCATCAAGGGCATCCCGTTCCGTCTGTGAGCACCTGGTGGCTGGCACGGGCCTGGGAAGAGCACAGAGAAAGCCCTCTCTGTGCCCACGCCACGTCCCCCACACATTTCGCTTCCGGAATCCACAAAACCCTTGGCCACATTGCTTTATCTGCGGTTCAGGCCGTGGCGCCTTCATCCAGAATCTCCTGAAGTCGTGTTTGCTGCATTTCGTTTAGTGCAAAAATCAAGGAGCAGATGGTACCATGTTAACAGAAGGAAAAGAAAGCAGGATGACTCAGTCTATTCTTTTTTCCCCACTTCCTTTATAGAAAAATGGTGTTCATACAGAAAAGACACAGCAGACCTGTGGGAAGTGAAGCCCCAAACAGTCACAAAGAGCACAACACCTGCTCCCCGAAAGAGAGTGTAAGCTGCCTGACTCAGATGAGCAAGCAGATCATGGAAATGAGACTGTGAAGTTCCTGGGGGATCTCTGTGGAAGCCGAGGAACGAGAGAGAGGTGCCAGGACAGAGGTCCGGCGTCCAGGGCCGAGATGAGGGTCATCCTGGAGACTACAGATGAGGGAGCTCACTGCCTGTTGGTCTAGACGTTCAACGGTGTTCAGAGACTGCCTGGGAAAGGAAGGAGCACGGCTTCCCTGTGGCTCGGTGTTAAAGAATCCGCCTGCCAACGCAGGAGACCTGGGTTCCATCCGTGATCCGGGAAGATCCCGCATGCCTCGGAGCAACTGAGGCCGTGAGCCGCAGCTACCGAGCCTGTGCCCGGAGCCCGGGGCCACCACTCCTGAAGCCCCAGAGCCTGAGCTCCGCACCAGGAGAGACAGCGCGATGAGAGGCCATGCCCCTGACTGGAGAGCAGCACTTCCCTGCTCTCCGCAACTCGAGAAAAGCCTGGGCCCAGCCCGGCCTAAGTAAATAAATAAATAATTTTTTTAAAAAAAAGAAGAAGAAAGGAAGGACCAAGCGCTGGTTCACTGAAAAGAGGCTTCACCCTGAGTGTCGTGTCTTACGAGATGGGGAAGCCGTCTGTGCCAACTTGAGTCAGGCATTGACCTCCGCTAGTGCCCAGAGGAGAGAAAAAGGGTCAGCAATAACCCCTTAGGTGAACTCAACTCCTAGCCGGCCTGAGGGAGTTTCAGCACCAGCTGAGATCTGTGTTCTGCCCTGGGGCTCCTTCCTTGTATCTGTTCTGCTCAAAACTAACGATCATCTGAGTAACGCTGCAGACCACTGTGTATGTTAAAAGCCCTGTGCCTAAAATAATAATAATGAGGTTAAATATCTACACAGATAAGCGAGGATAGCAGTGTGGGGTGCTACACAGTTTTTTCTTTTTCACAAGTTTCTGCTGGGGCTGGTGAGGAAAGCCATCTCGGGGGGGGGGGTCTGCCCATCGCTGTTGGCACACAGACCCTCGCTTTCCCCCAAGCCCCCTGGATCTGGGGAAGTGCAATGGGGTGAGGATGGTGTCAGAAGCAGAGAAAAATGGGAAATTCAACTATGATATAAAATCTGGACTTGATGAAATACAGAGCCGTCCCACTTGTGAACCACTTATGAAACCAAGATGAGAGACACGACGTCCTGAGTTGAATCTTCGTGCTTAGCATGAGTAGAGAGCTGCATAGGCCTCTTCACGGCTTCTTATGCACCTCCCGGAGTGGGGGATGGACACAGGGGCCCCTTGAGCCCGTCCAGGAGCTCCTGCAAACAAGGCCGATGTTTCCTTCTCCTCTGGTGCCTTCTGACCCGTGGTTACCCGCTTCGGGTGAGTATACGCACAAGCGGGCTGGTCGTTCGAAACGTCAAAGCCCCGTCAACCCACTAAACATCGTGTTCAGCCAGCACTTTAATTCCTCACTTTTCTTAAACATTGACAAACCTTTGCTGAAAATGCTCGTGCTGTTGTTCAGTCACTCAGTCGTGTCCCACTCTTCACAACCCCATGGACCGCAGCGCCCAGGCCTCCCTGTCCAATGCCAACTCCCGGAGCCTGCTCAAACTCCTGTCCACTGAGTCGGTGATGCCATCCAACCATCTCCTCCTCTGTCGTCCCCTTCTCCTCCTACCTTCAATCTTTCCCAGCATCAGGGGCTTTTCCCATGAGTCAGGTCTTCACATCAGGTGCCCAAATGATTGGAGCTTCAGCTTGAATATTCATTGAATATTCAGGGTTGGTTTCCTTTAGGATTGATCGGTTTAATCTCCTTGTAGTCCAAGGGAGTTTCAAGAGTCTTCTCCAACACCACAGTTCGAAGACATCAATTCTTTAGCACTCAGCCTTCTTCATGGTCCAACTTTCATGTCCGTGACCACTGGAAAAACCATAGCTTTGACTATATGGACCTTTGTTGGCAAAGTGATGTCTCTGCTTTTTAATATGCTGTCTATGTTGGTCATAGCTTTTCTTCCAAGGAGCAAGTGTATTTTAATTTCAAGGTTTCAGTCACTGTCTGCAGTGATTTTGGAGCCCAAGAAAAGAAAATCTGTCAGTTTTCATTGTTTCCCCATCTATTTGCCATGAAGCGATGGGACTGGATGCCATGATCTTGGTTTTGTGAATGTTGAGTTGTAAGCCAGCCTTTTTGTTGAAAATACTCATGCTAGTCTGCTAAGCTTTTATTGACACAGATACAGTTGAAAAGAAGCCTCACTTTGCTTCTCAAACAAAGTGTTTGCATGAGTAGAACCTGGGACCTGTCTAACCAGTCTGTAGGTCAACAGGTAAACATCAATCAAGAGAAGCCACCAAGCGTTTCCAAGCCACCATGGGCCGAGCTGCACTGACGCCAGGCAGCCACCTAAACAAACGGCAGATTTAGGGTTTCTGTGCCACTCACTCCAAGAACCAGGTAGAAGGCGGGGGCCCTGCTCTTGTGAAGACTAGGGATCAAATTCATCACATGGTCTAAAAGATGTGCTACAACATGTCTCAGTACAACAGAGAACATGATGAAGGCAAGTGGAGCCTGAGGGTGGCCAGTTCTGCCCGCAGACCGGCTATCAAGCCCCCGCCTCTTCGGTCCCAGGACAGCTGGACGGGGTCCACTGTCTACTCCTGCCCCTTCTCGTCAGTGCTTCTCACCAACTCCTTCTCCCAGCCACGGAGGAATTTGGTATCAAGTACTTGATGGGTTAGCGTTGTCGGGCCTTACTGTCGGCACGCCAGGAAGGAAGCACACTTTCCTCGTGTCTTCCAGAACATCTGCTCTCTTCTTTGCAATTTCTCCGCCTTAACCCCAAGGCCCCAGTGATCTCAGCAGATGAATGAGCTGCCCGATCTCCTCCTGACACACATCAAGTGGGCCTCTGCTGCCTCCTGGGCAGATTCACTTTTTACAGGATTATTCTGACAACGTCGCTTGTCTGACCTCAAGAATCTCAGAGCAAACGCCGCGACTTGCCTCAGGGACTCGGGATGGGCATCATCTCCAGATCGGAATGTTTTCTTTTTATAGCATGCTAACAGCTCTTCCCAGAAAATGCCAGCGTCACACCATGCCACGTTGTATTTAATTACACCATGTCAGCCTCTCTAAGAAAAATGTTGGGAAGATTACACTTTAAAATAATAAGTGTGGGCAAACGACAGATTTTGGATGTTTAACAGTTAAAAATACTCCTGCAACATAAGTCAATAAATATCTGTGAGGGCCTGTGATACGTCACGTGATTGTAACCTTGGAAAAATTCTAATTTACAGCATCCCTGTCTTCCACAAGGCACCTCACAGGGCTCGGTATTTAAAACCTACTCATCCAGGGAGGAGCCGCACCAGATGTTCATGGCGCCACGTGAAGACCCCCAGCTCCCGCTGTGTGTGCACGCAGCGCTCTGCACGGCCATGCTCCCCGGAGCTCCCACCCGAGAGTGAGTCTCTGCAGACGTCCAATTCCGCACGGAGCTGCACTGTGTCTTGTGTGTTTAGTGACGGTCTGAGAACCCAGGGTGGGAGGACTCACAAGGCAGGCTCTGGGCGCTGTCGACGCAGGCTGGAATCCTCCTGTGATCTGGAAGGAATCTGTGCCTTGCACGGTGTGATTTAAGGTGAGATCTCCTGAGAGGCGTGCGGGGAGGAGGAGGTATGCGTCTGGTCCAGTCGCAGCGCACACCTTCCCTTTGTTCCGTCCAACAAGTGTCTGTGGAGCCTCTACCACCTGCTGGGCGAGGCTGGGAGGGGCTGTCTAGGGAAACGAGACCCTGCTCATCTCAGGAGCTCCTCTTCTGCTTGTGAGGCTGAGACATGACCAAGAGCCAGTTACGAGACCTTGAGACAGTCCACGTGGAACGTTACAGGCAATGCACTTACAGTGAGGTGGAGAATTGTCTTTATTAGATATTAGCTCAGTTGGTAAAGAATCTGCCTGCAATGTGGGAGACCTGGGTTCGATCCCTGGGTTGGGAAGCTCCCCTGGAGAAAGGAAAGGCTCCCCACTCCAGTATTCTGGCCTGGAGAATTCTATGGACTCTATAGTCCACAGGGTCACAAAGAGTCGGACATGACTGAGCGGCTTTCACTTTCACTTTCATCCAGTCTGTGAGGATTTCTCTCTGGACGATGTGCATATAGAGAGCTCCTAGCTCCCCGAGGAGGGAGGAGACCGCCAGCGGATGGCGCAGGTCCTCTCAGGGGTCTGCGGAGGGCGTGTGCAGTCTCTGCAGGCTGGGAAGTCTCAGGGTGGGGGCGGGGTGGAGGAAGGGGAGCCTGTCTGGGCGGTATGTGGGGTCTCAGGGAGGACGAGAGAGTGAATCCAGGGAGCAGGTGACCCGGAGACTTCACTCAGGATGCAAGGGGACCAGCCAGGGCAGCAGAGGGGCCTTCTCAGAAGGGCTGGCCGTGAACTGGGATTCCTGTCACATTCTCTGGGAGCTGCTAATAAAGGTAAGAACCCCGACTTAATTAGGATGAGGGGTCATTTTGGGGGAATGCCTTGCTGATCTGGAAAAGTCTGGGAGGCCGTGAGAATACAGAGTCTGCAGAGGCAGAAGTGGGGGTGTCGCTGGGGGAAGGGTGGGAGCAGAGGCTTGGAGCTGGACAGGAAACTCCAAGGGAGCTGGTGGGTGGGGGTGCGGCTGGCAGAGCCAGTTGGCGGGGGGAGTCAGGTTGGTCTACGAGGTCGGGTCAGACTCTAGGAACGCTTGAGTACTGCACAGGCGCTGAGGAGCCACCTGGAAGGGTGGCGTGGTGAGGGGATCTGATGGGAATGAGGGGCCTGGAGTGAAGGCCATGGTTACAGAGCTATATCCTCGGCCCAGGAGGGGTTGCAGGAACCTGCATGAATGAGGCAGCCGGTAGAGCCAACCAGGGAGTGAGCAGAGAACACTGCTCACTGGGATTGGGAAACCCCAGGGGCCATGTGGCGGGGTCAGAAAAGAAGCGCTGAGCTCCCTCATGGCACATTCAGGACCGGCAGGAGCGTGCTGAGTCCTAGGTCATCCCCACAGTCGTGCTGTGGACGTGGAAGCATGCGTGCCACGTGGCTGAGGGAGCCTGCAGACCCGAGGAGCTGGGAGGCTGCCGGCCACTGCGGGCCAGGCGTGCTCTGACGCTGGGCTTTTCACTGCTCACCGCGCATCCCCCAAGCCAAATCCGTGGACCGGGCTCCGGGGCGGTGGAGCAGACGCGGAGGGAGGGAAAGGAACCTTGACCACCTTCTGATCGCGACGGCTTTAAAGTTCAAGCGAAATTCCTCCGGGCACCGTTGCAGGCTGAGCAGCCTTTCAGAAGTGGAGGTGGAGTGGGCGTTGTGTTTGGGGTGAAGGAGGTGGCCTCTGGGGGGACAATGGAGACAGGCCTGCCTTCTGCCTCTGACATTTGCTCCCAAGCTGGGGCCAGGCCCCTTGGGCCCCTAACCGGGGGCAGGGTGACCTTGTGCCGGCTCCAGGGCCGCAGAGTCCTCCTCCTGGTCCTCTGACGTGCTCCTCAAAGCCAGTTCCCTGGGACCCTCGGGGTTGCCGTGGGAATGGGGAGGGCCAGCTTCCTGCTTGCCTCCTCCCCTGCTTCAACCTTCCTTTCCAACCACCACTTGCAAAGCACTTGTGAGTTTTATTGATGTATCAGGGGAAAGGTTTTATTTGAACATAGGAAACTGCGAGCATCCCTCTCTAAATTTCAGGTGGACTTTGCAGATGTTTCCGGGGACACTTGTCGGTGTGACATTCGGTGATTCTGGCACCGCGGCCCCTGAGGGCTGGTGGGAGGCGAGGCCCAGAAACACACGTGCTGCTGTGCATCCATCTCTCCAGACTCAGGAAGCCCGCAGCCTGGGCCCACGGGAGCCCACCTAGGAAGCAGGATCCCGTGTGCCCGTGCAAGCTTTCCTGTCTCTTTGGTCCAGTGACGGGTGGCATCTGCTGCCCCCAGACAGGACTAGGTGCTGAGTCACCGCCACCCCAGCCCCGCTGCGGTCCTGGCCACACGGTGCGGAGGCGGGCAGCACTCACCTCCAGCCTGCGTGCCCCGGGGAGAGAGGCAGGGTGCACAGCTGAGTCTCTGGTCACCTGCCAGTGCCCAGTCCGCGGGCGTCCGACAGCCCTGGAGGTGCCGCCCGACTTGGCACCTCCATCTTGCAAACAGGTAGCAGCAGCTAGAGAAACATTCCTTCTGATGTGCGAGTTACAGGCACATTTGAATAGGTCACGATCACTCCTGATCATCCCCCCCAGGTCAGCACGTCCTGATTCACTGTCTCACGTGCTGGGAATTGTGAGGCGGGGTGGTGATGACAACAGGATGAGAGAGTGTCAGGCCTGGGGAGGCAGCAGGGCGTTGCAGGCCCACACTGGCCTGTCAGAGACTCCAGAGGCCTCAGGGGTGGGGGGCAGCGGGGGGGAGCCCTGCCGGGGAGGAAGGCGGCACAGCCTTTCATGCGTCCTGGGAGGTCGAGAGCTGGAAATGATAACTTTGCAGAGACAGTTTATTACAAAGTACTTTTACATCTTCCATCTCATCTAACCTGGGATGTAGATATTATCATTCCTGTTTTCTAGATGAGCAAATCGAGAATCAGAGTGAGGGGCTTACCCAAAATCCTCCAGCGAGGCCAGTGCTGCAGGGAGATTAACACTGGGAGACGGCCTGAGTTAGGGCTCCCCAGGGAAACAGCAGAGCCAATGGGCTGTGTGCGTGTGTGTGTGTGCGCGCGTGTGTGCACGTGCACACGTGTGTGTGCGTGTGTGTGAGTGTGTGTGAGTGTGTGTGTGCGTGTGCGTGTGTGTGTGTGCGTGTGTGCATGACGTGGGGGTGGCTGTGGGACTGGCAGGTCGGAAACGTGTAGAGCGGGCTGCTGGGCTGTAGGCCCAGGAAGAGCAGGCGTCCTGGGTCCAGTCTGAAGGCGTCTGGAGGAGAAGCCCACCTTCTTCCCAGACTCCAGTCTTTTTCTCTTAAGCCCTTTGACTGTTTGGGCGAGGCCCACCATGTCTGGATGATCAGCAGCTCTCCTCTGCAGGTTTGACCATTAATCACACTTTGCAGATACACTCACATGACGTGCAGACTGTCGACCAGACCCTGGCACACGGTCTACCCGAGTGGACATGTAACCTTAACCATTCAAGGGTCTCCTAGGGAGTGCAAGCAGGCCAGGGAGAATCAGGTGCAGAAGGCTCCGAGCCGCCCCTCTGCGGGAAGCCGTTCAGAGCTTGGGGCTTGAGCCGAGGACATCAAGGCCGTCCGCTCACAGCAGTGTTGCGGGGCCCTTCCTTCTGGAAAAGCTGTGAGCGAGTGAAGCTGTGACAGGGGCGCACCGGCCGCCCTCTTTTGACGTCCTAGCCCGGCCTCCTTCTGGAGCTCGGGCCGCCGGCTGGCCTGGGCCCATCACTGTGCGAGCGCAGGGGAAGCAGGGAAGGATGGGGGAGGCTGTCCTGACGACACGGGGTGGAAGTTTGCTCGTTTCCAAGAAAGAAGGGTGTCCTTTGGTTTACTCGTGGGCTTGTCTATTCATTCATTCATATTTTCAACAAATATGATGTCTGCCACCACCCAGGCACTGGAATCCAAACATTAGCAGGAAATGAGGGCTCTTGAAAGGATGTTTTAAAATCAACTAGAGGCTAATTGGCCAGGCGTTCCCAGGTGGGGGCAGGAAGTCTGAAGGTTACAGGGGCAGGTGCAGCGACAGACTCTTCCAGATGAGCAAAAGGGGTCAGGAAGGAGCCGCAGAGCCGTGGAGCAGGGAGATGTCATGTGACTCAGGCCTGGGGTCTGGAGGCACACCTGGCTGGGAAGGGAGCCACTCTGAACCGCAATGGCCCACAAGGGTCCCTGAATCCAGCCCGGCGGCCCGAGTGGGTGGGACTGGGTCTCACAGGCTCCAGCACCAGGTTACACGGGGATTGACTCCTGTGGGGGCTTCAGGTGACTCGATGCTAAAGGATCTGCCTGCAACACAGGAGATGCGGGTTTGAACCCTGGGTTAGGAAGGTCTCCTGGAGAAGGAAATGACAACCCACTCCAGTATTCTTGCCTGGGAAATCCCACAGACAGAGGAGCCTGGTGGGCTACAGTCCATGGGGTCACAAGAGCTGGACATGGCTAGAGACTAAGCAATAACAACAACTCTGGTGGGCTGAGCTCTGAAACTCTGCTTCTAGGGGTCGTGGTGGACCCCCAGGACTGTCACTGCCGAGTGCTATTTACTGGGCGGCTTCAAACAGCAGACATGGATTCCTTCCCGGTTTTGGAGGCCGGATGTCCCGTGTCAAGGTGTGGGCAGGCCGAGCTCCCTCTGGTCTGCCTCCTGCCCCTGGCGGGGCGTCCCTCATCCCTCCTTGGTGCTCCCCGCCTGTAGACACGCCGCTCCTGTCTCTGCCCCGTCTCACAGGGCCCCTCCCTACGTGTGTGTCTCCTCCTCTTTTGAGAACACCAATCACACTGGCCATAGGCCCTTCTTCCTCCTGTGCGGCTCACTGTGATTAACCAGTTACAGCTGGAGGGACCCTAATTCCAAATGAGTCCGCAGCTGAGGTCCCGGGCGGGACTTGGTTCTGGGGACACTTTGGCTGGCACCGGTGTCAGCAGCGTCACCAAGGCTTATGAAGAGGCCGGAAGATGCGTTTCTGCTCCTTGTGCTGAAAATGACTATGGGGGAGGGGCGGAAAATCAGGGACTTGGTCCCAGAGCAGGGAGCCCCCTCCCGCCCCGTCTGCTGCCCGCTGGGCTGAGGGGCTGGGGGAGACTGACCGGGGACACAGGCTGCAGTCCGCTCCGTGGCTCACGGGGACTCACCACCAGGAGCAAACAGGGGCTGTGGTTTCATAAAAACACCTGGAGATGTAAGCTTTTCCATTCTAAGTTTTCCAACCCATCCAGAAGCTTGACTACAATTTTCGCTTTTTTAAAAAAGATTTTTTTGATGTCGTTGTTGTTCAGTCGCTCAGTTGTGTCCGACTCTTTGCAACCCCATGGACTGCAGCACACCAGCCTTCCCTGTCCATCTGATTTTTAACGTCTTTGTTGAATTTGTTATAATATCGCTTCTGTCTTGTTTTGGATGTTTGGCCACAAGATATGTGGAACCTTAGCCCCCTGACCATGGAGTCAACCCACACCCCCTGCACCCAAAGACAAGGTCTTCACCACGGGACCACCAGGGAAGCCCCCTATAATTTTTACATTTTACACAGAAGATTGGCACAGTTCGGGGGTAGGGAGGGGGTGTGGTGAAGAAGAGGCAGTCCCGGGCCGCTGTGGGCTGGTGGATACAGGGTATTAAGAGCCCCGAGGACCAGAGTGCGGGCGGAGGGGGGGCCCCCATGGGGTCTCAGGGCCCAGGGCAGACAAGCTGAGGCTGGGCCAGCGTCCACTCCCCCTCCTGGCTCCCCGGAGTCGTCCCGGGGCTGGGCCAGTGTCCGCCATCCCTCCTGGCTCCCCGGAGTCATCCTGGGGCTGGGCCAGCACCCGCCGTCCCTCCTTGCTCCCCAGCGTCGTCCCGGGGCTGCTCTTCTGAGGCCAGGCGTAGCATCTGGAAGCCAGTCTGAACGTGGACGGTCCTGTGAGCCTCCAGGCTGGGGATGCCCCCTCTGCTCCCTCACCCCCTTGCTCCCTCCTGGCACCCTTCCAGCGAGCAGGGATTACTGGGAGACTGGGGGTTGTTTTGCAGCTGGCCAGAGGGCTGTCTGTGACCCTGTCTCATGCTTAGCGTCTGGGTTAGCTGGGGGCGCAGATTCCTTTGGGAATGAGCCACCCAGCCTCGGCTTTTCCTGTCCCGGTAACTAACCACTGTGCCCTGAGCTCCGTCACCAGCTGGACGGGTCTGTGGGAAACGGCATTGCCTTCTCCTTATAACTGGGAGCCCCATCCTTCTGACCTACAGGTTAGAAGGTTAATTGAGATTTCTGTGTTTACATTCTAATCTCCATGTATAAGGCGTGCTAAATCTTTATCTCTTTCAGCCAGGCAGTGCTTAATTACTTTTCCAAAGGTAAAGCCTGGTGTGTTCAGGATGAATTACCGGGCAAGAATGTCTCTGATAAACCCACGATGGCAGAAAACAAGGATGATTTATATGGGGGGAATTACAAAGACAGCCCAGGCCAGTGCGCCTTGAATTTCAGCCTTGTCAGAACTGATTGTTTTCGTCTTTCTCAAATATTCTATGAATCATTTCACGAGGATTTTAGCTTCATCTTTGTGCGTGCCACTTATGAAATCAGAAGGATTTTTAAAAGTAAACTGCTTAGATGCAAATGCAGTTTTTCCAAAAATTAAATAATTGAAAGGGGAAAAAAGCACTGCAGACATACACTGTCTATGTATTTGGAGGAGATGTTCTTTCTACTATTACTTTTTGCCAACCTGAGCAGTGGGCTCTGCTGGGGCGACTGGGGCGCAGGGAAGCAGAACGGTTAGGGATACAGTCTTTGAAATCAGTCCAGCCCCGGCTCAAGGCCCGGAACTAACATTGACCAAATGATGACTGTTGTCCAGTCATGAATGTCCTAAGTCTTCATTACCTTATTTTTAAAAGGCCAGGTCAACGTAGAGGGTCTTTGTTAAGCCCAGGTAACACAGTGCATGTAGAGCATGGAGCACCGAGCCTGACAACAGAGGGTGCTCGTGCCATAGTGGGGTCCTGGTGATGGCGATCGTGGTGATGGTGGTGATGGTGTTGGTCATGATGGTGGTGATGGTGATGGTGGTGGTGATGGTGGTGATGGTGGTGATGGTGGTGATGGTGGTGATGGTGATGGTGGTGGTGATGGTGGTGATGGTGGTGATGGTGATGGTGGTGATGGTGATGGTCATGATGGTGGTGATGGTGGTGATGGTGGTAGTGATGGTGGTGATGGTGGTGATGGTGATGGTCATGAAGGTGGTGATGGTGATGGTTGTGATGGTGATGGTGGTGATGGTGGTGATGGTGGTGATGGTGGTGATAGTGATGGTCATGATGGTGGTGATGGTGATGGTCGTGATGGTGATGGTGGTGATGGTCGTGATGGTGGTGATGGTGATGGTCGTGATGGTGATGGTGGTGATGGTCATGATGGTGGTGATGGTGATGGTTGTGATGGTGATGGTGGTGATGGTTGTGATGGTGGTGATGGTGATGGTGGTGGTGATGGTGGTGGTGGTGATGGTGGTGGTGATGGTGGTGATGGTGATGGTGATGGTGGTGATGGTGGTGATGGTGGTGATGGTGGTGATGGCGGTGATGGCGATGGTGGTGATGGTGGTGATGGTGATGGTGGTGATGGTGGTGATGGTGGTGATGGTGATGGTCATGAAGGTGGTGATGGTGATGGTTGTGATGGTGATGGTGGTGATGGTTGTGATGGTGGTGGTGATGGTGATGGTGGTGATGGTGATGGTGATGGTGGTGATGGTGATGGTGGTGGTGATGGTGGTGATGGTGGTGGTGATGGTGGTGATGGTGGTGATGGTGGTGATGGTGATGGTGGTGATGGTGATGGTGGTTGTGATGGTGGTGATGGTGATGGTGGTGGTGATGGTGGTGATGGTGGTGATGGTGATGGTCATGAAGGTGGTGATGGTGATGGTTGTGATGGTGATGGTTGTGATGGTGATGGTGGTGATGGTTGTGATGGTGGTGGTGATGGTCGTGATGGTGGTGATGATGGTGGTAATGGTGATGGTTGTGATGGTGATGGTGGTGATGGTGGTGGTGATGGTAATGGTGGTGATGGTGATGGTGATGGTGGTGATGGTGGTGGTGATGGTGGTGATGGTGGTGATGGTGATGGTGGTGATGGTGATGGTGGTGATGGTTGTGATGGTGGTGGTGATGGTCGTGATGGTGGTGATGATGGTGGTAATGGTGATGGTTGTGATGGTAATGGTGATGGTAATGGTGGTGATGGTGATGGTGGTGATGGTGGTGGTGATGGTGGTGGTGATGGTGGTGATGGTAATGGTTGTGATGGTGGTAATGGTGATGGTTGTGATGGTGGTGATGGTAGTGGTGGTGGTGATGGTGGCAATGATGATGATGGGGACGATAGTCATGATGGTGGTGATGGTGATAATGTTGGTAATGTCGGTGGGGTGATGATTTTGACAGATTTAGCATCTGTACAAGACCTTGAGTTAAGCCATCTGCTGCCATTTTACTTCTGTTTTATCAGTATAAATTTTTATCTTTCCAATTAGTGTCTTAAGGATAGACCACCTTTTACAGTATATTTTTATACTTCCTACCATATATAGCATCCATGTTACATAGTCTTTGTCATGTGTTGAAGACTGCAGCACTCACACTGTTGTCCTATTTCACTAGGCCCCTGGATTTTCCTCATTTTCCCAAATCCTACCATGCCAGAGTCTCCAAAGATAACCCTGAGCATGGGCTCATTTAATACATACTGAGGGGCCCCCTGAAGGAGGCGGAAGAGGAGGGCTCCTTTGGAGGAGTCTGCTTGTCCGGTGCTTGACTCACCACTTTCTGAAGCTGACCCTCTCTCGTCTAATTGGTGAAGGAGCTTTGACCCCTTCAGTGCTGTAATGCCCCATCTGAGTGGGTTCTTCTCACGGTCGGTGGGTTGATAGAGACCCTCTGAAGTTGGCTGCATCGGTGCAGTGATGTTTGAACTGTCCACTGTGTTGGGGCCAAGCGTGCCTTGAGCCCGCAGAGCAGCCGGGGCCCCGGCAGTGGGGGCCCCTCCTCAATCCCTCCGTGTCCTTGTTCTCCCCCCACCCGACTCCTGCTGTCTGCTCACCACGTCCCGTGTCCTTTGCCAGAAGCCTGAGCCTCTGCTGGGGTCACAGTGCTTGATCGACCACATCCTGGGGGAAAACACGTTCTCTTTCCTTTTTAAAGAAAATGATTCATCAGTAATATTAAAGGGACTATGAAGAGAAGACAATCGCCATTGAACAGTCTGTTTTCACTCTCAGCCTGCACCCCATCTCCTGCAGTAGGGAAGAGTGGCTGTGGCACCCAGCTGTCCCCCACCTGGGGGTCTCTCGGCGGCTGCATTGGGGAGAAGCCTGGGTGGGGAGGAGCAGCCTTCTCAGCCCTGCAGACCACCCGCCCACCCCCGCACTCAGGGCGGGAGAGCCCCGAGCGGAGCGGAGGCCCCCAGCCCCGGCCTGGGGCGGCACCACGGACAGCGTGATGCGTCCTTCCTGCTGTGTCTGTGTGTCCACGGTCGCCGTGGCCTCCCCGCTCTGCCACCGTCTACAGACAGAAATGCTGGGGGCACAGGGAGAACTTGCCTAGCCTTGGGGAGAATGTGTCATGGTACGTGTCATTTTGTTTTGCTTAGGCATTATTCCTGCTCGTCGTCCCAGGGAAGAGTTAACAAGGCTTACACACACAGACTGCGTGTGTGTGTCCTTAGTCGCTTCCGTTGTGTCTGACTCTTGCAGCCTGTGGACCATAGCCCGCCAGGCTCCTCTGTCCATGGGACTCTCCAGGCAAGAACACGGGAGTGGGTTGCCATGCCCTCCTCCAGGGGATCTTCCCGGCCCAGGGATCGAACCCACATTTCCCGCGTCTCCTGCACTGTAGGCGGATTCTTTACCACTGAGCCACGGGGGGAGCCCCATACAGACAGATTACCATAGGGCAAAAGTGAATGATTGAGGGAAAAGGATGCATAAAAACAGAGAAATAAGCCAAGGCCGGAGGCTGGATCGCTGGCCTGCGCTAGTGTTTCCATCACAGTAAATCTGCCTCGTCTGTGGGTCTTGTGGGAATTCCCACTGCGGACGAAATCGCTCTGAAGCAACGACCTCCGGTCAGTGCGGGCCTCCTTTCTCGGTGGGCAGGTGAGTCATCGCCGTTTGTGTCTTTGCTGGAGAGAAGTTTCCTCGAGGGCAGAAGTCGTGCCTTACTCTCACCCAGACAGTCTGACAACACAGCCGGCGTGTAGGCCCTGATCAGTAGTGTCTATGAGAGCAGACGGAATAAACATCACCCTCTCAACAGCTGACAGTGGTTCTGGCTTCTGCTCTCCTCACTGGACTTCCAAACTGGGTGAACGTGTGTGGCTACATGAAGGCGGGCGTGACTCAGACCCAGGCTCCGATTCCCAGGTTTTACCCCATCACCCCACGTCTAGGCCACCTTCCTCTTGCGTTCAGAGATGTTGCCCCGAAATGTCTCATTCTTCTTCTGCCACCATGGCCGTGGGTCACAGTCCACTGCTCCCGTTTTCCTGGCGGACTGCTGGGCACAGTGGTAGCACCACGTCTCACCCACTTGAAGACACACATTTCCCCCAATTCTACTGTCTCCACATCTACTGTCTCCGATGTGTCTTATGGTCGATGGAGAGGCATTATTTAACTGCCCCTTATTTTTCCTTTC
Source organism: Giraffa tippelskirchi (assembly GCF_054371585.1). Lineage (NCBI taxonomy): Eukaryota > Metazoa > Chordata > Mammalia > Artiodactyla > Giraffidae > Giraffa > Giraffa tippelskirchi. Next base: position 164,573,427 of record NC_137283.1, on the reverse strand, counting down.
TTAGTGATGCCCCGAACAGTGGTGAGTCATTGAGCTGACAGCTGCCTGAGAACTGGAAACATTGTTACTCACGATCGCTGAGTGTCTATCATGCATGGGCCATGGGTCTGCCTGTTCTAACTGCTGGACTCCTCCCAGCAAGCCTGCATCCCACATTTGGTTACTTTGTTGGCCCTGTAGACAGTCCCAGGCAGGGAGGGGAGAAGGGACTTCCTGTCTTCACAGGTCACCAAGCTGGGACATGTCAGGGCCAAGATTTGAACCTGACCCATCAAACACCAGACCATAAGTAGTGGTTTTAATAGAAGCCACTTCACCCGGGTTTTCCCAGGACTTGGTTGCATCTGTGGCCTTACCCATCACACTGCAATGTTGCCCAGGCTCGATGGTGCAGTGAGAAAAAAATGCAGGTGCAGCTCGGATGCAGAGAGATATTCTGCATCCGATATAAATGTGTAGCTGGATTGTGTGCCTGTGCGCAGAAAACGTCGTGAGATCCAAGTCAGGTGTTGAAATGGTACGGCGTGCCTGGGGCTCTTCCTAAGGTGAGACAGAAGCCCCGTGGGGCTGGCAGGGAGCCGCCCTGGAAGCCGGGCTTGTCCAGCCTGCAGGAGGAAGGTTCAGATTCCCGGGTGCGGGAAGCGTGAGGTCTCAGGGGCCTCGGGGAGCCTCGCCCCGTGTGATGTAGCTGCCGCAGATGTCACGGTGCCCTTGGTGACTGTGTTTGCAGGCTCCGGGGGGACAAGCTGGGAGACCCAGGGCAGCGTGGTGGTAAGTGCCTGGACTCAGGCAGCCTGGATCCAACCCCCAAATCTGCCGTCTGTTCTCACATGCTGCTGAGGGGATGTTGGGCCTCTCTCTCTGCACCTGGGTCTCTGGGTCTGTATAGTGGGAGTGACCATGATGTCTTCCTCAAGGTCGCGGTGAGAATTCAATGGGGAAATACACCCACCGTCCTTGACTGGTCCTGGTCCAACAACGTCTTCATGGCCATGATCATCATCACCCAGCTTGAACTTCGGTCACCCAGCTTGAACTTCGGTTCCTGCTGCCTCTTAAACCCGGACCAACATTGTGCCGAGTCCGTCCCTGAAATCCTCAAATTCCTTGCTGGCTATCGGGTCATCTCTGTCTCCCCCTCGACCTCCTCCCCCAGCCCTACAACCACCCATCAGTGAGGGGGGTGTGGGTGGGCATGTTCCTGATTGCAGTGGACTCTGTGGGTTAAGATAAATCCATGACTCAGTTTGGTTTGGTGTTTCAGGTCCCAGGTCCCACTCTGAGAGCTTCAGCTCCAGATGATGGTTTAGTTTAACTGGGAAGAGATGCTGCTTTTTGTTTTTACCCTCGGCAGGTGGGACATGAATGCAGCAAAAAGCAAAAGCTGACTCTGTGTGTGAATAACAGGCAGTGATGGCTGTTTACACACCGTCTTTTATCCACGAGTCACAACTGCGGGTAACAAGCCTGTGTGGAAGGCAGGCCCAAGGTGGTCCCAAGGGCTCCGTTTTCTGGAAATCCAAGCCCTCCTGCCACTGTGTCGGAGCTGGTCTGCATGGTCAAGCATAGTGGGGGGACGGGCGTGCCTGGACACGGAGGAGCCCCCACCTTGGCCTCCTGGATCAGGTGTTCAGGGAAAGCAGACACCAGGCACGAAGACTGGCAGACGGTACTGAGAACAGCCCCTGGAGAGGAGCTGAGGCAGACAAACAGCCCTGCTCGCCAGCTATGAGAGGGGAGGAAATGTGTGCCAGCCTTGCTCCCCGACCCCGACACACGGCTCCGGAAAATCTCCGGACTTCCCGAGTGATAAGAACAGTGGGGACGGCTTCCGTTCTCATACTTGCTCTTTGACCCCATCCCCTACGCAGACCTTCTAAGCCTCTTGGAATTTCCTGGGTGATGGGTGTGTCTTCTGGTCTAGGGAGGTGACTCCGGGTGGGCATGTGGATAGGGGCTTGTCACCAGAAAGATCCAGCCCAGATGAGAAGCTGGAAATTTTCAGCTCCCCCAACTCCTTCCCTAGAGAAGAGCTGAAAACGGAGCTCGTGATCCATCATGCCTGCGTGATGAAGCCTCCAAAACTCCCAGAAGCAGAGGGGTCAGAGAGCCCCCAGGCTGGTGAGCACACGGAGATGTGGGGAGCAGCCCCCGGGGACGGTGTGGGGCTCTGGGCCCTCCCACCACCCTGCACATCTCTTCCATCCAGATGTTTCTCTGTCCTTATCACGTCTTTCTATAATAAACTAGGAGAGTAAGCAAATCTTTCTCTGGGTTCTGTGAGCTGCTTTAGAAATCAGTCAGACCCAAGATGGGGGACGTTGGATCCTCCAATCTAGAGCAGGTCGGTCAGAATCACAGGCAACTGGCATCTGAAGGGGGGGGTGGGGGCGTGTGGTAGGGCGGGCAGTCTGCGGGACTGGGACCTTCCCCTCCGGGTCTGCTGCTCTCCGGGCGGTGTCAGAATTGAGTTAAACTCAGGACACCCAGCTGGTGCCAGAGACTGGCTCCTTGTTGTCCGTGTGGAGAAAACCCTGCACATGCACACAACACACACACACACACACACGCACACACACACATGCACACACACACGCGCGCACACACACGCATACACGAGGACTGGTCACAGAACCCATCCTGAGAGAGGGGCCCCCAGCCCCAAATAACCCATCAGATGACCACAGCCCCACAATCCTGAGATGAGAGCCCCCAGTACAGGGCCAAGCTGCTGCTGCTGGACTTCTGACTCATAGAAACTAGAGAGACGGTGTTCGTTTCTGTTCAGTTCAGTCGCTCAGTCGTGTCCCACTCTTTGCGACCCCATGGACTGCAGCACACCAGGCCTCCCTGTCCATCACCAGTTCCTGGAGCTTGCTCAAACCCATGTCCATCGAGTCGGTGATGCCATCCAACCATCTCATCCTATGTCCTCCCCTTCTCCTCCTGCCCCCAATCCTTCCCAGCATCAGGGGCTTTTCCAATGAGTCAGCTCTTTGCATCAGGTGGCCACAGTATTGGAGTTTCAGCTTCAACACCCGTCCTTCCAATGAATATTCAGGACTGATTTCCTTTAGGATGGACTGGTTGGATCTCCTTGCTGTACCAGGGGGCTCTCAAGAGTCTTCTCATTAGTCCCTAGAGAAATGCAAATCAAAACTTTAGTGAGAGGGTCTTTCATGAACCATCAGAACGGCTTAAAAACAAAAACAAAAACAAGTGTGGCCGAAGATAAAGGGAAACAGGAAGTCCCCCTCACTGAGGGCAGGAGTGTAAACAATGCAACCACTTTGGAAAACAGTTTGGCAGTTTAACAGTTAAACATAAATTTACTACATGACTGAGTGTCTCCACGCTCAGGTAAGGACCCAAGAGAAAGGAAAACATCAGCATTATCTATCAAGAGTGATGGATTATCAAGAGTGATGGATAAACAAGATGTGATGTGGCCATACAGTGAACTATTGCTCAGCAATAAAAAGGATTCAGTATCCGATACATGTTATCACATGAACAAACCTCAAACATGAGGCCAAGTGAAAGAAGCCAGGCACAGGACCCCCTGTGCTGCAGGCTCCGTGTGGATGAATTGTCCTGAAAAAGCGGGGGAGGTGGACAGGGGCTGACTGTAAAGGTACGTGAGGGATCTCGGGTGATAGGTTCTAAAACTAATTTATGGCAACAGCTGCATAACTTAGCAAAGTGACTCAAAAATTACTGAATCGTACACTTGAAATAAGTGGATTTTATGATATGTAGAACATGCCTTAATAAAGTCATTGTAAAAATCTGTTTCAGGGACATGCCTGGTGGTCCACTGGTTAAGAATCTGCCTGCGGGGGACACAGGTTCTATCCCTGGTCCGGGAACTAAGATCCCATGTGCTGCAGGACAACTAAGCCCGCATCCGGCAAGTCCCACTCTGGAGCCTGCGGGGCACAGCAGGAGACATCACGGGCGGTGAGAAGCCCTCACACGGCGGCTAGAGAAAGCTCACGAGCCGCGACGAAGGGCCAGTGCAGCCAGTGAACAAATAAATAAAATGTAAAAATCTGTTTTAAAAAGGCTGTGGTCCCAGGGACTATTTTTCCCACTAAAAAAAGTGCAACCTGGGATCTGATCATTTCCTCCTCATTTGTGAGTACATCATGTGACATATTAGTTATCATTAAAAATAAAAACTGGAAAAAAAAAAAAAGCAGCAGCCTTCCATGCCAGGTAAGTGCCCGGTGACGTCAGGACCTCTGTTGCCTTTGGCTGCGGGTCGGGCAGGGCCTCTGGCTGTGGAGGGGAGCTTTGGCCCGGCTGCTCTGGAGAACACGGTGGTGGAGGCCCTGCGGACCCGCCTTCCCCGCGGACCCCTCTGCTGTGAACTCTGGAGCCTGGAGGGGCCGGGGTGGGAAGAGGGCCTTCCAGAGGGAGGGCTGTCCCGGGCACCCTGCCCCGTCCCCCGGGTCGTGCCCCAGCGGCTCTGCCTCATCACAGGGCCCTGAGCAGCAGCGTGGTTTTAAAGAAGCAGCAGGCTGGCCTGTGCAGTTAGAGTGGCGCCTTGCCCACTTCCCGGGGGAGTGAGGAGGGATGTGGGCCAGGGGGTCAGGCTCTCCCCTGCCACGTTTGGTAAAACTCAGGTCGCAAGTCTCCGGGCCATGGTTTGTCTTTGTCCGTCGTCAGAGCAGAAAAGCGCTGGGTTTCTGTGCCAGGCTGGGTGTGGAGGCCCTGTCCTGTGCCCCGGGACCCCCGCCCTGCACCTAGGCTCTGCTGCAAGGAGAGTCTGAGGGGCAGACCCCTGGGCTTTGTCTTGGGGGCCGGGCTGTCTCTGCAGGTCCGTGCCTGCCAAGGGGCTCCTCCCGATCCCCTTCTCCTGCCAGGCCCCACCCGACTGCGGGCTGGGGGACTAGCGGTGACCAGGAGCTCAGGGCACTTCACGGCCCACATCACAGCCAGGTCAGCAAGGCCCGAGGCCCAGGACAGGGGCCTGGAGGACCCCGACGGCTGCCCACGCCGACTTCTCCCAGGCTGGTGAAACCTCTGCTGGTTCAGGCCGAGGTCGGGAGCCTTGTCTCTGGGGCAGAGGTGTCCTCCATTATAAATCCTGGGCAAAGTGCCGCTGATGTGGGGTGGGGAGCTCACTGAAATGTCAGACTCCTGCAGCTCTGTGGGCCCAGGGTGCTTTCCGCCGGCTTCCCGCGGCTGGAGCCCTCTCCCACAGCCCTCTGAGGGCAGAGCCCGGACCCGCCGAGGCCCAAAGCCCACCCCAGGCCTGGACACTCTTCCTGCCGCGGGGGCAGCGGGGCCCCGAGAGTGCTGTCCATCTAACGCGGACGCCGTGCAGAGGGCTCCCTGTCACCATGGGATGGCTCGGGCTGCTTGGCAGAGTCAAAACCAATCATAAACCAGGAAAACCCAAAGTCGTGAGAAACCACGAGCCAGCCGCTCGCCCACCTGGCCATTCTGGGGTGGGTGGCATCCTGCTTTCAATGGCCCGCCCGCCCTGGTGGCCCGTCTGAGCCTTCGGCACCAGAGCTCATGGTTCATGTTCTCCCGGGCCTGGCTCCGGCAGCCGCGCCTGGCTGACCCGAGTTTCTGAAGCACCTTCTGGGCTCTGGGCCCCTGACGGCCACGCTGTGCTCACCTGGCGCTCCTCACCCGTCAACTGCCCTGGGCGCAGCAGCTGCCACCCAGATCCACCCGGATCCACCCGGCTCCAGCCTGCATGTCCCGGGCAGCCCAGACCCAAGAAGCAGCCTTTCTCAGGAAGAGCATCCAGGGCCTGTGCAGAGGGATGGAGGTGCCCACCCCCAGGTTCGCAGGCAGGTGGGCAGCCCTGGGCTCTGGGGCTTCCTGCGGGACCCCAGCCCCCTGACCCCTGTTCTTGAAACCAAGCCCCCAGGGTCCCCCAAGGGACCCCTGGCCAGCATTATACCCACTTTGCCACTAAACCATTTGGCCTAAGTTGAAATTCTTGACCTCAAAGTGAAGTGTAGGACACGTTCTCCTTTTCCTTTACTGAGTCCCAAACCCACAGCCTGCGGAACCTTCTTAGGGGCCAGTTTGCAAACTGCGTGGTCAGCACTGCTGGAGACATAGCTTCTAGCAACAATGTGATCTTTTCTCAGTGACGGATCTAATGACCAGCACATTGTCCTTCAGAAATAACCGATTTGGGAAAATCTGTGGGTTGCAAAAAGAAAGGGGAAACCCCACCGGAATAAGGTCAGGGAGCAAAGCTGGCCAAAGCGTCGCCCATGTGGAAGTTGCCACACAATTGAGCTGACGCTTGATTAAATGGACTCAGCAGGTCAGGGCTGGGTTGACGGCCCTCATTTGTTGAGCTGCGTAGGGACAAAAAATTAAGAAGCACCAGCGCACCAAGTCTTCCCAGTAAGACCTCCTGCACTCTGCAGGTGAGAGAGGGGACAGATGGAATGAGCGGGTGTCCAGGACGTGGACCCGTCACCTGTGCCATTTCTGCGGGTTTCAGAAAGCCTGCGTCCTGGATGACGAGACCGCTCAGCCCAGGTCTTCAAGCTCCGGCTTTAACAGCGTGGGCTGAATCCCGGCAAGAGAGCCTGAGTCCCGCCCTGCACATTGTGAAGTGTAAATCCACCTTCAGATCCATCGGCTCCTGACGCTTCCCAGATGGCGTAGAGATCTGATAATCTCCAGAAACAGCACCCCGAGGACACCGCAGGGCGCTGAGTGATGAGGGCCTGGATACCCGTCGGGTCTCCCAGACTCGCCCAGAGCATCTGTACACACACTTACCAGCTGCTGGAAACATTCTCTTGGGTTTGCAGGGATTTCAGGCAGGACTAAACCCCGTGAGAGCTAGGTGGGACCGGGGTGGAGGGGAACAGGGTTTACAGGCTAGCTCCTGGGAGCTCCACCCTGGGGTACCCTGCCCCTTACCTGTGGGACACTTGCAGAGAGTTGAAAGGATGCAAAGATTACAGGAAAAGACTTGTGAGAAATCCCCCAACAGTTATCACGCCTGCCTGGACCAGTGAACACGGGTATCAGCAGGTGCCGCCGGCCCCACCCCCACCCCCACCCCCATCCACAGTGTGCCTCTGTAGGTGTATGTGCAGGGGCCCAGCTGTGCCAGACACGGGGCACCGCTGTCTCCCACGGGGGGCCCAGCCATGCCAGACGCGGGGCACCTCTCTCTCCCGCTCCCTTGGCCCGCCCCAGCCCAGCCTCACCTGGCCAGCAGGTACACAGTTGCACAGGTAAGAACGTGGGTACCTGCCTTCTGCTCTGCTGACCCCATCACCCTGGTGTGTAAAGATGTGTCAAGCTCTAGAAACACTGGTAAGTGCAAACAACTGTTTTTGGCTCAAGGCTGGGAAAACTGGTCACGCACGATGAACTCTCCTAAGTGTGACATCATAGGGTCACTTCAGACACTTGCCAGGGTGTGGGTCCCATGCCCCACTTTAGGGTGCACGGCAGGCACCGCTCCTCCCCACCCCTCGCTCTCTGCAGCGACAGCTCATTGGGTGCAGGCCCGAGAGGTGAGGCCTCCTGCAAACAGGCGCCCAGAGTCAGGCCGCACAGCTGAGCCCTGTGGGGCGGAGCACCATGGGCTCCCCGGAGTCTGGGCCACGGCGGGAGAGTGCATTCAGAGGGAAGCAGCCAGGGTGTCCGGCCCCACTGGCAGGTGTGACGTGAGGACCTGCACGCACACCTGCAGGCTTCTGGATGATTCTGTGCCCGCTGGGTCTGCAGCCATCCCGTCACCAGAGAGCACCCCTCCTGGAAGTGGGAGGAGGGAGACTCATCCACCTTGCCCTTTGCGCCTTTGCCTGTCCAGCTACAGAAACAAAGACCCGTCAACCCAAAGAAGGGAAACACACCCTGGCTCGGAGGGCGATGTCTGCACGGGTGGGAGTGGGTGTGGCCGGCAGGCCAGGTCATCGGTGTGGACCTTGAGCCTCTGAGCTGAATCACAGAGAATGGGCTCAAGGGGCCCCATGTGGAATCGTGGCCGCTTTCCAAAATGAAAAGGTGTGTGTGTGTGTGTGTGTGTGTGTGTGTGTGTGTGTCTGCACACTCTCGCCTGCCTAGAAGCAGAGCAGCTGGCAAAGCACACGGCTTGGGGACCAGGGAGTGAGTGGAGTGCTTTGTCCATTGTCAAGCTTTGCTCACAGGATAGCACTGATTTAAGTGGCCTGGGTCATCTTGACCTTCCTGTTGCCATTTCAGAGAAGTTCTAAGGAATTGGGTTTGTTTTTGAAAGTGTCTGTGTGTGGGGTTTTTTTTTTATTAAGAACACATAAAATGAGTCATCTTTTTTTCAAAAAACTAAGCACTAGACCAGCCTGCGATCACTTCTGGCCCCTGATTCCTGAACGTGGCTCCAGCTTGGAGCCGAGTGTCCGTGAACTTGGCCTCAAAGGGCAGGCGTGGGTGCTCAGTTGCTCAGTGTCTGACCCTTTGTGACCCCATGGACTGTAGCCCACCAGGCTCCTCTGCCCATGGGATTCTCCAGGCAAGAATACTGGAGTAGGTTGCATGCCCCAACCCAGGAATTGAACCTGTGTCTCTTACATCTCCTGCATTGGCAGGCAGGTTCTCTTACCTGGGAAGCCCAAAGGGCAGGAAAGGCCCAGAAGTGCCTTCTGCAAATGGCCACCACTCCGGGAGGGATACAGTCATGCTGGTTAACCAGCAGTTGAACGAAAATCTTCCCTCCTACTCCTTTATTAGGGAAAAGAAAGTTTTAGAAAATAGTAAGTCTTACTGATAGCCCAGAGCAGGCAGGCTCTCAAGGAACCCCTGGTCAGGTTTTCAGACGTCTGGAGACATCTGGGGGTATTTTCACAATAACGGGGGTGATGCAGCCCCAGGGACCCTGGATCTCCTGCAGAGAGGGGCGTGCTGCAGAGTGAGGGATGGGCCTGCCAAACGCCCGTGGAGCTCCTGATGAAAAACACCGGCTTTTCATTAAAAAAGGAGTGAGGCAGAGCAACAACAGCAACAACAAAAGCAAAAAAGAAAGACGCTCAGTCATGTCCGACTCTTTGTGACCCCCATGGACTATACAGTCCATGGAATTCTCCAGGCCAGAATACTGGAGTGGGTGGCCTTTCCCTTCTCCAGGGAACTTCCCAATCCAGGGATCAAACCCAGGTCTCTCGCATTGCAGGCAGATTCTTTACCAGCTGAGCCACAGGGGAAGTCTACCTAGATGTCCATCAGCAGACGAATGGATAAGGAAGCTGTGGTACATATACACAATGGAATATTACGCAGCCATTAAAAAAATACATTTGAATCGGTTCTACTGAGATGGATGAAACTGGAGCCCATTATACAGAGTGAAGTAAGCCAGAAAGAAAAACACCAATACAGTATACTAATGCATATATATGGAATTTGAAAGATGGTAACGATAACCCTATATGCGAGACAGAATAAGAGACACAGATGCATAGAACAATTTTATGGACTCTGAGGGAGAAGGTGAGGGTGGGACGTTCTGGGAGAATAGCATTGAAACATGTATATTATCATATGTGAAACAGAACACCATTCCATGTTCGATGCATGTGACAAGGGCTCAGGGCCGGGGCAATGGGATGATCCAGAAGGATGGGATGGGGAGGGAGGTGGGTGGGGGGTCCAGGAAGGGGAACACATGTAAACCCATGGCTGATTCATGTCAATGTATGGCAAAAACTATTACAATATTGTAAAGTAATTAGCCCTCAACTAAAATAAATAAATGTATTAAAAAAAATAATAATAAAAATAAAGAAAAGTCAAAAAAAAAAAAAAAAGAAAGAAAGCGAAGCCTTTTTTTCTCAGCACAAGAAAGCTCTCACAGTGGGCAAGGCCGCCATCCTCGCTGGTGGGTCCTGGGGTTTTGACCTCCCCTTCTCCCCCACTCCTGTTGAAGGCCTCGTGACAGCTCCACGGTGCGGTCACTTTCACCCAGGACACGAAATCTCGGGCACATCTCCCAGAGACGGCCTCAGTGACACAGCTGGACATGAGCTGTCCTAGAAAAGCTGAGGCGACTCCACTTCTACGCCCCCCACTCAAGGCTGCAGCTGAGCTGGGAACGGGGATGGTGGTGCAGGCCCCAAAACCAGGCTTCTCCCGTGAGAAGGTGGACGGGTCCCGAGGAACTTGCCCAGCAGGAGCCCAGAGGGATGGGAGGAAGCGCAGAGAGAAGAGGCCGAGACGAGCGATCTGTAGAGAAGACGAGGGAACCGGGCATAAAAAGGAAGGAAACGATGCCATTTGCAGCAACGTGGGTGGACCCCGGAGCATCACATGAAGTGAAGGAAATCAGACGGGGGGAGAACTATCACGCGACGCCACTTACACATGGAATCTACAAAAGGACGAAGACGAACTTATTTACAAAACAGAAATAGATCCGCAGATGCAGAAAACAAACTTAGGACTGCCAAAAGGAAAGGGAAGGAGGGATAACTTAGAAGCTTGGGATTAACACATGTACCTACTGGATATAAGATAATCAACAAGGGCCTACTGTGTGACGCAGGAAACTATGCTCAGTGCCTTGCAATAGTCTGCAAGAGGAGAGAATCTAAAAACAGATACATGCGTGCATGTACAACCGAGGGACTTTGCTGTGCGGCTGAAACTAACAGAGCATTATAAAGCAACTGCACTTAAACTTAAGAAACAGATGGTGGTCTGCTGACCAGTGACAGCACAAGGCAGGTGCTGCAGGAAGGCGGCCTTGCAGAGGAGAGGCAGTGCCCGAGCGGAGGTCCCTGTCCACCCCGGTCCAGGCAGGGCTGGGTCTGGGACGGCCAAAGGTTTGCTCATGGTCTGCAGGCCATGAGCTGCGAGCAGAATCACGGCCCCGAGGAGATCAACACTCCAACCCTGAACCTGTGGCTCTGTGACCTCACCTGACAAGCTAGGGTTTGCAGATGTAATTAGGTCAAGGCCCCTGAGGTGGAAACTTCGTCCTGGGTTATCTAGAAACGCCCAACGCAATCAAAAGGGTCCTTATAAGCAGTGGAGAGGGTTAGAGTGAAAGGAAAAGGTGCAATGATGGACAGAGAAGGTGAAAGGACATCAGGGTCTGTGAGCCAAGAGATGCAGGGGACTTGCAGACGCTGGAAAAGCAAGGCCTGGCGATAACAAGTGCGACTCCATGCGGGAGGCTCGTTCCCGACAGGAGTGGTCAGTGTCGCAGACGCTGCCCCGGAGACGAACAGTAGCGGACATGACATCAGGCTCTCAGTTCCCGTAACATTCCCACCCCAGTCATCGCTGCTGTTGAGACGTCTCCCAGATTCGCTTTCACTTTCTCATTTGGAAACAGTAACCAGAGGAATCTAGTGAATAATCCAATCACATCCTCGAATCAGTGCTTAATGACAAGCTCTGGCCCGGATGCCCCTCGCTCCAGGGTTTGCAAGGACATCTCATCCTCTGTCTCCACGGAGCGCAGCCTGCGAGCCCAACCCTGCACAGAGGTGCAGGGCTGTAAAAGGAGGAAGCGTGTCCCTGCTCTCAGGGTCTGACTGACCAGCTGAGAAGCAGAGCAGGGTGGGGTGAGGACTCAGCCAAGCGTCGAGAGCGGCCTCGGGGTGCAGAGCTGGGGGAGAGGCAGACGCAGGAGGAGGAGGATGGTGTGAGCCGTGCAGGCAGAGGGAGCCCGACTGGGGCGCAAGGGACGCAGCAGAGGTCATGCTGGCGGGAGGGGCCAGAGGACCCAGCCCAGGGGCAGCTTGTGGGGAGTCCACGCGGGCAGCCTTGGGCTCGCAGGAAAGGATGCTCTGCTCCTCTGGCTTCCAGAAACAATTGAGGCTGGTGTCCGCAGACTTGAGAGCACCCAGGAGCCTAGGACGATGCCTTTGAAAGGCTCACGTGCTCATGGAACACCAGAGATCTGGTAGAATCCAGCTGGCCTGGAGATCCTGGCTCCAACAGCATCTCGACACCGAGGCAGCTGCTCTGTGACCCCAGACAGTAGCCAGCCCATCCCGGCAGCCTGCTCCGTGTGTTGACGAGACACTGAAGCAAGAGGAACTTCAGCCATGAGACTAAGCCACCAGACCCACCCGAGATCCCTTGAGACCCACGCTTCCTGCCTCTCCCGTTGGAAGTCCCAGTTGGTGGAAGCCCCTGAAGGTCACACTGGGCCCCTTCTCAGCTCAACTCCCAAGCCTCCAAATCGCTTGAGACACCCCCCAGCCCCGCCCTCCCCCCTCACCCCGAATAAGCCTCACTGCTCTTAGGAATCAACTTCTGAGGACTTCAAAATTAGGGAGATGTCATTTCCAGAGTTAATACACCGTAGCAGCAGTCAGGACTTTTCAGCCTCGGCTCCTTGCCTAGAGCCCAATAAAATTCTCACGTTTCCTTTCTTTAATTAAGAAACTTCTAGAACTCTACAGATGAGTGCCCCGGAGGCGAACTCCAAAAGGAAGCACCTCTTTTGCAAAAGCAGCCAAGAGCCAGCTCGGAAGCCTGCTGGGGAGGAGGAGACACACAGGAGGGGCCCGGAGGAGATGAGGGGCCATCTGTGTCCCCCCGGTCCACCCCCGAGCGTCCTCCTGCCTCCCGTCCAGCCCACGGTGCCTTTCTGGCCAGGCCGGGCAGGCAGCTGCTGCAGGGTGGTCTCTTCATGAGTCCTTGCCCAGCTGTGGACAGCTCCCTCTCCTGGGTTCCACACATTAATCTGGGGTCCTGGACTCAGGCCCACCTGGGCTTCGAGCTGTGTGACCACGAGCAAAGCGCTGAACTTCTCTGAGCCTCTGTTTCCTCACTTGGAAAACGGACCTAATTCTATTCCATGCTTCGTAGGATTACTGAGGGGCTTCCCTGGTAGCTCAGCTGGTAAAGAATCTGCCTGCAATGCAGGAGACCTGGGTTTGATCCCTGGGTTGGAAAGATCCCCTGGAGGAGGGCATGGCGACCCGCTCCAGTATTCTTGCCTGGAGAATCCCATGGACAGAGGAGCCTGGCGGGCTGCAGTCCATGGGGTCACAAAGGGTTGGACACGACTGACTGAACGACTTACCGCAAGCACAGGCTTACTGAGAGGATGAAACTCCAGTGGAACTTGGAGGAAGCTGAGTCCTCGATCTGAGGCTAACTTTCAAGGCTCTGAGGCTCTCTGAGTCTACAGGGCAGCTCAGCTCAGCTCATTCCATACGGAGCTTGTGACTTCCAGAGGCTTCCTTGTGGGACCAAGAAAAGACAAACCAGACCTGGGTCCTATGTAAGGTTTCCGATATCTCCACACTGCCATGATAGGTTTTGAGAAGAATTCTACCTTGGAACCCAAAACAAAGAAATTATTTCAAGTGGATCTGCCCCGTAAGAGAATTTATTGAGAGAAAAGGTTAATGTTCTGCAGCCATCCAAAATTACCCACCTAAAGGTTAGCAAAAAGTGAAAACCGGCCGTTGAATCAGTGCGTGGTTGAAATTTTTTCTTGCCAGCTCATTAGTTTAGGTTGAATATGTGTTTGGTAGATTCACACCTTGGTGCCCGATTTGTAAAGAATGTGTACGGTTCATAAATGGCTCTTTTTTTTTTTTACAAGACTTAGAGCCCTGGGATTTTAAACGGTGGCAAAGACTTCACAGCCTTTACCCCTTGGCCCGTTTGTGCTATTATTCGTTCTGTCACACGTTTTGATGGTAAAGGCATAGAGAGGAGAGCCAACCGCAATTACGATCTGATCCCGGTGGGAAAACACGCTCGTCTGTGTGCTCCGCTGCATAACGAGGGCTTCATTAACAGGTTTGGGAACCCCGAGGCCTGCCCGGTGGAAACCAGGCCAGAGAGCCCCTCTCGCCAAACCGCTGTTTTCCCTGCTGTCCGGCGGGCAGGGGTGCTGCAGAAAGAGCCGCACTTTCTTTTCCCTAGTCCACACCCCCGGCCTCCCCCCACGTCCTTGTCTGCCCCTAGATGTATGAGCAGGGCCACCCAGCCGCCCCGGCTGAGTTGGTAAGATCCACTCCTTTAGCACCCAGGGGAGAGGGAGGCTCTGGCAGAAAACAGGCTTTGTTCTTTTAACAAAAAGCAGCAGAAAAGAATCAGTCATGAGGCTGCCCGGACAACACCCCGCCTCCCAGCGCCTTCCTCCTGGAACCCTCTCACCAGCAGCTCAGACCCACAGCGCAGACCCACAGCCCAGACCCACAGCAGAGCCGGCCTCCTGGAACCCGCTCACCCACAGCCCAGACCCACAGCGCAGCAGGCCTCTGACCCTCCTCTGCCGTCAGGGGGACGGGGAGCTCGCGTGGGCTGCTCCGTGCTGTCCGGCCGCTGGCACGCACTGACCGCAGACTCTCAAGGACTTTTCACGTAGACGGTGGTCTTGCTTCTAGATTCCCAAAGTCCTGTCAGTGCTCCGCTGTTTGCCTTTGCGGGTCCAGGATGCTGCGGTGAGGCTGTGTTGTCAGCGTCTAAAGTTAGTATGTTTCCGTTTACTGTGCAGCTTGCATCCCTTCATTAAGAAGGAACTGCATAAGATTCCTTGCCCTAAAGCTGGCTTCAGCTGCCAAACAGTATGTTGGGACAAAGAGCACAGATACACAGATGCTTCTAAAGCCAGCTTTTGAAAGCAACCTTCTCTCTTGCCATGGAAAGTACTCAAGATGGTTCCCGAAAACAGGCTTCAAGAGTTCAGCCATGGCCCGAGAGGGGAGCCTTCCTTATCTGAGGCCCAACAATGAGCAGACTCTGCTTGACCCTCCCGTCCAGTAGAGGCAAGCCGGGTCTCCCAGCCCCTCAGACTTGTTAGGCTTGTTCACTCATTGAACGAACAGTGCTTCACGGACTGAGCTATTAAACAATGCATCCTTCTCCGTGGCTGGCTGACTATCCGTCCCCTCATCCTGCTGGCCATCCAACCAACACTTCACCCATCCATCCCTTCCTCCTTCTCTCCATCTTTCTCCCCCTCCCCACCCCCTCCGTTCTTCCATCACCCCTCCCTCCATCCTTCTATCTGTCCATCCATCCATCTCTCCATCCTCTCCATTATTCCAATAAAAACTCAAGCCAGCCTACCAGTATTGCTAGAAATGTTCAGACACTTGGCGGGAGGCAGAGAAAGAAGAAAACAAAATGGGGAAGGAAAAAGAAAAATGGAAGAAGAAATAAAGAAAGATAAGTGAATTTACCCTAGTTGTTTTATTAAAATTTTATCATGATGTATAGCAGTAAAAATCAATGAGCAAAGATCAGATGGTCCAAAAGACAGCTCTTCATGTTTGTGAAATGAATCTAAGCTTGTTTTGTTTGTTGTTTAATCGCTAAGTCAGGCCCGACACTTTGCGACCCCATGGACTGTAGCCCACTAGGCTCCTCTGTCCGTGGGATTTCCCAGGCAGGAACACCAGAGTGGGTTTCCATTTCCTTCTCCAGGGGATCTTCCCAACCCAGGGATCGAACCCACGTCTCCTGCACCGGCAGGTGGATTCTTTACCACCGAGTCAGCAGGGAATAATCCAAGCCACAGCTTCCCTGAGATAACACAGCAGTGACCATGGTGAGTTAGGGGCGACAAGCACCAGTGGGGACCTGTAAAACCGCTGGCAGAGGCGAGCCCGTCTGTGTGCCCGCTCACAAGGCCCCAGCTGGTGTGCTGGGTGGGCTCTGCGGCAACCCCCAGCCTCTCTAACCGCCTGATCCCGTCTGGGGAATCATCGCTGGAGAGGGCAGGGCCGTGTCCTCCCAGCTCCGGGAGTGGACACACAGCCCAGGCCTGCTGTGCGTCTTCCCCCCTCGGCCACGCGCTCGGGTGGCAAACGGCCACGTGACCGAGCGATGCACTCCGCTTTCGCCCTGGGACTCTGTCTGCAGCCATCAGGAAGGAGATGAGGGAGGAGGCTGGAGTCTGGGAGGGCATCCTGAGGAGGTAAGTTTCTCAAGAAGAAGGAGAAACAGATTACTGGGTCCTGAGGACCCCATTTGAGCTCCTGGACCCAAATACATCCAGACTCTCATTTATGGAGCTGAGGTCTCCCACTCCCTTTGCTAACGTCAGTTAAGCCGGCTCTCAGTAGCCGGCAGTCCTGGTTGGTTCAAACAGTGAAGTGGGGCTCCCTTGCCTTTGGCTGAGGGTGTCTCTCAGCAGTGGGGGGTGCAGAGGAGGGTGGCTTCCTTGTCCCCCACTGCTCTGGTGCAAGCCTCTGAGGTCAAATCCAGAGGTGCCTACGTCTCTAGAGAAGGCCCCTGGGACAGGAGCCCGACCACACCTCACCAGCAGGGATCTCCGCCCCCAGAGGCACCTGCTGAGTCCTTTAGTTGTCAATACTTTTGTGGAATAGTCTCATTTGGTGCCTAAGTGCCACCTGCTATTTTGTAGCCAAGCATAGTTCCATCTTTCAGTGGTAAAAATGTCAGAGGTTAAAAAATTCACAAACCCACAAATAAGCATGTCTCATATTGTAGCTCTGAAAGTCTTAACTGTTTGACAGTCTAAAAACCTCCACCTCCACAGAAATAATGTTTCCAGCGTGCTCTTAAGCCAATGATCGATGGTAGGATTCACTGCCCTCCAAACGGGAGAGACAGTTTTGTTTTATTTTTGGAAGCAAGATATCAAGGATTATATATACCTTATCTTAGTCACAGTGATTTAAGCAGCAATGACACATTAATTTAATAAATAATGGAAATCCTATTTTTTCAGTTCAGTTCAGTTCAGTTCAGTCGCTCAGTCGTGTCCGACTCTCTGCGACCCCATGAATTGCAGCACGCCAGGCCTCTCTGTCCATCACCAACTCTCGGAGTCTACCCAAACCCATGTTCATCGAGTCGGTGATGCCATCCAACCATCTCATCCTCTGTCGTCCCCTTCTCCTCCCGCCCCCAATCCTACCCAGCATTAGGGTCTTTTCCAATGAGTCAACCCTTCGCATGAGGTGGCCAAAGTATTGGAGTTTCAGCTTCAACATCAGACCTTCCAATGAACACCCAGGATTGATCTCTTTTAGGATGGATTGATTGGATCTCCTTGCAGTCCAAGGGACTCTCAAGAGTCTTCTCCAACACCACAGCTCAAAAGCATCAATTCTGCGGCGCTCAGCTTTCTTCACCGTCCAACTCTCACATCCATACATGACCACTGGAAAAACCATAGCCTTGACTAGACGGACTTTTGTTGGCAAAGTAATGTCTCTGCTTTTAAATATGCTATCTAGGTTGGCCATAACCTTCCTTCCAAGGAGTAAGCGTCTCTTAATTTCATGGCTGCAGTCACCATCAGCAGTGATTCTGGAGCCCCCCAAAATAAAGTCTGACACTGTTTCCACTGTTTCCCCATCTATTTCCCATGGAGTGATGGGACCAGATGCCATGATCTTAGTTTTTACTTCCCTTTTATTCAATAGGCTGTCTAAAGTCTCTTAAAAATGTCCTCTTGGAATCTTCTCAAACTTTTTGAAATATAGTACCAACGTTTTCAGAGCATTTTTCAATGTGCCAGGCATTATACTAGGTACTTGGATTCCAATGAAAATATTGCCACTGTCTCTGCCTGCAAGGGGATAACGGCTTAACAGAAAAGGGGGTGGGAGGGGGCTGGACATAACAGATGTAGCTTCAAGATGAAGTGATGGACACCAGGGCACAGAGGGGAAGGCAGTTGTGTCAGGGCAGACCATGGAGCCGGGCCATCCGGGACGTCCTGCTAAACCAGAGCCCGTCCAGGGGGACTCTCGACACAAAGCGTTCGACAGCACGCGGGTGAAGAAGCTTGGTTCTGAAGACTCTGATGTCCTGGCCCCCGTTTCCCGAATCATCTCAGCATTTCGGGGTGTGGGGTATCACGCCTGGTGTCCCGGCCCCAGTTTCCCGAATCTCAGCATCTCAGGATGTGGGGTATCACGCCTGGGGGCACCAGCCTGCACGATCATCTGGCCGGTTTGGTGTCTGCAGCCCATTGAGTCGACTGGGGCCAGCCAGTGTCCCTGTGGAATGCCTCTGAGTCCAGAAAAGCTGGTTTTTATTTCTCTCAGCTGTTAGCCGAAGCTCTTCGCCTACCAGGAGGAGCCAACAATGGAGAAGCGTCCAGTCACCCCTAGGCAGGTGACATCTCCATCACGTCTCTGCTCTGAGCTCCCAGGGAAAAGCAACTTCCTCATTTTCTGTGCCAACAGCAGGAGGCTCTGGGAGATGCATCTGAGGGCTTTCTGGGGTGGTGAGGTTGGGGTAGGGGGGACCAGAGGACATATATTAAACACCTTTGAGCCTTTGAACACAGCTGCATCTTCAAAGGCACCTGCCGAGGATCAGGGGCCCAGAACAACCAAATCTTCCCGCCGAGGATAGAAACCGTCTTCGTGCTAAAATTTACAAAGGCAATTTCTGTGCACCCCAAAGCATTTCTTTTGGTGGTCCTCTCAAATCTGGCTACAGGATGCTCTGTTTTATGTAATAGATAGATTCCCCAAGTTAAAAATAAATCTGGCTCTGATCCGTTAAAAGAGTGAATTCTTTCCTAAAGTGTCCGATTCTCTTACATTCAATTTTCAGACGTGACAGCTTCAAAATCACAGCAGCGGAGCTTTGTAAAGCTGTCGACTGACATTTACGAATGGAATATTTCCGAGCTGATCACGTTCTTGCTTTGAGCTCCGAATCCTTTCTCCCATGCTCAGTAATTAATCATCAGCGGGCATTCTGACTACTTGTCACCTCCATTTCCTCTTTAGTGGAGTGGGGGAAATCAGTGCCAAGCGTGTGAGATCTGTCCTCATGTTATTTCACATTGGAACTGAGTCATACACAGCTTTCCAAAGAAAGTTCTGGAAATAGCTTCAGTTTCATTAATTTTTATTTAATTTTTATTTCGGAGTGTAGCTGATTTCCAACACTGTGTCACTTGCAGGCGCACAGCAAGGTGATTCGGCGGCACACACGCGCATACCCCCTCCTTTTCAGACTCTTTCCCCGCAGGGGCCATGACAGAATGTTGAGTGGAGTGCCCTGGACTGCACAGTAGGTCCTTGTTGATTACCTACATCATATACAGTCGTGTGCCTCTGTCAATCCCAAACTCCTACTTTACCCCTCCCTCGCTTTTAAATAGTAATATTTACTTTATTTTTAAATCCAAAGTAGCATTAAAGGGAAGTTTGTAATCTGCGCGATTATCACAAGGAAGTGTGGAAAGGGCTCCAGCGCCATGATCTGCTTTCTTTCCTTTACAGCCAGGAAGGAGGGGCATCCAGAGGGAACGTAAGTTGGAAAGGCTTCTGGGTTTGCCTTTGGGTCACTTCTTACTCACCATTGTTCTGCTCCTGGTATCTATGCAATTGATGTTCAATAGCTTCAGGAACGAATGAATGAATGAGCTGCTCCGGAGAGGAGCAGACCAGAAATGTCAGCAAACAAGGCAGGGCCCAGAGCGTGAGGGCACGGCTTTAACAAGGCAGTAACAGTCTAGCTTTCGGCTCCAAGACCAGAGGTAGTCAACCCTACGGTAGAGAAGACACGATGCTTCTCACACCAACGGGGAGAAGCCAGGGGCGTGTATGACGCAGTGCCTGACAGCTTGATGGAGAAGGACGTGTTTTGGGTCATGGACATCCACCACGTCACAGCTAATGGTATGTCCGACTCTGCGACCCCATGAACGGTAGTCCTCCAGGCTCCTCTGTTCAAGGGATTCTCCAGGCAAGAGTCCTGGAGTGGGTGGCCATGCCCTCCTCCAGGGGGTCTTCCTGACTCAGGGATCGAACCCAGGTCTCTTTTGTCTCCTGCGTTGGCAGGCGGGTTCTTTAGCACTGGTGCCACCTGGGAAGCCCCCACACTAATGGTAGTAGTCATCAAATGCTTATTTTTACACCAAGTGTTAAAAAGGCAAAACAAATTGCTTTTGAATTTCTGGTGGATAAGACATTTTCCCTAAATGAAATCTTACATTTGGACTGTGATTGTTGAATATCATTGAGAAAGAAATATTAGCTGGCTCAAACCGTACAGGTCTTATGAGCGAAAGAGAATAATGAATCCCTATACATGAAGCAAGGGCTTATTACCAGCGGGCTGGCTGCTATGCAGATCTAGGAGCGTGCGCGGGAGGTTTAGAAAGGACGCTGGGTGGAGACGAGCCCGTGGAGAGGACGGGACACGCTGGGGGGAGTCCACGATTTACCCACTTCCTGGTCCCAGGCAGGACGGGCACAGCGACCTGGGCTTTTGGAAGTTTCCCTTTAATGAGGATCAATCAGAGCCAAGGGGGAAAGAAGAGATTCGTTGATTTTGTTGCCAAATGATGTTTATATGAAATGTTAAACATTTGAAAATAAAAGCTCACCAACTTATTAACAGATTATCAGCAGATTATCAGACCTGGGATAATCTCTACTCTCTGGAGAGATAGTGGGGAGCTCAGTGCTGGTAAGGGAGGCCCAGAAGAGTTGCTCTGGGGTGCTTTGTCCAAAGACCCTAGGAAATGAATACACTTCGTTTTAGAACTCAGATGGGTGGCAAGAATGAGAAACACTTCTTCATGAAACAACAGTGATATGCTTGACTTTTCTTGTGCTTCTTGAAGGATTTGTGACGGTGGGTGGAGCTGAAAAGTGTGAACAGATGTTTATTCAATGGAGACACTGATGGTCACTGCCTTTCTAACGCGTGCATCCATCCATTCACTGTCCACCCACTGATTCGTTCAGTAGACATAGAGCGCCTATTAGGAAGGCCGGGCAGGTGCCTTCATTTCGGACTTTGTCGCTCTCAGCTGAGCTGACTTTAACTCAGATTGACCCTGACATACATAGGGTGCAGCCCACCTCCCCAGCATCACAGTGGCAGAGAGCATTGGCAGCCAGGTAAAAGGAAAGGATGCCCCCAAAGGAGTCCGCTTCTTATTGTTCTGCTGGAGCCGCAGTCTAATCCCAGGGGGCAGTGTTTGCAGAAAGGGTTCCTAGCGTCCTTGAGGAAGGATCACTCCCTGGTCCAGTGGGAGCTGTGCTCTTCCTTACTTTGACTTTTTTGTTCATTCATTCATTCATCCATTCATTCATTCCAGAAACATTTACTAAGTGTACAACACTGTGATTTTATTTGCTTGAAATGTCAAAGCTAATAACAATACGTCAGTTTAAAAATAGCCGATAGCAGCTCCCTGAGCAGAAGAAAAAGGCCCCGGCGTGCCGAGCTTGTTAGCGTTTGGTGGGAGGACCTGGTTTGGCTGGCTTAGTACAGCAGCCCTAGGCAACCGGAGGTCATTCTGGAACAGTCAGCTGCCCTGTGCGTGGCTCGGAGGGCAGAGGGACGGACAGGTTCCCTGGGGAGGGTGGGGAGGGGTCACTGCCTGCACCACGCCAACGTCTACGTCTGCCCGTGAGCCGGGGGGTCGCTGAGAGCCAGCACCCACCACCCAGGTGACATCCAAGGAGAAAAGCCGCAGTCCCGGAAGGGGCTGGGAGCTTCGAGGCAGGGCTGGGGTGGAAGAAGTTTGAGGAAGGAACGGGAGCTTGAAGGATCTGTTCTTTGTGACAAGGACACAGAACATCCGAGCTCTCTCTCGGGTACGGAGATTCCTCCTCTGGTCAGGGTTTCCAGAGGAAATATAAGACACCCAGCCAAGTGTGGATTTCAGATGGACAAGATGTAAGTATGCACCAAACAGTGCCAAGGACATGTTTATACCAAACATGTATTTGTTGCTTATCTGAAATTCACATTTAACTGAACGTCCTGTATTTTTCATTTACTAAATCTGGCAACCCTACCCTTGGTTTCACATTTATTCTACAAGTGAGGAATGCAGGCACTAGTAGAATAGAAATTAGGCGAGGGGGTTTTTCTTGGAGATGATTCACCGTATTGTGTAGGGTTGTGTTTAATTTCTGTGAGCTTTGATTTTTCAATAAATGGAAAATGGAGGCCCAAAAACATGTGCCTCTAAGAAGCTCCTAAGTCCATCATGAGGATGAATAGAAACAAGGAAGGTGGCAATTCTCTGAGCTCTCAGGGAAACTGCATCTTGTGATCAAAGGTGTCTGTCATAGGAATGCCTGCAGATGCCGCATCCCTGGAGAGCGTGCTGGCGTTCTCAGCTGCCACCGCAGCCACGCGGCCCTGGGAGAGTGGTTACGCCCTAACCTCCCACTCCAGGGGCCAGAGCTCAGGCTGTTTCTGTCTGACTTCCCCCTTGGGGCCAGAACTGCCTTTGCCCTCAGCTTTCTCCTTCTCCGCACAACTGTGGATTTAATACATTCATATATTTAAGGAAATTCTTGAACAAGCTGAGGAAAGACGCCACGTCAGAAGATTTAATGTCACTCTAACGTTGCTCATTCGCGTGCACTGAGAAATGTTCAGTTCCTTGTATCCAACAACTATTATACGTCCGTGTTTTTATTTTTTGACTCGGAGAGAATTTAATAAAAATGGCTAGTTTGATGGACAAGTGTTCAGGTTCCTTGTTACGACTGATTCCCTCGAGGGAAGGGGTCCATGGGGCTTGGTTGTTTGAAGTCCACTGTTTTAGCTTCTTTCTTCTCAGTTCTGTCTATTCACAGCGCCTTAATTTAATCAAAGGTGGTGAGCAACAGTGGTTTCTGGTTCTCAAAGCTCAGGAAATGTATTTCATTTCCTTTGGAGGTAGAGCAGTCTTAGCAAAACAAGCGGTGGCTTTATGATCACTAGCCAAACTCTGCAGTGAAATCTTAAACAAACAACAAGCTAATACGCCATGGGTCACATGGCCCACTTTTTAAAGACGGAATTGTGGTTACAATTTTTTGAAAAGCAACTGGAATTTTTATGGTCCTTTATTCAAAATAGTAGTTACATCACCATTTCCCCTATCTGCTATTTCTTGAAGACATTTATAAGACAATAATGAAACAGATGATCCAACTTCTCACACGGGAGATCAGATCACATGTAGACTTTGAGTGGCAAAATTGTAAGAACCTTAGTGATGATCACTGATAGAGGCTACATAATTAAATCCTAGTTTCTTCTGGGATTTGTATTTAATAAGTCAACTAAAAAGTAGTACTCATCGTTCCTAGAACACTTTTTAAAATTATGTGTCCTTTTTTATAAAATGAATTTAAATAGACTCACTTGGCCCTCCTCCAAATTTTTTTAGTAGTGTATGTCCTTTGGTTACTTTACTTGTATTTCTTCAGTTCCTTTCATAGAAACAACTTTCTTGTTTAAACATTTCCATTGTTAGTAGCAACCTTTATTTCACATGTTCCAACAGTTGTTGCTATGTTTTTGCCATTCTGAAAAACAGACCCAGAATTCCAGGAAATCAGCAGAAAAGAGAAGCCCTTCCTTGCTTGCAGGTCGACCTCACTGCAGGAGGGTCTGGTTCTATACTTACAAGCTCCCCAAATTTCCCTCTTTTGTTTGTAAATCAAATGATATTTTGCATGTAAAGAGGTATCTTGTGGTAAAAACCTGTAAGGGATTCTTTGGAAGGGCAAACACTTTTTTTTTAAAGGTGGATTTAATGTTGATGCTATTGTTGTTTAGTTACTAAGTCATGTCCGACTCTTTGTGACCCCTTGGACTGCAACACGCCAGGCTCCCCTGTCCTTCACTATCTCCCAGAGCTTGCTCAAACTCATGTCCTTTGAGTCGGTGATGCCATCCAACCATCTCATCCTCTGGCATCCCCTTCTCCTGCCCTCAATCTTTCCCAGCATCAGGGTCTTTTCCAATAAGTCAGTTCTTCACATCAGGTGACCAAAGTTTTGGAGCTTCAGCTTCAACACCAGTCCTTCCAATGAACATCCAGGACTGATTTCCTTTAGGATGGACTGGTTGGATCTCCTTGCAGTCCAAGGGACTCTCAAGAGTCTTCTCCAACACCACAGTTCAAAAGCATCAGTTCTTGGGTGCTCAGCTTTCTTTATGATCCAATAAGATCACCTCTTCATTCACCTGTGTGTGCCCTTCTGTGATGTTCCTCGTGCTCTCTTGAAAAGGAGGCATTCCCGTGCTGGACTCGTCCTCCTACATTTCCATCATCAAATGCTTCCACCAGGTAACAGATTTTTCACAGGTGATCTTCCAAGAGTATAGTGTCCAAACCCAAAACTCCAGACTTGTGTTTGAGGATTGGTCTGAAAATAAACCAAATATTTAAAATCCAGAGGAGCTGAGATGTGAATCTCCACAATTGTTGTTCCCTTTGGGTAAAGCATCAAGACTAAGGTAAAGTCGTTGCAGTTTCAATGCAATGGGAATTTTATACCTGAGACTGAGTCCCCTGAGTGTCCCACCAAACTTTTGCCCATATTCCGTGATTTCTGGAACAGACTAGGGGGTTCTTATTGTCAAACAGTAGGCAAACGTGGTTTTTGGACAAACATTTCCACAGTCCATCTTTTTTCTTCTCTGGTTCAGCAGGAACTTTCCCGCCATGTCTCCGTGATTTCCGTCTGGGTTCCTTGTCCTGCTCCAGCCGTCATCTCTGGAGAAGGGAGGGTGTGATTGCTGACTGGTCCACGAAGCTGCAGGACTGACAGTCCATCCCTACACAAGCACGGGGACCACGTGGACTTTAAGATGTTGGGAAAGCGCCCGGCCTTCTTACCTGATCTGCCAAGGTCAGACTGACTCTCCTTGTGTTCTCGAAGGTAAGTAACCGAGGCATGACAGGTAAGCAACCTGCTCCATAAATCAAGGCTCGTTGCTGATGAATACTTGATGCAGAATCCAAACCATCAGAAAGAGAGGGGGCGTTGTTAACCGTGGTACAAATATGACGGACGTCAGTGAGGAGGCCCCAGAGTCATCTCGCTGTGAAGCTGGCAGGGAGGGCTTGGCTGCGTCCACTTGTGGGTCTTCACAGAGCCAGCTGGACAGATGCCTTGGGCATATATACTACAATGAGTTACATTTTTGAGATTGTGATGAAGTTTCCGAATCATAGAATTCTATGAGATTAAACAATTTTTAGTTTCTTGTTAGAGTATTTAACAAATCCTTGCAGCTTAATTGTGACCTGTGCAGCATTTAGGATGACTTTTTACTAAACCCCATTCTTGTTGACACAAAATTTAACCAGGATTCAAACTTGAGATTTTTTTTTTCACTACAGAATTACAGAAACAGTCAAGTCTTAAGAATCTCGGGAGTTGTCTTTGATCCACAACTCTACCCCACCAAAATAATTTATTTCTGAATTAAATAAAGCTGAGTGACATTTTTGCACTTCAATCATGGTCCACTAACTGCGTCTCAAAAACACGGATGCCCGCTGAGCCCTCTGATGCCTTTAGTGTGGCTGCATGCTTTCACGTTTATGACTTGGGATGATCCTAGATAGATCAGTTATAATGATATCCAGAAAGTAGGTGTGTTTATTTTGGAAACAAAATCAGTGACTCCAGATAGAACATTTACTAATTTTGACTGTCTCAAACAGGAACAAAAATTATGGGTCACCTTTAGGGTATTTTTATTGCAGCGAAACTGACCCATGAAATTGTTTGTTCAAATTCCTTTATGTGTACTGTGGAAGGGGCTTCCCAGGTGGTGCTAGTGGTAAAGAACTCACTTGCAATGCAGGAGACGTAAAAAGACACTGGTTCAATCCCTGGGTCAGGAAGATCCCCTGGAGGAGGGCATGGCAAATCACTCCAGTATTATTGCCTGGAGAATCCCATGGACACAGGAGCCTGGTGGGCTACAGTCCACGGGGTCACCAAGAGTTGGATGTGACTGAAGTGGCCCAGCACAGCACATAGTGTAGAAGACAGAATCAAAAGAGACTGACTGTTTATGAATGAGAGTCTCATCTCAGATTCAGAATCTCTGACAATGATGATCTGAACACATTCTGTGGGCTGGAGTTGGGACAAAGATTCAGTAGGAGGCAGCTGGACCCCTGGGGGGCGTGGACACTGAGAAAGCTCAGAAGTTACTGCTAAGTCTCCTCTTTGCTATGGCTACAGAAAATAAGATCCTATTTTGAGAATTATAGTAATTTGGGGGAAATGTTTAAAGTAAAAGGAAATAAACTGCCTTTCTAAAAAAAGAATCTTACAGTGAATCAGGAACCAATTTACAAACCATTATAAGAGCGAACACCTAAGAGGACTTCCTCCAGCAGCTCTCCTCCATCCTAGTATACAGATGTCCCGTGGGCCGGAGCCCGGAGAGAAAGTTTGGGAAGGAAGCTGAGCTGGGCTTCGAGGGGAGAGACGAGGGAGGGGTAGAGACAGGAGAGACGCAGCCTGAGCAGAGCTTGAGAACGAGGGTGGCCCACGGACCTGAAAAGTCAGGTTTCTGCAGGAAGTTCGCAATGTGACGCTGGAAACGGCACTTCTATAACTCATCTACCATTTTAGTGAAAACCCAAGCAAACTCCCACCAGGGTATCTTGTGGGTCTTTACAAGCTGTTTCTAAGAAAAAGGAATTATGAAATAGTAAAGATCCAGGAGTAGCCAACACATGCAGGGGGAGGGACCCGACTACCAGATACCAGTGTTTATTATGAGGTTGCTGAGGGGACACGGCCTAGAGACTGAACAACACTGAGGAGGAGACAGCTGCTGAGGATTCCAGGAGGTGGAACCGGAATCCACGCCTGCAGGAGCTCAGGGTCCCCGAGGCTCAGACAAAGAAGAGAGTCCCAAACAGAGATTATTCATGTGGGAAAACTAATGACCTTGGATCCCTAGTTTACAGCGCCTATAAAGCAATACCAGGTGGTTTTAGGACACGTCTAGAGCAAATCCTTTAAAGCTTTAGTGGAACATACAGGTGTATTTCTTTCTTCCTATCCTGGGGGTAAGGAAGAAATTCTTGTGTAAGACTCAAACAGTGTTACACACAACAACAACAAAATATATTTGATTATAAGAAAATTAGACATTCTGTTCCTCTTAAAGCAACATCAAGAAAGAACACACAGATTACAAAGGAAGGAAATATTCTCTATGCACTTAAACTGAGCATCAGTGTCAAGAATATAAGAACTAACATCAATAGTAAAATGATAAGCAACCCAGCAGAAAAAAAAGGTGGCAAAACTCTGCCAAGCATTTCAGAGAAGAGACAACACAAACATTCAGCAAGGGCATTGAGAGGATGCTGCCCTCATTAATGATCAGAGAGCCACAAACCACAGCTTCTGATTCATAGGTGGGTGGAGGGGCGGGGGAGGGGCCGCGCGCGAGTTTTCATGAGTTGCATGAGTTCCGGGCTCCCAGCTGCTGCGGTTTAGATACTAAACTCTAGTAAGCAGTGACTTAAAGAACAGCTCTTGAAACCTAAAGAACACAGGCAGCAAAATCGGAACCAAATATTCCTCCTCAGGGACACACACACACACACACGTCCTGCTAGCACTGCAGGATGAGCGTATCAGGAGAACCACAGACGAGACTCAGGACAGCGTTACCTGCTGTTGGGCAGCTGGGGTGGGGGGCAGAGGGTGGGGATGGGGGACACACAGATGTGAGCTGCGGTGTGGCAGTCCTCCGCTCCAGTTGTATACATCTTGGGTGTTAATCAAATAACTAACACCAAATAAATGAATAAATAAAATACAAGACAACTGGAGAGACAAGCATGAACGGAAGATGAGAAAATGTCATGAGTCAGGGGCAACGGTTAATTCCATTACATAAACTTGAATTCTACTTAAAAACACACCAAAGAAAGCAAAACACATTGATGCCAGAATTGGCAGCACGTGAAGAAGTCTGCCGGCTCTCAGCAGGGCCTTGGGGAGCCAGCTCCAAGCTGGAGGCGTCTGGAAACCCTGCCAAGAGATGCTGGGAGAAGCAGAGGTGGAAGGGGTTTTGTATGAGCCTGGCCTGCCGTCCATCCAAGGCGAGTCATTCCCTGATTTGATAAGGCTGATGCCCCTACGAAAGCAGGTGTCTGGACGCAGAGGGAGGATGATGAGAAGACGCTGGGCTCTTGGACTCCTGGCCTCCAGGCTGGGAGAACAGACATTTCAGTGTTTGAGCCCCGTCCCCATCCATAACATTTTGTTACGCGGCAGCAGCAGTGTGAGCTGACTGATACATTCACATGCCTGACGTCTCCACACGTGCGGGGCTTTAGGGCTGGTGGTGTGGGCTCCCACCAGCACCCCCTGGTGACTGAAGGTGGAAGTTACCTCTTTTCAGGGGTGACACCCCTGAGGTTTGGAGGCAGCACAGGGGCTAAGTGTCACGTGGGGATCTGAGCCGGGTCTGCACCTCCAGGTCCCAGCTGGCTTCCCTCCGACAGCCTGGGGTTGTTTCCTGAGATCCACGGGAAAGGGCTGGTGCCTGTGGGGGCAGGGGGAAGGCAGGGGGGAGGGACCCAGAGGCAAGGCTGAGATTCTCCTCCAGGCCTTGGTGGTCTCTCCCAGTCCAGCCACAGCTTCTGGACCCTCTGGATCCTAATTCAGAGTCTGCTGCTGGTGGTCTCTGCCCCTCTCCCCCACGGCTCATCCCGGGAGCCCTGTTCAGACTGACCCAAATTTCCAGGGACAGGTCAGGGCCAGCGGGCCTCTGAGTGGTGCCCTCGGGTGAGTGAGCACAGCCTGTGACCTGTGACCATAGGCGCTTCCTCCCACACCGGGAGGCCTGCCTTGTTTTCTGAAGTGGAAGCTCATAGCACTCCATACCTTCTTCCTCAAGCTCGAGTTCCCAGACGACAATCCCCGTCTCCTGGAGGGTGAGTTAATTTAGCTTGATGCTCGGTTTTTATCTTCCTTCTTTGGTTGGCTAACTTTTTCAACTAGGTCACTGCTTCAGAGGTCATCGGTACATCAAACGCAGCAAAAGCCAGCAATTAGTCAGGAGCTTAACTGCTTTCCTGTGAGCTGGGCTAAAAACCCATTGCTTCCTTCATTGTTTTGAAGACGCTGTGTCGCTGACAATGATGTGTACATTGTCATCCAAGCCTGTGTTGAAAATATATCTGAAAAAAGGTTTTCATTTGTACTAGCTTTGTTTATATAGCCCAGACTCTGAATAAAACTTTAGATGGAAAAATACGTTTTTCAGTGACTTGCACATCTTGTTCTGGAATATCTTTGAATTGGCTCCAACCACCTCTAGTGGACTTTGTAACTTTGCCGTGTTTGCTCATGGAATTCTTCTCTTAACTAAATTCCCCAAACCCTGGCCCTCCTCCCAAAACTGCATTTTTCCTCCTTTTGGGGCTTTAAAACACGCATCATAGCTCTGAACAGATTTTCCCTAATACCTGTAAGAGCTGCTATTTTCGCAGCAGGAGGAGCCTGGACTTGGCTTCACACTCAGAGAGCAGGCTCCGTGGGGCGAGGAGGGCAAGCCGCCTCCATTCCTTTCTGCCTGCTGCGCCGCCTCCTCCCTGGCCTCACCCTTTGCCTTTGAACTCCAGACGTCCTTCTGCAGCTTGGCCTTCTGACTGAGCCTGGGCCTCCGGTCAGGGAAGTGCAGAGCCACGCCCTGGGGGTATTTACTGCAATCTGGTCACAAACACGAAGAGCTAGGAAAGCCTCGTCTCCGCGCCTGAGCCACGCCTTTGGACTTTGCTGGGTACCGAGTCCCTCTGCCTCTCACAGGCCCTGGCGGTGGCCGCAGTCCCCGACCTGGGATGCACTCTGCCCATCCCTGTCTGCATCTCCACGCAGCTATCTTCCCTGTGTCCCTGTGGCTGGAACGCTCCTCTCCTTTTTTTTGACAGCCACCAGCTGCTGGATTAAGAGCCCACCCAAACCCAGGAGGACTTCATCTTCACATCCTTAACTTTGTGACCTCGGCAAGGGCCCCACCTCCAACTGAGGTCAGAGTCACGGGTTCTGGGAGTTAGGACCTGCGTGTCTTTGGGGGAACAGGAGCCGACCTGCCACAAAGGCCTGGGGCTGAGCGAGAGGGGCAGACGAGACCCCCGGTGACTCGGAATGGGGAAAGGCCGGAATGCGTGCGTCCCAGAGCGTGTGCTCAGGGCTCTGGCATCGGATCCCGTCAGTGGGCTCAGAGTGCGCCCCCAGGACCTGGGGGCGAGGGGCCTACTGGTGGCAGGCGGGGGAGGACCGAACCAGTGACCCTTGGGACCTGGCCGCTCCCGTGGACACAGGGCCACAGCCGGGGTCCCGGGCACCATGCTGTGCCTCCCGTGGAGGTGCCCCCGTTCTTCCCGCCTGTCCTCATCTCCACCCCTTCCTCCCAGCGCTGGCTCCTTGCTCCTGGCAGGGACTCCGCTGGGGGTTCCTGCCTGAGGAAGTCACCCGGCTTTCACGGGAAGACGGACTTTGTGTTCACCTTAGCAGCAGCCGGACCTCACCCGGGACACCCGGGTCCTGCAGGAGCACGTGCTGCAGAGATGCCGTCAAGGGCCCTGCCCTGGGATTGTCTGCCTTCCGTTGCCACCGCGCAGGGTGTGGAGGGCTATTCTCCAGAGGAGGGTCTCGGCCGCAGCCCTCGGCCATGTGCTCATCCGCATCTCCTCCTTCATCTGCATCTCTTCCTTCGGTCGTCCTCAGAGCAGGACACGACAGGATTCAACACACGCCGCGTCTCTGCCGGCTGCCAGGGCGCTGGGGGCATGGAGGATGAGCACCCATACCTGGGGTAGCAGGCGCTCAGCTAGCCCGGGCGGCACTCACAGTGCCAGACGGGCACTGGGCCAAGTGCTCGCTTCCGCTCTGATCCCCCTTCTCCAGATCGATGACGAGACACCAGGCCCCAGTGGACCAGAGTTGCGGCAGCCTCAGTCACGGAGTCGCAGGGTCTGCCCGTGTCTCGCTGGCTTTGGGTCTCACAGGGTGTAGCCTCCTTTTCCTGCAGACACCAGGGCTCTCTGTCCCCATGGCCACCCTCTGGGGGCGGCCGTGGCCCATCACTGGGGCTGGGGCTATGCTTTCCCCAAGGTGCTTTCCCGCAGAGTTTCCCAAATAACCCTCAACTGCCCCGTGAGCGCAGTAGAGCTTGTGCTGTCTTTATTGCAGCAAATAGACATTAGAGTTCCATCCCTAGATTGGGAAGCTCCCCCGGAGTAGGCAATGGCAACCCCCTCCCGTATTCTTGCCTGGAGGGTCCCACGGACGGAGGAGCCTGGCAGGGTGTGGTCCATGGGGTCATAAACAGTCGGACACAATTGAAGCAACTTTGCACAGACATTAGAGACTTGCTTAAATTTCCCTAGATTTCAACAGAAGTCAGTGTTTGGCCCAGAAGCTGGGTGGATTTATTTCTGAAAAACCGGTGAATTCCTGTCGCATGAGACTTTTGCACATTTCCTTACCGTCCGTCGTAGGAGGGAAGGCATGATGCCCCGTGGTCGTGTGACGTAACCCCAGCGGAAGTGGCTCCTCCCGTGTGCAGGCTGGCGTGGGGAGCATTTCCTGCCCCCGCAGCAGTGCTGTGAGCCACGCAGGCCGTGTGGTGTTATCAGCCCCGGTTCTATTAGGCTGTGCCTCTAATGGAACTCAGGGAGAGAGGGGATTTGGGTTCCTATCTGTGCTGTGAAGTTAGCAGCTCTTGCAGCCTTATGTTACACTATGCTCTTTTCTCCTGTGAATATATATTAGCAGATACGTGTGTATGTGTGTGCATATACGTGAACACACACATTTGCTTTCCTCAGCTTTACCACTGACCGCTTTTTCCTTACAAAAGTTGTAGCCACTTACTGATAACGAGTCCTTTCACAATGTGATCTATTCTACATGCACGCCGTTAGACCAATTCATTTCTTTTACTCGTGATTCCACTGATCAAATGCTAGGGCTGCAGGCCGCCCAAGAACATTGCAAAGTTTCCCAAGGGGATCAAGCTTAGGCAGTCGAATAACCAGCCGGGGACCCCTTTCCTTGGCCCTCGCAGGGCTAGCTTAGGCTCTTCACAGCCCTGCTTTCCAAGGCATGACACGCCGCGTGCTGCGGCCTCGCCTGGGTATCACGCTGACCCAGAGATCCAGCCTTCCCCAGAGACCTCCTACCTCTTTCCACATCCCACTCCCCCCACCCCACCCACCTCCTTCTCAGCAAAGTGCTGCTCTGCACGAGGACCCACGTGCCAACCCCGCTGGGGTCCCAGGGCAGGTGTGCTTGGCCTGGAACCACCAGGCCCTTCTGCTGAGATCTGGATGCCGCAGGAGGGTGCTGACTTGGACACTCTTCTCTTAAGGCCAGTCTGTTTTTTTCGTGTCTGATGATCACTGGGCTGGCCTCTCCTGCACCAGCTCAGGGATCATCATCAACAGAGCAGGGCTGGTGCGCACTCCTCGACTGCTGAGACTGTAGGAAAATGCAGGATTTGCCCGTGAGATGCAATTAGTAATTCCACAGAAAGAAGAAAGCTGCACGAGGGAAAAGAGAACCACCAATAATTATGGTCCGAGCTGTAATCCTCAAAGAAGATGTTGAATGGAAGCTGAAGGAAAATTTGTAAGACATCATGTGCGGAACAGTGAATCACAGCTAATAGTTGGGAAAATCGTGGTAAAATATTTAAAACCAAAAGTCCCCAGGGGGCCTGTGATCATCTCAGACACTTTGTTAAAAGCCAGTGGGAGCAACACAATACATCTAAATACCAGGTGAAGGTCCAGCTAATTTTTTTATAGGTATGTGCACAAAGAAGGAAACCAAACAAAAAATCTACCCTCCGGTTGAGCAGGAGGAAAATTCGCAGTGATTTTTCTTCAAACATGTGCCAGCACCTCTCATGTTGCGGGCTCTGTGCGGGCGGCTGGTATTAAGTATATCCTCAGAGCCAACCATGGTCTCTGCACCTGTGAGTCCTGGATCCCACGGAGAAGATTCACCAGAAACACACATGGAGAGGAACCCACGCCCGCCTGTGGAAGAGGCGACATCCTGCCGAGATGCGGAGAAGAGGGTGGTGGCGGGGATGGAGGAGGTGCAGGATAAGAGTGAGCGGGATTCCTGAGCTCTGGAGTGAGCCAAAAGTGGAAGAGAAGCTGGTTTTCTGGATACAGATAGAATGCGAGGATTTATGTTCACGAAAGGAGAGGTAAGGTATCAGGGCATGGCTGAAACAGACAGGTAAGACAGTCACATGGCTTCTGGCCCTTGGGAGACACCCCATGAAGTTGAAGAGCCGAATCCTTGAACAGGGTCAGGAAGGACTAAGAAGAACTCGTTAGCAATAGATTTACGAGGACCTATCGATGATGCTGGAAACAGCCTGGCAGGTGCCCCAGCTCCTGAGATCAATGTCACGGGCCCCAAGCTTGTCCTCACTTTTGGGCCTTAAGAGCAGAGCTCTTGGCCCCGGAGGAGGACTTGACTCTCTGTGGAGCCGGGTCTGCCCGCGGCCCTGTAGGACCAGGGACATGGCTGCCCCTCCCGCCTGGTGAGATCCAGCACCGCCCTCTGCCTCATCATCTGGTCAAGAACTCCCAACCACTCCACAAGACTCGTGCTGCCTCGGGCAAGAGTGTGGGGCTGGCCTCAGGATCCAGTGTCCTTGGAGTGGCCGGAGGTGAGAGAGCAGCTGGAAAGAGCAGAGTCTGGAAGATGAATCCCAGAGATGCCATCACCCTCTGTAGGACAGATACTAACGGAGGTTGCTCCATGCTAGGCTGGTGTGTAATTGTTTCCAGGCCCAAGACCATCCTCCTGCTGATCACAAAACAGGCCAATCAACAAAGACACAAGTAGTTGAGGAGAGAAATGGCAACTTCATTCAGAAATCCAGCAGAGCAGACGGCGAAGATGGTGGACCTGCCTCAGTCAGTGTTCAGACTTCCTTTATACTCAAAGAAGAGGGAGTTAAGTCCTGGTTCTGGGCACCCTCTGGAGGGCATGTGCTATTAATAATTTCTTCCTTCCTTCAGCTATTCACAGGTGGGCTGGTCGGGAAATTTCCTGTGAGCTAAATAAAGGTATTTTAGTTCAACACCCAGGTATTGGAAGCAAGGTTCGCAGAGATGGGCCATTATGTAAAAGTTAAGCTTCTACACAGCATCTGTTGAGGGATCAACTTGGGGCTTCCCTGATGGTTCAGTGGTAAAGAATCTGACTTCAGTGCAGGAGATGCTGGAGACACAGGTTCAATCCCTGGGTCAGGATGATCCCCTGGAGAAGGAAATGACAACCCCTCCAGTATTCTTGCCTGGGAAATCCCGTGGACGGGGGAGTCTGGAAGGCTTCAGTCCATAGCGCTGCAAAGAGTCAGACACGACTGAACTGACTCAGCACGAGGAGGGTGTGGACGCCTCCCAGGCCTGAGCTGCTGTGCGTGCGGGACATTATTTCTTTGTTCCTTCTATCGACATGGGGTCCAGGGATTGCTGCCAGAACACAGACCCTTTCCCCCAGTGAAAAGCTATCTTTCAGATTATAGCAATTATCTACCTGGATAACAAAAACGTCCACGTGCCTTAAAACATGTAATGTGTGTGCTTCCTGAGTTGTTGTTGCTTTTGTCGTTGCTTAGTTGCTCCGTCGTGTCCAGCTCTCTGCGACCCCATGGACTGCAGCCCGCCAGGCTCCTCTGTGCACGAGCGTTCACAGGCAAGAATCCTGCCGCGGCGGCCCCTTCCCCCCCCAGGTTCCTGCATCACAGGGGTGCAGAACGGCTGCCCTAGCCCTTTTCTCTGACTCCCTTCGTGGAGCAGACAGCCTGGTCCTCTCCTCCCCGGGGCTCCGTCTGCTATCATTTCCCTGTCCTGAAAACACTCCCACCCCAGGCGCCGAGGGTTCCAGGCCAGGCAGGAAATAATTCATTGTCTGGTACCTCAAAGCCACAGTAATCCAAAACATGACTTGTTTTTCAATACCGACTCCTCGCCTGTCAGAAGTCGCTGTGCATGTGGGCGCAGAGGCTGTCGGGAGGGAAGGCAGACAATGCGGGCGGGATCCTGCGTCAGGAGGTGAAGTGACGACACAGGAAGCAGGCGGGGGGGGCCTTCTGCCCCCCGGGGGGATGTGGCGGCACCTGGAGGGGGGCAGGGCTGGCAGACACAGCGGCACAGGGGTTTCTGTCTGCGTGTCAGCTCTTCACCCCCTCCACGAGGCACCCGGTGAATGCCCAGCTTCTTACCCTGCTCAACACGTATTTCCAATTTGTGTTTGTACAGCGCATGTGCTTAGCTGCTGGTGGGCTCCCATGACTGCATGTTATGTTTTTCTTCCATTTATCTCACAGGCGGATTTCATGTTTTTGAAGGACTCTGCCTCCCTGTCAGTTTTAATGATGTTATTGCTTCAATCCACCATAGCCGGTGAATCCGCAATGACTCAGGGGTTAAAACTAAGCTCATCATTCAGGGAACAGGGAGTGGGTGCAGCATCCTTGACCTTGAAGGCGGTCCATCAGCTGCGGCCCCGCCCTTCTGGGAGGATGGAGGCGCTTCCCTCCACCCCCTTCCAGACAGGACGTGCCTCCCAACTCCGCTGTCTAATCTGCCTTTTCTTACATCAGATTTGCCGTGCCCGTGGTACCTTGTTTTCCTCTGGCTCTTTGTTGCCTAGGATACCAAATAGGGCCGTCGCAGGGGCTGAGCGAGGGCAGGGGGCTGCGTGTTCTCTGGAGCTCGCCAGGTGGAAGGGGGGGGCCGCCTCTTTATCCGACAAGAATTTCTGCCGCCGCCGGGCAGCCTCATTAGGGTTTTCCCATGCCACCTCACAAAGGACAGCAGGCGCAGACAAAAGTGAGATGCTAGCCCGCTGTATCCCTTTGTCCAGGCCTGGCTGGACCTCCCGGCTGAAGCATGCATAATTCAGAGCAGCTGGTTCCGTGCATTGTGCTCCCCTTAAAGAAAGGGTGGCCCCGGGGAGGAGGGGTCGAGAGACAGAGGTTGGTCTAATTAGGAAGACCCAGCTGGGCTTAATATTTACATAAGGCAGACCTAAAAATTTCTCAGGTTGTCGAGAAAGGGAGAAAGTAAGCATTTAACCTCTCAGAGCAGCAAGATAAATGGAAGTGAAGCGCTTTTTAATTTTCTTGGCATTTCGCCTCCGAAACAGTCTTTGGTGGGTATAGTCAGAACGCAGGCTTTGATGCCCACGTGGGCTAAGGCTGCCTTTCTTAGAAAGATTTCTGAAATCATCAACGCTTTCTCCCGGGATCTGTTCGGGTCGCTTTATCTCATGGGATTCACAGAACCGTTTTGTCCCCGTTTCCTTGTGAGCAGACCAGGCTGGTGGAGCTGTGCTCACTGCCTCCCGATCCTGCAGACCCTGCCAGGGACCCAGGCGGGCATGTGCCCCCCGGCCCTCCTTAAAGCCGCTTGCCCGTCAGCTGCCCTGGGGGCGCCCACTGGAGCAAGGCAGAGGCCTGGCTGGCCTTGTCACCAGTTTCCTGCTCATCACCTTCAACCTCCGTAATTCAAAGAACTGTGCAGGAAAAGGGAAATAAGAAAAAGAAATCTGTTCCGAAATTCTGTAGTAATTCAAGTGTCCTGCACGACAAGGCTGTTCGTGTTCTCCGTCTGAAGAATTCAGCGGAAGGTGGGACTTCTCTGCTGGTCTTGTGGGTAAGAATCCACCTTGCAACACAGGGGGTTCGGGTTCGATTCCTGGTCGGGGAACTAGGACCCCACATGGCCAGGTGCAGCTGAGCCCAAGTACCCCAACTCCTGAGCCTGTGCGCTACAAGTACTGAGCCCCGGAGCCACAGCTGGAGAAAGACGTCTGCCTGCCGCAGCCAACAGCCCGCCCTCAGCAGCAAAAGATCTGGCATGAGGCAAGGGAGGTCCCAAGGGCCACAACCAAGACCCAAGGCCGCCAGATAGACACATGAAATTGTACAAGCCACATTCCATCTATAAAAAAAGGATTCAGTAGAAGGTGATTTTCCTCCTGGAACAGGGCGTCCCCATTTCTGATTGTTCTAGTCGCCCTTAAAACCCTTGACCCTCAGAGTCACCTGTGACTCCTGACTGCTTGGTGGAGTCTCGTCCTCTAATGAGGCCTGAGGGGGTGCTGGAGGTCAGGTATACGAGCACACGCGCACACACACACACACACACACACAAGTACACACACACACAAGTACACACACACAGAAATACATACAAATATATACATACAAACACACACACACAAGTACACACACATACACACAAATACATACACACAAACACAAATATACATAAAAATACATACACATACACACAAATACATACACAAAAACATGCACACACATACATACACATGTGCTTGTTTGTGTGTTGTGGATTTCATTGAATCATGGATCAATTGGGAGGAATTAACATTTTAGCAATGTTAACTCATTCAATCCATGAACACTGTCTATTTCTTCATTTGTTGAAATCATCTATCATCTCTTTTAGCTATGTATTGTATTTTCAATTTTTTTTTTAGGTCTTGCACTTAATTTGTTAAAGTTCTCCTTAAGCATGTTTTTTGTGCCTTTATACAAGATTTAAAAAAAAATTATCTTCCAATTTTTGCATTGCTAATGTATGTAAACATGACGGACTTCTGTCGGTATTGTTGGTATCCGACAATTTTGTTCCATCACTCTGTCCTCTGGCAGATTTCTGTGGCAATTCCTTAGAATTTCCTGGGCACTTAGTCATGTCATTTGCAAATAAAGGCAGATTTTATGCTGCCTTACCAGTGTGTGTAAGTTGTATTTCCACTCTTGCCTGAGCTCACTGGCTCACGCAGCCTTGAGTAGAAGCAGTGGGGACACACATTCCCGCCTGGTTCACAATCTGCACAAAGAAAAGGGTCTTCACGGTGACCCTCAGGGAAGGTCACTGGCCACCTGGCTTAAGACGTTGCCCCGTCCAGGCCCGGTGCTGCAGCCGGGAGAACTCCACAGCCTCGTCTGGGCCTGTGAGCAGGGCCTGGGGCTGTGAACACCGCACCCTGCTCGCCGCTGCGGGGCCCTCCACACAGGCGGTGCTGGAGCATGCTATATCTTGGTTTGTCTACCTGAGCTTCCCTCCTGCAGACAAAGCCACGGGGAGGTGGCTGTGCAGGGCCGTGGGACGCCTGGGCATTGTGGCTGTTTGGGGGGAAGTCCGTGTGGGAGGCTGTGGGGGTCCAGACCCCCTCACCTGTGTGTAGCCGGCCGACTCGCCCGGCACCTCAAGGGAGCCCTTTCCTCGCCTGTGGTCCGGCTAGGACAGCGCCCGCGGCAGTGAGCAGTCGTGAGGACTGAGCGGCATCATGCGGGGACACGCCTAGGAGTGTGCACACGCACGTTAGCTGTTCCTGCAACGAAAGCACACGTGTTTCCCAAACTCATTAGACCAACAAAGCCTATTTTTATGAATGTCTTCTGAGACTAATGTTTCTTGGAACATATTTTTGAAAAATCTGTGCAGTGGAAAAACAATAGATTTTGGAGTTAGACTCTAAATCTATGGGGAATTTCTTTCATTTTTGGTGTGGGTGGTGTATTTCACTGAGTAATTTCTTTGTTTTCGAACAGAGTGCATTGGAGGTAAAATATCTTTCTTTTAGTCTCAAAGTTAAACAACAATTTGGCTAACTGTCAGGTTCCCATACTTTTTCCCTCGGGCTTCCCAGGTGGAGCTACAGTGGTAAAGAATCTGCCTGTCAATGCAAGAGACGAAAGCGACACGTGTTCACTCCCCGGGTCGGGAAGATCCCCTGGAGGAGGGCAGGCCAATACCCTTTCTCTCAAATTCCCTACCCTACCTGCTGTTTAAACTTGTTTGTTCTGTTGCTCAGTCATGTCCGATTCTGTGCGACCCCAAGGACTGCAGCACGCCAGGCCTCCCTGTCCATCGCCAACTCCCGGAGTTTACCCAAACTCATGTCCTTTGAGTCGGTGATGCCATCCAAACATCTCATCCTCTGTCATCCCCTTCTCCTCCCACCTTGAATCTTTCCTAGCATCAGGGTCTTTTCGAATGAATCAGTTCTTCGAATCAGGTGGCCAAAGTATTGGAGTTTCAGCTTCAGCATCAGTCCTTCCAATGAATATTCAGGGTTGATTTCCTTTTACGATTGACTGGTTTGATCTCCTTGTTGTCCAAGGGACTCTCAAGAGACAAATTTCCTATACTAAATGCATATATATGGAATTTGAAAGATGGTAACTAATGCATATAAATGCTGTTTAAATTTAGTGTCACAATAAGGGCCTTGCTCTGGGGAGGCCAGATTCTTCCTCAGTCTGATTTTTCTTCATAAATCACTCTGCCACACAGGAATTGTAGCATTTCCTTCTACACAGAGTCAAGAGAATCGAACAGTTTGCGTTTATATGTGTACCCTGCCCACCCCTAGTGGTGGGGTTCAGGAATTTTCCTGTTACACATCTGGTTATGGCTCCCCAGGCCTGGCACACCTTTGTGAGTCAGTTATTCTCACGCTAATGCTTTGTAACAAGCTGCGCAACTTCCATGGCTGAAGCCAGGACCACCTGTTCCCCACTCACCGGTCAGTGCGGACTCCAGCTGCAGGGCTGAGGTCAGAGGGGCCTCTGCTCACATCCCCTCCTGTGACCAGCTCCTGGGCCATGTGCCTCTCCTCCTGGCTATGGAAGATGTTTGGAGCAAAGTGAGTCTTCTGAACAAAACTGACTAACAGGTCGGGGACACATGCTCTTCCTCTAGTAGGGCAGGTCCAGAGTCCCCGCTGAGGGTGCGGGGCGGGCAGGGGCAGACACGGGGCGGTAACTGGAACACACGCCTGGTTAAAGTCACGGTGCCCCTCGCTCTGGATTTCCTAAAACCCCTCTTTCTTCCTAATCTCTCTTTCCCGCCTCTCTCGTCTTAACGGTAGGCAAGTTATATATGAGAGTCTTCTAATTCAATAATCTGGTTTAAAGCATAAAAGCTGGAGTAAAAATAACCTATAAACCAGGGAGAATCATTCAGCTTCACTGATAAAGAAATGCAAATAACAACCCACAGAATCAGACTGTCCGCTGGATCCGAGGCGCTGGGGGGGCCCGAGCCGCCTCCCACACTGCCGGTGGAGGTGTCAGGCCCCAGGCTGAGGCTGAATCAGGAAGAAGGGACCCACGTCCCTGACGGCTCCGGATGCCGGAGGCCCCACCCCGACCCCGTCCAAGCCCCCGGGTCGGTGCTGCAGAACTTCCAATGCACTGTGTGCACCGAGCTTTCACCTTTCAGGCTGAGACCAAGCTGTCCAGTGGGCCGGCCACTTGTCAGGCACATGCCATCCAGGGCAACTGAAAGTGGCTCATCCAAACTGTGACAAATTGTAAGAGTGAAATACACACCAGGTTAGAAAGATACAACAACAACAACAAATATCTTGTCATTAGAGTCATAGTGGTTACGTATTGAAATGATGAACTTTGGATATTTGAGTTACATAAAATTAATTGCAACTATTTATTTTTATTTTTTTAATGTGACTTCTAGGAAGTATACTATTATGTATGTGGCTTGCATTAAATTTCTGCTGGACCTTATATTTCTATAGGTTGCTGTATTATACTTGACATTGTAAGCTACTGGACACCGTCTCAATACTCTACTGGACGTTATTGCCTTAAAACACTTACCAAGTCATTTAGGTTTAGACAAAGGCTACCTCCTAAGTTTTATTGTTTTATTGTTCTTAAAAAACAAAAATAATTGTATTATGCTTATCTACTTGGCCTTTTATTGTCCTTCTGTTGTATTTTATCTTATAATTCTTGGTCTTTTTTACAATGATGTATTTATCTCTGGTTTATTTTAAATGGAAAAGAGGAAATTACACCTCAGAGAGATTGTTTGTGTTCAAAAAGGGTCTCTAGTACTTTTTAGAAACTCCTCCCATTTCCACCACAAACTTTCCAGCACAGAGGGGCTGCGTCTCCTCCTGTGAGGATGACCCCCGTCCGTGTTCAGCCTCAGGACCTCAGCACCCCAGCAAGCCCTCCATCTGCCCATCTCACAGGAGGACTTCGCAGGCCTGACAGGAGACCCCAACTCCTGTGACTCCTGGGAAACTTGGAATGTGTCCTGACTGCTCAGCTGTGCCTCCACGCAGGAGCTCCTGGGGCCGCACCACTGCCCTCAATGGCAGGGACCCCCGGGGATCCCTGGGGGCTGGCCAAGTACGCGCCAGGTCAAAGCAGGGAGCCTGCTTCTACAGGTCCGCCTCTGTCGCTAGCATCCTCCCACCCCACCCCCCAGAGGCCCCCTCCTGGCTCACTGACCACTGTGGGTGGCGGACAGTGACTCCATTCTCAGACCCCTAGCTGACCTCCCCATGTGGGCTGGGCCCCCATCCACTCCCCTGGGCTACTTCTCAGCAATCTAGGAGGGACACGTTCCGTCTGGCACAAGCCAGGTGCTCTGCAGGGTTCAGGGTCACCGGGCGCAAAGCGAACTTCAGCTTCCCTGTCTCTGAGCCCAGAAATATTCAGACACACATCCTCTGGGACCACGAATCCCTCCTTGGGCAAGTCCAAGCAGCGAAGGAGCTGTTCCAGTCCGTTTGGGTAGCTGTAACGAAAATACACAGGTTCAGGTCCCGAGTGAGGGCCCTGGGACTTCCACTGGCCGGTGGGCCCACTTGCTGGTTCGTAGACGGGTCGTCTCACTGTCCCCGAGTGGGTAGGGGGTGGGAGGCTCTCTGACGTCTCTCCTTAGGGCACTAATCCCATCAGGAGGGCTCCACCCTACTGACCTCATCACCTCCCAAAGGCCCACCTTCTGACACCATCACGGTGCGGGGAGGGGGTGGTTAGGATCTCAGCTATGGATCTGGGAGAGGTAGACTCGGCCCACGGAAGGTACTCTGCAACTTGGCGGAGGTGCTGGGTGTGGGGTGGGACGTCTGAGGGGCGTCACCTGGAACGGTCACCTACTGCCAGGTCGGCTGCCAGATGCCGTTCAGAACAAGTGTGTGTCTAGTCCGGCCATGGGCAGTTACGATGCGAGAAACCTCGTCAGTCTTGCAGGAACACAGCATCGGTAAGAGGCGGTGGGCGTTCTTGTTGTTGTTTAGTCACCCAGTCGTGTCTGACTCTGTGCGACCCCATGGATTGGGACTCTCCAGGCAAGAACACTGGAGCGGGCTCCCACTTCCTCCTCCAGGGGACCTTTCTGACCCAGGGGTCGAACCTGCATCTTCTGCGTTGCAGGTGGGCTCTTACCCCGGAGTCACCAAGAAAGCCCAGAAAGGCTGGCAGGGCTGGTCACGGGTCTCAGCAGATGGAGCTCAGAACACCTGAGCTTCTGCAGCGTGTGCCCGGTGGGGGGTCGCCCCCTGCTGCCCGTCGCGGGAGGGGACCCTGTGAATCTCCACATCCTCCCATCGGAGCCGGACTCAAGGCAATGAGCATCTCAAAGGCAGAGAAATCGTGAAGTGTAGAAAAACCTGTAGGAAGCGATGCTCTCTGAGTATGAGTTGCCTTTTAAAAATGTAATGTGCATAATTGAAAGTTTATATAATTTCATTTTTAATAATGGTGAGGTTATACAATAGGCTTGCCCAAATCCTGAAACTTTAACAACCGTGACCACTCTTGCTGTTACTATTATCATTTTCATATGGGGCAGTATGGAGAGGGGGTGGTAGGCATGGAGATACAGAAAAAAAGTAATGTCTTTGACAAATCACAACATCTTTAAGGCAAAGGGTTCTGTCGATATCCAACGAGGGA
This sequence comes from Giraffa tippelskirchi, assembly GCF_054371585.1. Taxonomy (NCBI): domain Eukaryota; kingdom Metazoa; phylum Chordata; class Mammalia; order Artiodactyla; family Giraffidae; genus Giraffa; species Giraffa tippelskirchi. Next base: position 164,530,956 of record NC_137283.1, on the reverse strand, counting down.
AAGGTTTGGGATGATTTTTTCCCTGAGAAGCGAGTCTGTCTTTGCTGACAAAGGACCACAGCACTCTTGGGCCAGCCAGCTGTCGACCTGCACGCTCGGCAGGAAGACTGTCCCTGCGGCATTTCCAGTCTAGCGGATTTTAAGGCTGTAAGGAACCAGGCCAGAAACGGTTTGGGTTTGTGATCAATCATCTTCGCGAGCAGAAAAATCCAAATGCCACACGTTTCTGGAAACAAGTTTGAGCCTCAGGTTGCGGGTCGTTTCCGATCACACGTCGGAAAGTTGTCACAATGAGTGCAAGGGGGTTGGCGCGGATCCCAGATGGTGCCGACAGGCTGGCAGCTCTTCTCTGCCCCCGCTGTCTGCTCCACAGCCGGGAAGGTGCACAGCCCAGCTCACTGCCCGGAAGGCTCCGCCCCCCATACGGAGGTCTCCCAGCTGGTCTTCAGCTGGCTCCACCCACCCTCCAGGTGTGCACGCAGCGCTGCCCCGGGTCCCGAGCCCCCATCACGCTCCTCTCCCCGCTTCCCCTGACGTGCATGTTCTTCACACGCACACAGCACACGTCACACACATGTCCACGACTGTAGTAAAATCCAGCTGCTCCTTTTGCTCCTCTGCAATGTCCTGTGAACCGAGGGCATGAAATAGTCCATCCAGACTTTTGCACACCATGGGGAAAATACAAAGTAGGCAAATTTTATTTTCTCCCTGACTTCCCCTAGTTGGTAAAGAATCCGCCTGCAATGCAGGAGACCCCGGTTTGATTCCTGGGTCGGGAAGATCTGCTGCAGAAGGTTAAGGCTACCCACTCCAGTATTCTTGGGCTTCCCTTTAAACACACACCACTGAGGGTCCCAGACCCCTCGCCGCCAGGCCCATATCTATCTGCTCCGGGTTCTCCTGTGTCATGCTCAGTGATCTTATAAACCCACGTTTATAATGACCCACCTGCCAATAGCTCAAACTGTCCCCTGGAGAGTTGACGCTCACTTTTGAACAGAGGGGGATGGGATTACCAGGGCAGATTTTTAAAGGAGGAGTGCTGTCCGAGTTATCTCAGATCATACTGACCAGGAGACCGCCTGAAGACCACATGGGCCCTGGGCTCCCCTTCCTGGAATGCACCCTGCATGGGGCTGGGACACTGCCCGGGACAGAGCCAGTCTGCGGCCACAGAGAGGGTCCACCTGGGTCTGGAAGACGCAGCTGCAGAGGTTCATCCGGACGTGCTGGGGGTCAGTGTGGATGTCCGAGCTGTGGGCAGGACAGTGATCGCATCCCCAGCGGAGCCGAGAACTCTGCGGTCAGAGGCTCCAAACGCACTGCTGAGCGAGTCCAGCCGGGCCGGGCAGCTGGGGCCGAGGTCACTCCTGGCCTCCAGGTCCCGTCTATACACAGGGCGAAGGCAGAAGGGGAGTGTCCAGTGCGGTTGCCAACAAGGACCCAGGCCCCCTCACCGCCATCGCCACGAGCCCCCATCAGCCGGCAGGTCTGAATGTGAACAAGGTCAGGCAGAATTCTTTACTGTTTGAATTACTGGGAAGCTCGCAAGGAGAAAATTTGTGTGTAAAAGCTCTGATGGGCCAGTGGGAAGAAAAACAGGGAGATGTTTACTTCTCAGCACATCTGGGTGCCCTCAGCGGTCCCTACCAGCCAGGCCAGCCCCCGAGCAGGCCGCGCCCACGTTCATTCCTGAGCCCCTGAGCCCCGGGGGGGCGGCAGGGACATGGAGAGAAGGGAAGAGTTTAGAATCACAGGGCGCATCAGCCTGGCAGATAGGGTCTCGTGCCCAGGAGCCCTGGGGGGCCTTGCCCCTGCTGGGGCCCTGGTCACGGTGCTCGGGGCCCACACGGGCTCTGGGGTGTCAAGTCCCTCTGCTGTGTGGCCCTCTGGGTGCTGGGCTCCTCCTGTACATGGAGAGGTGGCACCACGGTGCCTCTGGGAGGTACACAGCCTCGCCCGCGTGGGGACCTGCGGACAATGTCCGTGTCCACGGGACTGCCGCCTGGCTGGCTAGTGCTGTCCTGTGATCCAGGGCCACTTGCAGGGCTGAGGCCAAGGCCTGGCCAGGCTCAGGCGCGATGGGCCAGAGGCCAGGCTGGGGTGGGCGTGCCATTCACGAGGCATCTTCTAGGACCAGAGGGGCCAGCGGGACCAGAGAGCGGCGGAGTCCGAGTCTCAGAGGACCGTGCCGGGCCGCAGAGGCGGATGCCCGGACCTCGGAGCCTGTTCTACCTCCCAGGCATGGCTCTGACAGTCTCGCATGGTTTAACTCGCTTCATCCCCCAAACACCGAGCAGACATCGCTGCCGTCGCCCGCTCGCAGTGCCGGGAGCTGAGGCACTGCTGGGAGCTTCCTGCCGAGTGGCTCGCTGAGCTGGACCCGAGCAGCAGGCACCCCGCCGCAGCCACAGGAGAGACCCTGGAGCCGGGACAGCCGTCAGGGCCAGGAGGCAGGGGCCTGGCCTCAGCTCCGCTGGACCAGAAATGACGCCCTGACCAGAGCCTCATGTGCTGTTGCTACGTCGTGTCCGACTCTTTGCGACCCCATGGACAGTAGCCCGCCAGGCTCCTCTGTCCATGGATTTCCCAGGCAAGAATACTGGAGTGGGATGCCATTTCCTTCTCCAGGGAATCTTCCCAACCCAGGGATCAAATCCAGGTCTTTCTTTACCTTCTGAGCCCAGGGAAGCCCTACCCCCGTCCCAATTGATCCCGTAAACATTCGCCAAATTCCACCCGGGTGTGAAGCACTGAGCTGGCGGCTCCTCATTTTAAGGCCCCGTCCCCGGGGGGCCGTGTTCCCCAAGGCCCCTGGGAGGCAGTGAGGTGACTTGCTGTTTCTAACTGTGACACACGCTCGAATCAGAGGAACTCGCTTCGCTCTACACCAAGCAGTCAAGGGGGGAGGGCGTGGGATCCCGCTGGATAATGACTAGCCTGACATTTTAAACGGGAAAAGCAAGATGCAAAAGGGCGCCGTGTGTCGAGGGCATCGCTGCGGGGCCTGCTGTGTGTGGACTCGGGGGAACAGGGATGGGGAGTCAGACGTGGCTGCCGCCCCACGCGTGCTCCGCCCGCTCCGTCTTCCCGAGGGCTCCCTTCCCGGCCTGCTGCAGTCTCCATTCCCCAGCTCTCGGGTCCCTGAGCCCTGACAGCTCAGAGAGGCGGCTTCCAGGCTAGATCAGGGCACCCCCTCACCCTCACAGCCACCACAGCAAACTGCCCAGAATATCAAGGAAGGCGCACTTGGCTGCCACTGAAGCTATCTGTGCTGAGCGACCTCGCTGGGTGGGAGGATGCCCTTGTGCCCCCGAAACACAGGGTCCGGGTGTGGAACCCTGTCCCCGACCAGTGATGCAGACAACAGGCGCCCCCGGAATTCAGAAAGGGCGGCAGGCGGACGGAGCAGGCGCAGCCGCCCCGAGGAGAGCGTGGGGTCAGGCCACGGCGGGCTCTGGGTGCCGCGAGGACAAGCTTGGGCGCAGAGAGGGCGCCCCGCAACCCGCCTGCCTCGGGCGCCCAGGGCCTGCGCTGGGGCCGTGCTGTCCTCTTCGCCCAGCGGCAGTGACCGGGGATGCTCCGTGGAGCACCGTCAGAGCGCATGGCCCGGGTCTCCACGCTGAACACAGCACGGGTCTGCAGGGTGCTGGGACTGAGGCAGGGCGGAAACCCACGCTGGGTGGTCTCCAAACTGGTCATTGTCGGCCCAGCGCGGGAACACACAGCCCCTGGACCCTGGTAACCTCCCGAGGGAGCAGGGCCTCCGGCCCATCCCCTCTTGATTGAGGCTGGACCGGGACAGACACCACTGGTTATGTGACAAACAGCAGCCAGAAGGCAGCATGTGGCCCCAGGAACGTCCAGTCCAGGTTTAGGAAAGCTTTCAAAGGTCATAAAAAATAGCAGGAGAAACAAAGCAAACCCCCAGCAGCTGTGTGCTGGGTCGCCATGTGGGTTGCTCAAGTCCTTACGCCAAGATGCAAAGTCTCCCTTCATCAGCTGGACGGCATGCTGCATGCACGCCTTCCTTTGAGACCCGCAGGTGTCCCAGCAAAGGTGCTGGAGCATACCACGTTAACTCTGCCCGGGGCATCAGTGCTGTTGGACGAGGGGTGACAAGGACGTCACAGCCAGCACGCCGGCAGGCCAGCAAGTAAGCTTTCAGACCAGAGTTGAAGAGCAGGGGTCTCAGGACTGGGCTTCCCCCACTTTGACCCCTGGTGTCGCAGACAACACTTTCAAGGAGTTGTGCCCTAACCCACTTTCAAGGAGTTGTGCGGTCACCAAATGGTTCAGGTAAACACAGCTTCTCATCCCTTCATAAGCTACAGAGAATACATTTCGAAGTATCTGGAGCTTATCTAACCCAAACTCTCTTACTTTATGCTTTGTCCAAAGCCCCATCACCAACGACAGAAGCAAGGCTTCCAGCCCATATTCTTGGGCCCCAGTCCCATGAAGCACACATTTTGTGTACAGATTCAGCACAAACAGAATAATTCTCTCAAAGCTCTGTTCCTAGTCTCCCAGAGCATGTGAGTTCCCTTGCGGCTTCAACAGATCTGTCTCTGCATAAACAGAAGATAGATGAGTGGGTAGACAGACACCCACACAAAAGCAGCCTCTGCAAACGTGCGCAAGACTGTATCAGTGCTCACGTTTGGGTGTGTGTCTGCGTGCCTTTATTTTATGAAAGAAAGTTTTTTGGGGGACAGAACGCTAGTTTCAGTAAAACTCCTAAAGTTTTGTTGAAGGGTATAAATTATCCGTGGGTCAAAATGGGAAATTCATTTCTTAGACCCCTGCTCTTACCTCTGGTTTTCTACAGATCCTATAATTATTCCAATTATCTGGATTCAAACATCCTCAAATCACAGTGTTACAAAAAAAAAAAATTCACCTTTCTCAGGGATATTTATATTAACTGAAATGAATTACTTAAATCCAAGAAAAACAGTGCCTATAGTAGAAATTCCAGGGTTCATACACATATATGTGTGTGTGCTAAGTCGTTTCAGTCATGGCTGATTCTTTGAGACCCCTTGGACTGTAGCCCACCAGGCTCCTCCGTCCATGGAATTTTCCAGGCAAGAGTACTGGAGTGGGCTGCCATGCCCTTCCCCAGAGGATCTTCCTGACCCAGGGATCGAACCCATACACATATATTTTCTATCAAACAATCCACCCATCCATTCTTCAATTCAATCACTACTGGATGTATTGAGTTACTGTTTTGTACCAGGAGCTCTTCTAGGTAAATTAATGAAAGTTTCTGCCTTTATAGAAGATTCATTCCAGATGAGTGTCTTTTCTAAAGCAGATTACAAAGCATTCTCGTGCTCATTGCCTTAGGAGAAGCTCACAGGAAATTGTGAGTGTATTAGCCCACAGCTATCACAGTAACGATGAGTAACAAGCCACCCCGAAGCTCAGGGGTTTCTAAGAACAAACGTTGTGTTTTACCCTCATGAGTGTCCAGGTCACCAGTGGTTCAGTTGGTCTACACAGGGCTGGGCTGGCTGTGGCTGGCTTGGCTCCAAGCTGTGGGTTGAATTTCTGTCTGACCTGAATGCTATTCTGCGGCCATAGCCAAAGGACAGCAGCTGACCAGGTGTTCCTTTCATGGTGGAGTATGAGAATTAGCAAGGACCCCTAGGTCCTCCCCCCAGAGCCTCCACACTGATGTCTCTGCCCACATTCCTACCAGGCAAGCTCCACGGCCACACCTGATGCCAATGGGCCAAGTCACATGGTCAGACCCTTCCGGGAGGCCTTGCAAAGTCATGCGGTAAAGGGCAGGTTAACACTCTTTCATAGGTAATGGAAGGGTGGGGACCAATTATCCAACCTGCCACACCTGGGAAAGTAGTGAGGTCTCCATTCCACAGAGGAGGGGACTAGGTCTCCCAGAGGTGAGGGGCTTGTTCAAGCTCACATCACCACTCATGAGACAGCCAGGCCTCTTGGCCCCCGAGTCCATGCCCTTTGGTTATTGCACTGTTTCAGCGGCACAACCCGCTGCATCTTTCTCCCACACTGAATAGGCTAGCTTATCTGTGGTGCCGGAAGCTCAGCTTCTCTGTGTACTTGTGCTAAATAAGATCTCAGACTCAGAGCTTTGGGAGAACTAGAAAAGGCTGCTTTATTGCTTTGCCAGCAAAGGGAGCCACAGCAGGCTAATGCCCTCAAAACCGAGTGTCCCCACTTGGGGAGGACAGTGAGAAGTTTATGGCAATTGTTCAGAAAGGGCGTGACCAGTTGGTGGACATTCTTCTGATGGGTTGCTGGTGGTGAGGTGAGTAGGAATCAGCATCACCAACCTTCAGGTCAACTGGTCTGGTGTCCACATGCCTGTGGGCAGCATACCTTGTGACTCAATAACTTCTCCCACCTGAAGGGGTTTCAGTATCTGCAAAACAGCTCAAAGATACTGTTGTGTGTAGTCAGTGATGGGGAAACAGAAGCTTGCCCCAAGGCTGCTCTTGACTATTTGTTTCTCCCTGGTCTTATCAGTCCAGTCGCTCAGTCATGTCTGACTCTTTTCGACCCCACGGACTGCAGCATGCCAGGCCTCCCTGTCCATCACCAACTCCCGGAGCTTGCTCAAACTCATGTCCATTGAGTCAGTGATGCCATCCAACCATCTCATCCTATGTCGTCCCCTTCTCTTTCCCAGCGTCAGGGTCTTTTTCAATGAGTTAGTTCTTCGAATCAGGTGGCCAAAGTATTGGAGTTTCAGCTTCAGCATCAGTCCTTCCAATGAACACCCAGGACTGATCTCCTTTAGGATGGACTGGTTGGATCTCCTTGCAGTCCAAGGGACTCTCAAGAGTCTTCTCCAACACCACAGTTCAAAAGCATCAATTCTTCAGTGCTCAGCTTTCTTTATAGTCCAACTCTCACATCTGTACATGACCACTGGAAAAGCCATAGCTTTGACTAGATGGACTTTTGTTGGCAGAGGTGCTAAAACCCCCAAATATTGTCCTTTATGCTGTAATCTTATAGAAAAGACCAGGGCATCTCTCAAGAGACATTACCCTTAAAACACAGCAGCCTTGAGGAAGTCACTAAAATGCTTCTTTCATCAGGCTTGTTGGCACCCTGGGTGCCCAGGCGCACGGGGAGGAGGTGGTTCTGCTGATGCGGACGCTCTGCTTCGGCCCTGAACCCCACCCCTCTTCTTGCTCTTGACGGAGAGGCTGGGTCGCAGGTCTCTGGTCGGAGAACAGGGTCCCTGGACTCGATGCGCCCACTCCCTGCCTGCGTGATTACCAGCTGCCCTGCAGGTCTGTCTCCCCTTCCCCCTCCTTTCCATCCCAGACCTCTCAGGCTGCATTCCTCATAGGTGTCAAGGATATTTTCTGTTGTACTGCTAATTATAAACAACCTTTAAAATGCCATTAAATATAAATCCATTCATGAGTAAGATCCGAGCCATCCATTCTCCAGGCCAATTTTCAGCTTCAGCCAGGAAGCCGAGAATGCAGCTTTTCACGCTGAAGCCAGCCCACCCCGCGCGCTGGGGCCAGGCCCCCTAAGGGCAGTGAGCCGGCGTTGCCCCTCCCTGTGGAGTTCATGGCCCCACACAGAACGCAGCGGCATTTCTCAGCTCTCTGATTGCATAGTCTCTTCTGGTCTCCATGCAGACTGCCCTTGCACTTGATTTCCGAAGATGGGCTAATTACTTGACATAATTAGCTCCTTATAATGTTATGCTGTCTACGTAAACCAGAAAGCTTTAATTATCCACATTTCAACCTGATGGACTTTCACATCTGCTTTTAGAATGTTCCCTTGCCCGGGTCCGGTCATTGTAAGGGCTCACGTGTTGTCTTTGGGCTTCCCTGAGGGCTCAGCAGCAAAGAGTCATCCTGTAATGCAGGAGACTTGCAGGAGATGGAGGTTTGATCCCTGGGCTGGGAAGATCCCCTGGAGAAGGAAATGGCAACCCCACTCCAGGATTCTCACCTGGAGAATCCCATGGACAGAGGAGCCTGGTGGGCTACAGCCCATGGGGTCACAGTAAGTTGGACATGACTGAGAGACTAAGCAACAATGTTGTCTTTGGTGGGTTAGCAAGTGAGCAGAGTTATAATTTTATTTTTTGCTGGAAGACATGCATTTATTTGTATGAATAGGACTGTGGGAAATGTAAACAGAGTAGATAGGGCATTTATGAGAACACATTCTTTGCCAAAGCCACTCAGAACATTTGCACAGTTACATGACTTATCAAATGCCTGGTTAAGTTATAGGGCATGATTAAAAACCCAGATCAATTTTGACTCCAAGAATGACACCCTACCCACCAAAAAATGGCAGAGGCTCCAGTACAGTTTTTTCTCTTTCTAGAATCAACCATGTCATTCTGATAGTTATGAGAATTATTTTAAGATTAGAAACCAAGCTATAATATTTCTCAGGCCCATTTCCTAAAATAAACCACAATTTATAGGTGTGGGCTACAGAAGCTTTGATACTCAGATACAATTAGGAATTGTAGACACTTGGAGAATGAACTGGCTTCTATTCCGAAATAACCAAACAAATCTTTATTTAAGGATTTAGAATGCAATGAAACAAAGACTCCCAAACACCCAAAATTGATCAATAAGGACTCTGGGGATATCCGTTTCCTGAATATTTCAAGGGCTAGGAAAATCTTACTTTGTAGTTTAAACCAAGGACATGTGGTCTCAAGGTCTAGTTCCTAATCCCCTAACCTGATTTATTCATGAAATAGCAAGAAGCCTAACGCTTGAACTCACATGCTATAGCCAGGTCTGGCTCAACTTTTTCCTGAAAGGTAATTACACTAAGAATGAAAAAAAAAATTCTATAGCAGGGTTTTCAAGGAAGGTGCTATTTTAAAGCATGTTCGCTCCTCTTGGTGTGAACTGGAGGCTGCGATTCGCTTTCCACAGGTGGAGTATGTTGTACTTGACTGCTATCACTCCCCGGCAGATTACCAAGGCAGGTGGTTCCTCCTCACGCTCCCTGGGAGCCCTCCCTGGGGACAAGCCGGCACTGTGTCATGAAGGCACACAGCGTCCCTGTAGGAGGCTGTGTATGAGGTGTGGATGCCATGGGAGATGCCACCTTGGAAGTCCAGCCTTCAGATGGCTTCCAGATTCCTCACCCACCGACTCTAAGATACACACTGAGATGTATTTACATATGTGTGCGTGTGTATATACACATGCATATACATATACACATATATGCACACGTACATATACACATGTACATGTGCATATATACATACACACACATTTATGTATATATACATATACACAGACACGTATATGCATATACATATACACATATCCATATGTAGTGAAAGGAAATGGTTCACATGGTTATGGAGGCTGAGAAGCCCCACCACGTGCCATCTGCAAGCTGAGACCAGAAGAGCAGGTGGTGTGAGCCCCAGCCGGGGGCAGGAGAGGCTGAACCAGCCGGTCCAGCGCGTCAGTGAGCAGGAGAAATGGGGGATCCTCCTCCCCGCACCTTCTGTCCTACTGAGGCCCCAGCTGACTGGACGCCGCCCACTCACAATGGGCGGGGCCCAGGGCTTTACTGAGTGCACCTATTCAAATGCTAACTTCATCCAGAAACGCTCTCACACACAGAGTCCTGTCTAACCTGGGTGCGAGCGTGCTAAGTTGCTCAGTGGTGTCCACCTCTTAGCAATTCCAGGGACTGTCGCCCGCCAGGCTCCTCTACCCATGGGATTCTCCAGGCAAGGATACTGGAGTGGGTTGCCATTTCCTTCTACAGGGGATCTTCTCTACCCAGGGATCAAATTTGTGTCTTCTGCATTGGCAGGCGGGTTCTTTACCACTGAGCCATCGGGGAAGCCCCTGGGTGCCCTGTGCCAGTCAGAGTGACAGAAAATTTACCATCATTATTACTCTGTTTACTTCTTCATATAAAAATGAGGGCCTTATGTTGCTTTTTAGGGCTTCCCTGGTGGCTCAGCAGTAAAGAATCCGCCTTCAATGCAGAAGACACAGGTTCAATCCCTGAGTCAGGAAGATCCCCTGCAGAAGGAAATGGCAACCCACTCTAGTATTCTTGCCTGGAGGATTCCATGGACAGGGGAGCCTGGTGGGCTACAGTCCATGGAAATGGACATGACTTAGCGACTAAACCACCAAGCACCACCACTGCTTTTTAAAGAGGTTGTGCTGTCTGTGAATTCCATGTGAAGATCATAACAGAGCATCACAAAATATTTGTGGTAGTGGAGGAGGTGTGGGGTCAGATGAAACTGAAGCTGCGTTGATGAATAATGGTTCACTGACCACTATTCGCAAGGATGTGAAGGGTTTTTATTAAACTCTCTTAAAGACTGAAATGCTTAAAGGTCTTGATTAATGCATGCATGCTCAGTTGAGTCCAACTCTTTGGCAACCCTAAGGACTATATAGTCCGCCAAGCTTCTCTGTCCATGGAATTCTCCAGCAAGAATACAGGAGTGGGTTGCCATTTCCTTCCCCAGGGGATCTTCCTGACCCAGGGATCAGATCCAAGCCTGTTGAGTCTCCTGCACTGTCAGACAGAATCTCTACCAACCATGCCATCTGGAAATCAGTTAAAGGTCTTAAGATAATCTGTGTCTCGTGGGGAGATTTCAGAAAATGTGACCGAGAGAGAGTCAGGGACAGTGGGGAATTTTCTGGTGGCCCTGAAATCGCAGCTCACAGATGGCTTCTGGATTCTGCCTTTCAAAACCAAAATGCCATATTAATAAGCTGAGTCCAGGCTAACTGAGTCTGAAATAATGATGATTTTTGAGCCAAGCACGGGATTAAAGCCATGATCATCGGGCCTGAGGGAAGTGCCCCAGGCTCAGGCCCTTGGCCAGGGAGGGAACTATGTGTCCCTGACCCCAGGCCAGAGGCTTCCTGGCTGTTCCTGGCCCGCCACCAGCCGTACAGGCTCTGCCTTCAGAGTCTCTTTTCTCTGGGTCCTCACTGCTGTGTGGGTGAACTCAGAGGCCAGAGCATAGCCTGTGGCCTGTGGCCTGCGGCCCTTCCTTTACTTCCCACTGCCGACGTCTCAAGCTGACTGCACTCAAGAGCTTCATGCTGGATTCAAGCCTCATGGAGACACTGCAGTCTGACCTGGGGGTCTTGAAGCTGCTCACCCCCTCTCCTCCACAGCTTCCTGGGGCCCAGCCAGGATGGAGGGTAGCGTGGCTTCCCCTGCAGCCCACAAAGTCGGGGAACAAAGCCATCCCTGGGGCTCTGGGAAATGTCCTGTTCTCTCCAACTTCAGTTCAGTCGCTCAGTTGCGTTCAACTCTTTGTGACCCCATGAACTGCAGCACACCAGGCCTCCCTGTCCATCACCAACTCCCGGAGTCCACCCAAACCCATATCCATTGAGTCAGTGATGCCATCAAACCATCTCATCCTCTGTTGTCCCCTTCTCCTCCTGCCCTCAATCTTTCCCAGCATCAGGGTCTTTTCCAATGAGTCAGCTCTTTGCATCAGGTGGCCAAAGTATTGGAGTTTCAGCTTCAACATCAGTCCTTCCAATGAATATTCAGGACTGATCTCCCTTAGGATGGACTGGTTGGATCTCCTTACAGTCCAAGGGACTCTCAAGAGTCTTCTCCAACACCACAGGTCAAAAGCATCAATTCTTCAGCACTCAGCTTCTTTATGGTCCAACTCTCACATCTATACGTGACCACTGGAAAAACCATAGCCTTGACTAGACAGACCTTTGTTGACAAAGTAATGTCTCTGCTTTTTAATATGCTGTCTAGTTTGGTCATAACTTTCCTTCCAAGGAGTAAACGTCTTTTAATTTCATGGCTACAATCACCATCTGCAGTGATTTTGGATCCCAGAAAAATAAAGTCAGCCACTGTTTCCACTGTTTCCCCATCTATTTCCCATGAAGTGATGGGACCGGATGCCATGAACTTAGTTTTCTGAACGCTGAGCGTTAAGCCAACTTTTTCACTCTCCTCTTTCACCTTCATCAAGAGGCTCTTTAGTTCTTCACTTTCTGCCATAAGGGTGGTGTCATATGCATATCTGAGGTTATTGATATTTCTCCCAGCAATCTTGATTCCAGCTTGTGCTTCTTCCAGCCCAGCGTTTCTCATGATGTACTCTGCATAGAAGTTAAATAAGCAGGGTAACAGTAGACAGCCTTGACGGACTCCTTTTCCTGTTTGGAGCCGGTCTGTTGTTCCGTGTCCAGTTCTCACTGTTGCTTCCTGACCTGCACGCAGGCTTCTCCCAGTTCACTGGGATATTTAATAAGAACCCAGAGCAGTCACTTACCCTGCTTCCCCCAGTCAAGCCACTGCTCCCACTCTTTGCTTTTCTTTTTGGGGTAAATTGAAGAAAGAGAGAGAAACAGAAATATTCAAACCTACAACGGCTGCTTCCAGGATCCTTTTGGAGAGCTGGACGCTCCTGAGCCCTTGCACGTGGGTGTGAAGGGAACCCCCGCATTTCTGGGGACTCTTGACATCAAAGGAAGGCATTCCCAGCCACCGGCCACCGAGGGGCTTGGTTTCTGAAAGCTGCAGCCTTGAAGTTGTGCTACAGTTGTTTACTGCTCACTTGCAGAAGGGAACTTTATATTCTTTTTTCTGTTCCAGGTTTTTCTGCTCAGTTAGTAAAACTCTGTTTTCACTTGCTGCCACCTCCTGTTCTGCTCTGGTGGATTTCAGACAACACCTCACCAAACGGTCTGGTTGGCGTGAGGTTGGACTCCTGCTCCTGCAGGGGGTAGGATGGGGGCAGCAGGAAGGAGGCAGCTCTTGTCTGGTGAGCACCCTGGTCCCCAGCTAAGGACAAAGGATGGAGGAGCCACAGCCGTTTCTCATCACGCCCCTTCCACAGTGGTCTTCTTTTTCATTCTGGAATTTTCCCCACTCTGTGGGGGAGGCCCCTGGTTTTCAGAAACCTTAAGTTTGAGAGAAAGCACGGTTTGGAGTCAGGCTGACAGAGGTTGGTGATGGCCCTGACCGCCTGGCCAGGTCTGCTGAGCCCAGGACTCTGCCGCCCACCAACCCCCGCCCCCAGCCACCCGCCGTGGGCATGGCCATGTGGCCGATTCTGCCTGGGAGAGGGCACAGATGAGCCCGGGGTCCCTGCAGCCTGGCTCTGGAAGTCTCCTCCCTCCTCTTCCTCTGGCTGAATGGGGAGACTTCATGGCCTGCAGGGGCAAAATGGTGTCGGGAGCAGGGGCCCGCATGACCTCAGAGAAGGTCACTCACCCACTAGGAGCTCGGCGATGAATGTTTTCTAAGCAAAATTAGCTTTCTGAAATTAAGCTACAGAACTGGGCTGTCTGGTGAGTCAGTACTGCCCTGAGAAACACAGGCCAGTGGCCCCCACTCACGCCAGCCCTGATTTCTCATCTACTCAAGGAGGGATGATACTGCCCGCCTCGCTGTGTTCAAGACAGCATCGCAGGACAGGAAATCTGGGGGCGACTCGACCAGGGTCTGGTCTCGGCAGATCAATACCTGCGTTCCTGCTTTTCAGACCGGCTCTCTCTTCCCTGAGTCTCCCCGCTGCCTGTCTCTGAAGCTCCATCCCTTCATTCTGTGACCCAGGCATCCTCAAACCGCCCGTGACAGTCAGTGAGGGGGGCGCCCTCACTCGGCAGTCTTCTACCACTGGGTCGGCGTTCCTGCCTAGTAACAACCCCCCACCCCACCCCGTTTCCTTGGGTGCAATGAATGGGACAAAATCAGAGACTGGGATGAGTGGGTCTGTCCGTCAAATGACCACCTAATCCCAGGAGGGCTCGGTCCCTCAGTTAGGATGATGGAGGCTCTCCTGGTTGGAACCAAGTGGAATGGCTCCCTAATAGCTCGTAATTATACATCTGCCAACTGCACGCCCAGGCGGAAACGCACTGGCATGGCCTGAGAAGGAAGCGGGGGCCCGCCAGGGGTCCTGGTCCTCAGGTCGACCCTCAGCCTGGGTCTGGGGCCAGACACCAGCCTCTCCCTGCCTCCTGGTCCTGGGGAGTGGCCCTCCTTTTAAGAAGCTAGTTTATTCTGCCCAGCTTGTTTGAGGTAAAAGTGATAAATGGAAATTGTTTATGAAGGTGTGTGGTGTGGTGTTTTGCACACGTGTGACCTGTTTCCCACACCAGGTCCATTGACGCATCCAGCACCCCCACGCACACCTTTTATTCCTCACGATGAGGACACTTACATCTCCTCTCTGAGCACGTTTCAGATGCTGGGCATTGATCCAGAGCATCTTCACCTTCTAACTGAGGTCTGTATCCTCTGATGGACGTCTCCGCGCCCCCTATTCACTCCACCTCAACCCCTGCCCCAGCCCCTAGCGACCACCACTCTGCTCTGGTTCTGGGAGTCTGGCTGGTTTTGAGGTCACGCAGTGTTTGTCTTTCTGTGTCTGGCTCATTTCAGCCAGCTGGCTTTCTGTCCGTGTGTCTGTCTGTCTAATGGAGTTTGGCCTCTTCACACCCCTCCATTTTCCAGGTGATTCTCACGGTCGCCCAGAGAATGCAGGTCAGTCTCCAAGGACAAGCCCCAGACATGGACTTTCCTGACACCTGCTGGCCACTCCTTGTCTCCAGGGCATCTCAGTTCTCACCTGTACTAGGGGCACTGCCAGGGGCCACAAATGAGGCTAACTTGAGACAGATGGACGGGAGAAAAATTAACAGGAGCTATTAAGGCGTGCATGGCACGTTTACACGAGAACTCAGTGATGCGGAACTCGGGGTGCTGGGCACCACAGCTTCCACAGCATCCCAGCAGAAGAACAAGGGGCTTGGAGAGAAGGGTCAGGACAGAGGACTGGGACTCAAGCCCCCAGAGATAGCGAAGACGGGGTGGCACAGGCTGATGGAGGCAAGAGTGTTTCAGGAGGGTTTGCTACACATGCCTGACAGAAGTGATGTTTCAGGAGGGTTTGCTACCCAGAGTCCCAGGGGCCATCTGTGGGCTGAGAACAGTCTAGAGTTGCCAAATAATTAAGAATTGTCCGGCCCTTACTGATGGGGGTGGTGGGGCAGAGTTTATCTTGTGTTTCCTTTTTCTCACTGTTTCAGCTCAGAAGCCCCCCTGTGCAGAGCGGTGTATTTGGGGTGGCACCTTCCAGCCCCTCTAGAAGCCAGACCTAGGGGCCTGCAGCCCAGGGCTTCTGGGTCCTGGCTGTTCACCGTCTGGAGAGGTGGCTTTCTGGTGCGTCTGTGCGTGTGTGGTCAGAGTCTCAGGCTTGGCCCCGTGTCCGTCCCTGGAGGGGGCAAGCCTGCCAGGCAGTGATTTCCCCCCACTCCTTCCCCAGCAGAGCCTGGGCCCAGCTGGGACATCCCGCCCGGGGTCAATCCCTCTGAGCAACACTCTGCTCCTCCTGGAGGATGCACTCTGGGGTCCTCAGAGTGAGTCATTCCTTGGGTTGGGATCTTAGCTGAATTCTCTAGAATTAGCAAAGCAACCAGCATGGGCTCTGGTGTTGGGATTAGAATGTAAGAATTGTATCAGGTGTAGGGACCATAAAAACTTAAGGACTTTCACCAGCTGTTCTCTACCAATCAGCCTTGAGGTGAGATGCTTGGGGTTTTGTGACCCATCACTTATTCCCCTCTAAGTGGATACTGAACTCTGAAAAAAAGTTGGGTTTATCAATATAGCCAACACTGGGAAACAATGTAATTTTTTTTTTTTTGGTATACATTGGTTTGTTTGATTTTTAAAAATTCAACTCCTTAGCAGTTCCTACTTGCTCTGGCTCTGGTGGGGACTTCTGAAGAAAGTGAGCTCCCGAGTACCTCTCCTTCAGCTTTCTCTGAAAGGATGGTGAAAACTTTCTTTCTCCCTGACACATCATGGTTTCCCTTTCTCTGCAAACAGCCTCTCAGATAGAAAATGCAGACAACTGCACAGAATGTGCTGGGGATGAAGAATGATTAGGACTCTGGACTTTGACTGCCGAGGACCCATGTTCAATCCCCGGTCAGGGAACAAAGATCCCACAAGCAGAGCAGTATGGCCAAAGAAAAAGAAAGAAAGAAAAGAAAAACGCTGCCATGTCATAAACAAAGGATGCTGAGGCCCTCAAGCCATCAGCCGCTATAGCAGCAAATAGATGGGCAAACAATGCAAACAGTGACAGATTTCCTTGGGCTCCAATATCACTGCAAATGGTGACTGCAGCCATGAAATTAAAAGATGCTTGCTTCTTGGAAGAAAAGCTATGACAAACCTAGACAGCATGTTAAAAAACAGAGACATCACTTTCCTGACAAAGGCCTGTTTAGTCAAAGCTATGGTTTTTACAGTAGTCATGCACGGATGTGAGAGTTGGACCACAAAGAAGGCTGAGTGTTAAAAATTGATGCTTTTGAATTGTGGTGCTGGAGAAGACTCTTGAGAGTCCCTTGGACTGACAGATATCAAACATGTCAATCCTGAAGGAAATTAATCCTGAAAAATCATTGGAAGGACTGTTGCTGAAGCTGAAGCTCCAATACTTTGACCACCTGATATGAAAAGCCATTCACTGGAAAAAACCACGATGCTGGGCAGATTGAAGGCAATGGAGAAGGGGGTGGCAGAGGATGAGATGATTAGGTAGCATCACTGACTCAATGGACGTGAATTTGAACAAACTCTGAGAGATGGTGGAGGACAGAGGCGCCTGGGGTGCTGCTGTCCGTGGGGTCTCAAAGGAAGGAAATGACTTAGCGACTGAACAACAACAGGGGCATTTACCATCTGCCTCTGTGGGGACTGAGTCCTGAGCTGCAGCAGCTGTCGACCTTTGACCTGCCCTGAAGGGAGTTCCAGGTGGAAAACCGGAATGAGCTATCTTGTTATCTTTTTTTTTTTTTCCGCAAATATATCACAGGGGTGGAGGAACACCCCTCAGCAGACATTTTCCTCAGGCCAAACAGGTCTATGTCATCCTGTCTGTAAGGACTTAAACTTATGAGACACCCTTTCACATGTGGGAGGCCATATCTGATGCAGAAAAGGCTAGAAAGAGATCTCTTTGTCATCGAGCCTTTGCCAGCTCCTATATAATATATGTGGCAGAGTCAAGCCCATTGGAAAACTTCACAAATGTGCCAGAAAGAAAACCACCACAATTATCTTGCTATCTTGTGCTTCACAAAACTGGTGGAACAGGCCTTTAGATAATTACAGATTTTCAGGAACTGATTTTATGAGTCCAATCCTGGCATCTCCTCGTATCCAAAAAAGCACTCAATCACTTCATCTTGTGCTTTACAAAACTGGTGGAACAGGCCTTTAGAAAGATATTTTCAGGAACTGGTTTCATGATCCCAATCCTTACATCTCATCATATCTACAAGAGCACTGAATCCCCCGCTCCTCGTGACTAGCAGAACACCTTTTGTAAAGAGAAGTGCTTAACTGCATGGACTCCCCTTCAACACAGTCGCCTATACTGACCTTGCCCCCCACCTCTTTGGAGAAGTTCCTCGGAGCTACTGGCTGCTGTCCCCATTTTGTCCCAAATAAAACCTAACTTGAAACTCTCATGCTGTGTGTGTGTGTGTGTGTGTGTGTGTGTGTGTTTTAAGTCGACAGGTGTGTCAACAGGGGAAACCTGTCTACAGGATTTTGTGTTGTTGCTATTATTATTTGGGCAAAGATCAGCAACTTTATTCAGAGAGCCAGCAAACCAAGAAGACGGTGGATTCATGTCCCAAAGAAGCATCTTGCCTGAGTTAGAATCCAGGCTTCTTTTATACTAAAACAGGAGGCAATAAAGTCGAACATTTCCTCGCTGTGGGCAGCCTCCGGAGGGGTGTGTCCTTTCTCGTCCCTGCAGCCGCTCACAGAGGGGCCTACTCAGGACGGCTTTGTTAAAATTCCCCTCTATGTTCCATTGTTTCTGCTGGCCAAACGAACTCTAATTTACCCAGTATTGGTTTTTCTATTGTCAACTGAAAAATGCGCGACGTGAGAGTTTCGAGTCAAGTTTTGTTTGCGCAGATGAGGACTGCAGCCTGGGAGACAGCACCCCAGACAGCTCCGAGAGTCTGCTCTGAAGAGGCAGTGCGGGGAGGTCAATACGTAAGATTTTGGTGAAGGGGGAGTTCAGTGCAATCAAGCGCTTACTTTACAAAAGGTGTTCTGCTAGTCACCAGGAGCGGGGGATTCAATGCTTTTGTAGATATGATGAGATGCAAGGATTGGGATCATGAAACAAGTTCCTGAAAATATCTTTCTAAAGGCCTGTTCCACTAGTTTCCTTGGAGCATGGAGTGCCTCCTTCTCCACCCTGAATTCCCTTCAGGGAGTGCTGTAGGCCAGCAGCTGTAGCAACATAAGGTTCAATCTCTGTGGGGCCAGATGGCAAATGCCTTTGTTGTTGTTGTTCAGTCACTAGCAAATGCTCCTGCTAAGTGCCAATTTCTAGTTGACACTATCCATGCGAACTGCCTTGCTCCCTTTGGAAGTCCCAACCCCCAACATCTTCTTTTGCATTTAGCTGAAAATGGTATTTGAGGTGGGAGCTCTTGCAATTTTGGTGAATTACTCAGTTTTCTTGTGTCTCTCCCAGGTGGCTCAATGGTAAAGAATTTGCTTGTCGATGCAGGTGCCACAGGAGACGAGGGTTTGATCCCTGGGTTGGGAAGATCCCCTAGAGTAGGAAATGGCAACCCACTCCAGTATTCTCGCCTGGATAATTCCACGGGCAGAGGAGCCTGGTGGGTTACAGTCTCTGGGGTCACAAAGAGTCATCCATGACTGAGCAACTAATTAGACATGAAACTGAAAGAGGAGAGTGAAAAAGCTGACTTAAAACTAAACATTCAAAAAATTAAGATCATGGCATCCATGATCCCATCACTTCATGGCAAATAGATGGGGAAACAATGGAAACAGTGGTGGACTTTATTTTCTTGGGCTCCAAAGTCACTGCAGATGGTGAGTGCAGCTTTGAAATTAAAAGACACTTGCTCCTTGGAAGAACAGCTATGACCAACCTAGAAAACATATCAAAAAGCAGAGACATTCCTTTGCCGACAAAGATCAGTTAGTCAAAGCTGCGGCTTCAAACTGCTCCCCTTGCTCTCAGTCTGCCACGTTATAAACGTGTTATGGACCGTCTGTCACTTGACCACAGAGACGGTCACTTTGAAAGAGAAATTAAGGAAACAATTCCATTCACCATCACAACGAAAAGAATAAAGTACTTAGGAGTATATCTACCGAAAGAAACAAAAGACCTGTATATAGAAAACTATAAAACACTGGTGAAGGAAATCAAAGACAGAACCAAATCCTGATTTTGCACCAGATTGCACTTGCACAGTTATTAGAAGCTGCTCTGTGACTTGAAAGTTGGAACGCCAAGGGTATCTGAAGGACAATAAAAGCAGCCCAGAGACTGTCCGAGGATATGCTGTGCTGGGAAGGGCATGGCTTTGGTGTCAGGAGCAGAGTCCGTCCCCCTACCTTAAGGTCCAGGGCACAACACCACCTGTGTCCTTCGGTCTCATTCTGGCAAAGTGGATACTATAAGGCGTTTGGCAAAACACAAAATGAACAGTATCATGGACTCTATGGGAGAGGGCGAGGGTGAGATGATATGGGAGAACGGCACTGAAGCATGTAAATTATCATATGTGAAACGAATCACCAGTCCAGGTTCGATGCGTGACACAGGGTGCTCGGGGCTGGTGCACCGGGATGACCCGGAGGGATGGGATGGAGAGGGAGGTGGGAGGGGGGTTCTGGAAGGGGAACACATGTACACCCATGGTGGATTCATGTCAATGTGTGGCAAAACAAATACAATACTGTAACGTTAAAAAATAGATAAATAAACTAATTTAAAATTTTTAAAAAGAGATTTTTAAAAAATTCATCTATATCTTGAAAAAAGTGAAGTCACTCAGTCGTGTCCAACTCTTTGCGACCCCATGGACTGTAGCCTACCATTCTCCTCCGTCCATGGGATTTTCCAAGCAAGAATATTGGAGTGGGTTGCCATTACCTTCTCCAGGGGATCTTCCTGACCCAGGGATCAAACCCAGGTCTCTCGCATTGTGGGAAGACGTTTTACCATCTGAGCCACCAGGGAAGTCCAGCCTAGCCCCAGCCCTGCCCCTTCTCTCACCTGGTCCAGCGCAGGAGCCTGGTTCTCTGAGGGGAAGGGCACCCTAAGCCTTTCCACCATCAGAGACTCTGCCAGGCATGGGCAACAGACACCAGACTGCCTCCTGGGAGTTCAGGAGTCCCGGCGCAGTGTGAGGCTCAAGTCCTCATTTGTCAGTAATGAGTCTGTAGGACAAGAGACCCCTCACAGGATGAGAGATGTTACAACTGCTTAAGTTTTGAGAGTATGGTGGTCGCAGGAAGGAACTTCCAACAAGCAATGTCAACATTACTTAGGAGGCCAAAGATACAGTAATGTGCAAACCTTTCAGCCATCGCGGTCCCTTCTGGACCCCAGGGCACTTCAGGAAATGATTCTGTAGAGTCAGAATCTCCCAGAGTGTCCTGGGAGTGTGATACCCACAAGTCAGGCATCGTCTTGTTTGGTAGAGTCTGTCTGTTTTACTAAATCCAAAAAATATGTACTGAAGGCTGAGTGCAAAGCATGGAGAGAAATGCCCGTCAGACCTAGGGATAGGATTACAGATGGATGGATGGACAGCCGCAGTCCCCGGCCTGGGGAGGGCCCCCAGCAGCATACCTCAGGCTCTTCGAACCCCCAGGTTGGGGTGAGACTTGGGGGGCGTGCCCTGACCTCTGCGAACCCATGTACCCCTTCTACTGCAGCCCAGGGAGCCCCCATCTGTGTAGCTTTCTGCTGTGGCCCCTGGACCGCGGCTCCCCCAGCCTCCCAGGCACGGTGAGATGCTCGGCAGAGTTCATAACCAGCTCTTAAGACACAGGGTTCTCAGCTCCTAGGAAATAAAGGAACTGCAGTGTGAGCACCATGAAGGAAAGCTGTTGAGAACAGGTCTGAAGCATCCACGCTGGGGAGGTGGGGGGAGAGGGGAGGTGGAGACGAGAGGTGACTGTCGCCCCACCCCATCCTCACTCGAGCCGTCCAGGTGAGCGGCGCTTCCCGAGCCGCGGGTCAGACGCCATGAAACGTCACGCCGTTACTCAGCTGCACCCAGGGTTTAAAAGGCAGAACGTTCGAGATTCCTTGGAGAACCCTGCCTTTGCCTGGGGCACCCACGTCCAGACCCTTCCCCAGGAAGAGCCCGGGTCCTGGGTGCAGAGCCCGGGTCCTGGGTGCAGAGCCCGGGTCCTGGGTGCAGAGCCCCATCCCGGCTCGGCCGTGGAAGACCGTTCAGGAGAGATTCCAGCCACGGAGGCCCTGCGTGCCCCCCAGCTGGGTGTCCCTCTTTAGGGGCGTGGGGCACTTGGCTCACCTGGACCGCAGAGGCCAGGTCTGCGGGCGGCTCGCTGTCCGCACAGAACTCTCCCCCTTGTGACTCACAATCCTGTCCGGTTCTCAGAGCTCAT
This sequence comes from Giraffa tippelskirchi, assembly GCF_054371585.1. NCBI lineage: Eukaryota > Metazoa > Chordata > Mammalia > Artiodactyla > Giraffidae > Giraffa > Giraffa tippelskirchi. Next base: position 164,509,467 of record NC_137283.1, on the reverse strand, counting down.
CATCCGCCTGCCTTCGCCTGGCCCAAGCAGGAGTGCCCTTCCCTGGCCCGCTGCCACCCCTGGGTCCCTGGCACGGAGGACAGGAAGCGACCAGACTGCTCGAGATGAGCAGGTACGTGCTGATGCCCTACAGACAGGCCCCTCTCTCTGGGGCAGAGAGAGGCTGTTGGTCCTGCTGGCCGGGCCCTCAGCCACAGGATTCCCCGCTGGGAGGCAGCCCTGCTTCTCCTCTGCGTCCAGGCCCCTGCAGCCCATGCAGAGTGCAGCCCCGGGGAAGTTTGCTGGCTGCGGGAAGGCCGCCGGCACCACTGTCTGCCAGCCTCTCCAGGGCCCCACCGCATCACTTGCTTCTTTCCAGCCGCCTTTAGACAGGCCAGGCCTCAGGGAGCTGTTGGTCCAGTGGGCGGGGAGCGGGAGGACGGAAGACCAGGGTGGGGCGGTGGGACCACTTCACCCCCGAAGGCCGCCCCGTGTGTGGTGGGGCGCAGGGAAGGCGGGGCTCGTCGGGGAGCGCAGGAGGGTGTGAGCTGCCAGGCTGAGGTCTGAGCATCCCTGCACGCGCCTCGTGCACCACCAGCCGGGAAGAGGGGCTTGAGAGAAACCAAGGGGAAACGGTTCCGCAACGAAAGGGAGAGGCCTAAAAAATGCTGGAGCGTCCGTTTAATTTCTGGAGTTCTTCATAACAAAATGTCTTCATGAGAAGTATATTTTCCTTTACAAATCTTTATTTTTTTTCCTTTTTATTTAATTTTTTTATTGAAGGATAATTGCTTTACAGAATTTTGCTGTCTTCTCTCAAACCTCAACATGAATCAGCCATAGGTATTCATATGTCCCCTCCCTTCAGAACCTCCTTCCCATTCCCCTCCCCACCCCACCCCTCTAGGTCGATACAGAGCCCCTGTTTGAGTTTCCTGAAACATACAGAAAATTCCTGTTAGCTATCTATTTTACATATGGCAATGTAAGTTTCCATGTTACTTTTTCCCTACATCTCACCCTCTCCTCCCCTCTCCCCATCTCCGTAAGTCTATTCTCTATGTCTGTTTCTCCACTGTTGCCCTGCAAATAAATTCTTCAGTACCGTTGCTCTAGATTCCATATATGTGCATTAGAATACGATATTTATCTTTCTCTTGCTGACTCACTTCACTCTGTATAATATGTTCTAGGTTCATCCACCTCATTAGAATTGACTCAAATGATTTTTATGGCTTTTCTGTTCTTGACTTTTTGTGACTAATATTCCCTTGTGTATATGTACCACAACTTCTTTATCCACTCATCTGTCAATGGACATCTAGGTTGCTTCCATGTTCTAGCTATTGTAAATAGTGCTGCAATGAACAATTCCTTTAAAAATCTTTATTCTTTTAAAAATTAAATCCTGTTTCTAAAAATATGGAAACAATGTATAAGGGCATTGACATAGCAGTCGTGCTCCTTCCCCCAACAGGCTCTGTTGTCCAGAGAAGGGCTTCGTGTGTCTCCGTGCAGGCTTATTGCATGTAGGTGTGTGTGTGTATGTGTGTGTGTGTGTGTGTGTGAGTGTATATATATTCTTACATGTTGTTGTTCAGTCGCTAAGCCGTGTCTGACTCTTTGTGACCCCATGGACTGCAGAGTGCCAGGCGTCCCTGTCCTTCACCATCTGCTGGAGTTTGCTCACATTCACGTCCACCGAGTCAGTGATGCCATCCCCTTCTCCTCCCACCTTCAATCTTTCCCAGCATCAGTCTTTTCCAGTGAGTCATTTCTTCTATTTCTACATACATACACACATATGTGGATGACTTTTTTCATTACAATGATTTCCTACCATTTTTATTTAGAACCCACACAATCATTTCCAGTAGCGATCTTTACACAGTGTTCTCATTTATTCACCCCCAGTCTCTCTGGAGTCTCTCTACATCTTGTCAGCAAATTTTTTTTCCCCAAAGAGTTCAGAAGTTCCCAGGTTAGCAGCTGCCTGGGGCTCTGCAATTTACAAACAGGTCCTGCCACTTGCTGGAGAGAAAACAAGTATTACGACACATTTGCCCATGGTACCATTGAAAAGAGCCATTTCCTTTGCAACCAAAAGTCAACCAGGGAAGCATCTCAGGGTTCAGACACACTCCGAGGGTAAGAAGCTGTGTGCTACGACGGTGTCTGGAACTAAGGAGGCCACGGAACTAGGTAAAATCGACGGAGGGTGGCGTTATTTAGTTTGGGGACAAAATTCAAATTTTATGGATGTTTGTGTGTTGTGGGAGCAGAAGCACAAAGTTATCTTTGGAGATTTACCCGCGTACTATTACCCTGCCGTGGCCTGGCCTGTATAGAAAATGTACTGTCAGCATCGTCACCCTTGCCCGCATCTGGACTTCGGGAGCCCGTGGGTGCTGGGCCCTCGCTGTCCAGCTGTGGCGTCTGGCTCCTCAGCTGCTAAGCGCTCTGCCTGCCTTGCCAGGGCTGCCTGCTCTCCTCCGCGGGGCTCGCCGAGCCGGTCTGTGAACAGCAGACCTGGGGCTGTGGGTGTTCACCCAGAGAAATCTGCCTGGGTTTGCATCTGGGGAGCTGAGCAGCTGTATCAGGGGCTTGCGGTTCCTCGGCCAGCTTCGCGGAGATGCAGGGGTGGGAAGCCGGTAGGGCCCTTCCCCAGGCTTTCGGCCAGGTTCCCTGCTCTGTTTGGGGGAGGACACGCACGTCCCCCCTGCCTTTGTCTGATTCCTCTCTTTGCTTAGTTGTTTATTTCCCGTTCCTCCTCGAGTATGGGGGGCTCTCATCGCCCCGTCAGTGCGGAGCCCCGGCTCCTGGGGGGCACCTGGCGTGGGGTGGGCACCCAACAGGCGCACAGAAGATTGTGAAAGCAGTTCTCCGCCTGAGGCAGCAGAGGGCGCCTTGGGCAGGGAGAGAGGTTATGCCTTTGGGGAAGGAAAGGCATGCATGCTTGTGTGCATGGCGTGCATGCGCGCATGCACGTGTACATATCTGTGTGGGCATGAGTGTGTCCCACTCCAGCGGCCCCCATCACCGTGCCCCTTCTGACCCATTCTGTTGCCCGGCTGTCAGGGTGAGTGTGAGGCGGGTCAGAAGCGGTGGTTGTGCCCTGCCGGCCTCCTCCACTCTGGTTCTGAGACTGCCTTCCCCTGGATGAACTCCAACCCACAGTCTCTGGCTTCAGGGCGGGGACTTGAACTCCTCAGCGGGGACTTGAACCCACAATCTTCTAACTGAAGTCATACAGCTTGTTTCGGGACTTGAAGCTCAGGTTCTTTATGTCTCAGCCCAGAGGGAATTCAGCAAGAGGCAAAGTGATATGTGAGAAGTAGATGTATTAATACAGGACACTGTGAGGGATGCAAGCAGGCGGGTAAGGGAGCTCTGGGGAAATAACTGGGCTACACTTTTATAATCAAAGGGAAAACGGGAGAGAAGGGAAAGACTGCCTTCTTCCTCTTCCTTCATAAAGATGTTGCAGGACAATGGGGCGTGAGAGGAAGGTCACATCCCAGGTCTCGGCTGAGCCCCGGGACGGGCTGCCGTGAGGGTCCTTGGCTCCCAGCAAGGAAGAATTCAAGAGCGGGCCGTAGTAATGGGCAAGCAGGCCACCGAGGGAGGTGCTCCGTCCATAGACAGAGTGTGGTCCCTCTGACAAGGCAGGAGCGCTCGAGGTGTGGGGTGGCTCGAGTCTCCGAGCTGGGTAATTTCATAGGCTAATGAACGTGAGCGTTATCCCCTCTGTTTGGGGAAGGGGCCTCCACCGCCCACTTCCTGACCTTTCATGATCGGCCTGGGAACTGGGATGCTGCCCGCGGGTGTGTCATTTAGCTGATGTGTTAGAGAGAACGTATAGTGAGGCTCAAGGACTATGGGAAGTTGAATCTTCCACCATCTTGGGCCTAATTGGTTCCAACCCGTTCACGTGGTGTCCTCGATGGCCGTGCCGGTCTTCTGAGGCTGGGCCCTGCCCCTCTCCCTCCTGCCTCCGTTCAGCCGGAGGCTGTGTGGCCTCTCCAGTGCTGCAGGCCAGGGCCTCTGCAGTTTCCCTGGAAGGTTCTGGCTGTGCAGTCACATGGCCCAGATGGCCCCGGTGGAAATGGGTGCCGAGAACCCAGAGGGCAGAGAAGACCCAGAATCTCACGAAGGCTGGGGGCTGATACCGTCGCGAGTGCTGTGAAGGTGAAAGTATTTGCACTGTTTCTCGTCTTTTTCTGGCCCTGTGTCAGCAGAGACCCTGAGGAGGGTCTCTGCTCTCTAAGTGATGGCTTGGCAGGACGGGGGCTGGACCCAGGAGAGCCCCCGCCAGCTCCAGCGTCATCGTCCCCGCGGCCCGGACCATCTCAGCTCGGGGCCAGCAGGTGAGCCTGCTGCTCTCAGGGTTTGGCTGCTTTGGAAGACGTGCTCTGAGAAGATGAAACCGTTCCCCTCAGACTGGGGCTTGAACCTGGCCAAACCCCACGGTCTTCCAACCGAGAGCGCACATCTGGTTTCAGGACTTGCCAAAGCTCAGGTTCCTGGTGTCTCATCTCAGAAAGGATTCCGCAGGAGACAACGTGAGAGGTAAGAAGTGCATTTATCCAGAGAAGCATTCCCCACAGACCAGAGTGTGGGCCGTCACAGGGGGCGAGCGCAGCCTCGAGATGAGGTGTGGTTAGCTCTTATGGGCTGGTAATTTCCTAGGCTGATGGATGGGAGGATTATTCCAGTTATTTTGGGGAAGGGGTGGAAATTTCTAGGCATTGGGCCAATGCCCACTTTTTGGTTTGGTGGTCCACCTTGCAGCTGTCACAGCACCTCTGAGGGTCATTTCGCTTGCTGAGGTGCTGAGAGAACCCCGTGAACAGTAAGAAAAGTCAAAAAGATACGACACTGGAAGATGAGCCCCCCAGGTCAGCAGGCATCCAGTATGCTTCTGGGGAAGAACGGAGGGCAATTACTAATAAGTCCAGAAAGAATGAAGCAGCTGGGCCAATGCGGAAAAAGGCCCTCCATTGTGGGTGTGTCTGGTGGTGAAAGTAAAGCCCGATGTTGTAAAGAACAACATTGCGTGGGAACCTGTAACGTTAGGTCCATGAATCGAGGGAGACAGGACACAGTCAAGCAGAAGATGGCAAGACTGAACATCGACGTCTTAGGAATCAGGGAACTGAAATGGACGGGAATGAATGACTTTAATTCAGATGACCATTATATCTACTACTGTGGGCAATAATCTCCTAGAAGAAGTGGAGTAGCCCTCATAGTCAACAGAAGAGTCCAAAATGCAGTACTTGGGTGCAACTCAAAAAAGACAGAATGATCTCTGTTTGTTTCCAAGGCAAAGCATTCAATATCACAGTAATCCAAGTCTATGCTCCAACCACTAACGCTGAAGAAGCTGAAGTTGAACGGTTTTATGATGGCCTACAAGACCTTCTGGAACTAACACCAAAAAAAAAAGTCCTTTTCCTTGTAGGGGACTGGAATGCAAAAGAAGGAAGTCAAGAGATTCCTGGAGTAACAAGCGAGTGTGGCCTTGGAGTACAATGAGTGCAATATTGAAGGTCAAGTTCTAGTCTAAGCTGACTTTGCCACCTTGGACCCGTTTGAGTCTAACCGGTTCATGTTGTGTCACTATTTCAAAGGGTGTGCCCCACCCCTTCTCTTCTGTTTCAAAGACACTTTCTCAAGCTAGAGTTATGCTAACATAAATTGCTTTTCTTTTTCCTTAGAAACAAGGCACTAAGTACATTTATTTCCAAAGTGTAAGAATTTAACTTAGGCAATAATTTGTTTCAAGCCCTACATATGCATTTTTATTCTGTATGTAGATTAAAGTATAATTAATGAATAGGACAAATACAAATTTATTTGGTGCTGTTTTTATTAACAAAGATGTCAGATTTAAATGTCAAGAAAGTTGATATAAATTTTCTTACATAAGCAATTCCTTTAAAAGAGCAAATCATTGATTGGACTTCCCTTGAATTCAGAGCAATGTTTAGCTTCTTAGCAGGAAGTTGATTTAAAATGTTATTCTTGGACCTCCTGGGTGATGCAATGGATAAGAATCCGCCTGCCGATGCAGGAGACACGGGTTCCACCCCTGATCCAGAAGTATCCCACATGCCTTGGAGCAACTAAGCCCAAGAGCCACAACTGCTGAGGCTGGGTGCTGCAACTAGGAAGCCCGAGTGCCCCAGAACCTGTCTTTCCGACAAGAGAAGCCACTGCAGTGAGACGCTCAGACACAATTAGAGTAGCCCCCGCTCTCCACAACTAGAGAATGCAGCAACAAAGACCCAGCACAGCCAAAAATAAATAGATACAATTTAAATGTGGCTCTTTAGCTCTCAACCCCAAATTGCTTTTGGTGAACTTGGGCTGCGGAAAGTTTCCCAGGTGGCTCAGTGGTAAAGAACCTGCCTGCCAAGCAAGAAACAGGAGATAGGGGTTCGATCCCCTGGAGTAGACAATGGCATCCCACCCCAGTATTCTTTCCTGGAGAATCCCATGGGCAGAGGAGCCTGGGGGGCTGCAGTCCTTGGGGTCACACGGCGTTGGACGTGACAGCTCGCCCACACTGGCAGCCAAACCATGACACTTAGTGACTGGTAGAATCACACCAGTGTCAGCCATTACCCAGTTCTCTAGAACATTCTGTCACTTTTATATTCAGCAAGTGACCACGAACATTTAAGAAGGTCTGCACAACCATCCTTTTTCTGCAAAGTGGCAATGCTCAGTCGTGTCTGACTCTGTGCAATCCCATGGACTGTAGCCCACCAGGCTCCTCTGCCCATGGGATTCTCCAGGCCAGAATTGTGGAGTGGGTTGCCATGTCCTCCTCCAGGGGATCTTCCCAACCCAGGGATCGAACCTGCATCTCCTGCATTGCCGGCAGATGCTTCACCCCTGAGCCACTGGGGAAGCTAATCAAGTGGTCTGGTATCGATGTTAACATTGAGGAGTGAAATGATTGCTGATATCTTCTGAGTCATTTACATCGTATCTCTTTAGCCACTTGAGGTTTGCCCTGGCCTGGGGTTCAGGTTCACGGTTCTGCCAACACAATGCTTTTGCTGCTGAAAGGTCGAGACAGCTTTGCTTTCGGTTCCTGGAAATTGCCCTGCCCTGCCCGACCACGTGTGTGCAGGCAGGTGTGAGTTAGCAGGGACACACCTCTGAGTCCAGGTCCCCTCTGACCGCAAGGAAAGTGTCGCGTTACTGTCCTCCTCACAGTAACAGTTTGGAAGCCTGCGTGGTGGACATTTCTTCTAAGAAGTATTTTGGGAGAGTGATGTCACCAAGATGGTGACACGGGTCCTTCCTGACTTCGCTCCCCTCACAAGAAGGGCAACTGACCGCCTTGGAGAGTGGGACAGCGCAGTGCCAAGCCTGGGAGTCTGGGCGGAGGCCACAGCGCCCTGACCCCAGGGACCGGGAGACCGCGCACCGGGTAAGAGAGTGGCCACAGGCTCCGCGTGCTGCCCCTCCCCCCGCCGGCACCGCACCACGTGGAGGGGCCCCCTCGAGCCTCCAGACCCCCGAGTGGGAAAGGGGACCTGGGGTGGGGGCAGCCTCCCCCCACCCGCCCCAGCAGTGTGCGCCGCTTTGCTGGGTGTGGATTTGCCTGATTTAGATCCTCAGACTGGAGTTTTGCTGACCTAAGAGTTGTTTGCCCAGGTCCAGGCAGGAGCTGAGTCACAGCCCCGCCTGCTGGCAGGCACCTGGCCAGCCCCATGTGACCAGGAGGCTGGCAAGGACTCCTGCAAGCTGTGCGCCCAGCCGCGCTCAAGCCGGGAGGCGGGCAGGCAGAGCGGGTCGCCCCCAGAGCGAAGCTGGGGACCAGTGTGGCCTGTTCTTTGCTGCCCACGGGCAGGGGACAAACTCAGGGCCAAGGCGGATGGCAGCTCCTTGCATCTCCAGGTGGAGAGCCGACTGGGAAACTGAGGGTGGCCAGGAGCAACCCCTCCCCTCCCACCCGGGCAAGGGAGCTGGGGCACACCCCACCCATGTGCAGGGTGCCTCCCAGCCCCGTCTGACTGGAGGACTGGCAAGGGCTCCTGGAAGTTGTGTGGCCCAGCAGGGCTTGAGCTGAGAGGTGGGTGGGGCCGATGGTTTGCCAGTGACTCTGTCTGATCAGAGAGCTTGGGGTGCACGTCGGCTTCGGTTAAGAGAGCCCAGAGCTTTCCTGGCCTTAGAGCTGCTTTCCCAGCCGAGCCAGGGCAGGGGCTCAGAGGCCTGCACATCACTGCACACAGGCTCCAGCCCGAGCGACCAGAGACCCATCCGGAGCACACGGGAGCCACAGAGCCCACCCAACAGCCCACGTGCAGCGGGTCTTGGACACAGAGCACAGCCTGTGGCTTCCCCTGTCTGCAGACCGGAGAGGTCAGTGCACGCTCAGACCTGGCTTGGGTCCCCAGGCTCACAGTGAGCATCATGCTCAACGGTGAAAGGTTGAGAACTTCTCCTCTAAGATCAGAAAACATGCAAGCCTCCTCTTCCCAATCTTATTCAACATAGTGTCGGAAGTCCTAGCAGATCAATCAGGCAAGGAAAAGAAACAGAGGGCATCGGAATTGCAAAGGGGAAAGAAAAACTGTCCTTATTTGCAGATGACATGAGTTTATATAAAGGAAGTTCAAAGGCTCAACCAAAAAAATCTAAGATTTCGGTAAAATTGCAGAATACAAACGAATAACATATAAAAATCAGTAGTGTTTCTATACACTGACAACAAATTTTCTGAAAGAGAAATAAAGAAAATGATCTCAGAATAGCATCAAAAACAAAATCATTGGAAACAAATTTTATTAAGAAAGCGAAGGATCTCTACTCTAAAAACTACAAGACATCAATGAAAGAAATTAAAGACACCAATAAATGGAAAGGTGTTCTGTGTTCATAGATTAGAAAAATTAATTTTGTTAAAATAGCAATACTATTAAAATCTACCTATAGATTCAATGCAATCCCTACCAAGATTCCAATGAATTTTTTTTTTTACAGAAGTAGGAAAAACACTTCTAAAATTTATGTGGAACCACAAAAGGCCCTGAATAGCCTAAGAAATCCTGAGAAAGAAGAACAAAGCAAGGGAAATCACAGTTCCTGATTTCAAACTATACAATAACGCTGTAGTCATCAGAATAGTGTGGAGCCAACATAATAACAGACAATTAGACCAATAGAACAGACAGCCCAGAAATAAACCAAATCATACACGGTCAATATTTGACAAGGGAACCAAAAATACTCAATAGATGATGCTGGAATCATTAGATATTCACAGGTAAAAGAATGAAATAGGATCTATGTTTTACACCAGTCCTCAAAATTAACTCAAGATAGATTAAAAAGTAACGGAAGTTCTGAAACTACAAAACTCCTAGAAGAGAACATGTGAAAATTCTCCCAGATGTGGATCTTGGCAATGATTTTTTGGATATGCCAAGCAAGGCACAAGCAACAAAATAAAGATTAAGCAAGTGGGAGGACATTAATCTAATAAGCTTCTGCACAGCCAAAGAAAGCATCAAGAAACTGAAACGACACCTACATGACGGGAAAAGCGTATTTGCAAATCATATATCTGATAAAAGGCTAATATTCAAAATATATAAAGAACACATATAAACTCAACAGTAAAAAATAAAAGAACTTACTTTAAAAATGGGCAAAGGACCTGAGCATTCCTCCAGAGAAGATACATGAAAGATCAGCAGGTACATGAAAAGTGTCCATCATCACTAGTTGTTAAGGAAATTCAAATTAAAACCACTGAAAGTTTGTTGCTGAAAGAGGAAAGAGGCCGGGATTCTTGGCCTCTGGAGGAGAAGAATTCAATCTGGGGCCAGAGATGAGGCTTGATCTCTCAGAGCTTCCGTGTAATAGAGTTTCATTAAAGTATAAAAGAGATAGAGAAAGCTTCTGACACAGACATCAGAAGGGGGCAGAAAGAGTACCCCCTTGCTAGTGTTAGCAATGGAGTTACATACTCTCCAATTAGTTATTACAATGAATCAAAAGAATGTCTGGAAGTCCTAAAGATCTTACTAGACTCACTCCCATAATTTACATTTTAAGATAACAGGATTAGCCAGAAGGTTTTTCCCAGAAACTCTCCTCAAGCAGGATACATTATTGTTATATAATCCTAAGGAATGTAGAGGGAAAAAAAAGTTTGTCCTTTCTTCCTCCTTGAGAATTTCAGATCCCCTCTCTCCTTGGGGACCCCTGGACTTCTTATCAACCTGCCTAGGAAATGACTCTCTCACCACAAAGAGATATCAGCTCACACCTGTTAGAACCACGATCACCATAAAGAGACGAGAAGGCAAGTGCCGGCGAGAACATGAGGGAAAGGGAACCTCCACGCACTGTTGGTTGTGAACTGGTGCAGCCACCGTGGAAAACAGAACGAGGTTTCTCAAAAAATCATGAACAGAAGTGTCATTTGGTCCAGAGATTCCACTTCTGGGTATTCATACAAACAAAATGAAAACACTAACTTAGAAAGATATCTGCACCCTCACGTTCATAGCAGCATTATTTACAATAGCCAAGGTGTGGAAACAACATAAATTGTTATCAACAGATAAATGAATGAAGTTGTGATATATATAATATACAGGTACATATATATACATGGAGAAGGAAATGGCCGGCCACTCCAGTATTCTTGTCTGGAGAATTCCATGGACAGAGGAGCCTACTGGACTACAGTCCACGGGGTCACAAAGAGTTGGACACAACTGAGTGACTAACGCACACACACTATTGACTAACACACTATACATATATATATATATATTTATATAATATATATACAATTAATATAACATCATACACAACGTGAAAAACAAGGAGATCCTATGATTTGTGATGACGTGGATGGACCTTGCCCTCAATTATACTAAGTGAAGTCAGACAGAACTGTATGAACTCACTTATATTGGGAATCTTTTTTAAAAAAATTTAAAAACAAACTCATGAAAAAGAGATCAGACTATGGTTACCAGAGGCAGAGGGTGGAGAGGGGGAAGAATTGGAGAAAGGTGGTCTAAAAGTGCAAACTTCCATTTACAAGATAAGTAAGTACTAGTGATGTAATGTACATGATGACTCTAGTTTGCACTGCTATTTGATACAAAGGAGTGTTATTAAGAGAATGAATCCTATGAGTTCTCATCATGAGGAAACCTTTTTTTTTCCCTTTCTCTTTTCCTCTTATTGTATCCATATGAGAAGATGGGTGTTAGATGAACCTATCGTGACCATAATTTCACAATAGATGTAAACCAAACTGTACACCATAAGCTTACACAGTGATGTATGTCAATTATTTCCTGATAAAACTGGAGGGGAAACAAGAAACATTTCGTCTTGCTAGAGAGCAAGGTTATTGCAAACTGTCTGTTTCATTTTAAAAATCCCTCTTAAGACAAAGGGGAAACACCAAGAGGGAGACTGAGAAAGCAAGCCTGATAAAGCAATGATGTCAGTGATTGATTTCTGATTAGAACAAGGACAGTTAGAGGGACAGGGTGGAAGAGACCAGAAGCAGACCTCCGATGTGCCTCTGCACAGACTCACAGCTCCTCGGGAGCACCTGCTTGGTGTGAAATGGCTGGATCGGTAGCTACTGGGAGCGGCTCATGGAGCCAGTTAGAAAGTCCAGAAGGTCATTCTGGTGACTTTGAACAGCAAGTAGCAGAAGAAAACCCTAGGAAGGTCTTCTGATATCAAAATATAAGTCTTTCATGGGTAAAGACAGATCAGAATTGAAGTAAGCTGGAGTGTTGCTGAATAATAAAAAGGATGTCAGATAACTGATAAGACTGGTGTGAAAAGTCCATGTTATGCTAGGTATGACATTTTAAAAGGTTTTTATTGGAGTATAGTTGCTTACAGCGTTACGTTAGTTTCTACCATACAGTGAAGTGATTCAGCCATGTTGTTTAGTTGACAAGCTGTATCCGACTCTTTGCAACCTCATGGACTGCAGCGCGCCAGGCTTCCCTGTCCTTCACTATGTTCCAAAGTTTGGGTAAACTCACATTCACTGAGTTGGTGATGCCATCCAACCATCTCATCCTCTGTCAGCCCCTTCTCCTCCCGCCTTCAATCTTTCCCAGCCTCAGGGTCTTTTCCAATGAGTCAGCTCTTCCCCTCAGGTGGCCAAAGTATTGCAGTTTCAGTTTCAGCATCAGTCCTTCCAATGAATATTCAGAACTGATTTCCTTTAGGACTGACTGGTTTGATCTCCTTGCATTCCAAGGGACTCTCAAGAGTTCTTGCCAGCACCGCAATTCAAAAGCATCAATTCTTTGGCGCTCAAGCTTTTTTACGGTCCAAATCTCACGTCTGTACATGACTACTGGAAAATCAGCTATATGTATACATATAGCCCCTCTTTGGGGAATTTCCTTCCAATTTAGGTCACCGTAGAGCATTGAGTAGCATTCCCTGAGCTGTACAGTAGGTTCTCACCAGCTATCTGCCTCATACGTAGTGGCACCTGTGTATAGGTGCGACATTTCTTGGAACATTGTCCCCGCTGATATCTTCACTGAAAGTTGACATGTCATCTTAGCCAGTTAACACTCACTGGTGATCAGTGTCAAGGCTGTTCCAAGGGCTTTCCCAGTGATTAGCTTCTTGAACTTTTGCAGCCCTCCTTTTTCAAGAGGAAACTGAGGTTTGAAGAGTCAGTGATCCATCTGAGATGGTCCGGCTAAAAAGTTACAGGATTAGGGTTAGATCCTCAGATCTCGTTCATCTCCTTGGTTACCACCCCTTTTCCTAGACCATGCTGCTCTCATGTCTTTGTAGGTGTGATAATTTATGTTCAGTCAATCCCCAGAACTGTTATTCTCTGCAAAATGTTATTTGCATAGGAATGAGTTAAGCTGCAAGGAGAACTTTATTACACTATTCATATGGTATAGCTTGCTTCCCTGAGCCGTGCCACCACCCTGGGTAACAATTACCTACACTGTAAGGTTTGCCTTATTAATCCGAACTAGATAAAAATAACTGGCTGCACAGAGCTTTTGAAACAATCTTCAAACTCCAAGTTTTACTAATAATTGAACAGAACGACTGAACTCACAATTGGAAAGACAATTTTGTTTGCTTATTGGCTGTGAGAGATGAGATGAGCTGTTTAAATTCTAGACTGACCCTGTCCCGTACGATCACACTGGCCACGTGTAGCCATTTAAATTTCTATTTTAATTAATTAAAATGAAATGCAACTATGGATTCACTTCCTCAGTTGCAATAACTATGTGTCTTTCAAGCACACAAAATATGGCTAGTGAACTGAAGTAGTGCATTCATAGTTGCATTTAATTTTAATTGATTAAAATAGAAATTTAAATGGCTACTGTATTGGATGGTGCAGAACGTTCTCTGGGACAGCACTGCTCTAAATCTGAAATTCAAACCCCTCAGAGTCTTTTGATGCTGCTTCCTGTCTGGTAATGGGTCTAAGATCTGGTGATAATTATCACCGCACCATAAGTAAGACAGTGTGTAAAAGGCTTTGCAAACTATAAAGTGTTATACAAATTGTTACCTTATTGCAGTGTTATAAAATCATCTAGTCTCTGACATACTAATACTTTGGCCCTTGGGTCTTACAATCATGTCAGCTCTTTTTCAGAAGTTGAATTATGGATCTTGAAGCTGACCCGTATACTTTGTTCTTTAAGATATACACATATATCTAGTTATGTAATGTAGGCAATTATACCATGTAATATGAAATCATCACTTTCCTACAAGGACCATATCTATTGGAAATTATCAGAAAAAAGTTCCAATCCACACAAGCGGATGAGAGTCCCAAGTGCTGCCTGGTTAGACAGTGATGACTGTGGGGTCCAGGAAAGGTGAATGAATAAGTGTCGGGGTGCCTCATGGTGTTGGTAGTTATCAAGTTCATTAACTCTCAGCAGCCTTGGTGACTAACACACGTCTCACTTGGACTCCAGGACAGAATGTGACTCCTGGGTACCGGCTGCCCTCCCTGAGCCGGGCTGGTGTCTTTCAGGGAACTGCAGAGCCGCTCGGGCCTGAAGCGTGAGGTCGGCGCCATGGAAGGAAGCCTGAAGAACGTCCTCACGCTCTCCTTCGGGTTTCTGCTGCTGTTCACTGCCTACGGAGGGCTGCAGAGTCTGCAGGTAGGTGTGCGACGGCCGTCTGACCGCACCTTCGGGATGCCTTGGGACACCAAGATTACCTGTGCCTCAGACAGTGAGGAATGTGGGCTGTCTGTCCAGGTCACCCTCCCCAACCCTCTACACAGGCGGTGGCTCTGCATGCAGCCCGCACTTCCAGTTCAGAGGGTTGCACAGCTGCTGGCTGTTGACCCTTGGATGAGGAGAGCTGGCCTTGGGTCAGTGGTTTGATAAGGTCTGCCTTGACTTTTGTGGGTGAAAGCAGACACAGGACTAATCCCTGTGAACCTGTGGTCGGGGCAGTAACGCAAATGCGTCAGAGGTCAGCATGGATTCCTGCTTGATCTGCCCCGGGTTGTTCCACCTTAAGTCTGACCTTTCTCTGTGAATGAAGCCTCGAGGAACCCCCAGGGCTGGGCAGGAAGGAGCCGGTCATCACGCCCTGGAGCCGCCTTCAGCAGCTACATGCCTTGGTCCTGCCCCTTAGTGAAGCACTTGTAAGGTTTCTAATGACGTGTAGTGTGGTCCTGCAAGGTCCGTCGGTCAGGGACAAGTAGGCACCTACTGAGTGCATGGCATTGAACCAGAATAGCCCACGGAAGGGGCTCAGAATCAGAGGTTCAGGACAAGAGCAGAGATTCAAACCTTCTGTTCTCATTGTTACAGTGCAAACTCTGGACTCGTGGGTTGATGGGGAAGCTCAAATTGAGCCCTGAACCCCAACTTCATGTTTCCTCAATGAACCCCTATCTGGTCTCTTTTCTGACTAAGCTCCCAGAGAACGAAATTTCAGCCCAGGGTGATGCCCAGAGTCAAGTTGAAGGGGAAGCACAGTCCTTTTCTTGCCAGGATCGTCCGTGGCTTTGTAGACACTGCTCAGTGCTCTGGGGTGTTGTAAAGGGCCAGTGTGTGTGAAGCACCTGCGTTTTTGTGCTGCCCTGAGCTTGTGTTGAATGTGGTGAGTGTGTCTGGACGGAGAGCTTAGCGAGAGCGCAGGCACATTGGTGCCACCGTCCGCACAGGAGGAGGTCAGCCAGGCCACTCTCCTCGGGCCCTGGCGTGGGCTGATGGGGTCAGAATTCTCAGGAAGCAGTTGTGATCTGACAGCAGATTGGCCCCTGGACTTAGAAGCCGGGGCAGGGAGGGGGCCGCACCTTAGGATCTGCCCGGACTCCCAGCTCTCAGGCTGGGAGCATGGGACTCGAGGATACACATGATCTGAGGGCCTCCCCAGGAGCCTGTCGGAGCGGCCTCTGTGGGGAGAGCGTGCGGTAGAGGGCAGGCCACGCCGGCTGCCACGTCTTCCCCCGGGCTCCCGCTGTCACTGACGTGGCCTCCTCCTCCTCAGAAGACCGGCGATGCTGGAGAACCAGACCTCCGACCTGTGATGGGAGGAGCCCACCTACCCCTCACCCCGCTCAGTCCCTGCCCTAATTGGGCCATATCTCCTCGCCCACTGATCCGGAGCGTGTCGTGTTTG
The DNA here is from genome assembly GCF_054371585.1 of Giraffa tippelskirchi. Taxonomy (NCBI): domain Eukaryota; kingdom Metazoa; phylum Chordata; class Mammalia; order Artiodactyla; family Giraffidae; genus Giraffa; species Giraffa tippelskirchi. The sequence continues at coordinate 164,493,828 of NC_137283.1, read as the reverse complement.
AATGCTTGCCGCCGGGACTGGCTTAAGAAACAGCACAGAAGGACAGCACGGATGTGGCCTTAGTGGGGCTGAATCCCACGTTGGAGGGACCTGCCTCCCTCATCACTTCCTTCTGCTTTCATCTGCTCGGCGTCATGCTTGGGCCCCAGAGAGGTAGCAAAGGCGGCCACGAGCATGCCCAGCATCCCAGCCCTAGTCTGGATGTGGTCATGTGCGTGCCGGGGACCCAGACACACATCTACGCTGCCTCCCGCACGAGCAGTCAGCCTCCTGTTTATCGTTCAGATCGCAGTGGGCACGTCACCCGGGGTCCCTCGTCTGGCAGAAGCGGCCCGTGTGTGTGTGCCAGGGCCCTGTGGTTCACACCGCACTGTGTGTGAATTCCACGAGGCCGGGCCCACCCCCACACCACACCACTGTGTCCCTCCCTCAGACAGCGCTCAGCACACTTGATGGCCATTTGGTGAGTGAAGTCATTGATATGTGCTCATCTCCTGCTTAAGCCCCTTCTGGGGCTCTCCACGGGCTTACGGATCTGCTCCAGGTCCCCAGGACGGGGTCTGGGTCTCCCGCGGGTCTAGTCGTCCAGCCTCATCTCCTTGGAAGAGAGCTTAGCGGCTCTGGCTGAAGCATCTGACTCTTCTGGGGTCTCTCCTTTCAGGATGGGGTCTCTGTAACCCACCCCCTAAATGTCCCCCACGTCACCTACACCTCCTGATGCTTCCCTGGTCACCTTCACGTCCTCCAGGTCTTAACGCCTTCCAGAAAGTCTTCTGACATGAGAAGGCCTGGCCTTCGCGTCCTCCTAGGAGCTTGGCCCCCGAGTCTGCCCCGCAGGGCTCACTGTCCCCTGCGGTGGCCTGATATCCATGCAGGTGTTCTCCTTTCCTTGAGCATCACTGAAGCCTCACATCAGCCACTACTGGTCCACGCTTGTGATCAATCAACCGATTGACTTGACCATCTTCGTTGTTGAGTGCGGGTCACTCCCATGGGCTTTTTCTTGGGCATGTATTTTGCAAGTTGGTTCTCCTCACATTTGCAGACAGGCCTTTGAATACAGTCACTCATGTTAAAAAGAGGCATTTGCTTTTGAAAGTTGTCTCTTGTGTTGGAGGTTGAGATCCAGCTTCCCTCCCAGCAGTGGGCAGTGGAGCACTATGGTCAGTAACAGACATATTTGCTGATTGGCCGCAGGGCTGTGGGGAGAAGGACATTCTGGTGCAGAGCCACGATGCCAGCTTCTCATTAGCACACGAAGGGAAAAGCTCACCAGTCAGGAGGCGTCAGGCTTGAGTATTAAGCAAGTGAGGAGCCGTGGCTGAGCCCGTTCTCTCGCTCCATGTTCCAGACTAGTTACGAGCAGAAATTTCCAGGTAACCCTCACTTCAGAGCAGACTATTTGACTTCTGACTTCCAACCAGATTTTAGAATTTACATGGGTCCAGTTTTTGTTTTCAGTGTCAGTTAATCGGCCAACACGATTAAGTACCTATTTGGGGCAAGGCACTCCGGGAGATTCAGAAAAATCTGAATCTCCCTGAACCTCCCTGAACTCAAGACCCTCGGAGACCCTTGATCTGCACTTGAAGAAAGGGCACCATCTGGACTGAGGCGGATGGTTGGGGGGGGTGGCTGCACGGAGGAAAAGAGCCCGTCCTGCAGTGAGAGCTCGGCCTGCAGGCGTGCAGTCTGCAGGGAGCAGCGGGGGCTTCAGAGCGCCCTGGCGGGTGGGTGGGGTCTTCAGTTGTCTCCCCCTCTTCCCATTCCCCATCCTCCCCTCCCCTCCCCCTCCCCTTCCCCTCCCCTCCCCCTCCTCCCATTCCCCATCCTCCCCGCCCCGTTCCCCTCCCCTTCCCTCCCCTCCCCCTCCTCCCATTCCCCATCCTCCCCTCTCCTCCCCTCCCCTTCCCTCCCCTCCCCCTCCTCCCATTCCCCATCCTTCCCTCTCTTCCCCTCCCCTCCCCTCCCCTCCCCCTCCTCCCATTCCCCATCTTCCCTGCCCCTTCCCCTCCCCTCCCCCTCTTCCCATTCCCCATCCTCCTCGCCCCCTCCCCCACCCCTCGCCCTCCCCTCTCCCCCCTCCCATTCCCCATCCTCGGGGTGGGAGGTGGCCCCGAGCGCCTGGCCCAGCCTCTGACAGCCAGTCCTGTCCCCTCAGAGCAGCCTGTACAGCGAGGCGGGCCTGGGCGTGGCGGCGCTCAGCACGCTCTATGCCGGCATGCTGCTCTCCTCCATGTTCCTGCCACCGGTCCTCATCAGGAAGCTCGGCTGCAAGTGGACCCTCGTCCTCGCCATGTGCTGCTACGTGGCCTTCTCCCTGGGCAACTTCTACGCCAGCTGGTATGCCCGCTCCCAGCTGCTGCCCGCACCCGGCCCCGCTCTGGGACAGGGAGGGCACTTTCACGGCCCCAGCAATGATGGGAGAAACTGCCTAAGCTGTGGAGGGTGCATTTCAGGGAGACCCAGCAGAATGTGACCTGGGCCAGACCTCACACACTCAGCCCATCATAGAGGGTGCATGCGGCAGGGCTGGAGCCAGTGTCCCAGGCTGGACCTGAGCTCTGCCTGCTCCGCGATGGACAGGGAACCCAGGGACTAAGCTCTGAGGGCATGGCCTTGGGGCCCTTATTCCCAGGGGCATACGGCTCAAGCGTCTCCTGGAGGGACCCCCCTTGTCATCCAGGATGTACTGATGTGCTGCTCAGTCATGTCCGACTCTTTGAGACCCCGAGGACTGTAGCCCACCAGGCTCTGTCCGTGGGATTCTCCAGGCAAGAACACGGCAGTGGGTTGTCATTGCCTGCTCCAGGGGGTCTTCCCGACTCAGGGATTGAACCCACACCTCCTGCACTGCAGGCGGAGTCTTTACCCCTGACCCATCAGGGAAGCCATCAGGGTGGCTTCACGTTATTCCTTCTCTTGTTACCAGAGTTCTCAGACAGAATCCTCATGGCAGAGAGCAATAGATAGGGAGATGGGTGGATGGATAGATAAGAAATCAGGTTTAATCTACTGCCATTAGAAATATCTAGAACCCGCCCAGTCTTATCTGTTGTCCCAGCTCACTGCAGCTGCATCCAAGCACAAAAACAGCAGTGACACCAAATTTCACCCTCGCAAATGATCCTGAACCAGGAAAGTGTCTGATTTTCCCATTCATCTGAGTCTGACATTGACTCGGTCAAGCTGGCCAACCCAACAACACAGTGACATTCCCTGGGCCAGGCCGGGAGCTTCCTCCTCCTCAGACAGAGGGAGGGAGGAAGGGGCCAAGGCAGCCCACGTCCACTCTCGTCTCTCAGGTACACGTTGATTCCCACCTCCATCCTCGTGGGGCTCGGAGCTGCCGCACTGTGGTCTGCACAGGGCACCTACCTCACCATCGCGGGGAACTCACAGGCACGGAAGACGGGACAAGTCAGCAAAGACATGGTCAGCCAGTACTTCGGCATCTTCTTTCTCATATTCCAGTCGTCCGGCGTGTGGGGCAACCTGATCTCATCTCTTGTGTTCGGCCAGACGCCCACTCAAGGTAATAGGAAGTGGGGACCACCCAGGGCCCTTGGTCCCTCTCCTCACGTCCTCATTCAGGACATGAGTAGTGGTCACATGGGGCCCCAAGACCTGGTTCTCAGACTGCCTGGACCCTGGCTCCTCCCTGGACGGTCTGGGCGGGTCTGAGGGCCCATCTGGCTCCCAGGTGCCTTGGCTGCCACTCCTTAGGGAGGGATGCCCTGGGGAAACTGAGGGTTACTACCTGTGGAACGCGAGTTCGTGGAGTCCTTCAGTTCAGTTCAGTTCAGTCGCTCAGTCGTGTCTGACTCTTTGTGACCCCATGGACTGCAGCATGCCGGGCCTCCCTGTCCATCACCAGCTCTCAGAGTTTACTCAAACTCATGTCCATCGAGTCGGTGATGCCATCCAATCATCTCATCCTCTGTCGTCCCCTTCTCCTCCCACCTTCAATCTTTCCCAGCATCAGGGTCTTTTCCAATGAGTCAGTTCTTCCCATCAGGTGGCCAAAGTACTGGAGCTTCAGCTTCAGCATCAGCCCTTCCAATGAATATTCAGTGCTGATTTCCTCTAGGATGGACTATTTGGATCTCTTTGCCGTCCAAGGGACTCTCAAGAGTCTTCTCTAACACCACAGTTCAAAAGCATCAATTCTTCAGCACTCAGCTTTCTTTAGTCCAACTCTCACATCCATAGATAGCCATGGAGTCTTTACTATCCTTCTAGACTAAGAATGGGTTCCATGAATTTATTTTCCACCTAATCGATCCATTCACCAGCATTTTCAATATTACACAAAAGGCCACTATCCCCAACAGATTTGAACTCTTGATGACCAGTGTCTTAACTTATCTCTCTGCCCGGCCTTGCTCAGACAGGGTTACAGAGTGTGTGTGTTTTACGCCTGCACACTTTGCTGTCTGAAGACTTCAGCCAAGGGCAGAGGAAATGCCTGTCTTCAGTTCTCACCAGAAGCTTTGTTGATGGGGCAGAAGTGCTAACTCTCTTGTTATCAGGACTATCTCTCTCTGCCTTGGTCTTCTGTATCGCTCACCCACTCAAGTCCCAGCTTTCGGAAACAAGAATCTTTCCTCCCTTTTTGCTCTCACGATGTCATTCTTGCTGAGTACATCCACAGAGGGAAATCGCAGGGTTGATAGACACCAATCATTACTCAGTATTGCCGGAACCGCCAGCAATCAACCAACAGAAGCTGGGGTGAAGGTTCAGGCTCTGACATGACTGGTGTGGAGATGTGAACAGGTTCACTTTTAAAGACGTACAGACAGGTAAGCTTAATCTCTCCCTGGTCACTGGACACAGAATTTGAGGGCTGGAAGGCACGCTGGGAGCCTTGCAAGACTTTTCCACCTTCCTATGCCTCCAGCCTCCATGCTGCCACCTTGTTCGTGGGCTGGACACCTCCCCAGCCACAGGGATGCTGCGGCATCTCATGTGCTGAGATCAGTATTATGGGAACGACGAAGCACCGAGGACCCTTGCCTGTGACACGTGTCCCCTTTCTTCAGAGAGTCCGATGTGGGTCCACTGAGGGTCACTGATCGCTCACATGTTTCTCTTTTTACGGCTAAGAAAGCAACATTCAGAGACGGTATGAATGAACCTGCCCACAGTGACAGGTCTCTTTACAGATGAGTCGCAGAACCCAGTGGGCCTGACACCCAGTCTAACATACTCTATTTGTAATTCTGAAAAGTGGAAAACTTTCAATAAAGTTAGCAACGCAATATAACGAGTAGCCAGCATTTATTCCACACGGGTCCGGAGTGTCTTAAAATCAAGCATATAGACGTTTCCAAGGAGAGATGTGTTTGAGACCCTGGGTGGAACAACCCCTGTGGTTGGCCCTGACCCATGGTGGGTCTCACGCTCCGCATGGCCACACTTTCCCTGGCACCTCCTTCCACATGTCCCGTCTCCTGTCACAAGTCTCCCGTATCCTCAGTCCGCCTCTCTGCTTCCACAGGGACCATCCCAGAGGAGCAGCTGCAGGCCTGCGGGGCCAGCGACTGCCTGATGGCAGTGGCGTCCACCAACAGCACAAAGCGGCCCTCCCAGGAGCTCATCTACACGCTCATGGGCATCTACACGGGTACGTCCCGGCTCCAGGATCCTGGGCAAAGCAAGACGAACGCTTTCCCGGGTCAAAAGGACCACCTTCCCAGGGCACCCATGATCTGCGCTTATCTGCACACGCCCCTCACAAAGTGTTCAGCTGGGTGGTGCCCGGGGCTTTCCCACGTGAAACCCAGGGCAGCAGCCTCTGCTGTTGGAGGTCTCGCGTGACGACAGAGCCATCCCCACGTCTGCACCGTCCAGGTCATCACGTGTGCTTACTGAAATTCTAATTAATGAAAGCAAGATGACTCTTCCGAGGTCACAGCAGCCACGTTCCAAGTGCTCAGTGGCCACTCAGGGCTGTGGCCGCCCCGTTGGGTGGCACCGAGGTGGCCCAGGGCCTTGGTGAATCAGATACTTGTAGGGCTTCCCTGGTGGCTCAGATGGCAATGAATCCGCCTGCAATGCGGGAGACCCAGGTTCAATCCGTGGGTCAGGAAGATCCCCTGGAAGAGGGCATGGCAACCCACTCCAGTGTTCTTGCCTGGAGAATCCCATGGGCAGAGGAGCCTGGCGGGCTACAGTCCCCGGGGTCACAGAGTCAGACACGACTGAGGGAATGTCACACTTCACATTTCAGCTACATCTGGTTGGATTTGGAAGTCCCAAATCTCGGGCTTATCACCTTTTTCTGAAGCATATACTTGAATGATTTCTTCTGAGAGGCTGGGGCTGGGTGAGCATGTCCCACTGCCCACCCTTGGGTATTTGTGAAGGCTTGCACCTCCCACTGCTGGTCACAGGGCCGCAGAAGGTGCTGAACACTGGAAGTTTGTGAGGAGATGGCCGCCCAACGGAAGTGAGCTCCTGGGATGGCTCTTATCCTTGTTCTGTCGCTCAGTCGTGTCCAACTCTTTGTGACCCCGTGGACTGCAGCACGCCAGGCCCCCCTGTCCTTCATCATCTCTTGGAGCTTGCTCAAATTCATGCACATCGAGTCGGTGATGCCATCCAAACATCTCATCCTCTGTCGTCCCCTTCTCCTCCTGCCTTCAGTCTTTCCCAGCATCAGGGTCTTTTCCAATGAGTCAGTTCTTCGCATCAGGTGGCCAAAGTATTGGAGCTTCAGCTTTAGCATCAGTCCTTCCAGTGGATATTCAGGGTTGATTTCTTTTAGGATTGACTGGTTTGATCTCTTATCCTTAGATACTTATTTGAATGAAAAATTTCTAAATGACTCCACTACTTTGGGCATAACTTTAGATTAGGTGGGTTTTTTTTTTTTTTTTGGTGTCCGTTTGAAGAAAATTTAAGGGTATTCTTTATCATCTTCAATTCTGGAATCTGTGAAGGTCTTGGATTGTATCCTTCTTAATGACCAGGTGGAGAAGGCAATGGCACCCCACTCCAGTACTCCTGCCTGGAAACTCCCATGGATGGAGGAGCCTGGTAGGCTGCAGTCCATGGGGTCGCTAAGAGTCGGACAGGACAGAGCGACTTCACTTTCACTTTTCCCTTTCATGCACTGGAGAAGGAAATGGCAACCCACTCCAGTGTTCTTGCCTGGAGAATCCCAGGGACGGTGGAGCCTGGTGGGCTGCCGTCTATGGGGTCGCACAGAGTCGGACACGACTGAAGAGACTTAGCAGTAATGACCAGGAGTCTGATAAGAGTCAGATTTGATGGGACTGAGTGCAGATGCCACTGGGAATCAAAGGTCGGGAGGCCGTGTGCACAGTCAGCTTGTCTCCATGGTGAGATCAGCTGCCACCAACACTCTGGTCTCTTTCAAAGTCACTTCCACATCAGAGGCACCGAGGGGGCCCTTTACGCTGGGAAACCAGAGTGAGCACTAGAAGTGTGGCCCAGAAACCAGGCAGACGAGGTCCTGGCTGTCAGTGACCTTAGCGGCCGGATGTGCGTTCAACTAATCAAACTTGAGAAGACGAGCGTTTTGAACAAAGCTCTCAGTTGACAAGTGGTTACATCTCCTTGGGAAACTGGGTTCTAGGGCAGCTGTGATGGGGAGGTGGTACCCAAGCCAGGTCTTGAAGGATGAGTAGGAGTTTACCAGGCAGAGAAGGAGAGATGAGCAGGCACTGAAGGCAGAGAAGCCCCAGAGGGAGCCAGCGGGGCTGGAGGCCAGGAGGCAAGGCGGGGAGCCCCTGTGTGTGTGTGTGTGTGTGTGTGTGTGTGTGCGCGCGCGCGCGCGCGCGCGCGCAAGGCCCCTGGAGCCCCGCCCGGCAGCCTGTCCCCTCCCCACCCTTTCAGGGTGCGGCTTCCTGGCGGTCCTGCTCACGGCCGTGTTTCTGGAACCCGTAGAAGATGCTCAGCCGGAAGGCGAGGGTGAGAAGCAGGCGCCCCCTTTCTGGGCCACTTTGCTGTCGACGTTTAAGCTGCTCAGAGACAAACGCCTGCGTCTCCTGATCCTGCTGCCGATGCTCAGTGGGTTCGAGCAAGCCTTCCTATCGGGCGACTACACGCGGGTAAGAGAGGGGCTCCCCGGGCTGCACTCCGTCCTTCTGGCCTTGGGGGAGCTGCCCGGGGGCTGGACGTGAGCTCACCTGGCCTGGGACCTTCCCCGGGACGCCTCTCACTTGAGACGTGTCTCCAGGTAAAGGACCAAAGCCACTCAGGAGTCATCGCAGTGACCCTTATTTGCCTGCATCTCACCCTGTGTCCTTGTCTTAGAGTGGAAAATAGAGAAAACACTGAAATCCACAAATAACACTGAAATTCCTTATTACCTAGCTTTAAAAAATTTTTATTCTACACTGAAGTCTAGTTGATTTTCACTGTTGTGTTACTCTCAGGTGTGGAGCGGAGTGGTTCAGTTATACATCTATATGTATACATTCTCTCTCAAACTCTTTTCCCATTCTGGTTATTACAGAATATTGAGCAGAGTTCCCTGCGCTATACAGCAGGTCCTCGTTGGTTACCCACTTTAAATATAGCAGAGTGTACGAGTTCACCCCAAACTCCCTAACTGTCCCTTCTCTCCATTCTTCCCCTGGTTACCATAAGTTAGTTCTCTAAGCCCCTGAGTCTGTTTCTGTTTTGTAAATGAGTTCATTTGTATCACTTATCATATGATATTTGTCTTTCTCTGGCCAACTTCACATAGTATGATAATCTCTAGTCACCTCCATGTTGCTGCAAATGATGTTATTTCATCCTTTTTATGGTTGAGTGATGCTCCATTGCATGGACGTACCACCTCTTCTTTGCCCATCCATCCGAGGATGGACGTCTAGGCTGCCCCCCTGTCTTGGCTGCTGTCAACAGTGCTGCAATGAACGTTAGGATGTGTGTACCCTTTGGGGCCATGGTTTTCTCTGAATATTTGCCCAGGAGTGGGATTGCAGGATCATGAGGTAGCTCCATTTTTAGTTTCTTAAGAAATCTCCACACTGTTCTGCATAGGAGCTGTACTCATTTATACTCCCTCTTACAGTGTGGAAGGATTCCCTTCTCTCCACACCCTCTCCAGCATTTATTGTTTGTACTTTTTGATGACGGCCATTCTGACTGGTGTTAGGGAGTATCTCACGGTAGTTTTGACTTGCGTTTCTCTAGTAATTAGCAATGTTGAACATCTTTTCACATGCCTCTTGCTCCTCTGTATGTCCTTTTGGAGAAATGTCTACTTGGGCCCTTACCTAGTTTTTGAATAACGAATTACAGTCTAGAAATGGAGGTGGCTCAGCATGGTTGCCCTGGCTACTCAGATGCCCTTTCTCTGGATGCCCACCTGACCCCTGCACTGTCTGCCCACTTTGTGTCTGGTGGAGGGTGGGGGGAATCCTTCTTTAGGCTTTGCTGGAGTGGAGACCCATGTCTGGCTGGCCACCTTTATCGAGGGTCCCTCCCCGAGCCCCTGTCTCCAGAGCCCCTGCCCAGTGGGTTCTGTCCTGGAGAGCCCTGTGGGATGCCGTGGAAGGGATGTCACAGACAGGGACAGTAGAGATAAGGTTTTTGCCCAGAAAGTGTGGGATAGGAGCTGGGCATTGGGGGGCTGGAGACAGCCATGGCCAAGGCCGGACCCTTCGGCCTGTGTCCGAGAGGCCCGCCCCCTGAGGACCACCACCTTTATCCAGGGAACTCCCCCTCCAGCCCCACCACAGCTCCCTCTCAGGACAGGCTGCCAAACTGGCAGGAGAAGAGGCAAGGTACACATGTGAGTTCCAGATAAGCTGCAAACACCCCTCGGTGTGCGGCCCTGCCTGTCCGGGGCCTGGGGCTGCTTGTGGCCCCTGCTCTGAGGACTGTCCTGCTGGAGACTTGGAGTTTCCAAGAACAAGGAGGATGACACAGAGTCTCTGGGTCTGGACGCAGCCACTCCCCTCGGACTTGTCACGGACCACCGCCTGTGGGCTCAGGCACAGCCCGCACCATCCGGGAGCCAGGGGCCTCCTGGCCGGTCTCCTGATGTGTCTGTCCTGATTCTGCAGAGACGGGGCGCGGGCCTGAGAGCTGCAGCCCTTGAGCCCTGGTCCCCCGGGGCCCCTCCAACCCCCCCACTTCCCGGGCCTGGGGCAGGAGGTCTTGCTGTTCTTCTCATCTCTACGGAGATTCCCTCCCTGTTCCTTCCATCCTCTTTTTTATTAAGACCTTATATTTTAGAGCAGTTTTAGGCTCACAACAAAACTGAGCAGAAATTACAGAGATTCCCTGTACCTGCCCCGACCCCACTTGGCCATGGCCTCCCCCACTGGCTACAGCCCATTTGTCCATTTGTCACAACTGGCACACCCACGTGGACACGTTCTCATCACCCGGCGTCTAGCATCTCCTTGGGGGCTCACTCTTGGTGAGTGTGTTCTCAGGGTTTGGACGCAGGCATGATGACATGAATGCATCATGATGGTATCGTTCAGGGCAGCTTCAAGGCCCTAAACCCCCCGACCGCCCCCTGCTCATCCCCAGGTCTGTCCTCAGCCAGCTTCCTACAGGCAGGAGGGGCACGACCCGCCCCAGCAAGAAGACTTCAGACTCTGCAAGCAACAGGGCACTACACCTACAGGGCAGGGACATGGGGAGAAGCTTGCTGGTTGTCTGTTCAGACCGGCCCCTGTTAGCTCTCACTCAAAAGAGGCGCCAACACTGGAAACGGAAGGCCTGGACAAAATTTCAGACCAGCTCAGCAGGCCAGCGGTCACACGGCAGATGGCGTTTTAGCACGGCCTGGATTCCCTGACTCGGATGAGCCCCCAGAACGCTGCAGCTTCCGTGCCGGGCCCCCGAGCGGGGCGAGGCCGGCATGGGTGACCGTCTGTCCTCTCCCGCAGTCCTACACCACCTGCGCCCTGGGGATCCAGTTCGTGGGCTACGTGATGATCTGCTTCGGGGCCGTCGACGCCCTGTGCTCCGTGCTCTTCGGGAGGCTGGCCTGGTATACCGGCAGGATCCCGCTCTTCGCTCTGGGTAGGCAGGTGCTGGGCGCGGCCCGGGGCGGGTCCGGCCGCACTGAGGGCAGTTGGAGCCTCTGTGAAGAGGCCGGGGTTGGGGTGAGGCCGGGGGTCGCTGGAGGCACACAAAGCGGGAGGGGCGGGGGTCAGGCGGGAGGCAGGGAGCCTCCCGGAAGGAGGAGATCTTGGTTCACGCGCTGGATGAAGCTGGTTATCTAAACATGCATCTCCTTCTGCCTCCCCTGGGGGACCAAGAAGTGGCAGAGACAAAGTGAACAGTGAGAAGTGAGGGTGTTCAAGGAGACAGCTAGCCAGCAGTGGCAGTCCTGAGGGTCTGTGGTGACGCAGCGAGAGGGAGGGGAGACCATCACGTAGTGCTGGCCGAGGGCCGAGTCATTCGCTTTATACTGAGGAACAGAGATGCCTAGGAACTCGCCCAAGGACACACAGCCCTGGGAAACCCAGGAGACACCTGCCCTATGTGCTCCTCGGCCGCCCCGGAGGGTCACAGGCTGCTCTGTCCCCCGGTCGGGGGGCATCACAGGGTCTGCAGACTCACGAGGCCGAGGCCTCGGGCCGTGAGGACGAAGCCGGGAGGAGCGAGGAGGCCCCGCGCCCAGCCCCTCCCTCCCCGTCCTGCTTGGAAGGCCCCGCTCCCAGGCCAGGGGGCCCTCTTCCCCTCCCCTCCCCACACCCCCCACTCAGGGAGAAGCACAGGTGCCCCCTAATGAAGAAGCCCACTCTCTCCCACCCTGAGCCCCCACAATCTGGGGCCTCCTCTGCCCAGCAAGATGACACTTCGATCTAAGACGCAGAGGTGCGTCACCCCAAGGCCCTCCCCTCCTCGCCCCTGTGGGGGCCACAGGCGGGCAGACTCCCGCACCTGCCAGGGGTGCCCCCCAGTCCGCCTGCAGCCTGCATGGGTCACGTCAAAGGCACCCGAGAAAGCGGGCCGCAGTAGTCTAGGGAGCAGGGGGTTGGAGGCTCGGCCTGTGGCTCCAAGGGTCTGAGAGGAGCCCCCTGCTCCCCGCTCACAGGGGCCGTGACCCAGCTGGCCTGCATCATCGCCCTCCTGCTGTGGAAGCCGCACCCCAGCCAGCTGCCCGTGTTCTTCGTGTTCCCCGGCCTCTGGGGCATGGCCGACGCGGTCTGGCAGACACAGAACAATGGTGAGTGCCTGGCACACGGCCGGCCAGCTCAGGTGGCCCCAGATTGGCCGGCCGCAGAGGGCGCAGGGCCCCCGAGGGAGACGGGGAGACGCGCGTCCCAGAGCAGGGGCCGGAGGGCGGGCCCCAGTTCCTCCTGCAGACTTGGATCTGCGATGTCCGTGAGAAAAGGCAATCGAGCGTGCAGCTGTCCTTGCTAACATGACCGTCCCGTCGTGGCTCCCCCCGGAAGAGCTCCTCTGGGCAGAGTGATGCCCTGCCCATGTGTCTGGGGAGAAGGGCTTCTGTCTACTCTCAGTGGAGGCAGGGGGGTGGGGGGGGACGGAGTCAAAGCTTACAGGTTACCATGACAACGCCCCTCGGTGGACCCGGGAGAACTGAGTTAGGGGGTGGGAGGGGTCAGTTGCATCTTCATCCTGGGGACACCCCAGTCGCGTCCAGCCTGATTGTCCTCTGGGCAGCAGGAAGCCTGGGGGAGTCCGGGAGGGAGCCGTCTTGGTAAAAGCACCCTGCAGTCGGGGATGGGGCTTGTAAACAGGAGACATGTACTGCCCAGTGTTCTGGGCCTGGGTGTCCGGGATGAAGGCACCGCGGATCCGGGGTCTGGAGGACCCGCCTCCTGGCTCATAGACATCTCACTGAGTCCTCGGTGGACGCAGGGGTGAGGGGACAATCGGGGGTCCCCTTCACAAGGGCACTCTAACCCAAAGGGCTCCCCCCACAACCTCATCGCTGCCAACACTGCCACCTGGGGGTTCAGCCTTGGTGTTTAGGGGGAGCTGTGAGGACAGGCTGGCTGCAGCGCTGAAGGGGAGAGGGGCGGCTGCCCGACCGGGGGCTGACCTGCCTGCTGAAGGGGCCGGGTTCACTCAGCACCCGCGGAAGCAGCAGCAGGGGTTTACAGCTGGGCACGGGGGCAGGGTGAGCTGCTGCCGTAACGCAGAGGAACGTGGGGACGTGAGGGGGCTTGCGGCGCAGAGGGACGTGGTGAGAAGAGGCCGACAGGCGGAGCTGTCGGATGCAGGGAGGAAAGGAGGCCAAGACAGGCCGGGACTTGGCGGTCCCGGGGCCGGGATGGGGATCGGGACCCCAGGGCTGGAGGCACCGATAAGCCTACAGACAGCAGGGTTGGAGGCGTCCGCCGAAGGGCTCGGCTTGGGCTTGAACAGGACAGAGGACCCTGATCGGGGGACCCACCCCTGAAAAGGGTTGTCTTGGGCGTGTATAGTGGTAATGTTGTTGTTATTGTTCAGTCACTCAATCATGTCCGTCTCTTTGAGACCCCATGGACTACAGCACACCAGGCCTCCCTGTCCCTCACCGTCTCCCAGAGTTTGCCCAAGTTCATGTCCATTGAGTCAGTGATGCCATCCAACCATGTCATCCTCTTCTGCCCTCTTCTCCTCCTGCCCTCAATCTTTCCCAGCATCAGGGTCTTCTCCAATCAGTCGGCTCTTCACATCAGGTGGCCAAATTATTGGTGCTTCAGCTTTATCATCAGTCCTTCCGATGAATATTCAGGACTAATCTCCTTTAGGATGGACTGGCTGGATCTCCTTGCAGTCCAAGGGACTCTCAAGAGTCTTCTCTAACACCACAGTTCAAAAGCATCAATTCTTCGGTGCTCAGCTTTCTTTATGGTTCAGCTCTCACATCCATACATGACTACTGGAAAAACCACAGCTTTGATTAGATGGACATTTGTTGGCAAAATGATGGCTCTGCTTTTTAATATGCTGTCTAGGTTTGTCATAGCTTTTCTTCCAAGAAGCAAGCGTCTTCTAATTTCATGGCTACGGTCACCATCCACAGAGATTTTGGAGCCCAAGAAGAGAAAATCTGATTATTAATTTTCCATGCAGAGTGAAGGGCTGTGAGGAGAGAAGGGGCACAGGGGCAGAGCACAGCTGAGATGTAGGGAGGGCACCCAAGGGGCTCAGGTGGGGATAGGGAGACTGAGGGGCCCCCAGACCCGGAGGGGAGGGGTCCCCTTTCTTTGGAAAGTGTGGGAAGGCAGTCGGCATGAAGGACACGAAGACTATCACCCTGGAGAAAGGAGTTAAGTTCAGGCCTGAGAGTCCTGGCTTCCTGGAGGAGCCACAGCCAGGGACGCCCTAACGTGGCAGAGGGCATTGACTGCGGGCCTGCAGGTTAATCCTGCAAGGATTCACTCATGATGTAGCCCAGCGGGTGACGTCACCCCCATGGCACCTCACCCAGCAGAAGTGCGGCACCTGCAGAAGTCTGGGCTGAAGCAGCGAGGGACTCGGGAGGGCAGGGTCTCCCAGGACCCATCGACGGCCCTGGCTGGGGTCGGGAGTGTCGAGGCCCCAGGAGGTGAGCTGTCTCTGCAGCCAACAAGCCGCCAATGGGTGAGCTGGGGCCCCAGGGGCGGATCTGGCTCAGAAGGGAGCTTCTTCCCTTGGAAACACCACCTACTGTCCAGCCCTCACCAGGGAAGCACCTGGGGCTGGAAAGTGGGTCAGGCCCAGCCACAAACAAGCCAGCAGCCGCCGTTTCCGGGGATGGGGCCCTGGCTGCTGCCCCTGCACCCAGGGACATCACACACGTGGCCTCGGCATTCCAGGATGGCCCCTCCTTAGCATCTGGGTCGTGGCTGGCCTGTGAAACAGCTGGGGAAACATCCCCGAGCAAACCTGACGCCATTGGAATCAAGGGGTTTGGCTTTCACGGCCTTTCTCCTGCCTCCACAACGCAGGAGGCGCTCCTGGAGTTCTGAGCCAGGGGACAGAGGTGTGCTCGGCTCAGCGCCACAGACTGTTGTGTTTGGACAAAAGGCAGCTGGTGGGAGCAGTGACAGATCAGCCGCAGGTGGGTCTGTCACTCAACAGAGGAAACGCCCAAGTCGGCAGAGGAGACAAAGAGAAACCTCCTTAGCTTTTCTTGGCTGTCCAAACTGTAAGCCAGTGAGAGGTCACGCCAGCCCCGGCAGGACTCTTAGGCGCTTTGCTCAGTGATCATCAGGAGAAAACTGCCTCCACATCCCTGTGGAGGGGTGAGGGACTCTCACTGTTTACACCCCAGTGCTGATGCCGATGTGCTCTCTAATTAACCGACTTCCTTGAGCTCAGCTGAATTTTTTGAAGTGTTTACACAAAGAATTGATGCTTTTGAACTGTGGTGTTGGAGAAGACTCTTGAGAGTCCCTTGGACTACAAGGAGATCCAAACCAGTCCATCCTAAAGGAGATCAGTCCTGAATATTCACTGGAAGGACTGATGCTGAAGCTGAAACTCCAATCCTTTGGCCACCTGATGCAAAGAGCTGACTCATATGAAAAGACCCTGATGCTGGGAAAGATTGAGGGCGGGAGGAGAAGGGGACGACAGAGGATGACATGATTGGATGGCATCACCGACTCAATGGACATGGGTTTGGGTGGACTCCGGAGTTGGTGATGGATAGGGAGGCCTGGCGTGCTGCAGTTCATGGGGTCGTGAAGAGTCGGACACGACTGAGTGACTGAACTGAACTGAACTGAACACTTAGAAGTCAGGTCAGGGCCTGGGATGCACAGCCGTGTGCATACAACAATTCCCAGGTGTTCAAAAGGCTCGAAGTAGACCTGTTTGGTTTTCCTCTCTCTCTGAGACATAGGAATAATTGCTCCAAGTCTCGCTTCCTTTCCACATATACGAGAAAAGGACAGGCTGAGCCTTTGCCAGGTTGGGCAGCTACATGAAGTCCAGTGAAACACTTGGGTTAAGGCCTTCTGGAATAAGAATATCAATTTAAAATGAATTATTTCTTTTTGTCCAAATTAAGTTTTTTTGAGTAAAAGTCAGTTCTTGAGGGTAAACCGTTCTTCCCATCTCTGGTTTGGGACCTTCTTAACCATCTTGACCGGGAGGGCTGCTTTAATAACGGAGCTCCCTGCGGGCTCCCCTGCCTGCAGTGCGGTCCATCCGTACTATCTCTGTGTTTTCAAAAACTGCACATTTTGTGTAGCTTTTGCCACCTACCAAGACCAGCTCTCTCACTTCTGCTGTTTCAACAGCAAGCTGGATTTCTCATGCTATTCTCCCTGAATGTGTCTCTCTGTTAAGAAAAGCCGTGAGTCACGTACATTCCTAGTTAAGGAGACGGAATACAATTCAGTACAGAGTAACCCTCCTTTGCCGTCACCACTTCTCAATGGAAAAGCTGATTGCTACAACTGGGCGGGATCATCCCAGCCCCTCCTTCCTGGGGCAGAATCCTGCCTCCTGCTCGCTCGCTCGCTCGCTGTCTGGTTCCCGCGGGGCCACCTCTGGAGCCATTCGTCTCCGCTGCTGTCTGCTTATCCGCCCTGACAGTACTGTTGCCGTGGCAACACTCGCGCCAATGCCTGAATCTGAGACGACTCAGAATGTCTGGCCTTGAAATACCCTTTTGCCTCATCAGCCACCAATGGGGCTGTTTCCAGGCTGATACATTCAGAGAATCTGCCCTCTCTTACATGCCCGGTTCACGTATCCTGTCGTCTCCAAGCAAACAAGACTTGTCCTCGTCCCAGCCTCTGAGGACAGGAGTCCACCTCTGGTCACTTTCGCCTGCTGCCGTGGCCAGCTCGGATGGCGAGCAGGCTTTTTCTTCCTTTTGTTTATAATAAGCTTAGATCGACGGGAAAGTTGCCAATAGAGTGCAGGATTCCCACGCACTGTCCACTCTGTTTCCTTAATCCGAACATCTTACAAAACTGTGGTACATTCGTCAAAACCAAGGAATTAACATTGGTAAATAACAGAACTTCAGATTTTATTCCATTTTCCCAGCTTTTCCACCGCTTGGTCTGTGTGCTCGGAGACCCCGGGCAGGCGGCCACGTTACATGCAGCCGCGCGCCTGCTTAGTCGGTCTGTGCCCGTTCCTCTGTCTGCTCTGATGACCTTGGTCTTTTGGAGAATACTGGTCAGGGGTTGTGTAGACCGCCCCTTAATGCAGGTTCGTCTGATGTTTCTCATAACTAGGCTGGAGCTATGGTTTCGGGGAGGGAGACCCCAGAGTGCAGGGCCTTTCTCGTCACGTTGACCAGGGGTACAGGACAGCACACGGCTGGTCCACCCGTGGACCCTGCAGAGGCGGCCCCTCGCCCTCATCCACTCAGGTCCCGTCTCTCAGCCTTGCTTTCCTGACCTGCGAGGTACGGGCTGGGCTCACGTCCCCTCCGGCGGTCACTCTCATCCACTCTGTTTCTCACCTAGGAGATGGTGCTTCTCTGCGAGAGGCCCACTCACCGGACTGGTTATCGTCCACAGCATGAAACCCTTCTGATTTCCAGAGAGGAAGGTCCTGGGGTGGTCACCTGGGCCTCGGGGAAGCGGCAGCGTTTTCTGCAGGAATCGGGAGGGCTGTCTGCTGTCTCACAGCCGCGTTTCCGCCTCTCCCTGCAGCTCTCTTCGGGGTTCTGTTTGAGAAGAACAAGGAGGCCGCCTTCGCCAACTACCGCCTCTGGGAGGCCCTGGGCTTCGTCATCGCCTTCGGATACAGCACATTCCTGTGCGTCAGCGTCAAGCTCTACGTCCTCCTGGGCGTCCTGAGTGTGGCCATGGCCGCCTACGGGGCCGTCGAGTACGTGGAGGCCAGGAAGGCGGTGGTGCCGCTGGCCGCAGAGCGGACAAAACCTGCCGAGGACGGAGTGACACAGACAAAACTGTGACGCGACAGACGCCGCGGGGGGTGGACCCGGAGCAGATCCAGAGCAGCGGAGCCTTACCCGAAGACGCCTCGGAGTCCACAGTTGATTCTTTACGACCGTTTCAGCGAGGCTTCGCTTTTATGTGACGTTTTTTCTATTTTATCAGATTCTTCAGTCCACCATCTTGTCAGTGGAGATGCAGAGTGTACGTGAAGGAATCAGTTCATTTTAGATACAAAAGAAATAAACTCAGAGTACAACCAGCCACTAGGGACTTGCCTAGTCATGAGTCAATAGCCTAGGCTTGTTTTGGGGCTGTTGTTAATAACTAGAAAGTTACTGGAAAGACGCAGCCCAACGCCAGCACTTTGCAGATGGGCAAACTGCCGTCCCGGCAAGTCAGTGACTGCCTCCCAGCGTCAGTGAGGGACAAAGCCAGACTAGGCTCTCTGGGTCTTGAAGCTTATAGGGTATGAGTTTCTAAATAAATGCAATTATACTATGGACTTGACTCTTGTCCAAATACTTTACTCCACTCACGTGGATCACACACACATAAACGTCATCACATTAGCTTGTTGAAGGCCGTTGATGACAACAGACGCAAGTTACTTTGAGACTTGACTCATGGGGCTGGTAACACACGAACCTGGACGCGGGCCCGCCTGTCTCCTGCCCTCTGCCCGCCTCTCCGGCAGGTGCGTCCGTCCTGCTCCTTCCTCCTCATCTGTCGCCCAGTGACGCAGGCACGGCCTTTCTCTGAGCCGAGCTGTCTTTCTGAGACACCCCCACCCCGGAACCTCTCGGACAGGGCTCCCCGTGTCTCCTCTTTCCTCCTTTCACTCAGCTCGCCTCCTCCTCCCGCCCTTGGTCCCTGCTCTTCTCCAGGCTTCTTTCCACACGTCCCTCCTCCAGCCCTGAAGCAACCTGTCTGCCAGACCCCGTCACCCTCCCAAGGCCGAGTTTCCGAGGTGTGTCCTGCAGCCCGGCCCAGGGCCTTCCACCTTCCAGGGGGCAGCCCAGCCCCTCTCAAGGGCACTGTGACCTCTAGAGCTTTGCTCACGTGCCTCCTCGACCTTGAATGCCCTCCTGCCCTCAACACAGACCCCTCGGGCATGTCTGGGCTGTGCTCGTGGCCACAGGATGCGCACTTCCTGACGTTGGCTTTTGTGTGAGCCCCCTGCTCAGTACTGTGGCTGGCAGTGTTTGGTCCTCCTGAGCCTGGGTGCTGGAGCTGGGGACACTCTGCCTGCAGAGACCCAGCGGACTGGCAGAAATGCGTGAATGTGGGCAGAGGGGCCCGGCCGGGAACATCAGGCCCACAGCTGCCCCTTCTCCCAACCCCAGGCTGAGGAGCCACAGGAGGGCCCTGGGTCTCCGTGAGGCCCGGAGTCAGAGGCCAAGGCCCCACAGGCTCTGAAGGAAGGCTGAGCTCCTTGCTCTGTTTGCAGCTGTTGCTGCTCAATGGAAAATGTGCAGGAGACCCAGCCCCTTGGGCGATGGGAGGGCTTCGGGTCCAGGGGATGAGGGCCTGGGCCGGGCACCCGTCTGGAGAGCGGCTGCTGGGGCCGCCAAAGGCTCCCACTGGACGGCACGCTCCCGCCTGCCAGCCGGCAGCTCCCGGAAGGTGGCCTGTGGCACTCAGGCCTTTTCTTTCCTGTCCATCCTCTGAACTTGGCCTGTGCCCTTTAACCTGGGTGTGTGTTCAGGTACCTTGATGGGGGCACAGAGACAGAACTGTCAGGGCTCTCGCTTCCACCTGTGCCCCAGGCTGGGCCAGGGGGTGAGCGGGGGGTCCCTGGGTCACATCAGTGTTGCTCTGGGAAGGCTGAATTGTAGCAGAAGGTAAGGGACTTAATCTTGAGCGAAGTGCTCCATTTGCAAAATGGGAATGTTCCTCCTCCATAAGGGATCATCGAGACATTATTCAAAGGGAAAAGCAGAGGAGAGAGGCTGCGAACAACACGTACCCGCGGTCACACGGGAAGCAGATGCACAAGGCCCCACTGTATAGCTCAGGGACACACACTCTGTATTTCATAGCAGCCGCTAAGGCAAAGAACCTGAAAAAGAAAAGCGTATCTCTGTACATAAAATGCTTAGAATTTTTTTTAAAAAAAAACACTGTGTTATAAAACCCTATAAAGCACTGTATGGATTTCCCAAGCGGCTCAGTGGTAAAGAACCCGCCTGCCAATGCAGGAGACGCAGGAGACACTGGTTCAGTCCCTCGGTCGGGAAGGTCCCCTGGAGAAGGGAACGGCACCCGCTCCAGTATTCTTGCCTGGAGAGTCCCACGGACAGAGGAGCCTGGTGGGCTGCGGTCCGTGGGGTCACAAAGAGTGGACACAGTTTGAGCGACTGAGCACACACACTAAGTACTGTACACAGTGAAATGAGAATAAACCCTCAGACTAAGGTTAAATGCAATGGTTTTGTCCATCTCCAAACCCCAGCGAGGCTATTATGAACCTCGATTAGACTGGATCCAACAATTGTAAGTCTCTTGTCCACCTCCCAGGGCTCAGGAACAAAGGCACAATCTTACTGCTTGCTCAGAGTTACTAAATAGGGAAACGTTTTCAAAAATAAAACGTATGAATGCATGATACAATGTACTGTTAAACATTTCCTAAAAATTAAATGTGTCTCTAAAATAAAATGTTAAGTGTAGAAATGAAGTTAAAAGCACATAATAATAAAGAGAAAGTAAAGTGTGTGGCAATAATCTAGGCTCACGGGTGCAGGAGTCACCATCATTGTCTAAAACAAGTCCTGAGCTTACTGGCAGCCCAGGTAAGAAGAAAGATCACAGACAACCTAACGGTCACTGTTTGATAGAAGGGGGCTTGCCGGTGCTTTAAAAGACAATAACTCTCTAGGTCCTGAGATGTGAATGAGTACCCGCGTGGGTCAAGGTGAGGAACCCAGACGAACCTGCCCTGGACAGACGGCCAGGCGTTTTCTGCGGGTTGGTCGTGGCAACAGTGGCCACTCAGGGATCCTGCCGGACGGGGGTTCTGTGGACGGGCCGGGGCCCCAGGAAGCCAGCAGGGGGGCCTTCCGTGAGAAAGGCCCATCACTTCACACCAAACCCTCCAGGAGCCTGGAAACTTCTACTCGAGTCGAAGTGCTGGGCCTTGAGTGACCCTCACCCTCACCCTGACTCCCACCAGGGTTATGTGGTCAGTGAGTGAAACGTGCTCCCTAGTTTACTAGTCAGAGAGGATGACAAAATAAATCACATGCAATGAGAGGGTTAAAAAGGACGCAGGGGTTGGCAGTCTTTTCTAGTTTCACGTCCAAACCAGAAACGGAAATTTTTTTTTCCTCCTGAGACCCCTTCCAGGCCCAGGTCACGCTTCTCACATCTCTGAGCTCCCCCTCAGCCTCCTCCAAACAGGCTCTCAGAAAGCCTCTCCCTGGCCGCACCGCCCGTTCCCGGCCTCCCGCTCCCCATACTCAGTGCTCATCTCCTGTCTCCCTGCTCCTTTAATCGCCTCCCTTCCAGCTCCTGGGGCCCAGGCTTCCTGCTTTTCTCTTCCAAATACCGGACTAAAAGTCTGACACATTTATCTAACTGCAAAGTCTGTCTGCATGGCTTCCTCTCAGCTCACGGGCAGGTCTCTGTCCGTCCGTCTGCAGGGAGGCGAGGTTTGCAGACGGAACAGGCAGGACACGCTCACGGGTGGTGCTGCGTCCACCGCCTCCAGACGCCTGGCCAAGCGTCGGGGTGACCCAGCTGTTGGGGGAGAGCCTTGTGGGCCGCAGGGCAGCCCCTAGTCCCGGGGGCACAGTGGGCCCTCCTCAGGGCCGTCACCACTGCCGCACTGAGTCCGTGAGCGGTTACAAGGCTTCCTCATCCCATCCTCATGGCTGGGGGGTGGGGGGCACTGGGTTTATCTCTCCTGACCTCTGACCCCGGGGCTCAGCCTGGGGTGGAGCCTGGGCATCAGCATTTTGGAAAGCTCCCCAGTGTTGGAATGTGTAGCTGGCGGGAGTTGAGTGCTGGTTTTAAAGTCGCGTTATGTCTCTGCTCTTGCAGCAGCTCGCTCACTTAGCTGGCTAACAGCATAGAAAGTACATTTTTGAAAAGGATTTCTGGGAGTAAGTATCATTTATTGTTGTTGTCATTGCAGCTCATGACAAGCGACATCATGGAATCGCACTGCCCCCTGGATGCCAGGAAACAACATGAAAATAGTAGCAGCTACACTGACATTTAGCCAAACAGCCGAGTGAAGTGCCAGCCACTGTCTGCACCGCTTGGCCCAGAGCTCCCAGGGCTAAACGCCTTGGCCTTCAGTGTGTCCTCGCATTTCCTGGTCGCGGCTCAGCCAAGCCCTCCGCAGGCCCACTGACCCTTTCCCTGTCCCATACCCGCCCAGCCCCGCGCAGCCTCCAGCACCCCCTCCAGGGGCCTGGCCTCCCCTGCAGGCCTCTGCCCTCCAACGCCGGCAGACAGTGCCTGTGACCGCCCAGGACTCTGGGCCAGCTCTCGGCTGTCACTCACCCGCCCCTGGACAGGCCTCTGTCTCCAGCGTCACCTCCCATGGGGAGCACCCGCCGGCTGCCCCGGCCTAACCTGTGCCCGGCCGCCGCCTCCCGTCTGCACCGGCCCCGTTGGCCTCACTTCTGGGACGTCTTCCAGCACCGCGTTCTCTGTGGCCTCTGGTGGCTCCTGGCCGATGACCATCCTTCAAAGAGTCAGACTCACACGCTGCTTCCTCTACTCACGGCCGGCCAGTGCTGGCCATGTTTTTTGAGCACCTTAGCCGGGCGTGCTGGACCCTTGGTGAGTCAGTCCTGACTCATCCTTGCCCTCAGCCCTTCTCTCCTCAGAATACAATATAGGGTTCCCTTATAAACTTATAGGTTTATAGGTTTATAAACATAAATTTATGAACATATTGCATATAAGTATCATAATCTCCTCGTCTCAGGGGTGATTGCCAGCTTTATCAAAATTCCTTTCTTCCTCCTGTGATCAAAATTCACCTCAGATGCCTTTTCTCAGGGGCAGCCTTTTAAAACTGCCTTGTTCCCCAAGACAGAGACCCTTCCCCAGAGGGTTCGGCGCTTCTTCCCACGCAGGCAGTTGAAATGCCTCCCGTTTCACCAGTCTGTCTGTCCCCTCTCCGGCAGGGACGGTGGGGACAGGGGTGGGGACAGATCCCGCAGCGGGAGGAGCCTGGGTCTGGGGCAGCGGTTGGCAGTTCGCCTGTTCCCCTTCACCCCCGCGGGGACTCAGCGCCCCGCGTCCCGGGAGGCGGGCAGGAGAGAGGCGCCTGTCTGTCCGCCCGCATCACCCGGGCCGCGGAGGCCTGTCCGTCGGGCCGCGGAGGCCTGTCCGTCCGACCGCATCACCCGGGCCGCGGAGGCCTGTCCGTCGGGCCGCGGAGGCCTGTCCGTCCGACCGCATCACCCGGGCCGCGGAGGCCTGTCTGTCCGTCCGACCGCATTACCTGGACCGCGGAGGCCTGTCCGTCCGACCACATCACCTGGACCGCGGAGGCCGAGCGGCTGCGCGGCGCCCCCTGGCGGGCGGGGCGGGCGCCGACCCGCACCTGAGCTCCCCGAGGAGGGATGCTCCCGCCGCGGGTGACGCCCCGGCCCACCTCCCTCCGGCTCCACGATCCGCTTGCTTTTTCTGTTAGAACATCCGTCCGACTCTTGTGCGGTGCTCCTTCACCTCTGCTCCCTCATTTCCTTACCAGAAAAAAAAAAACAAAAAACAAGAGGGCTTCCCGTGTGGCTCAGACGGTAAAGAATCTGCCTGCAGTGCAGCAGGCCCAGGTTCTATCTGGCTCTCGAGTGAGTGGCTGGAGGAAAGCAAAGATCTGAGGTCTCAACACTGGCATTTTCCAAGCTTTTAATGTCAGGCTGAGGACGAGGAGCTGGGGGACGTGACCGGTGAGGCTGGCTGAGCGGGGCTGCATGGTCCAGACGGAGCCCCGGCATCAGTGGGATGAGGGCGGGGCGGTCGCTGACTTGGCGGTGATGAGGCCACTGGTGTTCGTGATCGCAGAGACTGGGGGGACTTTGGAGATGAAGATGTGAGCCCAGTGGCTCAAAGAGAAGACAAGTGTAGACGGTGGGGTCTCCAGCCCTGCCCAGAAGTTTTCTCCAGAGAAGAGGCCACGGCTCTAGCATGGCCTTGGGCACAAGGGTCATTATGTCACCAAAATTGGGGTCCAGCTGCTCGCGGGTCAAAAGTCAGAAAACAGGCAAGGTTGGTGGAAAGGAAAGGTTGCTTTATTCTGGATGCTGGAACCCAGGGGTCGTATGAGTCCTGTCCAAAGGCAGCTCCCACTCCCCCCCGCCCATGACAGTCAGTGGGCAAGAGCTTCTAAGGGGGAGTTTCAGGGGTGTATAGACGGAAGGAGGGGGCTACATGCACAACAGCACAGTCAGCCCTGGCCGTCATTGGTGGCCTGCCCGGCATCATCTTGACTGTTTTAAGAACAATTAATCTTCAGTTCAGGGCTTCCCTAACAGCTCAGTGGTAAAGAATCTCCCTGCCAAGCATGAGACTTGGGTTTGATCCCTGAGTTGGGAAGATCCCCTGGAGAAGGAAATAACAGCCCACTCCAGTATTCCTGCCTGGGAAATCCCATGGACAGAGGAGACTGGTAGACAGAGTCGGACACAAGTTAGCGACTAAACAACGACTGAACTACTATTATTTAGTCTTGTTAAACTGCTTTTCCTTGCTTCTGCATTTTCTCACTTCTCTGATTAATCATGTTCCTGGCTAAAGTTTTTACACAGACAAAAGGCAGTGGAGGGCTTGGGGGTGGGGAGGACCATAAGGTTGAAATATTCGGGGGTTGGAAAGGACAGGACTTTAGATGATTCTAGATCAAATTCCTCCTGTGAAATTGATGGAAAAGCAAGACTAGACAGCAAGGTTAGTGACTTGTCCTGGATCACACGGCTGGTTAATTGAAGAAACGGTACTAGAACCCGGTATCATAACTTATGGTTGAGGATGTTTTTCTACTAAAAGGCAAGAGAGTGATAAATAATTCCCAATGCTCTTCAACTGTGGTGGATGCTAAGTTTTTAGAACTTTTTATTGAACTGCAACATAAAGACAGAAAAGGTACAATTATATGTGTACAGTTTGGTGAATTTTCACAAACTGAACACACCGATGTAACCAGCACCCAGACCAAGAAACAGACCACCACCAGCATGGACCCCCAGGGGACATTTGCCATCACTTCCCCGAAGGGCAACAGCTCCCCAAACCATAGGTGGATTTTATGTGCTTACTTGCATGTGTTTCTCTGAAGTTTTTCTTACAAAAGTATCTTGTTCATGTAAGTTCTTCAACAGTACTTAAGTGATGATGGTAATTAATAACAGTCCATTCTCAATAAATATTTACCATCCTTCCAATGAACCAGGCGCTGTGTAAGTTTCGATTTTCCATGCATATTAACCGGCAAAGTGTCAGTGGTGTGGTTACTGGTTGGGACATTCTTTGGGGTCCAGGAAAAAAGACTTCCACATTCCCATAATCATGCTGCTTTCCCTGACTGCTTCCCTCAGGCTTGGTAGATGGGGTTGCTTTTCTATTGACAAAGGCCTTGGGGATGGAACTGGGGTGTAACAAAATAGTGAAAATTCTATTATGGATTGAGAGTTTCCTTGGACTCCATGAAAATTCTAGATTTTAAACATCATAATGAATCCAGCTTCCTCCTGATCCTCTCAGAGACTCAGAGGTCCAGCCACGAAGAACAGACCTGTGAGCTTGAGGGTGAGGTTAGCAGACGCTGTAAACAGTGGATGCCTGTGAGGTCCATGTAACTGATGAGAGAAAGCCTCAAAGGGTTTGGTGTGGAGCCAGGCAGAAGGCAGTCCTGGATCGGCCCTGCCCTGGAGCCTGGACGTCCCTTTGAGTCGGTTTTGCATGTGGTCAGAGACCAGGAGGCACTGAGCCCTCCTGAAGCCTTTCCATGTCTGAGGAGGCCCAGGGTGCCCTGGAGAACTCAAGCCATGGAGAGAACTGAGACCAGTGAGAAATGATCAAAAGGAGGCTGAACGTGGAAAAGACACAGTTTGGAGAAACGCGTTTTCTCATTTTGGAAAAGGACAATTATTGTCATCAGAAAAGTGCCCCCTGCATTCTCCTTGCTGTTCAGGGGCCCTTAGCAACCGCCTCTCATCTGAACCATCACCTCCTTTCCCAGCCCTGACCCCCAGCAGGGCACCCAGCTAGAAACTCTGGAAGCTCAAGCGACCGTCTCAAACTGAACGGAACATCTACAGCTGTTGATCAGACTCAGACAATTCAGGTCCAGACGCCGTCACTCCAGCCTGGAGGCCTCCCCCGGCGTGCGCATCCCTGACATCCTCCCAGACCTGCCCTTCGTCCGCTGTGCCTCAAGACACCCGGGGGAGGACTTAAGTACTCTTGGTTTTTAGCAAATTTACCAGGTGGGTAGCTGGAGGACAGCGATGAATAATTAACAAGTGAACACAACAAACCGAAAAAGAAAGATGCCTTCTAGGCTCCGTACAATGAATGATTTTATTCCTGATTTGCCAACTAGAAAATCTGCAGTGATTCCCTTTTGCTTGACACCACTCAGCCGGCATCTTTGGCTGCTGGGTTGTGCAGCTTTTATATAGTTATGCAAAGCAGTTTATTGGCCCTGAGTGGTTATAACCGTGCCTGTAATGAGGTAGGTGATGGGGAAACAGTACATATTTATCAGTGAGGTAATAGCACGCTGGACCCTGAAGGGGCTGCGTACAAAGCTTCTCTGTGAGGCCCCAGCTCTGAGACGTCTCTCTTGGGTTGAGGCCTAGAGCCCACAGGCCCGGCCCACAGGCCCCAGAAGACGGGGCGAGACCCTGGGGCAGCATGCAGCCTTCCTGGAGGTTGCGTCCACCTGGCGTCTGCTGTGGCTTCAGTGGATGAAAAAGGTTCACTTTGGAAAGGCAGATGTTTTATGTAGAAATAATATTTGTTGTGGTCCCACTAGAGTAAAGCCCAGGAGATCCCCAGGGGCCCACCAGAGGAGCCCACCGCCTCTTCTCTGAGTCCTCAGGAGTATCATTGACGGGACCACTTGGCCTCGGCCTGCATGGTCTCCTGGAGGGAAGGAAGGCCTCCGGAGCGCGGGTGAAGGAAGTCTGGGGCCCACACGCTGACCAGGCCCTGAGCCCTTGGCCTGCGTGGTCTGGAGGGAGGGAAGCCCTCCAGAGCATGGGTGAAGGAAGCCTGGAGCCCACATGCTGACCAGGCCCTGAGCCCTTGGCCTGTGTGGTCTGGAGGGAGGGAAGCCTGGGGCCCACGCCCTGACCAGGCCCTGAGCCCTCGGCCTGCGTGGTCTGGAGGGAGGGAAGCCTGGGGCCCACACCCTGACCGGGCCCCCAGGGTTTATGAGGAGAGCAGGCCGCATCACAGGGTGACCCGCACACCTGCATCTGGTCCTGCCCCTCTCCGCTGGGGTCTGTGCCTGCCGAGGGAAAACCCCAAACCCACCCCTGGATCAGGGCCTGAGGACACAGAGTTTCATTCCTGCTCGGTTCCCTGAGTTTCATTCCTGCTCGGTTCCCTGCGTTTACACCCAGCCGGCTCAGGGACCATGGCACTCACGCCTGGAGGACGTCACACCCCCGCCTGGACATCGCACCCATGCCTGGAGGGTGGCCCCTGAGCGTGCCGGCACCCAGGACTCACCCTCCGCGAGGCGCTGGGTCCAGGGCCACTAGGATCGGTGAGCGGATGTCCTTTCCTGCCGGCATAGCAGGCGGATTCTTTACTGTCTGAGCCACCAGGGAAGCCTGAAACGGTGGTAGAATTTTCATTTCCAGTCTGTCCCCTTCCACCAGCGTTTATGAACCGTGCTAGGGAGGCTGGGCCCAAGATGTGTTTGGAAGCAGCCTTTGCCTTCAGGAAACTGAAGGATTTAATGATAAAATAGACTTCCTTACAATTAACACCAAAAATGGCACATGGGTTCTGTTTGAGAATAATGAAAAATTGTTCTGGGTTTAAACAATGTCAACTTTTCCTGAAAAGAACATGTATGTATGTAGTACATAGGAACTCTTTTTAAAAAGTTATTATTGAAGTATAGTTGATTTACAATATTAGTTTCAAGTGTAACAAGAAACTCTTGAGTTGGCTGACTTAAAAAATAAGACAAATCAGGGACTTCCCTGGTGGTGCAGTGGTTAAGACTTTACCTTCCAACACAGAGGTTGGGGTTCGATCCCTGGTTGGGGAGTTAAAATCCTACGTGCCTTGTGGCCAGGAAACCAGAACATAAAAGAAAAGCAACATTGTAACAAATTCAATAGACTTAAAAAAGTAGGGCGAGTCATATACAGGTGATTTTTTTAATGTGAGAAGCACTCGGTGTTTCTATAAACTATAAACCACAACCGAAATATAGACTATGCATCAGGAAAGGGGGATAAACAGGTTGGTGACGTCCCTGAGACAAACGGTTGAGGTTGATTTGTCCCCATAAACTGGCTTCACCACCTAGAAAAATTATGCTGGAACCTCCAACTACTGCTTGTTCCCACTCAATAAAAATGGAATTTTTTTTTAAAGTTTAAACAACTAACTTCTCAATTTGAAAATCACTGTGCTAAGCAGTGTGAAATATCATCTGTGGGTTATAAATTCTACATTCAGAACAAGATGGCATTTTAAAATATACTTACAGTGTGACTGAAGGTAATGCTATTAGTAATAAGAAAGAAAAGGAAATCACATTTTCACAAGAGACGCATGCAAATAAAGGCTTTGTAAAGGAAATCTCCAATAATTCCCGAAAAAGGCGGGGAAAATATTTTTGGATTTAACTTTTCAAATTGAAATATCAAGGCCTTTCTGTAGAAACATACAGTTTTATGACTTGTGTCTCGTGCACATACACGCTATAAACAGGCTCGTCGGTCATATCCACTGACCAATGTTTCTTATGGAACCGGACTCTCCACTTGGGTGGAATCTGTGCGCTGCGTCTGAATCAGGGTCACCCGAGAAGGTCCCTCTCCCCGCTCCCACACATTCCCTCTCTCAGTTCATTGGCGAATGAAGGGCATGGTGTTAATTAGATGGTTTAATACTTTAGTGGGATCCCGTTCCCGTGGAATCTGCCCCGGGGCAGTTTGTCCTTTAAGCAGTGAAAGTGCCAAAAAATAAAATGTGAATTAAAAAAAAAAAGAACTCCCAGTTCTTCTCTGAGGGTCTACTTTGGAAGGAAGCATGAGAACTGGCAGTCTGATGGGGCCTGGGAGCCAGCCCCTGCTAGGAACGCTTGTGCAGCGACCGGTCTTTCGGGAGAAGCAATGGGCCCACGGGGCATCCCAGGAGCCGGGATTCCGGCGATGACAGAAGTGCTGTCTGACTGACTCTCTTCCCCAGAAGCCGAGTGCTCAGGGATATCATCAAGGTCTGGGAAAGAGAAGCTTCCTTTATGGCCAGGATTGCGTGTGACCAGGGCTGAAAGTGAAAGTCGCTCAGTCGTGTCCGACTCTTTGCGACCCAAGGGACTATACAGTCCACAGAATTCTCCAGGCCAGAATACTGGAGTGTGTAGCCGTTCCCTTCTCCAGGGAATCTTTCCAACCCAAGGATTGAACACAGGTCTCCCACATTGCAGGCAGATTCCTTACCAGCTGGGCCACCAGGGAAGCCCAAGAATACTGGAGTGGGTAGCCTATCCCTTCTCCAGGGGATCTTCCCGACCCAGGACTCGGACCAGGGTCTCCTGCATTGCAGGTGGATTCTTTATCAACTGAGCTATGACGTCATGAGACTGTGATTACGCTCATGACCTCCTCTGTGTCTGGAAGAGCCTTGCTCCTGGGCCAGCTCACGCTCTCATGAAGTCAGTGTGTTACCACCCGCGGAAGACATGGAACTCGGCCTGTCTGAAGTGTCAGTCTCGGGTAGCCCGTTCCAAGGCTCCCTAGGCTTCGATGCGCTCTAGTTCACACTGCTGAGTTCACGGCTGGTTCTGCAGCCCTGTGTGCTGGATCTTCCGTCCAGATGAGGGCTTTCATCTCAGGAACTGGGCACTGGGTTCGTTCACGGCAGTGGTGTCGGGCACACACAGAGAGGATGCTGGCCTTGGCTGCTGCAGGGTCTGCAGAGCTCACAGCTCCCCAGAGCTGAGGGGGCTCCTGCCCGCCGCTTCCTCCAGGGACAGAGACCCACCACGGCCTCCATCCTCGGGGCGGGGACCCCTCTCCTTGGGGATGCTGGCTTGGGAGCATTCCAGGATGTACCAGTTTCCAAGGAACTCTCTATGACCCACGTCCCTCCTCCCATGGAAGGGCTTCAGAGTTTGTTTCCAACCTGTTTTTCTTTTATAAATTAGAGTCTAGTTGATTTACAGTGTTGTGTTAGTTTCAGGTGTACAGCGAAGTGATTCAGTTATACACACACACGCACACATATATATATCCATTCATTTTTAGATTCTTTTCCCATGTAGGTCATTGCAGAATATTGAGTAGAGTTCCCTGAGCTGAACAGTAAGTTCTTATCAGTTGTCTATTTTATATATAATAGTGTGTGTATGTCAATCTCAGCCTCCAGCTTACCCCTCCACCCGTAACCATAAGTCTGTTTTCTACATCTGTGACTATTTCTGTTTTGTAAATAAGTTCCTTTGCACTATCTTATTTAGATTCCACATATGAATGACATTATATGGCATTTGTCTCTCTTTTTCTGGCTTATTTCACTGAGTATGACAGTCTCTAGGTCTATCTATGTTACTGCAAACAACATTATTTGGTTCCTTTGTGTGGATGAGTAATGCTCCACTGTATATACATACCACGTCTTTGTCTTTTGATGGACGTCTAGGTTGCTTCCATGCCTTGGCTATTATAAAGAGTGCTGCAATGAATATTGGGGGTGCATGTACCTTTTCAAATTATGGTTTTCTCTGGAGCTCTGCCCAGGGGTGGGATTGTGAGATCGCATGGTCGCTCTATATTTGGTTTTTAAGGAACCTTAATACTGTTCTCCGCATGGTCACACCAATTTCCATTCCCACCAACAGTGTCCTTCCCTCCATACACACCCTCTCCAGCATTTATTGTTTGTAGATTCTTTGATGATGGTCCAACCCATTTTTAACCCCTACACACATACCCAACACGCATTTTTCTTAACTGAACTATTTGTTGTCGTCAGCACCTGAGTCAGAACAAGGCAGGATAAACACATTTCAAGTAGCTCCAGAAGGACTTTTATTCATGAGAAAAAGCTCAAATATGCATTTGGTTTCTCAGTGAGATTTTAAGAGGAAAGTGGGTCCAAGGGCAGTGTCTGCCAGGACGCAGCCTCCTCAGACGACGTTCCCCCCGACCACCCACCCCAGGATGAGCCATGGCCTTCTGGGCTCCGACGTGGGAGCAGACCCAGGCCGACGGAGCTGCCTGGGAGCAGCGTTTCCCGTTTCTGTCCTCCGGCTTCTCTGACCGCCACCTGCACAGGCCGGGGAAGGCCGACTCCGGCCTCCGAGCCCTGATTGCAGGTGAAGCGGGCTCTGGTCAGACCACACCTTCTCTTGAGCCTCTGAGAGGTCTACTCCCAAGCTGGGAGAAGGCGGAGGTGGCCAGAACCTGGACACCAGTCCAGCTGGTTGGTCTGACTCGGCATTTCTTACACCAGTTTTGTGAAATGCATGCATTAGCTTGTCACATACACCTGAAGAGGGTATCCTGTTCAATAATGGCAACTTTCCTGGAGATAGAAAAGAAGCATTTTTAACTTTGTTTAATCCAGCTTCCATCATTATTTGAGCCAGCCTCACCCACCCCTACCCCCACCCTCACCCCTGCCATACACACACACAAATGTACACACTGACAAATGTACTCACACTCACACACACACACACACGGCTTGAAATACATGTTAATACCATTGAACACAGTTTGAAAACATCACAATCAATCGCAAAGACTGAATTCTGTACCAGCCACGACAGATCTATAAATCCTATACGTTCCAGGTCAAAGCAGTAACAATGCTGAAGGCACGCACACTCATTTTGTTGATTCTGCTCTGTTCACAACTCTTTTGGACCCTCATTTGGAAGCCCCTTCCTAGCCTGTTGGCAGCCTTGATAGCAGAGGCGACCCCTACCCTACAGGTGGCTTCAGTTCAGAGACAAGGTCACTTGGCAACAAGCATCTCCTTTCCTCTTCGACAGCTTCTCTCAGCTGCAGATATGGAAAAGAAGGCGGGTAGCAAGTGGAGCCTCCCCGCCCAGGCCCTTTCATCCTTGCTTCCCTCCCTTCCTTTCTTCCATCCTTCTTTCTTTCCTTCTTTTGTTGATGAAAATTCAATTAACTATCAAGTTAGGAAGAAGAAAGAAGGGAATTTTATTGGAGCTGAATTGAGGATTATAACCCAGGAAGTAGAGGCTCAGAATGCTCGGAGAATGGTCCCATCTGTTAGAAGTCAAAGGCATAGCCATGTATATTTGAGACAAGAACCGTACATCAAGATAGCACACGGCTACTTTACATAAAGTGCACCAAGGATCCATAGTCTGAGTAAACACGTACAGAGCAAACAGTAAGTTTCCATGACCTTCTACAGAGCTGGGAAAGAACACTCTACTTTTATGAAGTTTCATTGCTAATATCAGAAGAAAGAAAAAACTTGACCTTTACGGTTGCCCAGGCCCTCCCATCTTTGAGGGACTCTGGTTAACATGTAATGAGATGCACATGGCCCAAACACACACACACACACACACACGGAATTTTATGTTTAATTTTTTTCTTGTCCTGCCTTAAAATAATTAATCTTATTTTATCACTTTCTTCCTTCTTTCCTTCTTCCCTTCCTTCCTTTCTTGTGCAGACTGGCTACCCTGAAAATACAGTGCATGTCACATCAACTCCTGTTCCATCAGTTGGAATCTCCCAAACACCACAAAATTTCCATCAAATAAATTATTTATGTCGCTTTATGTGATTAATTATGCATGAATGATACAAATATGGTCAGAGAAACAGTCAAAGTGGCCTGAACTTGAAATTTTTGATGGGAACAAAGGACTTTGGAATACTGACGTTTTCTCCAAGAGGCTGTGACTATTTTTACCTTTTTTCTAGGTCATACCAAAGCCTCAAGCTTCATCATCAGTTTTGGTTTTTCTCACAAATGATCCTGTTTTCTTGAAAGTTTAGAAAACTGTTGAATCTGTACTTTCTGTTTCTCTTGTAAAATGTGAGATGCAATCCTCAGACAACCATTGCTATCACAGAATGAGTTTTTAAAAACTCCAATGTTCTTTCTCAACTCTTTCTTGCAAATGAGCTAATATTTGAAAAAACCGGGGCCTCTGAAACACCACCAGGCCCTGGGACTATGAGGTGGGCCCTAGGAGACGGTCACAGGGGCCCAGCCCGAGTTCCTGAAACTTCTCAGGCCAACAAGACCCTGGCTAATCTCGTAACACCACTGTTCCCAGCATTTTACACATGCTCAGATTCATTTAACTGTAGAAACTTGGCCATTTTTGCTCTGAACAATGCTCACTTTGGAGCCAACAGAGTCCACTGTGGCTCTGTGGAAGTGTAGCTGTGTCCCTGTAAGCACGTTTAACTCGTCCTCATAGGAGGGGCGCTGGTGAGCTCCAAGGAGAAGAGCGTGAGAACTGGTGGGGCTGAGTCTGTAGGCAGCAGAGATGGGCGTGTTTGTGCAGAGGCAAGCGTCCGCGAAACAGGATAACGTCTGTGAGGGTAGAGACCACAGGCGACCTCAGGACCTGGACTCCTAGGTGAAGTCTCCACCAGGTCTTCATCTGTCCGCCCAACCTCTTTTCTAACAATATTTTTTATCTTTTTGTTGAAGTATAGTTGCTTTACTTCCTTCCCTGAAGTTGGGGCTTCCCTCATAGCTCAGTTGGTAAAGAATCCACCTGCAATGCAGGAGACCCCAGTTAGATTCCTGGGTTGGGAAGATCCCCTCGAGAAGGGATAGGCTGCCCACTCCAGGATTCTTGGGCTTCCCTGGTGGCTTAGATGGTAAAGAATCCGCCTTCAATGAGGGAGACCTGGGTTCAATCCCTGGGTTGGGACAATCCCCTGGAGAAGGGAAAGACTACCCACTCCAGTATTCTGGCCTGGAGAATTCCGTGAACTGTATAGTCCATGGGG
This sequence comes from Giraffa tippelskirchi, assembly GCF_054371585.1. Taxonomy (NCBI): domain Eukaryota; kingdom Metazoa; phylum Chordata; class Mammalia; order Artiodactyla; family Giraffidae; genus Giraffa; species Giraffa tippelskirchi. Next base: position 164,459,849 of record NC_137283.1, on the reverse strand, counting down.
TCACAAACAGTCAGACACGACTGAGTGACTTTCACTTCACTTCATAGTTGCTTTACAATGTTGAGTTAGTTTCTGCTGCACGACAAAGTGACTCAGTTTTATGTGTGTGTATGCGAGTCACTTCAGTTGTGTCCGACTCTTTGTGACTCCATGGACTATAGCCTGCCAGGCTCCTCTGTCCGTGGGATTCTCCAGGCTAGGATACTGGAGGGGGTTGCCATTTATGTATGTTTGTTAATCCCAAACTCCTTCTCCATCTCATTCCTCTAACACTTTTCTGATCATCCAATTCTAGAAAACAAAACCTTACCTGATGGCTGAAGATGAGCCTCCAGGGGCCAGTCTGAAGCCCCTGGTGTTCCGGGTGGATGAGACCACCCCCGAGGTGGTGCAGAGTGTCCTTCTGGAGCGTGGCTGGAGCAAGTTTGACCAGCAAGAGCAGAACATGGAGGACTGGAACCTCTACTGGAGGACCTCCTCTTTCCGGATGGCCGAGCACGTCAACGTCAAGCCCTGGCAGTGCCTGAACCACCACCCAGGCACCACCAGGCTCACCAGGAAGGACCTCCTGGCCAAACGCCTGAGACACATGGAGCGGCTGTATGGCAGCCCCCCGTACGAGTTCCTGCCCCCCACGTTCGTCATGCCCAGCGACTACAGCAAGTTTGTGGCCGAGTACTTCAAGGAGAAGCAGGCGCTGGACACCAAGCTCAGCTACTGGATTTGCAAGCCCGCAGAGCTCTCTCGAGGACGAGGAATCATCATTTTCAGTGACATTAAAAACCTGATCTTTGCCGACACACGTATCATGCAGAAATACATCTGCAACCCTCTGCTTGTCGGGAGATACAAGTGTGACCTCCGCGTCTACGTGTGCGTCACCAGCTTCAAGCCTTTGACCATCTACATCTACCAGGAAGGGCTGGTGCGCTTTGCCACAGAAAAGTTTGACCTCGGTGATCTGCAGAACAGCTATGCCCATTTGACCAACAGCAGCATCAACAGGTCCGGGGCCTCATATGAGAAGATCAAAGAGGTGGTGGGCAGCGGCTGCAAGTGGACCCTCAGCCGCTTCTTCTCGTACCTGCGGAGCTGGGACGTGGATGACCTGCTCCTCTGGCAGAAGATCAACCGCATGGTGATCCTCACCGTGCTGGCCATCGCACCCTCCATCCCCTTCGCAGCCAACTGCTTCGAGCTCTTTGGATTCGACATCCTCATCGATGACAACTTGAAGCCGTGGCTTTTGGAGGTCAACTACAGCCCAGCCCTGTCCCTCGACTGTTCGGCCGATGTGTCCGTGAAGAGGAGGCTTATCCACGACACCATCGAGCTGATTCAGTCACACAGTCTCAGAAACGAGAGGAAGGAGAGCTGCAGGGCTGCCAGCGGAAGCTCTGGTGTCTCCCTTGCTCCGAAAAACAGAGGCTGGGACAGCAACCTTCCTTACGAGTCCTTCCCACAACTCAGGAGCAGAAGAACGTTCAGTAAGGACGAAACTCCTGTGAAGAAAGCGGTCAGAACGTGCCCTGAAGACTGGCACACCTGCCAGCCCCGAGAAGCGCTGAGCAGGCAGAAGGAGGCACACCCGCCGCCGAGGGAGCCTCCCAAAGCCAAGCCGAAGGACAGGGCCAGGCACCCGGGCCTCAGGGCGCTCATCCCCTGCGCGTCGCTCATCCAGTCCCGCGGCCGGGAGAAGGGCCTCTCCCTGTGCGTCCAGCCGGACAGCAGTTGGGTGCCCAGGCCCCAGGCAGGCGACTTTGTTCTCATTTTTCCTTTCAATGAAGCTACTTTTGGAGCATCTAGGAATGGACTCAATGTCAGGAGGATAATTCAAGAGCTCCAGAAACTAACGTGTAAGCAATGTTCTCAAGTGGCAGAAAGGAAAATAATATGACTTCTTGAAAACCAAGAATTCCTGTGCCAGGGAAGGCAAGCGGTTCTGCCCCTGCCTCAGTTCCTTCCCTGGCACTAGAGCTGTTGATTTGCACATAAACATAAAAACTCACAGTAGAGCACGCTCGGGTATGGTTCCATCCATCACCCCACTGGTCTCTTTGCTAAGATCCCTCAGAAGAACCACACGACCCTTACCTGTACTTGGAAATGCCTTATTACAGTTATACTGTGCATTTTTAACATGAAAAAAGATCATATTTAAAAAAATTATTAGGCAAAAACAGTACAAGAAAGGCCAGGGGTTAACTTTTTCTTTTTTAATAGACCATATTTTGTTCACAATTAATCTTTTTTTCACAGTTAATCTTATTAATGACCAAGCGTTCATCTAGAGTGAGTTACTGAAAGTTTCCCCACAAACAGTCAAATGACTCTGTTCTTTACAGATCCTGAGCCCTAAATCAGGCATTGCACCAAACAGCTTCCCCCGGGGACATCCATCAGCCATATTTGAAAACTGTCCCCTCTCTGCTGGCTTTGTCATTGTTAGATTACCCTCCAGTCCTGCAAAGTCCAAAAGCTCCAGATTAGGCTTGTTACCATTCCTGCCAGATAGGAGAGACATAAAACTCCAGCATTTATTGTAAACAGCTTGCTGAGAAGCCAGACACAAAGATCTTGTGCTGTATGAGTCCATTTACATGAAATGCCCAGAGGTGGGAAATCCACAGAAATAGAAAGTAGGTTGGTGGTTTCCAGGAGCTGGTGGGGGTGGGGAATGACAGCTAAATGACAGGGTTTCCTTTTGGGACAAAGATTTCTGGAAATAGACTGGTGATGGTTCCACAACATGTGTAAATGTTTAGGACCAGATAAATGTGCTAAACGTCACTAATGGTAAATTTCATCTTGCGCTTGTTTTACCACAATAAAAAAACAGTTACAGCAGAAAAAAAAAAGACAAGATTAAATTATTGAGACTTGGGATGCATAGCACGTGATGCAAGTATAAAGAGCCAAATGCAAGGAAGTAAGGACTTGGGACTTTCCTGGCGGCCCAGCGGTTAAGACTCCACACTTCCAGTGCAGGGGACACAGATTCGATATCTGGTCAGGGAACTAAGATTCCACATGCCTCACAGCTGGGCTTGAATAAAAAGGAAGTGAGTAGCATCCATTGCAAGGTAATGATTCCTTCCTATCTTGGGTGCACATGGAGGGGCTTCCGAAACGACCAATAACATTTTATTACTTGACCTGGATGGTTCAGAGGGAAAAACAAAAGTAAGGGGAAAAGTTACAGCAGGTTTAGTCCCGACACTGCAATGCATCTCTTGTTCGTTGCCTGTTTTCAGGCATCTGTACCTTTATTGCTTCCCACCTTGTTCCAGGAAAGATTGGAAGGAGTCAAGAAGATAAGTTCATCAAGGTGGTTTTGAGCTTACCTGTCAGCCAGGCTTCCCAGGTGGTGCTAGTGGTAAAGAATCCCCCTGCCAATGCAGGAGATATGAGAGACACGGGTTCAATCCATGAGTCGGGAAGATCCCCTGGAGAAGGGAATGGCTACCCACTCCAGTACTCTTGCCTAGAGAATCCCATGGACAGAGGAGCCTGGCAGGCTACTGTCCATAGGGTCACAGTGTTGGACACGACTGAAGTGACTTGGCATTCCTCAGCCAGGCTCCTACATTACATCTGGCAAATAAAGACAGGAATCTTTTCTGCAAATGTCCAGGTCATCTGGTGAGACCAAAGCATGCAACATCCATCACTCAAATACCAGAGATGAGATCTAGGTCTCCCTCAGTGTTCGAAATGCTGGCTTCTTTATTACAAGCCAGATTTTAAGGACTCTTCAGACGTGAACACAAATCTTACACAGGTGAGCAGGGCATGTGTTATTAAGGAAAGATGCTCTTGTTTGTGCATTCGGAGTTTTGGGGGCTAGAATAGCCTTGGGCCATCCAAAAGTCCCAAACCTGGGCTGTACGTGTCTTAGAGTAAAGGGTAGGCCAATTAAATTGAAATAATAACAGACCAAGAATTTCGAAAGAGATAGGAAATGTTTTTGCTCATTTCCTAGAATTAGCATCAGGAGCACAGATGCAGTGCAGGGTGGGGGGTGGGGGGGTGGAGGAAAGAACACAGACAGCGTCTTGCTGAAGGGGAGCAGCAAAGCACCAAGTCGGAAACCGAGGAGTTCTCTAGAGCTACGTAGGCCTCCACTCCCTGAGGAGGGAGGAGGCGTGCATTTCCCTGTTTCTCCACGATGGACTTCTGCAGACCTTGAGCAGAGCATGTGCGTTGGGCAAGGGAGCCCCTGAAAGGTGAGAAGGAGGCAGCCCAGCCAAGGACCCAGGAAACCCGGGTGGGGGTATTGGGGGTTCTTTTTGGCCTCATCCCCCCAAAATGACATGCCAAAGGAGCGGGTAGCCCAGAGAGGGAAGTGGCTGCGGACAGAGGAGGCCCAGGCCTGCTCCCCAACCCAGGGACGGTGACCGATCAGCTGCAAAACCTGGCAGTTACAGAGCCTAGGAAATGGACTGGGATCCTTGATTCTGAGGGCCCTCCAGGGCCTGGAAGAGTCTTACAGCTGAAAGGGAAGGTTCTTCTTTCGTTTCAAAACTGGATTGACTTGGGCTTAGAGGGAACCAGCAGAGAGGGAACAGGAAATCAGGATCAGAATCTTCTAGAAGGAATGAGGAACAAAGGGGTTTGTTCCCGTGATATCGAGGTCACTCTGGGCCGCGTGGGATGCCCACCTGCCAGACTCCCCTGAACAGAGTGGACAGACGGGCAGTGCCTCTGTGGGCACGCTCCGCCGCCTCTAGACATCAGGTGGGGAGGCTGCAGGGGCCCAGGGGTCAGGGCCCCAGGCCCAGGGCACACACAGACGACCACTGCTGCCCTCGCGGCCACGTGGGGTCCTCTGTCAGCCCGTCTCCTCACGCCTCGCCTCTTCCTTGTTCCCAGCCACTGTCCACCTGCAGGCTGGCTGCTGACACAGCAGCCATGGAGGTGGGGAAGGATGCTGCGCTGGGCTTCTCAGCTCCCCACAGGGAGGACAGCAGTGGTGACTGAGGTGAAGATGCGGCAGGTCCCAAGGGAGGGGACTGTCCCTGGGTTGGGGGGCAGGTGCTCAGGGTGGGCTGCGGTGAGTGAGGAGGGAGGAGCCAGGAGGAGGAGCTGGTCCAGGGTCTCGGGAAGCCCAGAGCCTCGCTCTGAACACACAGCTTTTCCTTGAGGGACACGTGGAGCCTCCGAGAGCTCCACATGGAAGAGGGGACTTGGGGAAGCCTGCATTCCTGAGGCAGCCCCCTCCCTGGTTAACCATGGAGGGGACGGGTCTGCTGCTGACCCTTGTTCCCACTCTCAACACACTTCTGCGAAGTGCAGGCTACACGTTCAGGGAGGATGCGCTGGAGACTAGTGGGTTGCCTTCCCCAGGACCACAGAGGACCGGCCTGGGCGGGGAAGCCTGGCTCCTCCTTCAAACCCCACCTCTGGAGTCCGTGGCTGGCTCTTCCTGTTTTTCCCGGATGTCCATCATCCCTGTCCTCTGAGGTTGTCGATGCCCTTCCAACCAACTCAGCGTGCTGTGAACTGCTGCAGGTATACAGATATATGCATTCATGCATGCTAGGTCGCTTCAATCATGTCTGACTCTTTGCGATGCTATGACCCACCAGACTCCTCTGTGCATGGAATTCTTTAGGCAAGAATACTGGAGTGGGTAGTCATTTCCTTCTTTGAGGGATCTTCCTGACCCAGGAATGGAACCCGAGTCTCCTGCCTCTACAGACAGACACTGAGCCACTAGGGAAGCCCAGATTTAAAAGTACGTTCTAGATTTTGGGAATCAGAATGAAATATTTTTATAAGCTTGTTCTGATATGCAGCATACCAGAACACAGCACACACAGGCCTTCCTGGTGACCTGTCTTATTCTGACCCACGATCTCACGTGCGTGGCTGTTGGGGAGCATTCTGCAGGTAATCGTTCATGCAGACTGCCCGTCAGGCAGATTATCTGGTGTTTGAACACAGTTTACCCACAAAATTGTATGTTACTTTCTTCCCCTGATTTCCACAAACAGCTAGAAGAAGTCCTTTAACTTGGTAGAGCTGTATTTTGTTTTGTTTGCTTTAATGAAAATTTTCAGGATAAGCCAACTCAAAATAGTCAAAGCAATGAGCGAGTACATTTCTGGCTTTTCCCTGGTGGTCAGAAGGTAAAGAATCTACCTACAGTGCAGGAGACCTGGGTTCAATCCCTGGGTTGGGAAGATCCCCTGGGAATGGCAACTCACTTCAGTATTCTTGCCTGGAGAATCCCATGGACAGTGGAGCCTGGTGGGCCAGTCTGTGGGGTCACAAAGAGTAGGACACGACTGAACAGCTAACACTTTCACCTTTCACTTTTTCTGTTTTTGGCTTTTCAGCAGTGGGTTGGTTTTGTCTGTTACATCTGACAAATGACCTCACCCCGTGGTAGCTGCCTCCTGAGCGGAAAAGGCCCCATCCAGTGTGATTGCAATAGAATGCTTTGATTTTCAAGTCAAAGCCAAGACCACACATTACTCTTGGGTTACTTCAAAAAGCCTCAACCAACCACTGAGGCTACCGTGGTGTGCGCACCATAGGCTTTAGGGCTGAAATGATCACAGTCACTAACAGATGATATTTCACTTCTGTCACATGAAGACATGAGCACAGACAAACGTCTCGTCATAAGATTTTTCAGGAAATTATTCCTTTCTTGTATTTTGGGATTTTCTATTTTACTATAAAAATCAGTTAAATGCCAGTTTGTGTCTTATTTTCTAGGCTGCCTACAAAACAATAAAAGAGGCAACTGTCATTGCCTTGACTGTGAGATTTGAAAATGCAGAGTTTCAGGAGGTGGCTTACCACCCACTCAGCGATGGGCATGAGGCCAGGTCGTTCAGATCCTGGGTCAGGCTCCCTGTGGGTGCTCCTGTAGTGGCGTGAACTGTCTTCCTATCTGGCCCAGCAAGATCATGGGCACTGGTGCGCTGAGGATAATGGACGGGATGGTCAGGCTAAGCTGGTGTAATTCAGGCGGAGAGGACCAGGGGCCAGCTGCAGGCAGAGGTAGAGGTACCCAGGGCCCAGGGAAGGCCGCCCGTCACGTGTAGAGCTGGTTCTTGTGATGGGCAGAGAGGAAGCAGTCTGGCCGGGGGCCCTGGCATCATTATCGGGGAGCTTCCTGTTCTCTGGCTACTGTAGTGTTGATGCAGCCACCTTTTCTAACCAGGAGACCTGGGGACCAGGCTGTCTCTTTCTTTATAATTTCTGGATAACTTGGGTAGTCCTCAAGTTCTACATGATTTTTCATCATTTAGGGCCACAAATATTAGTTGTTTCTTTTTTTAGCAAATAATGTAGTTGGAAGGTTACACATAAGTTGGAAGGTCACAATGTTGGAAGTTCACAGGTAATGTTGGAAGGTCACGGGTAAGGTTGGAAGTTCACAGGTAATGTTGGAAGGTCACAGTAAAGTTGGAAGTTCATAGGTAAGGTTGGAAGGTCACAGGTAGGGTTGGAAGGTCAAGGTGATGTTGGAAGGTCACAGGTAAGGGAGAAGCTGCTTCCTGTCCAGGATGATGTTTCCAGCCTCATCCCTAACCCTGACCCTCCCAGAGGCGTCCTTGGTCTCTTGGTGACCATCATGGTACACAGTCTTGGTGGTGCCATCAGGGTACTCCCTCCTCTTGAACTGGGCCGTGTGGATCTCCCGCTGACCGTTGCTGAGCACGATGGTCTTGTCACCATTCCTGGTGGAGAGAACAACCTTGTCAGTGGCCAGTGCTTCCCGTGGGGAACCCATGGGGGCCAAGGGGTGTGACCTCCCAGGTCTGCACACCTCACCCCCAGATCTTGGTAGACGGGGGTACAGATCCTGCCAGGGCGGGAGCAGTGGAGGCACCTGCGGAGTCAGGGTATAGACAGGTGCTGAGTGGGGCTGAGAGCGGCCTGAGGAGAGCTCAGGAGAGAGGCCGGGGCCGCGGGCCTGTTCAGGCAGAGCTGCTCGCGGGGCGCCGGAAGGTAGCTCTGAAGGAGGAAGGAGAGGACGCAGGGCTCCACCCGGGGAGCAGGAGCCTGAGGTAGAATCACCCGGGGAGCGGGGACCTGAGGTAGAATCAACCGGGGAGCGGGGACCTGAGGTAGAATCACTTGGGGAGCGGGGACCTGAGGTAGAATCACCCAGGGAGCGGGGACCTGAGGTAGAATCACCCGGGGAGCAGGATTCTGAGGTAGAATCACCCGGGGAGCAGGAGCCTGAGGTAGAATCACCCGGGGAGCGGGGACCTGAGGTAGAATCACCCGGGGAGCAGGATTCTGAGGCAGAATCACCCGGGGAGCGGGGACCTGAGGTAGAATCACCCGGGGAGCAGGAGCCTGAGGTAGAATTACCTGGGGAGCAGGAGCCTGAGGCAGAATCACCCGGGGAGCGGGGACCTGAGGTAGAATCACCCGGGGAGCGGGGACCTGAGGTAGAATCACCCGGGGAGCAGGAGCCTGAGGTAGAATCACCCGGGGAGCAGGAGCCTGAGGTAGAATCACCCGGAGAGCAGGAGCCTGAGGTAGAATCACCCGGGGAGCAGGGACCTGAGGTAGAATCACCCGGGGAGCGGGGACCTGAGGTAGAATCACCCGGGGAGCAGGATTCTGAGGTAGAATCACCCGGGGAGCGGGGACCTGAGGTAGAATCACCCGGGGAGCAGGAGCCTGAGGTAGAATCACCCGGGGAGCGGGGACCTGAGGTAGAATCACCCGGGGAGCAGGGACCTGAGGTAGAATCACCCGGGGAGCAGGATTCTGAGGTAGAATCACCCGGGGAGCGGGGACCTGAGGTAGAATCACCCGGGGAGCAGGGACCTGAGGTAGAATCACCCGGGGAGCGGGGACCTGAGGTAGAATCAACCGGGGAGCGGGAGCCTGAGGTAGAATCACCCGGGGAGCAGGAGCCTGAGGTAGAATCACCCGGGGAGTGGGGACCTGAGGTAGAATCAACCGGGGAGCGGGGACCTGAGGTAGAATCAACCGGGGAGCGGGGACCTGAGGTAGAATCACCCGGGGAGCGGGGACCTGGGGTAGAATCACCCGGAGAGCAGGATTCTGAGGTAGAATCACCCGGGGAGCAGGAGCCTGAGGTAGAATCACCCGGGGAGCGGGGACCTGAGGTAGAATCAACCGGGGAGCGGGGACCTGAGGTAGAATCAACCGGGGAGCGGGGACCTGAGGTAGAATCACCCGGGGAGCGGGGACCTGAGGTAGAATCACTTGGGGAGCGGGGACCTGAGGTAGAATCACCCGGGGAGCGGGAGCCTGAGGTAGAATCACCCGGGGAGTGGGGACCTGAGGTAGAATCACCCGGAGAGCAGGAGCCTGAGGTAGAATCACCCGGGGAGCAGGAGCCTGAGGTAGAATCACCCGGGGAGTGGGGACCTGAGGTAGAATCACCCGGGGAGCAGGAGCCTGAGGTAGAATCACCTGGGGAGCAGGAGCCTGAGGTAGAATCACTTGGGGAGCAGGAGCCTGAGGTAGAATCACCCGGGGAGCAGGAGCCTGAGGTAGAATCACCCGGGGAGTGGGGACCTGAGGTAGAATCACCCGGGGAGCAGGAGCCTGAGGTAGAATCACTTGGGGAGCGGGGACCTGAGGTAGAATCACCCGGGGAGCAGGAGCCTGAGGTAGAATCACCCGGGGAGCGGGGACCTGAGGTAGAATCACCCGGGGAGCAGGATTCTGAGGTAGAATCACCCGGGGAGCGGGGACCTGAGGTAGAATCACCCGGGGAGCAGGAGCCTGAGGTAGAATCACCCGGAGAGCAGGAGCCTGAGGTAGAATCACTTGGGGAGCGGGGACCTGAGGTAGAATCACCCGGGGAGCAGGATTCTGAGGTAGAATCACCCGGGGAGCAGGAGCCTGAGGCAGAATCACCCGGGGAGCAGGATTCTGAGGTAGAATCACCCGGGGAGCAGGAGCCTGAGGCAGAATCACCCGGGGAGCGGGGACCTGAGGTAGAATCACCCGGGGAGCAGGAGCCTGAGGCAGAATCACCCGGGGAGCAGGATTCTGAGGTAGAATCACCCGGGGAGCAGGAGCCTGAGGCAGAATCACCCGGGGAGCGGGGACCTGAGGTAGAATCACCCGGGGAGCAGGAGCCTGAGGCAGAATCACCCGGGGAGCGGGGACCTGAGGTAGAATCACCCGGGGAGCAGGAGCCTGAGGTAGAATCACTTGGGGAGCGGGGACCTGAGGTAGAATCACCCGGGGAGCAGGATTCTGAGGTAGAATCACCCGGGGAGCAGGATTCTGAGGTAGAATCACCCGGGGAGCAGGAGCCTGAGGCAGAATCACCCGGGGAGCGGGGACCTGAGGTAGAATCACCCGGGGAGCAGGAGCCTGAGGTAGAATCACTTGGGGAGCGGGGACCTGAGGTAGAATCACCCGGGGAGCAGGATTCTGAGGTAGAATCACCCGGGGAGCAGGATTCTGAGGTAGAATCACCCGGGGAGCAGGAGCCTGAGGCAGAATCACCCGGGGAGCGGGGACCTGAGGTAGAATCACCCGGGGAGCAGGAGCCTGAGGTAGAATCACTTGGGGAGCGGGGACCTGAGGTAGAATCACCCGGGGAGCAGGATTCTGAGGTAGAATCACCCGGGGAGCAGGATTCTGAGGTAGAATCACCCGGGGAGCAGGAGCCTGAGGCAGAATCACCCGGGGAGCGGGGACCTGAGGTAGAATCACCCGGGGAGCAGGAGCCTGAGGTAGAATCACTTGGGGAGCGGGGACCTGAGGTAGAATCACCCGGGGAGCAGGATTCTGAGGTAGAATCACCCGGGGAGCAGGATTCTGAGGTAGAATCACCCGGGGAGCAGGAGCCTGAGGCAGAATCACCCGGGGAGCGGGGACCTGAGGTAGAATCACCCGGGGAGCAGGATTCTGAGGTAGAATCACTTGGGGAGCAGGAGCCTGAGGTAGAATCACCTGGGGAGCAGGAGCCTGAGGTAGAATCACCCGGGGAGTGGCAGGGACCTGAGGTAGAATCACCCGGGGAGCAGGAGCCTGAGGCAGAATCACCCGGGGAGCGGGGACCTGAGGTAGAATCACCCGGGGAGCAGGAGCCTGAGGTAGAATCACTTGGGGAGCGGGGACCTGAGGTAGAATCACCCGGGGAGCAGGATTCTGAGGTAGAATCACCCGGGGAGCAGGATTCTGAGGTAGAATCACCCGGGGAGCAGGAGCCTGAGGCAGAATCACCCGGGGAGCGGGGACCTGAGGTAGAATCACCCGGGGAGCAGGAGCCTGAGGTAGAATCACTTGGGGAGCGGGGACCTGAGGTAGAATCACCCGGGGAGCAGGATTCTGAGGTAGAATCACCCGGGGAGCAGGATTCTGAGGTAGAATCACCCGGGGAGCAGGAGCCTGAGGCAGAATCACCCGGGGAGCGGGGACCTGAGGTAGAATCACCCGGGGAGCAGGAGCCTGAGGTAGAATCACTTGGGGAGCGGGGACCTGAGGTAGAATCACCCGGGGAGCAGGATTCTGAGGTAGAATCACCCGGGGAGCAGGATTCTGAGGTAGAATCACCCGGGGAGCAGGAGCCTGAGGCAGAATCACCCGGGGAGCGGGGACCTGAGGTAGAATCACCCGGGGAGCAGGAGCCTGAGGTAGAATCACTTGGGGAGCGGGGACCTGAGGTAGAATCACCCGGGGAGCAGGATTCTGAGGTAGAATCACCCGGGGAGCAGGATTCTGAGGTAGAATCACCCGGGGAGCAGGAGCCTGAGGCAGAATCACCCGGGGAGCGGGGACCTGAGGTAGAATCACCCGGGGAGCAGGATTCTGAGGTAGAATCACTTGGGGAGCAGGAGCCTGAGGTAGAATCACCTGGGGAGCAGGAGCCTGAGGTAGAATCACCCGGGGAGTGGCAGGGACCTGAGGTAGAATCACCCGGGGAGCAGGAGCCTGAGGCAGAATCACCCGGGGAGCGGGGACCTGAGGTAGAATCACCCGGGGAGCAGGAGCCTGAGGTAGAATCACTTGGGGAGCGGGGACCTGAGGTAGAATCACCCGGGGAGCAGGATTCTGAGGTAGAATCACCCGGGGAGCAGGATTCTGAGGTAGAATCACCCGGGGAGCAGGAGCCTGAGGCAGAATCACCCGGGGAGCGGGGACCTGAGGTAGAATCACCCGGGGAGCAGGATTCTGAGGTAGAATCACTTGGGGAGCAGGAGCCTGAGGTAGAATCACCTGGGGAGCAGGAGCCTGAGGTAGAATCACCCGGGGAGTGGCAGGGACCTGAGGTAGAATCACCCGGGGATCGGCAGGGACCTGAGGTACAGTCACTCGGGGAGCGGCAGGAGCCTGGTGTAGAATTGCTCAAGCACAGTGACTCCGGCAGTGATGGCGACTCTTGTGGCTTCCGTGACGGGAGAGGGGACCCACGGAGGCAGCAGCCCACCGAACCCGGGGCCCCTGGGCTGTGGGTAGGGGGAGCTCGAGGGTCTGAGAGTCGGCATAGGGCAGGGGGTGCGTCCCTGCTTGTCCCCTGTCAGGACGGCACGTCCCCATGCATCTTAGGCAGTTGTTCATGTGTGTGCTGCTGCAGGCTCGGGCTGCTATACAACACGGTCTCAGTGGGCACACACCAAACGCTGGAGATTTTTTTTATGGCTGCAATTCAGTCATGACCAATGTCAGTGAAGGAAACACTTAAAAATGAGTGTCTATGGAGTGGGAGGAGGGAGGGAGCTTCAAGAGGGAGGGGACATACGCATACCTGTGGCTGACTCACCCTGACGCACGGCGGAAACCTACACACTGTTGTAAAGCAACTATCCTCCGATTAAAAAGTAATAGTTTTTAAAAACAAGTGTTTAGATCCATGTTCGCTATGAAATCAATCAGATCAAGGTCATAAGACAAAACTTCTAGGGTCAATGACGTTTTCTATTATACTTATACAAATACCGAAACTTTTACAAAAATTAAATTAATCCAGAGAATTGACAACTGCACAAACCACAAATTCCAGAGACTTCAGACTGACACTGCCTGTCCTGGTACCAACCTTTCCATGCTCACAACGGTCCCATCTGGGAATACAGTCTCCTCACGGCCATCACTCAGACGCTGCACCGTCCCATCTGGAAACACGATTTCCTTTGAGCCGTCAGGGCAGACTTTTTCTGCAGAATACAGGTTAAGTCAACAGATCTTCATAACTAGAATATTTGTCGCATTATTTAGCTGTACAAACATGTTTTACAGTGATCCGCTCCAAGAGGACTAGTATTCAAGACGTTCTTCTTTCCTACTCCTTCATATTTTATTTATATTTGAATATCTTGCTCCAGGCAGGCCCATCTCCCTGATCTCATTAAAATACATAATTTATATTCTCCCAACTTCACTAAAATTATCTCCCTAATTAAAATTTTTCTTTCCTTCCATATGCTCTCTGGCTCCCTAAATCTTGTGTTTCAAGACCCAAGGTCATCACTCACCCCACAGCAGGTGGGCCTTTAAAGGCCTTGGACCCTCAGTAGGGCAGAGTCCACTGTCACTGTTTCCTGTTGACTAGAGGGGTAAGGCCGATGGTGAATGTTCGAGGGGAGAGAGAAGAAGATGCGGAAAAGCACTGGACCGGAATTCCAGAAGAAGAAGGAGAGAACGCAGAGGAATGCAGATATGATCAAAAAAAGTGACTGAATTTCCCAGACTGGATGCAAAAATGTGGCTCCACGGATCTAAGAGGTCCAGCTTATTCCAAGCAAAATAAATGAAAAGAAATCTGAGGGGCATGTTATGGCTTGAACTGTCCCCCCACCCCAGAGTTCCCGTATTGATGTCCTGGCCCCAGCACCTCAGAACATGGCCTTATTAGGACATGCAATTAGTCAAGATGATGTCATGCTGGAGCAGGGTGAGCCCTGACCCAACAGGGCTGGTCACAGGAACGGAAGTCTTTATGGTTAGAGGGGCACTGATCTTAATATATGCAGCTTATCCCCGAGGGGAATGGAAAATATAAACAATGGATATGTATATTTACGTGTATACATACACACACACACACAGAATGATACAGCAGATGTAGCAACAGGTCAAAAATTGGTGAATCTGGGTAAACAGCACATAGGAAACTTACGTTAAAATAAAAATGTATTTTTTAATTTAGGGCAAACAAAAAATAAAGGGGCTGAGTAACAGTTAACGAGTTTGCTCTGATGAATAAATCCAGAATGCAGTGCCCAGCAGAGTTCACATTCCTCTCAAGCTCACACAGAATGAGGACATTTAAAAGAGTGAGAATTAAAAGAAATAGGAGTAGTACGGAACAAGAATCAAACATAGGAGTCATACTATAGTATGATATAGTCATACTATATCACATATACCTGATAAAAATATTCTGTCCCACCAGGACCCTCTGTCTTACTACCTCGACAGAACACGAGATTCTCTGCCCCTAGTCAACACCCATAGCCAGCTGTCCTTGACACACCCTTCTGGGGGTGATTAGTCACATTTCCCAGGAAGAAAAAGAGCGACCACCTAAATGTGAGAGAACTAGGCAAGGGAGGCACTGGGGTTGTTGGCGTGACAGTCGACGAGCCTATGTTGAGGGTGGCTGTGGTTCTGTGGGTTACAAACTCAGAGAGATGGACTCCCTGTCTTAGTGAGGGAAGGATGCCTTGGTTTGGTATCATTTCAGCATTTTTGTTTTGAAAAGCCGAGGGCAATACTAACCCACCTCCAATTATGTGTAAGGAACAACAGGATTTAAAACACTTGACAAATAGGAAATAACTTTTTGGTTGGAAAGTATAAAGACAAAGCAATGAACCTCTTGAATTAAACAGGTAAACTGTCACTGGCTCATTTATCAGGGACCCTGGTCCTTCAATGCAGACATTGGTGGCTGTTCACAAACTGGACCTGCGGTCCCGGTGACCACAGAGAGCATGTTATAATTCCACCCTCTCTCAGGACAGCTGTAAAACCATGTACAGTGGTCAGGAAGGATATTAAGTGATGGCACATGGGAAGTGTCCAGCCCAGAGGGGGATCTGTTTTCAAACTGGTCCCAGATCAGGAAGTGACACTTTGTGCAAAGAAGCCAAAATAGTGACCACAAGTCTGACCCTCCTTCTATGATGGTTCTGGAGACAGTCAGCCCCATAATGGGGTGGAGGCTAACTGGCTGCAGTAAAGCCATCCCAGGAAATCCCAGGAAAAGATTTCCATCTTTTGGAAATCTACAAAGCTGAGCACAGGATCAGGACTTTGTTTCAACAGCAAGAGCAGCAACTCAAGAAGGTGGAAATGCCCATTTCACACAGAGCCTCAGTAGCTGCAGGCGGCAAGAAAGACCTTGGGGATGCAATCTGTACACTTTCTTAAAAATCCAGAAGCAAAATTCTCAAAGTTCTGGCTGTAATGCTGATGGTGGCTGTTCAATCACTCAGTCATGTGACCCACTCTCTGTGACCCCATGGACTGCAGCACGCCAGGCTTCCGTCCTTCACCGTCTCCCGGAGCTTGCTGATGGTAGAGATGATGCTAAATGGGAGGTTTGTCCACTAGCTCGTACCATTTAGAGAGACAGGTGCTCTGAAGGTATTCAAATCATTAATATGGAAAATATAGGGATTCAAAATAATAAACGATAAAGTTAGAACATCATAGGTGAAGCAAATTCACACGGCCAGATTTCTCAGGTTTTAACCCGATCTTTGCATTCCAGAGTTCATGTAAACTTGGGAAAAGAATTTGACTTTTTACGAAGATGAAGGTGCAAAGCTAAGCGTCAGGCCCTGTGGCTGGTGACTTTGCTCCTGATGCTTGACAGGCCCAGGTGGAAAAGGTGAGGGCAAGCCCACTGACTGAGGTCCGGAGGCGTCTCTCCAGGGCCCAGGCTGGAGAGGTGGGCTCACGGTCATCTAATCAGAATAAGGAAAGGGGCACACTTGGGCTTTCATCGTTATTGTTGTTGTTCAGTCGCTCAGTCATGTCCAACTCTCTGTGACCCCGTGGACTGCAGCACGCTCGGCTTCCCTGTCCATCATCATCTCCCTCCCAGAGCTTCCTCAAACTCATGTCCACTGAGTCTGTGATGCCACTTCCCCACCATAGTTTGACCTCAGGCCAAACTACAGGGAAGGAACACAGCCCCACCCACCAGCAGAAAATTGAATTAAAGGTTTACTGAGCATGGCCTTACTCACCAGAGCAAGGCCCGGTTCACCCCACAGCCAGTCCCTCCCATCAGGCAGCTCCCACAAGCTCTGCTGCCCCTCCATCAGAGGGGAGACAGAATGAAAACCACAATCACAGAAAACTAACCAAACCGATCACACGGACCACAGCCTCGTCTAAATCAATGAAACTATGAGCCATGCCGTGTAGGGCCACCCAAGATGGACAGGTCGTGGAGGAGAGTTCTGACAAAGCGTGGCTCACTGGAGAAGGGAATGGCAAACCACTTCAGCATTCTTGCCTTGAGAACCCCGGAAACAGTATGGAAAGGGCTTTTATTTAAGTGAGTTAATTGCCGAGTCATCTGGCCGACGTCTGCACGGAGAATTTGCTCTAAAAGCGCCCACAGCTGGAGAATTAACCTTTCCCCAGACAGTGCCCTGCGCATCTCCCGCCCGCGGCCAGCACCTCGCCCCACAGGCGCACGTGGCGTCACTCACCTGTCTGCTTGTTGGGAACGTGCCCGACTTCCAGAGGGCAGCGATGCGCCGTGTGTGCTGTCCGAGCCCCGGCACAGTGCGTCTGCAAGCACCAGAAACGCCCGTATTGGGGTGCTGTCCGGGGGTCACTCTGAGCCTGGGTGAGTCCAGTGGAGCACTTCCTGCAGGCGGAGGCCTGCGGTGTGCAAGGGAAGGGAAGCAGGGCTTTGGAAGAGGAGCTGGACATCAGAGCCCCCAAAATGAAGGCAACTGGGACGCCTGGTTAGTCCAGGTGATCAGCGGACCGAGAGGTAGCCCTCAGCCCTTTACGTGGACGAGCTCCGGAACCTGGACCTGCCCAAGCTAGGCAGCTTTGGGGAGCTCTGTAGCCAGTCTAGATCCCCCCTATTTCGTGATGAGCTCAGTGAGCGTGGGTGTGATCCCTGCCACTGAGAACCTCACCGCCCAGCTCCAGATAACACATGAGCTCCCCTATGGTCATCCGTCTGGACGTCTCTGCCTTTTTAACAGGTGCCCTGATCGTGAAGTTCTGAGTTATGATGACTCCTCTGGTTTCCGATCAAGTGGAGAAGGACCAGGTGGGAAAGTGCAGGAGAGGAGAGGGAGATGCTTGTTGTTGGGGGGTCCCTGGGCTAAGCTGGGTGAGCCTGAACCACACAGCGGGGTGGGGGGAGCGGTTAAAGAAAGGAAGGCTACAGATACCAAAATCTGTTTAATGGATGGGTTTGTTTTCAAAGTGAGAACTTGGGAGGAAGAAATGTCAGTCTACTCTGAGCTCTGAGGTTCTGGCCCAGTCAGTTGGTGCTGGTCATCCTGAGCATCTCTGCTCATCAGGAAAAGAGGCTGAGGGAATGAACACGTGGAGAGAACTGTTGAAGTCAAGTTGAATTATTTGGAAAACTATGCTCCCAAGGTTCAAGGGACTGAGGTGCTTTCTTGTTTTGAAGTGAGTCTTCCCACGTGGATCATCTGTCCCAAAGTTATCGGAAGCAGAGAGAAGGCTTATTTGTCCAGCATCCCAGTAATTATGAAGTCCAGTCAAGTTTCAGAGGCCAGGTCTCCCTGGAGACCAGAGAGAGGCAGGAGGAGAGCAGTGTCCACCCAGCAGGGGCCCTGGGGCCATCCTCCCCCGCCCCCCATGACTTCCCTGGGACCGCACAGGAAGCCGATCAGGAAGGGAGCATTTCCCTCCCAGGACGCCCGGGTCCTGTCCTCCCCAGCAGCTCGTCTTCACCATCTACACCTACCATCTACACTGAGCATCTACACCCGTTCTTGGTCTCTGCGTCTCTAACCCCTCCTGAGTCTGGCTAAGAAACAACTATCTGTTACCCCAACGTCAGGGAAACTCAGGGTTCAAAGTGTGAAGGGTTGGGTAGGTTACGAGATCGATGCCACATAGCTGTGACATAATGAGAGGCCACCTTCCAAACAGGTTCTTCCAGACTCTCCTGTTTGCACTGGTTTGCAAAAAAAAAAAAGGGACGTGTAGGTTAGCTCAGGCCAATGAGAGCTCATATGGCAGTGAAATAGTTCAGCACTCCGACATTCGCCCTCAGAAAGGGTCAGAGGCTTTAGCTGGAGTGAAATCACAGAGCCATCGGCTGACCCCTCTAATTAAAACCAATAAAACAGAGGGAAACAGCAGAGATGAGCTCTGCAGTCCTTCAGGACTCCCAGGGCGCTGAGCACTACCTCTTAATCCCTAAGCCTGGTTAAAAAAAAAGTCAAGTTGATTATTTAAAGAAGGCTTAAGAAATGTGTAGAACACAGTTTGGTGATGTTTTAATGCTAAAAGACAGTTATTAGTCTACTACAACCCTGCTCTCATCTCCAGGCCTTACTAAAAGGATGATTTGTAAATTACTGAAGTTTCCTTAGTTAGAACCAAGTTAAATCCCAAATTATCTGGACAGTTGCCTTTCTGGAGAAGCTCCTGTAAATCCTCCAGATTCTGCTGAATCTCTTCCCCCAAATATGATAACTTAACACAACCCAGACACCAGTTTGTCCCATGAACCTCAGTCAACGTTGACCCCTGCTCCCTCCAAACACATCACACACCACTACCGGATACAACCAGAGTCCACAGCTGTCAGTGACTGAGTGCTCGGTATGCACCAAGCAATACTGGCCTGGTGTTAATTTAATCTGTATAATAGCCTGTAGCGGAGTTTCCCAGACTGGGCACAGCTGACAATTTGGGCCAGATTGTCCTTTGTTGTGTGTGCTGGAATGGAAGGAGGCATCCTATACGTGCTGTAGGACACTGACCGTGCCCATGGCCTCCACCTTCTGGACGCCAATAGCCCCACCACCGCTCCAGTCATGACAGCCAAGAGGGTCCCCCAGCATTGCCAATGTTCCCAGGGGCCAGTTGAGGACGGCTGATCTGTTAAACAGGTGTGCCCTGATTTTCAGATGCAGAAACTGAGGGCTCAGGACATCAGTTCATTTCCCATGTTCACACTCGTGGTCACTGAGAGTGATCCGGTCCCAGACCCCTGTGGCTCCAAGGCCCGGGCTTCCTGCTTCACCCAGCACCCAGCACTGAGCACCCAGAACCCAAAGACTAGTGCTGAGCACCTAGCACCAAGCACCCAGCGCCCCGTACCCAGCACCTAGAAGCCAGGAGCCAGAGATCAGCACCAAGCACCTAGCACTCAACACCCAGTGCCTAGCACCTAGAGACCAGCACCCAGTGCCAAGCACCTAGCACCCAGCAGGCAGCACCCAGCTATGGGGAGACTGGCTCCTTCTCCTACCAGACTGTGCAAAAGCCATTCAACTGAAGAAAAGAGAAATCATCCCCTTCCATTTGACCTCCAACTCATACTAGGACTGAGTTCCTGACTCTCTGCCTAAGTCTGTTGCAGTACTAATGCTAAGTCTGTGATTAAGACACTTTTGTTAAGTGTTTACTACTGAGTAGGAGAAAAAATTATGCCCTATGTCACTTGCTCTTCATCACCATCCATCAAGTGAAGCTCATGTTACAGAGGCTTAGAGGGCTGACCAGTCCCTGAATGACTGAGTGAGAACTCACGGCCAGGAAGGGGCCGGCGGCTACTCCCTCTCTGGTGTGGAATCCTGAGTTTCCCATTGACTTGAGAATCTCACTGGCCCCAAAGCACCCATCAGGCAGAAGAGCCCCCTCGATGAAAGCCTGGCACCCGCCCACTTTCTAGCTTCATCCTTGAGCCCCCGAGGAAGAGGGTGACGATGAACAGAGACTTTCCTAATAACCCGGTAGGGTTTGATTTTTTTTAAGACCAACGTGTAGTTGTACACACCAGTCTTGTGTCTGGTGGGCTCTGCTTCATGTCCCAGTTAGAATATCATGGGGTGGTGGTCTTCTTGTCAGCACACACACCCTTCTTGGTGCCTTTTGAGAAAGTGTCCATTTTACAGCTGTCACTGAGTTCCTGTCCTCCCTTGGAAACACAAGGGTTCTGAGGTGGAAAATTACTTAAAGTCTCACTACTGTGGTTTCATGAGCTTTCCTTCTGTTCAGAATTGTTATAAGCCTACTGCCTACATGGCATCATAGACATCAACTGTAACATTTCTGTAAATAAGTCTCACTAAATTGATCAGCGCCAAATCTCCACCCTGAATTGCTTATGAATAAAAAATGATATGATTTGCATTACAAATATCTGTTTTTCTCAAGGCCATGTTACATAATGTGCCTAGATTATCAAATTATTAAGTATCAGTCTGGATAAAATCCCCAGGAGGAGGGCATGGTAATCCACTCCAGTATTCTTGCCTGGAGAACTCCATGGACAGAAGAGCGTGGTGGGCTACAGTCCGTAGGGTTGCAAAGAGTCAGACACGACTGAGCAACTGAGTACACGCACGCACACACACACACACTAGCTAGCTCACAGTCTTGGAGTATGGTAAACTTGGAAATCCTGGGCCATGTGAATAGAGTAATTACTATTTAACAATTTTCCTTTATACATTTTTCTTTCATTTCTACCCCATCCTGTCGATGTATACGTTACTCTGTCTGGAATGGTTATTGATTCAATTAACCATTAGCAAATATTATATAGCTTCCTATCCACCATGCTGAACTAGAAATTTAGAAAAGAATATCTATGTCTTCCACTTGAAAATATTGTTTGTGGTAAAAATGAACAGAAAGGAGAAAACTGACAAATAATATCAGGATTTTTGGAGTTAATATTTGTGCATATTTTCCAATTAGTAAAATGTGTTATGGCTAATTATATGGCCTTATTATTCCTACCATAGTTTAAAAATATAACAGCAATTCAACTGAGAAAATACAGAGGAAATTAAAGCTAACATTGGCTTCTGAAAATACCTGGAGCAAAATCCATCAAATGAACTACGGTGGACACTCTGCTGGCCGACACAGTAGCCTTCTGCTTTGAGGTGTGAACAAAGACCGATCCATCACCCTGGCCCCAAACCAGCCAGGTAATGAAGGGAGGTTATTTTGTTTGATCCTGCTTGTGCTCAGGCCTGGTCCCTTAGTCATATCCAGCTCTTTGCAACCCCACGGGCTATAGCCCTCCAGGCTCCTCTGTCCACAGAATTCTCCAGGCAATAATACTGGAGTACATAGCTATTCCCTTCTCCAGGGGATCTTTCCAACCCAGGCACTGAACCTGTGCCTGCTGTATTGCAGGCAGATTTTTACATGCTGAGCCATCAGGGAGGCCCCACTCAGTCTTAGGAAATATAAGCTCCAACGGGGTTTGAAGGACTGATGACTTCTCAGAGACTAAAAAAAAAAGCTCAAGTCATGTTTTCAATGCTCCACATAAGAAAATTCTAAAATCAGTTGTCATTTTTCAAGTTTATATTATTAAAAGAAAGAAATAAATAAGCAAAGAATTTCACCATATCTAAAGTAATACACACAAAAGGCAAATACAAGATGACACCTGAGGTGGGGGTAGGAGGTGATGGAAGGGAACAGCAAGCGTGGGGTGGGGGCATCTGGGGGGCACACAGGTGCACTATGCTTAGAAGAAAACGTGAGCCACCTATTTCTTATGCCCACGGCCTCTGAGGTGTCCTAAGATTGAGGAATTGATTCATCCATGCGTTTATTCCTAAACATTTAAGGACTGTCACTTATTTCTCATAGATTTACTTGGTGAGATGGGAAGATAAAGCATTTACATGATACAGGTTTCTTTTTCCCCCGAAAAGCCTGGTAACAACTACATTAAAGGAAAAAAAAACATTTAAATGAATTCAAGCCGCAAGTAGCTTTCCCTGTTGTTCATTCATGCAAAGGTTTTATCTGTTTATAAGAGTGTGTGTGTGTGTGTCTGTGTGTGCATATCTGTGTGTTAGTTGCTCAGTCGTGTCTGACTCTTTGCGACCCCATGGACTGTAGCCGGCCAGTCTCCTCTGTCCGTGGGATTTCCCAGGCAAGAATACTGGAGTGGGTAGCCATTCCCTTCTCCAGGGGATCTTCCTGACCCTAAAGAGTGTAGGTCCATCTTCACCTAGGCCAAAGGTAATTCAACAGACAAGAATGAGGAAGACTCCGAGCTTGCCACAGGCCAACAAAACCGGCTCAAGACACTGTCAGTTGAACACGGGTCTGGGTGGTCGTTTGGGCATCAGAGAATATTCGTGAGAGCCCAAGGGCAGTCTGGGACCACAGCTGCAGCCATACTGCTCCACCCGCTTCCTGAGAGCCCTCCCCTCGGCCCCCACCTCCGCCCTCTACATGGACGTGACCTTCAGGAACGGAGACTCTCCTCAAGGGTTGGAATGTGGAGCAAGGAGACACTCCAGGCAACACAAGACAAATTATGTTTAAATCTGCTTTCTTCTGCCAAATGTGTGGCTTTGTTTACTGGAAACAGGCTGTCAGCACGGGAGCTTGGCCTGGGAAGATGGCCAGCCATACTGCCGCCTACCTTGTCCTCAGGGCGCTGGACTTCCCCCTCCTCCTCCTGTTTTATCACGGTGTCTTCAGGCTGGGACGCATTTGGAGGCGAGTCTGGTTCTACAGGAAGATCCTGTGGAAAGCGCATCAAACTGTCTGAGGTCTCCATGGAAACCTGCCACCACCCCTCACTGGGCCACCCCGTGGCCGATCCAGGGCTGAGTGCTGGGCTTTTATGAAGGCGCATGTCCCCAGCATCCCTGTTTGTGTGATCTGGGCCGGCATGACCAAGCGACAGAGTGGCAGGTAATGAAACACCTCCTGATGGAGAAACCGCCCCCCACCCAGAGCTGCTGGGGTTCTCTCTGAGGTGTTGAGGTGAACCCGTGAGGAAGGGTCCAAAACCAAGCAAAAGCCAGAGAAAAATGTCACCTCTTAGCACCTCACTTACGACGTCAGAAAGGGCAGAACAGAATGTGGGCTGTTCTTGGGAGAAGGAAAGGGCAGTTATCTCTCACAGCTTCCTACTTCTACACCATGTTGCTGTTGCTGGGCTCCCAGCTGGCTCAGATGGTAAAGAAACTGCCTGCAATGCAGGAGGTGTGGGTTCGATCCCTGGGTCAGGAAGATCCCCTGGGGGAGGAAATGGCAACCCACTCCAGTATTCCTGCCTGGAAAGTCCCATGGACAGAGGAGCCTGGTGGGCTACAGTCCAGAGGGTCACAAAGAGTCGGACATGACTTAGTGACTAAACAACAACAACAACAACTTTTACACCATAAATACGTTCAAGCCCAAATTTCCTTCCATGAAGAAAATTATAAATTCTTAAAGAGACAGGAATACCAGACCACCTGACCTGCCTCCTGACAAATCTTTACGCAAGTCAAGAAGCAACTATTAGAACTTGACGTGGAACAACAGACTGGTTCCAAATAGAAAAGGAGTACATCAAGGCTGTATATTGTCACCCTGCTTATTTAACTTATATGCAGAGTACATCATGAGAAACGCTGGGCTGGATGAAGCACAAGCTGGAATCAAGATTGCCGGGAGAAATATCAATAACCTCAGATAGGCGGATGACACCACCCTTATGGCAGAAAGTGAAGAAGAACTAAAGAGCCTCTTGATGAAAGTGAAAGAGGAGAGTGAGAAAGTTGGCTTAAAGCTCAACCTTCAAAAACTAAGATCATGGCATCCGGTGCCATCACTTCATAGCAAATAGATGGGGAAACAATGGAAATAGTGGCTGACTTTATCCTGGGGGGCTGCAAAATCACTGCAGATGGTGACTGCAGCCATGAAATTAAAAAGCGCTTGCTCCTTGGAAGAAAAGTTATGACCAACCTAGATAGCATATTAAAAAGTAGAGACATTACTTTACCAACAAAAGTTCGTCTAGTCAAAGCTATGGTTTTTCCAGTGGTCATGTATGGATGTGAGAGTTGGACTAGAAAGAAAGCTGAGTGCCGAAGAATCAATGCTTTCGAACTGTGGTGTTGGAGAAGACTCTTGAGAGTCCCTTGGACTGCAAGGAGATCCAACCAGTCCATCCTAAAGGAAATCAGTCCTGAATATTCATTGGAAGGACTGATGCTGAAGCTGAAACTCCCAATACTTTGGCCACCTGATGCAAAGAGCTGACTCATTGGAAAAGATCCTGATGCTGGGAAAGATTGAGGGCAGGAGGAGAAGGGGATGACAGAGGATGAGAGCTGGATAGCATCACTGACTCAATGGACATGAATTTGAGTAAACTCCGGGAGCTGGTGATGGACAGGGAGGCCTGGTGTGCTGTAGTCCATGGGGCCTCAAAGAGTCAGACACGACTGAGCAACTGAACTGAACTGAATACTACTACTGATTCTTGTTTTAAATACAGCATATAATAAACAGATTGCAGTTGGAGGTAGCCGTTGAGGTAACTATGCTATATTTGCCTTTGATTTACTATTAATAGTTTTGGTTAAAAATTATAAGTAAAACTATTATAAAACTTTAATCTGAGAACTCAAGTGATGGAAAATTATCACTCTTATTTTGACAACGTGCTAAACGCATCCAAGTGAAAGCTAGAAAAAGTGTTTCTACATATAGGCAAGGCTGCAGCCCCTCAGCAGGTAGCGGGGGGGCATTTGGAACATCATGGTTTTCTGTTCTCCCCATGAAGGCAGAGCGGGCGTCCCTCTCAGTGCTGGGGGCTGTACTCCATCACCCCACCCACCTGCGGCTCCTCGGAGATGCTTGGGGAGGAACACGTGGGCTCATCCATCGGGACCCAGGCGGGGAGCCTGCCTGCATCGCTCCCAGAGGGCGAGGAGCGTGTGTCTGCAGAGCAAGGATGTGAGGGTGAGAGAACAGTGCACACACATCTCGAAACTACATTATCCTCATCTAGTTTCCAAGTCCCTCGTAAACTGTGAACACATTCTCTTTCCTTCATGAGATCAATATGTAAACAGAGGGTCAGTTACACAGACGCAGGGTCAATTGGTCATGCAGGAAACACGAACTATTTAAAGAATATGCTTGCTAAGTCACTTCAGTTATGTCCGAGTCTGCAACCCCATGGACTGCTGCCCACCAGACTCCTCAATCCACGGGATCCTCCAGGCAAGAATACTGGAGTGGGTTACCATTTCCTCCTCCAGGGGATCTTCTCGACCCAGGGATCGAAACCGTGTCTCTTACCTCTCCTGCATTGGCAGGCAGGTTCTTTATCACTAGCGCCACCTGAGAAGCCCATTTAAAGAATATATTCACCCTTTTTCACATATTAAGATGGTTCGGGTGATGGAAACCAAAGGCCTGTTGTCTGCCTTGGAGCCGCGAGTGAGCCAGCAGGCAGATGAATGTGAGGAGAGAAAAACCTGACCCCATGGTGGCAGGTCTGCTGGGCAGAGGGGGCCGGGGGGCTGAGTGCCACCTCAGTCCCAGGGGTCGGGGACGTGTCTCCAAGGAGGCACCACTCATCAGGGGAGACAGGACCGGATGTTGAGGCTGGGGTGGGGCGGGGGCTGTCCCACTCGGCACGTCAGCAACAGGAAGTACCAGCAGGTAAACTGAGTTTGGGGGGGTCAGGGTCGGGCCTGGCCAGCAGGGTCCTCTGAGGGGCGAGGGGCCACTGGCATTGACCCTCGAGGGGATGAAGAGCCAGCCTGGGCTGTGGGGAGACTGCTGGGCAGACCCAGAGGACCGGCAGAGGGGCGGGGGGCCGCCGGGCAGGCAGACAGGGCCGCGTCCACCTGGCCGAGGGAGGGCTCTGGGACGCTCTGGTGGGGCAGAGGGTCCTGCCAGGAGGACTGGCGCAGGGGGACAGGCTGGTAAGGGCGAGGGTCAGGTCTCCGGAAGCCAGGCAATCGTATCTCATCCCGCTGAGTTCACGGTGCCCGAGGCCCTAGCAGCTCAGGCTTGGCACACAGGCCCCACCTGCAGGGTCCGGGCCGGTGCAGAGGTGGGGTTTAGGGTGGCAGGTCTGCATATGGGTGTGAAGGTGACTCAGAAAGGGCTCCCCGACACGTCCAGAGCTCGGGGCTCTCTGGTCCTGCTGCTGGGACCCTGAGCCAGGGTCCCCCTGCTCAGCTGTGCTGAGAGCCCCAAGCTCAGAAACGGGGCGGGGACGGTCCTATCCCAGTGGCGGGACCGCCCGCCCCCAGGACCACCTCTGGGTGTGGGGGGAGAGGGGGGTGTGCAGGGCAGACAGGCGGAAGGGGACCCGGCGAGGGAACCAGAGAAGGGGGTCAGAGCAGGGTGGACGACCTGCTGAAACCCACAGGCGCTCGCCACGGGAACATCTTCAGGATAATAAAACACTAAAAGGGACGTCTGGGAGCAAACAGGAAACGCGGAGGAAGAGCCGGCTCGAGGAGGCTCACCTGGGTCGTCCTTGGCTCGGTGGTCCTGGGGGGTAACTGCAAGAGCAGCTGGCGCTGGGGACCTCCTGCTGCTCCATTTCTGCAGACTTTGGGGTGATTGTTGGAGCACCTAGGGACAAGGACAGGCACAGAGCCCACAGGCCCGCTCAGCTGCCAACCTCCGGGCCAGAAACGACATGTCACAGGAGACCTCTCCCGCCGTCAGTGTTTTCGAATCGTCCGAGGACTCGGCCAGCAGCCCTGAGCCCAGCACTGCAAGAAGGGCCTTTTTGTTTTTTTTTCCATCTTACGTTTTGTTGTTGTTGTTGTTGTTGTTGAAGTGGAGTTGATTTACAGTATGCAGCAAAGTGATTCAGTTAAATATCTATATTCTTTTTCAGATTCTTTTCCCTTATAGGTTGTTACAAACTATGGAGCAGAGTTCCCTACGCTATACAGCAAGTCCTTGTTCGTTACCCGTTTCATCTGCAGTAGTGTGTACATGTTAATCCTAATTTATCCCTCTGCACCCCCTTTCCTCTTTGGTAACTATAAGTTTGTTTTCTATGTCTGTGGGTCTATTTCTATTTTGAGTGCAAGTTCTTCATTTATATCATATTTTAGATTCTACATAGAAGCGATATCATGTGTATTTGTCTTTCTCCATCTGATTTTACTCAGTATGATAATCTCTGGTTATGTCCACGTTGCTGCAGATGGCCTTATTTCATTTGTTTTATGGCTGAGTTATGCTCCACTGCATATCTGTGCCACGTCTTCTTTACCCTTCCCCTGTTGATGGACACCCAGGCCACTTCCACGTCTTGGCCGCTGTAAATAGTGCTGCTGTGAACACTGGGGTACGTGTATCTTTTCAAATTATGATTTTCTGTGGATGTGTGCTCAGGAGTGGGAGTGCTGGGTCATATGATAGTTTTATTTTTAGGGGCGATTTTTTTAAAATGTATTCTATTGAGGCATAGTTGATTTGTAATGTTTCTCAATGTCTGCCATACAGTAAGTTCAGTTCAGTCGCTCAGTCGTGTCTGACTCTTTGCGACCCCAAGGCCTGCAGCACGCCAGGACTCCCTGTCCATCACCAACTCTCCGAGTTTGCTCAAATTCATGTCCATTGAGTCAGTTATTCAAGGGGCCGTTTTTTGGTGCAGAGTATACAGAGCACAGCAGAGAAAATGATAATCAACTCCATTTGTTTGCTTTTTCAGCATTAAAGTCAAATAACATTAATATATGAAAATATAATTATTCTTAATAAATTTAAACTATTTAGAACGACAGATTGAGTATTCTTTCCAGACATAGTGGAATTTCTTCTAACCCTGGATTTTCAGTTCCGTATACAGATCAGCACTGCTCTCAGGTGCCACCTTTCCATGCTCAGACAGGGCTGGCTTTTCTACAGAGGCTTGTTCCCTCCCAGGAGGCCTTGCATGTCTGTCTTGAAGACTCCTGGGAAGAGCTTTATCTCCATCTTCACACGGTATCTGTTTCCCTGAGTCAGTTTTCTCTGTCTCTCTGCTTATTGGCTGAAATCGAACGTGGGAGTACTTTTGCATTAATGACAATCATTATCCAAAAATATCAGCAAATCCTCATGCTGGCCATCACAGAAGCTAGGCTGTTATAGCCCTGTTTTTCACGCACTGCAAAGCAGAATTCTTGATGTATCTCGTCTCCCATGCGATAGCTCATGTTCACACGGAATCGAGGAAAGTTATCGTTGATTGTCTAGAAGAGGTTTGCTATCACAGCAAAACAAATTGCTCAACACTGAATTTTAAAATATACAACAGAGATTTTTTCTACCCTTTGCATTATTCAAAAATTGATAACTTTCAGGTGTGAGCACACCAATTCTTCACTTGCATGTGCATTGATTAAGGAGTTATGTTACATGCTCCTAATTAATTCCGTTCAATACAGAACATAAGAGACAGCTTCGTCCCAAAGCAAACCAGAGACTCCACACAGTGCTGGAGCTTCGGACACTCCCCACCCCAATGACCCGAAAAAGATAGTTTTCCTACTTTTAATAAACACCTGGATTAGGAGATCCCAGACCCTCCTTCAAGGAATAAAATATTTTCTGCTCAGTAGAGGCATTGGGGCAGGAGGGCAGGACACCGGGCCATCCCCAGGAGTCCGGGGCTTTTCAGCCCAAGGCACCCATTACCCGATGCTGGCCTCCAGGTGTGGAGATGCCTCAGAGCTGAAGTAGCAAATATGCTGCTGGTGAGACTGGCTCAAGAGGGGCTGCCCTTAGCCAGGAAAATGCAGCTGAGACCAAATAACACCCCACAGGAGGCCCCCAGACCAGCAGTGTGGACTGTCCTGGGCACGAGCCGCAAGGACACGCGATGGCTGCAGGTAGACACGAGGATGAGCCAGACAGCGTCACGGCTGTGGTTACCTGGGCCCCGGCCCGAGGCTGGATTAGTAGAAATAAAGCACAGAGCCAGGCGTACGGCCCTCCCGCCCGTGGCCAGCTCCCTGCCAGGCCCTCTGCCCTCAGGGCCCTAGGGAGCCTGCAGTAAGGGAGGGAACCCCTGCTTTACCAAGAGGGAACCCCTCAGGGAGGCAGGGTCCCCCTGGGACGCTGCGGAGACACGTGGGCCCGGGGCCCCAGTCTCTGCTTCCTTTCACCGCTGACAAACCCGAGTCAGCTGGTGGACATTACCTTTCCTGACGGCAGTCCCAGGAGCGCTGCGCTGCGACTTCGGCCGGCGTGTTTCGGCGAATCACCCGGCAGAGGGGACGTTTTCCCGAAAGTAGACTCTGACACCTAAGACAGTTTATCACACAGAAAATTCAGGAAGCGAGGCCACATCTCCTGAGGTACAGTAACTGTGAGAGAAATGCACATTTAATCCATTCCGTAGTAACTACAGTGTCCTAGGGAGAAAACAGGGATACCAGGTGGAGGACCGGGGCGGATTCTCGCCTCAACGTGTGGAAGGTTCTCCAGGAACACACACCGCATCCCCCACGCAGCACCTCTGTGAGCTCTGCGTTGCTGTGTGCCATGGCCCACTGCTTGAAGACATTCCGAGACCCCCAAGGCAATGAGACCAACACCTAATCTGTGTCCTTGCGCTGCCTCTTCAGCTGAGAAAGGATTCAAGAAGCAAGAAAATGCCCCCCCCCCCCCCGTTTCTAGCGTCACTCACAGCTTATCTAAGATCTGAATTGGGAGATCCGTAGCCTCCAAGCTCTGAAGCCAGCAGCCCGATCCCTCAGGTAGGAGGAGATATTCTAAGTTACTCATCACTCAGCCCAGAGGAGAGCAGGGTGGGGAAGGGGCGGGGGTGCAGGGGGGTGGGGGGAGGCTGGTCCACTGTGCTTCTGAGTGGTCCCTGACCTTGAGGTCGTTGACCTTCTGATCTTCTGTCCCTGGAGTCATATCTGCACACAGATACACCTGTGTGCATCTAAGGTGTGGAATTCACATATGTGTCTGTTCCCTTCAGATCAGGCATGTACTTTGGAGGGCAGGCCTGGTCTCCCC
This sequence comes from Giraffa tippelskirchi, assembly GCF_054371585.1. NCBI lineage: Eukaryota > Metazoa > Chordata > Mammalia > Artiodactyla > Giraffidae > Giraffa > Giraffa tippelskirchi. Next base: position 164,429,945 of record NC_137283.1, on the reverse strand, counting down.
CATAACCCTGTGATGGGGACAGTGCACAGACCTAAGGGATGTTTGGAAGCCTGCCAATTACAAGAGTTCAAACTGAGAGAGAGAGAGATGAGAGAGGGAGGGCCATCCGTCATATCAGAGACACCCTAAGTCCTTGGGCTTCCTGGTGGCTCAGCTGGTAAAGAATCCGCCTGCAGTGTGGGAGACCTGGGTTCAACCCCTGGGTTGGGAAGATCACCTGAGAAGGGAATGGCTCCCCACTCCAGTATTCTGGCTTGGAGAATTCCATGGACTGTATAGTCCATGGGGTCCCAGAGAGTCAGACACAACTGAGTGACTTTGATTTTTCACTTTCAAGTCCTTGAACTACAGACTCAGAAGCTCATACCATGAGTGCAGAGTGTTAGCCCTTCCCTTAACCCACTAGAGGAAACTCCCAGTTACATTTCGAGGGTGTTTATGTGGTTTCTTGCTGACTCCTGTGTATACAGTTCAAACGGTCCAGTTCTCTAGATGCGCGTGCAGGAAACATGCCAACACAGCAACAGAGGCCTGGCCACCCCACCATCTCTGTGGCATGTGCTCAGCCGCGCCACCCACACATGGAAGCTGGGTGCTGTGTGCAGGGAAGCAGAGGGGTCTCTTTCCCATCTCTCCATTAAGCGGTCCCAGTGTGTGGCCAGAGCAGCCCTGAGGCCTGTGGGCTGCTTCTGAGGTCAGCGAGTCGGTCTGGGTTTGGACTCTGGGCTCCCCAGGCACATGACTATCACTGGTATTAGGACGGACCCCCCCTCAGGGGTCCTGGCAGGGGTCAATAGGGGCAGAAAGCACAGACCGCCCCCATAAACCCGGGCAGCACCCAACGTGCTATTGCTTGGTGTTAGCAGATGTCTTTGCAGACAGACGCGCAGGGCTCCTGTGAATGCCCTGGCCCCCTCCCGACTGTAGCTGGTTGCTCATGGGGCGTGGAGTTGACCAGAGGAGGCAAGCCCTCCCGCCTTCTGCCTGGGAAGTGCCACGGTCGCCCAGCGCCAAGCATGCGGCTCTGTGGGAAATGCTCTGGGCAGGCAAACAGAAGCCCCGGTACCCGAGTGTCTGAGCGTCTTCTCACGTGCACTGAGCCCGCCGCCCTCCGCTTGGCCTCCAGGCGCTGCTGCTCCGAGGCCCTTAGCCTGGCCCGCAGCTCCAGGTTCTGCTTCACCAGCGCGTCCATCTGGGCCCGGAGCTCACGGTGGCTGGCCACCCAGCGGGCCTCCTGCCTCCTGAACTCCTCTCGGAGCCCCGAGACCTCCTGCTGCAGCCGCTGCGCCAGGAGAGAACAAGGACCGCTGTCAGGAGCCTGCGGCCGCCGGGCCCAATGCAGCCGGGAGACATATCCTTCCTTAACACTACTGGGGCAGGAGGAGGCTGCGAGAGGTCTCGCTTCTTCCTGCCTCATCTTACCCTGAGGGGTCAGGACAGCCTGGACTGAAGAGTGTGAGCGTTGAAAGGATTCAGACCCAGACTGTGACCTTGGCTGCTCCCCTTCCTTGCTGTGTGATCTCAGGTAAGGCACTTAACCTCTCTGGGTCTCAGCTTCTGCTCCTCTAAAATGATGATACACAGTGACCTCAGGCCATTGCTTTGAGAGGGGAAACCTATGCGCAGAACACTCAGTGCGGAGAATGAAAAACGGGGAATAGATGGTCGTTGTTGTTTTGCACTTCTCCACTCAGTTATGTCCAGCTTTCTATGTTAAGATACAAAACGTTCTTCAAAATTAGAAATATAAGGGGCTTTCCTGGCGGTCCGGCGGTTAAGAAGCCACCTTGCAGTGCAGGGGACACTGGTTCGATCCCTGGTCCAGGAAGACCCTGCATGCTGGAGGGCAACTAAGCCCAAGCACCACAACTGCTGAGCCAGGGCCCTAGAGCCCGTGAGTCGCGACTACTGAGCCCACGCGCCACAGCTCCTGAAGCCTGAGCACCCTCGGGCCTGTGTGCTGCAGCGAGAGAAGCCGTCGCAGTGAGAAGCCCGTGGGCTGCAACTGGACAGTGAACCCTGCTCTTCACAGCTAGAGAAAGCCCATGCACAGCAAGGAAGACCCAGCACAGCCACAAGTAAGAATAGATAAGTAAAGAAATAAACATCCTTCTAAAAAAGTGGATGGAAATTACCTGTTTAAAAAAAGAAATATAAGCTGTTGGGCATAACAAAGGAAATGTTCTTTGTATATAAGAATAAAAGCTGTTTTCAGAAAAGAAGATATTAATTTGCCTACCTTAGGAACAGTTTAATAGAGAGACTTAGAAGAGAGACAAATTAAGTTTAAAAAACTCTAGAACTTGAGAAAGATATTTTCCTTTTATTGAGATTACCTCCAAAAAATAATTAACATCACATTTCTAAATTAACTATTAAAAGGAAAAATAACACAATTTGAAAGGAAATTAGTAATTATATTATTCTGTCATTTTCTTCTAGAAACAGTAGGAAAGACATTGCATTTCCATAGTGAATTAAATTTGTATTCTTCTTCTCCTTACCTGTAGGAATTATTCTAAAAACACCAAGTTCGTCAAGGCTGATGCTGCAGAGCTTCTGGGCAGAGGGGTGGGCTGACAAGGCCCAGAAGCCTGGGCGTGGTTCCCTGCCCTCCAGACCCCTGGTTACTTTCCCCACACAGAACCCGTGGTCATGAAGGGAGGAGCGGGGAGCAGGGGAAATCCAGAGCTGGGTCCCCAGGACACAGTCGGGCAATGATTGGTAAGAATGGGTCAGCACCAGGGACTGAGCTGCCAGGCCTGCACCCCCTGGACCTTCATCCCCTGCACCTGCACCCCCGAGGTTTGCACACCCCCAGGCCTTCATCCTCCAGGCCTGCACTCTTCCAGGGCTGTACCCCCTAGGTCTGCACCCCTGGGCCTGCATCCTCCAGGCCTGCACCACCCCACAGGCCTGTGCCCCGCTCACCAGCATGTCCTCAGCCCTGCCGTCCTCTGGGGAGCGCCCGGCTGCTGTCTCGGGGTGCGGCCCAGCCCCGCCATCCTCTGGGCAGCCCGGCTCCATCTCTGCTGCCTCCTCGGCCCCCAGGTGAGCCCTCAGCATTCTGAGGAGGGAGCAGAAGGTCAGTGGGCAGGGAGGGGGTGCAGGCCGCCCCCCCACTGCAGGATGGGACCCCCCTCACGATAGTCCATCTCAGCCTGCGTGGTGCCTGCAAAGCTGGCTCACGGACAGGCCATGGCGCTGTCTGCAGAGCTCCCACGGAGGGCCGAGCGGTCACACACAGGCTCTGCTGGGCGGTGGAAAGAAGACGCGTTAACTCATAGGCATCGGGACGCGCAGACGGGACTCCGGCTGGCCCCGCGACTGCGGGTGTGCTCAGGAGGGTCTCCATGGGAAACCGAGGACCCCCGCTCTGCACTCAGTATGAGGGGCACGGTCCAAACAGCTGGAACGGACCCTCCGTCTGCTGTGCTGAAGGAGTGGCTTCTCCAACACCCCCAGCAGGCCGAGTTTGGGCCTCAGCCCAAACTGACAAGGAATGCCACCCTAGAGAGGGTGTGCTGGCCCTGCCCCAGACACCTCAGGCAGGGGACGGGTCTCCTGCCTTCAGGCTGCGGGCTTTCGACTGTGGAGACTCCTGCGGCTCGCGGCCAGGCTGGGTGCAGACACGGGAAGGAACCGGGCTACCGGGACGGCGCATCCACTACCGCCGCACCTCACAGCAGCAGAAAACAGAGCTAAACCCGAGAAACCAAGTTCCCTCAAACACAGGGCATCCTCTGAAACCACCCTCAGCTGACGGTCTTTCCTTTCTGTTTTAAAGAAACCCAGGCCTGTATCAAAATGAGGATTAAGGCTGACTCAGTAACAGGCGAGTGTGGCCTTGAGTACAAAATGAAGCAGGGCGAAGGCTAAGAGAGTTTTGTCAAGAGAACGCACCGGTCATAGCAAACATGTTCTTCCAACAACACAAGAGAAGACTCTACCCACGGACATCACCAGATGGTCAACACCAATATCAGATTGATTATATTCTTTGCAGCTGAAGATGGAGAAGCTCTGTACAGTCATCAAAAACAAGACTGGGAGCTGACTGTGGCTCAGATCATGAACTCCTTATTGCCAAATTCAGACTTAAATTGAAGAAAGTGGGGAAAACCACTAGACCATTTAGGTATGACCTAAATCAAATCCCTAACGATTATACAGTGGAAGTGACAAATAGATTCAAGGGATTAGATCTGATAGACAGAGTGCCTGAAGAACTATGGACAGAGGTTTGTAACATTGTACAGAGGAGGGGACCAAAACCATCCCAAAGAAAAAGAAGTGCAAGAAGGCAAAGTGGTTATCTGAGGAGGCCTCACATATAGCTGAGAAAAAAAGAGAAGTGAAAGGCAAAGGAGAAAGGGAAAGATAAACCCAACTGAATGCAGAGTTCCAGAGAACAGCAAGGAGAGATCAGAAAGACTTCTCAAGTGAAATAGAAGGAAACAATATAATGGGAAAGACTAGAGATCTCTTCAAGAAAATTGGAAATTTCAAGGGAAATTTCAGGCAAGGATGGACACAATAAGGGACAGAAACCACAAAGACCTAACAGAAGCAGAAGATATTAAGAAGAGATGGCAAGAATACACAGAAGAACTGTACGTAAAAGGTCGTAATGACCTGCACAGTCAGAATGACCACGATGGTGTGATCACTCACCCTAGAGTTAAACATCCTGGAATGTGAAGTCAAATGGGCCTTAGGAAGCATTACTACAAACAAAGCTAGTAGAGGTGATAGAATTCCAGCTGAGCTATTTCAAAACCTAAAATATGATGCTGTTCAAGTGCTACACTCAATATCCCAGCAAATTTGGAAAAACAAAAACAAACTCAGCAGCGGCCACAGGACTGGAAAAGGTCAGTTTTCATTCCAATCCTAAAGAAGAGCAATCCCAAAGAATGTTCAAACTACTGCCCTATGTGCTCATTTAACATGCTAGCAAGGAAATGTTCAAAATCCTTCAAACAAGGCTTCAACAGTACGTGAACTGAGAAATTCCAGATGTTCAAGCTGGTTTTAGAAAAGGCAGAGGAACCAGAGATCAAATTGCCAACATCCACTGGGTCATGGAGAAAGCAAGAGAGTTCCAGAAAAACATCTACTTCTGTTTCATTAACCATTCTAAAGCCCTTGACTGTGTGGATATCAACAAACTGGAAAATTCTTAAATGGAAGAAGATACCAGAATACCTTACCTGTCTCCTGAGAAATCTGTGTGCAGGTCAAGAAGCAACAGTTAGAACCAGGCATGGAACAACTTCCATGATTCAAAACTGGCAAAGAAGTACGTCAACACTGTATATTGTCACCCTGCTTATTTAACTTCTGCGCAGAGTATATAATGTGAAATGCCGAGCTGGATGAAGCATAAGCTGGAATCAAGATTGCTGGGAGAAATATCAGTAACCACAGATATGCAGATGACACCACCCTTAAGGCAGAAAGTGAAGAAGAACTAAAGAGCCTCTTGATGAGGATGAAAAAGGAGAATGAAAAGTTGGCTTAAAGCTCAACATTCAAAAAACTAAGATCATGGTATCCAGTCCCATGACTTCATGGCAAATAGAAGGGGAAACAATGGAAACAGTGACAGACTTTATTTCCTTGGGCTCCAAAATCACTGCAGATGGTGACTGCAGCCATGAAATTAAAAGATGCTTGCTCCTTGAAAGAACAGCTATGACCAACCTAGATATCATATTGAAAAGCAAAGACATTGCTTTGCCAACAAAGCTATGGTTTTTCCAGTAGTCACATATGGGTGTGAGAGTTGGACTGTAAAGAAAGCTGAGCACCAAAGAATTGATGCTTTTGAACTGTGGTGCTGGAGAAGACTCTTGAGAGTCCCTTGGACTGCAAGGAGATCCAAACCAGTCCACCCTAAAGGAAATCAACCCTGAATATTCATTGGAATGACTGATGATGAAGCTGAAACTCCAATATTTTGGCTATCTGATTCAAAGAGCCAACTCATTAGAAAAGACCCTGATGTTGGGAAAGATTGAGGGCAGGAGGAGAAGGGGGGAAACAGAGGATAAGATGGCTGGGTGGCATCAGTGACTCAATGGACCTGAGTCTGAGCAAACTCCAGGAGATAGTGAAGGACAGGGAAGCCTGGCGTGCTGCAGTGCATGAGATCACAAAGAGCCGTACATGACTCAGTGACTGAACAATAGCAACAGAGGACATCAGTGATTGTCCCAGGGCCAAGGACTTGGGGGAGGGGGCAGGCTTACAAGCACAACAGAAACTATGACACCTACACCTGTGCATAAACAGAAATGCAGTTATTCATAAACTTCAAGCTATATTAAACATGAAAGTGAAAGTGAAAGTCGCTCAGTCATGTCCAACTCTTTGCGACCCCATGGATTGTATAGTTCATGGAATTCTCCAGGCCAGAATACTGGAGCGGGTAGCCTTTCCCTTCTCCAGGGGATCTTCCCAACCCAGGGATCGAACCCAGGTCTCCCTCATTGCAGGCGGATTCTTTACCAGTTGAGCCACAAGGGAAGCCCAAGAATACTGGAGTGAGTAGCCTATCCCTTCTCCAGCGAATCTTCCTGACCCAAGAATCAAACTGGGGTCTCCTACTTTGCAGGCAGATTATTTACCAACTGAGCTATGAGGGAAGCCCATATTAAATATGAGAATGAGCAATTTAACCACAGTGACAGATAAGTAAGAAGTTAAAAGCATTTTTTTGTGAAGAAAGATAATCAAAAGTACCAACAGCAAAGACTAATGAACTAATAATTCCATCATCCCATCCCCAGCTGGGTTTTACTAAAGTTTCACTCAGAAGTTGGCCTGAGTGTGCCATTTTTGTGGCTCTAAAAAGGTACTGCTTTCCTGTTTCTCTAACAGAATGAGTATCAGCTCCAGAGGCCGTCTTGGCGAGACTCCCACCCTCGGCCAACCCAACAAGTCCTGCCGCCTCACCTAGTCCAGGGTGGTCACCGGGCTGGGTCCTGGTCCCCCCATAGCCACCCTGACCCTCCCACTCCTTCTCAGGGAACAGTGATTGATTCTAAACCGCCTCCCCGTCTTAAAGGGGTACACGCGTACCACACTTCCCAACACTCTGGCTAGCTTTATGATTTCATAAAGTTAAAAGACAAATATTTACAGACACGTGGTTTGGGTATAGTCAGTTCAAAGTCAGCGGAATATATTACCCACATAGGGAACTGAAGGGGGTGGGATTCCACCTCCCAACTGACCGCCCACACCATGTTTAACATCATACTCTCCATGCACAGCGCAGAGCAAGGCCTCTTTTCTCTTAGCCCGTGTTCTCGAGGACGTTAAGCTATCCTTTGACCCAGTATTTGCTAGAAGGATAGCAGGATCACTGCAGACAGAGGGAGTGTGGCTATGTGAGTCCACAGTTGGGGAAATAAATCAGATGACGCCCCTGGAGGTGGGGGAGGGGTGCCGACCCCAGGCCTGCAGACCCTGGACGGGAGGAGAGCAGGGCATTCTGGCAAAGCCGCAGGATTAGAAGACCTGGATGCGGGCCCTGGGGCACCTCGTGTCAGAGAAAGCGTGCTCTCAACCATGCTGGCTGTTGCTGGGAGTTCTAGGAAGGTGCTGGAAGAAAAAGACATCTCTAGGCTCTTACTTATCTCCACGAAGGCATGATCCTGTGATTCAGTAGAAAGACTATTTGTGACTAACGCTGCCCACTGAGAAAACAGTTTGAAAGTACATTCCTAATGGTGTCTAATTAGAGAATCCTCTTAACAAGAACAGTTTGACCAGATCGTAATATTCTTCAAATATACCGGGGAGAAAACCATGGCCAAGATGTTTGAATTTGGAGTATGAGTTTAAATGTGCTCCTGGCTCTGGGGCCCCACTGAACGTGCCAGGTTGAGGAGCCCAGCTGGTGCTGAGTGGGGTCCTCTGTGAACACCAGCTCCTCTTCTCTCGGTCACGGGATTTCAGCACACCGGGCAGACCCCATCTCTCCATGTCCCCTCTCTGCCTTGTGAGCATCAGGTCAGAGGGTCACTTTTCCCCGAGGTCCCCCAGCCTGCAAATTTAGACGTGAATGTGGTTTCAGTTTTTGTTCGATGTCGATAAATGAAGAAGACTGCTTGGTAAACTGTGATTCTCTTTCAGAGTTTCCCGCACCCCAGAGCCCTGTGGGAAGCTGCCACCCACGGCGGGGCTGCCCAAGCAGGGTCACAGCTGAGGGAGCAGCCAGCTCATCGTAACCACAAGCCTGAGAAACAGGAAAGGGCGGGCCTGTCCCTGAGACTCATGCTTTGGTGGCCTGAGTACAGGTTCCCAGAGCTGAGCTAAGTGGAGCCAGACTGGAAGGTATGTCCCGGGTCACTGACGGAGCGATGGGGCGGCACTTCCGCCGGGTCGCGGCTGGGTCCCGGGGATGTGCGTCGGGCCGGGGCAGGGCCGGGGGCCCTGCAGGGTCCCACGGTAGGAGAATCCACTCCCCGGGCCTCCCCAGCTAGCCCCCCAAAGTATGTTTCTTCCCCCAATTCCTGGCCTAAAAAATCTATAAAGAAAACCAAAGAAACGTACGATCTTCTGTATCAACTTTATACCTATTTACTAAGAACAACAAAAATTAAAATCAAACACATACAAAGCCCTCCTATACCCTGGACACAAGTTCTGTCTCTTAGAATCTTTTGTAAAGTCATAGCTAGTGGCATAGACAAAGGCTCAGCTATAGGATATCCCTCATTGTATCTATGACGCTGATGTTCCAAATATTTCAAAGCATAATGACATGAGAAGCTATTTAAGATTACAGATAAATGGAGAAAAAAAATCCACTTTGTAAACATCTACTTCTGCTTCACTGACACGAAATCCTTTGACTGTGTGGATCACAACCAACTGTGGAAAATTCTTAAAGAGATAAGAATACCAGACTACCTTGCCTGCCTCCTAAGAAACGTGTGTGCAGGTCAAGAAGCAACAGTTAGAACCAAACATGGAACGATGGACTGGTTCCCAATTGGGAAAGGAGTACGTCAAGGCTGTATATTGTCACCCTGCTTATGTAACTTACATGCAGAGAACATCATGAGAAACGCTGGGCTGGATGAAGCACAAGCTGGAATCAAGATTGCTGGGAGAAATATCAATAACCTCAGATATGCAAATGACACAATCCTAATGGCAGAAAGCAGAGAGGAAAATAAAGAGCCTCTTGATGTAGGTGAAAAAGGAGAGTGAAAAAGCTGGCTTGAAACTCAACATTCAGAAAACTAAGATCATGGCATCTGGTTCCATCACTTCATGGCAAACAGACGGGGAAACGATGGAAACAGTGACAGACTTTGTTTTCTTGGCTCCAAATCACTGCAGCCATGAAATTAAAAGACGCTTGCTCCTTGGAAGAAAAGCTATGACAAACTTAGCATATTAAAAAACAGAGACATTACTTTGTCAACAAAGGTCCGTCTAGTCAAGGCTATGGTTTTTCCAGTGGTCATGTATGGATGTGAGAGTTGGACAGTGAAGAAAGCTGAGCACCACAGAATTGATGCTTTTGAACTGTGGTGTTGGAGAAGACTCTTGAGAGTCTCTTGGCCTGCAAGGAGATCCAACCAGTCTATCCTACAGGAGATCAGTCCTGGGTGTTCATTGGAAGGACTGATGCTGAAGCTGAGGCTCTAATACTTTGGCCACCTCATGCAAAGAACTGACTCATTGGAAAAGACCCTGATGCTGGGAAAGATTGGGGGCAGGAGGAGAAGGGGATGACAGAGGATGAGATGGCTGGATGGCATCACCGACTAAATGGACCTAAGTCTGAGCAAGCTCTAGGAGATGGTGAAGGACAGGGAAGCAGTCCATCGGGTCACAAAGAGTCGGACGTGACTGACCGACTGAACAAACAACAGCAATAAACTGTGTGAAGCAGCACCTTGTAGAAAGTACTGGGAGGAAATTTACAAAAATTTCAGCAAATAGTGTCTCTAAGTAGTGGGATTAGAAACATTTTTTTTTTTAATTTTACTTTACAGCTTCCTGTATGTTCTATTTCAGAATAGATCACTTTAATAACAAGGAAGTAGCTGTAAGTTCTAAAGTCTTTAACCTGTGAGTTTACACTTGAGAGGGACACATTTTCTTTGGAAGAATCAGTCCAAGACTGAGGACAGCGGTGTTCGCTGGTGTGACGAGCAGCCTCACAGTGCGGTTAGTTATGTGGACACGGGCCTCACACCGTCTTGAGAGAGACACAGAGACAAAGACGTCGGGAAGGGGGAAGATATGTGTGATTAGTGTCATGATGGAGCTCATGAGAACAAGAATTTAAAGCCCACTAGACCACTTTCCAGTTGATCTCATAAGCATAGAAATTACGATGGCCATTTTCATGTCTGGGGGAAGAAGAGCAAAGAGGAGGTGAGAAAATGCAGACAGTACTGACCGGAGGGCAGTCCTACCACCCAGCAGGAAGCCCACCCCATGCACAGAGTCCCATCTGCTGATCCGAGAGAATGGCCTGGTGGGAAGACAAGCCCCAAACAGCAGTCACTGGGTGACACCGTCTGCATGTAAAGGTCCGTGTGTGACCGGCGGTTTATGTAACAGCCGACTTCCCTTTTTACTGTGTTTTCCTGTGTTTCCCATTTCTTATGCACTGAGATGATATCAGACTGGCAATGGGGCAAAATCTGAGATTATGCTGTAAAAAAGAAAACCTGTGTCTAGGAAAATGAGCATCTATTTCTCTTAATCCTTCGAGCTGTGCACTATCAGAGTGATGGCATGAGTGTCGGGGGGGGGTTTCAACAGGAGAAGGGGGGTGGTGGGAACGAGGCGGCTGCGCTGACCACCCCCCCGCCCCCCAGACTCTGCTGGGAGGACGAGGAGAGGGACGGAAACTCAGGACCCACAGCATCACTGCCCCTGGTCCAGGCGTGGGAAGGCACGCAAGCCAGGGGCCACAGTGTCCTCACAACAGCTATCCAAGTCACCTTCAAAGCAAATTTGAAAAGATCGGATGTAGCAGTCATCTTCCCCTGAAAGCTAGCTGAGCTCCTCTTGGCTCACTGTAGAGATATGTGATGACACACACAGACACACGTGTGTGCATACATTGTCCATATCTAGTAGTTCGTCACCACATGAGGGCTTTTTAAAAAAATTATTTTATTGAAATATAGTTGATTCACAATATTGTGCTAAAATCTGCCATACAGCAAAGTGGCTCAGTTATACAGAGATGTGTTCTTCATATTCTCTCCCGTTATGTTGGAAACAGTTCCCTGTGCTCTACAGTAGGACCTGGTTGTTTATCCGTCCTGTATGTAATGGTCTGCGTCTGCTGACCCCAAACTCCCAGGCCATCCATCCCCCAGCCTCCCCACCCCCTTAGCAACCACAGACCTGTTCTCTCTGTCTGGGTCATCTGTGCCATACTTTAGATTCCACACGTAAGGGATAGCATGTGGTATTCGTCTCTGTCTGACTTACTTCACCTAATATGGTCATCTCTGGGTCCGTCTGTGTTGCTGCACAAACAGCGTGCTGCAGTCCATGGGGTCACAAAGAGTCGGGCACGACCGACTGACTGAACTGAAGATTACGCTGCGTCCAAAACGTGGTTCAGGCAGAAGACTTGCCACCTTACAAAACGTTAGTAGCTGACGCCCTGCTCACACTTCGTCCAGATTCTGAGCTCTCGTGTAGATCCTCGGTCTGGAGGGAGAAAGGGGGCCCTGGCTCAATGTTGCTCACCCCCGACCCCTCGGTGAAGCCCCTTCTGGTGAGTTTCCCCAGGTGTGAGGGCTCCTCCAGCAAGTGCAGGCCCCCAGAGGCAACACCCCTTCTCCCTGCCTTTCCTCCATGTGGCACGGCTTCCAAGGACCTTTGTTTTCACTCCTAGCATGGAAATTTCGACAGCTGCATGGAGTCTCTGCCAAAACTTGGATCCTGCTGGGACCCTCGCCAAAGCCACCCTCTGGGAGCCTGTCCCCTATGGAGCAAATCTGCTCACTGGCACGGGCACCGCATAAGGGTGTCTGGGGTTTCACACGCTGAGACAGAAGGAAATGTCTCAAGAAAAGCACAAAGTCCTGTAAAGCAAATTTATCACATTCTGTATATTTGACTGTTTCTTTACTAAAGGCAAAGGAGAAAAGGAAAGATATACCCATCTGAATGCAGAGTTCCCAAGAATAGCAAGGAGAGATAAGAAAGCCTTTCTCCGTGATCACTGCACAGAAATAGAGGAAAACAATAGAATGGGAAAGACTAGCAATCCCTTCAGGAAAATTAGAGATACCAAGGGAACATTTCATGCAAAGATGGGCTCAATAAAGGACAGAAATGGTATGGACCTAACAAAAGCAGAAGATATTAAGAAGAGGTGGCAAGAATACACAGAAGAACTGTACAAAAAAGATCTTCATGACCCAGATAATCATGATGGTGTGATCACTCACCAAGAGCCAGGCATCCTGGAATGTGAAGTCAAGTGGACCTGAGGAAGTATCACTATGAACAAAGCTAGTGGAGGTGATGGAATTCCAACTGAGCTATTTCAAATCCTAAATGCTGATGCTGTGAAAGTGCTGCACTCAATATGCCAGCAAATTTGGATGACTCAGCAGTGACCACAGGACTGGAAAAAGTCAGTTTTCATTTCAATCCCAAAGAAGGGCAATGCCAAAGAATGTTCAAACTACTGCACAATTGTACTCATCTCACATGCTAGTAAAGTAAGCTCAAAATTCTCCAAGCCAGGCTTCAACAGTATGTGAACCATGAAATTCCAGATGTTCAAGCTGGATTTAGAAAAGGCAGAGGAACCAGGGATCAAATTGCCAACATCCGTTGGATCATAGATAAAGGAAGAGAGTTCCAGAAAAACATCTATTTCTGCTTTATTGCCTACACCAAAGCCTTTGACTGTGTGGATCACAACAAACTTCTTAAAGGACAATACCATCTTCCAGAGGTAAGGAGAACACACCAGTATACTGAGAAAAAGAAGCAGAATTTTTTTTAACTCTATAACTTTGATTTTTTATATTTAAAAGGAAAATACATAATTATTAATGTTTATGTTACCTATTGAGCTAGAATATTTATAATTTAGAAAGTTTTCTGTACACTGTGAATCTGCAGTTAAGGGGTAGTAGCTTTTAAAGTCTCCCCAAGTTTTCAATACATTGAAATGATTTAATCCATTTCTTTCCTGAGTTTGTGTAACTTCTGTCCCTGAGCAGTTGAGTAAGTGCCAGCTCTCCTGGGCATCACTATGTACCACAGCATCCCCGGAGACGAGCCGGCGGTCTCCAGCCAGCCCTCAGCTGGAATGAACACATCCTCCCGTGTCCCTGGAGGTGTCACCGGAGGTACCAGGTGGGACATTTCTGCAATTGCAAAAGCTTAGACAACTCTCCAAATGCACCTTCTTAGGAAATAAGAGGCAGGTGAACCTGCGTGAAGCAGAGATAGAGGGAGGTGTGGGCTGGTGGCCCAGTTGGAAAGGAAACCTGATAAAATTAAAGCAAAAAGGAATACGAGTCAAATTGCCTGAAAAGTCACGCAGATCAAAGGCCTTGGTGGGCTTGCTGAGACCTAGACTTTCCATGCGCACAGGTGTGAGGCTGCCGCAGGCATGGAAGCCATGGTCAGTGTGGCTGAGACACGAGCTCTGGTGCAGGCTGGGCTGGGAGGACCCAGCTTCTGCTGCTCACCGCCCTGTAACCTGGAGCAAGTGACCTCACCTCTCCGGGCTGCCACGCCTTCATCCACGATGCAGAGCTTCGAACTGTACCTTCTGCAGTTCATGCCACTCAGTTCATCGCAGTAACACAGTGAGCACACGACGGTGCCTGAAGCTCGGTAAACATACAGCAGCTAGTAATCCTTACTCTTGAAAAACCTCCTGAAGCTTCCAGCTTAGGTCTCAGAAATGAAGGTGTCATAGCACATGGAACTGAAGTCAGGTGTGGAATTGTATCACGACGTTGGGAGAGAAAAGAGTTTTGCTAAAAGTCTAAGCATCGGATAGAGGTTAATGACGACTGCAGCACACGTGTCCGGACCCTGTGACGTCCCAGATAACGGCGCACAGCGCTGTGGGCGTAAGAGTGTCCCAGACACGGGGACCCTGCACACAGGTGTCCTCATAGTCACCCCACAGCGCTGCTAAGTGGAGAAGTTGGATGGAACTAAACTCTATTTGACTCGAAAGCCCAAACCAGGCTGAACAGGGACTTCCCTAGAGGTAGAGCGGTAAGAACTCCACACGGCCACTGCAGGGGGCACAGGCTCAATCCCTGGTCAGGGAACTAAGATTCTGCCTGCCATGAAGTCAAAATAGAAAAAAAAAAAAAATCAGGCTGAACAGAAACAGGGAGAATCAGGGCCAGCTGTGGGCCAAGACCTGGTGAATTAGGGTCAGGATGGGTCAGAATGACAGGCTCACCAGTATTTAGTTTTTGACTCTGCTTGTGAGTCAGGCACTATTTCATCGCCAGCACACAGAGTGTGTTCCTGGGCTCGTGGACCAGACATGCCGGTGGAGTCTGTTCGTCCGGACCCATCATCTCTTTTACTCTGCTTTCCAAGCCCATCGAGGGGGGCTTTCTGATCCCCGGGGTGCGGGTCCCGACGCGGGGAGTGTGGGAGGGTAGGGGAGCCTCCTCAACTGAAGATCAGCTCTGATGAAATGAAAGGACAAGTGAAAGTGGGCAACCATCCAATGACCTGGTCGTCCACGTCCTCTTCTGGGGGATCGCAGCACCGTGTCTGACTGTCGGGAGACAGTGCAAACTCAAGAACAATCTGTTCCCATCATTATCTTAACTTTATAAAGTGCTCCTGAACTTCCCAAGCTCCTCAGGGCCCACGCACAGACCCTCAGGACAAAGTGCTCGATTTAACACAGGACGATGGGAAGTGAAACACAATTTCCCCTTTCTCCGGGCAAAACAAAACTGCAAGGGTTTTTTCCCCTCTGCTCCTGATCCTCTTTCTCCAGACAAATCTTACTTTGTCTTTGGCTTCATCCGGATGCTGTCAGTGTGCTTGCTGTCTGTCCCGGTGGGAACCAGCACAGCCTCGGGCTCCGTCCCTGCCTTCCACTCCCGAAGCCTCGGCCCCTTGAACGGACGGACGGACGGACGGACGGTGCGAACTTGCGACATGCTGCCGCCCAACTGCTCGGAGCACAGCCATGCTGCGGACGTGGCCGTGGCCTCGCTGCTGCTGCTGGAGTGCGGGCTGGGCGCGCTGGGCAACGCCGTGGCGCTCTGGACCTTCTTCTTCCATCTGAAGGTGTGGAAGCCCTACGCCATCTACCTGCTCAACCTGGTCCTGGCAGACCTCCTGCTGGCCTCCTGCCTGCCCTTCCACGCCGCCTTCTACCTGAGACACAAGAGCTGGGGCCTGGGGCGCGCGTCCTGCCAAGCGCTGCGCTTCCTGCGGGCCCTGTGCCGCGGGGCGGGCGTGGCCTTCCTCACGGCCGTCACTCTGGACCGCTGCCTCAGGGTGGTGCACTCCAGGCTCAGGGTCAACGCGCTGTCCCTGCGGGCGGCCTGGGGCATCTCGGCCCTGGTGTGGCTGCTCGTGGCCGGGCTCACCCACCAGAGCGCGCTCCTCTCGGAGGCGGAGCGCCCCAGCTCCGAGCCCCAGGCGGGGTCCTCCTTCAGCCGCCTCCGGCAGGAGGCGCTCTTCTTCCTCCAGTTCATCCTGCCCTTCGGCCTCATCCTGTTCTGCAGCGCGGGCGTCCTCAGGGCCCTGCCGAGGCGGCTGCGGGAGCCGGACAAGCAGCCCAAGCTGCGCCGGGCGCAGGCGCTGGTGGCCGCGGTGGTCGTGCTGTTTGCGCTGTGCTTTCTGCCCTGCTTCGTGGCCCGCGTCCTGCTGGCTGCCCTCCGGGGGGCGCGCAGCTGCAGGCTCCTGAGCGCTCTGGCCCACGCGGCCGACGTGACCGGCAGCCTCACCTGCCTGCAGGGCGTGCTGAGCCCCGCCTTCCGGCGCTCCTACCGCCAGCTCTTCTTCACCCGCACACTGCGGGCCCGCAGGCAGCATGCAGAGGCCCCGGCCTGGGATCTCAGAGACTCAGATTCCTGAGGACCGCCCGCCCTTCCCCAGGCGAGCAAGCAGGACGGGAAGTCAGGATTCTGTGCCGCACACTTCACACCGCGCTAGCAAGGGTCCTGCCCACGGTGTTCACCGGGATGTCCTCCAGCGATGGAGCCTCACGGAGCCGCTACTCAAAACTGAGAAAGTGGAGCCGCCTTGACACGATCCTGGGGCAGGCTGAGCTGCTCGACTATGGCCCCACGCTCGTAGCTGAGAAAAGACGCTCCGGTGTCCGGTGATGGAGGGGAGGAGGAAGGCGGCATGGCTGGTGTGGTTCTGACTGTTCAGCACTGGCAAATCAATTTAACTTCCTATGCTGGTTTGTAAATGCAAAGAGGTCTCTGCTCCTTTGCACCTACTGTGCAGACTGTGGTAACAGACGTGGGGAAGTGGGGCTTCGGGTCTGAAACCAGGTTCCGCCAGGTGTAGCCGTCCCGTGCTCAGCTCTGCCTAGCTCACGGCGGTTTGATAAAGTTGAGCTTCAGTTGCATAAATTGCAGGTCACACCCAAGACAGCACGGTCAGTGCCTACATTCATTATTAGGAGTGTTTCTTACTAAACCTCTCAAAGGCGCGTGTAGAACTCTCTAGGGTTTGAAACGCTGCGTGCTTCTGAAACTCCGTCTGCTTCCCCTGCTCTAAAATAACCACTGCGCTTTGAGCCTCCAGGGAGGAGCACTCGGTGTGAGACACCACTTTGCATGTGAGAGCGTGCTTTCCACCCAATGCCCGCGTACGAGAGCGTGCTTTCCACCCAATGCCCGCGCAGAAGTCCTGAGCAAGGAGGCTGGGGACCAGCCAGGGGCAAGGCCACCGCAGAGGAGGTGGGCACAGCCCCTGGACACCGGCAGCACTGCCTCTTCTCTCACTCTTAAATGATGACCCAGATTTGCAGCCCACGCTGCTGCCAGAAGACTTAGAATGTCACCTTCATATCTGCCTCATCTCCTGCTCTCTGTTCAAGGCGGTGGTGCCGGCCAAGAGAGACTCTAAGATGCTTAGAAGGGGCCTGGGGTCTGCTTGCAGCACTGGGTCCCATGCAGCCCACGCTGGGGCCTCACATGACCTTTGCCTGTACCGCCCCCGGGGAGAGAAGTCTGCTCTTCCCAGAAGGTGCCTCTATGATCGCTGCAGTATTTAAGGTTAAAACTGCTGGAATTAGGCAACAGGAAATGGCAAAGCTACCTCCCCTCCAGGATCTGTGTGCCTCCCACGTATGCTCCTTGCCAGAACCAGACTTGACACGTGGGCATGACCTTTCTACTGTGCCCCTGAAGGATGTAGGCCACCAGTACTAGGCATACAGTGTGCCCGGGGTCCTGGGGAATGTGGGTACCCAGCAACTCTGCGCCCTCTTCTCGGAGTTCAGTTCCTCCCAAGTGAACAGAATTTCAAAGGACTTAGAAGGGAAACAGGACCAGATGAGGTGTGATGCCGCTGAATAAAATTCTCTGATGTGACCTTTCTAAACTGTGTTTCTTCCCTCTCAAAGAAAAGAATTGTCTCCAATTCTCTTCCTTCGATCTTACTGCATATGCAATTTAAAATGCTGCTTTAAAGAAACAGGGAAGCCTGGCATACTGCAGTCCATGGGGTTGCAGAGTCAGACACAAATGAGCGACTGCACTGAACTGAACTGAACTGAAGGAAACTAACATTCAATATAAGCATTTTCCATATTATGATAAGTTCCCCATAAACCTTATTGATAACCCAGTTAGTGTGTGCTGATGACATTTACATTCCTAAGCAGGTAAATCCACACCCTGAAAATGTGTAGCTGTCTAGACATCAGGTATCCTTGGGGTGGGGGGGTGGGCAAAGCCAGCCCACATGACCGTCTGGACAGGCTTGCTGGCTCACACTGGGCACTGACTGCTTCCCCCACGCCGTCTTGCCAGGCTCCCTCCCCAATGCCATGGCCAGTGGCTCTGCCCAAACTCAGGCGGGCCAAACGGGGAAGTCTCGTCACAGAACTACTGCCTCTCAGGGTCCTGAGGACCGTCTCCTGGACTCGCTGTGGGAACAGCCAGGGAACTTTTGAAATCTGGATGCCTCAGCTCACCCCAGGGGTTCTGACTCAGTTGGTCTGGGAGGCATGGGCAGGTTTGAAGTCCCCTCATGAATTTCGTTGGGTTTCCCAGGTGGGTCCAGGGTAAAGAATCTGCCTGCCAATGCAGAAGATGCAAGAGATTCAGGTTCGATGCCTGGGTCAGGAAGATCCCCTGGAGAAGGCAATGGTGACCCACTCCAGTATTCTTTCTGGAGAATCCCATGGACAGAGGAGCCTAGTGGGCTACAGCCCACGGGGTCGTAAAGAGTCAGACGCGACTGAGCAACAGCATCAGTTCTGTTGCTGTGCAGCAGGCTGAGAGTCCCGGGGTCAGCGGTCATGCCTGGGGCCCCACATCAGCATGCTTCTCCATCGCTTCCTTGCCTTGTGACTTGGGACAGTTCAGCCGACTTCTCTGAACTTTCCTCTCGTGTGGCTGAAATAGTAGATGGAACTGTGGGCACGGAGCCCGGCCCATGGCACAGCCCACAGCAGGTGCTGCCTGGCCATTTCCATGCCATCCGCTCAATCAACGATCTCTGTTTACATCCCAACAAGCCCGTGGTCCCTTTGGGGACAGAGCTTTTCACCTACACACCCTCAACACACCCTCCTGAGCCCGGTATCCCGCAGCTCTGAGAAATCAAAGCTTTATTGCTATTCTTTCCTTCCAGTAATTCCTTTCTGCATATTTTCTAAGGATCCTGTGAAACGGGACAACCTTTTGTGTGTGGAAGGTTCAGGATCCTCCAGGCATCTCTGTGGATGTTTTGGTCACCCGGTCCTGTCTCTCCCGTCGGACGCCAGGTCTGCACTCGGATGGGCCTTTTCTTTAAAGACATGGAGCACGGAGGCTGTCTTCTCCAGATTATCTTCTCTGAGTGAGGAGATGACTCAGAATGAAAGTGTGAGTAGACAGTACACGACGGGCACCAGAACCACAGCCGTTTTGCTGCCAGTGGCAGCTTTTGGTTTCTCTTCTCCCGTGACTCACTTCTTGTAACGCAGTGGGTCCCCAGCCTTGGCTGTGTGTCTTGCAAATCTCAGCCCTGCCTCAGCTCTGACCCAGATTTCTGTAGGAGAGTTGTATTTCTTTCTCTGCTCAGATCATGCCGTCACACTTTGAAAATCCCGGCCACCATCTCCTTCCCGTTTCCAGGCTCTAGCAGCCGCTGCGCCCTCCTGGGTCACACGTCCTGCAGGTGCGGGTTCCGACCTGGGACACTCTGGGTTCTGTCCTGGGAGCCCCTCCCTGCCCACTGCCCCTGCCCGCCGCCCCTGCCCCTCCCTAGCTGGCTCACCCTGGCCCGCCGCCCCCTGCCCGCCCCCTGCCTCACCCTGGCCCACAGGCTTCCGAGGGCCTCCCGTCTGCGCTCCCCACCCTGGCAGCTCCTTGAACCAGGCCTGGCGCACAGTAGATGCTTAATAAATCTGCACAATAAATACATACACAAATCAACCTGATTTTAAGGTTTAAAAATTCACTTTATTCACTGTTTACTAGAGATCTTTATAAAATGGGCAGAGGCCATCCCAGCAGAGGAACGCTGGACCCTGTGACTCTAGTTCTAGTTGTCGGAGGATTCCCCACCCTGTCTCCGCCGTGGCCGCACCATCTTCCATTCCTGCCAGCGGTACGCGAGAGTTCCAGTTTCTCCACCTCCTCGCCAGCCAGTGTCATTTTCTGGTTTTGCTTGCTTGCTTGTTCGTCTTTATAGTAACCATCCCAGTGGATGTGAAGTGGAGAAACATTTCTTTGACAATCACGAAGCGCTTGATGACTTCAGAGACAGACAAGAAGGCGAGAACCGGATCCACAGCGAGTCCGTTCTGAGGCCACCCTGCTCTGTACTCCACCGAGATCTCAGACAGCTTCCATTTCTAAGCCTCTTTTTCAGTGGAACTGTCGGCCGGAAGACCCGTGTCCTGAGGGTGGTCGGAGAAGGCACTCCCTGGACACAGCGCCGAGGGCCTCCCGTGCCCAGCCTCAGGCCTGGGACCCCCGGGAGCCTGGAGTCAGGGCGGGCTGGGCCGCCGTCCCCAGGACCGCTCCGGCCTCAGCTGGAGGTTCAGCTCTGCTGCCCTTCGGCCGGGGAAACTAGAACCCATCACCCGGGGGCCCAAGTCTCCATCCGGAAAGGGTGATAACCGTTTACTGAAAGGATGGCTGGGAGGGCGGCCAGCCGCCCGGGACCGTGTCCTGACCCCTGCACACCGGACACCTGGGGTCTTCAGTGCCTGGCGCCCGCAGAGCAGCCGTCTCCCAACTGCGGTCAGAACACAGGAGGCTAGGGAGCTGCGAGGCGCCGGCCCTTTTCACACCCTCCCCCGCTCCCCCGGTACCCAGGCTGACACCCCAAGTTCACCGGCCCCGTCGCCTCCTCGGGCACTCCCTGCCCCGGGCTGGGCCATCGAGGACCTGATGGGAGCTTCTCCCCATCGGTCCAGCCCCTAGACAAGTGGCACAGATGGTTTCCACGTTTGCATTCAAATAGGACACTTTGCTTAACACACCAGTCTTTGTCCTGTGACTTCACTTTACCTCTTCAGCCTGTAGGGGAGAGCAGAGAGGAGACCATGCCCCAGGATGTTCCTATTGGTCCTGCGTGCCAGGAGGCTCACAGGGCAGAGGACAGAGATGTGAGTGTGCTGCACAGGGTGTGGGAGACAGAGGGGGAGAGAGGGTACCAGGCCTGACCTCTGAGGCCCTTCACAGTCCTGCACAGTCACCTGGCATGCACCCGGCCACCTGGCGTGCACCTGGCCACCTCGCGTGCACCCGGCCACCTCGCGTGCACCCGACCACCTGGCGTGCACCCGGCCACCTCGCGTGCACCCAGCCACCTGGCATGGCTACCTCGTGTGCACCCAGCCACCTGGCATGTACCCAGTCACCTGGCGTGCACCCGGCCACCTGGCGTGCACTGCACCAGCACAGTACCCATCTGACCCCCCAGGGGTGCAGGAGGGGCCTCCCCAGGCTGCCGCTATGTCTGGATGGTTAAATCACTGTCCATCTCGGAATTCTAACAGCTACCTGAAGGCTGCATTCTGCCTGCAGAAGGCTTCTGGTTGACTCACAAATAATTTTTAATTTGCTTTATATATATGTAGTTAAAAAGTTCCAAGACTCTACATTGTTAGAAGTCTGGGTTTTGAAAACTGGCAGACCTGCCAGCCGTGGGCACAGACCACCCCCCCAGGCCTTGGTGGGGGTGGAGCCCCGCCCTGGAGTGGACCTCCTTGCTAGTCCGTCCCGGCCGCTGGGTGTCCCTCCTGGTCCCTGCGAGCAGCTGCGCCTTTGTGGACTCTGGTCTGCACCTCCCTGCCGCTGTGTGTGTGCTCAGTCGTGTCCGACACTGTGGACTGTAGCTCACCAGGCTCCTCTGTCCCTGGGATTCTCCAGACAAGAATACTGGAGTGGGTTGCCATGCCCTCCTCCAGGGGATCTTCCTGACCCAGGGATTGAACCTGCATCTCCACGTCACCTGCATTGGCAGGTAGACTTTTTAGCACTGAGCCACCTGGGAAGCCCATATGATCAAGGTACATCGCTACCGGGAAAGTCCACATCATTGTAGTAAATGAACATTGAAATGGCTTCACTGACCTATGGTGATGGTGGTTTAGTTGCTAAGTCGTGTCCGAATCTTTGTGACCCCATGGACTGTAGCCGCCAGGCTCCTCTGTCCATGAGATTCTCCAGCAAGAACACTGGAGTGGTTTGCCACTTGTTTCTCCAGGGGACCTTCCTGACCCAGGGATTGAACCCAGGTCTGCCGCATTACAGGCAGATTCTTTGCCAGCTGAGCTCGGAGCAGTAGGCTCACTGACCTACCCATTACCCTAAAGCACTGACCACCTGGGAAGCCCGATCTACACCTCACTGAATTTCAAACGCATTTTTCAGCTTCCCTTCTTTGGTCAACATGGTGGTTACTTGTCCGTGTCCACATGGCCAGACCTGGGTGCCCAGTGACTCACCCGACCCTAATTCAGGTGCTGTGTGGAGGCGTCTATGGACGGGTCAGCATCTGCATTTGCTGCCTGTGAGGAGAGGAGATCACCCTTCCTGACGCGGTGGGCCTCATCCAATCAGGAGGGGGGCCTTAGACGGGGAACCCTGGGTTTTCCAGAGAAGGAGGTGTTCTGTGCTCGGACTCAAAGGCAGAAACCGCCCGAGCCTGCAGCCTGCGGGCGTAGGAGTCAGACCCCTTAAATGAATCCCTGCACCCGTGCACACACCTGCCTGCTGCTCAGGGAGGAGGGCTCTCCTCCACTCTCGCTCTCCCCATCCCGTCATCGCAGCAGTGATTTCAGCTCGGCTGTCAGGGCAGGTCGTCTGAAGGTTTGCTCTTAGCGCTTTACTTCTGTTTCTGCCGTCCCTGTCTCCCCGGCTCACCTCTCCTCCACGCTCTGAGCGTCAGCTTCACCTGGGCCTCTGTTCCCTCCCATCCACAGTGCCCTCCTGTCCTCTGAGGTCCTCGCTTCTCCTCAACACACGTCATCCCCACCCCTGGCTGTGCTCTAACACCTTCCCGTGCCTGCGTTAGGGACAGTCCGGAGTCCCCAGAGCGCGTGTATTTGGTTTCCGTTCGACGTGAAACTGAGCAGTTCTCGGTTAGATTCAGCTCCTATCAGATCAGGCTGTGTATTCGCACAGCCCTGTTAGACACAGGAGTTCAGCGCGGAGGACAGGTTTGTTTTCCAGTTCAGTTCAGTTCAGTCACTCAGTCGTGTCCGACTCTCTGCGACCCCATGGACTGCAGCACTCCAGGCCTCCCTGTCCATCACCAACTCCCAGAGTTTACTCAAACTCATGTCCATCGAGTCGGTGATGCCATCCAACCATCTCATCCTCTGTCGTCCTCTTCTCCTTTTGCCTTGAGTCTTTCCCAGCATCAGGGTCTTTTCAAATAAGCCAGCTCTTTCAAATGGGCCAATGTATTAGAGCTTCAGCTTCAGCATCAGTCCTCCCAATGAATATTCAGGGTTGATTTCCTTTAAGATTGAGTGAGTTGATCTCCTTGCAGTCCAAGTTATTAAAACTCAACAAATATATTTAATTATAGCAATTATTTCCAAATTTAAAATGCAGGCAAAAGAAACTCTTTTTAAGGCTGATCAGGAACCTGGGATGTGAACACACTCGCCAAACTCGAGGAAATAATTCCTCCAAGCGGCCGCGAGCTCTGCTCTGGGGGAGATGCAGGCAAACCATTTTGGTTTCTAAGTTGAATTTCAGTGTCGAGGGGGAGAAACTCGAGAACTCTCTCATGACTCACTTTTCTCATTTTCACTAGAACTATGATGCTATCATACTTTTATTTATTGAGACCCCCCCAATCCTGCTGCATCATAACAAGCCTGTAAGCAGTTAGAGCTTTAATTTACTCTAAAACATTTAGTTTGATTCCAAACACCAGCGTCAGAAAATTTGAAGAGCTGTCTGCCCAGAAAAATGCATTGGCTATGACTTTTGCCAACACGAAGGCAAACACTGTTAAGATAAAAGAAGAAAACAGCAAAAATGAGGTAGCAAAATTCCCTGGGACTATGGTAACTCAGCAATCGCATTACTTGAAAATTAAATTCCCAACGTGACACTTAAGGGGTGTGTGGGAGGAGAACTGGTAAAGTGAGCCGGTTCGTCAACCGAGAGGCAGACGAGGGGACCCTGCCGTCCTCCGTGGGCGAGAGATGGGAGGAGGCGTCCAGCAGGTTCTGATGGGGGGTGGGGGGCGTCTCCCAGCCTCCTCGCCCACTCACACCAGACCGCAGGAGGGAAGGGCCTTCCTGGGCACTGGCGACGGGGGCCGCTCCCCTCCTGGTCCTGCCCAGCTGCCTAGTAACCATGGTAACCGCCACTGGCCTGCGGAAACCTTGATACCCAGGTACCTAGGTAACCAGGTACCAAGGTACTCAGGGGGGCCCCTGAGACCCCCGCCACACTCGGCCTGGGTCCCATGGGGCCTGAGACTCGCACCTCCCTGCCAAGACAAATTGGATCAGCAACGCTGGCATTTTCAGTTCAGTCACTCAGTCGTGTCCGACTCTTTGCAGCCCCAAGGACCGCAGCACTCCAGGCCTCCCTGTCCATCACCATCTCCAGGAGCTTACTCAAACTCACGTCCATCGAGTCAGTGATGCCATCCAACCATCTCATCCTCTGTCGTCCCCTTCTCCTCCTGACCCCAATCCTTCCCAGCATCAGGGTCTTTTCAGATGAGTCAGCTCTTCATGTCAGCTGGCCAAAGTATTGGAGTTTCAGCTTCAGCATCAGTCCTTCCAATGAACACCCAGGACTGATCTCCTTAAGGATGGACTGGTTGGATCTCTCCAAGGGACTCTCAAGAGTCTTCTCCAACACCACAGTTCAAAAACATCAATTCTTCGGCCCTCAGCTTTCTTTATAGTCCAGCTCTCACATCCATACATGACCACTGGAAAAACCAACCATAGCCTTGACTAGATGGACCTTTGTTGGCAAAGCTGGCATTTTAGATGGGACCAAAGTGTTCATGGAGAGAGATATGAGACCCGAATGCCAACAACACAGCAGGCCTTCTGGGCCTGGGGTGCAGACTTGGAAAAACGGCCCAGGACAGCTCCTTGGGAAGGCCGGGCTGTCGGCCACTCTGACGGCATCGCCAGGGCGGCCACCCATCCCCCACTGACCTCGTGCACAGACAGGACGCACTGAGACGCAGGAAGACACCCCGGCCAGGTTTGCCCTCTGAGATGCTGGGGCATCTCCCCTGGACGTCCCGTAAGCGCAGACTGTGCCCAGCAGGTGGCGGCAGTGTCCTGCCCGGGAGGTCCGCCCCCGACGTCTCCTGAGAAGTCAGGCCCCTTGAAGCTGGCCTGTGCGCTGTCCCTCAGCGTCCAACTGAGAGTCAGTTCCCAGGCAGGTTGATAAGCAGTCCGGGGTCCCCAAGGAGGAGACAGGGGTCTGGGGCTCTCGAGGAGACAGGGAGGGGTCTGGAATTCTCAAGGAGGAGGAAAGGACAAATATTTATTTTCTACATTCCTTAGTCTTTGTCACATAAAACTTTCTTTACTCTGAGAGCTGATGATTACACAACAAAACAACTCAGCTTAAACGCTGTTCTAAGGATTACATGACAATGTGTCTTGTTCCAGAACGTGTTTCTCCTTAAGAGACCTTTCTGACTACTCCTAGTATCTTAAGACGTATGTTGTGGGAGTGGGTCTGATAAAAACAGGCAAGGCCTCCCTGAAGGCAGGAGGAGAAGGGGACAACAGAGGATGAGATGGTGGGATGGCATCACCCACTCAATGGACATGGGTTTGGGTGGACTCTGGGAGCTGGTGATGGACAGGGAGGCCTGGCGTGCTGCAGTCCATGGGGTCACAAAGAGTCAGACAGGACTGAGCAACTGAACTGAACTGAAGGCTAGCAAGGGGATCACTCTCCTTCCCCCTCCTGATGTCTATGTCAGAAGCTTTCTCTGTCACTTTTCATACTTAGCTCTGCTACACAAAAGATCCTGAGTGATCAAGCCTGGTCCCTGGTCCCAAAGCTAAATCTTCTTCTCTGGAGATCATGAATCGGACACCGTTCACCATAAGCTATCACAGCTCTTGGGGACCCCATAGGCTACAGCCCTCCAGGCTCCCCTGCCCATGGAATTTCCCAGGCAAGATTACTGGAGTGCGTTGCCATTTCCTTCTCCAGGGATCTTCCCAAGCCAGGGATCGAACCCGCATCTCCTGCATCTCCTGCATCTCCTGCATCGCAAACAGGTGGTTCTTTACCGCTGAGCCACTGGGGGAAACAGCGGCTCATAAATGCATTTGTTCATCACTAGCGTGGAGAGATGTGCAGGGTCATCGCCTACATGCTGCGTTCAGGAAAAAGGGCCCCCAGGTGACCTTTTAAAACTCAAATTCTTAAATGCAAGAAGCCAGTTAATCTTTAAATGAGGCGGCAAAATGAAATTTTCTCATTAAAATATTTGCCCTAATTTCAAATGTGGTGAAAAAAAGTGAAAGTGTTAGTCGCTCAGTCATGTCCGACTCTTTTTGACCCCACGGACTGTAGCCCACCAGGCTCCTCTGTCCATGGAATTCCCCAGGCAAGAATACTGGAGTGGGTTGCCATTCCCTTCTCCAGGGGATCTTCCTGAACCAAGGATCGAACCCGCATCTCCTGCATTGCAGGCAGATCCTTCACCATCTGAGCCACCAGGGAAGCCCCCTGATGCAGTACTTAGATGATTTAGACTGACTGGCTCCGGATGCTGTGCTGGTCATCACAGCAAGTGTGGGAGGAGGCCGTGTGTAGACAGAGGGCCCTGGGCCAACCCGCCTCTCAGAGGCTTAGCTGAGACCATTACCAAGCTTGCACTGTGCTCTTTTTACTGCAGCTAAACATTTCTTTAACACTTACAACCTTTGCTCTTGTTTTTTTAAAGCAAGTGGTACTTCCTTCCATCAAAGTTCATTCCCCTAGTGTCTCCTCTCCCCTCCCACGGAGTAATGGTCCATCATGACACAATTACATCCAGTGTGTTCACTGTTACTACATGTGTGTGGACACATGGCTACTCAGTGGGAGACATCTCTCCAGCCTTTCTTTACCTTGTTGTAATCACAGGACCACATTGAAGCCAGTAGATTAGGAGAAGTGATTCCTATGACTTTCACATTGCGTCATTAAATAAAAGGCTACCTGTTTCCCCCTCTCCTTTTCTCTGTTAGCTGGAATAAAAATGTGATGGAGGGAGCTAGAGCAGCCCGCTTGCATCATGAGGACAGACTGAGGTTGAGGACAACAGCACCCTGCTGGTGGTCCTGGATGGTCTACCTGGACTCTAACACAAGAAAGAAGTAAACAAAGGATTAGAGGGCTTCCCTGGTGGCTCAGTGGTAGAGAATCCTCCTGCCAGTGCGGGAGATGCGGGTTCCCACACGCCGCAGAGCAACTAAGCCCTTCTGCCACAACTACTGAGCCTGTGCTCACAAGAAGAGAAGCCACCACAATGAGAAGCCCCTACTCACCACAACTAGAGAAAATCCCGCACAGTAATGAAGACCCAGCACAGCTATAAATAAAATTATTTAAAAAACAGGGATTAGAAAAGACACAGCTCTTACTGCTAGCTAGCTCTATTATTGATTTACCTAAAAACATCAGGAAAATTATTGTATTAGCAAATGCAACTCTGGGAAGAATGTGAGAAAGCAATCTGGCAATTTTCGGTGAGTTGCAGAATCGTAACACAAGAATATAAGCCCCAGCTGCTCACTCTGAGCTCTGGTTCTGCAGCCTCCCCGTGTGTAAAGTCCCTGAGCTGGAGGCCAGCAAGTCTGGCTCTCTCGGGGCAGCAGGCACCACACAGGATGAGCTGCAGTGATTCCTCTAGTCCGACCATAAGTTTGAAGCCCTGACTCTCTCCGCGGTTGTGAGGGAGGCTACGGGCTGCTGATCAGACAGCAGGGGCCTCTGCAGCCTCCAGCCAGGGATCCTCTGTCTGTGCAAACGGGTGGGCAAATGGGGCCCTACCTTCACCCACACCGTCAGAGCTGCTTCTGCGGCCACAGCCGCTGCCCACCACCTGGAGGACCCTGAGAGAAGAGGGTGCCCTCTTGCATCGAGCACAGAAGTGGTCCAGGTTGGGGGAAATCCCCACTATGGAGCTAGAGGGCGGGGCTGGGGAAGCAGGACCACCCCCTCCCCCGGGGTGGGATAGAAGGGGCAGGTGACCAGCAGAGGCTCCCAGAGGAGGCCCGTCTTCAGGGGGTGCATCAGCGCAGGCCAGAGGGCAGGTGTGTCCGCCCAGGACCACAGCATCATCATTGTCCGCATCTAGTGGGGAGCACACCTGAAAACTGAAGCCCACAGTGGGAATGACTGCCTGGGACCCACCTCACCAGGGAGGAGGGCACCACCCGGAAATGAGTTCTCACGTCTGAAATCAACCCGGATACGAAGAGCTGCTCTGCCTCCAGAAACCTAGTCATTATGGGCTGGTTTGATTTGTGACCCCCAGATTAACTCCCTGGGGTCCTGACCCCTCTTCCTCAGAACGTGACTGTGTCTGGAGTGCCTGTGTGCTAAGTCCCTTCAGCTGTGTCTGACTCTTTGTGACCCCAAGGACTGTATCCCGCCAGGCTGCTCTCTCCACGGGATTTCCCAGGCAAGAATTCTGGAGGGGGTTGCCATGCCCCTCTCCATGGGATCTTCCTGACCCAGGGATCGAACCTGCTTCTTTTATGTCTCCTGCATTGCCAGGCAGGTTCTTTACCACTAAGGCCACGTGGGAAGCCCAGATTTAGAGAGAGGATCTTCATGAGCTGATTAAGTTAAAAACAATACCGTTTGGGTGGCCCTAATGTGACTTACGTGGCCTTATGTGACTGGTGTCCCTATAAGAGGAGATTAGAACACCCACACCGCCCCCCAGAAGCTCAGCCAGGAGGACACAGGAGTGAGACGGCCGTCTGCAAGCCAGCGAGAGGCCTGGGGAAGAACCTGCTCTGCCTCACCAGGGCCTCAGACACTGAGGAGTCAGTGTCTGTTGTTCAAGCAGCCTGGTCTGTGATACTTGGTTTCAGCAGGCCTCCCAACAAGACACACCAGTAGACTGTGCGCGAGCACGCACTGCATTCATTTAGACCAGACTCTGCCCTGGTATCTTCCAGAATGCCCGGAACTGGCACACTGGCGGAAATCTTACAAAGATTTTAAAATATTGTACTTTCCTGGCCTCATTTAAGAGCTAGCTTCTCGTCATCAGAAGAAAATCAGTGTACAATTTGTAAGACAACACTTCAGTGCCTGAATTTTCACCTTTGCTGATATATCATGCATACATATATATATATATAAATCTCAATTATCCGGAAGTAATTGCTCGAGACTACCTCATTTACTTTGTAACAGAAACCACGAAAAAATATCTTCTGGTCAGTATATATTAAAAACATATACATATGTATATGCAAGAAATTATGCATGTGCATGTAATTAATTTATTACTAACACCCTGGCAGGTGTAAACCCACTGTCCCTCCACGTACAGACGGCTGATCCCCAAACACAGTAGAACAGTGTTTGTAAAGATTCAGAGGAGGGGCGAAAAGCACACACTCAAGGTCCAGCCAGACCCGACCGGGAGAGAAGACACGAGAAACAGGAGAAAGGAAGACCCCGGAGCCATCACAGACCAGTCTGGGGTCATTTAATGTGGAGCAGAGACACGGTGGTCCCGGGTTGACCGGGGGTGTCCGCCTCTGAGTGCCAAATGGCTATTGACACACCTGTTCTGACGCCCAAGGCAGCAAGAAAAAGAGTCCCATTTAATGAAACAAAGTACATAGTGTGTTTGCAAAACATCTTTATTCATTATGGCTGAAATCTGAGAAGAGTTATTGCATAAAGAGGCAAGTTTCACCCGTCTGGGGCCAGGTGCAGAGGAGCTGTGCAAAGCTTCTGTGTGGGTTTAGAAACACACTTCCCCAGATCGCATCAGGGCTCTGGTCAAACCGAAAGAAGCATCTGAGTGACGGCTCCTCTGCTTTGATTTCTAGAGTCACATGCTAACAGGTTTGAAAGACATGGGACTGCTGAACACCTGGGTCTCCAGTCAGAACCCTGAGACTGGAAGACGATTCCTACTTCACCCACAGAACAGTTTTATCTTGCAAAGCCAAAACTGTGTTTTAAAAATACAGAATTTGGATCTTAAGAAACCCCATTGAATTGCATATAGAGACATAGCTGAGGCTTGCAAGAACAGGAGAAAGTTTCAAATAACATGCTGGTCAGCATTAACCATGTCAGTATCTTTGCAGTTCATGTCAGGACCTTTCTAATACACATCTGTTGGGGGAGGGGGGAGAGGCAAGGAGGTTGTTTATTGTTTGGCGGTGCAGTTTGGGGAATCTTGGTTCCCCTATCAGGGATCAAACCAAGGTCCTCAGCAGTGAAAACAGAGTCCCAGCCACTGGGCCACCACAGAGTTCCCACGTGTGTGTTTCCATAAGGTGTGCTGATAGTTTTCCACTTTGTTGGTGGTGGTGTTCAGTCACTGTCTTCTAAATATACACATTGGCTTAGAAAAGGTCTTTGGAAAATGATACACAAATTTTAGGTTCAGTTCAGTCGCTCAGTCGTGTCTAACTCTTTTCAACCCCATGGACTGCAGCACGCCAGCCCTCCCTGTCCATCACCAACTCCCAGAGCTTGCTCAAATTCATGTCCATAGAGTCAGCGATGCCGTCCAACCATCTCATTCTCTGTCATCCCCTTCTCCTCCTGCCTTCAGTCTTTCCCAGCATCAGGGTCTTTTCCAATGAGTCGGCTCTTTGCATCAGGTGGCCAAAATATTAAAACACTTTCAAGACTTGAGTTCTATGAACTTTCTATGAAGTCAAACAGAGTTGTTAAAATCTGATTTTGTAGTTAACCTCAGACTTCAGATAAAACCAATTTACAGCAGCAGAAACCAACATGACCCTTGCTCTCTGCCAGCTAATTTGAAGCTTGTCACAACCAGACTCTACACATCTTTCTCTAATACCACAATGGAAAGGAACAAAAGCCCTTTCATTATTATCTCAGTAGTTTCCTGGTTCTTTTGCTAAAAAGTATTCTAAACAATTAAATTTTTTTAAACTAATTTTTAAAAAAATTTAAACAACTAACTCAAACTGGGGTTTCCCTGGTAGCTTGGTTGGTAAAGCATCCGCCTGCAATGCAGGAGACCCCAGTTCAATTCCTGGGTCAGGATGATCCCCTGGAGAAGGGAAAGGCCACCCACTCCAGTATTCTGGCCTGGAGAATTCCATGGACTGTACAGTCCATGGGGTCACAAAGAGTTGGACACGACTGAGCGACTTTCACTCTTAACCTGTACTATGAGCCCCAATTTTACTATGTTTTGTTACACAAGTATTTATTAAGCACCTTTGTCTAACTGATTTTTAGAGAAGTGCCATCATGGAGAGAAACACAACACTCTGTACTTCCTGATGTCCCGTGACGACTGCAGCTGGGGACCAGCATCACCAGCACTTACGTGGCCACGTCTTCAGTCTCTGAGCTTGTTTTTTCTTCTGCCTTTTACGATCTTGTGCAAGCTGAGTGCATCACAAGGAAATGAGATAAAGCTCAAGCCAGCCCATTTTGCTGCTGTGATGGCCGACAGTAACCATGGCAATGGAAAAATGGTTAATCTTTTGCCTAAATGAGTTATGTGCGGGCTTTTGTTTCTTGTTCCTGTTTTGTTTTGTTTTTAAGCCATAGGATGTTTTGCAATGACCAGAAGAAAGTGTGGTTGAAGGCTTCTTTGCGAATATTCCTCAAAGTGTTAGCGCTTGTGAGCAGTTCGTTTTCATCCAGCGCTTCCCAGAGCCTGCTTTGTGGAATGCCAGCCATCAGGGACAGGGGCTCAGGGAACGCCCGGTCAGGTGAGCTGGGGGTGCTGCCTGTGGGAACCCCCCGGCTCCTGGAGCGCCCGCGGCCCTGACCCTGCAGGAATGACCCCGCTCGCTTTTGCTTCATTTCCACGCCCCCCCGTGCATTCCCGTCCTGTCTGCATCGAGCCTGGGGGTGTCACATGGTGAAGGAGGACGGGTTGTCGTTGTCGGCGGTCTCGCTGTTCTGCCGGGAGACGAAGGTGTCCGAGTGCAGCCGGGTGCAGGAGAAGCCCGGAGCCTTCTGCTTCCTCCTCACGCAGCACAGGTCCGTCATGATCTTCAGAAAGTAGCTCCGGAACTTCTGGCCGATGAAGGCATAGAGCACAGGGTTGAGGCAGCAGTGCAGGAAGGCCAGCACCTCGGTGACGTTCCTGGCGTAGCCCAGCAGCCTCTCGCTGCTGCACGAGCGGTCCGTCCTGCCCAGGTTGACGGCGGTCACGAGGAGCACCATGTTGTGCGGGATCTGGCAGGCCAGAAACACGAGCACCACCGCGATGATGACGCGGATGGCCCGGTGCCTTTTCGAGTTCTGCGCCTGGACTAAGGTCTTGACGATGAACGTGTAGCAGAAGATCATGAACACCAGTGGGATGAAGAAGCCGAAGAGGAGCTGCATCCCCAGCATCAGTAGCTTCCAGCGGATGGGCTCGGACACGGTGTGGTACCGGGGCTCGCAGACGTCACCGCCCTGCAGCTTGTACTTCTGGTTGAACGTGAAGGTCGAGCTGGAGATGAGGAGGGACACCACCCACACGGCCAAGCAGATCAGCTTGTGGTGAGCCAAGGTTCTGGAGCGGAGCCGGAAGG
The DNA here is from genome assembly GCF_054371585.1 of Giraffa tippelskirchi. Taxonomy (NCBI): domain Eukaryota; kingdom Metazoa; phylum Chordata; class Mammalia; order Artiodactyla; family Giraffidae; genus Giraffa; species Giraffa tippelskirchi. Next base: position 164,397,535 of record NC_137283.1, on the reverse strand, counting down.
ACTTGGTGGCCTGCACAATGGCGATGTAGCGGTCCAGGCTGATGCAGGTCAGCAGCAGCATCCCGCAGTTGAAGTTGACGGCGTAGATGCCCCGGGTCAGTTTGCACATGATGTTGCTGAAAATCCACTCACCGGTGGCATGGTTGACGGCCCAGAACGGCAGGGTGAGAACAAACAGTATGTCTGCCACGGCCATGTTCAAGAGATAAACGTCCGTCATGGACTTGGCTTTCTTATAGAAGGCAAAGGTGACCACCACCAGAATGTTGCCCAGAAGGCCGCAGACGCATATCAAGGAGTAAGCGACTGGCACAAAGAGCCCCGAGAAACTTCTGACCTCCTGCAAGGAGCACAGAAAGCTGTCATCATCCAGTAAGTAATCGGAACTATTAGCTAATCCAAAGTAGTCTTCATTTGAATCATAGATGTTGGTGGAATTCACTGGTTCCTGGAAAGTGAACAAAGATAGAGTCAGCTGCAGTGTAATTTTCTAGGAGTGAAATTGACTGATGTTATCCTCCCAGCCAAAATAAAAAGGATGCTCACCACTCTCATCCTGGCGCTTGATCTGGGCAGAAAGGCCGGGCCTGGAATAGAAGGCAATGGACTTTTCACCTCCTCTGGCTCACAGTGGAGAGAGCAGGAGAGACGTGAATCTAAGGAGGAAGGAAAGCAGAATGCACTACAGTTGAGTGTTCTCAGAGAGCCAGAGAGTTAAGGAAATAGAATTCTTCCCATCTCAGCACAAGAGTGCACAGCATGCTACTTTATAATCCTCGTTTAGAACTGGCGTCAGTGACCTCTTTCCATAGACGGCCAGACAGTAAATATTCTAGAATCTGTAGGTCGTGCAGTCCCAGACACCACTACTCAGGTCTGCTGGCAGAGCCTGACAGCAACTTCAGACAGCCACGTGAACGAGAGGGCAGGCCTGCCGTGGGCCACGGGGTGTGACGGCCGATCCCCGACCCGGAGTGTAGAAGCGGGTGGTATCAGCAAAACCACAGGCTCACTCTGCAGAAAAACACTCTTAAAGAATTCAGTTTAATTACATTCAACAAGATGCCACTGAACAAAATCTGTAGAAGTGTAGATGTTGCTAGGATACTTACAGTTTATAGTCCTTGCTTGAAAATATATATATAATTTCAAAGACTGCATGGCTTCCCAGGTGGCTCTAGCGGTAAAGAACCCACCTGCCAATGCAGAAAACATAAGAGACGTGGGTTTGACCCCTGGGTCAGGAAGATCCCCTGGAGGAGGGCATGGCAATCCACTCCAGTATTCTTGCCTGGAGAATCCCATGGACAGAGGAGACTGACAAGCTATGGTCCCTACGGTCACAAAAAGTCAGACACTTCTGAAGGGACTTAGGAGCCACAGATGGGTCCAAAATACACTCTCGCTAGCAACCACTGATCTGCTGGGGCAAACACACCCTAATCTTCAGAAACCAGGCTTTAGGGAGGAAGGCTCAGGCTGGCACGGTTAGGGAACATTCTGTGGACAGGACAACACTGTGTCCCTGGAGAACAGTCCCCGGCAGGTGACCACTCTGGCTGAAAAGGAATGCTGAGCACTGAGTGTTTGTGAAACCCCAGCCGGGCTGGGTCAGCTTGACAGCTGTTAAACAACCCCGATGGCACTGATGATGTGTGGGAATGCCAAGAGGGGAGCTGCAGGGCTCCAGGCTCAAGGAACTCACCAGGAGGTGAGTTCAGGCTGGAACTGGGGCCTTGCAGGAAGGCCTGTGAAATCCATCGCTTGAAACAAACAGGCAGAGGGGAAGGAAGGATTCGCTGCTTTTCCCACAGCCCCTCAGCCCTCTGTACCTGGTGTGGGGCATCACTCTGCTTTGTTATCCAGCCACGGACAGAACGCCTGGCCTGGAAGTCTGAGACTCACAGGAAATGTGCGTTCCCTCTTCTCCTTCAGCTCCCTTGCACTGGTGGCCCAGGAGGCCAGGAAGAATAGAAATGCCAGCCTTGGATGCTCAGACGGAGAAGGAGGACCCTGCCCCAAGCCCATCCAGCTGTACCAGGCCAGTCCTCAGCTATGGAGGCCACACTGATACTGGGGGAGGGATCCCGTGTACACAGAGGTCACCCTGGAGGACTTCCTGCACATGTTTCTTGTGTCATGTGATTCTCCCACTGCGGCTTCCTGACCACACAGCAGCTGGCCTAAACCCACTTCTCTGCTGCCCGGAGCCCAAGTCTCTGATCTGCCCGGTCCCTGCTCTGGACGCAAGAACGCAGGGACGCTTGGCTCACCTCTGCGCTTTTACAACTGCCTGCAAAAGATGTGTAATCAGAGCTTCTACGTTGCAGAAGCATATGAGGAGATAAGCATACATCAGATCACCAGATTAAATGTATCAGTCGAAATATGACTTCAAGATTTGTGCTTCCGGCCACAAGGGATTAGCAGAGACCAAACACACCATCTGCATCAGAACCAAAAATGCCCACAGAATGTATCAAATCACAGCTTCCAGACTGGGTGATGGACGGGGACTGTAGTCCCTGCCAGGAGGATGGCGAGGCGGGCAGTAGTCTGAGCTCTGCGAAGCCCCCTGGTTCTCACTGGGAGCAGTTCCCGTGTGCAGAGCAGGGGCACAACCCAGAGAACGGCCTCCTCATGGCGCTGAGGAGACAGGGGCCAGAATTCAGGGAGGTGGGCAGATGAGAGAGAGGCCACACCCAGAGAAACAGGGGCCCGCAGAGCTGTCCTGAGAGGAAGGGGCGCGCAGCCAGGGAAGAGCCCTCAGAAAGGACGCAGTGCCGCCCGCAGAGGCCTCTGGAGACAGGCTGGAGACAGCCCTCCTGAGGGCGGAGCGGGGCTGCGACAGACGTCGGCCGGGGGCCGTGTTGAGCTTTCAGCGTTTAGCCCAGTCTAACACTCTCTCACAGATTTTTTTTTCCTGTCCTCGTTGAACTGCACTTTGAAAATGATTATTTTCTGGCTGAACTATACCCTGCCCCTGTTTACTTCTTCGAGAAAACACTCCCTCACAGCCCTTTCCTTCAGAGCGCCCTTCATTCCAGAAAGAAGCTCAGAGAGCAACAGCCTCTAGGACCACCGGAGCCTCTGATGGCTGACGGCTGAATGCCAGCGATTCCGAAACTTTCCTGAGGTGAAGAAGATTACACACCAGCTCCCTCTTCTGCAGCCCGATTTCCCACCCCTGGACTGTGAGACCCTTTTCTCCTCTCTCAACGGAGGGCACTGGCTTGAGGGCCCAAACCCCTGCAGTCCCCTTTGCCTGGCAAAGCAATCAAAGCTGCTCTTTTCTGCTTCACCCAAAACTCTGTCTCTGCACTTTTATTCGGCACCAATGAATAGAGGCCGGGTTTCAGCATTAGCAGCAACCACGACCTCCAAGTCCCAGGACCCTGGGAGCATCCTCAGAAGGGAACCGTCTTAGGAGTAACGGGGTTAAGATAAGCCGACCTAAATGCCTCTCCGGACCTGCCAGGACAGAGCCTGAGAGAAAGTCTCAGATGAGCCATCTGATTCCAATCACACAGCTACCTTCAGAATGAATGAATCCCCAAAATAAGATACATGACCAAGTTCAGCCTTCAACATGTAAAATTCATAATGTCAGGTACCCAGCAAAGTCTCTGGACCTCTGTAGACTGAATGCTTGCAGCTCCCCAGGGCTCACACGCTGAAGCCGAATCCCCAGGGTGATGGTGCGTGGAGATGAGAAGCCTCCGCCCCCGCCCCCAGGGGATCAGCCCCCTGATAAGAAGAGACACATCTAAGAGAGCCCACTTCCTCTCTGCTCACCATCCTGTGCGGACACCGTGAGAAGATGCAAACCAGGAAGCAGCCTTTCATCAGACCTGGATCTGCTGGGGCCCTGACCTTGGACTTCCCAACCCCTAGAACTGTGAGAAGTAAAATGTTTGTTGTTGAAGCCGGTAGGTCTGCAGTAATTTGTTACCGCAGCTCAAACTAAGGCACAAACCTTCAAAATGACAGGAAAGTGACCCGTGATCTATACAAAGAAACAGAAAAACGGCAGAGATGATGGAATTAGCAGAGAAAAGATGCTCCAGCAGCTACTATAAATACACTATACGTGTGTGTTACTCACTCGGTCGTGTCTGACTCTTTGCGACCCCACGGTCTGACCCTAGTATAAATAGAGTGAGGCTTCCTAGGTGGCACTAATGGTTAAGAACCCCCCTGCCAAAGCAGGAGACATCAGAGACATGATTTCTATCCCTGGGTCAGGAAGATACCCTGGAGGAGGGCATGGCAATCCGCTTCTGTGTTCTTCCCTGGAGAATCCCATGAACAGAGGAGCCTGGCGGGCTACAGCTCACAGGGCCACAAAGAGTCGGACACGACTGAAGCCTCTTAGCATGCACACACTATAAATGCACTGCTCATGATCAGGAAGGCAGAGGAAAGCATAGACATGAGGAGGAGTGCCATGAAAGATACAAAAAGACTAAAGAAAGATCCCGAAGATGAAATACGCAACGTGTAGAACGAGATTACACCGACTGGGTGACTTCCCGGCTGGTCCAGGGGTTACGACGCTGTGCCCCCACTGCAGGGGGCTCACATTCCATCCCTGGTCAGCGAACTAAGATCCGTAATGCCTCTTGGGTGCAGCAGGAAAAAAAAAAAATACACTGATGGGGATTAACATCAGACTGAACTCTGTTGACACGCACAAAGCAATTGTGATTCTATATCCCAGCAACATTTAGAAATTGAAATTGAAAAAAAAATTATAACAGCATCAGAAAACATGAAATCAAATATTAATGGATACATCCCCCAAAACTTATCCATACCCTGGAAACTATCAAACAATGCTGAGAGAAATTAAATAATCTAAATTAATGGAGATATATATGTATGATTAAACAATTCAACATTGCTAAAATGTCCATTCACTCCAAATTGATCTACAGAGACAAACAAATCCAAGTGAAAACGGTGGCAGGGGTGTTTGTAGAAATCGACAAGGTAAACTTAAAATGATGAAGAAACTCAAGGGATTTAAAATAGCCTAGACAACCTTGAAAGAGAGAACAAACCTGTAGGACTTACAATACCTGATCTCCAGACTTACTACGAAGTTACAGTAGTTATGACAGTGGAGTATGATAAAAGAATAGACCCATGAGGCAGCAGAACAGAAAACAGACTGAGTTTTAACTAAAGGACCAAGGAAATTCAGTAGGAAAAAGTCTGTTCAGTAAATAGAGCCAGAACAGCTGGATATTCTTGTATGAAAGTTGATCTGTACCCCTTATCTCATATCATAGGCAAAAAAAAAAAAAATTCAGCATAGGTTATAGATCTATACGTGAGAGCTAAAAGCACAGAACGCCTGGAAGAAAACATAGCAGAAAATTGTCATGCCCTTGGGAATGAAGGAGCTCTCTTATATAGACTGTTCAAGGCATGAGCTATTAGAGAATTGATAAATTGTAACTCATCAGAATTTAAGACTTCTGCTCTTTGAAAGACTTCAGAAAATGAACAAGACCATTGAATGGGGGAAAAAAATGTAAATTTATATCTCATCTCTGTAGCCAGCATCTTCAAACACTTACAACTCAAAGACAACTCAGAAGAATCAGGCGAAAGATTTTAAGTCGATTCGCCGAAGAAAACACATAGATGGCAAAAAAAGCAAAAAAAGCGTAAGGAAAGGCACACCATGTCCTTAATTATTAGGAAAATGCAAATTAAAACTGCAGTGAGAAGTCATTTCATGCTCACCAGACTGGCTGAAACCAAAAGGGCAAGCAACAATGTGGAAGAGGCAGCCATGCAGCGGGGCGCGACGCAGAGACCCGCTCTGAGAAAACAGGGCCAGGCCTCTCAGGCCACACACACACACTCACCACTCGAACCGCAGCTGACCCCTGCGTTCACCCAGGAGAATGAAAATGAAAGCCGTGCAGTCACAGGTTTATTCTTAACAGCCCAGGCTGGAAAGAGCCCCCGTGCCCATCAGCGGGCAACCAGATATGTAAATGGCGCCCCAGACACACACTGGGCCCCAGTCCACGGGCGACCAGGGGCCGCTGAGGCCCGCTCCGCATGCCCAGAGCGCCAGGGCATTTTCCTGGGCGAAGAACTTAAACGTGTATGACCGGGTTCTGCGTTGTTCCAATTATATGGAATTCTAGAAAAGGCCGAACCGGTGGAAGCCAAGTCAGTGACAGCCGTGGGTGGGGAATGGGGAGAAGGGATCGGCCGGAATGGCCAGGGGGCGCTTTCTGAGGTGCCTGAGATGCGCCCTGTCAGGATGATGGCCGCTGGCAAAGCCCCCTGAAGGCTGGGTCTCAGCCTGGGCGCATTTACTGCCATCATTTATGCCTCAAGCAGCTAATAAAAACAACCGCACATGGCTCCACATAAACGCTCTGGTGCTGCTGACAGGGGCCCACTGAGGACCGAGCGGGTTGTGGAAGGTCTGTGGGGAGGAAGGGCTAGAGGCAACCCCAGAAGGAGGAGGAGGGACAGATTGCAGGGTAGGGGTCCAGGTGCCCCGGGAGGGGCTGCGGCAGAGCAGCAGCGGAGACCCCGTGCTGCGAAGGGCCGTGCTGGGACCGGGGGTCCAGGGGGAGGCCAGACATGGGTCCTGGGTGGGGTGCCCTGGGGTGGGGCGCCCTGGGGTGGGGCGGGGTCAGTTCCTCGTCCCGTATGGAGATGAGGTGGGCAGCCCAGCTGAAATGCGGCCAGGGAAGACCCAGCGCACTGGGCCCAGCTAGACCCCCACTTAGGGAAACTATTTTTTAACGGCACTGTGATAGGTAATAATGCTATCTATTATTATTAACAATGATAATAGTCCGTTCAATCAATGATTGTGAAATGTCTACTGACGCTGAGCATGCAAGGATCCATCAAACATAAGCTCCAGCTTCAAGAAGCTGTCAGGTGAGCAAATCATTATGAAACTGGGCAACACTAGCTGTAATAGTGGCGTGGGCAGGACGACAAGGGGTTTCCTCTCAGCGAAGAGAAGGCTCAGGTCGGGAGCGGCTTCGTCGTGAGTCTCAGTAGAGGGTCTGGGCCAGACCTTCAGTCCATACTGGGGGACACGCCCAGAAGAGATCTTAGAAGCTGGGCCGAATTGTGTCTATTCCCGAGTGAGTGAGTGAAGTGCATATTCAGTTGCTCAGTCATGCCCGACTCTGCGACCCCACGGGCTGTAGCCCTCCAGGCCCCTCCGGCCGTGGGATTCTCCAGGAAAGAATACTGCAGTGGGTTGCCAGGCCCTCCTCCAGGGGATCTTCCCGACCCAGGGATGGAACCTGCATCTCCTGCATTGGCAGGGGGTTCGTTACACTGCACCACCCAGGAAACCTTGAGACATTAATTTCCTTCGATTGACTTTTTTCTGATTAAAATGGCAGAATACACCACAATAACCCACACCTGTAAATTCCATGTTTTTAAGGGATAGTGTTATACACCTGCTGGGAATAAGCATTATTCAATGTGGGTGATGATGGGTGCATCACTCTTGTGGTTAAGCTCAGTGTTCCTGAAAACACTGCGTTTGAGTCCTCCTGTGCACCAGGCACGAGCGGCACCTGGAAGCGGATCGGCCTGCCCCAGACCACCATCCTCATCACAAAAATCATGCCAACTCTTTGAAGGAACCGTGTTGGTGACAGATTGGCATCAGCGTCACCACACGGGCAAAGAGCCTTTCTTTCCCCTCACATAAATGACCTCAGATCTTGACCAGCAACAGTCAGCTTTTTGAAGAAGGACTCTGTTCTTTCTAACAGAAGGACTTTCTGTTGTTTTTATGAAAATTGGTAAAAAACATTAAGACTTTTAAAAGGAGACATATCTGTACCTTCTTTAATGAACAGAGAAGAAAATAGACATGAGGAAATTTGTCATGACCACAATAGGAAAGTAAAATAATGCTCAACAAGTGTTAAAAGTAACTGATGCTCAATTCTTAGGCCAAATCGTTGTAAGGTTTAAAACGAGGTGCCTGATAGTGTCGTCGAGTCTACAGCGGTCAGACTCACAGAGTCATTTAGAGTTGCCCTGTGGGAGACACGGCCGGCCGGAAGCAAGGGAAGCCAAGCGGCCGTGGTGGTGAAGAGAGACCCCGTGTGTCAGAGCAGGGTGCTCCTCTGCAAAGACAGAGGCCAGGGAGGGGTGAGGTCACTGACAACCTGCAAGGTGGCCATTTGAGAGGGTCTAGCCTTACACCTCCCTGCAAAGGGTAAGAAGGTGGCCATCGAGTAGAGATGGCACCCAAAGAACTGACCGAATGCCAGGAAGATTATTGGAACAGTTTGGCAAGCATGGCACGAGCTGCTTTGGGGCCAGCAAACAAACCCCAGGTCAGGCGCAGTGGTCAGTGCTTACGGAGCATGAGGCGCGTGCGAGCCGGGTCAGGCCTGCCAAATTGGAGTCTCTGGTGGTGTGCTCTCTGGAGAAGAAAGGGTTAGAGCGGGTGCCCCTCTCCTCTCCAGCTGGAGGCCGTGAGGGCAGGACAGGCTGGAACCTTGCTAGGGCCTTTGCAAGCGGAGGGTCTGACTGAGGAGCTCTGAGGCAGACAGCCCCCTGTGCCCTGGACATTTCACCACCAGGAAGCCTGGAGCCGGGGCTGCTGGAGCCCCGTCCATGCGAAGGTGTGGGGCGGGGGGAAAGGCAGCTTCCAGCGGGCAGTGAGCGGGAAAGACGCGGGCGCCCAGAGGACGGTGTTTTCACGTGTCCTGCTCACGGCGGGAGCCCGTGCTCGCCTATCTTTTGAGCCATCAGTGCAGTTGGGCGTTAGATGCGCTCTGGAGCCTGCGCAGAGCGCCAGTGACCACTCGCCCCCGCTTCACAGAGCTTCCGGGACTCACAAACGTTTGTATGAGCGCTGTGGCTTCGTCGGGGAGTCCACCTCTAACCTGCCTCCTCCTTCTGGAATGTCTGCATCATCGTTTATCCCCAAGGGCTCCTCAGAGCTTGCGTCACCCTTTGGAAAAAGCCAACGGAGAGGAGTCCTTCCTTCCCTGCTTCCTCCCTCCCTCCCTCCCTTCCAAGACAAGTATAAACGTCAGGCCCGCACGCCGCCCAGCCAGCGGCTTGGAGCTCTGTCCAGTGCTGGGAGGCCGTCACCAAGGCAAGGGGGTCCTCCCCTTCGGTCCCAGCTGGTCTCCACGCCAGGCTCCAGCGAGGAGCAGATGCACCCTCAGAAACTGCAGGAAGGGGAAGGCGAACAGGCCCTGCCCCAACCCCGGCGGAGTCTCTTCTCATCGCGGACACACAGGACTCGTGTTTCTCAAAGTCAGGCCTTCGAATGGCTTCTCTTCCTTTTGCAGAGGCACACAGTGATAAGCTGAACCTTTGCAAGACTTTTGCACTGCAGGTTTGAGGCCATAAGTGACAGGTAGACATGCCATGGAGCCTTGGTGAGTGAGCCTCTACCCTCAGCTGTCACATTGCAATGACTTGAGGAAACCTCAGTGCTACTTAATTAGACCAATGTTTTTAATGCAGTGTTCACAATGCTAATTACATTTCATCACAATTAAGCAACGTGGCTGCCTTGGAACATTGTCGTTAGGTGCCATGTGCTAAAGAAGGTACCTCAGCAACTAGCAGCTAACTGACCACCTCGTTCAAGAATGCAAAGAACACCTCACGGGATGTGTCCTCGGATCAGAAGGGTTATGGAGAGGGCCGTGGCCCTTCCCCCGGCCCAGCTGCCCTCAAGCCCACCAGAGGCCACCCCCGCCACCCTCCGGGGCCTCCATTCCACAGAGGCCTCTTCTAGGGACTCTGAGGGCTTCGGAAGCCTCCTGGTCACAGGCAGAGGACAAGGACGGGAAACGGCTCAGGTCCTCAGCAGGCAGGATCTTCTCTGGGACCAGGTGACCAAGGACAGGCTCGCAGGGAGACAGATTAGTGGTCTGCTCTCCGCTGGGGCCAGAATTGGGTGGGGGCAAAGGGAAGCAGGATACTGGAGAAGGGAGGAGGGGAGGGGAAAGGGAAGGGGAGGAGGGGAGGAGGGGAGGAGGGGAGGAGGGGAGGAGGGGAGGAGGGGAGGAGGGGAGGAGGGGAGGGGGAGGAGGGGAGGGGGAGGAGGAGAGGGGGAGGAGGGGAGGGGGAGGAGGGGAGGGGGAGGAGGGGAGGGGGAGGGGAGGAGGGGAGGGGAGGGGGAGGAGGGGAGGAGGGGAGGGGAGGGCAGTAGAGGGGAGGGGGAGGAGAGAAGGAGGGGAGGGAAGAGGGGAGGGGGGAGGGGAGGGCAGTAGAGGGGAGGGGGAGGAGAGAAGGAGGGGAGGGGAGAGGGGACGGGAGGAGGGGAGGAGGGGAGGGGAGGGCAGTAGAGGGGAGGGGGGAGGAGAGGAGTAGAGGGGGGTGAAGAGGTGAGAGGGGAGGGGAGGAGGGGAGGAGGGGAGGGGGAGGGGAAAGGGGGAGGAGGGGAGGGGAGGGCAGTAGAGGGGGGGAGGAGAGGAGTAGAGGGGGGTGAGGAGGTGAGAGGGGAGGGGAGGGGAGAGGGGAAGGGGTGAGAGGGGAGGAGGTGAGAGGGGAGGGGAGGAGGGGAGGAGGGGAGGAGGGGGGAGGAGGAGAGGGGGAGGGGAGGAGGGGAGGAGGAGGGGAGAGGGAGGGGAGGGGAGGGGAGGGGGGGAGGAGGTGGGAGGAGGAGAGGGGAGGACTGGGGAGGGGAGGGGGAGGGGAGGGGAAGGAGGGGGGAGGGGAGGGGAGCGGAGGTGGCTGGAAAGCAGAAGGGGTGGGCAGCAGGCCGCCCTCAGCCTTTGGTCCCTTTGGCCAAGGGCAGACTCTACCCATGAAAATTAAATATGCAGAAACATTAACAACATTTATCAAAGTATTATCAGCATGGAAAACTTAAAGTTTTGATTTAAACAAATTAAACAAGTTTAACAGTTTGCTAAAATTAAAGTAGAAGGTTTTCAATCTGTGCTTATTTTCATCAATAGTGATGGCCCCCAAGACAAGGAACGAGAACAAAAGGTATATGTGTGTGTACGTGTGTACATGGTGAGTATGCGCATGCACATGCATACATGTGGGTACATAAATGTGCACGCGTGTATGAATGTTCCATTGCATGTATAGGCGTGTGTATGTGTGTTATGTATTACATGTATGTGTGTGTGATGTGTGTGTGTATATGCTGTGTGCACACATACAGGCATATGTGTGTATGTAGGCCTGTGTATATGCATGTGTATGTTTGTTGAGTATTGGAGGGTGGATGTGCATGCTTTGAGTTCTAACTACACAATGGGCTTTGGGATCACTGCTTTACGTCTACTACCTTGCTAAGTCTCTCAAAATCCCTTTCAGATGACTTATATCCACTTTGCAGGCTTTCCTCGTGGCTCAGTGGTAAAGAATCCGCCTGCGAGAGTGGGAGCCACAGGTTCACTCTCTGGACAGGGAAGATGCCCTGGAGAAGGGAATGGTAATGCACTCCAGTATGCTTCCCTGGAGAATTCCATGGACAGAGGAGCCTGGGAGGCTATAGTTCACGGGGTCCCAAAGAGTCAGACGTGACTTAGCGACTAAACAATAGCATACCCACTTTACAAATGGGAAGACTGCAGTTCATTCTAATTCACCTTGTCTCCAGCAGGTCTTACTGAAGGACTATACAATTCCTACAAGATCTTAAATAATATGTTTATTTTAAAACATTATGGATATCTGAGTCTTACATACTACGGAGGTAGGCATTCAATACCATGTCACTGCTGTCTTAATTCATTTGAGTCACAGGCACATAGCGTTTTATCCTTTTTTAGATGAATGTCAGTGGAGCTGAAAGTTTAGTCTGGCTTCCTTCTGCTTTTGCATAAGCATGGTTAAGAAAGAAGCCAGAAGGTTTTTTCCAGTGAGTTGAATATTGAATAGGTTTGTATTTTTTTTCCTTCTGGTTCCTTTTGCTTCTTCAAAAGCTCATTTTACCTTTTCTTTTTCATTTACAGTAATTAATGTTATACCTCTTATCATTTCAAGAACCAGTGACTAATTCAGACTTGGCATTTGTTTCTTTCCAGTGCTGATCACTACAATATCTGTTTTCTGCAACTACTTGGGCTTTGGAGGGAATCTGTTGAGACTGTCTTAAAGACTACCGTGCATCCTTTTGTAGTCATGAGATGCTAACTCCCTAGTCAGTGTGGCATTTTCAGCCATTATCAGAGCTTTCCCTGTGTTGTGCTGAGTCTCATAAAAATTTCCACCCCATCAATTTGTCTTAAATGACTACTTGACAAGCTCCTTCCCAATCAACCTCCAACTATTCAAGACCTTCACTCCTACTTTGTCATAAATCACCTTCTTCATCACCTCCAAAACGTTTTTAGCTCAGGTTTGGCTTTCCAAACTCTTTGTGGCCTTATTTAAGTAAAGAACTGCATTTCTCTCCAGACCGATGCCCCACAGATACCACGTTATGAGGCAATGAACAAACTGCCCAAGCTCTAGTGCGAGACAATTAGAATGAAATCATTTACTGTACATTTAGGGGGAAATCGAGCTTCCTGAGAACACAGCACCATTCCTCAAACCACAAGGACACTGCGCGTGTGAAAGTGAGCACGCTTTATGAAGTGTAAACACAGACAGCACGCCAGCACCCTGGAATCCTTCAGAGGCAAGCAGGTCCATGTCTAACATTCCTCAGATGCAAGGGTCAGAGAAGAAAAGGGGCTTAGCAGGCTCACCTCCAAAAGGCCGTGGTCCAGAGCGCACGGTTCAGCTACACGGCCCTCAAGACACGCCAGGCGTGGGCGTCCCCACTGTGACCTGTTGCCAGATGCACTTTCTAATGGTCATTAAGAAAAAAGCAGTGAGGGACCAGGATTAACCAGAAGCAAATTGCTGAATTACCACTTCCTATGTAAAAGGAACGCCTATTTGCCCAAATACAGATGGTTAACCATCTATATCCTGTAGGTTATAAAATGATCATATGACTCCCTGGAGCCGGCAGTAGAGCTGATGAGAAGGGAAGGGCCTGGGTGGGGTTACCCCTGCAAGAACGACTCTGAGCGGCCTTTCAAGGTGTGGCAATGACTCTGTGCTCAAACGCTCCTTCTCCGGGCCAGCGACCTCTGGGAGCAAGGCAGCATCGTGGGCTGCCTAGAAAGACGTACGAGTGTTTAGAAAAGGCCATTGAGCACTGTGGACGGAGCCTCTGGAGCCCCCCCTCCCCAGGTTCATCTGAAAGCTGTGCACCACAGCCAGGTATGACCCTCCGCAGCCTGCAGTCCCTCTTCTGCACAGTAAAGACTGCAACAGGCACGCACCCCCAGAGGGTCACAGGGGCAGCAGGCCCGGTTCACGTGACTGGCAGATAGGACAGCGCCTGCAGTGGGGTAGTGAACGAGTGAGTCGCTCAGTCGTGTCCGACTCTTTGCAACCCCACGGACTGCAGCCCACCAGGCTCCTCTGTCCATGGGATTCTCCAGGGAAGAGTACTGGAGTGGGTTGCCATTTCCAACTCCAGGGGATCTTCCCAACCCCAGGTCCCGATTGAACCCAGGCCTCCCGCATTGCAGGCAGACGCTTTACCCTGTGAGCCACCCGGGAAGCCCAGGAGTGAAGCAAGTGCTCAATAAACATGAGTTTGGGGAGGATAAAAACCCAGGCGGCTCAGTGGTGAAGAAGCACCTACAACACAGGAGACGGGGGTTCAGTCCCTGGGTAGGGACGATCCCCTGGAGAAGGGAATGGCAACCCACTCCAGTATTCTTGCCTGGAGAATCCCATGGACATGGGAGCCTGGCAGGCCACAGTCCATGGGTTTGCAAAGAATCAGACACGACTGAGCAACTAACACACACACAGCAGTGTATTCTCTGGGATCAAAAACATCCTGTGTAGTGACGGATGCTAGCTAGACTTATCGTCCATTTCACAATATATGTAAATATCAGATCACTGTGTCATGCACCTGAAACTAATACAACGTTAGATGTCAATTATCTCTCAACTTAAAAAAACACAAGACCCTAAACAGCAGAACACGGGATCATTAGGAGATGGCAGGTGACAAGCCTCCCGAGTGCCCTGTCACCGGACGTAGGGATGGATGTGAGCCAGAGCATGTCGATGAGCCACCAGCGGAGCTCATTTTTCCGTATAGGTGGCTTTAAGAAATCAGCAAAAACGTTAAAGAAAAGATATTCTAGAATCACAGAAGTGTTCACCATCATGTAGTGTGTTGTTATGATCCAAGTCTCAGGAAATAGTTTCATAAAAAGATGGATAGCAAAGTTCTACCATTGTTGTTCAGTAGCTAAGTCACGTCCACCTCTTTGCGACCCCAGGGACTGCAGCAGGCCTGGCCTCCCTGGTCTTTGCAGGGTTTTGCAGCACAGATCAACAGAAAACAAGACTGAGTGGACTGACGCGCTCCCTCCCTCCGAGCCCGTCCCCTCCTCTCTCGTGCTGAGCCGACCAAGCTGCCCACGCACAGCCCTCCTCCCTCGGCTGGGTGCTGACCGAGCATTGGTCAGGGTCTCTCCTTTCTGTAGACCCCAGAGCCCGCTCGTCCCCAGGCCTCGGCCGCCCTGCAGCATGGCCCCGGCCCCCTCTCTGCTCCTCCTGGGAATTGTCGGAGCAGAGCGGGACCCTCTGCCTGGACCTCGCAGGCTAATTCCCTGCCCAGTTTCTGCTCATCCCTGCCTCCCCCCAACCTACAGAAGAGCCTTTCTCCTTCTGACTGAGAGGCTGGACGAGCTCGCGGTCCTGGGACCCTACCGTCCCAAAGTCCTCTTCCCTCCCTCACGACAATCCTTTGGAAGGACACCCTCTCCAGGTCCTGACTTGTCTTGCTCTGCTGGGTCTTACGGTTCTCCACTGACAGGGGTGTCCTGCCCGCTCCTCTGAAAAGAACCCTCCCCGTGACATCCTGCGTGGTCCCTGACCTGGACGACTGACGCCCGGAGGGAGAGGAGGGGACTGTGTCCTTCCCGCCCCTCCATCGCATCCCTGCTCCTCACCCCACCGCCACCACCGCCTCCTCTGGGACCCTGCTCCCACGGGCGGAGGCTGCTGGAAGGGCTGCCCGCCAAGCCAGGCTCCTCGCTGAGGTCAAGAGTCAGGTCACCTCCGGATCTGGGGACACAGGTGTCACACACCCTCTAACCCACCGGTTCCCTCTGACGTTCCCTTCGGTAGTCTTATTTAGCGAACAGGTGAGAAGGTATGCCCTTCTGTGGCTCAGCATCATCCCAGGCCCAGCCTGCCTAAAACAGGATAAATAGATTTGACTTTGCTGAGGACCAGGAAGCGCAGCGAGTGGAATTCAGCACGCTGAGGCGGCCCCGGGAGGCCGAGGGGTCTGGAGCGCCTTCCCTTCCTGGAGCACAGGTGCTGGGCCGCCCGTCGGGGGAGCCCAGGGCAGGAGAGGCCGCTCGCGCGCGCCTTCTCTGTGCCCACGTGGGAGCCAGTCTGCAGCGGGTCTGGCCCTGGTCTCTGACGGGCTCCAGCCCCAGACGGTGGCCTTCACCACCCTCGAGGCTGCGAGGCTGCTCCTGGGTGGGACTCCAGTGTCCTCTGCCCCCAAATTCCTTCTGCTTCAAAGTAAAGTCCAAATTATACGCCATCCTTGAGAAGCTCAGACCCATTTGTTTCTTCTCTCTAGAAGAGTCCGCATGTGGGGACTGTCCTGGTGGTCCAGCAGTTAAGAATCTGCCTTGCAGTGCAGGGGACACTGAGTCCATCCCTGATCGGGAAGCTGAGATTCCACGTGCTCCAGGGCGACTAAGCCGTGAGCCACAGCTAAGGGCCACCCCACAGCTAGAGTCTCTGAATCACAACGCGAGACCCCACTCGAGGCAACGAAGCCATGGTGCAGCCAAAGAAATACATTCTTTCTTTAAAAAAGGAAAAACTTCCCACACTAAAAATCCCGTGAGCTCTCGACATTACTTCAGTAAGATGCTGCTGCTCATTTGCATGACGTGGTGATGGACGTAAAGAGCAAGAGGTCCACCTCGGGTCGTGCATTTTATGTAAACAGCTTCCAGTCTGAAAGCCTGCCAGCAAATGTGAAGAGTTCATCCAGGACAAAGCCCAGGGACCGTTTGGTAAATTAACTTCACAGCCACGTGGGGAGAGCTTTGCCCTTTGAGGTGAGACTGTGGTGAGGCTCACGTGAGGCCCGGGGACCCTCCTGCTAACTGGTGGGCTCACCCCTGGGCCGTGGAGAGGCGGCTCCTCCAGGGCAGGGTCTGCGGAACCAGAAAGAAGGGAGTCCCAGCCCCGCAGGCCCCACGGAGAAGACAAGAATTTAAAAGGGAAAAGAGGAACTTGGGAAATGCACGTAGGTTATGAACAAACACGCGTGCACACGGCTATATTTAACGTAGATAACCAGGACCTACTGCTCAGAACAGGGAACTCTGCTCAGTATTATGTAACAACCTCAGTGGGAAGCGACCCTGAAACATAAGAGGCCCAGGTACATATATAAACCGAATCACCCTGCTCTGCTGTGCTGGGCTGAGTCGCTCAGTCGTGTCCGACTCTTTGCGACCCCGTGGACTGTACCCCGCCAGGCTCCTCTGTCCATGGGATTCTCCAGGCAGGAATACTGGAGTGGATTGCCATGCCCTCCTCCAGGGGATCTTCCCAACCCAGGGGTCAAACCCAGGGAGCGAACGCAGGTCTCCGCATTGCAGGCGGGTTCTTTCCTTCTGAGCCACCGGGTACTATGCCGTACACCTGAAACTAACACAACGCTGAAGGCGACTACGTGTGTGAAAGTGTCCGTCTCTCGGTCGCGTCCAACTCTTTGTGAGCCCGTGGACTGTGGTCCGCCAGGCTCCTCTGTCCATGGGATTCTCCAGGCAAGAATACTGGAGTGGGTCACCATTCCTTTTTCCAGGGGACCTTCCCAACTAAGCGACTGAACCCAAGGCTCCCACACTGGGGACAGAATCTTTACCACCTCACCACCAGGGCGACTGTTCTCCAATAGAAAGTAAGACTCTGCAGAAAGGAAATATAGGAACTTGGGGAAATGTGCACGGACTATGAACAAACACACTTTTCATTATCAAAGTTAAAATAACTTGGGGCAACAATTTTGTAAAGAAAGTTCTTCAGTCACATGGACTTCCTCACCACTGATAACTGCGTGTCCCTCTAAGGGATGACAAGGGTTTCATATATTTTCAACTTTGTGGGTGATTTCCAAAGATGTGTGACACACAGGTGACCAGTGTCTGCTGACGGGCAGGTGGCCCATGAAGCAGATGATTTCAGTGTCTCGGGGGACCCTGGGTCTCCCTGGTGAATGATCAGTTCCGAATCTGACATTCACTGTGCGGGCCCAGCAGGGGGTGGTCTGTAGCGTCTCTGAGGGACGCACTCAAATCTGGTTTTGGTGTCCAGAGTGCTGGGCTCGCAGAGACTTGGCAACTGCACCCAGCTGACTGAGCTACACTTCATGAGACGTCCCCTCGGTGTGCTGAATGGTCTTCGGAGACGGCCAGGGTCAATGCTTCTACTGCTAAAACGAGACTGCGCGCTGTTTACAAGAGCCAGGACATGGAAGCAACCTAGATGACCATCAGCAGAGGAATGGATAACAAAGCTGTGGAACATATACACAATGGAATATTACTCAGCTATTAAAAAGAATGCATTTGAATCAGTTCTAATGAGGTGGATGAAACTGGAACCTATTAGAGAGAGTGAAGTAAATCAGAAAGAAACACACCAATACAGTATATTAACATATACATGTGGAACTTAGAAAGATGGTAATGATGACCTATATGCAAGACAGCAAAAGTGACACAGATGTAAAGAACAGACTTTTGGACTCTGTGGGAGAAGGCGAGGGTGGGATGATTTGAGAGAATAGCACTCAAACATGTATATTACCATATGTGAAATAGATCGCCAGTCCAGGTTCGTTGCATGAGACAGGGTGCTCAGGGCTGGTGCACTGGGATGACCCAGAGGGATGGGATGGGGAGGGAGGTGGGAGGGGGGTTCAGGATGGGGAACACATGTACACCCATGGCTGATTCATGTCAATGTACGGCAAAAACCACCACAATATTGTAAAGTAATTCAGTTCAGTTCAGTTGCTCAGTCATGTCCGACTCTGTGATCCCAAGAACCGCGGCACATCAGGCCTCCCTGTCCACCACCAACTCCCGGAGTCTACCCAAATCCATGTCCATGGAGTCGGTGATGCCATCCCACCATCTCATCCTCTGTCGTCCCCTTCTCCTCCTGCCCTCAATCTTTCCCAGCATCAGGGTCTTTTCAAATGAGTCAGTTCTTCGCATCAGGTGGCCAAAGTAATTAGCCTCCAATTAAAATAAATAAATTAATTTAAAATAAAGTAGAATAAAAAAGACAGAGAGAGAGACTGCGGCTCACGCATCAGAGGGGCATCGACCCTCTCCTGGAGTCCGGAGTGGCCTTGCTGACTTGCTGGACCAGTAGTTCTGTCGGCCATGATGACCTGGGGCTTTGGAGGCAGGGTCATGGGAGCCCCGCAGCTCCCCCAACCAGGCCTCGTTTGGAACTCAGTCTCCGTGCTGCGCTGAGGAGCCCAGGCCTGGAGGGAAGCCGCGTGTGGGCAGCAAGAGTCCTGCTGCGACCCCTGGGGACAGCCAGCCCCTGACTGTGACTGCACGACAGGCTCCTGAGAACCACTCCGCGGAGGCCCCGACTCCGGAGCTGAGGGAGGGGACAACGGGTTACCATTTGGAGCCTCCACAGCCGGAGGCGGCTGGCGGCGCGGCCCTGAGTGACCGGGGCTGTCCTCCCGCCCTGAGGACCAGCCCCTCCTGAAGTAGAGCAGTGGGTCACAAACAGAAATCACAGCAAAAACGGACTTGTCTAGAAAACATCCTTCCCAAGAATACCAACAGGAAGGCTGGACAACCTGGAATCTTAGTCAGTTCCCGCCTCTATGAGATGTGCTTTGTCCCTACTGGGGAATGTGCTGGCAGGATGCTAGAGATGGGAGAAATAGGACATCTGAACAGGGATGTTGTTGGCGAGGTGAAGCGGGTAAGGTTGGCAGCAGAGGGTCTCACTGGGGCGGCTCGGGGCTGGGCCCCGGGGTTTGTCATTTCCTCCGCAGAGAAATAAGGAAACCCTGCCCACCGAATCCTGCCAGCATATTTCCTGCCGCGACAAAGCATCTCATGAAGTGAAGGAGTGAAGTCACTCAGTCGTGTCCGACTTTTTGTGACCCCCTGGGCTGTAGCCCTCCAGGCTCTTCCGTCCATGGGATTCTCTAGGCAAGAATGCTGGAGTGGGCTGCCATTCCCTTCTCCAGGGGATCTTCCTGACCCAGGGATTGAACGGGAGTCTCCCGCCTTTCAGGCATCTCATAGAGCATCTGCTCGAGGGGATTCGTTACCAGCCATGCTGGCACTGTGTGTCTCGGAAGTGACCGAGAGTGCAGGTCACCCAGCCTTCCGGCTCGGGGCAAGCACTGCAGGTCCAGGCCTGCGGAATCGATGTCCTGTTTCTCTCCACCCTGACCGTTGTCCTCCCGGGCAGCCAGGGGCACACTCATCTCCTGTGCCCGCTGTCAGCCAGTAGCTCAGAAAGCTACCCTGTGCTCTCCTGTGGGGCTCCCCAATCTCTGGCCCCCAGTGCCTGATGATCTGAGGTGCCCCTGAAGTAATAATGATAGAAATACAGCACGCATCATCGCCATGCACTAAAGTGAGCCCGACATCTCCCCCACTTCCTCTCTGTGGAGCGACAGGGGCTAAGTTCCCAGAACCGAGCCTGACAGGGAGCTGCGCAGGAGGGAGGCGGCCCAGAGCCAGGAGCCGCTGGCAGGCGTGAGGGCAGAGCCAGCCAGCTTGGTGTTCCCCTCATCCTGCTCTCTTCATCCTGACGGGAAGCCGGAGGGCACTGATGCCGTCAGACTGAAACTCAGAGATGCAGCAGCTTCCTCAAGCGCACGCACCTCAGAGCTTCCAGGGCCGGGGCACACGGCCACGCCCACAGGCTGTGCGTCTCTGGGATAAATGTGGAGAGAAAGGCTGTTCTGAAACACCAGGAAGAAGCAAGAGGAACAAGGAATGACAACGGTAACTGTTTTTCCACATCGGCAGCCGTGGGGGGATCAGACCTGGCAGCTTACTTCCAGGTTTCTAACACATTTCTACACAGAAGGTACAGAAACTGGTCAAAGAGGAAGGAAATGAGAGTCATCCAAGGTGCAGAGACTGAGGTCTCGTGTAACTGGGGAGTCTCGACTTTAGATCTGGGTCAGCCACGTGATGGGCATTTTTCAAATCCGTCTCTGGGGGTCTGTCTCGTCTTTGATGAAGGGAAGAGGAGGTTCATGAAGGATGAAGGTGTGGGCTAGACACGCACTAGGTCTTCCTGTGCGTTCGGCCCCAGCAGCCGCCCCCTCCCCTTCCTCCTGCTCCTCTTCCCCCCACTTTCCTTCCCTGCCGTCCCAGAGACGAGCTCCAGAACGCAAAGCAGGGGCAGTTCTGTGCAGGAGTCACAGCTGAGCTCAGAGGTGCAGATGGAAGCTCGCGGGCTTGCACTGAAGCCCAGGAAAGTGTTAGTCACTCAGTCGTGTCCGACTCTTTGCGACTCCATGAACTGTAGCCCTCCAGGCTCCTCTGTCCATGGGATTCTCCAGGCAGGAATCCTGGACTGGGTTGCCATTCCCTTCTCCAGAGGATCTTCCCAACCCAGGGATGGAACCCAGGTCTGCCGCATTGCAGGCAGATTCTTTACCGTCTGAGCCACCAGGGGAGCCAGGAAGCAGAAGGATAAATTGGAGTGAGGAGAAAAGCAGTGGCCAGAAGAAGCGGTCACTCAGAAGTCAGCGCAGTATCACTGCAGCAGGCACGGGAGGAACATGCTTGGAGAAAAGCCTGCAGAGCAGCGAGTCTGAGGGCTGGAAACTGACCTTTGCTTTAATCACTGGTGTTTACAGTGCTCTTGGAAGATAAGCTTTCAGTATGAATGTTTGAGTGAAAGCGTTATTACAAGGGTCTAAGAAGAGAGTGTAGTCTCAGGAAACAGAGACCACAGATGTAGAAAAAAAAAATTTTTTTTTAAATTGGCAGTAATGAGCAACAAGGTCCTGCTGATTACACAGGGAACTACATTCAATACTTTGCGATAAAGTATAGTGGAAAAGAAAATAAAAAAGAATATATGTATGTATAAATGAGTCACTTTGCTGTACAGCAGAAATTAACACATTAGAAATCAACTATAATTCAACTTAAAAATGAATAAATAGAAAATAAAACTAAAAAGTTGGCACTAAGACTCAAAGAAACAGATGGCACTGCAGAGGGCAACGGGCACAAGTGAAGCCTGATTGAGCCCCAGGAGTCAGCAGAGCCCCCTGCGCCCCCCACCCCCGGCCCACATCTGATTTCAGCTGCAGCTGTGGGGCCAGAGATTGCACGCCCGGATGGTCCCCATCTCAACACCCAGAGCCCTGGTTTTCTGACTCCAGGCTTTTCTGCTCAGCCCTCAGGTACAGCCCAGGAGTGCAGAGGGTTAGGGCCCCTGATGGACCAACAGGGGGACGGGAGCCAGCCCTCAGCCCTCAGAGATGGGCTCCAGTGTTCATGCCAGCACCGTCCTCCTGTCTTCTCCTCGTGGGCTGCCAGGATGAGGGTGGCCAACCAGCCTGGTTTCCCAGAACGTGGAAACTGCAGGGCAGTCCCGAGCAGGCCAGGATCTAATGGAAATAACCGTAGAGTCCTATCCCAAGGCCACAGACATGGGGCCCAGAACCAGGTCACCTCTGGAACCGACCAAGGCCCTTTGTAATGGTTGTCAAAGGCTCCCCTGATCTTACCAGCCAGCTCTCTGATCCCAAATTAGGCAAAAATGCCCACCCTGGTACTCACCCTAGCTCACCATCACCAATCACCAAATGCCACCCTTCCAGCAGGAATTTTCCTTGTCCCGAGGCTCTACAAGTTGACTACTGACCCACGAGGAGCGTCAGCTCACCCTTGAGCCAGCCCATCCCGGGGTCCTGGTGACTCTCCCCGGCCTGTCAGGAGGCCGGCTCGCTGCGCTCATCATCTCTGCTCTTTGTTCTTAGTAAGCTCGCGCCCTTCTGAATCGCTCTGGGTCTGCACAACCACGGCAGTAACGGCACCCAGGCAGGGGGCAGGAGCCTTCGCACCCGGCCCTGCTTAGTGTAGAGTGTGGTCAGGGAGCAGGAGGGGCCTGGAACCAGGACGCACCGGGAAGGGGGGTGGCCAGCTACCCCAGGGCTGGAGAGGGGACCACGGGGAAGATGCTGGAGCGGAAAAGGAACAGCCTTGTTCTCAGTTGCGCCAAAAGGGAGGCCATGGGCCAGAGGACCTGAGGGTGGGAGGAGGCGGTCTCCGCAGGCGAGGGTGGGGGGCGAGACGCCCCGGGCGCCCAGCCATGGAGTCCGGGCTTCCCTCCCCCTGACCTCCCCACGCGTGCTGCGGACAGGAAACCTCTGCTGCCTCGCGTGCCCAGGGGAAGGGAACTACCTGGTCTAAAAAGCAGAGTCCTGGGGGGTGATGGAGGGAGAGGGGAGCCGGGAGGAAGGAGCGATGGGGTGGGAGAGGGGTGTGTGGAGGGGATAGGGAGCTGGTGTGGGTTCAGGTGAGGGTTGCGGGGGCAGGCTCTATGAGGCTCCAGGGAAGCCAGCGGGTCTGTGGGGAGCAGGGAGGTGAGGCAGGGACCCCAGAGCATCTGGACTCCTCTCCTCCCAGCTGCTGACTTTGGAGCTCCTCAAGAAGGAAGAGACCCCATCACCCAGACACACACACTGGTGCCCTTGGATGGTGTCAGATGTCCGTCATAGCCACTGTTTTAAAAATTGACTTCGCTAGAACCAATGCCTGGTATCTCTGAAGTGGGGGAGGGGAAGAAGGTTTTAAACGTTTGGAGTTGACCACGTGAAAATAGAGACATGTTTGCAAAAATTTTATGTGGGGCCCCAACTTTAAAGTTCTAACACTGAGCGCAACATTCTAGGCGCAGCCTTATTCTTGCCAAAGCTTCTAAGCAAAAATAGGGACATGACAAAACTATAAAGCTACGATTCTTCCCGGAACACAGTGGCCTGGGCAGAAACACATTGAAATGATAACAGTGGTGGCTCAGGAGGTAGAAATATAAGAAAAGTCATTTTGTTTCTGTGTGTCTGTGCTTTCCATGTGCTTAGTGATGAGATACATGGTTGTACAAAGTCTCTGAGAACAGGAAAAGGGCTAGTCCTAGTAACTGTTGCAGATATCATTCAGGTAAACCGCTGGAAAAATTACACCTGCTAGATAGCTCTGATAATCTCCACAGTCTGAGTACCCCTGTATTTACAGCTTTTCACGTCGATCTCCTGAGCAGTCAACATGCTGTTTTGCTTCAAATCAGATCCAGGAAATGGTGAAAGGGGTGGTTGCACACGACCCCTGGTTCAGAACAGGGAAACGCATGTGAGATTTATTATGACCAAGGAAAGAGCTCCAAGTAGCAGTAAAACTAACTTCCAGTGGGACTGGCTTTTCTCAGACATACTTGGAAACTCTTCAACGGGGGCATGACTAATTTTATCTGAATGGATAGGATTAGGTCACAGAGCAGGGAAGACAGAAAGACCCCCGTTTCACATCAAGAGCCCGAAGGGGGCTTCCCTGGTGGTCCAGCGGTAAAGAATCTGCCTGCCGATGCAGGGGACACGGGTTCCATCCCTGATCCGGGAAGACCCCGAGTGACTCAGAGCAACTAAGCCCAAGAGCCACAGCTCCCGAGGCTGGGAGCTGCATAAAGAAGCCCGAGGGCCCCAGAGCCCGAGCCCCATGGCAAGAGAAGGCGCTGCAGCAAGACGCTCAAGCACAACCAGAGAAAGCCTGAGCGGCAGTGAAGACCCAGGATGGCCAGTAGGTAACATTAAAAAAAAGATGGCTGACATTTGCACATCATTCTAAAAAAAAAAGAAAAACAGAGGGGGAAGGACAGGAAAGGCCTCGGTGCTGGCCCCCGCAGACCCCATCCGAGGCCAGCGAGCCCCCCATCTCATGGCTGCAGAGCAGAGGCCACCGCCGGCCAGAACCGGGGGAGGAGGGGTGCGAACGCCGGCAGCCTGTGTTACAGAGTCCGGAAAGTGACAGAAAGGCCAAAGGAGGCCAAGCTACTTCACGGCATTTTCATTTAATTATACGTACAACACCATGACTTTCAGTTTCCTAAAACCTGCTTATCTGCCAGAAACAAACCTGAAAGCCACACATCCTTTTGTGTGGGGGGACCTCCACGCGAACAATTCTGGTGTCAGATAAACCCACAAGTAAAATCGACAGCCTCCTTCCTCGAGCCCGTAAAGACCTCACGGCCTTAGTTCCTGACGGTGCCCACTGGGCCGCGGCGGGGGCTGAGCGAAGGGCCTGGGGCTGCCACTGATTCATCGCGTTCCTCGGTGACCCAGATTCAAGCCTCCTTTCTCAGTCTGTCTAACGGGAACCTCCAGGCTGACTTATAAAGGTGCTACAGAAATGAGAAAGGCCCAGGTTGCTACATGTGACAGCAAGCCAGCTACTGCCCGCTGTCGCAGCAGCAGCCGTTGAGACGGACAGCAGCTGCCGCTGCCTCCTCTGCCATGACCAGCCTTCGGGTCCAGGACTTCTCTGCCGGTGAAAGGGACTTCCAAGCGTGCGGGCTGAGTGTCTGGATCACCTCTCCAGATCCTGACCGAGCAGACCCCGGGTGGTCCCGCAGCTCCTAACAGCCCCGGCGTGGCTGGGCAGGAAAAATCAGAGTATGCACGCAGTCTGCAGCCTGTCATCCCTTCACCCCTAGGATTTCCGGCGCTTGGTGTGATGAAGGGGAGACAGCACGGGGAGAAAGTGCCTATCATTCCGTCCAGGAGAAGGACGCTGGGGAGGGCTGTGCAGAGGCCTGGCCCTCACCCCCACCCGGGGGACCCCCAATGGCGGGGGGCGACCCTGCCCCGCGTCTGCCCACCCGGGACCTGCCCGGGTCCTGTGTGCCTGCACCCCCCAGGTCCACGGCCGCTGCTCCTCTGTGTCCCTCCTCACCTCTGCCCAGACCGCTCCCTCCTAGACACCTTCATCTTTTCTTTTTCCCTGGTCTCTTTCTCATGCCTCCGACTCCTCACTCGACTCCCAAAGCTAACTGCAAAAAGCACAGAGGACTGTGAGTCCTGGACATCGGTCTCCCCTGATAAGGCCTCCTCTTCAGATCCTGGGACCTCGCCCACCGCTGGGGGCCCCGCAGGCTGAGGGCACCTGATGGAGGACCACGACGGTGTCTGACTCACCTTGCTCTTGGGGGAAGGTAATTCTGAATTCTCTTTCAACTGAGGTCGATCATTTCCAGTTCTAAGTATTCTAAAATTTCAGATCTGATTTATAAGATTCTTCCTCAAACGCTCCTTCTAGTAAAATCTCCGTTGTCCAGCCCTGCCTCTGAAGTCCTTTGCGGTCACCCCTGTGGATGTGAGTTTTCTCCTCCGCAGGGGTCACGCAGATGCCTGGGGCTGTCTGCTGTGCATTACACGGCCCCAAAGTTTAGCACACTGAGCTGTCCCCTCTGTGTTCTAGGGTGTTCCCACCCTACCTCGTCCTCTCTCCTGCCTCGAAACCTTTTGCTTCTCTGAGCTCTGCTCTGGAAAACCAAACAGCGTTACTTATCAGAACAGTACCTAAAATAAGAGTCAGTACATCTCGATGTGCACCTGAGGGTCTCCCCTGGGAGAAAACGCCACGGGGTTCGGGCTCCGTGGCATCTATTTTAGCTGTGGAGGCTCTTTTTTGTTAATTTCCTCTTTCTCAGTTTGTCTTAGAGGGTTGATGCTATTAGATAAGAGACCTCCAGGTAAGTGAGGGCTCAGAAGGTTTGACGTATTTAATAAGAGAAGACGGAATGAAAGAATAAGGCAAATGCCTCAGTGTTGTCATATGAATGGAATAGCAGTATTTTTAAATGACATAAATACATGAATCCACAGCACAGTGAAATTCATCACCACCTACTTGTCACTTTCACTTGAAAGATGGTTGTGTCATAAGAACGTCTTTCCGTGAAGGGCAGCACTGTCCAGCCCCTTGAAGCAGACTGGCGAGCACGTCCACCCGTGGGTGCACGCCCACCGCGGGCCCTGCCCTCCTGCGGAGCTGGCAGCAGGCCGCCCGGCCTTCCGCCCCTCTCCCCGCCCCGTCCCTCGGTGCCCCGTCCTCTCACCCAGACACCACCCGGCTGCCCAGGGCAGTGCTTGCCATGGGTCACCCCGTCCAGCACCCTCCCACCGGTGCCCGCGTCCCACCCACATCTCAGACCGCCAGCACCCCTCTTCTGTGCACACGGTAAGTTAAGGAGACCGCATCTGGTTTGGGTTTGTAGAGTCGGTGTTTCTCCTTCGCAGTCAAGGCTCAACTGTGAGATCCCTCTTTCAAAGGTGGCGGTGGCTTATTAGGTTCTTTGCCAGTGTTTCTACAGCCTTTTCACAAGAGCTGGTCATCATCAGCAGGTCCCGGGAGGCTTGAAGGGACTCCATTCCCTCCACACTACCCATGGACAGAGTGACTTTTTCTAATGCTTTAATCACACCTGCTCCCAGGACGGCAGTTAGAATATAATGTAAGATTACATAAGTAATAGAGGCGACATCTCTAGAACAGCAGCCAGCATGTCATGGACTCAATAAAAGTCAGTGTCTCTCCTTCTCTCCCCAAGACATGACTAAGGGGTCTCAGTGACTACCAGTGTCTGACCGGATAATACAAAGTTTCTCGATACTGTTTTACCTTCAACACATTAAACAGCTGAGACAACAGGGATACAATGTTTTCTAAATTCCAAGAGGAAATAAAACTTACCAACAGAGGAGTAGCTTCTTATTCCACAAAGGAAGGGCCGCAGAGCTGCCCCTCTTGAAGTTCAGGTTCCTTAAATCTTCAGACTTCTCTTCGCCAGCGTAAACTCCCTGGCCTTTTTACTGACTGAAGCGGCTCGGCGGCTGACTTCTTAGTGCCTGCTCCTTGGGTGTCCTTACGCTCATTCTGTGCCCACGTGCTGGGCGGTGTGGTGAACGCCTCACCACAACTTTATTCCTCCAGTACATACTTCAGGTCATAGAAAGGCAGAAAATAAGATGGGGGAAGGAAGGCAAGCTTATGCAACTAGGTCACTTAATAATTTCAATTTTAGAGAAAAAAAAAAATTTTTTTCTTGTTTCAGAATTATTGGTCTGTGGAATATTTTTTATTCTTCTTGGAAATTACAAATTAATCAGAATGATTATAAAGTTCTCTGAAAAGTTCCACATAATACCTATTGAACTTTATAGACAACTACTCACATTCTGGACTGTGAAGAACAAAAAGCCTAAAAAAAAAAAAAAAATGACTATGCTTTAAAGATAAAGATGGTAAATAGAGAATCAGCACATCGCAAATAATGTAGGTCGGTGATCAGCTCCAAAAGAAGGCATAACCCAGTCGTAAAGGAGGAATGCCACCCTCAAAAGACCAACATCGCCACACCCACCATTGTCTACAGTTTGTAGCCAGGATGTCGTAACTTGACCTGTGAGCATCTGTACCCCCAGAGCAACTATTCAGTCTGGGAACAGTCCTGTAATGTGAGGGGAATCTGGGGTACCTTCTCTGAAACCTAAAATAGAGTGAGTCGAGCCACAAACCCCCCGTGGAAAGTCCTGAACTGGCCCTCGATAGAAAACACCAGGCACCCTGATGGGCAAGAAAAGAGCACCTTCCTCCGCGGCTTGTCCAACTGTCTGCTTTCTTTTCCACGTGACTACAAGCAGCATTGTTAATGTTAATTAACATGTCTAATAAAATTAGAAACAACTTTTCGTATTTATCATTTCGCTTAATCCTGACAGACGATTTTGGTAAAGCGTTTTCCTGAGGGAAAGAAACAAGCACATTCAGATGTTTAAGTAGTTTTCTCCCGAGTCTGTAAATCAGGAGCAGTGGATCTGAAAACAAGGACTGGTTCTTCTAAGTGCTCTACACCAAGCCACAACTCAGTTGTGCTTTCAGCAAATACTTACTGGGCTCCCGTTGTGTGCTGAGAAGCTTTCTAGGCCAAAGTGCTGTAGCTGTGACTGAAACAGACAAAATCCTTCACTTGATGGGGTTTACATTCCAGTCGTGAGACCTGGGCATAAACAAAGTAAATAAATAAAACGGTATACAGTACGGTAGACGGTGATGAGTGCTTTGGGGAGAAATCAAGCAGAGAGGTCGGCTAGTGACCACCTATCAGGAAAGCTGTCCCTGACAGGCAGCACATAAGTGGAACCCGAGAGAGGGGCGTTTCAGGACGTGGTGTCCCCGATGCAGACAGACGTCCGCCTGACACATTCAGGGGAAATCTGGGAGGCGGTGTGGCGGGACTGAGCTGGGGAAGTGGGGGGAGTGTTGGGGTCAAAGCGGCCGAGGGGGGCAGGTTGCGGAGTCTCCCAGTCTGCTGCACTGACTTTACCTTCTCCTCGGGGTGAGATGGGAAACGTCCGGAAGGTTTTGAGTGACATTACATGTTAAGGGCTGTCTGACTCACATTTTAAGAAGATGACTCTGGGGGCAATACAAAATGTAGATGAAAGTGAACCTAGGTGGAATTAGGAAGAACATCCCAGTAAGATATGATGTGTCTATATCGGAGATAAAGTCAACAAGATTTGCTGACAGACTGGTTAGAGGATTTGAAAGAAATAGAAACACAAAAGATGGCTCCAGGGTGTTTGACCTGAACAGTAGAAGGACTGTTATTGTTCAGTCACTAAGTCATGTCCAGCCCCAAGGACTGCAGCACACCAGGCCTCCCTGTCCATCACCAACTCCCAGAGTTTACTCAAACTCATGTTCATTGAGTCGGTGATGCCATCCAACCATCCCATCCTCTGTCGTCCCCTTCTCCTCTGCCCTCAATCTTTCCCAGTATCAGGGTCTTTTCCAGTGAGTCAGTTCTTCATATCAGGTGACCAAAATATTAGTGTTTCTGCTTCAGCAACAGTCCTTCCAATGAGTATTCAGGGTTGATTTCCTTTAGGATGGACTGGTTTGATTTCCTCGCTGTCCAAGGGACTCTCAAGAGTCTTCCCCAGCACCACAGTTCAAAAGCATCAATTGTTTGGCACTCAACCTTCTTTATGGATTTGTTGCTGTTCAGTCACTCAGTCTTGTCCGACTCTTTGCGACCCCATGGACTGCAGCCCACCAGGCCTCCCTGTCCTTCACCATCTCCCAGAGTTTGCTCAAACTCATGTCCATTGAGTGGGTGATGCCATCTAACCATTTCATCCTCTATCACCCTCTTCTCCTCCTGCCCTCAATCTTCTCCAGCATTAGGGTCTTTTCCAATGAGTTTGCTCTTTGCATCAGGTAACCAAAACACTGGAGCTTCAGCTTCAGCATCAGTCCTTCCAGTGAATATTCAGGGTTGATTTCCTTTAGGGTTGACTGGTTTGATCCCCTTGCTGTCCAAGGGACTCTCAAGAGTCTTTTTCAACACCACAGTTCAAAAGCATCCATGGATGCTGCTGCTGCTAAGTCACTTCAGTCGTGTCCGACGCTGTGCGACCCCACAGACGGCAGCCCACCAGGCTCCGCCGTCCCTGGGATTCTCAAGGCAAGAATACTGGAGTGGGTTGCCATTTCCTTCTCCAAAGCATGAAAGTGAAAAGTGAAAGTTAAGTCGCTCAGTCGTGTTCGACTCTTAGCGACCCCATGGACTGCAGCCTACCAGGCTCCTCCGTCCATGGGATTTTCCAGGCAAGAGTACTGGAGTGGGGTGCCATTGCCTTCTCCATGGATGGATTTGATTAAATAAAATTGCAGAAGAAGCAGGTTGAGGGTGGAGGAGAATATCAGGAAACTAGTTAGGAACTTGGGAAGTGAGAGATACCTATTAGATCATTTCAGTGGAAACATCAATGCAACAAAGAATTGCTTACCTGAATATAAAGCTCCAAGGACAGCGCTGGCTGGAGAGGTAAATTTAGGAGTCATGAGCTCCCGGGTGGATGAGATTACCAAGGGAGAGGGCGCAGATGGATAAGAGAAGAGGTCTAGGGCCTGAGATCTGGAGGCCAAGCACACAGGTATTACAAGAAGGGGAGACTAATCAACTGTGTCAACCCTGCTAGCAGATCAAGCAGCACAAAACTGAGAAATGTGACCACTAGATTCAGCAGCATGCAATCCCTGCAGCCTTGACAGTGTTTGTTGAGCGGTAGGGAACCTAACGGGAAGAGAGTGGGAGATAGGAGAGAACTCAAAGCCTCACTTCAGGGAGCTTGCCCAAGAGGAAAAAGAGAAACGGGCAGGATCTGGAGATGATGCTGGAATCCAAACATCTGTTGTTAAGCTGGGAGAGATGAGTGTTTACATCCTGGTGGGAATGATCCAGGGAGGAGGGAAATGTCGTCGCTGCAAGGAGGAGAAGGCAGGAGTACTCGCCCTTCACTTTGTGTGTACGGAGGAGGCTGGGGACTGGCGAGGGACTTCCTCAGTGGGAGGCAGCACCCATGGGCGGAGTACACAGGAGAGTGTGGTCGTGGGTGCTCATGCCAGTTCTTTTCTGATTGTTCCTTTGTTCGCGGTAAAAAAGGAAACCAGGTCATCAGCTGAGACTGAAGATGGAAAAAGAGGCATCAGAGCTTTGACAAGAGAGGAAGAGGAGTGAACAGCCAGGCAGGGGAGAGGGAGAACAGACGGGGGAGAGAATGACATGACCGGCAGACAGCACAGGTGAGCAGCCGGGAATTTCAAGTGAGACCAGGAATCCCATGTCCTTCTCTAGACACAGTCATCATGTAGGCACAAGAGCTGCAGAGAGCTGAACTCAGCCGGAGCTGTGGTTTAGCCAGCTGAGTAAGACAGAGGGCCAGTGGGCTGTGCAATAAAAGCGTCCCGTCTCCTTCTAACCATCCAAGATCACTCCAGCCTGAGATGGTCCAGGGATGGCCCTAGACAGATTCGTTGAAATGGAGCATAGTGGTCACCATCGGGTTTCAGACATGGTTTGCTGAACACACAGTTGACATTGGTCTCTGTGTTCACAGTATCTCTGACAGTGGTACCAAGGAGACATTCTGGTGGGATGTTGATTGCTCTCTTTGATGTCAAGTGCAAATTTAAAAACACTGTTAATCAAAACCCTTGTATCCTTTAAAAATTGATGGTGGTTTTTAACATCTAAAACCTATTTAAATCTTATTTTACTTTATAAACTAATTTTGCCCCTGCAAATCTCAGGGCAATAAATTATTGACTTTGGCCACCATCAAGAAAAGCAGCACTATCTTTTCTATCATGATCTACTTTTCTCACATGTCTACCAGGTTCTAAGGGCTTCTGCGTTCTAACAGCTTCCCTCATGGCTCAGCTGGTAAAGAATCCGCCTGCAATCCAGGAGACCCCAGTTCTATCCCTGCTTCGGGAAGATCCCCTGGAGAAGGGATAGGCTACCCGCTCCAGTATTCTTGGGCTTCCCTGGTGGCTCAGCTGGTAAAGAATCTGCCTGCAATGCAGGAGACCTGGGTTCGATCCCTGGGTTGGGAAGATCCCCTGGAGAAGGGAGAGGCCACACACTCCAGTATCCTGGCCTGGAAAATTCCACAGACTGTATAGTCCATGGGGTCTCAAAGAATCAGACACAACAGACTGACTTTCACTTTTACTATGTTGTAGTATTCGGATATTTAGCAAGCAAGCCCATGCTTGTATAGCAACATCTTGATAATTACTGACGCATCAGGCTGTTTGTACTGTAGACACATTTCAGAAAGGTAGAGACACCATTTAAGCAAAGCTCGGTAAAGGTGCTTGTGGAATCTTGAGCAGCACAATAAATAGTATAAGCAGTCTTGGAGTTATCTGTCTTTATTGATTAGGAAAATTTGTTAATGTTGCTTGTGGACAAATAAATATAGTCAGAGACGGATCTGGACTAGAGTTTGGGAGACATTGTGTGTGTGTGTGCACGTGCATGCGCGCGCACACGCTCAGTCGCTCAGTCGTGTCAGACTATTTTGTGATCCCATCCAGGCGCCTCCATGGAATTTTCCAGGCAAGAATACTGGAGTGGGCTGCCATTCCCTTCTCCAGGGAATGTTCCCAATCCAGGGACTGAACCCTCATCTCTTGCACTGGCAGGCGGATTCTTTACCACTGAGCCACCTGGGATGCATAATAAAATAACACGAGCGTAGGAACACATGTACACCCGTGTCTGATTCAGATCAGTGTGTGTCAAAACACCACTACAGTATTGTAATTAGCCTCCAATTAAAATAAATAAATAAATACAAACAGAAGCATACATTTCTAATATTTAATTTTAGGTTTTCCTGGCCTTTTCTGTGATGTAACCAGCACTCCAATATCCCCAAATGTTAAGTACAATTCTGTTGCATGCATTAGACTTCTGTTGGAGGTGCTTTTCAGGACTGAAGAAGAGTCATCTTCAGAATCAGGCACCCATGGGGGAAACAGAAGTGCACCTAGGGATCAGGAGGGGATGTGAGCCGAGCTCGTGGCTGCCCAGCCACCTGACAGCCCAGGCATTTCCCTTGAGAGGCCTGCCGTGGTCCCAGTTCGTGGTCAGGCTTTCAGTACACTGCAAATAAGCGCGAGATGGGAAGGTGACCTTGAGTCCCTGTCAGTCTCCTGCTTGACTCTTTACCTGCTGGAATCACTGAGTCATCTGCACAACAGAAACGAATAGCCCCTCGGAGAGCACCCTGGTCCTCTGCACTGGTGCTTTCACGGCCAAGAGGACTCAGAGCAGGCAGTGGCATCGCTTTGAAAAGACGCATAAGAGCTGGAGAGTGAGAGACACGTCTTCTGCCATCAGAAGGGCTGTGTTCTCGGGGATGTTTCCGGGCACCCAGGCATCTGGGTTGAAGCTCCTTACCCCAGGGAGGAGGGCCCCGCTCTGTCTGGCTTCTCTGGAGTTTGAAGTGACACCCGGGACTGTCATCCTAAGCCATTTCCTGGAAGACCTGAACAGACGCCAGCTCTCAGTGAGTCCAAGAACGAGACAGGACTTTCCAGAGTGGTCCAGGCTGGAGTGCTTGCTGCCGCCCCAGCGCTGGATCCAAGAGAGGGCTTTGGCTTCCCCCGTGGTTGTGGCCCTCAGGCCTGGACTCAGCCCTGAGCTTTATTCCCATAGCATGAGAAAGACCAGTTCTTAGATGAGATCTTACTGAAGGTTGAGGGTTAATAAGAGGAGGCTACGATCCCTGTAGGAACTCAAGTTGCTACGAGAAGTGACTTCCTAACTCCAGAGCCGTCCTCAGGGGACCCTCAGAGACCCTCTGCCTGGCTCCTGGGCGGTCACCTGGCTGCCTCCATAAAGGCAGGGCACCGGGACCCCCCACTGGAAGGCGGTCGGTCAGCCTCAGAGCCCATGTTAGGGCCCGAGGGGAGGGAGGTGCTTCCCCGGCCCCTGAGGCCCTGAGTTCTCATTCTGAGCTCTCTTTCACAGGACAGTTAAGGGCGGCAACTCCCACCACACTCAGGAGCCATGAGCATCTCCACCTCGTCCAGGACCCCCCAGGAACCTGTCCCACCCTTTCCGGGGAACGGCCACCTCTCGGCCTGAAAACCAGTTCGCAGGGTGACATGTCACTCTCAAACATTACACTTCTTGGATGACCTTGCCCATCCAGCCTGGGCCAGCCGCCCCAGGTCCCACCGAGGGTGCGGCACAAACTCCTCCAGCTCCAGGTGAAGGTCACATGGCGTGTCTGTCTTTCAGCCAGATCTCCTAAAAACTCTCCCCACCAAGCAGGAAGCAGGGAGTCCTACTAGGATAGACTGCAAGCTCACGAGTTCCTCCTAGGAAGGTCCAATGCTGCAGAGACACGCTGTGACACACACCTGTCTGCATAACGCCCGACACTCGCGACATTCAGAAGTTCCTGCATTCGCAAGTCCTCACATCCTTCCAGAAGTAACGGCGTGGGTTCACTGATGAACCTGCTGGCGGGGAGACTGTTTCAGTGGATGTTCAAATCTCCTTCTCTTTAAAACTGAAATTCACTCAAACTTTGAAATGTTTCATCAGGGTAAAATGACGCATGTTAGAACTGGGACAGCCTGCAAAGGTGGTAACCGGGTTATCTATTAGGCTCTTGCTGTATGCACACTGGTTATACTTCATCTCTAGTGCTCACAGTCTCCTGAGAGGTCCGCATTACTGTGCTCCTTTACTGATGAGCATGCATTAATTCAGCAAAAAACAGACCTTTTGTTCTGATTCCCACTCCACCCCCTCCAAGAGGACTGAGCGTTGTACAGCATAGGACTATCCCTTCCAAGGAGGTCTCAAGGTCATCTTTCACTGTCATAAACTTGTAAGTTATCTTTTGATAATATCTGCCATTGCTGAAAAAAAAATTAGTAAGAGCCAAAAAATACATTCAGCTTGAAAGAAAACAGCAAGATTGGTAAGTTTAAGAATTACATTTCATCACCAATAAAACATTCATTCAGCCAGAAAATGAAGAGATGCTGTAGCCAGTGACACGATTCCCCCACATTCTTTTATCCAGATGACTTACTTTACATTCACTGTTTCTACCCACCAGGTTGTAGAACACCTCCACTAGGATCAGGGTGCTTCTAGCAAACCCCAAACCAAGACAGAAATTATGAAATACATAAACATTGTCACAACTTCATTTTGGGATAAATGTATCCTTCTGCCTTAATAAATATTTTTAATACATTCAAAACACATTTTACAATTAAATGTTTTGTTCTTGTTTGTTGAAATACACAATTTCAAGGATGCAGTGGGATCCTAGCACAGTAAACAGAAAAGCAACTTGGAAATAAGGCTTTTGGCATGTTTGTGAAAAACCAGTGCTAATCACAAATTCATTTATTCTGAAAGAATCAAGTAGATCTACTTTCTCCCCCCTAGAGCAAAACAGAACAATATTAGATTTGGTGATTTTTGAATAAGAACCATCAACTACTATAGAGAAAAAAAAACAAGTACATTTGAATTGGGAAGGCGAGAATGTGCTGCCAGATGGCAGGAGTTTGTAGATTCAGTGTGAATATGCTAATGAAGATTTATTCATGGCAACTACTTCCATTAATAAATATCAAGATCTAATTATTTAGAAATATTGCCTGCTGGCATCTAATATCATGTATTGGGTTGCCAGAATTATTAATTAAAAACAAAGTTTCAATTATTAGAAAGAAAGGCTTAATCTTTCATCTGCTTGCTTTCTCTCCCACCTTCCTAAGAAAAGGTGTCCGTTTGAGGTCTTGACTCTGAGTAAGCTGACCACTCCCACACTTAACCTTCTTACTTCTTGTAATTAAATTCTAAGCATCTGTCACATCAGGGCATGCAGATAGGAGCTGTCAAGAGCAAGGTTTTCAGTGGTTTTGCCTATTTCTGTATGTTAGTGCTTCAGAACCAATATATGGTCAAATATTAAAATTTTAATAAATAAAAATAAAAGGTTAATCAAGGTAATGTTAAAAGGACAGTGATGATAAAAATAAAATATTGATTCCACTGGCTGTACTATTCAGCCAACAAACATATGTCTCTCATCTCTTATTCTCATTAAATAATTGCTTCCAAATCCTCTTTCATGTTTCTCTCCTTTACGAACATACTAGTTTTCTGTTCTCCTTATCATCGTCATCTCTTACCTCTCTACGTGGGCAGAAGATGTGAAGAAACTTGCTGTGGCCAGTGTGCACTCTTAGGGAGCAGTGGTTGGGGGTGGATGGAATGTCAAGGCCGGGAGAGTTAGAACCTGTGAGCTTCACCCAGATCCATGTCCACCTTCTAACCCTCAGAGAGGCTTTGCGTGTCAACACTTGCCCGTAAAGTTGATCGGAGCAAAACGGATCAGCCCTAGAGTCACAGGCTGCCCTCATGTCCCTAGGCTTCTTCACCATCAGTGAGGGTCTGGGTCTTTCCCATGACACTCATGACTGCAAGTTGAGGACCGCTCCTGGGGTTGGGTTTCTCTGGGCTCCCCCATGTCCACACACAGACACTCATGACTGCAGACTGAGGACCACTCCTGCGTTTGGGTTTCTCTGGGTTCCCCCGTGTCCAGACACAGACGCTCAGATGACTGCAGACTGGGGACCGCTCCTGGGGTTGGGTTCCTCTGGGTCCCTCGTGTCCAGACACAGATGCTCAGGTGACTACAGACTGAGGGCTATTCCTGGTTTGGGTTCCTCTGGGTCCCCCGTGTCCACACACAGGACGTGCTTTTCTGGCAGAAGTGTCACAGGGATGACCTTGTAAGTTCCCCGAACAGGTGCCCAGTCCCGTGGCTTGTACTCACTGTGACCACGTGATGGAGATGGTATCAGCCAGACTCCCCCACTGCCAGGTCATTCTTCGCCCTTTTGTAGTGAGTGAGGATTTTATGAGGGGACACTTTGAGACTGTAAAGAGTACCCTCATCAAACCTTCAGCTGGTTCCCATGTATATGGGTATTTCCTGGACTACTTATTACTATGCAGGCACCCGATGGTCGTGCCTCCATCCACCCGTCTGGTGTCCTGCCTCCAGAAGCATTCTCATCTCCCTGCTTATTTATGCAGGAACAGGCTCATAGATTCCTATTTTATAAGTGGGTAACTGAAGGACCCATAATTTTTTTCATTAATAGTAACATCATTACATTGTAAAGCAATTTTCCTCCAGTTAAAGAATAAAAATAATAACATATTTGTTTTGATGTAAAAGTCTCCTCAGGTTTGACCAACTTGAGCCCTTGCAAGTTGAGCCTACATCCTTTTGACATTACATCATTGTCTGAGCATTTCTTTACTTCCTGTTTTCAGCCCATTCTGCAGCTTCCCGACTCCAGCCCTGGGATCTGCCATTTCTCCAAGTTTGGTTCCTTATGGTGGAGAAGACTATCTGGAAACTAACACTTGGGCTCACGGCACCACTGCATTTCCTGGAGGCTCAGATGATGAAGAATCTGCCTGCAGTGCAGGAGACCTGGGTTCGATCCCTGGGTTGGGAAGGTCCCCTGGAGAAGGGAACGTCAACCCACTCCACTATTCTTACCTGGAGAATCCCATGGACAGAGGAGCCTGTCAGGCTACAGTCCATGGAGTCGCAAAGAGTTGGATACGACTGAGCACACACCCATGCATAATACTCACATCTACGATATCTACATATGTTGAAACCATGACTCCCACCAATATCTCCAATTTTAAATCAGTGCTGAATGGTTCATTCTAGTCATCTCTCTTCCCACATTCATAAATTCTTTCTTCGACCTGAGAAATGGGGATTCCAATAAAGTCAGGTTATTTACCAATTTGATCTATCTGCCCTCTGTGTAACAAGTCTCCCATCACTACCGCTGCTCTCCCAAGCAGCTACCTTCTCACCTTGCTTTGGTTCTGATAATCCACTCTGGGTTGCCATCCACACCCCACATAAACACCCTCCTTAACCCATTTGGGTTCTGTACCAGGTGTCCACAAACACAACTCCCTAGGGCTCTTGAATACTAACTCAAACATAAGTGACTCTGTGCAGGATTGCTGGGCACAGTTGCACAGGATGTGCACTGCACAACTCCAGGGATCACAGTCTCTGTTTTTCAACCTGCCACCTTGGACCACAGTTTCCTTTCCAAGCTTCTTGACTTTCTTCAGATATTTACTAACATAACAGCACTTATGAAGAGATATCTAAAACAGTGAACCCATGAGCTGTGTTTTTTCTCAACCATCTGATAAAATTTTTAAATTAATAAAATTGTCCTCAAATCTTTTTCTTTCACTTACTTGGCCAATACTTACCAAGTAGCTGCTTTGCACTAAAATACGAATTTTTTAATTAAGATTTATTAGGATTTTTCCAAGTCCAAACTTCTATTCTTCATTCATTCCCTGGAATCAAAACGTCTTCCAGGATCATGACCTTTAGTTTCTGGGGTATTTCCCTGGACGTACAAAAGTGAGAGAAATGGCTTTTGTCCACAACTAGTCATTCTGGTCATTACCAGTAAGTCATTATTTATATACTTTCTCTAAGCAGCCAGTAAACAAAGTCTGTTCTTTTTTTTTTTTTTTCCACAGAAGCCTTTGTCTCTTACTTACTCCCAAGTCACCCCACTCACTTCCTGGGGGTCGTGGTTTTAACCAAGCAAACCCCGGGCCTGCTGGTTGCCACCACTGATGGGAGGGCCTTGCACCACATTCACTTTCTGGGTCGTCCTGCTCCCAGGCTGGCTTCCTCTGCCCACACTGCTCTTGGTGGCAGTCGCAGAGCCCATCCCAGCTCCCGAGTCTCTGCGACGGCCGCCCTGTGTGTAGGACAAGTCTAGGGTGGTACCTGCTTTCCCCCCTGGAGGTCATGAGATCCTAGCTGCTCACAGGTTCATTTTCTGTTTCTGAACTGGCTGCGCCTGCAGCCTTTGTAGGAGGAATGGGGACTGCGCGCTTCATGGGGCTCAAGGGGAGGGTGCGGTCACGGCATTTTTAGTTCTAACCATTTTTCTTTCTTTTATTTTAGCAGACTCTTGTAGGCTTTCTCTGTCTAATATCATGGTATCTGCAAATAGAAAAATTTTACTTCTTCTTTTCTGATTTGGATGATGTTTTTAATTTCCTTTTCTTGCCTAATTGCTCTGGCTAGGGCTTCCAGTACTATGTTGAATAAAAATGGGGAGAATGGACATCCTTTCTTGTTCCTGATCTTCGAGATAAAGCTTTCAGTGTTTCACCCGTGAGTATGATGTTAACTGTAGGCTTTTCATACCTGCCCTTTATTATGTTGAGATACATTGCCTCTACTCCTAGATGGATGAGAATTTTTATTGTAAAAGTATGTTGAATTTTGTCAAATGTTTGTTCTGCATCAATTGAGGTGACAATATTATCTTTACCATTCATTTTTGCTAATGTGATGGATCACAATAACTTGTCAATGTTTACCCATTGTTGCATTACTGAAAAAAATCCCAGTTGATCATGGTGTGTAATCTATTAAAAGTATTATTTAAATGACTTTGCTTGTATTTTACTGAGGATTTTTGCATCTATGTTAAGCAAGGATGTTGGCCTGTGATTTCTTTTCTTGTAATGAGTTTTTCTGGTTTTGGTATCAGGGTAATGTTGGTCTCATAAAATCAACTTGGAAGCATTTCTTCCTGTTCTATTTTTTGGAAGAGTTTGAGGAGGATTGGTGTTAATTCTTCTCTGAATGTCTGGTAGAATTCATCAGTGAAGCTATCTGATCTTTGTGGTCTCTATTTAATTCGAGTCTGGTCTGATCCTTATTTCCTTCCTTCTACTAAATTTGGGCTTAGTTTATTCTGCTTGAGGTGTAAACTTCCTTGAGGTGTAAAGTTCTGTGAGGTGTAAATTTAATTGTTTACTTTAAATATTTCTTTTTCTTACTTTATTTTAAGTTATGAACGTATGGTAACATATTTACAGGAGACTTGGAAAACACAGAATAAAGTTACATATAATTCCACTACATATAATGATTTTTAAAATTTTATTTATTTTTAATTGGAGGATAATTGCCTTATAATATTTTGGTAGTTTCTGCCATATATCAGCATGAATTGGCCATAGGTATACACAAGTCCCCTCCCTCTTGGACCTCCCTCCCACCCCCCACCCCATCCCACCCCTCTGGGTTGTCACAGAGCACCGGATTTGAGCTCCCTGCGTCACACAGCAAATTTCCACTAGCTGTCTGTTTTACATACGGTAATACACCTGCTTCAATGCTACTTTCTCAAATAGTCCCACCCTCTCCTTCCCCTCACCGTGTCCACAAGTCTGTCCTCTGTGTCTGTGCCTCCATTGCTGCCCTGCACATAGGCTCATCAGTACCATCTTTCTAGATTTCATATACATGTGTGTATTCATATATAATATTTGTATGTCTCTTTCTGACTTACTTCACTGGTATAATAGGCTCTAGGTTCATCCACCTCATTAGAACTGAGTCAAATGCAGTCCTTTTTATGGCTGAGTAATATTCCATTGTGTATATGTACCACAACTTCTTTATCCATTTGTCTGTTGATGGACATCTAGGTACAATTATTTTTAAAGTAGATAAATTAAGATTTTTAGTTGGAGTTTCAATATCAAGGACTCAAAAATTAATAGAATAAATATAAAGAGAAGTAGAAGGATATAGCAAACCTGAG
Source organism: Giraffa tippelskirchi (assembly GCF_054371585.1). Taxonomy (NCBI): domain Eukaryota; kingdom Metazoa; phylum Chordata; class Mammalia; order Artiodactyla; family Giraffidae; genus Giraffa; species Giraffa tippelskirchi. Next base: position 164,357,360 of record NC_137283.1, on the reverse strand, counting down.
AAGCACTGTGAATCAATTCAACATAATTAAGATTTATACAATTTTCATGCAGCAGTAGAATACAAATTCTATTCAAGTTCCCAAGACTGTAAACCAGGAGACGCCGAGACACATCCAGGGAAAGGGAGCTGGGTGCAAAAAGCTCGGAGACGCCGAAACACATCCAGGGAAAGGAAGCTGGGTGCAAAAAGCTCATGGTCTAAAGACTGAAATCATACAGAGTCTGTTCTCTTGTCACTGTGAAATTATGTCTTTTTTCTTAATGCACATTCTTATTGCTATAAACTTCCCTCTTAGAACTACTTTTGCTATATCACAGACATTTTAGAATGCTGTGCTTCCATTTTCATTTGTCTCTAAACACTTTAAAATGACTTTTTTTATTCTCCTCTGACCCATTTCATGCTCAGTAGCCTGCTATTTAATCTTCATGTATTTGTGAATCGTCCGTTTTCTTCTCGTAATTGATTTACAGTTTCATTTCACTCTGGTTGGAGAAGATACTTGATGCAACTTCAATCTCCTTAATTTGTTGACTTATTTTGTTGATTTATCTATCCGGAAGCATGCTCCAGTGTACTTGAGAAGAACATGTATTCTGTTGCCGTTAGATGAAATGTTCAATTGATATATATGTCGTTTGGGTTCACCAGGCCTACTGTGTGGTTTAAGTACAATATTTATTGATTGATTTTCTGTCTGGATGATCTATTTGTTGTTAAAAGTGAGGCATTGCTAGTATTAATATTATTAGCATTGCATGCTATTATTGTGTTGTTCTCTATTTCTCCTTTCAGATCTGTTAATATTTGCTTTATATATTTAGTTGTTCCAATGTCAGATGCATAAATATTTACAGCTGTTTTAACCTCTGGATAAACTGACTCCTATATCATTATATAATGACCTTTTTTTATCTCATTGAAGTCTTTGGCTTGATGTCTATTTTTTCTGACACATGTATATATAAAACCCTCTGTTTTTAAGTTTTCATTTGCATGTAATATCTTTTTCTGCCCCTTCACTTTCACCCTACTTCTGTCCTTAAAGCTGAGATGAGTCTCTTGGAAGAAACATACTGTTGGACCTTATTTTCTTAATCCATTCAGTCACTGTCTTTTGATGGAAGAATTTAATCCACTTACATTTAAAGTAATCATTAATGAATATGGACTCACTGCTGTCATTTGTTAATTATTTTCTGGTTGTTTTGTTTTCCCTTGTGTCTTTACTCCTCTCTTGATCTCTGTGCTGAGCCCAGGTGCATAGCCAGGGGAGTCATCGCTCACCCATTAAGAATTGCTTGTCTGTCCGCTATAGCTGTGTGGGTCCCAAGGACACAGGTCCTGTTGACTTTCAGAGCTAGCTGACTTGGGGGCCTGGCCCTCTGGTGGGAGTGCTGAAAGCTGGGGCACTAGGTGTGGAATCTAACCCTTTTGCTCCTCGTGGGGAAGATGGGAAGTGGGAGCTCCCTCCAGATTGTGTGGCCCTGTACCAAAGGCGAGAGAGTCTTGCCTTTCCTACCAAATTAGAAGTGGGTATGTTCTCACTTACCTGAAGAACAGGCGTCCCTCAGCCAGTCTCTGTACCTGCCCCCCACGTAGCTGTGTGTCTGGGGTGCCCGCGAGAGGACAGGAGTCGGGAGTCGCCAACGTCGCCGCCTCTGCTGGCGCCTGCCTTGTTGTCCTCAACACGCTCCCGTGCTGCTGTGCCAGGAAACACCTCCCACTCTGAAGACCCTGACCTTACTTCCTGCACACCCTGATTTTCTCAAATACACCTCGATGTTAGCAAAACGTTTGAAAATCCTTCTGAATCAACTGGTAAAATGTAGGCTGAATGAATACTACTCTTAGGCAGATTCTTGGCTGACTGAATCACCATGTACAACTAGAAAGAGGGAATCATTTTTTCAGTGTGGAAACAATTGATTAGTGAAATGTTATGGGGGTACACTGATCTTTCACTCGGCATTATTTTCAATCAATGACTTGGATACAAGTAGGAAAGAAACACATCGAATCTGCAGAATGGTAAGATCTGAGATGGGTAGCTACTAGTACAGATGATGCTCAAGATTCTGTATTACTTCATGTGACTGGAATTCTGCACTGAAAACAAGACACAGAAGAAAATGATGAACATGTAGGCTGGAGGCCACAATCCTGAACGGTATCTGGTAGGCATATGATGTGAGTCACATATATAATTTAAATTTTTCTAGTAGCCACTCTTAAAAACTGGGAAAAGCAATCTTCAAAATTTTTAACTCAAGGGACTTCCCTAGTGGTCCAGTGGTCAAGACTTTGCCTTCCTTCCAATGCAGAATGTGTCAATTCAACCCCTGGTTGAGAAACGAAGCTCTCACATGCCTTGTGGCCAAAAAACCAAAATATAAAAGAAGCGATAGTGTAACAAATTCAATAAAGCCTTAAAAAATGGTCCACATCAAAAAAATATTTAAAATAATTTATAACTCAGTATTTCCAAAATATAATTATTTCAACATGTAACCAATATAAAAATTAATGGAATATTTTATCATTTTTGTACTAAGTCTTCAAAAGCATATGTGTATTTGATATTTACAGCACATCTCAATTCAGACTAACCACACTTCAGATGTTCCACTGCAAGTCAAGAAACCAATATATGTAAAAGTTATCAAATAAATGTAACTGATCATGTAAAGCAATTAAAAGTTATCAAATAAATGTAACTGATCAAGTAAGGCAATTATCCTCCAATTGAAAATTGTTATTCAGTCACTAAGTCATGCCCAACTCTCTGAGACCCCATGGGCCACAGCTTCCAGGCCTCCCTGCCCTTCACTGTCCCCCAGCATTTGCTCACACTCGTGCCCATTGAGTGGGCGCTGCCGCCCGCCGTCTTGCCCTCTGTCACCCCTTCTCCCCCCGCCTGCAATCTTTACCAATCTCTCCTTTTTGTTCAGTGAGTCGGCTCTTCGCATCAGGGGGCCCAAGGACTGGAGCTCCAGCTTCAGCATCAGTCCTCCCAGTGAATATTAAGGGTTGATTTCCTTTAGATGGACTGATTTGACCTCCTTGCTGTCCAAGGGACTCTCAAGAGTCTTCTCCAACAGCAGTTTGAAAGCATCAATCCTTCAGCACTCAGCCTTCTTTACCATCCAACTCTCATCTGTACATGACTACTAGCTTTGACTAGACAGACCTTAGAAATAAATAATGTTTTTAAAATAATGATAAAAAATTATGAAAATCTGAAATCTAAAAAACATGTGAAAGTGAAAGTCACTCAGTCGTATCCAACTCTTCGCAACCCCAGGGACTGTATAGTCCATGGAATTCTCCAGGCCAGAATACTGGAGTGGGTAGCCGTTCCCTTCTCCAGGGGAATTTTTCCAACCCAGGGGTCGAACCCAGGTCTCCCGCATTGCAGGCGGATTCTTTACCAGCTGAGCCACAAGGTCAGCCCAAGGGGAAAAAAGTAACCGATCACATGTTTAATGTAAGCCACTGTAATAGACAATCCAGTCTCGGGCGACACTAGTTGTATGGTGTATTAATATGTCTTGCCAAAATAACACTGTAAAAAACACAGCAGTGAAACCTCAGTGGGTGGGACACGAACTGTTCATTATTGCTCACAAGCCAGGTGGTTCCTGACCGGGCCAGACGGCCGAGGTGACTGGGCCACTCGTGCACCAGCCAAGTGGTCAGCCACTGCTGACTGGCGCAGAATGGCCTCGGCTGGAACACCCCGTCTGTCTGTACCCCGCGTGTGCTCTCATCCTCCCCAGCGTAGCCCAAGCCGCCCCTGGGAGAGGGGACACTTGCAACAGGACGTCTCGGGGGCTGGACTCAGAACTGTACTCTGTCCCTTTGCCAAGTGTGCCAAGACATGCTCACAGGCCGGGAAGCCGAGTCTGCCTTCTGGTGGGGAGCGTGTGAGACCACATCACAGAGGATGGGGTGCTGGAGCCCAATGTCTGGGGGCGCAGGTGCCATCAGGCCCCCTCAGGCGCTGCGTCACGGGTGTGTGTGCCAAGCAGACAGGGGTCACTCCTTCCAGGCCTGGGCACCATGTCTTACAAGTGACGGGAGGTGCGATCAAGAAGGCAGCGTGGACGGCCGAGCCCATGGGGAACACTCTGTGTTTTGTTCCAAAGTGAGAAGACTGCGGACGACCTGAGAGCTGTCTTCAAACTGTAAAGTGCAAACCTGGGGAAGGAAGAGTCTTGTTCTCAGTTCCCCAAAGAGTTTATGAGGGTTAATTCTATGCCAGGAACTGGGCCGGATGCAGAGACAGAAGTAGAAGAAGGGAAGTTTCCATAGATACCGGCTCACCCAGGAGAACTTTCTAATAAATGGAAAGAATCGTTACAGTCGGATAATTCACCTGCCGCAGGTGAGCGCTGAAGCTGGAGGCTGCGTCTGGGGAGTCTCGTCCCCGGTGCAGACCACGCGGCTGCCATCGGAGGGGCCCACGGCTCTCAGCTCTCGAGGACAGCCCCACGTTTTGGCTGTTTGATCCATGGGGACCCCGAGGAACATGCTTCGTGCCCATAGACGTGCAGAGCCACCGAGTGCTCCAAGCAGAGATGGACGACCAGGGTTAAAAGCAGCCCCAGCTGCCTGGGGTTTAGTCCTTTGTTCTGTGGTAGGGAAGGAGGTCACGTGAGATGGCGAGATAAACCGGAAGTGAGATGGCTGTGGGGCTGACCCGTGCCGTTCGCCCAGTCCCCAGACTGCAGCCCTGAGACACCGTACCACGTGCTGGGTTCCCGGTGCAGTCGCTGTGCTCCTGTGGCCATGGAGGGCTTTGTGGGAGTGGCAAGAGCATCACGCAGATACACGTTCCTGTTTCCTGCAGATACAAACACAGGAAACCTTGGAGGAATTCACGGGACCTGCTGCGGATCCAAGGCGACCACGGCGGATGCCGGAGGAAGGACCGAGCTGGAGACGCAGTCACTTCAAAGTGGACCGTCTCCTTCTGTCTCAGCAGAAAGAGTCAGGAGCCCTGAAGTAGACCTCCTTGGCTCTCAGAAGCCATGTAAATGCAGGCCAGGCTGGCAAGCTAGGGAGACCTTCCCAGGGTGGCTCACCAAGGCTTCTCCAGAACTCTGAGGCTCTGGGGAGAAGGGACAGAAATTGGTCTCAGGCCGGGGTGCCCCTCACCGAGGAGTGGCCGCAGCCTCACAGCCCCCTCACCAGATGAGTCCAAGGCTCCTCACCCGCTCAGTGTCCTGGGAACAAAGTCAAGCCTGCGGGAGCTCAGAGAGCACCCCACACTCGGCGAGGGCATTGCTTCCTTTGACGAGCCCTCTAGCCTGTGCACAGTCCTCGACCAACACTACAGGGCACCAGCTCTGCCCCACCTCGAGGCACAGAAGCAGTGACAACAGAAAACACCCCCCACCCTTCCCGGGGAGGAGACGTACCCAAGCCCCCCTTCCCTCCTCAGCAGCGCCTCTGGGAGAGGGACAGGCCATCTCGGATGAACTGCCAGGATTCTTGGGGTAGGGGGTGAGCAGGGAGGGGCAGGGGCAGCATTGGACCTCGGGGTTCCCGCCAGGGCCCGGATGACTGACCCGGAAGTAGCTCTGACTATTAACCAGCATGAAGGTGGCAGACGTGTGTTTGTCAGTGGCCCCCCAGGATTACAGGAGCCCTGATGAGCGGGTCTGCCCTCTCCTGTGGAGTGGACACCCCCACTCTGCCCAGTGTCCAGCAGCCAAGCTGATGTCACTGAACACAGGCCCGGGAAGAGAGTCCCCGTGCCTCCAGGACACCTGGGCGTAAGGCCACCACCCACGGGGACTCGGAGAGCAGCAGGCGGGAAGAGGACGCTCTGGGTGACTTCACGGACACGGAGCTCAGGGAAAACGATCAGCTGGGACTCGGCGACAGCCAGTGGGTCAGCAGTCAAGCAGAGGGGCACAGGGCAGAGAAGGACAGGAATGGACTCCGGGAACCTTCGGAGGGTGGGAATATTTTCTGTTTTCATTGTGGTTGTGGATACGCTGGTGTAAATTTGTCAAAACTCACACTGAAGTAGTCCCGAACACGAATGCTTTCTGTTGTGTATAAATCTGTTTTTGTTGTTCAGTCGCCAAGACGTGTTGGACTCTATGTGACCCCATGAACTGCAGCATGCCAGGCCTCCCTGTCCCTCTCCATCTCCCGGAGTTTCTTCAAGCTCATGCCCATTGAATCTGTGATGCCATCCAACCATCTCATCCTCTGTCGCCCTCAGAAGGTGTGTAAATTATCTCAATAAAGTTGACTTTTTAAAACATGATGCCCCTCCCAAGCAGGAGAGGTGTGTGCAGGCTGATTCCTACGTTGGGGCCAGGAGTGGGGTTGAGACCTAATGCCCATCATTCCGAGGCCAGAACTTCTGTCAAAGCAACTTAGCAAACTTGTCCCAGGCTTTCCCTGCCAGTTTCCAGTATTACTGCTTCTAAGATCTGCTGGTGAAATATTTTATCTTTTTGGGCTCCAAAATCACTGCAGATGGTGACTGCAGTCATGAAATTAAAAGATGCTTGCTCCTTGGAAGAAAACCTATGACCAGCCTAGACAGCATATTAAAAAGCAGAGACATTACTTTGCCAACAAAAGTCTGTCTAGTCAAAGCTCTGGTTTTTCCAGTAGTCATGTATGGATGTGAGTTGGACCATAGAGAAAGCTGAGCACCGAAGAATTGATGCTTTTGAACTGTGGTGTTGGAGAAGACTCTTGAGAGTCCCTTGGACTGCAAGGAGATCCAACCAGTCCATCCTAAAGGAGATCAGTCCTGGGTGTTCATTGGAAGGACTGATGCTGAAGCTGAAACTCCAATACTTTGGGCACCTGATTCAAAGAACTGACTCATTGGAAAAGACCCTGATGCTGGGAAAGATTGAAGGTGGGAGGAGAAGGGGACGACAGAGGATGAGATGGTTGGATGGCATCACCAGCTTGATGGACATGAGTCTGAGCAAGCTCTGGGAGTTGGTGACAGACAGGGAAGGCTGGCGTGCTGCAGTCCATGTGGTCACAGAGTTGGACAAGACTGAGTGACTGAACTGAACTGAGTTGAAGATCTGCTGGAATGATGAAAGGAGAGATGCGTCAGGCTCCTGTGCTGGGTCCCTCACCTGCCCTCCCTGGACATCAGGCCACCCTGGGCAGGGCCTCCATGACTCACCTGGACCTCACTTCAACTCTGTCTCTGTCCTGCATTAGCTTCCTGGGGATGTTTCCACAAAGTTCCACTAACCCAAGGACTTAATCTACAGTTATCTAACCCCTCACAGTTGGGGAGGTCAGAAGTACAGGATCAGATCGGGGCTGGGTCCTCCGTAGGTCTGAATACAAACCACCCCAGAGCCCTTCCCAGCTGTGGGCGGCGCCTGCAGCCCCGGGGGGGCCTTGCCCTACAGATGCACAACTCCGCTCTCTGTCTGACTTTTGCGTCACCTCTCTGCACCTCTGAGTCCTCTCCTCTTATAGGGTGTTGATGCAGGGTGGAGCGGGCACCTGTCTCACCCTCACGCCAAGATGATCTGAGGCCCTTGACTTGGTTATTAATCTGAAGAGACAGGGGCTTCCTAGGTGGCACTAGTGGTAAAGAACCCGCCTGCCAATGCAGGAGATGTAAGAGGCAGGGTTTGATCCCTGGATCAGGAATATCCCCTGGAGGAGGGCATGGCAACCCACTCCAGAGAATCCTATGGATAGAGGAGCCTGGCGGGCTGCAGGCCATAGGGCTGAAAAGAGTCAGCACAACTGAAGCAACTTAGCATGCACGTTGCAGAGACTATGTCCAGATGAGGTCACATGCTAAGGTTCCAGGCAGACATGAGTTTGGGTGAGACTATATTCAACTAACTACACCCTGAAACTCTATCTCCAGCCCAGACCCTTCTCTGGAACCCCAGACATTGGACCCCCACTCAGAACATTCACAAGGATCTCAAGTATTTACTGTCTAAAATCAAACTCAGTCTGCCTTCCATAAACTTGCTCATCCACAAGCTCATTTCAGCACCAGGCAACCAACCCCTTCAACACCTGTGGTTCAGGCCACAGACCTTGGTTCAGTTCAGTTCAGTTACTCAGTTGTGCCCGACTCTTTACAACCCCATGGACTGCAGCGCACCAGGCCTCCCTGTCCATCACCAACTCTCGGAGCTTGCTCAAACTCATGTCCACAAGTCAGTGATGCCATCCAATCGTCTCGTCCTCATCCATGGAATCCTCCAGGCAAGAATACTGGGGTGGGTTGCCATTCCCTTCTCCAGGGGATCTTTCTGACCCAGGGATAGAACCCAGGTCTCCTGCATTGTAGGCAGATTCTTTACCATCTGAGCTACAGAGAAGTCACAGACCTTGGAGGTGCCCAAATTCTCTCTCGCTCTGGATTAACTCGAACCCTGTATCCTGAATCCCACGGTCTCACTCCTTCCCTGCTGACCCCCGATCCCTGGGACCGGAACTCACATCTTCCAAGTGGCCCTGCCCTACTCCTGTCTCCACTTGACAGGCCCAGTGAGACTTTCACAACTGTTCAAGTCACGTCGGATTCTGTTTGAAAGCTTCTAGGGCGCCCACAGCCCCAGCCTGCACCCTGACCGTGACCTACAGGGCTCACACGGGGCTCCCACGCCTGCTCCCCCTCCAGGCTTTCTCTCCCACCATTGTTAACACCCAGGCCTGACATCCAGCCTTTTCCTGGAGTTTGCTCAGCATGTTCCTGACTCCGGGCCTTTGTCCTTCGGACTTCTCTGCAAGGATGCGCCCCCCCAGACAACTTCAGGCGGCACTCCCTCCTGAGGTGCCTGCTGCAGGGAGAGACCACCCGCCTCCCTGACCACCCCCAGGGCTCTCGCTGGCCGGCTCCAGCCCTGCTTCATCTCCCCACGGCCCACATTTCCTGTCTGCGGCCACCAGCGTGCACGCCCTGGGGAGACGGAGCTGCTGTTTGGCTCCTGTGGATGCCTCCCCAGCAGCAGGTGCTCCAGAAAGGCCTGTTGAGTGAACGAGCCAGGGAAGCAGTGACTGGCATGGAAAAACTGAGGAGTGTGGGCTTTCGAGGCTTATCTCTCCACGCATCCATCTTCAGACCCGATCACCCGCCTCTGGCTGCTGCACAGATGGGGGGACTCACCACGATCTGGGGCGAGACGACCTTGTGATTTGTCATCTCAAAAGGGGAAGAGGTTTCAACTTGAAAGAGAAATAGAATAAAGGCGGCCTTTATGTGGGACACTCGCCCAAAGCACACCCGGCCACTTCCTTCACGCCTTCTCCCTCTGGACCCCTCGCCCACCACCCTGCCAGAGGGGATGCTAAAGCATCCTGCCAGACGGAGCTCCTTGCTTTGAGGGGGTACACAGATGCTCTGGCCGCCGGACAAACACACCTCGAGGGAATGTTTGGAACCTCACACCGGGCTATACTGAAGATGTATTTGTGTTTATTCACGGCCGCGTTGGGCCTCCATTGCGGCCTGCAGGCCTTCTCCAGCTGCAGTGAGCAGGGCTCCCGTCTAACGGCGGCGCGTGGGCTCCTCATCGGGTGCTCCTCCTGCTGCAGAGTGCAGGCTCTAGGCACGTGGGCTCTAGCAGGCGCGGCTCCTGAAGTGTGGCTCACAGACTTAGATCTTCCCAGACCAGGGACTGAACCCACGGTTCCCGCATTCACAGGTGAATGCTTTCCCACTGGACCACCAGGGAAGCCTGGGCTACATGACCCATACTTTGGGATTGCCTTTTAAGCCTGAAATTCTCCCTCGGTCAGACTAAAAAAGATCACAAGCCCAGGACGTGAGGGAAAGTAAAGGACCCGTGGGACACTGGGGGGTGTGACTGCAGTGAGTGGGGTCACTGGGGGCAGAGATGCCAGGACAGAGGCGTTTTTAAATGATTTATTTTTTACTGAAGGATAATCGCTTTACAGAATTTTGCTGTTTTCTGTCGAACCTCAACACGAATCAGCCACAGGTATACATATATCCCCTCTCTCTTGAACCTCCCTCCCATCTCCCCGCACGAGAATGTAATACCGCTTACTGGACCGTGGGTTTAGACCGGAATCTGAAGCTGGGCCCCAGTGCTCATCAGCTGGGAGCTCTGTGCAAGTCACGTCATCTCTCTGGGTGTGTGACGGAGGGCGGTGCAGCCGCCTTGCTGGGAAGCACTTGACAGGTGGTGGATTTTGTCGATTGCAGGGCTCAGAGGAGGAGGGACAGGTAGGTGATGCCTGAGTCATCCTAAGAGATGAACGGCAAGTCTGCTCTTATCTTGGTCCAACCTGTCAGAGAGCCTCCCACTGAGCCCTGAGCCTCAGCCCCTGAGCTGCAGCCGACCACGCCTTCTGGGGACCACCCTGTGAGAAGGTCCGGAGGAAGACGACTCAGCCAGGTGTGAGGGCGGCAGAAAGAGGGCTCTGTCAGTCGCTGCTTTACATACAGGAACCCCCAAGGTGGAGGAAGTGGGCTTGGAGGAACCAGAAAAGAAGGGAAAAACAAAACAGCCGCAGAGGCGGGGTGTCCGCTCCTCTTCCTGTCACCTGGAGGAAATAAAGGCTAATTACGGGGACGCCGGAGTTTCCATGCTTCTGATTACTGTCTAGCTTGTTGTTCAGTCTCTCAGTCGTGTCCGATACTTTGTGGCCCATGGACGGCAGCACGCCAGGCCTCCCTGTCCATCACCGTCTCCTGGAGCGTGCGTCCCGGGAGCGGAGAGGAAGGAAGACCCTTCCCTGCCAGTCCCAGCCCTGGTCCCACCCGAGGTCCAGGTGGGGGAGCCGCCCCCCCACAGCAGACCAGCCGCGACGCTGTCGTCCTTCTGAGGACAGGGGGCCAGTCCTGCTTCTTGCTGATTTGACCCACTCTGATGGCAGCTCCGTCCTCCTCCTCATCTCCAGACCAAAGCCACAGCCGACTCGGGAGCCCTGGCCCCAGGGAACACGCCACGCATGAGCCCGAGCCACCCTGGGTCCCTGGGGAGACCCCACAGACCTGTGACCTCTGTCCGCACGGGGAAAGCAGGGGTCTCCCGTGACCCAGAGCCTCCTATTCTGAGACCCACGGAGCCCCACACCAAGAGGCTGGTGGGGCTGACCATCCTTGGTGCACAGTTTCTGTGGCCCCCAAGGTCCTGGAGTGGGAGGTCCAGGGATTTACCGAGGACGACCTGCTGTCCCCAGGGGTTCTGATTTCTCCTCACTGACCGCTGCAAGAACACAGCTCCTTGCGGGAAGGAGGCAGTTTTGTGGTATTCGCCCCAGCTGCAGCCTCTCAGCAGCAAGGACCTCCACTTACCCCTGATTGAGTCTGGCCCACCCGACTTGGCTCCAGGACGGAAGACGCGGTGCCTCCTCCCCCGAGGGTCGCCTCCGTGGGCTGTGGGGGACGCGGGTCGGGAGGGTCCCCGTGAAATGGGCAGCCGCGCCTCGGGGTGGTCTGCAGCACTTGCAGCACCAGGCCCTCAGGGACAGTGCCCAGAAAGTTCCACCTTCAACTCTTCCAAGCAGTCCTGATGTCAGTGAGCCCAGAACCACTGAACGAAATAACAAGCTTTTTGCTCCCCTTCAAAACCTAAGCCTCAGATTAACCCGTGTGCCCTATGCTTTCTCATGTACAACAATGTTCCTTGATACCAGCAACGAATCTGAACTAATTCATCTGAGCTTGCTTCTAATCTGAAGTCGCTTCTTTAAACTTTTTTTTTGGAAAATTCCAAAATATTGTCTTAGAAGTTTATTTATGATACGTCTAGGTGGATTTTTTTCCTTCAGTTTTGGAGTTTATTTTTGTATTTACACTGTTGGAGTTCCCTGAACTTGATGGACCTGGAGTTTATCTTGCCCTATTTTGGAAAATTCTTAGCCACTATCTGTTTAGAAATTTGACAGATCCTCGGACAGAAGATCCAAGCAGCCCGTCCTAGAGGAAATAACCCTCAATGTTCATTGGAGGGACTGCAGCTGAAGCTCTAATACTTGGGCCACCTGATGGGAAGAGCTGACTCATTGGGAAAGACCCTGATGCCGGGAAAGATTGAGGGCAAGAAGAAAAGGCGAAGACAGAGGATGAGACGGTTGGATGGCATCACCGACTCAATGGACATGAGTCTGAACAGACTCCAGGAGATAGCGAAGGACAGGGAAGCCTGGTGTGCTGCAGTCCACGGGTTCGCCAAGAATCGGACAGGACAGCGATGAACAACAACGACAATCTGTTTAGACATTTCTTCTGCTCTTTTCTTTCACTCTTACTCTAGGAATCCAATTGAATGTGTTGGATTATTTGATATTGTCACAAGGATCTTAGATTCTGTGTCATGTGTTTTTTTCAGCTTTTTATTCTTTTTTTGTGTATCATTTTTTATGATTTCTCGATCTACCTGCAAGTTCATTAGCTTCCCTCAGCTGAGACTAGCCTACCGATAAGCCCGCCAAAAGAGCCGTTTCATATCACTTATCATGGTTATTTTCAAGTCCCGATCTTGGCCTTCTAACATCTGGGTCATTGCTAGTTCTGGTCCTGCTGACTGCTTTATCTGTTGGCGGTGATTTGGTTTTGTTTTGCTTTGCTTTTTGAAGTATCAGCTTTGGATTGACTGCTGAAAATTATGCATAAAGAAATAGTAGAGACCACAGTAAGTAGCTTTTATGTTCACAAAACAATCATTTTACATGTGGTTCTAGGAGTGAGGAGGTTGTCTCTCTCATCAGGGCTTGAGCTGGGTCCAGGGTGTCTGTCTTTCATCGGGACTCTCAGCGCATCACACTGGGCAAAGTGCTGCTGGGTTTTTCTCCGTGTTCCTGCCCATCTTCTCGTTCCAAAGTTTCTCTCTCCTGAAGAAACAGGCAGCTACTGTTGATGATTCATGCTCAGCTCCTGGTGGTGGAATGAAGGATTTTCTGCTGTCCCAAGGCTCACGTACGCCTATGAATCTGGGCTTTGACATAAGGTTTTCAAAGCATTCCTGCCCCTCCTTCCCATGGAAGCCCCATTCTGCTTTGTGTCCGTGGTTTGTCCCGGGTGGGAGAAGGTGTCCTCCTCTGTCCCGAGCTGCTGTGGGTCATTGTCTGTCCTTGGTTGAGAGGCTGGCCTGCTCTTCTCTCCGTAGCCTAAGGCTTTTACTAACTGGCAGGAAAGGGTAATGCGGGGAGGAGAGAGAGCTGTGTCTGCCTCCCAGAGCCCAAGGGCTCCATGGAGAGCCGTCCACAGAGGAGCTCGCCCCGGAGTCCTGCCCCCAGGCACCCCTGCCATCTCCGGGGGAGGCTGCAGAGAAGAGCCCATGGCGAGGGTGGACCTGCCTGCATCACAGGCCCCGCTGTCTGAGCCTGACCCCCAGCCCATCCCTGGCCTTCAGCATCCTTACTGCCGACCTCTCTCCGCTGTGGTCTGGCAGCCACCTCTCCCCTTTCTCTGCCAAGTCTGGCGTGGTGCGTGCCAGCTCATCCCGCCCAAAGGGCTCTCCTCTCTGGGGCTCAGCCTCAGAGCTGTCCTGCACACGAAGCTCCTCGATGGCTTGAGAAGTGCTGTGACTCTATAAACAACTTGGGGTCTCCTTGCTGCTCTGGTGGGAATGAGCCCCTCCTGAGGCTTCCTGTGTTGTGAGAGGAAGTGGATCCTAACAGCCAGCATCTACTATAGCACACCGCGACCGCGTGATTCCAGAGGCTGACACACACACACTCAGCAGCTTCACATTTGAAGAACGGGTCCAATTTCCCTCATTCGGGCTCCAGGTTAAATGCAGAACGTCCCTAACCAGACTGAGGAGGTGACGCAGCAGCATCGAAGCCTAGGCAAGCTGGGGGCACCTAGAGTCAGCTGATGCCAGTGAGCAGGGGCTGGGCTCCAGGACAGGCAGAGGGTGCAGCTGGGCATGGACTCTCCAGTACACGGTGGAAAGCATGGGAAAAGCAAAGAAAGCAGAGGGGGGATGTATGCACATACAGCACTCCGTGATGTGACTGCATACACGCACCCCTCCGTGATGTAAATACACACACAGACACTGTGGTTGTGCGTGTATATATATATGTACACCACTCCATGATGTAAATACACACACACACAAACACACACACACACACCGTGGTTGTGCTCAGCTGGTCAGTTGTGTCTGACTTTGCGACCCCATGGAGTGTAGCCCGCCAAGCTCCTCTGGTCCATGGGATTCTCCAGGCAAGAATACTGGAATGGGTTGCCTTTCCCTCCTCCAGGGGATCTTCCCGACCCAAGAATCGAATCCACGTCTCCTGCATTGGCAGCTGGATTCTTTACCCCTGTGCCACCTGGGAAGCCCCTACATATACATCATATACATATACTTATGTATGTATATTATGCACATACATGCAATGGAATGCTACTCGGTCATAAAAAAGACTGAAATTTTGCCATTTGCAGCAGTATGAATGGACTTGGAGGGTATTATGCTGGGGAAATAAGTCAGAGAAAGACAAATATTAATACCGTATTATATCATTTATATGTGGAATCTAAAAAAAAACTACAACAAACTAGTGAATATTTATTTTAGAAAGAAGCAGATCCACAGCTATGAGGACAAACCAATGACTACCAGTGGGAAGAGGGGAATAGGGAGGGGCAAGATAGGAATAGGGGATTAAGAAATTTAGAAATATCTGCATAAAGTGAGAAAACAAAAGAGAACAGCCCCAGCGCAGACGGTTAAAGGAAGGGCCCTGTCTTCAGGCTGGACTCCCTCTCACTGCTGCTCCAGGAGGGCACAGCCCCTGTCCTTACTGAGGACACTGCGAGCGCTGGACCCTGAGCCAGGACAGAGCAGGACGGCCGGAGGGCAGCAGAGACGAGAGCATCTCACGTGGGTGTCTCAGGCCGTCTCTCTGTCCCACGAGCAGTTCTGACTGCATCTTCAGTGAGCAAAGCGAGGCAGAAAGCAGGACGTTTCTCCTCCCGCTAGAAGATTAAGGTTCAAGGCTTGTGAAGCAGTCTTCATCAAGTAGCTGTGTAATTGCCTGTTCTTAACTGAGAGTCCAGCAGACCAACGTTTCTGATTCTGAAAGTCTGGTGCCTCTCAACCTCTAGTGAGCACATGAATTCCCTGAAGTCTTGCGACGCACAGACATGGGTGTGGCGGCCCTGGGTGGGCCTGAGAATCAGCACTCCTAACGCATCCAGCTGACATGGCGCTGATGGCATACGGGGACCACTCGTTGGGTGACGTTCCGGAACACGGACCAGGAGCTGACCCGGACCCCCTGGGCACGCCGGAAGGGGCGGCAGCCCACAGCTCTCACCACTCATTAAGCTCTGGCAGGGGCAGGAGGGCGTAATTAGAAATTCCACAGGTTGACTGAGATGTCTCAACTTGAGGACCTGAAACCGAGCCTTTTGAGAAGGGCTGCACTGTCACGGCTGGGACTTCCCAGGTTTCCAGGACAGAGGGAACCCACTGCAAGTGAGCTGAAGGCAGCTCCATCAAGCATTTATCAAGCACCCACTCCGAGCCAGACACCAAGCTAAGCACTTTTAGCTACATTACTACCCCAGGGTTCACTATTTACTTACTTCTCTGCACCAATGCAGAGAACTATGGACAGAGGTTCGTGACATTGTACAGGAGACAGGGATCAAGAAAATCCCCATGGAAAAGAAATGCAAAAAAGCAAAATGGCTGTCTGAGGAGGCCTTACAGATAGCTGGGAAGAGAAGAGAAGTGAAAAGCAAAGGAGAAAAGGAAAGATATTCTCATCTGAATGCAGAGTTCCAAAGAATAGCAAGGAGAGATAAGAAAGCCTTCCTCAGCAATCAGTGCAAACAAATAGAGGAAAACAACAGATTGGGAAAGACTAGAGACCTCTTCAAGAAAATTAGAGATACCAAAGGAACATTTCATGCAAAGATAGGCTCGATAAAGGACAGAAATGGTATGGACCTAACAGAAGCAGAAGATATTAAGAAGAGGTGGCAAGAATACACAGAAGAACTGTACAAAAAAGATCTTCACGACCCAGATAATCACGATGGTGTGATCACTCACCTAGAGCCAGACATCCTGGAATGTGAAGTCAAGTGGGCCTTAGAAAGCATCACTACGAACACAGCTAGTGGAGGTGATGGAATTCCAGTTGAGCTATTTCAAATCCTCAGAGGTGATGCTGTGAAAGTGCTGCACTCGATATGCCAGCAAATTTGGAAAACTCAGCAGTGGCCACAGGACTGGAAAAGGTCAGTTTTTGTTCCAATCCCAAAGAAAGGCAATGCCAAAGAATGCTCAAACTACCGCACAATTGCACTCATCTCACATGCTAGTAAAGTAACACTCAAAATTCTCCAAGCCAGGCTTCAGCAATATGTGAACCGTGAACTTCCAGATGTTCAAGCTGGTTTTAGAAAAGGCAGAGGAACCAGAGATCAAATTGCCAATATCCGCTGGATCATCGAAAAAGCAAGAGAGTTCCAGAAAAACATCTATTTCTGCTTTATTGACTATGCCAAAGCCTTTGACTGTGTGGATCACAATAAACTCTGGAAAATCCTGAAAGAGATGGGAATACCAGACCATCTGACCTGTCTCTTGAGAAACCTGTATGCAGGTCAGGAAGCAACAGTTAGAACTGGACATGGAACAACAGACTGGTTCCAAATAGGAAAAGGAGTACGTCAAGGCTGTATATTGTCACCCTGCTTATTTAACTTATATGCAGAGTACATCATGAGAAACGCTGGGCTGGAAGAAACACAAGCTGGAATCAAGATTGCCGGGAGAAATATCAGTAACCTCAGATATGCGGATGACACCACCCTTATGGCAGAAAGTGAAGAAGAACTAAAGAGCCTCTTGATGAAGGTGAAGGAGGAGAGTGAAAAAGTTGGCTTAAAGCTCAACGTTCAGAAAACTAAGATCATGGCATCTGGTCCCATCACTCCATGGGAAATAGATGGGGAAACAGTGGAAACAGTGTCAGACTTTATTTTTTTGGGCTCCAGAATCACTGCTGATGGTGACTGCAGCCATGAAATTAAAAGACGCTTACTCCTTGGAAGGAAGGTTATGGCCAACCTAGATAGCATGTTTAAAAGCAGAGACATTACTTTGCCAACAAAAGTCCGTCTAGTCAAGGCTATGGTTTTTCCAGTGGTCATGTATGGATGTGAGAGTTGGATGGTGAAGAAAGCTGAGCGCCGCAGAATTGATGCTTTTGAACTGTGGTGTTGGAGAAGACTCTTGAGAGTCCCTTGGACTGCAAGGAGATCCAATCAATCCATCCTAAAAGAGATCAATCCTGGGTGTTCATTGGAAGGTCTGATGTTGAAGCTGAAACTCCAATACTTTGGCCACCTCATGCGAAGGGTTGACTCATTGGAAAAGACCCTAATGCTGGGTAGGATTGGGGACAGGAGGAGAAGGGGACGACAGAGGATGAGATGGTTGGATGGCATCACCGACTCGATGAACATGGGTTTGGGTAGACTCCGGGAGTTGGTGATGGACAGAGAGGCCTGGCGTGCTGCAATTCATGGGGTCGCAGAGAGTTGGACACGACTGAGCGACTGAACTGAACTGAACTGAACTGTACCAGTGCACCCTAACAAGTGAACGTATTACCATAAGCCTGGGACATAATTCAAACCTACTGTTCGTTATTCAAACCTACTCCTCCAAGCCAGGCTTCAACAGTACGTGAACCGAGAACTTCCAGATGTTCAAGCTGGATTTAGAAAATGCAGAGGAACCAGAGATCAAATTGCCAACATCCGATGGATCTTGGGAAAGTAAAGAGAATTTCAGAAAAATATCTACTTCTGCTTCATTGACTACCCTAAACCTTGACTGTATGGATCACAACAAACTGTGGAAAATTCTTAAAGAGATAGGAATATCAGACCACCTTGCCTGTCTCCTGAGAAACCTGTATGCAGGTCAAGAAGCAACAATTAGAACCGGATATGGAACAACAGACTGGTTCAAGATTGGGAAAGGAGTACATCAAGGCTGTACATTATCACCCTGCTTATTTAACTTATATGCACAGTACATCATGGAAAATGCTGGGCTGGATGAAGCACAAGTTGGAATTTAAATTGCTAGGAGAAATATCAATAACCTCAGATATGCAGATGACACCACCTTTATGGCTGAAAGTGAAGAGGAACTAAAGAGCCTCTTGATGAAGCTGAAAGAGGAGAGTGAAAAAGCTGGCTTAAAACTCAACTTTCAAAAAACGAAGATCATGGCATCCAGTCCCATCACTTCACGGCATATAGAGGGGAAACAATGGAATCAGTGAAAGATTTTATCTTCCTGGGCTCCAAAATCACTGCACACAGTGACTGCAGCCATGAAATCAAAAGATGCTTGCTCCTTGGAAGAAAAGCTATGACCAACCTAGACAGCATGTTGACAAGCAGAGACATTACTTCACCAAAAATGTCCATCTAGTCAAAGCTCTGGTTTTTCCAGTGGTCATGTATGGATGTGAGAGTTGGAGCATAAAGAAAGCTGAGAGCCAAAGAATTGATGCTTTTGAACTGTGGTGTTGGAGAAGACTCTTGAGAGTCCCTTGGACTTCAAGGAGATCCAACCAGTCCATCCTAAAGGAAATCAGTCCTGAATATTCATTGGAAGGACTGATGCTGAAGCTCCAGTACTTTGGCCACCTGATGCAAAGAGCTGACTCATTTGAAAAGACCCTGATGCTGGGAAAGATTGAAGGCGGGAGGAGAAGGGGACGACAGAGGATGAGATGGTTGGATGGCATCACCGACTCGATGGACAGGAGTTTGGGTAAACTCCGGGAGTTGGTGATGGACAGGGAGGCCTGGCGTGCTGCAGTCCATGGGGTCGCAAAGAGTGGGACACAACTGAGTGACTGAACTGAACTGAATATAATAATATAATAATTTCTATTAGGATATTAGGAGCAATGATATTCAGGTTTTCCTTTTAGATAAAACCACAGGCTTTGCATCTATGGGTGTCAAATCCATCTTTATCTGATCATGAGTTCCTAGAGAAAGCTGTTCCTATCAATCAATTGAGATTTGACTCCGAAATGGTAGGTCTTACCTGGAGTTTTCCTCTGGGAAAGGGAGAGCACCACATTCCCTCTCCCCACAGGGCAGCATGGCTGGGTGAGCAGCGTCCTTCGCGGGTCAGACGGGACTGGCTGCGCGGGCTCCCAGCAGCACACGCGCTCAGAGCAGATGCCAAGTCTCCACCCAGCTGGTGTCACCGCAAGACTTGCTTTAGTTAACGCATGGAGGCGGGAGCTCCATTGCACTTCCGGGCGAGAACTTTTACGGTCTGGTGTCCAAGTTCTCCAAACTGGGGGGGGGGGGGGGGGGGGTCGGTCATTTCCCTCCCTGAGCGGGGGTGCTGTGGGGCAGGCCTGGGACGGACACGGGTCTGGGAGAGACAAGAGACATAGCAGAATCTAGCCTACCCTGTGTGATCTGGCTGGTTGACCATAGTGACAGGTTTTGAAAACTTGAAAGGCAAGCCAAGATTTCCGTAAAGAGAAGAGGTATAAACTTTTAACTTCTTAGAACCATTCTTCAAGAGGCATGTTTCAATGGTGCTAAAAACAGGGCCACTTCAGTCCTCTCTTGCCTTTTGAAGAGAGTGGGCTCCACTTCTCAGAGTGGGTGAGAGGCTGCCCTCTCACTCCGGGCCCCACGTCTGGGTGACCTCTGCAGCAGCAGTGTGCTGGAAGCACTTCGCATGGGTCCTCGGCCGAGTCCCGCACACACCTGGGAGGAGGAAAAGTCACAAAGGAGAACAGAGAGGAGCCCCACGGTCACCCGGCCAGGAGGCGACGGAGCGAGATCGGACCCCAGGACTCCTTTACGCGCTTAGTAAATGGAGTCCTCGTAGCATAAAGCCCTAACTCCAGACCACATCCTGTGTCTGGAAGACGTACTATCCAAAGCTGCTGGTTTTAGGGTGGTACCCCGACAGACCTTCGTTAACACCCACACCTGCTCCTCGGGGGTAGTGAGCCTCAGGAAACAGAGGTGAGGAGGAAGACGATGGGTTAGTATTGAGACCCTAACCGGGCACTGCACGCTGCTTTCCCACTTAGCATTCCCAACCTTTCTGCCAGTGAGGTGCTACCCTGGTTTTACAGATGCACAGACTGAGGCTCGGGGGGAGACCAAACCTGGCCCTAATACATGCCGTGCGTATGAGGATTAGATTTCAACTCAAATGTGCCCTTCACGTGACCCCTGCTCTTCCCCTATGTGACCGTACCAAGGGGTCTCAGAATGGGGTTACAGGAAAGGCAAGCCTTTCTGGGGTTGCTGGAAAGATCCGGGCCTGGCCAGCCGTCCATGAGGAATAAGGCAGTGGGACACTAGGGGGGAGAATCTCTGGAGAGAGAGCTGAGGGAAGCGGCCTGCTTCGTCCAAGGCCGGGCCTAGGCCGGAGCAAAGCTGCTTTGTCTTCTCAGATCTGACTGAAATCAGTGTTCAGGTATTTTTAAGGAGAAATCAGAAATCTACCTGCTTTTTTGGATAAACTGTTGAAGTTTTATTTACCCAGGTGGCTCAGTGGTAAAGAATCTGCTGGCCAATGCAGGAGATGCAGGTTCCATCCCTGAGTTGGGAAGGTCCCCTGGAGGGGGACATGGCAACCCACTCCAACAGTCTTGCCTGGAGAATTCCATGAACAGAGGAGCCTGGCGGGCTCTAGTCCGTGGGGTCACAAAGAGTCAGACATGACTTAGCAACTGAACAACAACAACAATTTGTTTTCCCACCAATTCTGTTCTCCCTGTCTTTCTGAACACAAGGTCACTCAGCTGAAGAATAAACTTTCAAAAATGGGGAATCAAATTGATTTTTATTATGGTTACTTTTAACTAAGAATCAAGAAATCATTAGTTTGGACAAAAACTGAACCCTTGCTGAGAGTTTTGCATCCATATTCACAAGAGATGTCCATCAGCAGTTTTCATATCAGTACATTGTGAGATCTTCATCTGGTTTTGGTATCAGCAAATTGGCCTCATAAGGTGAGTTGGAAAGTGCTCTTGCCTCTTTTCTTTTTTTAGAAGTTTGTGAAGAATTGTTATTAATTTTAAAACAATTCGGTAGAATTCAGTGGTGAAGCCACCTGACTGGATTTTTCTCTTGGGTAGTCTTTTAAATTAATAATTCATTCCCTTCATTTTTTACAGGTCTATTCAGATTTCCTATTCTTGAGTTAGTCTTGCAAATGTCTTTCTAGGAAACTTCCCACTTAATTGAGGTTAACTAATTTGTTGGCATACAGTTGTTCATAATATTTGCTTACAATCCTTTTTCCCCTATAAATCAGAGGCAATGTCCTTTCTTGCATTTCTGATCTAATAATTTGAATATTCTCTTTTTCTTGGTCAACCTAGCTAAATTTGTCAATTCGGTTGATTTTTTTTTCTTTTTCTTTTTTTTTTTTTAGCACTTCAGGTTGCACGGAGAAAGCTAGTGGCCACAGAAGTCCCTTTACCCCTGGCCTTTATGTTATTATGTATTATACCTCTGTATACATCACATACACTAAAACCTCAACAGACTTAATTTTTTGTTTTTAATCATAAACATTTTAAAAACTCAAAAAGACTAGTCTATGATATTACTCACACAAGCCTTTCCTGATGTTTCTTTTACTGCTGGTTTTTCATGTTTTCCTCTGGTATTCTGTATCTTTTTTGTCTGAAAAACTTCCTTTAGTGAGTCTTTCAGAGCAGGTCTCCTACCAATGGATAGTCTGTCTTTCCTTCATTTGAGGTGATCTTTCTTTCACCTTTCTTCCTGAAAGAGACTGTCGCTGTGTATAGCATGGCTTCTCATGAGAAATCTGCATGCATTTCAACCTTTGATCCGCGGTAACGACTGCATTCTGTGACTGCTCTCGAGGCTTCTTTTGTGAAGTTTTCAGTAGTTTGATCATCATGTGTCTAGAATATGGATTTGGTGTGAGGTGCAGGGTGTCCTGTTTGAAGACTCCTGAGATTCCTGAACCTGTAGGTTTCCATGTTTTGCCAGATTAGATAAGTTTTGCCATTATTTCTTCAAACATTTTTCTGCACACTCTCTCTCGTCTCTCTCTGGCACTCCTGGGACACAGATCTCGGTCACACCCCCAAGTTCCCTGACTCTGTTCTTGTGTTTCAGCGTCTTTTCTCTGTTGTTCAAACCAGATAATTTTGTAGAACTCTTCGTAAGTTCAGTGACTCCCTCTGTTATCCTTGTTCCGCTATTGAACCCATTCAGTGAGTATTTCGTTTCCTTTTTTGAAATTTTCAGTTCTGATTTTCATTTAGCTTTCCTTGGTGCTTCTCTTTCTTTGCTGATAATTTCCATCTTTCCACTCAAGAAGCAGTATAGCAGCCCCTTTGACGTCTTCGTCTGAACATTAAGATTACTAACTAATGGATCTACACTTCAGACGTTTTCGATGTTAAAGTTTCCATATCTTTTTTATAAAGGTAAACTTAATTAACAAGAGTACTCCACCTCTGAATCATCTTACTAAGTGGGTTTTACCTCAAACAAGTTTGGCTGAATAAAGGTCGATGGACAAGGACACCTACGGTATGATTGCTATTACATAACCGAACAAACGCTTAGAGTATAAATAATTTCTAAAACCACAGAGGCCAAACCACAGTGGAAAATTCAGCTACTCTGGAGAGAAATAGCAAAATTATCTTCTGCAAAGTTTCCTATTCAGGTATGCATTCGAAGGTGGCCTATATTTCTAATGCTTCTTAAAGTCCACACAATTAAAGAGCTAGTCTCTATGAAAAAAAAAAAATGTACATTTTTGGAAAGAGTTTGCCTCTTTGGCTCTGGATTCAATATCACAGACAGGCTTTAAATACTTGTGAGATATTTAAAATATTTACAGGACTATAGATTTCATTTCTTTTTCAATACACAAACATAGACCTCTGAGAATTTTGAAGATTTTTTTTATCGATTCACTTTTTGAGAATAACTTAGGTTGAAGAGTAGCCATCACTGATAAAAATAACCTGATACATTAATACACACCTCCCTCCCTACCTTTCGTATTCTAGTAACCTCAGAACTGGAGCAGGGAAAATCTGCCGGAAGCCAGCAGCTTAGGAGATTCATGTGTCCACACCACAGCAGTTGAGGACATTTCTTCCCAGGAAGGTTCCGTGGCCAATTGATCCAGAAGCGTCACCGACAGAGAAGAGAGCTGTGAGTGGTGGTCACGGCCAACACGGGACCCCAGCTGACCATCCGCCCCCTGAGAAGAGGCCAGAGGCCAGCGGCACAGTGAGCACAGCTCCTCCACCGCGGGGAGCGCTGGTCCACCGGTCCCGTGTGGTCACTGCCCCCCGACGTCCAGCTGGTCCTCCCACGCCTGCCCTGCCCTGCCCCCTCCCTCTCCTCTTCATACCTTCTCCTGACCCGCTTCTCTTTTCACTTTCTCCCTTGTCTGCCTCCGCTCTCCTCCTCCACCCTTACCTGACCACAACGAATCAACTGGATATGTATTTCTCTGTTCTTATAAAGTTGGCCATTTTACAGACTTTTAAATTTGCAAAATAATGTTTGCAAATAAGCAGAAATAATGTTTGCTTAAACACTCTATTTCCAAGTTCTCTGCATCCTCTATCTTCTCAGAAAAAATTTTTTAAACATTCTCTACTGTTTCTGAGGAGATCCACTGTCAAATATTTTTATAAGCCCATGGCAATTGTTTTTTCCATTTTCAAAGAAATGGAAATAACGGCAGATAAATACCACCTCCTGCTCCAGTGGTAAGACTTTAAAATGCACACTGGGTAAGTGACCTAGTTTGACTGATTGCTGCTACTAGGCATATCACATACACGATGCTGCTTAATACCTAAATGCGAACAGAAAAACATGACTCAGTTTTAGACGGGCGGGTGTTTTAGGGAGGTTGCTTTTAACACACTAATTTCAGTAATAACTCTCAGTAACTCTGAGCAAGACTCACGAGGCAACAGTGTGTGCCCCTGATGCATTCTCAGAGCATATCGGCTGATGGCAGAGATGTCCCATCTGCTTTCTTTACAAAGTGTAGCTTTCCTGTGCCAGGTGGTTACACCTTCTGGGCAGCATGTTGACCACAACAACAGAGGTGCCCAGTCCAGCAGCTCCCCACAAGGTAGGTGTTATAAGAAAATTGTTCAAGTTTCAGAACTTGATTATATGTTATGGGGGGTGGGGGAAGCTGCTTTCCACTGCTCCCTCCTCAGCCCACTGATAGAGAGTACAACCAAATAAAATTACTAAAGCTTCCTCTTATGAAAAACATTTCAAAAACTTCACGTAAGTCAGAGCGTTAACATTCATCTTCCTGTAGAAACATGTGTCCAGAAGTATAGAAAGCAAGGGACCAAGCTCCAAAAGTCTCCTCCTTGCCCAACTCCTTGTTTCAACTCTGCTTCCTGCTCCAAGTCTGTGCAGCACACACCCCAGACCACCTTCTGACCGCATCATTCAGGACATGTTCACAGTTTCTTGAACAATCACAGACAGCTAGGCAAGGCTGCTGCCTACAGTTTGTTTAAATGCAAGTGGAGGAATCCAAATTGTGAGACATCCCAGTACATAGCACAGTATATGACAACTTCAACAAAGCAGAAATGAGAGCACCCTGAGTCATCCTGTGACACTGCCCCTGGAACAAGCTGCCTGGTAATAGGAAAGGGCTGAATCAGGATACGACGCTGACTAGCAGAGGCGGGTAGGGGGTGTCATTTGCTGCAGAGTCGTCAAGTGGAAGTTCACAGATCCCCCTCTAGCAACAGTTTAGGGGACCCTGTCCACCAAGAGGCACAGTTCCTTGTTCATACGATTTTCCTGAATCCCCACCTCACTTTATGGCCATGGGTTCTCTAAAAGACATAAAATGATATAAAGTAAAAATTACAATAAGTCATTCTTGGATTTATAACAGGCATAGAGGTAATAACAGTAACAGAACAAAAACAAGGAAGGAGGGAATAAAACCATACAGGAGGGATATCTCAGTGGAAATGATTTAGAATAAACCCAAAAAAGATGCTTATAAGTTAAGAAGTACATTGTAAGTCCTAGAGCAACCACTAAGAAAATAACTTTCAAAAGATACTGACAATACATAGGAAGGTTGTTAAGAGAGCAGATCCTAAGAGTAATTCTTCATCACAGGAAGAATTATTTTTCTTTTTATTGTCTCTATATGAGATGATGGATGTTTACTAAACCTACTGTGGTAATCATTATTTTATGATACATGATGTAAATCAAACCATCATGCTGGACTGATCACCTGAAACCTACAGAGTGATGTGTGTGGAAAAGAGACACACACACACACACACACACACACACACACACACACACGGTGAGCAGACGGGGAGTTAAAGTCTCGCACTAGGGAAGGGTCATCTGACGCAAAGGAAGGCAGTAAGAAGACCGGAAAACAAGACGTTCATGACACATGTAAAAAACAAAAAAGTATAAAGTAGCCATAAGTAAAACTATATCAATAATAACACTAAATGTGACCGGATTAAATAACCCAAGCAAAAGTTAGAGGTTACTTAGATTCAGAGATACAAACAGGCTGAAAGGAAAAGGTATATCCTGCAAACAGCTACCATAAGAACAAGAAAGTCTATACCGGTACCAGGCAAAATGATTTTAAAACAAACAAAGACAAATTTCTAGAGATGAAGGACATTTTATGATGAAAGGGCCATCCATTCAGGAAGATGTAACAATCACCCAACAGAAGAATTCTGGCCTGCGGCGTTTAGACCGAATGAGAGAACGGGAGGAGGACACAGAGAGGTGAACAGTATAGTGGGGATTTCAACACCCAATTCTCAATAATGGACAGAAAAACTAAGACCAAGGAGACAGAAAACCTCAACAGCACCATTAACCAACCAGGCCTAAAAGACATCTGTTGAACACGCTCCCTAACAGCAGCAGCATACACCTTCTTAAGGGAACATGAGCCACGCTCCAAACACGAACCCAAACCACAATGCAATACGGCTCCGTGTCCACCAGAAAGGCTACGTTTAGACAGAGAGATACTAGTGAGCGCTGGTGAGGATGTGGAGAAACTGCTGGCAGGGATGTCAAATGCTGCAGCTACTTGGAATGCAGCTTAGCGATTCCTCAAAATACTGAACAAGGGATTATTATATGACTCAGAAATTCCACTTCCATGCATGTACTCAAGAGAAAACATACGTCCTCACAAAAGCTTGTGTGTGAATAGTGTGTGAATACTCCTAGCAGTATTATTCATAACAGCAACAAGTGGGAACAACTCAAATGTCCATCAACTTACAAACTGACATATCAAATACGGTATATCCATATATCCATACAGCAGAACATTATTTCACAATAAAAAGAAGGTTGGTAGATGCTACCACATGGATAAACCTTGATAACATTATGCTAAGTGAAATCAGTCAATCACGAAAGAAAACATTAATATAACATATTGTTTAATTACACTTATTAAAAAAAGGCCCAGAGTAGGCAACGCTAGAGAGACAGGAAGTGGCTGTCTTGGGGGAAGGCTGGAGGGGTGTGTAAAAGGGCAAATGACTGCCAGTGGGTATGAGGTTCTTCTTGGTGGAGACGGAAATGTTTCCGAACTGATTATGGTGGTGATGGCAGGACTCTGTGAGTAGATGGGTGACTTGTATGGTGTGTAAATATCTTGATAAGCTGTTAAAATAACTCCAGAAGGACCTGCATTATGGCATGTTCTGGCCTGAGGTCCACACCCCACCCTCTCTCTGGCCCAAAGTTTGTCTCAGCTATTCCAGCTCACTGCTTGCCAGCTTGTTCTTGGCTGTGTTATGCCAGTGCCTGGGCATCGGACTGTAGGCTTTAGAGAAAATGTTTTTGTATTTTGCATGGTTAGGGCTCTCTGAACAATTTCTACTGGGACCCCGGACAAAGGACAGGCCTTGAAGTGACCGCATAGAGATCCACCTTGCTCGTGGCCTGTGTGTATTTGAAAAGGGTTTGAGACCCAGGAGACATGGAGATATTCCAGGGGTCTCTCCTTATGGAGACATTTAATTACATTCCAAAGAACAAGAACCCAGGAGTCTTTCCCCCTTTCTTCCTGAGCATTTATTTATATTGAGGGAATCAAATTCCCTCCCCTCTCTCAGGGGGGAGATCAATGAAAAGCCTGCAGACCCTTATGTGGGGTCCACAACTCCCAAGTGGCAGACAGGAATTGGAGAACTCCTCAGGCCGTCCCCTAAAGACTCAGAAAAAGAGAATAGGGCTCCTGAGGAGGCGGGAAGCAGTGGCTTGGGAAAAGCAAAGAGAAAAGCATGTCCTTTGCCACCTGATCACACAGATGACGAAAAAGAACAGAACTTTCTTACTCATTCTCCTTGACGGAAGTCTCCTGTTTTCGCTGGTATTCTAGGATGTAAATTTGCATAAATGTATTTGTCCCAATTAGCTTTGTTGAGTAGGCATTTAATTTAAAAAATGAGGCTTACATTTAGTTACTCAAAAGCAAGCAATTTTGATATCAGAAAGTTTGTAAGATTAATTATAGTTAACACAGTATTTGCTTTCCTTTACCTATTATTAAGATTTTTCTTGTTAAAATTATTACATGATATTCTAATTATGCATCTGATGTATCTGAGATTTGCTTAGATCTTTGTACTGTTGCCATTTTACTGGCATCTGATTATTGGAAATGATGCCATATTTTTCCTTTTATTTGGTTTTAATACAAAAAGCAGAGGTAGATTTTTGCACATTTAAAAAGTCAATGTTAATTACACTGAACCTATACCTTTTTTAAGAAAGGGGGGCCAAAGATGCAATGCTGCAACAATTTGGATGGCTGTCTACCTTCTCCTTAGAAAAATTTCAGGGCAGTTTGGTCCTAAGGGTTTAAAGGGTTAATAAAGCTTCTGAAAACAACAAAAAATATATATAAAATACTAGTAGAATCAGGCAGGAAAACTCCATAGACTACTTAAAAAGAGAGAAATTTTCCTAGAATATACCTTTGATTTAGAGTCATAGGGCTTCCCTGATGGCTCAGCGGGTCAAGAATCTGCTACAATACAGGAGACCCCGGTTCCATTCCTGGGTCAGGAAGATCCCCCGGAGAAGGGATAGGCTACCCACTCCAGTATTCTTGGGCTTCCCTGGTGGCTCAGCTGGTAAAGAATCCACCCGCAATGTGGGAGACCTGGGTTTGATCCCTGGGTTGGGAAGATCCCCTGAAGAAGGGAATGGTCACCCACTCCAGTATTCTGGCCTGGAGAATTCCATGGACTGTATAGTCCATGGGGTCACAGAGTCGGACACAACTGAGTGACTTTCATTTTCTTTTTCATTCTTTTTAGTGTCATAAGGGCTTCCCTGGTGGCTCAGCTGGTAAAGAATCCACCTGCAATGCAGGAGACTCTGGTTCCTTTCCTGGGTTGGAAAGATCCCCTGGAGAAAGGAACAGCTACCCACTCCAGTATTCTGGCCTAGAGAATTCCATGGACTGTATAGTCCATGGGGTCACAGAGTCGGACGTGACTGAGCAACGTGTACTTCACTTCACCTACAACACAGCCCCCCGAAATGGGGTTCGGTGACGGCAATTTGGCCCTCACCGCATCACCGCAGGAGGGGGAGAGCTAGAATAAAGGAAACAAACCTGGTAACTGCTCTCAGAAACAGTCCCTGCCCAGGAAACCCACGTGTACTTTCAGGACGACACAAACAAACATGGGTGTGGAAAGATCACTGAGGCGGGTCCACTCCTGCCCTGACCACCTCAGAATCCAGTCTAAGCCAATACACAGATTTCAACCAAACCTTTAGTGCAGATTTACTACCTGATCTGTCGCAGTGAGCAGCCCAACTCCTCAGCCTGCACAGCCTGCTCTCTGAACTGCACCCCAGTTCTGCCATACGTTCTGCTTGCCTTGTCTGAAAGGCTGAGGTCCCGCCTCTGCAACTTACACAGTCTTACCTGTGAGAGAGGACTGTGTCATCCCCACCGAGCTGCCGGGAGCATCACGTGGAGGAACGGTTGTCTCTGATGGAAGGACACAGCAGTGAGAAAAACAAAGTACCTGCCTTACGGAGCTTACGTCTCCTGGGAGACACTCTGTGAACTGAGAAGGTCGTGGTCACAAGCAACTGTTACTATGAATGGCAGTTATTCTAGTAACACTTCCCGATGCATATTATATTTTTAAGAGGCCAGGTAAAAACAAATGAGAATACATCTATCGTTTCTTAAATTTCTCTGACATGTACTGGACAATCTTGCTGGCCGAGAGACTTTGGGGGAGGGTTCTTTATAAAGCTTAATACAAATTTAATACAACCTGATTTCTGACAAAGGAGTAAAGGCAATTCAGTGGAGAAGGGGCAGTTTTTTCTCCAGTAGTGCTGAACAACTGAACAGCCATACGTAAACAGGTAAACCTAGACACAGATCTTACACCTTTCATAAAAATAAGCTCAAAACATAGCACAGAGCTACATGTAAATCACAGTATCTCAAAACGTGTAAAGAAAAACAGGAGAAAACCTACATGAACTTTCTTACTTGAGTTTGGTGATGAGTTTTTAGATATAAAACCAAAAGTACCATCCATAAAAATAAAAGAACTTAATTCAAATTTAAAACATCTTTTCTGAGAAAGACTAATAGAATAAAATGACAAGCCACAAGTGGGGAGAAAATATATGCAAAATACCTGATAAAGGACTTGAATCCAAAAACGTCAAATCTGGTCACTCAAGGGCCACTTTGTTACGGACTGAGGTGGGCCCTTGTGCTGTGAGTACCCAGGGTGGTGACTAGCTGAGTTCTCAGCAGTGTTGCTGGCTCTACCCCCAACCCCCTGACCCTGCATGCAGAGAAGTGCCTTCAGCCCCCTGCAGTCCAGCAGGTCCCCAGTGGGGTCCGGTCAACAGGAGATGCTGTGGGTGCTGCCGCGCTGACAGTGGGGGCAGGGCAGCTGGGCCTCATGCTTGCCACCACCCCCCGAGGCACCCTGCAGAGACAGAGGAGCCCCCGGCACGCAGCCACCCAGGAGCAGACCCCTTACAGGGTGCCTGGAAGCCGGGCTGACCTGCCCCACGGGAGACGGCCACCTGGGGCCATAGTGGACTTAACATGAGCAAAAAATCAACCTGCGATGGGTTAAGACACAAGATATTACAGCATCAACTTACTGTCTTAAGTTACGAGGGTTAAGTCAGAGAACACACAAGCGCTTAGTGCGATGCAGGCACAGCACAGAATCAGCTGACACGTGGTAAGTTTGGGCGTTCTCCCCGGGGGAGGACCCCAAGTGCAGGGCTGAGAGGAGTGGCTGTGCGGCCACCGCCACGCTCTCTCACCTTTGTCCAGCTGGCTGGGAAGCTTTCTACCACGAAGTCTGGACGCCCGCCCAGGGCCAAGGGCAGGAGGAGGCCCTGCAGCCGGGGGGGCTCCGTGTGGGAGGGGGCTCCCTGGGGCCAGGCGCAGGGGGCGCTGCTGCGGCAGCAGGGGCCGCCTCTCTACCCGCCTCCCTAGGTTCCTGCCTGTCTTTTACCCCTGATTCTCCACGCTGGGTCTTTCTAAGAAACTGCATCTCTGTCTAAGTTGGGGAGAGACTGAGTCTGCAGCTTATAAGCAGGACGCGTGACATCCAACGACAGAGGCTACAAGGCGGCGGCGGCCAGCAGCGGGCTGAGGGCCTCCGCGCCGCGAAGTCCCTGGAGCAGGCTGAAGCCAGAGGTGCTGGGCTCACCCCGCCCCTGGACGACCGGACTTTGCGACCCCAGATGAGCCCCGCAGGCCGCAGGCCCACCACCCGCAGGCTGGCGGGGACCCCCACCACCCGCAGGCTGGCGGGGACCCCCACCACCCGCAGGCTGGCGGGGACCCGGGAGGAGACAGGCGACATCGGAGGCGGTAGACCCCCGTCACAGGTGCTCAGGATCCGAGTCTCACGGGGAATCTTGCAGTGCGGCGTCTCAGCTGTCTGAGCTACCGAATCTGCTCACGTTTCAGATGCCGACGTACTTTCAATGACCAGTGCTACCTGGTAACAGATTTAAACTATTTCCCATCTCCACTGTTTTCGCTAAGACTCCTAGCCTACTGACTAGGGCAGGGCCTTGTTTAGTGGCCTGTAACATTTGGGATTACCTTCTTTTAGCGAAGGGACATGAAATTACTTATGCAAAACTAGCTATATACGTACTCTGAATAAAAACAAAATCACAACAAATTACAAAATTTAAAAATCTGATGAATACCAGAAACATCATAAAATATAGGAAAATATTTTCATTGACTACTTGATGTATTTTCATAACACATTTTTCCTACATTGCTTTAACAGCATACTTTCTGCTATCACCTCTTCATATCAGAATGACTTTTAAAAATATCTCTCTATGGAGATAAGAAAATAATTTTACTCTAGAATGACTGATCAAAGTGGTTTTACAACCACTGATATATTTAAAGAGTTTCATTGATGAATTACCATTCATTTTGGAAATGACACGCGTGTTAAGCTTGAGAGCGGCCATCTTTTGGAAATCGTTTTCAAGTTCTTTTTTACACATGAGTTTCGGATTTATAGCATTTCCATTTTTTTCAGTGACTAGCAACATTTTAGTAACATAAATGCTCTCAACTATATTCATTCACCAGTTTTTCATTAACGGTCTTGTCATAAACAGCACATCACAGTGTTCTGTGGTCTTCAACAATGTCAAATCAGCAGTAGATCTAAATGGTTTCAGTGTGTTTATGATTCACTCCTCTTCATTAATTGGATTATCAAACAATACAATAGCCTAGTGATTTATTTGCATTCAAAATCTAACTCATGCATTACCACTTTGGTATAATCTGAAGAAGTATTTTGTTACAGTAAGTACCTTTTAATGTCAGGATAACTTCTGGTGTTTCATCCTCAGGTTCATCACGCAGACCTTAGCAGCAGGACTGAGTCAAGTCTTGCCCTGTAAACTCAAGCTTGAGCCGCAGCCCTGGACAGCTCAGCTTGCACTGCACTGGGAGTTGATAGTTTTTAAGCCTGTAATTCTCTTGGGGAAGGAACTGCAGCGCATTTTCGGGCGTTACAATCCCGTCTGATGCAGACCTTCATGGCGCAGCACGGCTTTTCAGTCTTGGTGGGTTTCGTGCCGCTCCCACTCCAGGGCTCCTGCAAGTGGTGAAGCCACAATTAGACACCCACGTTGGGGCACCAGGCAGGGACCTGAGAAAAGCCCAGACCCTGAATGTGTTCTCCTGGAGTAGCCCAGGGGGTGGGAAGGGACCTCTACACCAGGCCAGGGAGGAGGAACAGAAATTCATCTGCCGTCACCCAAGATCCTCTCTCTTCTCCTCTCGCTCGACAATGTTCAACCACGTCCTGTGACTCTTACCTTCCTAGTTAATAAACACTATTTCATGTTTGCTGAGTACTTACGATTTGCTAAGACTGCTGCGGAGCCCTCTACAAGCATCACCCACCTCACACAACAGCTGCCCTGTGAGCTCAGGAGGTGCTCACCCCCTTGCACAGGTGAGCAAACTGAGAACCCTGATCACAGGTAACTTGCCCGCCAGCACTCAGCCAGGAAGCAGGCGCCCAGGATCCCGACCCGTGCAGCGGCTTCAACGTGTGCACTCAACCCCGCCGCCCCTGGCGACGCTGCCCCCAGCATCATGGATGTGCACGCATCCTTGCTGGGAACACACTCCTCCTCAGGAGGGCCTTCTGCTCACTCCGAGTCCGGCCACCCTGGGCAGACGGCATCAGCCCGCCCGTCTCCAGGGAACCCAAGACCATCTCAAGCTCCATCCTTCTGGTGGTCCGGCAGGACGCTGTCTCAGGGCCCAGAAGCAGCACACCCGTGAGGCAGCCCTCGGCATGCAGTGGCACAGACATGTTTCCCAGTCTCCGTCACCGACCGCAGAGACCTGCGCACGCCTGGCACAGCGCCTGGCACTCGGCACTGTCAGTATCTGTAGGAATACTGGTTCATTTCCCCCACAACAGGGTGTGCGGGGAGTAAACGCTGGCACACTGAGCAAACACTTGCTTCCTCTAACCTGGGCCTCGAGAGAGGAGAAATGGTAGGAGTGGCCCAGGTGTGTGAGATGGGGAAGGGGAGTCGGGGAAGGTGATGCTCCAGACCAAAGCATCAACACGCCAGGGCTGCAGGAGCGCCTGCCATCAAGGCCCAACACCAGACTCAGTATGCTGGGTGCAGCACAGCACTCTCCCTACCAAAATTTAAAGTGACAGTCAGATAGAAACATCTACGCCGCATGGACTGAGGGGAGGGAGACAGAAATGCTAAATGCTTCAAGTGAAAAGGGCACTCATTCATGAACACATCCCGTTTCAGAAGAGCTGCCACTCGGTTTTACAAACTATAAATGACTTAAAAGAAACGTTAGGATCCATATCCAATAGCTGAGTGATTCATAAAACAAACTGGCCTTTGCAGGAACTGTGTTTGAAAATTAAAACATTCACAGGAAAAATAACTTCATCATCAAATCTGAAGATTTCATAAACTGCTGAAACAACGAACTCGGGTTAATCTATCAGAAATGAGCCCCGCAGGCGAGGCGGGGTCCTGACGCCGCCACCCTGTGGCTCCCCCGTCCCTCTCCCTCTCCACCCACGCTGAGCTGCAGGCCCGGGGACCCCCCCCCGGCCCTCTCTTCTCCTTCCTGTTTCTGGGGAAGCAGGCTGACTCTACCCAGCACCACCATCTGCAGAGGCAAAGCCGTGGAACAGCGTGTTCCGCAAGGCGGGGCGGGGCCCCCAGGTCCTCCCCCACTGCTGGGAGCAGCGCACCCCGGCCCCGGGACAGGAGACAGAGACACCAGGCCCACTTCACACCTGGCTGTGGCAGCTATTTCCTACAGGCAGAAGGTTCCTCTCTTCAATCAGGGTGGAAAGTCTATGTTCAAAATTCATTTTGCCTCCTAATTTTGTAGTCATTGCTCTATTACTTCCAGCATCCAGTCAGGCAATTTCATTCTCACTCCTTTAAAATGATCTTGGAGGAGCCTTTTTTCCACACTAATCAGGGTCCACGCGGCCGTGGGCCTGGCTTCACTCACCCAGACACTCATGTGTCTCCAAACAGAAGCGTGCTTCTGCCAACGTCTCCTGCCTCAGCTGCAGCCCTGTGGGTGGACACGAGGGTCCTGCTTCCTCCTTGGTCTCCTCTGCTACATATGCAGAGAGAGCTCTTTGTCTTTCATCTTTTTGTTGGAGTTATCCCATCATTCAGCCGAATGATTTGACCCAACAAGCTTTTAATCAAAAATCATTGATTGTTTCTTTTCCATAGCAGTTTTTTAGATACAAACAGTCTCAAATCTCGAATCAGGTTTTTCCTTTACAGTTTCTTTGTTCTTTGAATTGTGTCCCCCAGGATGAGCCCTTCTCTCGGTTCATCTCAGCCTCCATCCCGCACTGCTCACTTTCCTCCCCACCAGGGACCCGTGTCCAGTGTGGATGGTCCATGGAGGGCTGCCCTCCCTTCCTCTGCACTGCTTCCACAGACAGGCCCCTTCCTACAACGGGGGCCGGCAGTGCACACGTGTCAGGAGGTGAGGTGAGTGGAGGTGCAGGGACAGAGACCAGGTGGGGTCCCAGCAAGCCCCAGGCCAGACCCTGGAGGGTGCGCCCTGCCCCGCAGGGCGTGCACCTCTCCAGGCGAGCAGGGCACGCACCTCTCCAGCGAGCGCTGTCCTCCACGCCTGTTCTCCTGGCACGGCCAGCAGGCGGTCAGCCCAGTTACCTCGAGCCCTGCTTCTCTTGTGCCAGTGTCCACGCACAGCCATAGACAGAACGGCTGTCCATTTCCTTCGAGAGCACCCTGGAGGTGGGAGGGGCAGCCAGGGCCCACTGTCCAGGAGCCCACTCCTCAGACTTGAGGCTGGCAGCCCCTGCAGGGCTGGGGGAAGGACAGCTGACCCCCTAAACCGCGCAGTGCTATCCTCGGGCAGCAGCTGCCCAGCCACACGCTGCCCGCCCCGCCCCTGCTCTGAGCTGGGAGAGCCTGCTCCTGTCGCCCTGGATTCGTACTGAGCACAGTCTGCAGACTGAACGCTGCTCCAGGGACCAAGGGTGCACACTGGTTAGAGGGCCAGCTTCCACGGAGCTTAGACACCCACTCGGCACAGTTCCGGCTGCACTGAGCAGGTACCCAAGGCAAACAGGGCTGTGACAGCACAGAAGGGAAACGGCATCCCCTTCAGGCTGGAGCTTCCTGAGACCAAGACAGAGACGGGGCAGCCAGCCAGGGCTCTGGGGGAAGGAGGCAAGGGACACCCCGACACAGGACCCACCTGGGCAGCCGGCAGGGGCACACAGGCTCGAGTGGCAGGTGCTGGCATGCACTGGGGCGAGAACAAGGGGAAGGGGCCAGAGGCAGGAGGGGCATCAGATCGGGACAAGGGCAACGTGAGGATGGTGGGTGCCTGGTCACTGTCACTGCAGAATATGAAAGCGTGAGCTCTTATTTTAATCATCAATGAAGCAAGACTTTTATTGGCATCTGACAAAAAAACATTCGAAAAACTCCATTGTAAAATACAAGTTTTATGGTAAAAATGGTATTTCCTGGCTTAGTATTACAATGTGTATTTGTTGGTGTTTAGTTACTATGTCATGCCCAACCATTCTGCGACCCCATGGACTGTAGCCCACCAGGCTCCTGTGTCCATGGAATTCTCCCATGTATTCCTTAACAAAAAGAAAATGCTAATCACAAGCAAAACTTTGTCTAATCAAGGAACACACGTGGAAACAGCTTTTTCAGAGCAGAATTTGAAGCTGCTAAATCTACTGGATCAGACAGACACAGCACCTGATGACAGAGTCTCCTATTTAGCATCTTTCTCCCCATCCCCCCAGAAGATCAGACTCGAGGGGTAACAGAAAAACGACAAATTTCACATGCTACTATCCAAAAGTTTCCCACAAGATTAAAGAGCTACACCCTAATGATTATTCTACTGAAATGATTTTAAATCATTTCACAGAAATCTACCTCCTATCAAACAATACAAAAAAATAAATCACATATTTGACAGATTCCAGAGGGCCAGAACTATAATCTTTATAGAAAGTGCCTGTTTACAGAGATGACACCCAAGAGATGCATTTTATGACCGCACACTGGGGGACTTCTAGAGCAGACTGCATCTTCACGCAGCACTATCTCCTCACGCGGACCGGGTGTGGGCCACGACAGACCAACATCAGCGCCCACAGGCTGGGGGCCGACAGAGGGGCTTCCAGGCCACCCCGGCCCACACTCTGTCTTGCTTCCTCTTGGGGTTCATGGCTCAGCTTCACTGAAATTTTACAAAATCAGATTCTAATGTCATATAATCTAAATACTCACATTATCATTTTCCTTCACGTTTCAGAGCCCAGTAAACATGTGTGTAGTATTTAGACTAGTATGAAATGAAAAACTGGTATACAAACCACAAAGTCTGTTCACTTCTTGAGATCAATGAGTAAGTTCTAATTTGCTCTTTTATTAACAAAGGCAACTCTTAATAAAAAGTTTTAATTGAAATTAAAAAGGAAAGAATTTAACCCTCGGTCACAGCTGTGCTTACGAACAAGCACGCCTCGCTTTCCGCAGTTCTTTTTAACACTCAGGACCACGGGTGTCAGCACCTATACAGACAGAAGCGCGGGGTGGGGGGGCAGATACACACCAAACTGCCCCAAACTCCATCCCTGGCTCGACCCTGAGGGGTCCCAGGGAGACTGTGCACAGTGTGTAAAACTGGTCATCTGGGTCTGGTCTTAGGTCATGACCACTGTTTCAGTCCAATGTGGATTTGAATATAACCAACTTACAGATCTGAAATGAAAGCACATGGTTTCAGATGCATTTTGGTATTTAATATGTTTCAAAGCATCTTTACAAATAATAAATTATAACTGCAATGAGGAAAACCTGTGAATAAAATCGCTTACACAGACCCAAGGCAGTGACCTCAAATGCATCAGGGACAATTCCACAAGTCAAAAATCACAAGCACCTCTAGATTTTAATCTTTAAAACGAGCAAAACTAAGAAGGACACACATGAGGATTTTAACATAACCTTAATGGTCTAACAAACCTCCCAAATGGAAGGAAATGCAAAGCCAAGTCAACCTATCAAGTGTAACTTACAGTGATGGGCTCCAGGCGGCAGATCTTCCGGGCCACGGGCCAGCTCCTTGCGGAACCAACCACCACTGCCCCCTCCGACTGCAGACGCCCCTCCTGCTGCTGCCACACCTGAGCCCCGGAGGCGGCCCGCAGGCAGGCACGTGGAGCCGCAGCCGCGTGAACCTACCGCTTTACTACCGCTTTACTGACGCCTTCGCGACGCGCTTAATACTGGCACTG
This sequence comes from Giraffa tippelskirchi, assembly GCF_054371585.1. Classification (NCBI taxonomy): domain Eukaryota; kingdom Metazoa; phylum Chordata; class Mammalia; order Artiodactyla; family Giraffidae; genus Giraffa; species Giraffa tippelskirchi. The sequence goes on along the minus strand of NC_137283.1, from coordinate 164,319,936 downwards.
TACCGGCTCCCTCCTTGTGGTGAATTTGAGCCTAATCAACTTTCATAGAGAAACATGTACCTAAACCAAATTAGGAATATTAAATCTTCCACACATGGGCTCAAATAGGAATTATTTTGTTTAGTATAATGAAAGGTTAATTTTTAAAAATATCTGTAATCTTTTGAAACACAAGGCACCAACAGGGAGCAGACATTCCAGCAAAGAGCGATTGTCTGGAGAGAAAAACGAGCTGATCAGCGAGTCCCGTCCTTTGCCGACCAGCACGCCTGCTTCTCTCAGGCCTAGGCGACGTCTTCCAGGTAATCAGCGACGTCACTGAGCTGGGACACAGTCAGGTCCTGCGTCAGGTCGTCAAGCTTGTGGTTCAAAAGAAAGAAGAGAATCAGTGTCAGCAAGACAACAGTCTTAAATAATCTTTAGCCTATTGCTGTTAACTTAAAATATTATCTTATACTCTACAAACTGACTCACAGTTAAAAGTCCCTGTCCTGGCGTGGAAACACATACATCACCATATGTAAAATACAAGCCAGTGGGCATCTGCTCTATGACCAGGGAGCACACCTCAGTGCTCCGTGATGACCTACAGGGGTGGGAGCGGGTGGGAGCGGGCGGCAGGAAGGGAACATATTTTTTATACCCATGGCTGATTCACATTGATGTATAGCAGAAAACAACACTGTAAAGCAATTATCCTCCAAATATGTAATTTTTTTAAAAAGTCCTCTTCCTCACTTTCTTCTTCCTATTTTGAAATTGACAACGATAACAAAAGCTAAGCTGCCAGGTGAACTCGACATTAACAAGAAGACTGACCGCTAAAATCTTCAATCTGTGGTTCTTTTGGTAACTTTAAAGCAGTCTTTTCAGAACTCTTTAGGATGACATAAGGTGAAATGGTAAGAGAAGAAAAATTACTACAAACTTATTAGTACACTGTATCAGGAACCAAAGAAGGCATTTCACATACTATCCCTTAACCTTCAGAACAACCCTTTAAGGGAGGCATTAACAGCCCCATCTCAGGAATAAAGAAACTGAGGATCAAAGGTTAAAGCCTGCGGAAGCAAACAGACATCAAAGAATGAGAATGCAGGTCAGATTCATTACACAACACTGCCTGGGTCAAAGGCCTTTCCCCCCATGGCAGTCTGTGACAGGCAGAGTCCTACTTCACTCTGCAAAGCAAGCTTCACCTCCAGGTGGGAGCCACCCTAACCCGAGAGGCAGCCTCCCACGGTTTACCATGGGCACGAATACCCGACCCTGAGGCGTCACCTGACATCTCACATCTGACACACACCTGGGCACTCTGCTCTCTGCTGACAGGCAGCTCAGGTGTGGGTCTCCAAACCCGAGTCCTGACCTTACCCCAGAGCACCTGTTAGTGCAGTCTCACCCCCGGCCTGCTCAGGGCTCGCAGTCCTGACTTTACCCATTAGTGCGGTCTCGTCCCGGACTGCTCGGGGCTCGGAGTCCTGACTTCACCCCTAGCCTACTCAGGGCTCGCAGTCCTGACTTTACCCGTTAGTGCAGTCTCACCCCCGGCCTGCTCGGGGCTTGGAGTCTTGACATTACTCCCGAGTGCCTGTTAGTGCGGTCTCACCCCCGGCCTGCTCAGGGCTCGCAGTCCTGACTTTACCCATTAGTGCGGTCTCATCCCCGGACTGCTCGGGGCTCGGAGTCCTGACTTCACCCCCGGCCTCCTCAGGGCTCGCAGTCCTGACTTTACCCCTGTTAGTGCGGTCTCGTCCCCAGACTGCTCGGGGCTCGGAGTCCTGACTTCACCCCCAGCCTGCTCAGGGCTCGCAGTCCTGACTTTACCCGTTAGTGCAGTCTCACCCCCGGCCTGCTCAGGGCTCGCAGTCCTGACTTTACCCATTAGTGCGGTCTCATCCCCGGACTGCTCGGGGCTCGGAGTCCTGACTTCACCCCTAGCCTACTCAGGGCTCGCAGTCCTGACTCTACCCGTTAGTGCAGTCTCACCCCCGGCCTGCTCGGGGCTCGGAGTCTTGACATTACTCCCGAGTGCCTGTTAGTGCGGTCTCATCCCCGGCCTGCTCAGGGCTCGCAGTCCTGACTTTACCCATTAGCGCGGTCTCGTCCCCGGACTGCTTGGGGCTCGGAGTCCTGACTTCACCCCCGGCCTGCTCAGGGCTCGCAGTCCTGACATTACCCCTGTTAGTGCGGTCTCGTCCCCAGACTGGTCGGGGCTCGGAGTCCTGACTTCACCCCCAGCCTGCTCAGGGCTCACAGTCCTGACTTTACCCATTAGTGTGGTCTCACCCCCGGCCTGCTCGGGGCTCGGAGTCCTGACATTACTCCCGAGTGCCCGTTAGTGCGGTCTCATCCCCCGCCTGCTCGGGCTCGCTGACACCCTGCGGCCAGTCTCTGCTTCAGCTCCGGCACGCACAGGGCTCCTCTGCAGCCACCTCCTCCCACAGGGACTTCTCTGATGAGGACCCCTTGCCTACACTGTCTACACCCTGAGGCAGTGGGCTCTGACTCCAGTCCTGACCCACTGGAGCTGACCTACGCCCACAGCAGTGGACGTCCCAGTAATAACACGCAGGTGTTTCACAAGCAAAGCGGGCCATAACTGAAAACATTCATGACAGGTATTGTCCTCAGATCTGGGGCAGGAAACCCCAGCATAAACCTTTCCTAATTTTCAACTGCTTTTCTCCTAGCTTCTGAAGTTTTCCAGTGACTCAAGGCACCAGGCACCGACGGCAGGCCTGGGGAGGGGCAGGCACCGACGGCAGGCCTGGGGAGGGGCAGGCACCGACGGCAGGCCTGGGGAGGGGCAGGCACCGACGGCAGGCCTGGGGAGGGGCAGGCACCGACGGCAGGCCTGGGGAGGGGCAGGCACCGACGGCAGGCCTGGGGAGGGGCAGGCACCGACGGCAGGCCTGGGGAGGGGCAGGCACCGACGGCAGGCCTGGGGAGGGGCAGGCACCACGGCAGGCCTGGGGAGGGGCAGGCACCGGCAGGCCTGGGGAGGGGCAGGCACCGACGGCAGGCCTGGGGAGGGGCAGGCACCGATGGCAGGCCTGGGGAGGGGCAGGCACCGGTGGCAGGCCTGGGGAGGGGCAGGCACCGACGGCAGGCCTGGGGAGGGCAGGCACCGATGGCAGGCCTGGGGAGGGCAGCACGGTACTTGATCACTGGCGTGGACGTCATCCATTTCCACAGAGAGGTCCTCCTCGATCTCTTCCCCAATACTCAGCTCACTCTTCTCTGAGCGATGGCTGGTACTAATTTCAGGGGAAAAGAAAAATAAGAACTCTGATCACAAGCATTTAGAACGAGTAAGTACCATCCTTCTGTGTTTCGGGCATCTTAATTCTTTAAATAAAACAGAATAAACTATTAGATGCCACTCATCCCACACACCCGGCCTCCCTTGCTCCTACGCTAACTTAGCAGTGGCAGCAGGAGCCGTCCAGCCCATTTAACAGGTGAGAAGACTGAGGTCCACAATGGCGACTATGACCACAATGGCATCAAAGAAGAGAACCCAGATTGTCAAAATTTCATTTCTCAAAATACTGTACGCTAGAAAGTAAACATGAATCCTAAATTGGAAGAAAAACTATCAATTGCATAAAATCCTCACACTGATTTGAAATTTCTGAACTACAATAAATATTACTTCCCCATTAATTAGCCTAGTCATAGATTATATTTTCTTTACATTTATAAAAAAGTTATTTGAAACAAAATATCAAGAAATGTCATCTGAATCAGAAAAACAATTTGAGAGGGCGATTTGTTTACGCCAATTGTGGACAATTCCCACCACTGAGGTCAGACAGGGGAGGCAAAAGCACCGACAGTCGTGACCACGCTGCTCGGGTGGCCTCTGAGTCGCCCCTTCAACGCTGGCTCCTCTTCTCATTCTCATTAAGCTCCCTGAACATGGTGAAGAAGTTCTTATTCTAATGTGACATCAAAAACATGCTTCACAGGCTAGGGACAACTCTGGATTAACTCTCTTTAACCCACGTTCAATCAACACAAAAAAGAGAAGAAAGACACTAAATAAGCACAAACGTGATTTTGTCATACTGTCCTGTTTGGAAATTGTTTACAATTTATATATTTCTTGTCCAACCATTTTTCTTACCTATTAAAATCATCGACATAGTCATCTTCTTCTCCAGTCCCTGATAAGTTTAAGAAAACATACATATATATTTATAATAAACATACCTCACAATATCTACAATTAGACATACACGTTTCCTTCAAAAACTACCCCAAGGCAGACAGAGTGAAGAGTGAAAACCCAGCTAAGACAGTGGGGACAGCTGGGCTGCATTTGGATTTGGGGAAACTAACCACCCCCTTACTCGCCTCCAGCTTCTGCAGCCGATTCCAGGACAAAACAGCCACCACATACTGTGCTGGAACCGGCCATCAGCTGACCTCCCGGTTCTATGGACAGCTGACCCCCAGGCCAAATCTGCCTACAACCTGTTTCCATGCAACCTGTGAGCTAAGAGTGACTTCTACACTTTTCAGTGACTGTAAAAGCACCAACAACACTCGACATAGGCTACACACGGCCCACAAAGCCGGAAACACCCGCTCTGTCCCTCTGCAGTTTGTTGACTTGTGCTTTAAACATGCAAAGTGCCGTCTGTGAACACGGGCACCTCTGACTAGTACAAGGAGCCCTGGACACGCTGAGTGACCCTCATTTAAGGTTTATTCTAAAAACCAATCACCTGAAAGTCATCAACACTGAAACTGGAAATTTAGTTACCTAAGCCAAGTGATCCAATTTTATCGTTGACCAATTTAAGATCTTTTAGAATTGTGTTTCCCCTTTTACCTGTGAACAGGAGAAAATATTCACATTAAATTGTCTGTTAGAATACAACAGTCTCTAAACCATGTCAACTGTTTTTTTTTCAGGGTCTGTTGACACATAATAACTGAACACTAATAAGAAATTACGAATTGTGACTAATTACACTGCATTATTCATTATATAATACAATATGGTTACATTATGTATCACACACCCCTTTCAACTACACACTACTATAATATACAGACCTTTTGTAGCCGTACTATATTCTTTTTTGGAACTTGGCAATCGAAACCATTTTTACCCAACCATAAGAAGCCCTACTGGGTATGCATTCACAGACCACAATTATTCTCATCAGTTATGTTTCTCGGTTAAACTCCTGCCTCTCGCTCCAATGTAACGGCTGTTTCGTTCACTAAGCTCGTCTCCTCACGGCTCCGTCTTGCAGCCCTCGTCCTCAAGTGCCCTCTCTCAGCCACTGCTCCCGCATCAGTGTTCAGAGCGGCACGATCATGGCATTCTGGACGCCTTCGCTGAGGGTGACAAGGCCGCAGGAAAGGAGAAAAGGAGGGGCACTGACGTGGCGGTCTAACAGACACGTGGCCAGGTTACTGGACGCTGAGAGAAGCCAGAGACCACCTCCTGTGCGCGCCCTGGGGACGCCATCCACAGTGGTGCCACGTCTCACGAAAGCTCAGGAGCAGCACGTGCATGCTCGGTCGTGTCTGACTCTGTGCGACCCTGTGGGCTACAGCCCGAGAGGCTCCTCAGTCCATGGGATTCTCAAGGCACGAATGCTGGTGTGGGTTGCCATTTCCTTCTCCAGGGGGTCTTCCCGATCCAGGGATGGAGCGTGCATCACCTGCACTGGCAGGCATGTTCTTTACCTCTAGCGCCACCTGGGGAGCTTAGTAGCACTACAAGATTATGCAAAATCCCAGAGCAATCTCCTAATAAAGACCTACTCAAAGAGGCACATGTATGCTCTAAACACTGGCAGTTAAATCCTGTATTTACTCTGATACAGTATACACAGTTCATCCGCATGCTTACTACATGTTTAAGGCTGTGCCTTTAAATCCTTGGTCTCGTCACCATCCCGTGTCTAGCTAACCATCCCCATCTCTGCTACGTACAAAAACATACAGCTGATCCAGACCTCCAAAGGCAGAGGAGCATTCTAACATTCTTACAACGATTACTGTGGTATGTACAGAATCTCTGATGCAAGCTTTAAAAAATTAATTGTACTTAAATCCTACATAAGTCATTTTAAATGTCCAGTAAGAGCGATGGCTTAAAATTATGTCTATTTATTATATAAGACAGCTAAAAACTCAATTTTCTAAAAGTATTTTCACGGCATAGGAAAAGCAGAATAGAGAACTATAAGTATAGAAGATATGACCAGACTCAAAAGAAATTTTACAAGTAACAAAATATTAACAGAAAATATCACTGAGTAGCAAAATTATAGGCTATTCTTATGATTTTACATAAATTTTTATGGAAAAAAAAATGATCATACATAATTAGAGGAAAAATATCACCAGCCTTCGAAGTACATGTCTTCAATCAGCAAATCTAGAACCCTCAGACACTCACTTTCAGACTCTTTCAATGAAGGGGCTCCAGCAAGGGAGCTGAGCCCACTTTTTAAGGGGGGCCCATCCGAGAGCGACGCAAGGCCTCCTACTTGCTTGCTGGGTTCACTTCTCCTGACGAGAAACAAGTGTACAGTTAAATGGGGCTCTCACATGCTGCCCCTAACACGTAAGCAACTTGATTACATCTCATAGGCAACGCAGGGGCTGAGAAATAAAGAATATACATGTCACAGATTGACGCCAAAATGTATACCTGCAAGGCAAAGTAGACTAAGAATCACTGCAAATTCACGCAAGACATTATTACCAGAATCTTGTCCCACAAACGAACCTGCCCTTCTCATCAGCTTCACTGTCTGCGCTTTCACTGGCAGCCGCTTCAGGGGCCCAGAGATGCAGGCAAGGACAGCGCGGGAGCCAACGAGCACAGCATGACACCCGACACGGCCCTGCCGGCCGGCCACAGCTGACCTGGCCCACCTGCTCACACGGACACTGCGCCCCTCACCCCTCCAGCACTCCAGGGGTCCCGTCCCTCTATGACCTCGTCTCCAGCTTCCCTCTTTAGAACTTGGTGCTTCTCAGCAACATACACGCATGCTGCTGTCTTTCCCACCATGACATTTCTCACCCGTGTCCCCTCCAGCCGCCACCACGTCCACTGCGCCCCTACAGTCAACTCAGCGGGAAAGCACTCGTCCCCACAGCCCTCCACTCTCGGCTCTACTGAGTCCACCCTGACCCGCCCCGGCCCGGCCCCCTCGAGCAGACTGCCCGGGAAGGGCCCGGGCGGCCTGCAGACGCTGAGCACGGTATGATGCTCAGCTGCCCGCCCTGGCCTCCTCGTCTCCCCGGCCTCCGGGTTCCCTTCCCGCTGCAGCGCCCCTTCCTCAGGGGCCCTTCGGCTCCGCAGCCAGGCCTTTAGCTCAGATGGATGAGTCCTTCCTGTCTCCTGTAGCCCAGACCTCTCCCTTCACACCCACACCTGAAAACAGACTTCTTCGCATTGACAACCTTCTTAAATTAACGGGTGGGAAGTGAGGTCCGGACGGTCACAGGGTCCCCCGTGTGGCCAGCCTTGCTCTCTCCACTCTTCACCTCAGTGACAGCAGTTCCAACCTTCTAGTCACTCAGCCTGGATACCCTGGAGGTACTGTGATCCTGCTTTGTCTCTCTCACACTTACCAGCAAATCCCTTTGGATCCCAATTCAGAATACATCCCTAATCAACTATCCTCACCACTTCCACCCGGCTAACCCCACAGCTTCCCATCTGCAGACCCAGCAGTCAGGTGATCCCGTCACAGCGCAGGTCTGTTCCGGTCACTCTGCTGCTCAGACCCCAGGGCTTCTGGGACCCTCACAGTGGGGCCAGGCCTGGCTGTGTTGCTGCGCCCCCGGCCCGAGTCCACCTCCCATAGGCGCCTCGGCCCGGCCCTCGGGCCTGCCACACCGTGGCCCACGCGGCCTCCTCCCCGCAGAGCCCCAGAAGCCCGCCGATGGGCCTGGCCTCCTCTCCCCTCTGAGAGTCCGCCCTGGGGCTGAGGCCTTCTCCGACGCCTCGAGACCCAGCGGCCCTCCACCCGTGCGGCCTCCTCCCCGCAGAGCCCCGGAATCCCGCCGACGACGGGCCTGGCCTCCTCTCCCCTCTGAGAGTCTGCCCTGGGGCTGAGGCCTTCTCCGACGCCTCGAGACCCAGCGGCCCTCCACACGGGCACTCCTGCCCTCACCGCTCGGTTCCCCGACACGGCTGCATCCCCCCGACACGGCGCCTGACTGGTCCTTGCTGGCGCTGAGGTCCGAGCGTGAGTTCCCAGAGGCAGAGCCTGCCTGCCTCATCACTGCTGCACCTGGCATGCGGCCGGCACGCACCACACACCTACCTGCTGAAATCATTAATGTCCAGGTCTTTCAAAACCTGGACTCCTTAAGCCCTAAAAGGCTTTAAGGACACAAAATCAGATTTATGAATTCAATAATTACAGACCACAGGTAGCTCATTTTCTTAAACACAAAATAAAACACTCAGAACTCCATTTCTAAGCCTCAGGTCTGATAAGATAAAAGCACAGGTTACTCACCAACCGTACGCTGTTTCTGGTTTGGGAACGGGGTCATCAAAGAAAGAATCCCCTTCCAGGTCATCTTCATCTGGACCAGGATCTGCTCTGGCGTTGACATCGAGACTGTTGTTGCTTAACAAGGACCCAATTTTTGTTTCATGGGCCAGTAAGTGAAGACTACTTCTGCTCTTTGGCTCTGATGATGAGATACTGGTATCGCTCTGACTGGCATCATTGCTGGCCCTCTAGAAGACAGAGGAAAAGACAAAAGTTATTGGTGACAGGAAAGTTAGTTTAGAACTAACTTCTGAAGGGGAAAAATGCCAGACATATTTATACCATTCCTTTCCTCCCTCCCTCCGTGGAAATACCTTTACCTAGCCCACTCATAAACAAACTCTCCCATTTCCTCCTACATATATATCACTGCTTCATAAATTACCTTAATATGTTTTCAAATCGCAAATGGAGAGAATAAAGGGGCAAGGAGGAGCATCATCATTAGCACATCACATAAATGAACCCAGGAGAAAAACACAGTGCGTGTCAGGAAAACTCACAGTCTCCTACCCAGCGCCAAACACCAAGGGCATCGGGGTGGGGGTTTCCGCCTTCACCATTCATGTTTCTAATGCAGAGTTTTGCGAGTGAAATCACCAGTCTTAATTCTGACTTTCAGTGACTCCCTAATCCACACCTTCCTCGTACATCCATGGACACATGTATATATTTGTTTCTACGTGAAAGTTAAAGCGTTAGTCGCTCAGCCACGTCCGACTCTGCGAGAGTCTCACTGTAGCTCACCAGGCTCCCGTGTCTGTGGAATTATCCAGGAGGAATACTGGAGTGGATAGCCATCCCCTTCTCCAGGGGATCCTCCCCACCCAGGGATCGAACTCGAGTCCCCCACACTGCAGGCAGATTCCTTACCATCCGAGCCACCAGGGCAGTCCAGGTTTCTGCGACCTTAGAGCAACGCACGACTCCCTCAAGCACTCCCTCCTACTCTTGTCCCACTGATCTGGTGATGTCAGCACGAAACCTGGCTTTTGTTTTCAGTCAGCCCTATTTTATTCTATTCTTGGTCAGATTTCTTTTTGCTTTTACACATTTCTATGTCAACAACAATAAAAATAATAATGAAACCAAAAAACGATGATAGCAATAATAAAAGTAGCTAACATTTACGGAAAGCCTTCAAATGTCTCCCATGATTACCTGATTTTAATCCTCAAAGTAACTCTGTGGTATGTGGACAGGCTCTGTCTTCTCTGCGGAAAGGACAAGGAGATGCAGGGGCGTCTCAGTCACTTGCCCAGGCCTCGGGGGGGTTGAGGGGTCTGCTATCAAAGTCTGACTCCAGAGGGTAGCGCGAAAGGCTTATACTGTCTACTCACTTGAGTCGTATGAAACTGCAGTTTTTATGGGTCAGGGATTTAGCCCTCACACTACAGAGAGCAGCACTGAATAAGATGCCAGGTGCGTGAGATGCGTGCTCTCCTGAGACACGGAACATGTAACGCAGTCAGTACTCCGTGTGTGTGTACAGTCCTGTCCGACTCTCTGCAATCCCACGGGTCCCATGTAGCCCGCCAGGCTCCTCTGTCCATGGGATTCTCCAGGCAGCAATCTGGGGTGGGTTGCCATTCCCTTCTCCAGGGGATCTTCCTGACCCAGGGATTGAACCCGGGTCTCCTGCATTGCAGGCAGATTCTTTACCAACTGAGCCACCAAGGAAGGCCCTGTACTCTATTACTAACTGTGTAATTTTAAGAAATTTAATGTTCGCAGGCATGAATTCCCTCAAGAACTGAACCAGAGTAGTCCTTTCCAAGTCGAGTTACCACAAAGTGTTAAAAAAAAAAGGGACAAGCGGCTGGGGAAAGGTGCTGACTCCTGAAGCAGGGCAGTGACAGCATGTGTTATAACTGACTCCACCAGACACTAAGATGACTGCACTTTTAACATGGGTATTGCATGGGATCGTGCAGTAAGATACACACTGACGTTTTCACACTAGCTACAAGCCATGATTAGTCGACAGCATGTAAGACACACGCTATACATTCCGTATGTTATTAATGCAGAGAAATGAATGGTTGTAAAAAGAGACATCTGGAGAGATAAATACCAAGTTATCACCCTTTCAGACAACATAGGATATTTTCAAAGAAGCAGACAGTTTTTCAAATTTCCTCACAACCTTCTTGAAGTTTTCCTGTTATTATCAGTTACAGAGACACACCAACCACTTATGTATTTCTTAATAAGATTCATGCCCATTATAATTTCTCATTTACAAATGTTTTAAAATATTTATATCCTTTCAAAGGAACATACATTTGGAAATAAATACCCTGAATTATTGTGCTATTTAAACACATTTATAATTATAGATACTGAGACAGTATCTCCTTTAAAACAGCCCTGAGAAAATTCAAAAGGATGCCTGACCGGAAATAGACAAACACAAATGTTAAGCACATTACAAAAAACAATCATCGTTTCAAACTCTCTTCCCATGAATTCACATCAACAGAACTTAAGTTCATATACTGAATCATCTGAACTGAAAAACTAATATGTCCATGATTATTTTTGTCAGGTTTTAGCAATATTCTTGCTATGAAACAAAAGACTAGTTTTAGGAAGACAAGTTTCATGGCACAGCACATTATGATGTTCAACATAATACACACTTTTAAAAATAATAATTTGTTTTAAAATTATAGTTCTATCTATTTATCTATGGAGTAAAAATTAAACTTTAAAAACACTCAAACTTCTTTGGAAGTACTCCCAAAATCAATTTCTAAATCACACAGGAATGTGTCATTACTTTATAACCGGCTCATTTTTTTTTTTTTTTACCAAAAAGACCATTACCTAACTGGGTTACTAATGAATTCACTAAACTTGATTCCAAGTATTTTTTACTATTAAACAAAAAAAGAAATCCACACTAACAGGAGAAACGTTAATCAAAACATTCTGTAGATTAAAAATAAAGTACTGCAAAACTTTAGGAGCAGTTTTCATCAAGGGAGCCCACATTTTTTGAGCAACATCAACTCATGATGTTTATACCCTGGGATCTGTTTAAAAAACTTTTATCATGGCTTAAGACAAGTCTTATAAACTTCAGTTACTTGGGTCTCTATCACCTAGATGTGGATGAATCTAACAGCTAAGATCAAGAATTCTTTAAAATCAAGTGTGACCAGAAAAAAAATCCTCTGACAATGGTTTAGAATTCATCCCAGGACAACCCTAGAGGCCCTGGAGATTATTATGAGTTAAATTGTGTTCCCCCAAAAAGTTCAGTTCAGTCGCTCAGTCGTGTCCGACTCTGCGACCCCACAGACTGCACCACTCCAGACCTCCCTGTCCATCACCAACTCCAGGAGTTTACTCAAACTCATGTCCATTGTGTCGGTGATGCCATCCAACCATCTCATCCTCTGTCATCCCTTTCTCCTCCTGCCTTCAATCTTTCCCATCATCACGGTCTTTTCCAAGGACTCAGTTCTTCGCATCAGGTGGCCAAAGTATTGGGAGTTTCAACTTCAGCATCTGTCCTTCCAATGAATATTCAGGACTGATTTTCTTTAAGATTGACTGGTTGGATCTCCTTGCTGTCCAAGGGACTCGCAAGAGTCTTCTCCAACACCACGGTTCAAAAGCATCAATTCTTCGGCACTCAGCTTTCTTTATAGCCCCACTCTCACATCCATACATGACTACTGGAAAAACCATAGCCTTGACTAGACGGACCTTTGTTGACAAAGTAATGTCTCTGCTTTTTAATATGCTGTCTAGGTTGGTCATAACTTTCCTTCCAAAGAGTAAGCTTCTTTTAATTTCATGGCTGCAGTCACCATCTGCAGTGATTTTGGAGCCCAGAAAAATAAAGTCAGCCACTGTTTTCACTGTTTGCCCATCTATTTGCCATGAAGTGATGGGACCGGATGCCATGATCTTAGTTTTCTGAATGTTGAGCTTTAAGCCAACTTTTTCACTCTCTTCTTTCACTTTCATTAAGAGGCTCTTTAGTTCTTCTTCACTTTCTGCCATAAGGGTGGTGTCATCTTCATATCTGAGGTTATTGATATTTCTCCCAGCAATCTTGATTCCAGCTTATGCTTCTTCCAGCCCAGTGTTTCTCATGATGTACTCTGCATATAAGTTAAATAAGCAGGGTGACAATATACAGCCTTGACGTGCTCCTTTCCCTATTTGGAACCAGTCTGTTGCTCCATGTCCAGCTCTAACTGTTGCTTCCTGACCTGCATACAGGCCTCTCAAGAGGCAGGTCAGGTGGTCTGGTATTCCCAACTCTTGAAGAATTTTCCACAGTTTGTGGTGATCCACACAGTCAAAAGGCTTTGGTGTAGGCAATAAAGCAGAAATAGATGTTTTTCTGCAACTCTTGATTTTTCGATGATCCAGCGGATGTTGGCAATTTGGTCTCTGGTTCCTCTGCCTTTTCTAAACCCAGCTTGAACATCTAGAAGTTCACAGTTCACGTATTGCTGAAGCCTGGCTTGGAGAATTTTGAGCAGTACTGTGAGATGAGTGCAATTGTGCGGTAGTTTGAGCATTCTTTGGCATTGCCTTTCTTTGGGATTGGAATAAAAACTGACTTTTTCCAGTCCTGTGGCCACTGCTGAGTTTTCCAAATTTGCTGACATATTGAGTGCAGCACTTTCACAGCATCATCTTTGAGGATTTGAAATAGCTCAACTGGAATTCCATCACCTCCACTAGCTTTGTTTGTAGTAATGCTTCCTAAGGCCCACTTGACTTCACATTCCAGGATGTATAGCTCTAGGTGAGTGATCACACCATCGTGATTATCTGAGTCATGAAGATCTTTTTTGTATAGTTCTTCTGTGTATTCTTGCCACCTCTTCTTAATATCTTCTGCTTCTGTTAGGTCCCTACCATTTCTGTCCTTTATTGAGCCCATCTTTGCATGAAATGTTCCCTTGGTATCTCTAATTTTCTTGAAGAGATCTCTAGTCTTTCCCATTCTGTTGTTTTCTTCTATTTCTTTGCACTGACCACTGAGGAAGGCTTTCTTATGTCTCATTGCTATTCTTTGGAACTCTGAATTCATATGGATATATCTTTCCTTTTCTCCCTTGCTTTTCGCTTCTCTTTTCATAGCTATTTGTAAGGCCTCCTCAGACAGCCATTTTTGCTTTTTTGCATTTCTTTTTCTTGGAGATGGTCTTGATTCCTGTCTCCTGTACAATGTCATGAACCTCCATCCATAGTTCATCAGGCACTCTATCAGATCTAGCCCCTTGAATCTATTTCTCACTTCCACTGTATAATCATAAGGGATTTGATTTAGGTCATATCTGAATGGTCTAGTGGTTTTCCCTACTTTCTTCAATTTAAGTCTGAATTTGGCAATAAGGAGTTCATGATCTGAGCCACAGTCTGCTCCTGGTCTTGTTTTTGCTGACTGTATAGAGCTTCTCCATGTTTGGCTGCAAAGAATATAATCAATCTGATTTCGGTGTTGACCATCTGGTGATGTCCACGTGTAGAGTCTTCTCTTGTGTTGTTGGAAGAGGGTGCTTGCTATGACCAGTGCGTTCTCTTGGCAAAACTCTATTAGCCTTTGCCCTGCTTCATTCTGTACTCCAAGGCCAAATTTGCCTGTTACGCCAGGTGTTTCTTGACTTCCTACTTTTGCATTCCAGTCCCCTATAATGAGAAGGACATCTTTTTTGGGTGTTAGTTCTAGAAGGTCTTGTAGGTCTTCATAGAACTGTTCAACTTCAGCTTCTTCAGCGTTACTGGTCAGGGCATAGACTTGGATTACTGTGATATTGAATGGTTTACCTTGGAAACGAACAGAGATCATTCTGTCGTTTTTGAGATTGCATCCAAGTACTGCATCCTGGACTCTTCTGTTGACCATGATGGCTACTCCATTTCTTCTAAGGGATTCCTGCCCACAGTAGTAGATATAATGGTCATCTGAGTTAAATTCACCCATTCCAGTGCACCTTAGTTCACTGATTCCTAGAATGTCAATGTTCACTCTTGTCATCTCCTCTTTGACCACTTCCAATTTGCCTTGATTCATGGACCTAACATTCCAGGTCCCTATGCAATATTGCTCTTTACAGCGTCGGACCTTGCTTCTATCACCAGGCACATCTACAACTGGGGGGTGTTTTTGGTTTGGCTCCATCCCTTCATTCTTTCTGGAGTTATTTCTCCACTGATTCTCCATTATCCCCCAAAAAGGGACATTGTAAGCCTAATGCCCAGGACTCCAGAACGTGCCCTCATTTATAAACAGGGTCACTACAGATGTAACCAGCTATGAGGAGGTCATGGAGGAGGTGGATAGGGCCCTAACACAATGCGCCTGCTGTCCTGATGAGAGAGAACAGATGAACACAGGGAGATGGCCCCATGAACGTGACAGCAGAGACGTGGATGACGTGTCTACATGCCAAAGAGCATGCAGGATGGCCAGGAGCCATGAGAAGCTGAAGAGGGGCAGGAAAGGACTCTCCTTCCCACCTCAGAAGGAGCCAATCCTGAGACACCCCGATCTCAGACTCCAGCCTCCAGAGCCGGGGACAATGCACGTCCACTGTTCTGAGCTACCACGTTTGGGGGACTTCGTTACAGCAGCCCTGGGAACTAAGAGGTATTTATAATAAACATCTGAAACATAACGAAGTTGTGTCTTTTCTTAATAGAGAGAGGCCTACTGCACAGCACCATGGCAGTCACTAAGTGCCCTTGGGTGAATGTCAGGATTAATACACTTTCAGGTAAACTACAGCAAAACTGTAAGAAAGTTTTAGTGGATGATTCATTTTCTCTAGCACACTTACACACTCAAGATTTTAATCATTTCTAGATTAACAGAAAATTAGCATCATAGAGGAGTTTCACAGAGAAATTACTGTTTCTCCAGGAGCTGAAAACTCAATTATCATCAGACTGTCTTAAAAACCTGGGGGAAAAAAAAAATTGCTTTTCTAAACCAGAGGCTTAATCTGTACTGTTCCTAAGAGAGAAACATAAAAGCCAAAGGAATATCCCAGTTCTGCAAAAGCATTCAAAACAATCTGTCCGATTTTAATTCTCTTGTGTACCATGCCTCAGCCCCCCTCCCACCCCCTGTCCCCCAGGACTCCCGCACTGGCAGGCGGATTCCTCACCACTGACCCACCTGGGAGGCACACCAACGTGAGGCTGGGCTTACCCCACAACTCCGGAAACAAGGAGCAAGGTAAGAAATGTCAGTTATTAAGAACTTCAGACCAAAAACTAACCTCAACAAAAATTAGTTTTAAAATACCTGAAAACAATTATGAACAGAAAAGCTAACCTTTGATGCTCCATTTAATGTGATGATTAAAACTGCTTAATGTTAGCAACAAACAAACCATCTAATATCTTACTCAGTTTTTCATCTGAATGGTAAAGACCTTTGTGAAGCCTACCAAGTCTTGTGATTTTTGATATTTTTTCAGACAACTAGCACCATGCTTGGTACAACAAAACAGTTTACAATTAAACAGATTATTACAGATATGCTGGAAATGGTACCACACGTTGAAAACGTCTGAGTAAAGAAACACCTTCCATCCGGTATTTATGCACCTTGCATTCCTCCCCCACTATCCGTCCTTCCCTGTCTTACAGTAACAAAATCAGGAACAACTTTTATTTTTACTAAATTAGTCCAAAACCTCAGATTTTGCTGTGTGTATTAACAGGTTTAGTAGTATACATACAACTGATTTTTTAAAGTTTATTTCTGATATGAATATAGCTTCTCTGAAAATAGCCAGAAGTTTCTGAGTGAGCAATTAAAACCTATGCCTCGCCACAGGCAAAGGAACAGTAAGGCAGAGTGGCTCTTCCTGCTGGGTGCCCTGGGCGCGGGCTCTTCACGGCCAGGGGCGGCACTCCCAGACGAAGGTGCCACCACCTACGGTGTGAAGGGCTCCCCCTGGAGCCCGGCTGTGGACCACCCCAGACCAGAGGCAGCTCGGTATCTGGACTGTTGGGATGGGAAGAATGCTGGGCTACTTCAGGGTACCGGGCACCTGCTGCGTGCACAGGCGGGAGCAGACAGGCGGGGGCGGGAGAGGAGCAGGCTCATCTCTCAGGCTGGAAGCAGCCACACGGGGCGGCACAGGCTGCTCCTACACGCGACTCAGGGACAGGAGCAGGCGGGAGGGGGGAAAGCAGTTTCCAAGTGACTGAGCAAGTGCTCTGGGCTCAGGAGCACAATCACCAAATACGAGGGGCTGACTTGCAGCCTGCAACTCCAGCGTCCAGGCGGACAAACTCTCCAGTCACCCCTCAGAGCTCTCCCTGCTCGGAGCAGAGGAAGGGGGACGTCTGGGGCCCCAAGGCTGCAACCAGTTCACAAAGTGAAACGTGTCTCCCAGGGGCTCTGGTTCTACATATCAACTTCTTTCAAATGTTTTAGCTTCTTTAAAACTCATGACACCAACAAGACTTTAAAATGTAATACTATGAAATATACTTTTAAAAAAGTGCAAGAACCTGATTTAAGACATCTAAAAAAATTTCCAATTTACACTTTCAATTATTTCTCTTACGGTCTGTCTCACCTCTGCCATTTGACCATAACTGCTTAAGAGAGGACCTGTGTTAAATTTATCTTGCTCTCAGCATTTAACACTAACACTTTCACTATATAAATGTTCAAACATACTCCAATACGCTTTAAAACATTCTGTCATGTAGTAGTGCATAAACAACAGTGTGAACAAATATAATAACAGGAACTTAACATGGAAGCCACTAGAACTAAAGCCAGCTAACATAGCAAACACAATTTTTCAAAACCCTTAAATTCTGGAAGTCTTGACCTTAGTGAAAAAAATCTGTACATAAACTAAGACTCAACAAGGACTAGTGATTCTCACAGAACTGAACATTAAATAACTTGATTTTATTCTAAATAAGTGTAAGAATTACATTGGCAATTAATAATTCTCCTGAGAACTCTAGTATTTAAATATTATAAGCAGCACATCTACCAACTTACTCACAGTCTGAGACCTTTGGGGAGGAAAAAAAGCAGCCAAGGCAGTGACACAGCGGGTCCCTGAGTCCACCGTGGGCTGGCACTTGGAGAGCCAGCGCTCGGAGAGAGGCTAACGCACGCGCAGGGCTGACAGCTGTCCAACACGGACAGACGTGTCCTGAAGGACACCAGGGCTGGCCTTTCGGTTACCAACTAGAGCTTATCCAAAAAGTAGTCTGATGCTCTATTTACCTCAGATGAAAATCAGGTTAGGAATACATAGGTGATCATCCACCTAAGAGGAAAGTAAACTAAGAGGGAGGTATTTTCAACTTCTGCTGCTGCCAAAAAATCAAGGAATTTTCAAAGCAAAACTGAGAGCAGAGTTTTAAAATACAGTATGATTTTCACCTGGGTAAAAACTGTAAGTCAAAGTACTTTCTTTTGTCACCATGACTTTGGCATATTCTGCTCATAGATAAAGAAAGCAGTATTTCAAAAGAAAATATAACCCCGGGCCAAGGGGAACCGGGCACCCGGGGAGGCCCGCGGGGGCTGGTGGTGTGCCCACCCAGCCGCTCTCCTCCTCACCCTCCCGCGTGTTACCTTGGCACCAGACTGCTGCCCGCTTGTCTTCTTCTTACCTTGTCCTTTATACCTTGGTATCTGAGCATGAGAATAAAATGACATTTTACCACAAAATAGAAATCTTTAAAAATAAACTAATTCATACCAAACTAAAAAAGATTCCTATTAGATAATGTCTTAAAAATGGAAAATCTAATATATTCTTCTCTGAAACCCAGTTTTTTAGCTTCTTCTTGACACTCTTCCTAAACTCACACTGCAGCTCATGTCCAGCAGTCACGGGGTCACACACAGGGCCTGCAACCTCGCCCCCCTCAGCTTGCTGTGTGAGACTCACTCCTTCCCACTCTGGCAGTGGCACCCCAAGAAAGCCAGCCTTTCATCCTCGCAGCTTCCTTTAGGAACCGCCTTTCTCGAGGGGACACAGAGTGAGCTCGTCTGGGCCGGGCTGGACCCTGGGCCTGGCCACAGCTCCCCGGGACTCCTAGAGCTCTCCAGGCTGATTAGGTGCCCTTCTTAGAGCCCCAGACACTCAGAGGCCTGAGAGAGAGAAGGAAGCTGGCCAGAAAGGGGTGGGCAAAGTGCTGGAATCCAAAATCAAGATCCTGTAGGACTAGAGAGGAACCACATTTTAATTGCCAAAAGAATGCCTTGCCTTCAAACAGCCCCAACCAGACCCACTAGAGATGAACTATGGTGTCCGAAGTGCCCACTGCCCCAAAAGGCCTTAAGTGCTGATGGAGAGCCCAGGCAAAGCTGAAGACCTTCAGAAGGTTGATGGGGACCACCTGGAAACAATGAAGTGTCTCCAGGTTCACCTTAAAAAATACCATCACTTCTCTGTACTTACAGCAACATTTCCTGACTTAAAAGTTAAGAGTCTCATGATCATTCTCATGATAGAGCTTAAAACATTTTTATGTAGAGAGAATAGAAATACATAAAACAGACACTAATATTTCATCCTGAAGACATATAATATGTGGAAAGTCCATATTGCTAACATGCTTTAAGAAATATCTAAAAAGGGAACTTCCAAATAACTCAGTGCTACAGGTGAAAGTGAAAAGTGAAAGTGAAGTTGCTCAGTCGTGTCTGACTCTTTGCAGCCCCATGGACTGTAGCCTACCAGTCTCCTCTCTCCATGGGATTCTCCAGGCAAGAATACTGGAGTGGGTTGCCATTTCCTTCTCCGGGGGATCTTCCCGACCCACGGATTGAACCGAGGTCTCCCGCATTGCAGGCAGACACTTTAACCTCTGAGCCACCCGGGGAGCCTACAGGTACTAATAAGTATTTTGGAATGTGCATTAATTTAAATCCCACTAAAGCCAGATATTCTCAGAGAAAGCAAAGCTTTCTTTCCTGCAGCTCCCTCTGTGGCACTTAGGCTAAAAAGAGCATCAGACTCACTCACAGCTTCGCTCTCCCTGCACAGCAGTTCCGGCCTGATGAGCATCGTGGGAAAATCCTTCCTAGACCAACACCCACCCCCCACCCCCCCAGGAAAGGCTAACTGGACCTCAGGAAACAGGACAGCTACCAACAGCATGATGGCCTCATTCCTGGTTAGGAATAACCCACAACATTCCTCTGACTCCCAAATTTAAAACATAAAAAGGAGCCACAAAATCAAAAGCGCCAGCAACAAACAACAACTGGAACCATTCACTGGTGTCCACTCCCAGGCATCTGGAAAAGAAAGGGGTCTAGCAGTGTAACTGCTGCTCTCTAGAAGTTCCCCTGATTCAGAAAGACACAGCTGGGACCACGAACAGCGTGGCACCAGGAGCTGTCGGGGAGGACGTGCCCCCCGGAGGCGCTCACACAGCACCAGCAGACCACGCCCCAGGGGGCAGGTCCCGCGGGTTCGCCCACCGCCTGGAGCGCCACCCGGCGCAGGGGAGGCGCCCTTCCTGCCAGTCTCCCTTCCACCCACCCCACTGGGACGGGCAGCCCCGAGTCTAAATTCCAGCAGGGGTCCCACTCCGTTTCCTCTTCGTTATCCCAATCCCTGGAGTCAGAAGGCCTTAACTTGAACAACTCACACACACAGACACAAACTCACACACACATGCACACACACCTCATGTGCATGCACACACACACACCTCACACACATGCATGCACACACACAACTCATACACACACGTGTGCAGACACCCATGCCAACACACACGCACACACACGACACATCCAACTCACACATGCACATATAGACAACACACAACTCACACACGTAAACATACACCCCTCACACACACACACACACACAGCACCCTCATACATACACGTGCAGAAACACACACACACGTACAGAGACACACACAACTCATACACACCCACACAAAGATAACCAGAGTACATAAACTTTCTTATAAATTCTCAAAATAGCTCATCAATATAAAAAATCACCATAATGTACAATTCCAAATCTGAGCACCTGTCTACAGTATTTAACACAACAATTATATATTCTGGAACTTAATATTCTGAAAGTAAAGGAATTTAAAAGTGAAAAATAAGTAAGCTTCTTCTGTCAAGTGGATAAAATGTTCAAAGTATGAAAAGAATCCAAATAGCCTACAATTCTGTTATTTAACAGCACATTTCTTTCTATGGTACAATATTCAAAACACTATCAACAAAGCAAAAGAGTTAATTAAAACAAACTTTTGATTAGAAAAAATAAATTTAGTATTTTAAAAATGCATAGTACTAAGATACAAATCTCATGTGGCTCAGCATAAAAATCACTGATGAAACAATTTAAGAACATATTTACGTGGCATTTTAAAAATCTACTGACTTGTATAATGGTCCCAAAGGAGCTTATTAAAGTTTCAGAAGAGTCTTATAAATAAATACTTCAATACAGGATAAAAAGCACTTTCAACAACAACGACACTCGGATGGAGACTAGAAACAGGCACCTTGGCCCACTCACCTTACTGGGAGGAGTGTGTGCCCCTGTTTTTCCTTCCGGTGACCTTGGTGGAGAATGTACATCAGACAGGTCCAGTGCACCCTGAAATATTACACGGTTGAAAATTAAGACACATTTAAAAACAAAGCATGAAATACTAGTGATACCTCAATAGAATTTATAAACATTTAAGACCACTACACAATGTTGCCATTTTTATTTCTTCCTATTAATGTAAATATCCTTAGATTTTCTCCAAATTTTGCCAAAACCACAGACAAGCAGACTTAGAATTCTAATTACCTGCTGAGCATTTGACTCAAGCACCTGGAAGAGGCTCCTCAGGCCACACATCAATCAATACGCCCCTAGTGCTCTTTCCAAGCGAACCTTCTCACTTTGCTACCCCCGCTCTCCACAAAAACACTGTCCTCTGATTCTCAAAGACCTTCTCTTTCTTCCCTCCGTGGACTTACCTTTACTTCATTTGGTCTCAAAAAAAAAAAAACCTCATAAAAACAAGTAACTATTTCAAGAATGCAGGATGAGGCACTCAACTGTAGGGGCTGCCAGGAGGGAGCGAGGAAGATGAGGGAGCAGGTGGACGGCAACACTGCCCAGATGGGGGGGAGGATCACCATTCCAGGTGGGCAGAGAAGGAAGAAGGACAAGGCAAGGAAGCAAAGGCCCCTCTAGGGGACCCTCTGTCTGGCCTAAGTACAGGCGTCCACATTTCAAAACCAGGCGTAAGGCTAGAAAGCCAGGGTGGGACCACATCATGCAGGATCTTACAGCTGAGGAAGTGAGAGTTGCTCAGTCGTGTCTGACTCTGAGACCCCATGGACTCTACAGTCCAAGGAATTCTCCAGGCCAGAATACTGGAGTGGGTAGCCGTTCCCTTCTCCAGGGGATCTTCCCAACCCAGGGATCGATCCCAGGTCTCCCGCTTTGCAGGCGGATTCTTTACCAGCTGAGCCACCAGGGAAGCCCACAGCTGCGGAACCTGGAGATATTCAGTGTCATTCCATACTCACTGCAATGTTTAAAGAGGGAAGAAACAGACAAAGGGCTGAATTTTAGAATTAATTCAGCAATCATGAACAGAAAAGACTGGAAAGATGTGGACCCAACAACCTGGTTTTAAGAAGGTTTAAAATGCACGTTTTGAGGCTCCCCAGGTGGCGCTAGTGGTAAAGAACCCGCCTGCATTTCAGGAGGTATAAGAGACGCAGGTTCCATCCCCGGGTTGGGAGGATCTCCTGGAGGAGGGCAGGGCAGCCCACTCCAGTATTCTTGCTGGAGAATCCCATGGACAGAGGACCCGGCAGTCTGTGGTCCATAGGGTCGCAGAGTTGACTAAAGCAACTTAGCACGCGCACACACACAAAGCTTCTCTGGGTTCAGTGGGCTAATCCACAGCTAGTTTTCTTCTCCAGCATCAAGTCAAAATGAGGTCAATGAAATCTACAATTTTTTATTTCATTATAAAAATCACAGAATGTTTCCCCTCAAAGTGGTAAGGACTAGTAAATGACAAAAGGGCCAAAGTGGACACCTGTGAGCTCCCTACTTTAAGTATCAATCCACTGGTATGTGTGCGTGTATGCACATACATGAACTACTAAAATAAGACACCCAGATATGAAGGGTGGAAGACCAGCAAAAACGTAGAGGATGCCTAATGGTTCTGCATCCTGAGGGAGGAAAACAACCAGCTTCTGGAGCTACAGAGACCTCACGCCGGGTCCACGTTGACAGACCTCAACTACGAACCAGGCCAACTGAGTGGGAAGCTTTGGACCCATCTGTCAAGAGTTACAGACGGAAAGCGCGTTTACTGAGTTTCGATTCCAGATCAAACCAACTGGACAGGGAAACTCCTACTGGTCTGTGTCTGAGGCAGACATTCTGCCGAGCAGGACGCAGAGAGCTTCCAGGAACCAACCTTTCCTTCACGAGCTGCTGCCAAAGCTACAGGGCCCAGGAGGGACAGCGACGACTCTTACTGACAGAGGGGGCCGGGCAGGGCCGAGTCACAGGGACAGAGCCTACACAAAGTGAGACGGGACGTGCAGAAGGGCCGGGCGGGTTTTGGGGTGGGGATCACTTCTGGCCTGGGGCAGCTTCCACTCTGTCAGAAGTAAAGACAGCAAAGTCAGTTTTCTTTCACAAAGATTCAAACATGCCAGTGAGTTCACCAGGTGAAGGGCTGGAAATTCTGGTCTCGAGCCTGTGAAAACGACTGGGCTGGGCTTGGAGTCCTGTGTCCAGTCCTAACAGCAAGTAAAGAACAGAGGTCATGGCCTGCCCGGAGTGGCTCCCAGAGCTCCGTGACTTGGCAGCCACTAGTCCTCAATGCAACCACAAATACACCCAATTCTCTCCATCTCACAGGGGCGGGACCTGAGGCACGTGGAGGTTATGTGGCCGAAAACGGTCACACATAGGGTGGAGCAGAGCTGGGGTGTCACCCAAGCAGTCTGGCCCCAGAGTCCAGGGTACTCCTAGGGTGCTCAGGAAGGGAGAGCAAAGCAGACACACGGAGGACAGCCGCCACTGCACGAGGGGAACCACAGAGCAGAGAGAGAAAAGACGCAAGGGGCAAGCGGAGAAACACAGCAGTCTGGGCCACAGAAGCCAAAGACATGTCACCTCCACCCACAGACCGAGGCCCGTGAGACAGCAGGGACCAAGGCCACCTTTTAATTCACTAGAAGCTAGCATAACGGCCTCATGGAATAAGTACACACCAAAAACTGCTTGAATATTACGAGCAAATGACCCCCAAAGCATGAGCTGCAGTCGGGGCTCACAGCCTTCTCCAACGCCCTTCCAGCACTCTCCCCGAGTCTCACACTGAGACGGAGCTCAACAAAATTTCAACCTGAAACAACTACTGCTCTCTGTTCACTAAACATTACTACCCATAAAAAGTGTAAGCTAATCATGGATTATAGTATCTGTCCTCTATGATGGCTGTGTGTGCGTTTAGTTGCTCAGTAGTGTCTAACTCTTCGCAACCCCATGAACTGTAGCCTGCCAGGCTCCTCTGTCCATGAGATTCTCCAGGCAAGAAAACTGGACTGGGTTGCCATTGCCTTCTCCAGGGGATCTTCCCGACCCAGGATTGGAACCCATGTCTCTTCCACCTCCTGCATTGTAGGTGGATTCTTTACCAGCTGAGCCACCAGGGAAGCCCTAATTTAAATGTCCATTTCCTTATGTGAGCACATCTTGACTAGCTCCCAACTCTTCTAGGACAGATGACTTGCTTATATTTTATCTTTTAATTAAACAATCTATTTAGTATGCCTTTGATGCTATAGGTACTCAGTCAAGCTTTCATGATTTTCAAAGATTCTAAAGGGAAATACACTCTGAGACTCTCCAAATGGAGTAATGGCAGCCCATAACCTTCCAAGTTCCTACCTACCAAATTCTATTCAACCAGGTATCTGAGACAGTCACAATGTTGTCTGTGTCTGTGAAACAGCATCTTGATGGAAAATTAATGTTTGTAAAGGAAATCAGACCATTAATCTCATTAGCATGATTTCTAAAAAGAAAGGCTAAGAATCAGAAATACAATGGCTAATTTAAAAATTATGAAAATGTTTGGAAACTGCAAAATCAACAGTTCAAAGTTTTAAGCCTAGTTTTAAAAAGACTTTAAGTTCAAAGAACTGTTAACAAGCCTACAATTCAGCCTGTCTATATGTTTAGAAGCAGTAATAAAAATAAGGACCAACAATCCATTGGGTGTTCTCAGCATCTCACATGCACTAACTCGTGCGTGTCAGCCTCCCAATGCCCGAGTGGAAGTCCACCATCCCCGTCCACAGAGGAGGAGCCGGGAGGGGAGTCGCATGACCAAGGCCAAACTCGGTTAGTGGAAGAGCCGGCAGGGGCTCCACACACCCGGCCCCTGAACCCCGCGCTCTGAGTGTCCCTCCCCAGAAAAGGCGCAGCAACAGCCTCAGAGCTTCTGCGTCTACAGCTTTCATCAAAATGTGCACTTACACAATCTCTGAGTATGTCTGGTTTGATTTGAAGGAATGGCCTCTTTTTACTTCAACCTGACTCAACACACGTCAACTAATCCGCAAGGCCGCCCTAGACAGGCAGTGACTAGAAAACAGAAACGGATAACAGAGGACAGGACTGTACTCACTTCCCCACTGGCTGGCCCTTTTTCTTTTTGTTGACAGCGTCTGATCACTTCTAATAATAAGGGTCCACCCACAGTACCTTCGGCTTCAATAATTCCTAAATCTCGGGCTAAATTCTCTCGACCTTCAAGACCTTGAAACTGGGAAAGAAATAAGATGTAAGAAAGTAAAACAGAAATGCACAAAAATATAGCAGAATTATTTTCAGAGGCAAAAGAAAAGTATTTTCAAACTTACAAGACATCTCTAAACTCAAAGACACCATTTTTCTAATGAATGAAATCTCCATTTTTAAGGTTACATATCTCCACATTTGAAGTCCCCGTTAGCAGGTGTAGGCTAACACCAGAACAAACTAACTCGACAATAACAATTCTGTCAAGTTCTGTGAAGCAGGGACACTGGTGCCAGCTGTCTAACAGCTCAGATGGCTTTGAAGAAACTAAGAGATAATCAACTATAAAAAATAATCTTTATGGAAGACACTCTACATTGTCAAATTTTGTTAACTTGCAACTTGTAATGAACCCGTCTTTATCAAAGGCAGTTTCAAGGACAGACATTAAAAAGCATCAATCTTACTGTGCTAGTTTCAGGTTGAAAAACTGCCAACGTAAAGTCAAGATTAAAAAACTGAAGAAATTCAGCAACGAGACTGGCCACCAGCCGACCTGCACAGAGCAAAAGAGAAGGTGGGAGAGCATCTTTAGGAATCCAAGGCCTCGTCACCAACACTGGAGGTAAGAGAGCTAAAGGGAATAAAGTTTCTCAAGGTTTTAAATTACAATTTCTTCTGACTGAATAATACAATTAAGGGATAAATGTCTCAATCTCTCTCACTAGGATTGTCAGCCTGAAACAATAAGTTAAGACAATATGACATTCCATAAATGGATTAGACTGTTTTGCTTATAACTTTTTACGTTAGTCAGCTTTCTGTAATAAAACTGTCTTTAACCAATAATGCTCCATAGCCAAGGATTTTCAATAGCAAATCAACAGCTGTACAATCATATACAATTTAAAACGAGAACTTCTAACAATTGAAATTTCAAAAAATAATCTGACATTCCTGACTTCTCTCAAATGGAGTCAAGATTCGAAAATTCAGAGACAGACAAAATAAACAACAAACATCTTACCGTCTTTTGTATTTAAAAACTTTTTCAGGCTCTCATTGACTAAAGGAGTTTTGTTCTGTTAAAAAAATGAAGTATCATTAAGTGTTACATGTTCGTCCCCAAAACCACTACAAAATGTAGACTAAAGTTTAATTTTTTGGCAAGATATTAAGTAAAATACTGTCACACAAAAAATCATTGTTAAACCCATTCTGTTAACTACTGATTATTACAGGATCTGTTTCTTTGTTAAGGTGAGGACTGAGACAGGTAAGGACTGACATACTCAATTAGGAGATTCTTCTTGACAGCAGCAAAAGAAATTTTTAGGTGTAATTTAGGTGTAATAGTAATGGATTTTAAATGTTAATGAATTAGAGGGTCCCTGGAGCATAAGGGACTATGAAACCATTTCTTCAAGTGTTTCCGATTTCCCCTAAGAAAAGGGATCAATGAGATTTAGTACTGCCTTCAGAGTTACTGTGATAACTTTCTTTAGGTTACTCCAAAACTCTAAAATATACATGAAAAGAGAATAACCTTGACTCTCCCCTAACAGTAAAGAAGCATAATCTTTAGTTCAAAATTATCCCTGGCTACACACTACTATAAACAGCATTTCAGGATGGTTTTTAAGTAATTAGAACTTAAACATAAATGAATATGGCCATTAAAGTTTGTAGATTTCATACCTCTACTTTTTCTTGCTCCTCTAGTGCTAAAAACACAGCTGCTCGGAGTTCAGCCTTTAAAAAGAGGGGGTTGGGGAGGGTTGGAAAGGAACAAAAATTATCTCCAGGCAATTTTCATGGCAAGACGTACAAACACCGAAATTTCCAAAGTCAAAACGAAAACCATCAAGATTATAATGCTTAGGAGGCAGGTGCAGAGAGAGGTCAGAGAGCATCCTGAGACACTCTGAAGAAAGCGACACAAGCTCTCAAGTCCACTGTTCGTGCCCTGGCACTGTCTCTTTCCGAACCCATCTCTCTGGTTTAAGCTGTCATCTCCAGTCCTTAATCATGCCCAGCAATAGTGTGAATGAATGAGAAATACACTCGGAGAAACAAGCTCCTGGACATCCGCAACCCGCCTGTTACAGCTGGAGGGGCTGGCCGTCCAGCGGCTCAGGCCAGGGCGAGGGAGACCCAGGGAGTGGGGAGCACTTCGGCCCCCGGACTGCGGGCGACTGGACCATCGGAGGTGGGGCAGAGACCGGGGGGGGGAGCAGTGGACAACTGGACCCCGGACGTGCAGGGGGGACCAGAGTGGGCTGCGGGCGACTGGAACCCGGACGCCGGGGCCGGCCTCCTCCGACTAATGCCGGCTGGGCCCCCTCGTCCGCTCACCGCCGCACCGCCCGGGGCTCCCAGTGACTGACCCCCGACCCCCGCGCGGGCCGCCCCCGAGGTGGCCGGCGGCTCGGACCCCAGCCCGGGCGGCCCGCCCGTCGCGCCGAGCCCCTTTGTGGCGCCCGCGAGCGCGGCCTGCCGCCCGCCCGCCAGCTCCCAGTGCCCCGCCTCACCTTGATGCGGTTCAGGACCCCGCTGTTCTCCAGCGTCTGCACCAGCAGGTCCCGCAGCTCCGTGTCCTCCTCCGCCACCACCGCGGCCGCCGTCGCCGCCATCTTGCTTCTCCAAGACAACCGCCCAAGCCGCGCCAACGGCCGCCGGTCGCCTCAGCCCGCAGGGCGCGCGGCCGAGACCACGCCCCCGGCGCAGGCGCGCAGCCCGCCGTCACGTCGGGGCGGGGCCTCGGGCGGCGCGGGTGGGCGGGGCCCTGGGCGGCGCGGGGTGGGCGGGGCGTCGCGGTCCCTGAAGGCCGGAGGCTTAGGGACCACGGTGGGAACTGGGGTGCGGCCGGCAGGAACAGCGGCGTTTGGAAGGTGTCAGGTGCACACCTGCGGGTCGCTGCTGTGGAAGTCGGGCTGAAGTCCTGGGTCCCCCCGTGGCTTCCCAAGGTGCGGCCGAAGTGTGTGTGCAGGACAGTTGTATGTGCACGCTCGCCGGGAGCGCACACCTCCCCGCGCCGTGCACTGAAGGGTGTGTGGACGTGCAAACGCTGCGTTGCTGTGCTTTCCGCCCTGCGTGTTCGCACAGCTGTGCTGTCACGTGTGGAGGAAGGTGATCCCAAACCACTAGCACTTCAAGGGGAAGGCTGTAGAGTGTAGAACCCCCGGACTCCCGCTCGGCGGGTCCTCAGAGTCGATTTTCTCCAGGAGCCCGGGGGCTCCAACGCGCTGGTCTGCAGGTGACCATCTGAGTTACAGATGGGTGAGAAAGGAAAAGGCGCAGTTTCCTGGCAGGTCTTTTCAAACTGACATGTGCCTTTCCAGACAGCCTTACACGTGGGTATATTACATACACGCAGTACTTTTTTCACTTCCCTAATTTGGATGCTATGCTTGCTTACTACCTTTTAATTTACTAACTTCACTCAAATCTTAATCATTTTTTTGACGGGTACCTATATATTCTGCCTCTCTCTTTTTAACTCCTATGTAGTATTCTCTTTAAGGATGTTTCACAGCTATTCTTTGTAACTAGGCTCTGATTTCTTTGCATTTGTTTTGTCTATTATGGAAGTTACTCATACCAGTGGTTTAAAATCAAAAGAAAGGGGAAAATGCTAAAAGTATCTGCATCCTCCCTACTCACCTAGGCCTCACCTGTTACCATGCCCTAGTGAAAGTAAAAGCCACTCAGTCGTGTCTGACTCTTTGTGACCCCATGGACTGGTCCATGGAGTTCTCCAGGCCAGAATACTGGAGTGGGTAGCCTTTCCTTTCTCCAGGGGATTTTCCCAACCCAGGGATGGAACCCAGGTCTCCCCCAGCTATTAATACAATTAAGTTTGTTTTTAGTTCTCCTGGTTCTTTTTAACTCTAAATAACATATCCTGACCCATCAATCATAAAAAACGTCTTTTCAAAGAATAAAAATTTATCTTTTCTTTTAACTACTAATTTTAAAAATTACATACTTTTACCTTTAACAGTGGAAGATTTTGTGAGTTTTAAATTATTTACCTAAGTCATTATTTATAAATTTTCATATTACCTGTTGGCTCCCTGCAAAGGGAGATGAGGAGGTTAGTGTATCTATACTCTCTTCCACCCATGTTATTAGTTCAAGTTTTATTTTTATACTATCAAGAACTTGCATTCCCTTCTGTACTTATAATTACATTTCAAACTTTGTCCGTAACTGATGGAAAACAGTCAGCAGCATTCACAATATTCAGGGTACAACAGGTCTGTAGGCAGAGCCCATATGCCCTCCAGCTGAACCTTTTCTGCCCCCGGGCCAGCCTCCAGCTTTGGCTTTTTCTAGCCACCAGAGCCTGGTCTCCCTGCATTGGGGGAAGACCTGAGGTGCCAGGGAATTTGTTTCTCCTGAGAGTGCCTGCAATCACAGACAGTGGATGGGTGAGGACCCCCAGCTCTGTCACCCCCGGGGGCAGGAAGTGCATCTGATGTGTGTCCACTAGCTTCCAGTGTTTGGGTTCAAGTTCTGGTTAAATGGAAACAGGCTTTATGAGTTCCCTTCCCTACCTGGTCCAGTTTTCCCACTCGCACTGGCGTTTCCTGGGATCCCCTCCCAAATAAACTGTCCCCAAATGCTTATCTCAGGCTCTGCTTCTGAGGCCCTCAAACCAAGGCATGCGAAGCAGACACAGGGATGGGGTCTGGAATTCAGTCACTCATCAGTCAGATGGCAGCGAGGACCCACCTTGGTGATAAGCAGGGTGGTGGCAACCCCGGAAAGGTACCGCAGCTTTGCGGTTGTGACCAAGCAGGAAGGGGGTGCATGTTGGGGGTGCTGACTTGTGCAACCCCTCCAACATTTGGGGGTTTGGGGAAGTGGGGGTGATGGTAATTTTAAAGATTGTGGAGTCAGTTTTTGTTGTTGTTGTTGTTTTTTAATGATAGAAAAATGCTGAAGGAAGAATATGCCAGCCAACTATCAGCCCAGAGTGTGTGCCCATGAAATCACTTTGGTAACGTGAAACCCACTATGGGAGAAAACACTCAGGAAACGGGCAAGTACTGTAAGTTAGAGCTTAAGGAAAAAACCAGTTGTTAAACGCTTCCTAGCACGTTTCCCTTCACTTCACTGGGTTTCCTGAGTCTGAGGGTTTATTGCAGTTGTTGTCAAGTCGCGAAGTCGTGTCCCACCCTCTGCAACCCCGTGGACTGCAGCACGCCAGGCTGCCCTGTCCTTCACTATCTCCCAGAGTTTTCTCAAACTCTTGTCCATTGAGTCAGTGATGCCATCCAACCATCTCATCCTCTGCAGCCCCTTTCTCCTCCTTTTCCTGAGGATTTCAACTGCTTGTTAATTCTCAAGCCCTCCTGGCCTTTCTAAGCCTCAGTTTCCTCAGCTATAAAGCATTAACCTACCTCACAGATTTCTGTCATTTAAAATAACATAGACAAGGATCTGGTCTGTTGGCGGGGGCGAGATGGACGTGGGCAGAGGGAACTTGCAGGCAGTAAGTAGGCCACAGTGCACATCTTTATGTGGCCTCGGCTACATCGGCAGCTAGCGTTCCTGTTTCAGCTGAGCTGAGCTTCTCCATTGTGGTTCTTTTAGCAGCTTTGGAAGGTAACTTCCTAAGTCACTAGGGTATAATTTCAATTACTACTCTATCAAAAGAGTTAACATAACTCCTCACTTGCTCCCAGAGAATCATTTATACAATAGGGGAATTTGCCTTAAAATGCACGTGTGTTTCCTATTGTAAAGTCCATAGAGTGGAAGTTCTGTTAAAATGTTCATTTCCTTCAGCACTTTAACGCTGAAAATGTCACTATTTATAATTTGTGAACGTGGAATTTTTAATAATGCTGTTGTTCAGTCGCTGAGTTGTGCTGACTTTCTGCGACCCCGTGAATCGCAGCGCACCAGGCTTCTCTGCTTAAAGTTTATTTTCATAATTGAAGGAAACATACTATTACATTTTTAAATATCCCAAATAAGCCTTAAATTAAGGACAAAGAAATGGGAAATGCATTCTTACTTGACTTGGGAGATAAGAGAGCTATTCATGTATTAATTTTCATTTCACCAAAACTGATGGATTAAAGGCTAAAAAAATACTTGAAATGATAAAAAGAAAGATGCCCTTAGATATGGTAATTATGTGCTCACATTTAGCTCGTTCTTGTACTTACTGATTTAGCCTCCATGTTTTGTTTAAGAAAACCAGGGCACAGTTGATGAGTTTGCATTGTTTAATTCATCTCCTTATAAGAGTTATTCAATTTATCATTATTCACAGCTTTATTGAGAAATAATTTGCATATCATACACTCATCCATTCAAATGATACAAGTCAATGATTTTAGTACATTTGCAGAGTTGTGCAACATCACCACATCCTAGTTTTAGAATATTCCTGTCCTCCCTAAAGGAAACCCCTTACCCATTAGCAGTCACTCTCCACCCTACCCCTTAGGCCCAGGCAACCGCTAATCTACTTCAGGTTTCTGAATTTAGCCTATCCTGGTCAGTTTCTACAGATGGCGTCATCTTTTGTGACAGGCTTATTGCTCTTAGCGTGATGTTCTCAAGGTTCATCCGTGTTGTGGCTTCAATCTGTACTTCATTTGTTGCTACGATTAATATGCAGTAATATTGCATTGTATGATTATAACTCATTTATCTATTCATCAGTCAGTGGACATTTAGATTGCTTCCTGGTTTGGGCTATTGTGAAAAACACTGCTATAAACACTCATGTATAAGTCTTTGTGTGACTATATATTATTCACTGTATTTCTTACTGACACCTAAAAATAAAGACAGTGTGACCCAAAAAAGTGAAAAAGGCTCAGAAGTGCAGAAGTGAGGGTGCAGAGGGACTTCCCTGGTGGTTCAGTGGTTAAAACTTTGGGCTTCCACTGCAGGAGGCATAGGTTCAATCCCTGGTCAGGGAAGTTCCACCTGCTGCGATGCAGAAAAAAAAAAAAAAACTGAGCAAGCAGAGAAGATGGACTCGAGAGACGTGAACCTGTTACAGAAACAAACCCTGTAATTGGATTCCGATAATAAACTCAGGAGGCTGGGCTAGCGGAAATGCCTTCTGACTTCCTACTTGCATATTCTTGGCATAGAAAGTCCCTGTTTCTTTAATATTAAAACATTGACAGTGTATATTGACTCATGGGGATCCTCTTTCCGTCTGCACTTGGGAGCATCCATGCTTTCACTCTCGAGGTCAGCCATCCCGTGCTTGAAGGAGTCGGGACAGTTTAGACAGAGGTGGGGGGTTGAGTACAGTGCTTCGTGACCTGTGAGCGCTCAGAAATGTTTCATAGATTGTGCGAAAGACACTGACATGCTGGGAAAGAAAACCCGGGCTTCGAGGCCCTCCTGGCGTGTTCCTCACATTACTGAAGCTACTTCATTCATTATTTCAACAAGGATTTAGTAACTGCTTTTGTGTCATGGTTAAAAGTATGGACTTTTAAGCCATGTTGAGTTCAAATCCTCTTACTAGTTGAGCTAACTGGGGCATTCCTTACTCTCTCTGTGCCTTGGTTTCTGATTTGTAAACAGGGTCAAAGTCTTCATGTGTGGGCACATGTATAGTTAGAAGTATTGCTTAGATCATACTGAAGGTCTGAAACACAGAAATCACGATAAGAATATTAACTATTATTAGTTGCTATATACAGCCTCATGGAATTTTTATTTCCATGATTTATTATTGTTTAGCCACGAAGTCGTGTCTGACTCTCTGCGAACCCATGGACTGTAGCCCACCAGGCTCCTCTGTCCGTGGGATTTCCCAGGCAAAAATACTGGAGTGGGTTTCCATTTCCTTCTCCAGGGGTTCTTCCCAGCCCAGGGATAGGACCCACGTCTCCTGCAATAGCAGGTGGATTCTATAGCACGGAGCCACCAGGGAGGCCCCCTTGTCCATGATCCTCTGAGCTAATTTTTGTGTTTGTTGGTGGTGGTTTTTTTTAGCTCCATTTTATGGATGAGACAAGTAATACTCAAGAGAAGGTAAGCAACTTGCCCACAGTCATATGGCAGCAAAGATGAACAATTCAAGTCTACCTGGTTTGCACGATATTTTATGGAAATACTCCTCTCAATGTTTATATAACTGAACTTATTTAAATCAAATGAATTAAAGAAATAGAAGAAAAATGATTGGATGAGGAAGATACAGAACGCAGGCAATAGGAAAGGTGAGTACCACTCAACGCCACTAGGGGGCAGCGTGTACCAGAACAACCTGCTCGGATCCCATTTTTCATTTTCATTAATCGCTCCAAGATGTAATAGCTAATCCTACCCTGGGGAGTTAATGGACTCCCCACTTAGCTGATGGCTTCTAAGTAGATAGCCTTCAGTACTGAGAACAATATGAAAGTGGTTTTCTTCTACCCCAGGACTTCTCTGAGGTTTTTTAATTTACCTTTATGATGCTTAGCCCTCCTTATGAATTTAATTATCTTGTTGCTAAGTGCGTGTCTACGCATAAGTGGTTGATAAGAAAGCCATCGCTATGGTACCCTATCAGTGTATCGAACATTCAAACCTTGGAAACGTGCATTCTTTGTGTTTCAGAAGCTTCTTGAAGAGTTGAGATTTTTAAAACTTACTATGAATTGTTGTTACTATTTTGATTCATTATTTTAACCCATTAGTTAAATACCTTTGATGCTGAAGTTCAGAATTTGATCACTATATTAGAGCTAAGATTAATTAATTAAAACCATTAGATGTAACTGAAGGAGATAGAATTTAATACTATTATAGAAATTAGGTGGCACTAGTGGTAAAGAGAAATCTGTATGCAGGTCAAGAAGCAAGAGTTAGAACCAGACATGGAACAGCGGACTGGTTCCAAATCGGGAAAGGAGTACATCAAGGCTGTATATTGTCACTCTGCTTGTTTAATTTATATGCAGAGTACATCATGCAAAATGCCAGACTGGATGAAACACAAGCTGGAATCAAGAGTGCCGGGAGAAATATCAATGATCTCAGATATGTGGATGACACTACCCTTATGGCAGAAAGTGAAGAGGAACTAAAGAGCCTCTTGATGAAGTGAAAGAGGAGAGTGAAAAAGCTGGCTTAAAACTCAACATTCAGAAAACTAAGATCATGGCATCCAGTCCCATCACCTCATGGCAAATAGATGGGGAAACAAGAAACAATGGGAAGAGTGAGAGACTTTCTTGGGCTCCAAAATCACTGCAGATGGTGATCGCAACCCTGAAATTAAAAGACACTTGCTCCTTGGAAGAAAAGCTATGACCAACCCAGACAGCATATTAAAAAGCAGAGACATTACTTTACCGACAAAGGTCCGTATATTCAAAGCTATGGTTTTTCTAGTAGTCATGCATGGATGTGAGAGTTGGACCATAAAGAAAGCTCAGCACCAAAGAATTGATGCTTTTGAACTGTGGTGTTGGAGAAGACTCTTGAGAGTCCCTTGGACTGCAAGGAGATCAAACCAGTCCGTCCTAAAGGAAATCAGTCCTGAATATTCATTGGAAGGACTGGTGCTGAAGCTGAAACTCCAATCCTTTGGCCACCTGATGCAAAGAACTGACTCATTGGAAAAGACCCTGATGCTGGGAAAGATTGAAGGCAGGAGGAGAAGGGGATGACAGAGGATGAGATGGTTGGATGGCATCACTGACTTGATGGACATGAGTCTGAGCAAACTCCGGGAGTTGGTGATGGACAGGGAGGCCTGGTGTGCAGCAGTCCATGGGGTCGAAAAGAGTCGGACACAACTGAGCTACTGAACTGAACTGAGTGTTAAAATACCCACCTACCAAGGCAGGAGACATAAGAGATCCTGGTTCAATTCCTGGGTCAGAAAGATCCCCTGGAGGAAGAAAGGGCAACCCACTCCAGTATTCTTGCCTGGAGAATCCCGTGGACAGAGGAGCCCGGCGGGTTACAGTCTGTGGGGTCACAAAGTGTCAGATGTGAGTGAGAGCATGTGTGTGCATGAGCGTGCACACACACACAGAAATTGATACTATTATAAGTCCAAAATGGATGTGAATTTATTCTCTAAACATGGGTGAGAGAAAATTAGGCTGATTAAATTGGTGAATCTAAAAAATACACAAGAAGAATAACATACACAACATACAAAGATCAGGATATATTCACTGAAAGAAATCCTAGCCTCTTAAAATATCTTTCATATATATGTGTGTGTTTATATATATGTACCAACCTCTTCTTTTTGCTTTTGCCTTTTCTTATACTCCTGACTCTAAAATAGTGGTTCTCAACTGGCGATTTTGCCCTGCTCGGGGACATCTGCAAACATTCTGGTTGATGGGGAGAGGGCTCCCTGCTCCTGGGGTCCCATGGGTGGAAGCCAGGGACGCTGTGAAACATCCTTCAGTGCCCAGAGCACCCCCCAGCAAAGCGTTGTCAGGCTCAGAGCATCAGTCAAACCCGTGTTGGAGAATCACATTGTAGAACACCCTACCCTCAGTGTGATGTAACTGCAAGTGACCAACCTTGCGGCCCACCCTGTGTAAGTTTTTTGGTCCAGGTTAAATTCCTTTTGCCTCTTAACACAAGACCTCTTTCTCGCCTGCTGAAGCCACTGCCAGCTCTTAGTAGCTTTGTGTTCAGAACCCAGTGAAACTTTGCCCAATGAAACTCTAAAGCCAAAAAGAAGCAAAATAATTTTGCTTTTAACAGAAAAGTGTATGTGTAACAAGTTATTTTTAAAACAGAAAGGTATTCACACATTCATTTTATTTTAAGCAATTTTAAAGAAAATGTTAAATCATTTAGAAAGACCACTTCAAGTTGATGTGAGAGCCTTAGACGGAAGATCTACTTCCTCTATGACTTTGCTAAATCAGTCATGTATCTGAGACTTAATAGCCTACAGCATATCAAGTGTTAGAGGGTTCTGGTTTTGGTTTTCAACTTAAAACTTACAGAATGTGACAAGAATAATACAAAGATCTATTTACCCAGATTTACCAATGGTCACCATTGTGTTGTATTAACTGTATCATTGTATCTATCACCTATCGGTGTATATCCGTATACTGATAGTTCACTGATCTGTTCGGAACCATTTGAGAGTGAGTAGCAGACACTGGGTCCCTTTACCCTCAAAGACTTCACTGTGGACTTCCTGAGAATAAGAACTTTGCCCCACAGGGTAGAGAGATTCTCATCAGGAAACTGACCATTGTCCCCACATGACTGTCAGGTGGCATGCTGGGGGGGTGACGGGTGGGCCGGCCTCACTCCTAACATTTGCAGATTTCCGTGGTGAATGGCTCACTTGGGCGGATTTTAAGTTACCAACAGCATCTCCACTGCTGCCCTGCAAATACATTCATCAGTACCATCTATCTGGATTCCATACAGACGTGTGGTATATACACCCCTTGTCTTTCTCTTTCTGACTTACTTCACTCTGTATAATAGGCTCTAGGTTCATCCACCTCATTAGAACGGACTCCAATGTGTTTCCTTTTTATGGCTGAGTAATATTCCATTGTATACACGTACCACAGCTGCTTTATCCATCCCTTCATTACACTTTTCCTAATTTTAGCATCTGGGAGCCATCCTCCAAAATGGCCCCAAGGACCCACCTCTGGCCCTGACGTCATCCTCCCACACTGGGCAGGAAGGACGTAGGGTGTGCGGCCAAGGTGCTGGGGAGCCGGGGAAGTCTGACTTTGGGGCCGGGTTCTGGAGGAGGGCGCTGCCTCCACCCGTGCTCTCTGGGGTCACTGGCTCTACGGAAGCCAGAAAGTCGTGCCCCCAAAACAGGTGAGAATGATAATCTGATATTTTTAAAGGAATGAACGTGAAAATTAGTAAAGGGAAACCACACCACCTCACGTGCAGGGTGCCAGAGGAGGCGCTCTCATGCACACCCACTCAAAGGCGACACAGACTCCAGCAGGGAGAGACGCGGCGGCCATCTCCCTCAGGCGTTGTGAGGAAGGAGGAAGATTTCTCCCCTTGCCCGGCAACAGCTCAGCCAATGAGAGACTCTCACGGCTCAGCCAATGAACAGCCGCCCTGCTTCAGCTGACTTCCTCTGGGGGACTTCCTGTCCTACTCCAGTCCCCACTTCCCCTTCCCTCTGAGTTCTCTCTCCTTTGCTTTCCTGGGTTTGCATGTGGTTCACCGTCGCTGCCTGTCTCCAATAGCAAGTCTTTGCTGCTCTTGAATAAACTGGTTTTGTTGGTAAAATAATTGGCTGTTTTATTGTTTTAGATTAATAGCAGACATAAAGAATGACATAAGATATAGAAAGCAACATGGGTCAGGTTTAGAAACCTCAGAAAGGAACTGACAAACTCAGTGAAGAATTAAAAGTCTGTATGTGTTAAAAAAATAACCCAAGAGCAAATGAACAAAACTACTAATGCACTAAGAGAAAGAAGTGACGAAAAATAGATGTTAAAAGACATGTCAGGTGGCCAGGGTAATGGGTACCTGAAGTTTCCACAAACTAAACCCCCAGAGCCTGTGTGTCTGTCTCCTTGTCTAGCAGAGGTGATTAAACTAGAGATCTCACAACATCCTGAGTCAGTTGGGTGAGTTTAATCTAATCACTAGGCTTCCCAGGTGGTGCAGTGGTAAAGAATCTGCCTGCAATGCAGGAGATGTGGGTTTGATCCCTGGGTCGGGAAGATCCCCTGGAAATCTTCCCGGAAGATGGCAACCCACTCGAGGATTGGCAGTGGGAAATGGCAACCCACTCCAGGATTCTTGCCTGGACAATTCCATGGACAGAGGAGCCTGGTGGGCTACAGTCCGTGGAGTCACGAAAGACTCGGTCACAACTTCACTACTGAGTAGCTGAGCACAGTCTATTTACACAGATCCTTAAAAGTGGAGAATGTTTCCTGGCTGGGCTGAGAAAGATGCAAATATGGCAGAAGTGAGAAGTAACAGAAGTCCTAGGAGAACAGGTGCACAGGAGGGTGAAGAAGATACTTATTTATCCTGGAACAGAACGATAGGGTGATTCTAGAAAGTCTAATGTAGTAACCACCCAGTATGCTGGGTGGCCATTTTGAAACAGCAGTTGGTTTTGTTTTTAAACAGAATTCTTTTGGTGAGCCTAAGAAGAAATGATAGAAGACTACTAAATTCTTAACTCTAGGAAAAGCAAACATTGGACAAGAAAGAAAGAAGAAATAGATTCATGGTATACAACTGGTCTCACAGGGACAAGTACTTATATTTTTGTATAAGGTAAATTAATGTTGTTTTAATTCTTACTGCATGGCAGGAAAGAGGAAAATTTGGGAAGATGATTAAATAAGCCATTAAATCTTTTTCTTCCATTATTGGATGACCCAAGAGAACGTCTTAGAGTGATCCAGGGAGAGATGCAAGTATAAACACAGTCAGAATGAGGAAGGTAAGTATCTGCAGAAACAGCAAGAGAAGTTGAAAGATACTGCTTCTGGGAACTATTCATGAATCACTTAGGAAAAAATTAAAAATAAATTTAAAAAAGGATAAGTAAAAGAAATAATAAAGATGACTATTTTTATTAGACAAAACATGCTGAAGTTAAAGTTTTCATTTTACTTTAAAAGTATTTTTTATTAAATGAGGCTATTTCAATGCATGAAATAATTGTTATACTTTTTAATTTGCTAACTTCTTATGTTTAGTATATATTCTATAGTAAATTTCATGTGGCAGACACTGACCTCCAAATTTTTTTTTTTAAGTATTAGCCTGGTACATAATCATTCATTTCATGCAGCTTGAAAGATTTTAATTTGGGGATTTGATTTAACATTTTTATAGGCTTTCCAGGTGGCTCAGTGGTAAAGAATCTACCTGCCAGTCAGGAGGTGCAGGTTCAATCCCTGGGTCAGAAGATCCCCTGGAGGAGGAAATGGCAACCCCATGCCAGTACTCTTGCCGGGAAACCCCGTGGACGGAGGGATCTGGGGGGCTGCAGCCCACGGGGTCACAGAGAGTCAGACCTGACTTAGCGACTAAACACGACAACAGCAGACTATACTTCCCCTTCGGGTGAGAATTCTATGCCTGATTCTCAGCATCATGCCCAGTATTCTGGGACAGCTAAGACGTGTGAACTTAATTAGATTGACGAAAAAACCAAAAGATAAAGTTTTGTATTTCTAGATTTTAATTTTTAATTGTATTTCTGTTTACTAAAGTAGCATGTGGTAATTATAAAACATTTGATAATAAATAAAATAATGTTTTTTCAGAGCTTTCTCTAGGCTTTTTCTCAATACATATATATTATATGTACAAATATATGTTTACATCTATATTTAAGACATCATTATTTAAGACAAAACATTCTTAATGAAAGAACCTTTAGAATATCATTTATATTTGGTCAACTCCACTATAAAGGGACATAAGGTTGCAAAGGGAAAACTTAATTTGCCTGAACCTGGGTTTGATATTTATGGCTTCTGATATTAGATCAAGGGCTACATGCTACACACATCTAGATGCAGATAGACTTCATGGGGTCCTTTGTTTTCCCAAACCTAAAACTAATTGCCAACTGTTAGGTTTTCTTGGGCTAGTTTGCTATTGCCAAAATTGAATTCCAATTTCTCTCTTAGATCCAAACCTCTATATGT
Organism: Giraffa tippelskirchi; assembly: GCF_054371585.1. Lineage (NCBI taxonomy): Eukaryota > Metazoa > Chordata > Mammalia > Artiodactyla > Giraffidae > Giraffa > Giraffa tippelskirchi. The sequence goes on along the minus strand of NC_137283.1, from coordinate 164,279,961 downwards.
TAACTCAACAATAACAACCCTCACCCAATTTTATGGGAATAACTGAATGACATGGCTTTCAAGGACTTAAAAGAAAGTTTGATGAACGTACCCACCCTTCAGTTCAGTTCAGTTCAGTCACTTAGTCATGTCTGACTCTTTGCAACCCCATGGATTGCAGCACGCCAGGCTTTCCTGTCCATCACCAACTCCAGGAGCTTGCTCAAACTCATGTCCATCGAGTCAGTGATGCCATCCAACCATCTCATCCTTTGTCATCCCCTTCTCCTCCTGCCTTCAATCTTTCCCAGCATCAGGGTCTTTTCCAATGAGTCAGTTCTTTGCATCAGGTGGCCAAAGGATTGGAGCTTCAACATCAGTCCTTCCAATGAACACTCAGGACTGATTTCCTTTAGGATGGACTGCTTGGATCTCCTTGCAGTCCAAGGGACTCTCAAGAGTCTTCTCCAACACCACAGTTCAAAAGTATCAATTCTTCAGCACTCAGCTTTCTTTATGGTCCAACTCTCACATCCATACATGGCTATTGGAAAAACCATAGCTTTGACTATCCAGACATTTGTCAGCAAAGTAATACCTCTGCTTTTTAAAATGTTGTCTAGGTTGGTCATAGCTTTTCTTCCAAGGAGCAAGTGTCTTTTAATTTCATGGCTGCAGTCACCATCTGCAGTAATTTTGGAGCCCCTCAAAATAAAGTCTGTCACTGTTTCCACTGTTTCCCCATCTGTTTGCCATGAACTGATGGGACCAGATGCCATGATCTTTGTTTTTTGAATGTTGAGTTTTAAGCCAGCTTTTTCACTCTCCTCTTTCACTTTCATCAAGGAGCTCTTTAGTTCCTCTTTGCTTTCTGCCATAAGGGTAGGGTCATCTGCATATCTGAGGTTATTGATATTTCTCCCTGCAATCTTGATTCCAGCTTGTGCTTCATCCAGCCCAGCATTTCGCATGATGTACTCTGCATGTAAGTTAAATAAGCAGGGTGACAATATACAGCCTTGAAGTACTCCCTTCCCAATTTTGAACCAGTCCATTGTTCCATGCCTGGTTCTAACTTTTGCTTCTTGACCTGCATACAGATTTCTCAGGAGGCAGGTAAGGTGGTCTGGTATTCCCATCTCTTTCAGAATTTTCCACAGTTTGTTGTAATCCACACAGTCAATTATCACATTCCTTTTTGTACATGAAAAGGAAGGGAATGCCCTTGGGTACTTGCTGAGAACACGGGGACCATCAATTGACCCATAATATTATTACAGCCTCAAACTAGATCCTCTGGCACAGAAATATCCCCTTGCCTTAGAGCCATCATTGCCTTTGCCTTTGGTAAAGGCCACTGGAAAAATCCAGGTGGATTCCCTTTAACCATTGTTATGCCCCATGTAGCAGAAGCCCTCTTGAATTCTCACCATACTCAATATTTCTCAGCCAGCTGCCTCACCTCTTAAGAAGTCATGTTGTTAACTACCCTGCAGATGATTCTTTGTCAAAGTGACCTTAACCTAGCTACTTCTCTCCCCTCCAACACCAACAAAGTACCTCCCGAGTGTTCAATGCTAAATGGGCTACCTCCTGAGTCCTTGTGATAATCTACAGGAAATTTCACCAGAGTGCCAGTTAATGTCTCACAGTTCATAGGTGGTTCTCATTTAAAAGATGATAATGGCAGATACTGTGCTCTGCGTGCTGTTACAACTGCTTTTGATGTTGTTTGTGACAAGAACAAGTACCTATGGCTGCTTCAGCCTAATAGGCTGAATTGTACTTTAGCCAAGGACAAAACTGAAACATTTAACATTTACACTGATAGCAGAAATACTTTTGGAGTAGCTCATGATTCTGGAACGTTGTGAAAGCAATGTAGCTTCCTTACTTACAGTGGAAGTAAAGTTAAAAATAGCCCCTTGTTCAGGAATTATTAAATACAATACTTTAACCTACCACTTTAGGTATTATTAAGATTCCAGAGCATTCTACACCTGACCCTCTGGAGGCTAGAGGACATCTCCTTGTTACTATTTCTGCAAGGAATGCTTCCCTTAAAAGGACACAGAAGCCAAACCTCGGTCATGACATAAAGGACTACTTCTCCAAATGACAACTTAGAAAAACTGGCTAGAGAAGACCAATAAGTGGCCTTGGAAAAATAAGATTGAAAATTAAATAGTTGTTCATTTGATAAAGAAAGGTCTGGTTTGGACCAAATAAACCAGTCCTACCAGAGACTCTAAAATTCTCACTCCTCACCACTGGGCATACATCAAACCATTGGTCTACTGGCAAAGTGGTATCTGTTAAAATCTAGGTGGGGAAACATTAAAAAGATCATGAAAACTACCTCCTCGACCTGTCCCACTTGTCCAAAGCACAATCCAAGGGAAGCTGTTCATACTGCCTCTGGACATTTAGAACTGCCTAATGGATCATTCAAGGGCTGGCAAGTGGGTTTCATATGACTTCTTTTGTCTCTTGGATATAAGTATGCTTTAGTCATGGTCTGTATGTTTTCACAGTGGACTGAAGGCTTCCCTTGCGGACAGGCTGCTGCCTCTTCTGTTGCTAAAACCCTTTCAGAAAAGATTGTCCCTACCCGGGGACCTCCTCTTGGGTCAGGGGGCCTCCTCTCAGACTATACAGTGGTGGAGGAGCCCCTTTTACTGGACAGGTGCTTTGACAAGTCTTTGCTGTTCAGCTGGTTTTGCAACCACCCTCAAGCTTCTGGTCTAATAAACTGTACTGATGGCATCACTAAGACTAAGTGAAGTGGACGGTGAGGAAAGCTGAGCGCCGCAGAATCGATGCTTTTGAGCTGTGATGTTGGAGAAGACGCTTGAGAGTCCCTTGGACTGCAAGGAGATCCAATCAATCCATCCTCAAGGAGATCAATCCTGGGTGTTCATTGGAAGGACTGATGTTGAAGCTGAAACTCCAGTACTTTGGCCACCTCATGCGAAGAGTTGACTCATTAGAAAAGACCCTAATGCTGGATAGGATTGGGGGCGGGAGGAGAAGGGGACGACAGAGGATGAGATGGTTGGATGGCATCACCGACTCGATGGACATGGGTTTGGGTAGACTCCGGGAGTTGGTGATGGACAGAGAGGCCTGGCGTGCTGCGATTCATGGGGTCGCAAAGAGTCGGACACGACTGAGCGACTGAACTGAACTGAAGACTAAGTTAGCAAAATACGTTGTGCCAAAAGTTTGCCACTGATCCTTCTCAATTTCAGATCCCTTCTTTTTGGAATTCATAACCTCTCAACCTTTCAGATAGTCACAGGAACCCAGCACACTTGATGCCTGCTTCTTTTGACCCACAAATGATAAAAGGAGAAATACTTCAATATTGCAAAGGCCTAATTGCTTCTATAACCATGTTTTGGTAAAGCAATCTTCACAGTGTGTTCTCAGAAGACAAAGATTTTTAGCATCACATCTTGCAACCTGGAGCTTGTGTCTGTTGGAAAAGATACCTCCAGAAGAACTCCCTTCCAGCTCACTGGAGAGGTCCATATCAAGTATCGTTAATCAACGCTTGTGCCACCAAACTTCAAAGAATGGACACTTGGGTTCATGGGACACACCTAAAAAGAAGCACTGAACACTGGCCAGAACTGCACATCATCTGAGGACCCGAAAGTAGAGATTTCCCAGAAGTGAAGCAGACAGTGTCTGGTGAGACAGCCTTCCCAAGATATGTGGGCCATGCCTGTTGCAAGTTCATCTCCAAACCTCTGATGATGACATAATGCTATAGATGATCTCCAGGGCCTATGACCTTGATAACAGACAGACTTTGATAAAAAGTGTCTGAGAGTTCTCTCTCCCTCTAGCCTTCTTTGTTTTTCAACTGTGACCTCAATACATTTCCAGTCTCTGCAACTTGCCCTCCAACCTGGGATACTACACCCTGAAAAGCACTTTCTGATAAAAAAAATTTACTCAGTGGTAAAAATCCACTGAGACTAGAACAGCTCACTCTTGATCGGTGATGCTTTCAGAAAAAGATCTTGATCAAGTGGGGGAAATGTAAAAAACTAGTACACAGAAACCTCATTAAATAGAGCTGGGAGACCAGAAGGGGGGCTCTTAGTTCCTGTGATGACTGATGGCTGAGCCCAAGAGGAAGAGAAAGATTCCTTCTCTTCCTGGCGAGGATTCAGCCAATAAAAAGCCTTGGACTCTTTGTTCCCTGTACAGCCCCCACCCCCACCCCTGCGAGCACCAGCTTCTTCTTCCTCTCTGTGAAAGCTGTGCAGGGACTTGCATGTGGCTGCAACTCACATCATGGTCACAGATCCCAAACTACAAATCTCTGCTGGTCTTGAATAAACCCATCTTTGTTGGAGAAACTTCTGGCAGTCTATTTGTTTCAGGTCAACAGCCCCTTTCAACCTAATTTCTCTTCATCTCAGTGTGAATTCCGCTCTCAGCCATGCTGAGCTGTTACTCAAGTGCCCTGATTACAGCATGATTTTTCAGTCCTCTCTGTTTCCTCCACTCAGAACACCCTTGTGTTACCCGCCTAGAAACTTCTCCTCCTCTAAGATTCAGCTCAAAGGCTGTCTACTCTGAGAAGCCATCTATGTCTCATAGGCAACTCAGCCATTTCTTTTTCTGCATCCACATGGCTCTTAATCCACACTTTTATTATAACATTTACTGCATTCCTGCAATTATTTATTACTCATAAATAATTTACAAATGTTTGTCTCTTAGTAGGCCATGAACACTTTCAGGAAAGAGAGCATTGTCTTTTTGTATTTATTTCCCCAAAATGGATACCTGGCAGAGTAGGGAATAAATTTGTTGAGTAAATAGGTGAGTGACATGAGTGCAGCGTCATAATGTTTAGAATGGGTATTTTTCAATCAACACACACAGTGCATGTACATATATGTATGAGCATGTGCATGTGTGTGTATCTCACAGGCAATGTTCAGTAAGAAAAACCAGATAACAAATGGAAAAGTCTGTGAATTTTCTCATTCTTGGTCATTTTTGTAGCTTTCCTTTCTACTTCTGTCCCAGTTTGCTGAGACATTTGAGTGATTTTTAGGATAGCTACCTTGAGCAATGGAGAGGAAAACTGAGTTCTCTGCACCTTATGCTTTGTATCAATTTTATGTAATTTAATTAATTCAGAGCTGTATTTCTCAGCTCATCATTAGGGTTTTAAAAGCTTATATAAGGCTACTTTTTGAAAGAGAATTACTTAGATTTAGAAGCAAACATGGACAGAAGCATTTTGCTGCTACTGCTGCTAAGTTGCGTCAGTCGTGTCCAACTCTGTGCGACCCCATAGACGGCAGCCCACCAGGCTCCCCCGTCCCTGGGATTCTCCAGGCAAGAGTACTGGAGTGGGTTGCCATTTCCTTCTCCAAGAAGCATTTTAGATGCTGTCAAAAGAGATTATTTTGTGTGTGTGTGTGTGTGAACATGTGCATAAACCTCTAATGAAGACTGACATTACTTCCAAACGAAATCACATGACTGTAGCTTCTTGAAATTTAACCAAAAAGAATGTGTTAAAAACACAGAAGAAAAGATGCATTCTACTTAGTGATTAATTCTGCAGTTAATTTCACTGGGTAAAATTAAAATAGTCTGAGGCAAGATTGTACTAATTCATAAATCAGTTGTGGGAGAACCTTCTTGTGGAAACAATTGAGCCTTTTCACCCTCAATTTAATATTTAAAAATTTGGTCACTTACTATTTTTAGGATTCTTGGCCATTTAATTCTTGCATAGCTCATTGCTCCATACAATAAATGTTCAATACATGAGGCTGACTCAGTGTATATTGCTTCACATGCTATTCTTGTTTTAAATATGAGAAAGTTGCTGGACATAGTTGGAAATTCATAAAATATTTTCAACACTGCTCTATTTCTGTTAGTTTTAACTTTTTTCTAGGCCAAAGTCAAGCCATCTTCCTTTTGCAGAGAAATAGGAAGTGACTCTAACACACAGCTCGAATACAGATGTGATTAAACCTAAAAGCTTTGGCAGGAGAATGCTTTTCACAGGGAGGCTTTAGAAAGAGATCAAAGATGCAAAGCATCCACATATTACAACACAGGAGAATCCTAGGGAACTTCATATCATCCAGATCACAGGAGAACCCTAGGGAACTTCATATCGTTCAGATCAGCCTGCAGAATTTGTGAGAAATAGGAAGGACTCTCAGTAAAACTCTCAGCTTTTTTACTGAGTAAAAATGCTCAGTAAAACTTTCAATAAAATACCTCAAAAAAGAGGCATTATTGTCCTGGCAAATTGTTTTTCTTCCTGATTGAAGGCCAAAAGGCATTGGCTAGCTTCATCGGCTGGAATTCTAAAGAATGTCCTGTGTAATCAGTTACAGAAGAGAACGTCCTTCCATTGGGAATGGATGTTGTAACACATGCTGCTGCTGCTGCTGCTGCTGCTAAGTCGCTTCAGTCGTGTCCGACTCTGTGTGACCCCATAGACGGCAGCCCACCAGGCTCCCCCGTCCCTGGGCAGCCCACCAGGCTCCCCCGTCCCTGGGATTCTCCAGGCAAGAAGAACACGAGAGTGGGTTGCCATTTCCTTCTCCAATGCATGAAAGTGAAAAGTGAAATGAAGTCGCTCAGTCGTGTCCGACTCTTCACGACCCCATGGACTGCACCCTCCCAGGCTCCTCCGTCCATGGGATTTTCCAAGCAAGAGTACTGGAGTGGGATGCCGGGTTAGAAGTAGCAGAGTGTCAAGAGATAGTACTGTTTATGGCTCGGAGGTCCTGGATAAGCCTCCACCCTTAGCCTTTAGGTTTTCTCACGGTAAAATGGGAGTTTCAGGAGCTCGGGCACGGGATAATGAGCCTTGAGCCTAGTGACCTTCTGCAGGCTGCAGGCCTTGAAGGGCATCTTTACTTCTAGGGTGTTGATCGATTCTTGGGAGAGATTCTGAGGCTCTGTTGGAACCTCAGTGTGAGGAGTGCAGTTAATTTTGCTGGAGGACCCTGGAGAGGCTGGTTAGAGAGCTGAAGGCACCTCTCATGCTTACACTTGTGACCATCACTTTTTCAATGTCCTCGCTCTTACAGTAACAGCAGAAACTAGGAGGGTTTGGTTTTTGTTTAGGAGCCTTCATTTACTGGATTTGAAGATCTATTAATAGAATTCTGGTGGTTTGCCTTGGAGGTGACTCATCCAGAATACGGAAGGGCTGACTCATCAGATGGACTAAATCTCGAGTGGACAAGGCCTCCTGTTTCACATTGGTCCTTTGTACTAAAAAGGTCTTGGCTCAGCCTATTAATACACAGAGTTAAATCTACCCAGGTGGAATCAACATCCGAAGAAAGACCAGAGTTTTCTTTGGAAACATTCTGAAGTCAATTAATCATAAACAGTCCATCAAATTTTTGTGTGCAAGCTTGAACTTTGTCCCAATCTACAGGCTTTGAAAAAGTCCTAAGAATTGCTTGTCGAAGTCTCATAGAGATTACTTGAACCTGATCATACAGTAAGTTAGGGGGCTGGTCTCCCAATTCTAGACACCTCTCAGGGTTTCCTCAACTAGCAGTTTTCATCAAATGCTGGGCTTGACCTTCACTGACAAGCATCTGAACTAGCCCAGATAAGTCAGGGAAACCTTGTTGATCAGTTTGAATGACTATATTAAATATCTCTGCAAATCTGTGTGGCTCTTCAGTTACTTTGGGAAAATATTTTGCTACTACTCACAATTCAGCTTTATCCCAGGGAATATGAAAAATTAAGGGTTTGGCCCCTGGATGCTCAGAAGGCTTAATTTTATTTTATTTTTAGTTTTTTATTTTATACTGGAGTCGAGTCTATTAGCAATGTTGTGATATTTTCAGGTAGAGAGCAGAGGGACTCAACCATGCACATACATGTATCCATTCTCCTCCAAACTCCCCTCCCATCCAGGCGGCCACATAACATCGAGCAGAGCTCCCTGCTGCACAGCAGGTCCTTGTTGGTCGTCCTTTTTAAATACAGCAGTGTGTACATGACCTTCCCAAACTCCTAACGATCCTTTCTCCCCATCATTTCCCTAGGTAACCATAAATACGTCCTTTAAGTCTGTGAGTCTGTCAGAAGGCCTCATTTTAAAGAGACGGGTTCCGACAAGTTCGGAGGAAGGGGAATGAGAAAGGAGGAAGTCTGGTAGGAAAACTCGGGTGAGGATGTGGAGAGTATGGTGGCGGGGGAAGGGAGGCAGACGGTGTCAGAGCCTGAGACAAGAAGAGCCTGAAGCTTGAGGAGCCGCTGTGTCTTCCTTTGTTCACGTCAATGAATCCAGCTGGAGCCCCATTTTCTTCCTGCAAGAACTGCCGAGAGACAAGCTGGCCGTTCAGACTTCAGAATTTAGAAGACGTTTTTCAAAAGCGCGTGAAGTTAGTCTGTCGCTTCAAGGGACGCCGCTGACGACGTTTGTTGCCAGTGGTGAAATGAGAATTTTCAAGTGGAAATTTTCGATAGCTGCTCTGAGAACTTGAAAGCTCCCTAATACTTGAAGAGTTTTCTGACAAAGTCAGCATGATACTAATGACAGTGGCTCTTGGGGACTGTGTAAGGAAGCATGTTGACATTGGAAAAGTCTGCACATAACCCAGTGAGCCATCGTTCTCCAAACGACCGACACGCAGCATTACCAAGTATACGCGGAGCTTCCTGTTGCTGCGGCAACAAACACCGCAAACCCAGTGGCTTCTACAGCAAGCTCTGCGACCGCGCCTCTCTGCGGGTCTGAAGTCTGACACAGATCTCCCTGTGTTCCTCTCCGGAGGCTCCAGGGGAGAAACTGCTGCCTGCTTCCCGCCTCGAGCCAACAATGTGTGTGCTTAGACGTGTCCCACTCTTTGCCACCCTTTGAACTGTAGCCCACCAGGCTCCTCCGCTCATGGGATTTTGAGCCAAGAACACCGGAGCGGGTTGCCGTTTCCTTCTGCAGGGATCTTCCCCACCCAGGTGTCAGACCCGGGTCTCCCGTGTCTCCTGCACTGCAGGTGGGCTCTTTGCCCACGGAGGCCGCAGCCTTGAGAGGCCCCCACATTTCCTGCCTCACGGACTCTTCCTCCATCTTTGCGACCAGCAGTGTCGGGTGGAGTCTTTTCCTGGGGCATCTGTCTCACGCTCTTCCGTCCTGTCTCCCTTCCAGCGTTCCCAACAACGACATCAGCAAGCATCCCTGTTACCGCATTTCGCAGGTTCAGGGAGGTAGGACAAGGATGCCTTCTGGGGTCATTATTCTGCCTCCTGCATGTGAACAAAAGATGCCTCCAACGTTCCAGAAAGAGCAATGAGTTCCGAGGTAGCAGAGTGCAAACTGTTCACGGATTGAGCTTCAGGTTCCACAGCAGCTCATCTTTTAGAATTTTAGAATTTTTGTTCAGTTTCTAAAAGGCTATTAAAATACCCCTCCCCTTTCCAGCTACATACCTATGTGGGCCCGGACTTTCTTTATCCAAGCAACCTTTCACAACAGACTGAATACAGAGGCAAATATGAGGATCCAAGGTTCTTCCATCAAGCCGGGCATGAAGGAGTTTTGCAAAAATGTAAAAACAGTGTCACTTTTCTCACTAAATTGGTTTTGTTTTGGAAAACATGGTAATTTTTATTAAAAATATGTGTTAATACATAGTAGATTTGCCATTATTTTAAAAATTAACATATTTTTTAATGTCCTCAGTTTTAATTTCAAATAAGGTAAATATTGGTAACTATAACTCGTATTTACCAAAGGTCTTTATTTAAAAAGTCCTCAATAATTTTTAAAGGTATAAGGGATTCTGAGACCAGAAAGCTTAGGATCTGCCGTTGCAGAAAAAAGAGCATCCTCGGGGGTCTGTGAGGTGGTGTTCCTGGAGGACGCTGGAAGGACCTGGAATCATCCGATTGCTTTATTGCCAAGTTTTGGGTAACCTTCCTGACGTACTTTCTGGAACTGCCAGGGTACAGGAGGAAGAAAAGCCATTGGAGCCCCAGCTCCACCCTTGGCTCACCCACCAGAGAGCTGCGTCTCCTTCATCACCCACTGAGCTTCTCAGGACTCACCCTCCCTCTTTGGGAAAAGGGCATGAACAGCAGCTCTGTCCGCTGCCAGGGCTGTTACAGAACTGAGTGAGCAGATGCAAGTAAGATGCTTTCTCATCCAGAAAGCGCTGTGTAAGTATAAGGTGGGTTTGGAGGGGTTTTTGTTTCTTTGCTTGTTTTTTTTAGCACATACAGGGGCACATCTGTGGACAACATGCTTTTGGGTGAATGGGACTAAAGTAATTTAGCCAGTGTCTATTAAAAGTCTGTTCTGTCACCGCACAGCGGCGACATCTCAAGATTGTAAGATCCAGCTCTGTCCCGAGGAGTTTATAATTTTGTGGAAGAGAGAGATAAATCAGTCTACAAGAGTATATTTTCAAAGGCTTTAGACTACAAGAGAAAGTAGAATTCAGGACCAGGAGAAATTAGATGTAGGAGGTCAACTTTCAGGAAAAGGATTGAGTTGTGTTTTGAGGAAAAGAGAGGATCTGAAGGGCGGGAGGAGCCTCAGGTCCCAGCAGAGATGCTAAAATGAAACGCGGGGGGAGGAGCTGAAGAGGACCGGGGGGAAAGCATGACTTTGGGTGGGCTGAGCCCACAGACCACGGCTGCCTTTGAGACCAGGCCTCTTCCAGGCTCTAATTCTACCGCTGGTCTAGCAGGAAGCAGCCTCCACTGCCTTCCTGGGACCTGCTTTTAGCTCTTTTTCCCCTGCTGTGTTTGATGTTGTGTTAACAGACCTGTAAGAAGAGTTAATAGCAATGATGTGTCAAAGGACTCCCGCTTTTTAAGGTCGTGATGAAAGCCACTTGAGGATGAAATCATGTTTACTCTGAGCAAGCTGAGACAGGTTAGGAATGGTCATCTGAATTTGGTCCAGGTAAACTGCTTTGTGATTTAATCAGTGTCCCAGGCCAAAATCAGCCCCAAGGGAGAGGCAAATTACTTTAGTGACTAGCTATATTTTTAGAAAGCAAGATAGCATTTAGACCCAGTTCCCTTCTTAAGCTGTGGCCAAATAAATGCTTGGTAAAGACTCTGCCTGCCAGGGCAGCAGACTCAGGTTCAATCCCTGGGCCAGGAAGATTCCCCTGGAGTAGGAAATGGCAACCCACTCCAGTATTCTTGCCTGGAAAAAATCCCATGGACTGAGGAGCCTGGTGGGCTACAGTCCATGGAGTTCCAAAGAGTTGGACATGACTGAGCAACTAAACAACAACAAACAAAGGCCTGAAAGAGATGAAGGGAGACACAAAACAGGAAGCTCTTCCATCCTAAATTTGATTCATAAATGTCAGAATGAACTGATGATCTATTTTCTTTAATACAAACAAAAACCAAAGGACAAACAAAAGTTACTTCTGAGCCCTGGGCCCTGAAAAGCACCAGGCCCAATGACTAACCCAGTGGAACAGCACCAGGACTATGGCCTCTAAATACAAACTTCCACTGAAAAGCACCAGGGTTCCTTTTAACAAAATAAGACAGGAATGGCGATATGTATGTTACTAATGTGGAATTTGAGGCAAACATATTATGATACAAAAAGGGATATTTTTTTTAATGATAAAAGGAAAGTTGCATAAAGGAAACTTGAGGTTATAGCACCAAATAACCTAAAAGTATTCTGGAGGGCTAGAGTCCATGGGGTGGCAAAAAGTCAGACTCAACTGAGCGACTAATACTAATACTACTTACCTAAAAGTAAAACACACAGAAATGCTAGTGTGTGACATGGCCGCTCTGCAGGTGGTGAGGTAGGTTCCCTTCACTTCATATCAGAACGTCTCCTCTGCTTGATTGACTCCATGCCTGTTTAGTACTGACCGTGGCTCCTGACGACCTCAGATGGATCCAAGCACTATAAACTTCCCTCTCAGCTTCCCTCTGTTGTTTCAGCTTCTGTTGATGATCACTGCCTGGATTTGTTGTTTTACTTGGAGTTGCAAAATAATAATACTCCAATACGATTATTCTATCTTCATTTTTCACCTGGAATTCTGTAAAGGAGAATGCTGCTGCTGCTGCTAAGTTGCTTCAGTCGTGTCCGACTCCGTGCAACCCCATAGACGGCAGCCCACCAGGCTCCGCCGTCCCTGGGATTCTCCAGGCAAGAATACTGGAGTGGGTTGCCATTGCCTTCTTCAATGCATGAAAGTGAAAAGTGAAAGTGAAGTCGCTCAGTCCTCTCCGACTCCTAGCGACCCCATGGACTGCAGCCTACCAGGCTCCTCCATCCATGGGATTTTCCAGGCAAGAGTACTGGAGTGGGATGCCATTGCCTTCTCCCCACAAAGGAGAATATTCCTCCTCAATTATCTGACTATGCTGAGGGGCTTGTCACGTTGTTCCCGTGGACAGAGCTAAGTACCAAAGCCCGCAGGAGGCCCCGCTCCTCAGTTACCCTGGGGGAAAGAGGAATGCCATGTGAATAAGTTGGGATTTCTTTTCCTTGAAATTGACTTGTCAGTGCTTCTACCTAAGGGATAGTTATTATCTGGGATTTATAGTCACAGCAAGCACAAGCTTGCACAAGCTTTTCTCTGCACGGCAGCCTCCTAGAGACTGTCTTGGGCTCCCACGGCCCACCTCACTGAGAGGAGGATGAAGGTGGGGTGCCTGGCCCTCTCCCGGGCACAGCTCAAAACCTCAGCGGCACTTGTTTAAGGTCACTCAGTAGCTTTAGGGCCACCCGATGCCTGACTTCAGAGCTCTTTCTAGTATGGTCAAGCATTAGTTCTTTGAGTTACATTAGCTTCCCAGGTGGTGCTAGTGGTAAAGAACCTACCTGTCAATGCAAGAGATGTAAGAGACGAGGGTTCAGTCCCTGGGTTGGGAAGATCCCCTGGAGGAGGGCATGGCAGCCCATTCCAGTATTCTTGCCTGGAGAATCCCCATGGACAGAGGAGCCTGGCGGGCTCCAGTGCATTGGGTCGCAAAGAATCGGACACGACTGAAGCGACTTAGCACAGAACACTGTTGATCAAGACTAAATACTAATAGAAAGTCTGATACATTAACTGTTAATGAATACTCAACTATCATTTATACGGCAGACATGCTTATCTAAAGGGAAATAGCTCAGCTATGTCATAAAACTTCTGAAGTTTGTTTAATTTTTGTTTCTTGCGGTTTTATTGAGATATAATTGACAATAGTGCTGAGTACATTTAAGGCATACAGCATAATGATTTGACTCCTGTAACATCCTGAAATGATTACCACAGTAAGTTTGGTGAAGACCCATAAACTCACACAGATACAAAGCTAAATAGAAAAACCTGTTTTTCTTGTTATGAGAACTCAGTGTTACTCTCTTAACTTTCATATATATATATGTGTGTGTGTGTGTGTGTATCAAAAACCAGTGTTCACTACATTTACCATGTTGTACACCACAGCCTTATTACTTATTTATCTTACAACTAGAAGTTTGTACCTTTTGACAACCTTCATTCAATTCCCCCTCCCATTTTTTAAAAAACATAAACAATTTTTAGAAACAGCCAAGTAAACACTCTTCTAATATCCACATAGGTGTGTGTCTGTGTGGGGGGAGATCAGTGCACAGGTGTGTATGTGTGTGTCAGTGAGCTCACGTTTTTCTTTCTTTTTTTAGGCAGGAAGTGATACATTCCCGTATTGCACATTTAGAATATTATGTTGTTTGACTTGATTTAGCCTTCTTCTCCTTATTCTCGCTTCCTAACATTTCTTCCCTATAGTTCCAAGTATCAGAGTGAATCTTCAAGAAATATGACACCACGAAGACACCTGGCCGATTGTTTTCTGTTCCTTCCTGTTCCTGTTTTGTCATAACCACAGCTCAGAATAGAGCAGTTCCACCAAACAGGAACCACAGTAGCCGCCCTGGTCACACGTATCGGTCCTGTGAGAATAGGAGAAAGATCAGAGAGAAAACACCCAGAGTGTCCGAAGTTTCTCAAAGTATCAATAATTTCGGATGTAAAAGACTTTTTAAGGGAAGCGTTCCCAAAGTGTGACAGAGCTATTTAGAGTCTGAGGCTCCTAAAAGGTTACCACAGAGCCTGGGGACACGGCTTTAACACACAAGGTCTAAAGCCATGCCCACCAGTGCCAGGCTCGGGACTAAGGCAGGATTGCCAAGCCCCCCAGGAGCCCTCGGGGTCCTTCCCTCCAGGGTGAAAGTCCACAGGCTCTGTCGTGAAAGACAAAGCAGCCCCGAGCGCCCAATACATGCCAGGCACAGTGGGCTCATGCTCACCACTGGCGACACTTTTTAAATCATCAGCATGCTTGCTAGAGCCAGTTGCTTTCCTATTTCACAAATGAGGAAGCTGAGGCTTCTGGAAGCCAGTTAGCTGATCAAGGTCACACAGGTCATAAATGGAGAGTCTGAACTCGCCCTCAGAGAGGCCCACTCCCAACCTCTGGACACATCTGACCTGGAGCGCCCCCGCCACCTGCCCCCTGCCTCCCCTTCACCTGAGCCTCCCATGGCCTGGACTGGGGGGCGGGTGATTTGACCACCCAGGTAAAGGTGACCTCTGGCCCCACCTAGCAGGAACCCCGGGGTGTCTCCTGTGGCCACGGCCCTCCAGCTCCCCAGGTCTGCTCCTGGAAGAGTCAGTGCCACCCTCGAGGATCACAGGGTCGTACAGCGTGGCTCTCCAACACGTGGCACATTGCTCCTGCTTGTCGGTTTGCCTCTGACAACCCCCCACCAGCAGAGGCTGCGCCCAGGCGAACGCGTGCGGCTCCCAAGTTCTGCCCACGGGCCCCCCACCCCACGCCGAGGCGCAGCCCGCCCCTCCTGCCCCTCCACCCACCCGCCTGGCTTCCCCAGGCCTTCCTTCTGCCTCCCCACTGGCCGTGGGAACCTCGCCCCAGCTATTTGCTGACATTCTCACATGTTCTCAGTTTGCTCTGTGTCCTGGGGGAGGTGTGCATTTCCTTCCTCCCTGCTGTGGACTGGGCCATGGGACTGGCTTCAGTCCAGAGCATTGGAATAGAGGAACAGATGTCAGACACCGGGTGGCCAGAGCCAGGACGTGGCCCTGCTCCTGCTGGTCTAAGGGCAGAGGCCAGCACTGACTCTTCCTACAGCCTGGGTCCCAGAGTTAAAATCATCTGAGCCATAGCCAGCGTGGGGCACGGCAGAGATGGGCTCTTGCAGACGGAGTCAGTGAAGCCCTGAGATTTGGGAGGTGTTCACAGTGTAACCTGCGGTGTTCCCAGATGGGAACACGACAGCGGAGGGAGTTACGTCAGCGAAGCTGTGCAACAAGAGGTCCTTAGTGTTGGAGGTTGGAGCACTGACTTCAGGACGACCTGTTCACCGAAATGAGTGTGACCTTCTCATCCCCTGCCTAGTGTGGACACACTTCTTCACAAGCAAATGCCATCTCTTAAACCACAGGGTTTGTACTCTTGTACACTGCACTGTGGGAACCGAGAAAAGTACCTCTCGGGTTCCCCCATTTCCTGAGGCAACAGCCACCTCCACTTGCCCTGTGACAGCTCACCAGCTTCCACAGCCACACTTTGGCCTTGACCTCAGCTGCCCCTACCCTATTTTATTTTCACTTATAAAAAAATTTAAAGTATAGTTGATTTGGGCTTCCCAGACAACTTTATACAAGGACATCACCAGATGGTCAATACCAAAATCAGATTAATTATATTCTTTGCAGATGAAGATGGAGAAGCTCTATGCAGTGAGCAAAAATAAGACCTGGAGCTGACTGTGGCTCAGATCATCAGCCCCTTATTGCAAAATTCAGGCTTAAATTGAAGAAATTAGGGAAAACCACTTTCATATATGATCTAAATCAAATCCCTTATAAGTATATAGTGGAAGTAACAGATAGATTCAAGGGATTAGATACAGTAGAGAAAGTGCCTGAAGAACTACAGACAGAGGTTCATAACATTGTACAGGAGGTGGTGCCCAAAACCATGCCAAAGAAAAAGAAATGCAAGAAGGCAAAATGATTGTCTGAGGAGGCCTTGCAAATAGCTGTGAAAAGAAGTGAAAGGCAAAGGAGAAAAGGAAAGATATACCCATCTGAATGCAGAGTTCCAGAGAATAGCAAGGACAGATAAGAAAGTTTTCTTAAGTGAACAAAGCAAAGAAATAGAGGGTAACAATAGAGTGAGAAACACTAGAGATCTCTTCAAGAAAATTGGAGACACCAAGGGACTATTTTATGCAAAGATGGGAACACTTTACGGGCACATAAAAGACAGAAACAGCAAGAGCCTAATGAAGCAGAAGAGATTAGAAGAGGAAGTGGCAAGAATACACAGAAGAATTATACAAAAAATATCTTAATGTCCCAGCTAACCATGATGGTGTGGTCACTCACCTAGAGCCAGACATCCCAGAGTGTGAAGTCAAATGGGCCTTAGGAAGCATCACTATGAACAAAGCTAGTGGAGGTGATGGAATTCCAGCTGAGCTATTTCAGATCTTAAGAGATGATGCTGTTAAAGTGCTTCACTCAGTATGCCAACAAATTTGGAAAACTCAGCAATGGCCTCAGGACTGGAAAAGGCGGTTTTCATCTGACCATTTCCAATCTCAAAGAAAGGCAATGCCAAAAAAATGTTCAAACCGCCGTACAATTGTGTTCATCTCACATGCTAGCAAGGTATTCCTCAAAATCCTTCCAGCTAGGCTTTAGTCGTGTCAGGGAGTGTGTAATTTCCTTGGTTCTGTTTCATCACAACAAAAATTTGAAGCAACGGACCAGTGCTACAGCTCTCAGATGGGTCAGTGTTACAGCTCTGTGTTACAGCTCAGTTTTATTTAGAAAATAAAGGAAAATACATCCTCGAGGCATGAGGGCATGCCGACCCAAAAGATATGAAGAGGAGAGAGAGAGAGAGCCCCCCCAACCCTGGCCCTTTGGCTCCTCTTTTTATATGTTTTTTTCCTACTCCTGGGCCTGCCCTATGTAAATTGGGCTAGCCAGGAGTGCTGTTTGTTCTACCTGAGGTCCTCACTCTGGTCCTCGGACCTTCCTTTGCTCTATTTTCAGGGGCTTTTCCCTTTCTTGTCTTTTAGCCACCATCATTCTGGACTCCTTTTTCCTATTCTAACTACCTAACAGTAGTATGTGTACTGAGACCATCTAGATGTACAAGCTGAATTTAGAATAGGCAGAGGAACCAGAGATCAAATTGGCAACATTCATTGTATCATAGAAAAAAAGCAAGATAATTCCAGAAAAACATTTAGTTCCCTGCTTCATTGACTATGCTAAAGCCTTTGACTGTGTGGATCGCAACAAACTGGAAAATTCTTAAAAATATGGGAATACCAGACCACCTGACCTGTCCTCTGAGAAACCTATATGCAGTACAAGAAGCAACAGTTAGAACTGAATATGGAACAGCAGACTGTTTCAAAATTGGGAAAGAAGTACGTAAAGGCTGTATATTGTCACCCCGACTATTTAACTTATACACAGCGTACATCATGTGAAATGCCAGGCTGGATGAAGCTCAAGACAGAATCAAGATTGCTGGGAGAAATATCAACAACTTCAGTTGTGCAGAGAATACCACTCTAATGGCGGAAAGCGAAGTGAAACTAAAGAACCTCTTGATGAAAGTGAAAAAAGAGAGTGCAAAAGCTGTTTTAAAACTCATCATTCAAAAAACTAAGATCATGCCATCCATTCCCATCATTTCATGGCAAATAGTTGGGAAAAAAGTGGAAACAGTAACATATTTTATTTTCTTGGGCTCCAAAATCACTGCAGATGGTGACTGCACCCATGAAATTTTAAAAAAATTGCTTTTTGGAAGAAAAGCCATGACAAACCTAGACAGCATATTGAAAAGCAGAGACATCATTTTGCAGACAAAGGTCCGTCTAGCCAAAGCTACGGTTTTTCCACTAGTCATGTACGGATGTGAGAGCTGGACCGTAAAGAAGGCTGAGTGCCAAAGAACTGATGCTTTAGAATTGTCATACTGAAGAAGACTCCTGAGAGTCCCTTGGACTGCAAGGAGATCAAACCAGTTGTGAAATGAAAATAGCTCCTGCCATATTAATAAATATGAAATGTCAGCCATTAGCGATTTCTGCCTCCATATATGAATGAGGGCTCCCCAAACTGAGATCCAGTGGGTGCTTCCACCCTCCACGGCGATTGCTGAGGAGCTGGGAATACAAGAAGTAAGGGGAACAAGAAAGCAGGATTGGCCCCAGATACCTGAGGTTTAAATGAAAGGAATTAATTCAATGAGCCCAGAGGCTTGCATTTTCCCATAGGTAGAGTGCTAAATTGGAGAAGGCAATGGCAACCCACTCCAGTACTCTTGCCTGGCAAATCTCATGGATGGAGGAGCCTTGTAGGCTGCAGTCCATGGGATCACTGAGTCAGACACGACTGAGCGACTTCACTTTCACTTTTCACTTTCATGCATTAGAGAAGGAAATGGCAACCCACTCCACTGTTCTTGCCTGGAGAATCCCACAGACGGGGGAGCCTGGTGGGCTGCTGTCTATGGGGTCGCAAGAGTCGGACACGACTGAAGTGACTTAGCAGCAGCAGAGTGCTAAATTCCTTAACTTGATACCTGATCTTTGATGTTCAGACTGCCTGCTCCCTTTATTGCAAACTTGTATATAGCCTGACTTCCCCTCCTGCCACCTTGGAGCAGTTTTCTCAGAGCTACTGAGATGCTGTCTCCTGGGCTCAGAGTCCTAAATATTCCCGCCAAATAAATTAACTGTCTGCTTTCAGGTTGCCACTATATTTTTTAGTTGACACAGCCAATCCTAAAGGAAATCAAGCCTGCATATTCATAGGAAGGACTGACGCTGAAGCTGAAGCTCCAATACTTTGGCCACCTGATGCGGAGAGTCAACACACTGGAAAAGACCCTGATGCTAAGGGAGATTGAGGGCAGGAGGAGAGGGGGTCGACAGTTAGATGGCATCACCAACTCAATGGACATGAGTCTGAGCAAACTCTGGGAGATAGTGAAGGACAGAGAAGTCTGGTGTGCTCCAGTCCACAGGGTGGCAAAGAGTTGGATGCAACTTAGTGACTGAAAAACAACAACAAAAAGGTGGACAGCGTTGAACAAGACAACGTCCCAGGTCCAGATACAGGTTTAGGTTTGAAAACTTGTACAATTTGGAGGTCTCTCACTAAGAACCAGAACAAAAACCCACGAAGGCAAAATGAGAGACAGGGTTTGGAGCCCCATGTGTTATGGAAGGCAGGTAGCTAGGTAAGAGCAGAGAAATAGGGCAGGGGCCAGGTGGCAGGAAATCACGCCTCTTGTAGACAGCTGGGGTACTTGGGCAGACAAAGGAAAGCAAGAACCTTCAGACCAACAGGAAACAGGGTGATAAGGGTCTGAGTAGCAGACAAAGAGAAGTTGAGGAAGAAATATCAATAACCTCAGTTATGCAGATGATACCATTCTTATGGCAGAAAACGAAGAGGAACTAAAGAGCCTCTTGATGAGGGTTAAAGAGGAGAGTGAAAAAACTGGCTTAAAACTCAACATTCAGAAAACGAAGATCATAATACCTGGTCCCGTTACTTCATGACAAATAGATGGGGAAACAATGGAAACAATGACAGAATTTATTTCTTGGGCTCCCAAACCACTGCGGATGGTGACTGCAGCCAAGAAATTAAAGAAGCTTGCTCCTTGGAAGAAAAACTATGACCAACCTAGACAGCATATTAAAAAACAGAGACATTACTTTGATGACAAAAGTCTGTCTAGTCAAAGCTATGGTTTTTCCAGTAGTCATGTATGGATGTGAGAGTTGGACCATAAAGAAGGCTGAGCACCAAAGAATTGATGCTTTTCAACTGTGGTGTTGGAGAAGACTCTTGAGAGTCCCTTGGACTGCAAGGAGATCAAACCAGTCAATTCTAAAGGAGATCAGTCCTGAATATTTATTGGAAGGACTGAGGCTGAAGTGGAAGCTCCAAGACTTTGGCCACCTGATGCGAAGAACTGACTCATTTGAAAAGACTCTGATGCTGGGAAAGATTGAAGGCGGGAGGAGAAGGGGACGACAAAGGATGAGATGGTTGGATGGCATCACTGACTCAATGGACATGAGTTTGAGCAAGCTCTGGGAGTTGGTGATGGACAGAGAGGCCTGGTGTGCTGCAGTGCATGGGGTCGCAAAGAGACTGAACAGCAGCAAGCAGACAAAGAAAGGTGGGGAAAGGCGGGAATCACCCCAGCCCGGCAGTAACCTTTGGCTCATTGTGCTCTCAGTATAATAAGATTAGTCTTGCCGATAAGAAGGCTCACCAGGCACTGACGCCATGATACTTCTGATCTAGGCTAAATGGGAACAGAAATCCCTGCTGTGATTGGGAAAATGGAGTGGGGATGAAAATCAGGGAAGACAAGCCCCAGACTCCTCCTTCCCCAGTGACTGTTCGCCCCTTCCTTTGTGTATCCCTTATAACCGGCTTCCTAAGAAGGCTGGTGTGCAGCCCCTCCTCACTTGCCTGCCTGCGCTCCATCTGAGAGTGTATCATTGCTTAAATAAACTCTCAGGTTACTTTCTTAACCCCTCTGCTTTGTCTCCGAATTCTTTCATGATGCAAAAAGAATCTCAAATTCACTGGTAAGGCATGCAAGCGAGGGGCTGAGCCCTCATCAGCTTCCTGGTGTATACACCTGGGGGTGGGGTGGGGGAAGGGGTGGAGAGCAATGGACAGGAAGCTCAAAGGTGATGAAGGAAGCCTTGCTGCAAATGAACCAGGTGAGGCAGTGGCAAGGCACCAGTGGTGACAATGCTGAATTTTATCTGAGCCTGTGGTCCTGGAGCACAGCAACGGTTAAAAAGTCCCCCTGCCCCTCGTGTTCCAGGAAACAGCTCACTGCAAGGACTCAGATTCGTTTCCTGAATACCCCCGCCCCCCCACCTTACCGGGGACAAGGCCAGACAGGGACCCTCCGAGTTCCCATTCTTGGCCTCACTTTTGTTCTCTCACTGGTCACTGGGAACCGGAAGTTTATTGACCAAGCTTAGTTTCGGCTTCTCTCCTTCCTTCAGCCTCACCCGGAGCAGGCAGGCACCCCTCTCCTGAGCTCAGGCGCCTCCGGGAAGAACCTTCTCTGGCCGCCTCGCCGAGGAAGCCACCCTCTCAGCCCACTGCCCGCCGAGCTTGTTTCTCGCTGTGTTTCCTCCTCTCTGTAAAGAAACCCCTTTTGTCCAACCCTTGAGAAGCTTGCAGCTCCTCAAGTCAGCGCTTTCTCCTGTTACTAGAGTCCGTCTCCGCTCACCCCTCACTCCCCACAGGGTCCTCAAGAATAGAATTCTGTCCAAGTCAGATTCTCTTCTTATCCAGCTGTGGTCAGGAAGGGCCTCCCCGAGGAGCGGAGACTGACGCGGATGGACTGTGGTTGGAGGGAGGACTAGGAATCATGGGATGCAGGTTTGTTACAAGAAGCGGATCTTTTTAGCCTACAAGAGAAGGAGGGCAGAATGGTGGGGCTTGCCCAGGTTGTCAAGAGGAGGTGGCTAAAGGAGCCCAGAAAATGTAAGAAGTTGGAGAAATGGGGGAGGGGGAGACCAGAAAGGCATGACGCTGCTTCAGTGCACAGAGGAGCCCACGCGTTCCTCCCACAGATGCTGTTTATCGAGCACCTACTGTTTGCCATCTACCGTGCCAGGCCGTGGGGACTCAGTGGTGAGTAAACTAGGTATGGCTGTTGACGTGCTGTCTACAGGGAAAGCCACACGAGTGGAGTAATCACATGCATTCTATTTCAAACAGTGGTGAGGGCGCTGTGGTGAGTGGCGGGGAGCAGGACATACTACCCTGCACCTAGACATGGTAGAGGGCCCTGAGGGAGCCACAGTTTCTCACTAGGTAAATACGAATGTGGTGCGGGGACGGAGGGAGTGGAGCGCCTTAGGGGAGACCGTGGCTGAGGAAGGACAAGGCCAGCGTTGGCGGGGCAGAGCCAGGGCCTCTGGACCGGATGCCCACAGTGAGCTAGTCCACAGAGCGGGTGGGGCCTGAGCAGACAAAGAATTCTGATGCTCATTCAGAGATGAATGGGGAGGACTTCTTTGGGGTCCAGTGATTTAAACTCCATGCTCACAACGCAGGAGGCACAGGTTCAACCCCCGGTCAGGGAACTTGATGCAAGTGAGGGGCCATCCACATGATGGCAAGAAAAGCTGTCCTGCCAAATGCTGATGCTATTTGCCTGAGAGTGATAGGATGACTCATTCCCCCTTTATTTCTAGGGATTTCCATGGAGCTCCCTCCTTTGGCCACCTGATGCAAAGAGCCAACTCATTGGAAAAGACCCTGACGCTAGGAAAGATTGAGGGCAGGAGGAGAAGGGAGCAACAGAGGATGAGATGGTTGGATGGCATCACTGACTCGATGGACATGAGTTTGAGCAAACTCCGGGAGTTGGTGACGGACAGGGAAGCCTGGTGTGCTGCAGTCCCTGGGGTCAAAAAGAGTCAGACACGACTGAGCAACAGAACCACAACGACCAGTGGTTAAAACTCTGTTTCCATTGCAGGGGGCAAGGGTTCGATTCCTGATTGGGAAACCAAGATCCCAATTGCCATACGGCTGGAAAACAAAACCAAACAATAACAACAGTAAAAAAAGATCAACCAGAAGACCCATACAATTTTTCCAGGGTAGTGACCTGATTAGATCCGCACCTGACTGTAGAACCACTGTTGCCAAGTTCGTGGGCCTGAGGCAGTGAGGCCAAACAAACCCAAACGCGGCAGTTTGGAGCAGAGAAATGTGTATTGCAGGACCAAGAAAGGAGAACAGGCTTTTGGCTTGTGCTCAAAAAACCCAAACTCTCCAGTGGTTTTTGGGGAAGAATTTTTATAGGCAAATGTATAGGCTGCAGAGTGTGTGAGTTCTTCTCTTTGGTTGTTGGTGAGGTAACAGGGCGGTGTGCCAAGGATTGTGTGCTCAGCCTGAAGTTACCATCCTTCACCTGCGTGGGGGCCTTAATTCCTGCAGAAGATATCAACATGTATCTGTTTCCCTCGAGGCAGGGCTAGGACCGCTTTATCACTGCCCTTCTGTTTAACTGCTTTCCCTTTGTTTCTGCTCTCCCTCAGTTCCCTGGTGACTGCCTGGATCTGCCCTCTGGAGCTCAGGGAAGGTCTAGCAGGCTGAAGCTTTAGCTACAAACAAGAAATGGGGGACATGAAACGCTATTGTGGCTGGGAGGGCCTCCCGCGGCCCCACTTGCTTTGACCGCTTCTTGGCAGCAGAGTGGACAGAGAAGAGGGACAGAGCCACAGAGATCCAGGGGACCAAGCACTGTCTGCGGGTAGGAGGTCACTGCCCTCTTTGAGGATGTAGTTCCTGAGGACACAGCGAAAGGAATGTGGACTAAAGGCCTGAGCTGCAGGTGGCAGAGGCAGGAAGGTGGTCATTTGGGAGTCTGCTGCCTCCTCCACCGCCTCCCTGCCCGCCTCCCTCCCTCCATCGCCCACTGCTTGAGCACTGCTGTGTGGAGCTTCACTTCCCAGGTTCTTAGGACTAAGGACACCAGCTGTCTGGCTGGTGGTAGGTGCAAGGTCACAGCCTTGATTTTCTATTGGTCTGATCTCAAGGAAGCCTGATGGTCAGGCTCAGCTTCGAAGGTCCTGCTCTTCCATGTCCCAGAAGAGCTGCAAACGGTGGAGCCCATGGGAATGGGGCAGAGAGAAACGGAATGGAGTGGGGTTACCTAGGGGCGCCCTGTGTCGTCTTGGAGCTGGACAGACAGGACTGTCTGGGGGTCAGGGGCTGCCCCTAAGGGGCCCTGTGGTGGGGAGGACACGTGAGACGAGTCTCTCCGCCTGCCTGGGTCGCCAGGGTCCCAGCTCCTTGAACACAACCCGGTCTCGACGTAGCAGCCTTTCCTGCGGCCCCGCGGCGCGGTCTCCGCACGCCTGTCACACACCTTGACGGACTGGCCACTGGGCCCCGAGAGCCCCGGCTCCCGGGCAGCTCGACGCGGAGACGAGGAGCCGGGGCTCCCAGAACATCAGAGAAGGTGGCTTTCAAGTCGACCTCCCGGGTCTGGACCGAAGGGAGGCTGGAACTGGCCGGAAAGTGAAGCGCAGTCAAAGAGCCTAAGGGGAAGACGGACAGACCGGGAGTGGGGCGTGTCCTCTGGGCGGGGCGTGTCCTCCAGAGGGGCGGGTCCCGGGCCGGGGGCGAGGCGTTGGGGTCCTGGCTGTGGCCGAGCCTGGGGGCGGGTCCCGGGCGGGGGCGTGGCGCTGGGGCCTCTGGGCGGAAACGCGCTGGTCGAGGCTCCGGCAGCAGAGTTCGCGGAGCCGCGAAGGTCGCGGTGCGAACGGACCGGCTGTCGTGTGCGCCTGGCGGACCTGGTGAGGCGGCAGGGCCCCGGGGTTCCGGGTGGTCGGTGGACGGGGTGCGAGCCCACTGTGTTGCGGGGATCTGGGCTCCGGGGCCTCCAGGCCTCCGCAGGGCCCGCCGAGCGCTCGACTGTGGGCTGGGGTTAGCCGCGCTGCTCGCCGGCCGCCGGCCCGGCGGTCAGCTTAGCGACGTCTGTTCCTTTTTCAGGGAAGCGCAGGGCCTGGCGCCGGATGCGGCCTCGCGCCCTCGGGAGACTGAGCCTTGGCGACCCCGCGGGGTCCTCCCCGGTGCGGCGGATGACCTCCCCGGCCTTCCTGGGCGCCCTGTGCCTGGCGCTGAGCTGCTTGGGCGGCGCGCACGGGCTCTGGAGGAGGTGAGCTGCCGGAAGGGCGCGGGGCGCGGGGCGCGGGGCTGCGGGGGGACGGGGGTGAACCTGGGCGCCCGAACCTGCGAGCGGCTCTAGGGATGGCGCGCGCGCATTCCGTCCAGGGTCGGTGCGATCCTGCCGAAGTGATCGTGGTTCCTCTTTCCTAGTTTCTTTCTGTCGCCCTCACTCCCCTCCCCCTCGTTCCCTCTTTCCAGTCTTTCCTATGCAACTGACGAATTAGGGGTGAACAGGGGGTCCGGGAGCGGATTCGCATTATACTTCTGTAAAGGAGACAGAGATCTGAGTACCAGATTTGAATTTTCTTCTATTTTATTTGAGTAATGATCTTGTTAATAGAAGGAGTTCATACTTCACTTCTAGGCGTGGGAAAAGTGCAGGTTTCCTTTTTAATGAACCATCATTGTTGTTTTACCATTTACTTTAAAAGGTAACATTAAATTTCAGTTTTCCCAGAAAGTGTTATTTTCTGAAAACGGGCTGCATTAGATAACTAAGCATTGCCCTCAAGTTAAGAGCGTTTCACCAGAGAGGTAGTGTGGTGTCTGGATTGAGTGTGAACTGCTAGCTCAGATCCAGATGTGTGATCCAGAGCCCTCCATCAGGGTCGTTCAACCCGAAGTCCCCAGAGTGACAGCACCTGCCTCCTAGCACCGATGCCAGGAGGCATCAGTTAAAGTACAGAACGTGCTCCGAGCCACACCTGGCCTACAGTGATCAATGCAGCAGGCCCCCTCCATAGGGATCTGCAAGTTGCGGACTTCCAAACATGCAAACGTGTGTTCACATGTCCAGTTACATAAGTTAGTCCATGTGTCTGGCGTACTTGTCATGCGCAACTGAAATAATTGCCGAGCAAGGCAGGGTTTCGAGACCACGAGGGTGATTCAGAGCCCGAGGGCCTCACAGGTCAGCGGGGTTTTCCCAGGCCCTCTGCCTCTGCATGGGAGGCCGTTCTCTCTACAGAGCAGTCAGCATCTCCACTGATTTGAGAGGATCTTTCTCTTACACTCACAGCACTCTTTAGCCGGGGTGGTACGTGGTAATTGTATTACAGACATTGTTGAGTCTTGAGTTTTATTGTCAACTCCATGCTGTTGGTCTAGTTTTCCTGGCCTCTGCCTACTCTTCCAGCCTCGGTTTCCCCCTTTGTGAAATAAGATTTTCATACCTAGGGAAAAAAAGCACTCCTAAGGCTTCTCCCGGCTCTAATGCTCATGCATTCCTTTTTCTCTTGTACTGACCATTTGCTCATTAGTTCAGTCTGAGAAAAGTTTTCAAATATTGTGAATTCTCTGCTTATTAAATGGTACTCAATTATTTACAAAATTATTATGTAAGAACTTATTTCTGTTTGGCTTTTGCTTCTTTCCTTCTAAAATTTCATCTATCCTGAATGACGTGCCTGCTGGAGTTATATGCCCTGTTGCTACTGATGTTTTCCATCTAGAAAGTATTTTCGCAAGCCAGCCTTTCTGCCCCCGTCTCTGTGTGTGCCAGGCCTTGCCAGCCTGGTGGGAGGGCTTCTGCTGAGGGGTGTGTGAATGCTACTCCACAGCCCCTCACGGAAAGTCTCAGGGCCAGATGCGTTTTGTGGGGCCAGTGGAAGGAGTCCTCGGGATCCTACGTCACGCCTTCTGTGGAGAACCAGGCCCCAGAGGCCAGGGTGGCGCCAAGCCCTGTGCTGCCCTGGGTGCTGCTCTGTGGCCGGACGAGCTGCTGGAACCGTTGTGTTTCCAGGCTTGTGGGTGTCACACGTGCTGCTAAGGGCTCATGGGTCTGTGTCTGCCCCGCCTGTGCCTCTGAGGAGAAAGGGGCTTTCTGGCCAGTCCTTCACTGCAGGGCCTTCCCGGCTGCCTGGTCCAGAAGCCCAACCCCTTCCCCGCCTGCCAGGCTTCCCAGGGGGCGCGTGGTGAACAATCCTGCCAGTGCAGGAGGTGCAAGAGAGGCGGGTTCCATCCCTGGGTCGGGAAGATCCCCTGGAGAAGGACATGGCAACCCACTCCAGTATTCTTGCCTGGAGAATCCCATGGGCAAAGGAGCCTGGTTGGGTGCAGTCCTTGGGGCCACACGACTGAGCGCGCGGCACATACCCCACCCGACAGGCCTGTCCTCTTCCCTAGTCATCACCACTTGTCCCTGGGTGGTGCCGTGTGTGTTTTCTCAGTCACCATAGTCATTGTCTCCTTCACTGGCTGGTGCGCTGCAAGAGAGTAAGAGGCCCCCCAGCCTCTCAGAGACCCCCTCCCCACGCACAGCAGTGCCTGGGGACCCGGCCCCCTCCCCGCAGCAGCGTCTGGGGACCCGGACCCCCTCTCCTGCCCACAGCGGCGCCTGGGGACCTGGCCCCCTCCCTGCAGCAGCAGCCCCTGGCCTGCAGCCAACACTCAGTGTTTGTTGAATGATCGATAGCGTGAATGGATGGATGGGTTAATTTTTCTGTAACTCAAGTTACAGAGTAAACCCCTTGTCTTTTCGCAGTGATGACCTTGAGTGGGGCAAACTAATCATGGTTCAGCAGTGGCCTGCGACCGTGTGCCAGGTGAGTTCTGCGGGGACCAGTGACGCCTGCGGAGAGGAGGTCCCGTGCAGGCTCCTCCCCAGCGCCTCTCACTGACCCAGCCCCCGGCCCGCCTGCCCCTCGAAGCTGAGCCCTCCTGGGCTGATACTGTGCCTCCAGGCGGCCCTGCGTGAGGGGCCAGGGGCCCTGCCCCGAGAGCCAGGTGGGTGTCACAGGTGCCAGAGCAGGTCTGTTCTCTGCTCAGGGCCCCTTGGGTTCATGCCCCCCTTGAAAAGCTGCACCTCGACCCCAGATTCCACCCCCGCCCCCAAAGGCTCATCCAAGACACTAGGTGAAGAGCTGGGGTAGAAGAGCCCCCGTGGGCGCTGGGCTTTGCCCTCCCCTGCCTCGCATGTGGGAAAGCCTGCCTGCTTTGGACTGTGTTTCCTGGGGGATGGGAGCAGGGCACGGGTGGTCATCCTGCTCTCTGCCCCCTAGTCTGAGCCTCCTGACGTCAGACATTGCCGTCACCTAAACCAGGCCTGCCCTTATTTCCAGACCAACTATACAGAAAGCGCCTCCCTGCATCAGAAGGGCATTTAAGCAGGAGGCTCACGGGTGAGCCGGCTCCTCATCAGACCCAAAATGTACTGTTCCCTTGCTTGTTCACTGTGGGCGCCAGGCCCAGGTCTGACCCCACCACCTGATGGTCGAGGTGTATTTCTTAATGGTTGTTTATTTCGGAAACGCTCCATTTTAGCTATATAATTTGGAGGTTCCTGTAAAATGTTACGCTAAAGATTTTTAACTCCATGACTTAGTTATTTTACTCTCATCTTGCGTTTTTGTTGGCTCCGGATTTTCAGTACTTACTATTGCACTTTGCATTTGAACCTGGTGCCTGAACAGATCTGAATATGACTGGATGCCATGTCAGCCTCTGGTTCTCATTTTTTGATTGCATGACAAGAAAATTATTCGTGGGTAAGTATGCGTGCATCCATCAGGTCGACTTAATTTTCAAGCACATAAAGAAAACAAAAATAGCTGTTAAATTCTGTTTTCCAAATTGTTGGTTCACCTTTTTCAAATAAAACATCCATCCCCTGCCCCGTGTGGTACCCTCATGAACACTGCTTATTGTAAGTTACCACGGAATTTATTTTGTGTTAGGCCTGGCTTGGACTTCATTTATGTTTGTCGAAAGAAAGGAAGGTTGCTGAGTGTATTTAATAAACAAGAAACCACTTGTCTCCTGTCATTTCTTCATAGGAAGTTGGGAGCCACTGCAAAGACCCTCCGAATTACTGGACGATACACGGATTATGGCAAGTACTTCTGCATTTAAAACTTCAGCAGCCCCAGAAGCTGGCTAACCTGGGGGTCTGGCTTGAGTCTGTCCAGATGTGTGTACTGGGGTTTTCTGTTAGGAGTTTACTCAGCAGACCAGAAGCTTGTTGAGAAATATCTTTAGTCTCTCTAACATGGCCTGCCTTCTGTTGTCCTTGAGTTCTGTTTTGGTAGAATGATAACAGTCTAGTTTAAATATGCATTTAAGGGTTCTGGGTACATTTTCGATCACTGAATTTTAATTTTCTCATTTTCTTCTTTTGGGACCAATAAGTAAATGCATAGACATAAACGTATGTACTTTATACAAATATGATTTGCATCTATAGTATACATACTTCACAGACACACAAGTCTACTCTTCCGGTTCTGCCCGCAGTTTGTTTAGTTTGTATTTTGCGGTGTGTGCGTGTGTTCGTGATGTTAAACTGTGTGCGTTCATTTGCCCGGAGGGACCGACCGGCTCTCCCTCCTCCGTTGAGAGGCGGGCAGTCCTGGCTCTTGCTGGCGCTGCTGTGCCTCAGGGACTGGGTCAGTAGAAAGCTGGTTAAATGGGGCCTGAGGACCAGGCCTCATCCCACCTCTGGTTTTCTGTGACTTCACTGGTGCTCTCGGCCGCCCTCCAGCTGGAGGGATGGCACCCATCTCTGTGGGGAGCTGGGCCAGGCTTGTCCACCCTGGAGAAAGCAGGTTTGGTCCCTCGTGATCTAAGCCACACGTGGAGATGGAGCGTTGACCCGTCCAGAATTGGACGCGTGAGGACAGAATCACAGGCGCAAGTGGAGGGACGCGTGCTCTGTGCTAAAACATTCCCGCAGCCAACCTTGCGTCGTCACCAGGCACGTTCTGAGCACGACACGTACCTTGTATTCATGACCCTCATCACCTTTAAAGAGGTGGAACCTCTTGCTGTTCTCATGCTGCGCTTGTTGAATGGAGATTTGCAAGTAACTCAAAAAGTGTTGGTTGCTCAGTCGTGTCCAACTCTTTGCAACCCTGCAGACCGTAGCCTGCCAGGCTCCTCTGTTCATGGGATTCTCCAGGCAAGAATACTGGAGTGGGTGGTCATTTCCTTCTCCAGGGCCTCTTCCCAAGGCCGCTTCCTCTTCCTTTCATTCCAGGGATGGAATCTGGGTCTCCTTCACGGCAGGCAGATTCTTTACCACAGAACCACCAGGGAAGCGCCAGAGCCTGGCCAGAAATCTCCATGACCAGCTCTGGGTTGCCCCCTCCTGGGCTGTCTGTTTGCTTCCTGTGCTGGAAAGCCTGTTTGCACTGTGCCTGAAGTTTTGAACAACTTTCCGCTTTGAAGGAAACTCCAGCAGTGCCCGCTTGTGCCCCCAAGCGTGACTCACCCCCTTTCGTTCTCTCCAGACCACAACTCGAGTGGTTTCTCTTGCCATTTGGAACCAGACCGACCAAGACTAATTTCTCTTTATTTTTTCAACTCTAATTTCAAGGCCCGATAAAAGTGAAGCTTGTAACCGATCCTGGCCCTTTAATCCACAGGAGATCAAGGTACTAATGTTAATAATGTTCCTACCGCAGAGTCTCCCAAAAGATTTGCTCCTCCTCTAGCTGTGCCCTCAAAGCCGTGTTTAAAGTGTGTTCACCAGCGTTTATGGGTGTCTAAAACAGGCCCACGGATTAAGTATAATCTGTGTTTCAGTAAGTCCCCCTCTGCCCTGGGCCTGATGGGCTGCAGCGACTGTGTGAGGGCGGCAGGGGTGAGCAGGACGGCCCACAGTTCCTGGTCTGGGACCCCTGCCCGCTGGGCATGAGCTCAGGCGTGTGTGCCGCCCTGGCTTGCAGGAGCGCCGTGGCCCCCAGGGTGTCCTTTCTGGCTGTGGGTGGGTTTCTCAGTGGGGCCAGTGAGCAGGGAAGAGGGGATGGGTCTGTCCAGGACAAAGAGTGTATTGCAGAGTAACTCCAGGCACTGGGGTTACGAGACCTGGTAGCAGCCACACACATACACACACTCATGTGAGTGCAGCTTTCTGTGGGGTGCTGACAGTCCCTCGTGTGTGATGGTCAACTGTCAGGGACTCGTGATGGCGTAACTGGACTTACTGGGCAGGGTCTGCGAGTTCCTAAGATCTCTCTGAAAAAGTGGGACAGACTTGGGATTTGCCAGTTATGGGCCCTTCCCAGGACTGCATGGCCCCCAGACAGACGAGGTAATCACGTCCAAACCAGCCACAGGTTCTCGTGCCAGCAGCTCATCGGGCACTGTGCTGGGGGCCGGGGGCCGGGGCAGAACCAGGTGTGGTCCCCGGCCCACCCTGCCTGCAGCCGGGAGCCAGGACAGACACCCCCTCTGGGTGCCTGGAGGGGAGGGTAGTCAGAGCTGAGGACGGTGGGCCTGGGCCCGGCTCCCCTGAGGAGGTGGTGGTGAGCTGGAATCCAGCTTAACCAGAGACAGGAGAGGCAGCAGTGTGTGCAAAGGCCTCGGGGTAGGACAGAGCTTTGGAGCAGCTGGGAGGAAGCCAGTGTGGCTGGGGGTGAGCAGCGGGCCCGGGCAGTGTTCCTCAGAGCCCTGTGTGCTGGTTAAGGGTTGTGTGTCTGAGTGAAGACGCAGACGTAGTCATTGGAAACATTCAAGGTGGAGAGAGAAGGAAGCCAGTGTCATGGCTTGATAGCTTTTTCTTTTTTTTTAATGCTAAATAATACTCCATTGTGTGGGTGGACATGATTTGTCTAGCCAGTCACCCGTCAGAGTTTATATTTTCACATACGCTTTCACGATTCCCCAGACTTCACTTGTAGGTGTGTCTTAAGAAACAGGTCATGCAAAATAAACTGAGTCATTTTACTCACCTGAGTGTTATTAACTCACAGAGCTCAGTTGTTTTTTTTTTTTTTACTGTGTTCGTTTATCAGACCTGCCTTCTAGGTTTGAGTTGTTAGGCCTTAACGTGGATTTATCATCATTGCTGTGTTTTTACGTGCAGGACCTTTTGCCAGACATGAAGATGTACTGGCCCGATCTGTTCCATCTGTCCAACTGCAGCCTCCACTTCTGGTGAGTCTGAGTTCCCAGGCCCGTCATGGGCCCCAGAGCTCAGGTGTGGGGTGGGACCGCGGAAGCAGGGCTGACGGAGAACCTGGCTGCTGAGGCTGCGAAGCTGGAGCGGCCTCGTGTATGCTGTGCCCTCTTTGGAGCAGTCCTTCAGTGGATAAGAAAATGAGGGCAGGAGAAGTGACTTTGTAAACTTGCTTTTTAATCCATTATATCTTTCATTGTGTGTGCTTGTGAAGTCACTTCGACTGTGTCTGACTCTTTGTGACTCTATGGACCGTAGCCCGCCAGGCTCCTCTGTCCATGGGATTCTCCAGGCAAGAATACTAGAGTGGGTGGCCATGCCCTTCTCCAGGGGATCTTCTGGACCCAGAGGTTAAACCCAGGTCTCCTGCATTGGCAGCTGGATTCTTTACCACTAACGCCACCTGGGAAGCCCTCCCTCACTGCAGGATGGCAATTTATAATTCATGTCACAGTGAATCAGCTTTTGGCCAAAGTGATTCGCTTAACTTGGAAATATATTTGTGTAGACTCGTTAGGAGGAGTTAAATTTGGAGAAAAGCTTTCTGAAACAAAGCCAAGTGGCAATGACATTTGTCCTCCTGGTTCGTGGGTGCTCAGTTTGCGAGTTCACTCGAGAGTGTGTGGCTGGGAGGTGGTTCACTCATGGCTCTGGGTCCGGAGGCTGCAACGCCCCCTGCACCCCATAAAAGTTAGGGAGACGAACAGTCCACGTCTCCAGTGCTGGCTCTGAGCAACCTGAGGTCTGGAAAGTGGTTTCAGAACAGACTGTGGCCTACATGAGTTGAAATAGTGAAAAACAATAAAAAGCTCTTAGCACTTCACAGCATACTTCAAAATAAAAACTCTTTGGTGACTCAGTAAACAAAAGAGATTTTAGTAGTTAGAATATTCTAGATAGAATCAGTCAGGTTTTTGCCAAAGCTTAAAAATATACCACTAAACATACACAAAGCATCTTGCCCAGGTGGCACAGTGATAAAGAACCTGGCTGCCAATGCAGGAAGAAAAAGAGACACAGGTTTGATCCCTGGGTCAGGAAGACCCCTGGAGGAGGGCCTGGCAACCGACTTCCGTATTCTGGCCTGGAGAATCCCCTGGACAGAGGAACCTGGCAGGCTGCAGTCCACGGGGTCACAAAGAGCCGGACACGACTGAGTAACTACACACACACAAACATACACAAAAAGGGCCTTCCGTGGGGTGAGTCCTTCAACGTCTGACGAGATGGTGTGGGCAGAACACACACTCGGCTTTGTGTTCTAATAAGGGCAAAATGATTCACCTTACAGGTTGGGGGCTTAAATGACGAACTCAGAAACTTGTTCTAAATGACGAAGGTAACGTTCATGCCTATGGATGTGGAGCTGGCAGCTCACGTGGCCGGGCGCTTACCAGCTCCCTGGTTATTGCCCGTGGGTGGCTGCTGCCTAGGTTGCCTTGCTGTCTTGGATAAAGTGTCCACGGAGGTGTCCTGGCCTCTCCTGTCCTTAAGGGGGAGGCTCATGTCAGAAAGCTTTTTTCTTTAATCTCAAATGGGAATCACATATGCAAAGGAGAGGGTCCTGGTATCACTTGGTATTCAAGATGGTTCCCTAAGATTAAATCTGTTAACAAAACCAGCCATCCTGAAAAATACTGTGTACACGACCCTCTGCAACAGAGGGGTGTTACTGGTTTCTGATTCTTGTAAGAAAAAGAAGGGCTTCCCAGGAGGTTCAGTGGTAAAGAATCAGCCTGCTAATGCACAAGATGTGGGCTTGACCCCTGGGTTGGGAAGATCTCCTGGAGGAGGAAATGGCAACCCACTCCAGTATTCTTGCCTGGAGAATCCCATGAACAGAGGAGCCTGGTGGGCTCCCGTCCATGGGGTTGCAAAGAGTTGGACACGGCTGAGCATCTAAACAATAGGAAAAAGAGCGAGAGTTTGGTCATCTCTAACATCTGTTGAGTTTACTCGCTCCAGAAGCAGCAGTGGGCGTTTCTTGACTCTTACATGCTAGGAGCTGTTTGGGCGTGTGTGACTGCTTCCGCCTCTGACTTCTCCAGCTCCTTCTGTGGGAGATTCTAGAATGACTGTCCCTGTTGTGCAGAAACTGAGGCCCCCGTAATTCAGTTTCACGTTCAGCTAGTTGAAAACAGTCTCCTTTTTCTACTTCATAGAATTTAGAAAGTTAAGAAATAATTCACCGTGGGTGCTATTGTAGACGAAGAAAGTTGATTATTCATCTGTTTTTAATCTTTTCTCATGGTTTTCTTGTGGCTCAGCTCATAAAAAATCCACCTGCAATGCAGGAGACCCTGGGTTGATTCCTGGGTCAGGAAGATCTGCTGGAGAAGGGACAGGCTACCCACTCCAGTGTTCTTGCCTGGAGAATTCCATGGACGGTAGAGTCCATGGGGTTGTAAAGAGTCAGGCATGACTGAGCAACTTTCACCTTCACTGTTTTCTTGGGTCCGGGAGACTGGTAACTCACAGCCGCTGCCCTCACTCAGGGCCGCTCCCTGGTGATGCTGCTGAAGAATCACGGTACGGTTAGGTTGTTCCTGTGAGACTGTATGGAGTGCCTTCTGAGTACTTGAATGGCTGTCTTTATTAAATCTTTGCGAATTAATCGTTGATACAGCCGATGCCCGTTTGGTTTTTCCGTGCTAACCCTGGTTAGCTTCTGAATTGACAAGTTGTCAATCATTCTAAAGGCGGGTGTAATCTATGTTTGGCAGTTGATTGGTTGGCAGTGCAGGGTGTGGGAAGGGCCCTGAGTGTGGGTGGAGGCAGGCTGGGGTTGCCTGGCTGGGCAGCCGTGAAGCTGGGCTGCTCACTGGCCCCTATGAGCCTCAGTGTCCCCACTTCTAAACCAGCAATTATATTTTCACTTTGCAGTGTTGTGAGACTCAAGTGAAGAATGGGTAAACATTTTGCAAAACTTTGTTTCATGCACACGTGCTCAGTCGTGTCTGATTCTTTTTCAACCCCATGACCTGTAGCCTACCTATCCTCTGTCCATGGGATTCTCCAGGCAAGGATACTAGAGTGGGTTGCCATTTCCTTCTCCAGGGGATCTTCCTGACCCAGGGATTGAACCCACGTCTCCTGCCTTGGGAGGTGGATTCTTTACTACTATGCCACCTGGTTTAATCTTCGATAAAACGTGAGCAATTATTATGAGTAGTTGTGTTTTTCTTCAGTACAAATCGTTGCTTGTTTGCGGGCATTTGGCTAGGCTGTTGCTTTCATGCAGTTGTCTCTGTAGATGACATCTACGCTGCAGTGCGCGCCAGGACCCGGCCTCAGGCCGTCCTGGTGATGAGTGAGCCTGCCTTTTCTCGCCAGTGACTGAGTAGTGGCCGTCCAGCGCGCCCATCGAGTCCCCTGCTGTCAAGCCGAGGCTCCCCGGAAGGACACCCAGAGCCATGTGATCCTGTGAAGCCTGAATGGCGGCGTTCACTTCTTTCTCAGTTGGGTTTGTTGTTAATCGCAGAAGCGAGTTGGCACTGCCCGGCGGAGGAAGGCCTGAAGAACAGCCGACGAGGCCTGGTGGTGCTCGACTGGGTCCAGCGGGGCCTGGGGCCTGTGTGTGGGGGTCTGGGTCGCTGCCCGTGTCGAGAAGAGGACGTCTGTCCTTCCCGCTTTGTGAAAGCAGCAGCCTGCCTCCTGCCCGGATGCCCTGCACGAGGAGCGTGCAGGTGGTTTACTGGGAGCTGGTGTCATTACCTTTTAACCAGAGTTTTGTTTTTTTTTTAACACACCCTTACAGGAGCCACGAGTGGAAGAAGCACGGGACCTGTGCCGCCCAGCTGGACGCCCTCAATTCCCAGAAGAAGTACTTCGGCAAGAGTCTGGATCTGTATAAGCACCTGGCCCTGACCAGGTGGGAGACCCAGGCCTGTAGCCCCGCCTCCTGCACCCCACTCTCCCAAGTCACCCCACACCCACACCCTAGTCCTGGGGATGAACGGGGCTGCGAGTTGCCTGGTGCAGCATCCCTGACTCGGGTACCATGGTCCTGGGATCCAGGCAGCGGAGTTGTCCTGAGAAACACACACCTCCCACAAGCCTTTCCAGACCCCTGGGGGCCTGACTGCATGGAGCGGACTCAGAGACTGGAGGGGCTCATCACGCAGGTCCTGGGAGAAGTAGCCCGCGCAGGAGACCCTCAGGCAGCTCCCTCTTATCAGACTCCAGGGAGGAAGGCGCCTCCTGTTCACCAGCACAGACCTCATGGTCCTAGTTCACAAGCAGCGTGAGTCTAGCCGACTCTGCAGCCCAGGTTTTCTTGAATTCAGCAGGAAAAGGAGAATACATGGTTATGCTGAAAGTTTTAAGGTCAAGTATTTGAATAATTCATCCCTTCAGCCAACAACTACTTACCAAGTACCTCCTGGTCACCCTTCCTAAATCTCCGTGGCTTTCCATACACACTCCCAAGTGCAGAGTTGCTGGATTCTGGGATCCCTGGAGCATCGGCCAGGCCCACGGTGGTGGACGGGTGGCGTCTTATTCTCCCGGAGTGTGTTCCCTGGGGCCTGCCGAGGAAAGGTGCTCCTGCCCACCGAATGTCTGATGGAGACTATGTAGAACAGCTGTAGGGAAGTCGTATTGTCTCCCAGCTTCTCCAAGGAAAATCTAAAAACTCAGTGCTCACAAAATGAAAGCTAAGGCGTCAAAACATGCCCTTTCTTTTTTCCTCTATATTATAAACCACTGGGCTTCCCAGGTGGCACAATGGTAGGGGATCTACTTGCCAATGCAAGAGACATGAGATGGAGGTTCAGTCCCTGGGTTGGGAAGATCTCCTGGAGGAGGGCATGGCAAGCCACTCCAGTATTCTTGCCTGGAGAATCTCATGGACAGAGGAGCCTGGAGGTCTACAGTCCACGGGGTCACAAAAAGCTGGTTAAAACCACGTGCTTTAGAAAATCATTCAAGACTGTAGGCATTGAATGTATTTTAAAGATTGATCTAATTCAGGATTGTTAGGATAAGCCTTGAATCCAGAATCAGTTGCTAACTGTCCTTTAGGACAGGCATGGCAGATAGGTGGTTATGTGGTGCCAACTCTGGTTGGTGGCAGCCACCCAGACCGCTGTTGAGAGGTTCTGGTGCTGAAAAGGGGCACAGATGAGATACTCGTGTGCCCATGGTGAGGGGAGGTCAGGCGGCCTGGACACCACCCCTGTGTTGCCTGTGTCAGCAGGCTTATGGCCCCAGGTAGTGAAACTGCACACTTCCCTTTAAGAGGGTCTTCATTTTTACTTTGAAATATGATAGCAGCAAGAAAGAAAATCAGACCTTCATTATACAGCTTTTCTTTTTTACTTTAAATTTTAGCATGCTCCAAAAATTGGGGATAGAACCATCTACCGATCACTACTACCAGGTAAATCTTGCTTCTGGCTTCTTGTCAAATGTGTATCCCCTAACTGGGTGTCACATCAGCCGAGAGCTATACTCTGGTTTCAAAGAACCCAAACCAGCCCCTCCCACTTGACTGTTATATTTCTAAATAGATTTCATTTAAATTTTGGTTTCCGGTATATTTTGTGTAAACTCAAGGCTACTGAAAACATGATTTTGGAGCAGGCTCGTGGTTTCGTGTGAGGAGTGTGTTCCAGGCTCTTAAGAGGCCGGTATTAATAGAATATGCAGTGGGACAGCACAGTTCTATGAGCCTGAAGAAGATGAAGCCTTGTTTTTATGATGTAGTTGTGCCGTGTTTCATGATCACAGTGTGGAAATTGGAACCTGTCAGAGCCTGTCAGCGGGTGGCCGGTACAGAAGGGCTCTCCCTGGCGTGAGCACAGCTGTGGGCGGACGGCCTGGCCCCCAGACAGCGGTCACCACCCCCCTGGGCCCGAAGCCTCGCTCTCAGGCCCTTTACAGAGTGAGTCAGCCGACTCCCCCCTGGAGACAGTGTTCGTATTTGTTACACATATGAATGTGCAAACACCCCAACGTCACTGTCGTTAGCAGTTCTGAGTTCCGGTGCCTCGGCGGGTCCCGAGCCCTCCTTCCGCTCTCGTGACCGGGTGTGACTAAGTCAGTCTCCCTCTGGGTATCCGCCGTTTTCCTCCGTCCATGGAGAGGAGGGCCGGGCAGGGCAGTGCCCTTCTGCAGCGGCGCTCTATCCATCCACCTAGGAGGTCGGGAGGCAGGGCATTTGCAGGCCCCTTCAGTTCCACCTGGACTCACATTTAAGTAGATAAGGGGAGTTTTCTTGCCCAGAACATGATGTTCAGAGAACAGACTTCAATTCCAACCAGAGCAACAGCCAGAGCGTGCGTTCTCTGAGCTCCTTCTGTGCTGGAGGCCCTGGCCGGGCGTCAGCAGAGGCGGGGCCTGACCTCCCGTCTCCTGCAGGAGAGCTTCTGCTTTTGTACCCGGCATGCAGGCCCTGGACCAGGGCAGAGAGGAGTAGGGACCCCCGTGGAGCGCCGCTTGTGTGGAGGGGGACCTATGGGGCTGTTCTCTCTCCTTCAGGGCCTGGGGCCGGGGCGGTTCACCCCCAGCCTCTCTGAGCTGTGTCCTTGATCCAGGGGCGCTCTGGGGAGAGGACGCTGACGTCAGCTGTTTGCATCCATGGGAGTATAAACCAGTGTCGCTTCTGACCAGGACAGAACTGTTCGTTTATTCTGTGGACGTTCCATTTCTAATGCAGTTTATCCGATTTCAGGTGTCAGACATCAGAGATGCGCTTGTCAGCGTGTACAA
The DNA here is from genome assembly GCF_054371585.1 of Giraffa tippelskirchi. Classification (NCBI taxonomy): domain Eukaryota; kingdom Metazoa; phylum Chordata; class Mammalia; order Artiodactyla; family Giraffidae; genus Giraffa; species Giraffa tippelskirchi. Next base: position 164,241,591 of record NC_137283.1, on the reverse strand, counting down.
AGTCGTGCCCAAAGTCCAGTGTCTGCTGCTGGAGAAGGTCAGGCGCGCTGTGCTCTGTCCTCTGTCTCCACCGAGAAGGCGCGCGCCGCCTTCTGAGGGCTCGCGCTCGCCGTGGAGTTCCCAGGGGCAGAGTTATGTGTGTCGGGGTGGGGGGAGGGTGCCTGCAGGTGTACAAATGCGTGTGTGCACGTGTGTGTGTGCTTTGAAATAACAGACTGTTGTTTGACACTGTGCTGGGCGGGCTGGTGTTCTGGCAGCTTCTCCCTAACAGGGAGGCTCCTGTTCTGGAAGGCGGTGAGGCAGGGACTGGACCCTGTGGGCATATCACGCAGTGTTCACGTTGTTAGTCCTGTCAGCTGTCGTTTCCTGTCCAACTTCCAGATGAGCTGTCATTTCCTCTGTCAGCTGCTGAAGTCTTAAATTCATCTAGCAATAGGGTGCCACTTACCTGTTTATCGATTGTGATGCAGACATGATATGTGTGGGTGTGTCTGCACGCACCTTTGTCCAAGTGTACATCTCTAAGCTGAAAGTGGGTTCTCCTCCCCGTCCATGTCCAGGCTGCCTCAGAGGCGGGGCTGGAGGTGACCACAGCTGCCCCTCTGGGCCCTGGCCCCAGTTCAGCGCTGGAGTGGGGGGCCCTGCTCCTGGAGCCCGGATCCTAGGTCTGGAGCCCTCTCTTCTGTCTCTTTGAACCGCCATGATGCTCCAACCTGCATTCTGAAGCGTCTTCACTCTTCCCTTCAGGGCCAGGAGGTGCAGCTCCTCGGGCAGATGGAGCTGTGCTTCTCCAAGGACCTGCAGCTGCAGAACTGCTCGAACCCCGGGGAGCCAGCGGCCCACAGGCGGGAAGCCTGGCCGAGCCTGGGGCTGCATGTCTGCCAGGATGGCCCGGTCCTATACCCCCCGCTCAACGAGACCAAACTCTGATGCCGCAGTTTGTAAATCTTCATTTTGAAAGGCAAGAGGAATTGACAGACCACTGCTTTTTAAAAAGCAACTCACAGCAGCCTTTACCTGAGCCTGTTTTGTTTGTCCTGCTCTGCACCTCGTGTCTGGGAGTTGAGTTTTATGGTACATGTAACGATGGCATGAGCAGGGGGTACACCGAAAGGGAGGGAATATCCCAGCCTCTTGGCTGCCTTGTGGTTGGAGTAAAGCTCTGGTTTCCTTTTTCTCTCCTTTGGCAATCTATGCGACCTCCTTGGAAAATAAGGCAAGCCCCCTTGGAGCCTGGGCAGATGGTGCAGACTCAGGAGAACTCACCCCTGTGTCTCTCAGCTCTGAGGACATGGGGGGCTGTCAGGACCAGCCCTCAAGCGGGAGCCCAGGCTGCAAACAGATTGGGGCGCGATGCTGGAGGGAGTCTCTGCCTCGGACCTCAGGCAGAGGTCCTCAGTCCTGTTGGCTCCTGTTCTGCAATCACCTGCCAGCATCTTCCTTGGGGGGCTGGTGTGGATGGCCCAGTGTCCTGTGAGTGCCCTGGTGCTGGTAGGCGAGATGCTCTGTGTGTGTGGGGGGGCGGGAATCTGGGTGTGTGCCGAGTGCCAGCCCACACCCCCGCATCATAGGGGCCCCTCCCTGCAGACTGGAAGTCCCGCAGGGCAGGCAGTTGAGCAGCTCCCCCTTCCTCTCTGGGAAGGTGGCATCGGTCCTTGGACACCGGGACTGAGGAGGCCCCTGGGGGCGGGTCTGTGTCCCCCTAGGTGCTGCCTGGAGGTGGGGTCCCTCTAGGCTATAAAGCGCGTCCAGGCTCAGGCGACTCTGAAGACAGAGACGCTCAGCGACGGACGAAGCTTAGTCCAGAGGGAGCCGAGCAGCGTGTCAGGAATCCGAGTCAGATTTTGGCCTGTCTCTTTCCCTAAGGGAGTGAGGGACCACCCTGCTCTCCACGTCCAGGCTGGGGCCACACGCGGCCTCTGCGGGGCTCCCCTGCGCCCCAGGCTCACACATGCCGCGGTCTGCCCGCTTCTGTCTCCTGAGTTTCCCTGTTGCCCGGCGGCCGAGGGCATCTGCTTCTCCCTCTGCTCATTTGCGTCTGGCTCTTCAGCGAAAGGGAAGGAGAAAAGGTGACAGAGGTTTCGTCTGTGTCCAGGCTGGCCCGATGCCTCCTCCGACAGGGGCCTCACTGGGGTGAACCTCTGTCCCCTGGAGAGACATTCAAAAGATGGCTGTTGTTTCTTTTGACTCATTTTGCAAATACATGGCTCAAGGCTACGGTTTCTACTTCATTATTTCCAGATGAACTGGTAAATTTAAATAAAGCTTCATATTTGAATTGAATTTATTTTATAGCTTTGGAGAATCAAGTAAAGCAGTGGTCTACTGATATTCCTCGGACACCAGTCTTTCTAAAATCTGCCTGCGTGCTTTTTAAATAGGCTATAACTTTTTAAATAAAATATGTTTACTATTATACAGTCTGAGCATTTCTTGAGGGTAGGCTAAAACTTGAGCAGGATGGTGTAACAGTGAAGGGCAACTGAAGAGTGAAATGAAGCAAAATGTCGACGGTCGTAAGATTTCGGATGTGGACCGAATGGGATAAAATCAGGAGCAGGCTTAGCAATTCCTAACAGGATCATCGTCCAGTAATTGCTCGTGGCTTTTTATTAACATTTCTGTGTGGCCTCAAGCACAGGATCAGCAGTGATGACATGGCTGATAACCTGAGTCCAACCTGGTAAGTATCAGGCGACGGGCCACGGGTGACTGGCGAAGACATGAAAGTCTGTTCAGAGCCCGAACCCCGGAGAAGGAGCCAGGGTCTTCCGGGGAGGCGTCACTGAATATGATTTTGAACGAGGACCTGATGGAAATGAGGCAGCATCTTCTGGTGATGGAAGCAGCAGGAGCAGAGGCCCAGGGCAGCAGCAGGCCTGTGTGAGCACAGCCAGAAGGCAGCTGTGAGAGCCCCCGGGCACCGGGCAGGAGCTGTCTGCAGGGCCTCATGGCTCACCTCCACCTGTAAAGGCAAGGCTTATTTCTGTGCTGCTGGAGTCCCCAGAGCATCCGGAGGGGCGTTAGCGCCAAACCAATGTTCTCTAGCCATCGTGTGAAAAAATGATCAGACTAATGAGGGAAGAGATGTGTGTGTGTCCTAGACCTCTGCGGAGCATGTCAGCTTGCATCCTGCCCAGACAAGGACACACACGTGGTCTAATTGTCTGTTTTATCCTTCTGGGTGTTTTGTGAACTTTCAGCCATGAATAAAAATTTAATCCAGGTCCTAAGGCAATTGAAATTGTACTGTAAATGTTTTTGCACAGTTCAACTCTGTTGGCTGAATTCATCACTGCAGAGGGCTGAAAAACCCTTCGGTGAACATAAGAAACTTTGCCTCGAAAGCTCTGGCTCAGGAAATGAAATTAGCAGGACACAGTCCCAGGTTTTAAATCAACTTTGGTGCTTCTGTAGGAGGATAAATCTATTGTGTTGTCTATGGGATGAGCTGTTTCCTGTAGAAGGGAGGTGGCAGTAACTAGGGTTTCCTTGTCCTGACAAAACTTTTAACAGACAGTGAGAAATGCTGCAATTTTACATAAATTTTGTGACGGAAATTGTTTTTCTGAGTGACTAGAATGAGTCTAGTCAAAGCTCTGGTTTTTCCAGTAGTCATGTACAGATGTGAGAGTTGGATCATAAAGAAGACTGAGCACCCAAGAACTGATGTTTCAAGTTGTGGTGCTGGAGAAGGCTCTTGAGAATCCCTTGGAGTGCAGGGAGATCAAACTAGTCAGTCCTGAAGGAAATCAACCGTGACTATTCATTGGGAGGACTGATGCTGAAGCTGAAGCTCCAATACTTTGGCCATCTGATGCGAAGAGCTGACTCAATGGAAAAGACCCCAATGTTGGAAAAGATTGAGGGCAGGAGGAGAAGGGGATGACGGGACAAGATGGATGGCATCACTGACTGGGTGGACATGAGTTTGAGCAAACTCTAGGAGATAGTGAAGGGCCAGGAAGGCTGTTGGACAAGACTTAGCTACTGAGCAACAGCATAATGAGTCTTGCATTTACTACAGACAGTAAGGAGAGGATTAGCATCCCAGGCTCAGATGATGGGAGGTTGTTAGAGGGTTGGAATGTGTAGGTTTAGAAGCTGTAAAACTGCAATGACTGCATAGGTTTGCCTGGAACATTTCACACCTGTGCAGCTGTCAGACATTCACAATCTCTTTTTCATGGAGAAAAATTATGCAATAACTTTTCCTATTCATTTTTGATGTTGAGTCCACAGAGTAACACAGACTCATTTTTACCAGCACAGTTGGGGGGGTCCAGTCACCCCTTGTTCTGCTCTCCTGGCTACTGGGGTACGTCTGGCCCCCCACACCCCCCCCCAGGAGATGTGAGCTCCTGCTGCTGCCATGGTGACCTGACAGCTGCCTGGACGTGGTAGATATTTAGTAAGTCCAAGAATCCGGGAAAGAGCAATGGATCAAAGATGACCACGTTCATCAGTGGCCACCTAGCAGCTGACAGCGGAAATTCAGCCCATCCCCACCACACTACCCATACTCAGGTGTATGGTACCCCCTTAATCAGAGACTTGAACGCCACCTGAATTGTTTTTCTCACATTGAAAATGGCCACATCAAGAAATATTTGAGTGTCCCATCCAGGACAGGATTCCCAGGCTCAGTGGTAAAGAACCTGCCTGACAATGCAGAAGATGAAAGAAACAAGGGCTCAGTCCCCGGGTCGGGAAGATCCCCTGTAGTAGGAAATGGTGACGCACTCCAGGATTTTTGCCTGGGAAACCTCATGGACAGAGGAGCCTGGCGGGCTACAGTCCATGGGGTCGCAAGAGTCGGACACGACTGAGGGACTCGGCACGCACACATCCAGAGTGCTGTGTGCCTCCCTGAGTGGGGCGCTCCGTTTAAATTGATGGACATAATTTAATGTTGCTATAACTGAGGATCTAGTCTATGACAACACCTAGAAACCCGGTGATTTGGGGATGTGGGGCTCAGCGGGGTGCCACCTACCACAGGTGCGAGATCTGAGGTGTAGAATATCATCCAAGTAGGAAAATCTTAGCTCTCGAGCGTGTTAGTAATCCATGGTCACATTTACAGGTGTTTCTTTCACATTCATGTCTCGATAACATAAATACAAACATGTACCATCACAGAAGCATGATATGCATGTATGCTTACGGTTTATGGCCCTTACAGCTACAAATGACAACAAAAATGGAAGCTCTCTTTAAAATGAAGGGAAGTAATTAGCGTGAGTAACTGAAAAAGCAGCTGGAGGTCTAGTTTGATCTGGGGCCCAGCTCAGTCACTGCACTGCTGACTGGGCTCTGTCCTCCCCATGGCCCCTTTGCCCTGAGCCTTGTGTGACAAAACGTCACATCACGCTTTCCAACGCTGGAACCAGCCTCATCTCCAAAGAAAAAGTACCTTTCTACCATTGACATCTGTGTGTCTTTCTGTATTGATCCAGTTCAGTTCAGTTCAGTTGCTCAGTCGTGTCCGACTCTTTGCAACCCCATGGACTGCAGCACGCCAGGCCTCCCTGTCCATCACCAACTCCCGGAGTTTACTCAAACCCATGTCCATTGAGTCAGTGATGCCATCCTACCATCTCATCCTCTGTCGTCCCCTTCTCCTCCCACCCTCAATCTTTCCCAGCATCAGGGTCTTTTCCAATGAGTTGGCTCTTCGCATCAGGTGGCCAAAGGATTGGAGTTTCAGCTTCAGTATTGATCCATAGGTGTTGCAAATCATGAGGTCACACCGACACTTCCGATTCTAGTCGAACGCTGGAGAGCTTACGGTGGCTTTCTCCTTTTCCATGTTGTAACTTCCTCTGATGTCCACAAACCTGGCTCCCGTGACCCTCAGCATCTTTGCTTGTGTGATCGCTCCACCTCCTGACCCTGACGCTGCCCCCACACGAGCCCCGGCACCCCAGGCTTGGTCTCAGTGGTCCTCCCATCCCCTCCCCCTACAAGTCCTCATCACTGGACCCCCAGCACTGCAGAGGGAAGAGCGGGGAACAAGAGGGAGGGCAGTCTTAGCACCTTGGGAAGCATCGGAGTGCAGATTTACAGTCTATGCCGTCCATGCATGTGCATGTTTTTGGACTAGAATTCTTACGGGAGACACAAAATGTGAGCATAGGTGGAAGAGGATGATGTATATTCAGCAACATAAGTGTTCTAACGGGGGATGCTCAGTAGTTCTATCCCAGTTACCTGCCGTGTGCACCCCCCCCGAGGACGGGTCCCCACCTTGGCTGAGGGGTGAATTGACCGCACGCTGTCTCAGCTGTGTCCCCGGCGAGCTGAGGGCCAGCCCAGCAACACAGCTGCGGTCAGCGAGCTCTGAGGCCACGGAGCTCCCCTTCCTGTGGGTGGGAGGGCGTCTCTAGTTTGGGTTCTGTGAAGCTGTGATAACACCTTTATTTATAAATAGCTGTGTTGCCACACCTCCTGCTTCGGTGCTGGCACAACCGGCGGAACCAGGGCGCTTCTGTGAGCTGGGCCTCCTTGGGCCGGACAGACACGGCTCTGGAAGCCTGTGTGAGAGGCAGCTTGCTGCCCGAGGAGCAGGGCGGGACCGGCTCGGGGTCCAGGGACGGCTGGAGGAGCAGGCGGGCCCTTCTGGGAGAGCAAGAGGGAGAGAAAGGTCCTTGATCTGCCAGGAGAGAGCGCCCATCCCCGCACGTACAGCTCTGCCTCAGATGCGCTCAGGCCGGCTGGCGAAGCCCGCAGCGTGTCCAGCCGAGGGCATCTCTGTGTGTCGGGGAGGGTCCACACCTTCCCCGTCTCAGCTGGTGCCGTCCCCCTGAAGGTGTCGGGCAGTAGGCAGAGTTGGTTTTCAAGCCTCCCCCGTCCCCTCTCTGGTGGACCACAGGAGCCCCCATGAGCAGGAGGCCCACGGAGAATTTCTGGGAGTGAAAATTTCTGTATTTCAGCACAAGTGACGTCAGTGTCCACTGGGAATCACCTTCTGACGGTTTTGCCCCAATAAGATGCTGGTCGGAGGAGGGGCAGCTGTATTTGTGAGTCTTGAGAGGGAACAGGGAACTTGCAACACGCCAGAGGCCCTGCAGGGCCGTGGCCAGGCCGCCACCCACACCCACCCTTGATTTCAGGGTCCTCCCCACCGCCCAGGCGCCGTGGGCCACTCAGTGGGCAAAGGGCGGGTGCGGAAAAAGGCCCCCAGGCCTGCAGTTCTCCCCCTGGGGCACCCCAACATCCTGGGGGGGCTGCCTGGGGCTCTGTGTTGAACCACAGGATGAATGAAGCAGGACAGGTCCCAAGCAAACAGGCCTCATCTAAACGTCTGTGTCCACATTAACCGGCAATGATGTTATCCATTCAGAATCTTTTACTACTGCAGACAGACCTGTGATCTGCCTCTTTTAACCCTTTATTTATTGAATCAATGATATTTTTGTCCTGATACGTCCAGGGAATGCTTCATAGTATCCTCATGATAAAATAATTTAGTAGGCCGTTCTCTTAAGGGACTGATAAGGGTACAAGGGAAAATAAGACACGGTCCCAGACTTCTAGGAGCTTAAGACGTGTTTGGTGAATAGTGCATTCAGGAGCCATGTCCGAGCTGCACAGGCAGCGAGTGAGAAATGGCATCCACGGTTCAGACGATGAGCAAGGGGAGACCCGCGCCAGCCGGCACGTGAGCTGCCTTGGAGGGTGCTGGGGAAGCAAGGTGGGGCCTCCGTGACCGCTGAGAGGTGGGGGCAACAACACAGCGTGGGACGTGCATGGGGAGAGGGAGTCACCGCGGGGGGTTAGAGGCATGAGCGGGGCCCGGTGTGGGAACCAGAGGCCTTGATTGGACGTGGCCGGTCCTGGGGTTTCAGCAGAGAGTAGTGTTATCCAAGCCAGGTTTCCAACATGAGATCATGCTTGCAGTCCTTCTGGACACAGGCTGCAGAGATGGCTCAGTGTTGGGATGCCTGGCTGGAGGTGGGGGCCGGCGGCCTCTAGGGGACCAGGTGACACAGAGGCGAGCGGACGAGGGAAGAGATGGGAGGCCCAGGCCTGGGGGCTCGGGAGGCTCGGGCCGGGCGGAGCTGGACCCGGTGCTGGGGTGGTTGGCTGTCCACGGTGGGGGATCTGAACCGTTCAAGGAGCCGGCGGAGCAGGGGGAGAGAGTGTGACCGTGGGTGGGGGGGTGTCAGGGGCCAGGGCGCCTTCTGTTGGGAATGACCGAGCAGCTGTGGGAAAGGTCCCTCCAGAAACCATGGACCTGAGAGTTGCTGGGACACCTAGTTGGTTCCTGGGTGGTTATCTTACCAGTGTCCCATCTGTTCTAAAGAAAAGAACAGGTGAACTCAGCGGCAGAAGATGTGTGTGGAGTACACGTGGACTGTTCTGCGTTTCTGTGATGTGCGGGCTGTGGGCGCGTTGTTTATGGTGATGGACGTCTTCCCGGGGGGAGTCTGTCGCCCTGTCCTCTGCCAAACGCTGTTTCCCACCCAATGCCATCTTCACTTGCTAATTCATTTATTCAACAATGGTTCACAGAGCGGCCTGCTCGGGTGAGGGGCAGGGAGCCCAGGGCTGCAGGCGCAGGTGAGCAGGAGAAACCCAGCCCCTCCGTCCTTCTGCTCCTCCGAGGAGGCGACATCTAAAAGCTCCCACGTGAGGCGGAGGCCCTCGGGGGCCGTCCCCACCACCCGTCTCTCGGCGTCCACACTCTGTCTCCTTCCTTCAGGAGAGATTCTACCCGCCCATCCCTGTGGCTTCCAGAACAGAACAGAATCCAATCTCTCTCCAAACCTCCCCAAGACTCTCAGAAGGTCAAGGCCACCGGGCGTCCTTGCCCCTCTGCAGCGGGCATTACATAAGGTGCTCTCACAGGCATCCAGAGCCAAGCGCTCTGAGCCAGTCACCTCCATGGAAACCTGGCTCAGCCTGGGTCCTCCCCTAGCCAAGGCTGGAGCAGAGAGAGGCGGCACCAGGACTCAGAAGCTCAGAGCCACGAGCCAGGCGTTTTCATCTTGGCGTGGGGAGCTGTGACCTGAAGGCAACGCCCGCATCCAGCTGGGCTGAGCCTGGAAAGTGGCGTTCCCCCGCCAGACAGTCAGCACACTGAATGCCTCTGCATCCTTCCCCTGGGTCCTGGTCCTGCCCTGCTGCTCCCCGCCGGCTGTGTGGTCACTCAGAGCCACGTGGCTGGGTAGACCAGGAGGCCTGGCTGACTCTAGGCATCACTTCCTCAGCTGGGACCTGTGAGCAGGTGTTGAGGGGCTCTAACATCCATTTGATGTTATAACCTTCAAGGAGCAAGGGAGAAACCCCAAGTGATACACCTGTCTCATCCTTAAATTTCACCCTGGCCGAGCGGCTCCCCCGGGACTCACCAGCATCGTCTCGCCCCCGGGCCCTGAACCAGCAGAATTCCGGTGCCCGTCTCGCCCTGTGGGGCGCTTACGCGGGATCTGTCAGCCGGGAGTTGCGTCTCGCGGGTGCGTCCTCCCCTCCAGCTCCTGCTGTCTGCATATTTTCCTCCCTGGCGGCCAGCCAGTCCCTGCTGTCAGCCTCGCAGAGCTAAGATCTCCTCTCTGATTCCTCGGGGGACTGACGGCAGGGACCCAGACGTGCCCTCCGGCAACAAATCACTGAGGCGTGTGCAGCGCTCTGTGACTTCCTGTTTCCTGCTGCTGTTACACACCGGGTCCTCCGAGCAGCCCTCGGTGGGAAACAGGGCAAGTGAGAGGCGTGGTTTCAGGGGATGCACCAGCCGGGGACCAGAGCGGGGTGGTCTCACAGTCTGCGTGACCCCACTCCGGCCTTCCCAGGGGTCCAGAAGTGCTCTCTCTGCTCCACGCTCCTCCTGTCAGGGAGATGTAGGACTGCGGTCCAGATCCAGGACCCAGACCACGTTCACTCATAACCACCAAGACGGCGATGGAAAGGCAGTGTCGAGGCAGCAGCGTAGACAGGGCCGGGTGGGTGAGGGCAGCAACAAGCCCAGGCCGGGGCCCGGGGGTCGTGAGGGTTCAGGAGAGACGGAGAACATGGCCCGCATCCCAGCGGCATCGTGTCCCCGACTGGCTTCCCTCGCTGTGCCGCCGACACGGGCGGGAGTGGCAGGGAGGCAGGGCTTGGACTGCGTCTGGCACGAGGTGAGGGCCTGGTGGCCGGGAGAGCGGCCCAGTCCTCGCCCAAGCCCCCTCCCCACGCCCTCCTGGCCGGAGTCTCTGTGCATTCAGCATTCCCCAGATGTGGCCGCGTTCCAGCTCGGACGCGGCTGCCCACCCGCCCTGGTGAGACGACAGTGGCAGGTTACACAGCGCTCCGAGCCCCATCGCTGTGCAGAAAAGGGTGTCGTTCTACAGCCACTTCAACGCCTCCTCAGCCTTTGCGATGTCAGTGCCGCACGTGACCCGTGGCCTCGTTTCCAAGGCCCGAGTGGGGATGACCTAACCTCGCTGGCAGCGAGTCTCACCGGGAGAAGGCTCGGCTGATGGAGCTTTGCGGACCCACTGGAGGAGCAGTCTGTTGGCCTGACTCGGGCTGGCCCAGAGCCGCCTCTCCCGCAGGACAGCGCTGTGGGCCAGGGGAGGGGAGCCGGACCGCGGGGTCCACGGGTGCGGGAACCAGGCTCCTCGGGCCTGCAGACCTGTCTGCCCCGTCTGCTGTGTCCCGTGCTCGCTGGGCCATCTAGCTGCTGTAATTACACGCCCAGCATTTCAGGGGCTCCCCCCACACCCGGCAAGCTTGCTCCTCTCTCCTGGGACGTCCAGCACCATGTCTTGGGCAGGTTCCCCATGGTGACTCGGGGTCCAGGCTCCGGAGGACCCCCTTTCACTTTATTGCTGGGCTTTATCTTTTTTTTATGCCATGGACCCGCTGTTGGTGGTCTGGTGAACAGGCTTTTTCTCAGAATTATGTTTTTAAATACATTTTTTAAAGCACATAGGATAACAAAGAATGTAATGTGAAAACGTAATTTCTTTTTACTTTAAAGATTTTCTTTTTGATGCAGACCGTTTTTAAAGTCTATATTGAATTTGTTACAATATTGTTTCTGTTTTATGATTTTTTTTCTTTCGGAGGGGGTTGGGGTTTGCAAGGCATGTGGGATCTTAGCTTCCTGACCTGCACAGCTTGCCTCGGAAGTCGCAGTCTTAACCAGTGGATCACCAGAGAAGTCCCCCACGTGTGACTTCTGTGAATACAAAATCACCATCCTGGTGCAGCTGTGTTTCTTGCCTGTACTCATAATTGAAGGAAATGCTAAAGGAAATGGGTAGAGTTTCCAAATAAAGACGTGACTTTCTTCTGGCATTTGAGTTCACAGATGCCTTTGACTTCTGATGCGGGTTCAGCCTGTGGGCAATGGTCAGGGTGGAAGAGGCAGCGAAGGGAGAGCCGCTTCTCAGGCCTCTGCTGGGACGGACACCGACCCTCTTACGTCCATCAGCCAGGGCCCGGGCAGGGCCACGTCCCGCAAGGGTGCGTGGGAAATCCTCTCTGTCTGACCATAAGTCTCTAGCTTCAGTATCTCGTGTCTCTCGTGTCCTGAAACACAGATGCTTAGTAATGGACCCATCAGATGCTCTCTAAATGCTGGGAGGAAAAATTAAACTGGGGGACTTGGGGCTTCCCTGGTGGTCCAGTGGCTAAGACCCTACACTCCCCATGCAAGGGGTCTGGGTTCCATCCCTGGTCATGGAACTGGATCCTGCATGCTGCAGCTAAGAGCCGGTGCAGCCAAGTGAAGTGAAGTGAAGTCGCTCAGTCGTGTCCGACTCTTTGTGACCCCATGGACTGTAGCCCACCAGGCTCCTCCTTCCATGGGATTTTCCAGGCAAGGGTACTGGAGTGGGTTGCCATTTCCTTCTCCAGATATCTGGTGATGCCAGATAGTTCATTAATTCAACCAGGGACTATGATAGGATGTAAAGTGCACTCTGTCAAGGGCAGGGAATGGAACTGCCATCTGGAGGCAGTGTGCCAGCCTTTGAGCTGCAGAAAAGACCCTTCCAGTGGAGGGTGGAGCAGGAGGGGTCCGAGGGAGGGCTCCTGCGACAGCATCAGGACCCGGCACTTGGAGGGGTTTACTTTCCAGTGGCTTGCCGTTGTGGAAAGATCCAGCCAGGGTCCACTTTGCTGGGCAATTGTGCACAGACTTGGGCCACAGCTGTAGGCAAGCATTCCGAGGTCATGAGAGATCCCAAAGGGGACATGACAGAGACACTTTATCCCGCCACCCTGTGACCCTGAGAGCCTGTCCCTCCAGCACTGAATCTCGAGTTTGGGCACATGAAAGGAGGCAGTGTTTCCCTGCAAGGGAAGCAGAACTGCCACCTGAAGGATAAGGGGAGTTTGCCACCCAGATGAGGGAGTGAAGAGGGAATTCATAGAGCCTGGACTCCATCTTAGGCCTGTTCCTGCTGATCATGCTAGGCCACCTCTCCAATGGACTCTAAACTCTGTGCTTAGTGCCTATGGAAACGACATAGAAGGATAAAACCCCCTCCGGACAGGGGAACCTTGAAGATCGTACCCAGGTTACTCATCGCCTAAGAGAAAACATACACTAATCACCCCTATCTCTGGACAGGCCATAAATTTTCCTGTACCTATCGGAAACAAATAAGTAAATACTGGAAAAAAACAAATTGGAGGGTCTGCCTCAGGTCTGTCCAAAGTTGCTCCTAGTGAGTGATACCTGGCAAAGGTCCCCCTCAGTTCTGGGGGGTTCAGCCTTCAGGGGGGACCAGCCAGAGACGTTGCAGAGGGAAAAAAGCTGTGTCTCTTCTCTGCTCAGGAAAGATAGACCGAGAGATGGCTCCTACTCTGGGAGCCTGTGCAAAGACCACAGGTCCAGGGAAGAGAAGGAAAGTCTTCTGGCCTTTCCAGAACGCCAGCCCCCCGCCGCAGGCTCCCTCGACCACCGTCTGTCCCTTCTCCCTCCACGTGGGGGGCAATGCCGGCTCAAACCTGCTGACACTCAGGAGTCACAGCAGAAGAACGGGATTGGTCCTTGGGCAACAGGCTGTCCTCCAGCCCATCATCTGCTCGACAAACACAGTCGGATGTCCAGCTCTGCCTGCGCAGGGAGGGGCTCTGGTCACAGTGCCGGGGACGCAGGGAGGCTGCGGGAACCTGCGTGGAGCTGGGCTCCGGCTGTGGCTCCATCTCATCGCCTGCTGGGACGGCAGGATGGAAGGGAAGCGGGGCTGAGAGGTCTGTCTTTATTCCTTTCTTGGGGCTGTGCAACAAGTCAGCCGAGACCAGATGGCTGAAATGGCAGCAGTTTGTTCTCTGCCAGTCTGGAGGCTGGAAGTCCACAGTCAGGGCGTGGGCAGAGCCGTGGCTTTTCCGGGGGCCGCAGGGAGGACGCTTCCTGCTCCTCCGGGTGTTTCCTGGCCGGCGGCCGCGTCACCCTGGTCTCTGCCTCCATCCTCACACGGCCCTTTCCCCGTGTGCCCGTGTCCACATTTCTCTCTTCTTGAAAGGACACCAGTCACTGGTTAAAGTGAAAGTCACTCAGTTGTGTCCGACTCTGCGACCCCCATGGACTATACAGTCCATGGAACTCTCCAGGCCAGAATACTGGAGTGAGTAGCTGTTCCCTTCTCCAGGGGATCTTCCCAACCCAGGGATTGAACCCAGGTCTCCCGCATTGGAGGAGGATTCTTTACCAACTGAGCCACAAGGGAAGCCCAGGAATCCTGGAGTGGGTAGCCTATCCCTTCTCCAGGGATCTTCCTGACCCAGGAATGGAACTGGGGTCTCCTGTATTGCAGGCGGATTCTTTACCATCTGAGTCACCAGGAAAGTCCATAAGCTGCCACAGTTCTGAGAACCAGCCTCAAAGAAATGAGAACAAATCATTAAATCTGTAATGGAAGAACCTGTAAAGGAAGATTAACTGTACTTAGCCAACACGATGTTGAACAGACAATCAATGACTGATTTCAAGATGACTGCCAGAAATGAATGTGCTGTTTCTGCATGTAGCCCCCTCCCTCTGCTTATAAAAGCTCTTTCCCACTGATTGTCAGTGGCGGGGAAAAAGCCTTTGGACAGGAGTTCACCCTCCCACTAGGTTGCTGGCCTCTGAAATGAAGCAAGCTTTCCTTTCCACCATCCTTACCTGTTTATTGGCTTTCGAGCAGCCAAGCCGCACTCTTGGTAACCATACTCCACCCCTTCCTCCACCTTCAAATCCACCCATGGCCAATCTAGCATTCATGTCCCAGCACTCTTTTTTGCCTCCCTCTTTGACTTTTAAAGACCCGGTTGATTACACTGCGCCCACTTGGATAATTCAGGAGAATTGGCCCGTTTAAGATCAGCTGGTCTTTGCCAAGGGCCCTGACATGCTCACAGGTTCAGAGATTTCCCCTTGGGTATCTTCAGGGGCACTTTTCTGTCTGCCCACATCTGCACGACAATCTTGAGACTGACTGCGTTGTTTGTATCAGTAGTTCCTTCCTATCTGAGGATGGGCCGTATTTCATTATATCAAAACTGTTTGTTTACCTATTTGGTTGCTGGACAGTGGGGATTTCCCCCACTGTTGGCTATTACAAATAAAACCATTTTGATTATTGTTGTTCAAGTCTGCTGATGGGCATATATGTTGTTTCTCTTGGGTAAATACATAGTATTGGAACTGCTAGGCCAGAGACTACGTATATGTTTAATTTTTAAAATTGAAAGCCTTTTCCCAAAGTGGTTATGCTATTTACACTCCTGCCAGTGACATGCAAGCGTCCTGGTTGCTCCATGTTTTTGCAAACATTTGGTGGTACGTCTCTTTTTTAAAAAAATTTTTATTTTTAATTGGAAGATACTTGCTTTACAATGTTGTGTTGTTTTCTGCCATACGTCAACATGAATCAGCCATGGATACATGTGTGTCTCTTCCCTCATGAACCTCCCACCCTATCCCACCCCTCTACGTTGTCACAGAGCGCTTGGCTTGAGCTCTCTGCATCATGCAGTCAACTCTCACTGGCTCTCTCTTTTACCTACGGTAACGTACATGTTTCAATGCTACTTTCTCAATTTGTCCCATCTTCTCCTTCTCCCACTGCATCCACAAGTCGGTTCTCTCTGTCTGTGTCTCCACTGCTGCCCTGCAAATAGGTTCATCAGTACCATCTTCCTAGATTATACATATATGCATTAATAAATGATATTTGTCTTTCTCTTTCTGACTTGCTTCACTCTGTATAATAGGCTCTAGGTTCTTCCACCTGATTAGAACTGAGTCAAATGTGTCCCTTCTTATGGCCGAGTAGTAGTCCATCGTGTACATGTACCACAGCTTCTTTATCCATTCATCTGTCGATGGACATCTAGTCCTAGCAGTTGTAAATAGTGCTGTGATGAACACTGGGGTGCGTGTGCCTTTTTCAGTTATGGTTTCCTCAGGGTATATGCCCAGTAGTGGGATTGCTGGGTCCTATGATAGTTTTAGTCCTAGTATTAACTCAGTGGGGCTGCATTAATTTGCATTCCCAAACAGTGCAAGAGGGTTCCATTTTGCCCACTCCCTCTCCAGCATTAATTGTTTATAGATTTTTTTGATGATGGTCATTCTGATTGGTGTGAGGTGATACCTCATTGTAGTTTTGATTTGCATTTCTCTAATAATGAGCAACACTGAGCATCTTTTCATGTGTTCATTAGCCATCTGTATGTATTCTCTGAAGAAATGTCTGTTTAGATCTTCTGCCCACTTTTTGATTGGGTTGTTTGTTTTTCTGGTGTTTTCCTGAATGAGCTGCTTGTATATTTTGGAGGTTAATCCTCTGTCAGTTGTTTCATTTGCTATTATTTTCTCCCATTCTGAGGGTTGTCTTTTTACCTTGTTTATAGTTTATTTTGCTGTTCAAAAGCTTTTAACTAAGTCATTTGTTTATTTTTGTTTTTATTTTCATTACTTTGGGAGGTGGGTCATAGAAGATCTTGCTCTGATTTATGTCAAAGAGTGTTCTGCCTATGTTTTCCTCTAAGAGTTTTATAGTTTCTGGGCTTACATTTAGGTCTTTAGTCAATTTTGAGTTTATTTTTGTGTATGGTGTTAGGAAGTAAGTGTTCTAATTTCACTATTTTACATGTAGCTGTCCAGTTTCCACAGCACCACTCATTGAGAAAACTATCTTTTCTACATTGTGTATTCTTGCCTCCTTTGTCAAAGATTAAGTGCCCAAAGGGCCCTGCTCTTTTCAATTATAGGGATTCTAGTAGTACTTGGCAGTAGTAATTGGCAGCAGTGCTTTATATGGTTTTAGTTTGCATTCCTCTGGTGATAAATGATGTTCAGCACTTTTTCATGGGCATATTGGCTTTGAGAAGTGTCTAATCAAATCTCATGACCATTTCAGGGGGTTGTTTGTGTTTTTATTACTGAGTTGTAGAAGTTCTTTACATATTGTGCCCATCAGTTCTTAGATATACTTTTTGTATTTTTTCTAAAGTTGTAGCTTGCCTAGTTGTTTCCTCGATGATATGCTTTGATGAGGAGTTTTTATCTGGACTTTTTTCGTGTGGACCATTTATTTATTTTTGGCTGTGCTGGGTCTTTGCTGCTGTGTAACGGCTTTCTCTAGTTGTGATGAGCAGGCGTTACCCTCAGTTGTGGAGCACGGGCTTCTCATTTCAGTGACATCTCCTGCTTTAGACACGTGGACTCAGTAGCTGCAGCTCCTGGGCTCTGGAGCGCGGGTTGAACAGTCGTGGCGCATGGGCTTAGTTGCCCTGCAGCACATGGAAGCTTTTTGGACCGGGGATCAAACTCACGTCCCCTGCGCTGGCGGGCGGATTCTCAACCACTGCGCCACTAAGGGAGTCTGAGAAGCTTTTATTTGAATAATTTTTTTTGGTTATTTCCTTCTGTGACCTATTTAGGAAATATTTGATTACTCTTAAGTCACAAAGATTTTCTCTTAGATTTTCTTTTATGGTTTTAGTGGTGATCTATAGCAAATCACTGTTGTGTAGGGTACGAGAAGGAGTCGAGGTCTCTTTTCTTATCAAATGGTCATCTAGCTATTTCAACACTATTCGCTGAAAGGACTGTCCTTTCTCGTTATTTCTTTGGTGTTTTTGCTGAAAATCAGGTGATGATGTAAGTGAGGATCTGTTATTGGGGTCTCCGTCAATCTGTCAACACTTCCGCTGCATCATACTTTATCCTGTGTCTTGATTTCTGTAGTTTTTGACAAATCCTAAAATCAGGTAGTTTAAGTTCTCCAACTTGGTTTTCTTCTGAAGGGATTTCTTTAGATAGTCTAGGTTCTTTGAATTTCCATACAAGTGTTAGAATCTGCTTGCCAATTTTTATTTTAAAAATCTGCTGAGAGTTTGATTGTGACTGAGTTATTGACTTGAATATACAGACCAATTTGAGAAGAACTGTCATCTTAACAGGACTGAGTGTTCCAATCGATGAATGTATCTCTCTATTACTTAAAATTTCTTTAATTTCTCTTGACAATGTTCTGTAGTTTTCAGTGTAGAGGTTTGTGCATCTGGTTAAATCTGTTCTTAAATATTTTATGTTTCTGATGGAATTGTAAATGTAGTTGTTTTAAATTTATATATATTTATATTCTTTTTCAGATGCCTTTCCCTTGTAGGTTATTAAAAATACTGCGTATAGTTCCCTGTGCTATACAGTAGGGCCTGTTGGTCATCCATTTTATGCAGAGTAATGTGTATATATTAATCACAGCCTCCTAATTTATCCCTCCCCCCGTTCCCCTTTGGTAACCATAGGTTTGTTTTCTATGCCGTGGATCTCTTTCTGCTTTGTATCTCAGTTCATTTGTATTTTTTTAAGAGTCCATATATAAGTGATATCATGTGATATTTGTCTCTGTCTGGCTTATTTCACTTAGTGTGACAGTCTCTAGATCCATCCATGTTGCTGCAAATGGCATTATTTCGTTCTTTTTTAAGGCTGAATATTTACATATATATGCACATTCATTGGTTTTATTTAATTCATTGTGGGATCTTAGTTCCCCCGACCAGGAATCGAACCAGCGCCCCCTACAGTGAATGCATGGAGTTCTAACCACTGGACCACCAGGGAATTCCCTTCACTGGTTTGCAAACCAGAAACTCTAGCTACTGTGATCTTCCCAAATCCCAAATCTCTCCTCAACTCATGGGGACCACCAGACACTATTTGGATTCTATTTCTTGCTCTGTCACCAGGAAACTCTTCCCAGGCAGTGATATGGGGAAGTCCTAGGGTTCACTTTATCTAAAATAGTTCTCATCTCTCAGTCAAGCGGTCAGCGGGATCTGTGTCCTGAGCTGAAATTTAAGATGTCCAGTGTCCAGTCCAGATGACCAGCCAAACAAACAGGAGAATATGATTCGTATCTATTGTTTCACATATTTTAAAAATTGTATTCGTTTCATATCTTTCTATTCAAGCTCAGAGGGCAAAGCAGCCCCTGTTACTTCATCCTGGCTGAAAACAGAAGTTTCTCTGAGTTTTGATCCGTCTTTACTGAGCCACACTGTGACTGTAGCCAAGAATCACAAAACAAGAAACTCACCATGTGTTATTTCCTCCCAAATTTTGTCTTCCTTCCAGAACCTGCCTGATTTAGGTTACTCTCAGAATTTTCAGGTAGTTGTCTTTATATTTTGTATACAGTCAGTGACTGTTACTTTCAGGAGGTTGGTTTGTTGAGTGACAAAACCAAAGTTTGTGTGCGTACTCAGTTGCGTGTGACTATTTTCAACCCCATGGACTGTAGCCCTCCAGGTTCTTCTATCCATGGGATTCTCCAGGTGAGAATACTGGAGTGGGTTGCCATTTCCTTCTCCAGGGGATCTTCCTGACCCAGAGGTTGAACCCATAACTCCTACACTGGCAGGTGAGTCCCTTACCACAATGCCACCTGGGAAGCTAACCAAAGTTTATCTTCTCTCACAAAGCAAAGCATTTTACTTAACCCTTGAACGCTATCCCTTCAATACTGTTAACCCATGTAAACAGATCGTCACGTTTTGGCTCTTCTTCGCTGGGCCCAGGCTCCGTCCAACCTGTATGATTCCCAGGAAACCCACACCACTGTCTGGTCTGTTCTCTGACCTGTGCTAGTCCTTGGACCCCCTGACACAGCCCTGGCTGAAGTGAGACTTGATCATCCCACGATGCAAGCAGCTTTTATAAGATGATAATTATTCATTTTACTAATGCAATAAGCAAATTCCCAGGCACTCTTTAGAGACAAAGTTAAAAAATTAAGGTCTGAAATCACTTGATTCTAGGTCAGAAGAGTGAACGGGTGGGCACAGAGCATCAGGGGACACTTAGGTCACGGTTGTAAAGGTCTTGTAACGAAGTCCAGTGTGGATTTCAGACAAGGGTTGGGTGAAGCAGCTGGGAGCAGGGACACTGTGCCCAGGGGTGCAGGCACAGGAGAGTATTAGTGGCGCCTACAGCCCCACCACCTCCGAGCAGTGAAGCCAACACCTGCCCAGTGGTACACAGTGGGCTTGGAAGGACACGGGAAAGCCTCAAGGAGACTTTTGAAGGAAGACTTGAAGTTTGAGTAATCATTTGCCCACAGTGATAGAATACATTAATATTCGTAAAGCTGATTGTGATAGATAAAATCCTCTACACCTCCACAAGCATTTACACACTCGACCCCCCAACAACATGATGAAGCCGATGCAGGGGAAAGGTTCCTGCCCTCCAAGCCCAGCTGGTGCCCCGCTTCTGGAGGTGGCGGCCGGTACGTTGAGGCGTGAAGACCAGCCGCCTAGAGCACCGCTTTCCCCACCCAGCAGGACCGCTGTCCCCATTTATTCCAGACGCTCCCTCACCATCTGACCCAGGGACAGCTTTCGGGGGTGGCCCTTCCTTCCTGGGCCTGGGTTCGCGATGCTCTGTAGCGTAGGTGGGAGGTGCTCCTGCCAGCCTGAGCCGGGAGGCTGGCTGGTCCCCTGGTGTGAGCCTGGTGTACAGAAGGTGTGGTTGCTGTTGCTGGCATTGGTAAGACCGCCGTTCTCCTTGCTGTGGAGGTAACAAAGCTCAGAGAAGCGGAGCCATCAACCAGGTCACAGGATGATCAAATAGCCAGGGCATGGGCTTTGGGCTCGGGCTTGGACTCTGGTCTTTTCAGCCCAAACTCAGGTTCATTCCACAGTGAATTCAACACCTTCCCTCATTCACACTCAGGTCACAAATCACCGCTCTTCTTGCCCTGATCTGGCCCAAAGGAATATAGCTTTTTTGTTTTGTTTTGGTTTGAATCCACTTGGAAACGTTCCTTGAGGCTTCACGGCAATGCACGTGTACATCTCGGTCCTAGGAAAGAGCGTGGTGACCTAGGAAAGGACGCACGTTAATTTCACCTGACCCTGTGCAGCTGCCTGTCTGGGGTCCTATTTCTAAAGGCGCAATTGCCTCTTCATTACTTGGAACATTTAGATCAGATGGTACCTGCTAAATCACCTCCAAGAATGTAAGCACAAACAAGTCTGTAATTTGCCCAATTGCTAATTTTTCGATTTTTGAAAATAATTTTTGGACAGATGGTTCCTTAAAATGTAGTAGAAAACATCAAAAGTGTTATAGACACGTATTAAAATATATGGATAATGCTTCAATTTCATATTTGAAGAATGCCCTCCCCTTAAATAGGGAGAAAGGCAGAAATTTTTGTTCCTAAGGAAAAAACAAGAGGGAAGATTTCATATACATGCTCATGTTAACTAAGATGTGGGTTTCCTCATGTGTTTCAGATGTAATTGCATGAATTAGGAAATGGCGGTTGTGGAAAACATTTATTGTCTATTTTGGGATGTGAAGTATGGCCTTTAAATTTTATGTAGACTAATCTGTTAGTCTATTCTTTTGAGTCATTCTATTTTTATGCTTAAAAAGCTATTTCCCAACCAAGTCACATAAATGTCCACCTATATTTTCTTTTTGTTGTTATGATTTCATGTTTCACAATAAGAAATTTAATTATCCCTAACTAATTTTGTGTACTTGGGAAGTGAGACTTTGTTTTTTCCCCAAATGGTCAATTTCCCCACAACAGCCTCAAATAATCCATCCATTTGTAATCAGTGTTCAGTATTTTCTATCATATTTTAAGTCCCTGTATATTTTCCGCAGCTACTAACTGAACTGTGCTCACCCACGATGTATGCATGTATTTTTGACCCATTCCCACTCTGCTTTAGTTAATGTGCCTTCAGAGTATATGTTGTATCTGATATAGCCGGGGTTGTTCTTTTTTTGTTTAAACTCTTATTTATTTTCTTAAATTATAAATCACAAATGGCTTTTTGACTATAATCACAACACAATTAAAGTTGATTTTTGTAGAATATACCTGTGTACATTTTTCAGGTTTCCTAGGCGGAACACGGCAGATGACTTTATTGATTCATGTCAGTAAGTCCGTCTTTTTAATGTTCCCATATCTGCTTTCATGAAAATTGGCCAAGATGACAACTATGTTTAAGTCGTAAAGATATTTTAGGATGCTTTTAAAATCACTCTCAGAAGCAAAGCTGATCTTTCCTATGGTAAGATGGACCTTGCATTAAGAGCTGTTTTTACTGCAGTGAGAAAAAGTGGCATAAAGCGTTCATAACCATGTAGTAATACCTTGCGAGGCCACATGTGGAAATTTCCCAGAGTACAACAGAAAAACTCTGCATAGACATGTTCACTGGAGCAAAAACGCTCCCCTGTGGGGAACAATTCCACAGATTAAAGTTTGTGAACATAATGGAACGTTACATAGGAATTTCAAATGGTCTTGAGGATGTAATAATGTTGGAAAGCACTGTTCACGTGCCGTGCTTTTAAAATGCCTGCAGGACGGGGTGTCTGCTGTCAGCCTTACCCCACCATCCCTCCTGCCCCTCCACACCACTCAGACCCCCTCCTGGCTGTTCTCACACTCGCACGCCCAGCGCGAGCCTCAGGCCTCCACCCGCTGGCCCTGCGGGGACCCCCAGCCCAGACAGCACATGGCCCGCCCTCTGTCTCCAAGTCTTTGCACAGGCTCCCTTCCCGTGGTGACTTCCGGACTGTTCCCTCTGGGATTTCAGCCCCTGCCAGGCTCGCCTCCCCACCGCCCACCCCCCTGCGTCACAGCGCTGATGCGGTTTAGTGCCGCGCCTCTTGTGGCCCTGCTCCAGCTGAACTGTGACCCCGACACGGAGCGGTGTCTCCCTGTGAGCTGTGCGCCCAGGCCGCAGGAAAGGCACCGGGGCCCGGAAACGAGCCTCCAGCCTCCACCTGCTGGCCCTGCGGGGACACCCGGGCCCAGAAACGAGCCTGTCAGCGGATCTGCAGGGACAGGGGGCCTGGGGTCATCGTGCTGTTGATCCTCTCTTATTTGGGCTTTGCCGGCGGCCAGTAAGGGTAGGAAAGCTGTCTCAGCTCCTGCCAGATGCAGCTTTGCCCATTTGTCTATATTCATGCCTGAGGACCCAACAGATACCAGAGAAGCTGGGAGGGGGCCGGGGCCGACCCGGAGGACCACAGCTCTGACCCTTCCTGAGGGCGGTCTCTGAAGCCCTGGGAGGCCCTGCTTCTCTTCCCACCCTTCGGTGGGAAGGGTCTGGCTGCAGAAAGACAGTCCCTCCTCACACCCGACGCCCCTTCCCCACGCCCACCCGCACCTTCCCCCCCGCCCCTCCCCACGCCCACCCACACCTTCCCCCCGCCCCTCCCCACGCCCACCCGCACCTTCCCCGTGACCCTCCCCACGCCCACCCGCACCTTCCCCGTGACCCTCCCCACGCCCCTCCCCACGCCCACCCGCACCTTCCCCGTGACCCTCCCCACGCCCACCCGCACCTTCCCCGTGACCCTCCCCACGCCCACCCACACCTTCCCCGTGACCCTCCCCACGCCCCCCACGCCCACCCGCACCTTCCCCGTGACCCTCCCCACGCCCCTCCCCACGCCCACCCACACCTTCCCCGTGACCCTCCCCACGCCCCCTCCCCACGCCCACCCACACCTTCCCCACGCCCCTCCCCACACCCCACGCCCCCACGCCCCTCCCTGTGGAAGGGCCTGGAAAGGTTCCTGGTTTCAAGCAGGTGTGGGGCCCCTTACCTGTGAGAGTGGTCCCCCCAGGGTCTCATGACTGTTTATCGTGAAGGGAGAAGGCAGATAGAGAGGGTCAGGGAGCCGTGCTGTGGGCATCGCACTGGCCTCCGTGGACATGTGCCCTGCAGACTCACGCCGACGTCTCAGCCCCACGGCTGCCCTTCGGGGGAAAGGCCTGGCTGACAGCTGGACACCACGTCCTCCCCACCCTCAGTGTGTCTGCCAGACAGCCACTGACGCGGGACCTAGAGATCCTGAAGGTGGCCTCCCTCTTCCCGCTTTTCAAAAAGTCACTTAGAAACTATTTCTTAAGAGACAGTAAAGACTTATATTGATGAGTGATCAGCATGTGACAATGCAGAGAAAATTCCACACGCTCCAATCAGAAAACATCTATTTTTACTGAAGAAGAAAAAAGTCTAGCTGAGCTTTCTCAGCTGACAGAAGTGCCATCTAAAAAGGCTGCAGTAATCAGCTGCATAGAAGAAAAACCTATTCAAAACACGAGACAAAAGGCTGTTTTTAAAGAAAAGCAAGCCAGATAACAAAAAAAGCTGGATGAAATAGATCAGAAGGCCATTTGGCTTGCTTTTCATAGCCCAGACTTCAGTATTTTTATATGACAGGAAGCCAAGATATGAAAACATGTAATGAAGTCTCTGGCAGAAAGTGTGAATGTTCTTGTCCCACTGTTCGGCCTCCAGGTGGGTCCAGCAGGTCCCCAAAGAGGCGGGACATGGATTTGAATAAGCACTTTGGATTTCAGCTACATTGTGGATGTGGCTTGCTGGGGATCAAATAGAATAGCTGAAAAGAACAGCATAAAGTAATTTTCTTTCATTATCCAGGGTGTTCAGGTTTATCCAGCTCCACACCCAATTTTGTGGTTCAATAGCCCAGAAGTCTGACAGCTGCAGAATAACGTCCAAGGCAAGACTGACTCTCCCGACCCCACTACCCATCACAGGAAAAACCTAACTTGTGCTGGAAAACCAGTCTGTAAAGAGTTGTGCAGAAACAATCACATTTCTCTTCTGCAAATCGAATGCATTCTGAGGTCAAATGCCAATCACTCCAGACCCCTGGGGCAACTCCCGAGGTCTCCCCCAGTTATGCGATGACTGAACAGCACTGGGGTCCACTCTGGTCACCCACTCTTCCATGTCCCTCTGGGTCCAGCTGCCTCCCCGGGCATCTGCGTTCATCCATGGGGAACCTGGGAGCCTGGGGGGATTGAGAGCAGAGGGGCGGTGCACTACAGGGCAAACGGCCTCTTAAAGCCGTGGGTCTTGACCCAAGCCTCTGCTTAGGCTGAGGGTCTCCCTCGCCAGCTGAATGTCCCAGCCCATCCCAGGAGCTCCATCTACCATCACCGGAGAGGTCAGCCTCCTGGGGACTTGGGGTAGGGGAGAACAAGAATCAACTTTTCTTCAGAACTTTTTTGTCCTTATAAGAAATACATGCTACTTCATTCCCTACGTGAGTCTGCAAATTGAAGGTTAGGTTGAACTATTCTCAGGAAATACTCAGTAATACTAAAGGGACACTTGCATTAAAAAAAAAAAAAGTCCTGCTACAATCATTCCTTTATCAGTGCTTTCATTAATGCATTAAATATTTATTTGAAAGAATTTCCATTTAAAACCAGGGAAAAGACCTCTTATACCCTATAAAACTTTGGCAAAATCAATAGTCAATGCACGCATCCTGGGAGACAGATCTCGTTGGGCCCTATTCATAGTTTTTATGTCCTACTCCAACCACGCCCATCTCCAAGGCCTCAGATATCTCTTTGTTCAGCAGAGACTTGTGCAAAGATGAAATGTGGACCCAGGGCTGTGCTTGTCTGCTGAGACGTCAGGGGCTAAGCAAGGGTCCTCCCCTCAGGGAGGGGCCGCAAAGGAGTCACAGTCCACAGGGTTTTGCTTGGAAGATTGAAGAGCCAGTCGAAAGGAGTAGCAAGTGCCAGGCAATGCTGGAGCTTCATTTCCCCCAGGAAATCTATGGGTTACACGTGCACATACTCACACACAAACAATTCTGTTGATACCTGGAAAAACTCCCCTTAGCAACTAATCAATTATCATTTGTGAAGCAAGAATGTGTATTCGGAGCTGCATTGGGTGCTTTGGTGAACGCAGAGTAACTTGACCTCTAGGGTTTACTAATGCTTTGCTTTATGTTAATAAACAGAAACCTTGTTCCTGAAGGAGGGACAGAGCCTCCCCACTGCAGGTGAGACTGAGGCGTCTGTGTCCACACACGGGACACCTCCAGTCTTGACCGGGGAAGACTGTCCCTGGGTCATCATCTCATGGACTCCGGGCCCTCCCAGCCTGCAAGCTCACCGTCTGGTTTGGGGGAGCTTTAAGGCATCCTTTGAGACGGGTCAGGCATGGCTGAGTGTGGCACCGGGCATGCTGGTGGTGAGTCCTCTGGCCTTGGTAGCTTATTATCCAAGGATATCTTTCCGTGCTTTTAGCTTGTAGGATTCTTTCAGATCTCAAACACGATGCAGAAATGGCCTTTCATTTTTGAGGCAGAAGATGCCCTTCATTTTTACTGGTCCAGTCATCCCTTAAACTAAACACTTCAAGGAAAATCTTTCTTCTTGTAAGACCTGTGTCAAGGTTAGCTTGTTCATTGCGTCCTTACATTTTCCTAACGAGATAAGCATGTGTTAATCTTTTTAAAAAAATCGGATGTAGAAATGAAAGTCAAGAGCACAGAGACAGACAAATCCGTGCAAACAGAGGAGCCAGAGTTGGGGCTTGTGGCCCCTGGAATTTGTGTGCTTGCAATCGGAAAAGAGCGTCTCACATTGTAAACACTCCTGCCCTTGGGCTGTGTCTCAAGGCGTCTAATTCAGCTGTGGTTTCAAATGCCTCTTCCCACTACCACTTTCTCCAATAAAAGAGAATTCCCTACCACTATAGTGATTATTCTATAACTGTATTATCATGCACTTCAAATACTTTCACCAGGACTAGATACTTGATTCCAAAGATTATTTGGAAGATCCTTATGTTTTTACTGGTTGTTTATAAGAAAGTAACTATCAAGTTTTAATAACTTACCAAATACCATTTGTACATATGCTTAATTTTCTAACGTCAGTAAAAATTATGACTGGTTCCAATTCTTTCTGGAGGAGGAAATGGCAACACACTCCAGTATTCTTGCCTGGAGAACCCCATGGACAGAGGACTTAGTGACTAAACTACCACCACTTCCTTCCAAAATGTAGTATAGAGTCTGGGGTCAGAACAGTCTTCTAAGTTTTACTATTTATGTCTTTTAGTCATTTTTACTGTTTCTTGCCTTCTTCCATTCTCAACCGAGTAACTGACAGTCATTTCTTTCTTAGTAAAGTGACTCAACTATTATTAAAACATGTGCGCTGTGTGTGCTGATTGCTCAGTCACCCCCAGGGGACGAGGGGAGGGAAGGGATAAACTGGGAGACTGGGACTGACCTACACACACTGCTATACATAAGGCAGCTAACTAATAAGGGCCTGTTGTATAGCCCAGGGGACTCTACTCAGTTCTCTGTAATAGCCTACCTGGGAGAAGGATCTAAAAAAAGAGTGAGTATATATATATACGTATGTATGTGTAATATATACGTATGTATGTGTAATATATATGTATGTATGTGTAACTGATTCATTCTGCTGTATACTTGACACAAACACAGCACTGTAAATCAATTACACCCCGATAAAAAATTTTTTAGAAAGCTTAAGTGAATAGTGATAATAACAATACAACAGCAAACACCTGTAGGTCATCAACCACAGGAGGAAGAGAGAGGGTTTCTGAATCATCCACCTGGGCTGGGTCCTGACACTCTTCGCTTCTCCTCAAGGCCAAACGCTGTGTCTATAGGTTCCATAGACTTCACACTGTCTTTTAAAAAGGCATGCCATGTGTTCAGCTTATAGATATTAACATTGTTATTTTTGTTTTCAGAAGGAACTCCAGTTGGTCCAACAGGGAGTGTTGTTTTTTTTTTAAAAAAGAAAACCAACTAGAAATATATTTATTTTCCTTTATCTTTGCTTCTTGAAGGCCACAGTCACTCCCGTGAATCCTAGCAGAAATGCCCGGTAGCGGCGAGGCCAGCGTCCTCCACGCGAGGCCGGGCTGAGGGGCGATGGCACAGGGCCCATCTTCCACGTGATGTTTTGCTCCTAGCGTTAGTGGATGTGCTCTGTGGTTAGCCTTAAGAAAGCTGAAATAAATTTTGGAAGCTCAATTAACTAAATCCCTGAAAATTGCTTAATTGACAATTGCTGCAGAGTATGCTGAATTAGAAAAGAGGAAAAGACCAGCAAATTAGTAAAACTCCCAACCGGGAAGGCTGGTAACCACCAGGTAGTATTTTTACAAGACTGTGCTAATTTCTGCGAAGTGTTATTTATGGGCGAAGGGGACAAGTGGAATGAAAAGGTCCATGTAGATTTTCATCATTTTTACCGTCCTCTGTGTCTGGCGTGTGCATGATCTTTCTTACAAATGACATTCACACGACTGGAGTCTGCAGGTGTCTGTCCAGGGCTGTGTTTCTGTCCAGAAGACCCGAGGCCTCACGGGGGTGACCAGAGCTCCCGCCGTCGGGATCCCACGTGCCTTCCCCAGCTGGGATGGAATGTTAGTGGGAAGCCTGAAAGCAAGCCTCCTTCTTTAGAATGTCCTCCTAGCATATAATTTACTTTTCATGATACAGAAACGCTCTTTATTTTGTACCCAGCCAGTTTTTTCTTCCCCATGAGTGACTTCTGGTGGAAGGAGCCGCCCTTCCGGTGCTGTGTCACGGCTCTTAGTCCTGGAGATAGGGCTTGGCTGGTTTGGGTTCCAAAGACCTTTCGTGTCTTTCTGGGCCAAGCTGCAGGATGTTAGTACATAAAGGAGGTTCTGGAAGCCTCTCTGGAGGTCTGAAGCTTACCAGTCTCCATCTGAAACGTTGTCCCCTATGCCCTGGCCCCTCCCTGAAAAAGGAAGGTGTGAACCAGGGTCTCCTGGCACCAGTCTCCCTGGACCTCTGGGTCCTGGTGGCTGTGGACCTTCGTATTCATTGTTAGAGTCTCCCTGGTCCCCTGGGGGTGTGCTAGCTTCACTGCCACACAAACGCCCACAGATGGGGGCCTTAGACAATGGAAATTTCTCATCTGGCAGTTCTGGAGGCTGGGGTCTGAGGTCCAGGTGTCGGCAGGGCCCCAGGGAGGGTCTGTCCCAGGCTGTTCTCCAGTTCTGCTGGCTCCCTGGCTGTGGCCACAGGACCAAGTCTCCATGGACCTTCTCCCCATGCCCATCTGTGTCCACATCTACCCCTCCTTCTCAAATTTTTAAAAACATTAATTTCTATTTATTCATTTGGCTGTACTGGGTCTTAGTTGTGGCATGTGGGATCTAGTTCCTTGACCAGGGATCGAACTTGGGCCCCCTGTGTTGGGAGCACAGAGTCCTAGCCCCTGGACCACCAGGGGAGTCTCCCACATCTCCACCTTTTGTAAGGATGTTGGTCGTAATGGATTAGGGCCACCCTACTCCAACGGGGCTCATCTTCACTAATTACAACTACAAAGCCCCTCTTTCCACCCAAGGTCACATTTGCACTTCAGTGTGTAAATTGTGTGGCGGAGGGGGCTGGGGAAAATACAGTTCAGCCTGTGACAATGGATACTGTGCCTATTTGTTAAATGAAAATTGATTTGGTTTTGGTGTGTTTGGGGAAATGCGTGAAAGCTGGAGAGTGAAATCCCAAGGCTGGGGGTCACTTCCCTAGAAATGAGTAATTCTCTTCGCTTTCCCGAATCCTCTGGTCTCGGCAGCCAGCCAGGCAGAGCAGCCCAGGGCAGACCGTCGGGTCATTTCTCCAGGGAGTCAAGCTCGTCCTGTCATCTCAAGCACCAGGCCCTCCCCTCGCGTCTCAAGACACCTTTACACCAGCGCTGCCAGTCTCTCTCAGAGAAGAATCCCGTTGTAAGGTTTGCGGGTAGTGAGGGGTGTGGCTGGGCTTCCGGGACTCTGACGCCAGCTCGCGCATCTCCGTTCACAGTGACTGTGACCAGGGTCTCCTGAGACGCTCCTGCTGCTGTCGGTCTGCAGGCTTTGCTCCGTTACAGACCGTTTCTGCGAGGACGCGTCAGCTGCTTTTTCTCCTTGGAGACTGGTGCTTGTGTTCTCGTTGAGAAAGTCGTTCACGTCTTCTGGGACTTAGGACATGATTTCTTTTCCCTCCATGTGGGCCTTTATCCTTTTAGTATTTGGATGGTATCATTCCTTCCTTCAGGCTTCCCCAGTGGCTCAGCGGTAAAGAACCCACCTGCAATACAGGAGCCACAGGAGACACGGGTTCAATCCCTGAGCCAGTCCAGCAGGGCAGTCCACTCCAGGATTCTTGCCTGGAGAATCCCATGGACAGAGGAGCCTGGTGGGCTACAGTCCATGGGGCGGCAAAGAGGCAGACATGTTTGAAGCGACTTAGCATTACTTCTTTTTGGAGAACTAGTCCGTCTCTCATTGTTTGCGTTTCCTAATTTGAGATTTACAAATGGGGTGATCTTTTACTGGAAAAATACACCTGTTTGAAAGTTGTCTTTTAAACTTTATTTTACATTTTGGTTTCCTAGGGAGTTCTTTCCTCTCCCTCCAGCACACCAGGTACCGTGTCTGGGCAGGTGGCCCCCATGGAGGTGACGGGGAGGAGAATTCACGGAGGTGGTTGTCTGCCTTTCAGGAACAATCGTTGGTGTTTCAGAGGCCGCTGTGCAGAGTGTGGCAGGCATGGGCATGGGCCCCAGGCTCCCGGGTGCAGAACCCGGTCCTGCCCCCTCGACTCATCACTTCCCTCTTCCCCGTGCCTCCGCTTCACCTGTGAAACCGCTCAACAGACTTCAGTCTATTAGTGTTGCATTTGCATAGTTTAAAAGGAGACGTCATCTGAACGCTGAGCCGTGTTTCCATTATTCACCCATCAGGCTCCTAAGGTGTGCCTTTGATCGGAGCCCCTTTGTGTCTGCACACAGCCGGTCTGATGTGTATGGTTCCAGCCCTCGCCCCGGGGGTGCAGCTGGCTGGTCCCTCACGAGAGGTCCCACCCCCTGTCCTTCTCTTCCGTGTTCCCAAGTGAAAAGACCAGCGCTTCCCTTCAGTCTGCCCCATCTCAGAATCCTCATGGAAGATTCCAGAAAGTGGAGGCTTTATGAACTCCCAGGAAGGAACCCCACTTCATTTTCTCCCCCCACCAACCAGTTTGCAGAGCTTCCTGTGCTCAGTCCTTCAGACGGAAAAGTCCCGACATCTCTTCAGCACTACTTTTCATACCAATGATTTCCCTTTCTTTATTACACAAAACCCATTTCAGTTTACTTGTTATTAATCTTGACCTTTAAAAAATCTTGACCTATTAAAAAGCAGAGACATCACTTTGCTGACAAAAGTCCGTCTAGTCAAGGCTATGGTTTTTCCAGTAATCATGTATGGATGTGAGAGTTGGACTATAAAGAAAGCTGAGTGCCGAAGAATTGATGCTTTGAACTATGGTGTTGGAGAAGACTCTTGAGAGCCCCTTGGACTGCAAGGAGATCCAACCAGTCCATCCTAAAGGAGATCAGTCCTGAACATTCATTGGAAGGACTGATGTTGAAGCTGAAGCTCCAATACTTTGAGCACCTGATGTGAAGAACTGACTCACTGGAAAGGGCCCTGATGCTGGGAAAGATTGAAAGCAGGAGGTGAAGGGGACAACAGAGGATGAGATGGTTGGCTGGCACTCACTGATTCAGTGGATATGAATCTGAGCAAACTCTTGGAGATAGTGGAGGAGAGGGAGCCTGACATGCTGCAGTCCACGAGGTCTCAAAGAGTTGGACATGGTTTAGCAACTGACCAACAACAACCCTGACCTTTTAAGTTATGCCCCAAATTACCTTAATTTGGTGAACACATTGGAAGCCTTTACTCTGCTCTGTCCATCAGTGAATGTCACCTTTGAAAACAAAAAATACTGGTATTATTTTTATTTTGAATGGAATTAATGTTTAATATCCTTACTGGCTCCATTCTGAAGAAAGATAAACCGACTTTTGTAAGTTCACACAAAGAATGGGACCTTTTCTGTTAATTCTGACTGTATTTTCCCTCTGAAACATGCAGTATCTGGAATTTGAGCTAGTTTGTGGTTATTGTTGGGGCTTCCCTGGTGGTTCAAATGGTAAACATTCTGCCTTCAGTGCAGGAGACGTGGGTTCAACCCCTGGGTTGGGAAGATCACCTGGAGAAGGGAACGGCAACCCACTCCAGTATTCTTGCCTGGAGAATCCCATGGACAGAGGAGCCTGGTGGGCTACAGTCCAGGATTTGCAAAGAGTCAGACACAACTGAGCGAGTGGTTATTGTTGGTTTTTTGTTTTTCTAATGAATTGGATTTCTTTGTGATTTTTATAATGATGAAAAGGACAAAGATATTACTGGTAAGTTTTGGAAGCAGTAAGGCATTTCTTAGATATTTTTTCCCAGAGATAAAGGAATTTGCTATAGAAATGAATACTTATTCCAGAAGCAACATTAAATTGTATTAGACTTTACCACCATTTCCCAAAGGAGGAAACCAAAAATCACATTAGCCTTGGAAATCTGGAGAGATGAATGTACTTCCATGTCACACATCTTTTATTCTAAGACAGAAGCGGTGTGAGGAAAAGGACAAAGAAGACCCCGAAAGAAGAGAGCCAAAGGAGGGAATTGTTCCCTAGAAAATCGCACTCCTGGCTGCCCTTCTGCAGGAAACCGGGATCTCAGAGCCCTGGCTGAGTCAGCCGGACTTCACTTCCGGTTCTGCCACTGGGGGCCGCGTGACTCTGGGCTCGGTCCTTCTCTCTGAGCCTCAGGGTTTTCTCCTCTACGAGACGGGATGGTGACATCCACATCACATGGGACATTAAACAAGACGCTGTTCTCAGTGCACAGGGCATCCTCCCTGCAACTTAGCAAACGTCTGATGTGCGTGACCGCCCCTCTCCCCAGTCCTTGTTCTGAGTCCAGCAGGATCCTTGTTCTGAGCCCCCCGCCTGGGAGTCGACCCGCCCAGCTCCTCTCACCCTGTCTCCCAAGACCAGCAGGACTGCCAGCTCTGGAGGTGCTGAGGCCGCCGGCCTGCCCCGGGACGGCCTTGGCTGGAGCAGGACAAGCCGCAGGACTCGGGGCCCCGGGCCCCCGGCCCTCCCTCCTTTCCTTCTCCCTGGAGAGGGAGTGCTTCCCTGATGCTTGGGGGATGGGGGGGACACTCAGGCGGAGGTACGGCCCCAGTTGCCCCTCCAGCGGCAGCTGTCTGATGCAGAGTCTCTGAAACGCTGGTGCAGGAGAAGCAGCTCCCGGGCACCTGGCCTCTGGCCTTGGCCCCTAGCGGCGTCCCCGCTGGCCGCAGGTGGTCGTAGGGGGCTAGGCGCAGTCCTTGGCGAAGGGAGGGGTGTGTGCACGCGTGTGCACGCGCGCGTGCGAGGGGAGGGAGAGGGCAGAACCTGCCACACGGCCCCCTCCTCTCCGCCCCTCCTCCCCCAGCCCTCGGTTGCTATGCGGTTTCTATGGCAGCAGCATCCTCAGACCCAACTTTCACCCGTCGTTTAGAGCCAATTAAGGTAAAATAGTGGGGGGAGGGAGAGTGGCCGCCCAGGGGAGGGGGCGAGGCGGGGAGTCCAATCTGAGGCCGAGCCGGCGCGCAGTCCGGGAAAGTCGCAGCGCGCATCTCGAGGCTGCAGCCTGCCTCCTCCTTCTCCTTCGGCTCGCTGCGCCGGCCAGCGCGAAGCGGCCGAGCCCCTGGCGCAGCCCAGGGGTGGCGTGGCTGCCCTCTGGGGCGAGGACTCGCCGGAGCAGCGGCCACACTGAAGACCCCCGGCTCCCTCCCCAGCCCCCGGATCCGAGGACCTGACTGGCGCCAGCGGCCGTCCCAGCAGGACTGCGTCCTCACCGGCTCCCTTCCTCCAGCGCCGCCCGCCTCTGCCTGCGCTCCAGCATCCTGTCTGGATCTCTGTACTGTTTGGTGCCTCGGGTCATTTGCTTCCTCACTGTCCACACTTGATCGGAGGGAAAGTTTTCAAACATGCCCATTGCACAGTTGCTGGAGCTATGGAAAAAGATAGAGGTGGAGCCCATGGAAATAGAGGTGAGTCCAGAGAAGGAAAGTGTGGTACTTTTTCTACAGTATCCTTAAAAACCCTAACTCTGCGGCCAGTGGGCAGTCTGTGTACTATAAAGAAATCATATTTATTGAGCGACTATTACATGGTAGAGTCTGGGATGTTTAATGAGTATGGGTGTGTGCTGTGTTTATACACACGTATAAACTGTACATATGTGTGCACACACACCCACGCAAGGCGTTGTGTGTGGTGTAAATACATGAATGAAAATGAACGAAGAGAAAAATGGCTGCTCTTCAGCCAAACTTCAGGATGCTTCTTAGAGTGTGTGCCTTAAGAGAGTCTCCATGCTTTCAAACTAAGCTACATCAGTTTATTTCCTTCAACAAGTGGCTTTAAATTATAAGCCCTCCAACTGCTACAGTGAAGGATGAAACCAGAAGGCAAAACAAATGATGAGCTCTGCTTTAAAAGCAAGGCACAGAGATAATGCAACCTTAACAGGGTGCGTGTTTGAATCAAGAGGAGAGATTGAGGATGAAAAGATAATGAGATGCAGATGTCAGCGGCCCACCCACAGGGCTGCCTGGCGTGTGGGAGGCAGGTGTGATACTGCTTAACTTATGCTACCCAAGGGACACGGAGCTCTCTGTTCATGGAATTTCGTTTGTTTAGTTTGAATTATAGACCATCAACCTATATTTTTCCTGGAAGAGAAAGTTCCCCAAAGTTATTAAATCTATTGAATTATTTAATATACCTGTGCTGTGTTTATAGCAACTCAAATCACATTTATAAATGGCAAATTTTAGTAACTCACCAAACCTTTACAAACCTTTAACTTTTGCCTCATTTTGTATATCCTGCATCATATCAGTAAGTTCAATTTTTCCTAGTTTACATGTTTTATATATATATTATTTATATATATGTATTAAACCATTCACGTAATTTTAAATAGGAGAGATTCTGTTTCAGAAGAGAATTTAGTTAATATTTTATATTTAACACTTTTTTGGAAGCCACACTAACTTATTAATGCCTGGGGTGTGTATATTGGTCAGAGGAGCTTGTCAAGTCTGGCACAGATATGAAGGCCAGCTCTTCGATGGAGTACCTGAGTGGGAGGTGATGACCCCATGGGTCAGGGCTATTGATTATTCTGTCTGCACATGAGGCTGTTCTCGGCAGTGACAGCAATACCTTAGAAAGAACCTCTCACTCATTATGTTGCCAAATCAAGTTTATTTTTTCTTTTGAGAAAGGTTTGGGTTTTTACCAAGTTGAACTAGTGACTTGAATTAATGATGGACCAGAAGGCCTATTCCTATATCCAGGTGCTTTCTGAGCCCCTCCTGGTGATCTGAACTCTGTTGGTAGTGGGGGGGGAGCCCAGCCGACACCCCTCAACGTTTGAGTCCCACGGAAGAAGCCTTTCTGTCAGGGGAGGACTGGTCGGGGGGCTTAGAAAGGAGGACAGGAGTGAGGAGTGGGGGAGGCTTGGAGCATGTCTTCTGGGACTCTGGACACTGTGTTGTGGCCAGTGACCCTAGCTCTGGAGAGCAGCTTGCGCTTTAGACGTTTCTAAAATTGAAAATACACCAGCAATAAATATTCTTGCATTATTTTAAATATATATAACATGACCTTAGAAAAAGCTTGCAATCTGGAATAATCTGAAGTAGAGTTGGCTGAGAGACTGTATGGCCTTCGCCACCCCACAGAGCACCTTTATAGAAGTTTTTGAGGTTCGTGTATATGCAACAACAAATAGTAAAAATTGGATAAATTAAAAGATCCTGAAGCAAAAGAAATTTTCTTCAGGCTTCCTGGGTGAATGTTTTGGGATAGTAAACCCTAAGGAAGTTAAGACAGAGCACTCAATCTCTGTTTATTTGCAACCCAGAAATGAGAGCTCTTTCTACAGAAAGATTAAACCTGAAATATTAACCCTGAGATATTTCAAGGTGTCAGGAAAATGTGAGATCTCTCTATTTTGGAACCCAGAGGCTGATTTTGTTCCCCAGTTTGGCACACGTTTTATGTTGTGTGATACTAAAATAACTCCCATATCAAGGAATTGGGCAAAACTAGATGGAGTCCATTTGACCTCTGAACTCCAAGTTGTCACAAAATCCTTGCATAAAACGTGTGATTTTCTATGAGAAAACTGCTATGTGAGGCCAGTGCTTCCGTTGTTTGATTTTACAATTTGACAGAGCCAGTTGTTGGTTTTCCAGGGGTAATGATCAATGCTCGTGGACTCGAGGTTTTTCCTGCCTTCATGAGTTGCTTCCCCTCTAATCTCTTTTCTCATCTGCAGTGAGAGGGAACTGAACTAAGTTGGATTTGAGGGTCACTGGACTAGAAAATCCTTATAAAAATCCTTATGTAGAATCCCTATACATCCTTATAAAAATCGACCCTTCTTCAGCACACAAACCAGGGGAAGTTCATTTGAGTGTCTAGGGAAAGTGTTTGTGATTTATGAACTGTTTTGAGGTATTTGGAAGGCGTATTTTACCCATGAATGAGGCATGTTGACAAGGAAACATGTGCTAATTAAAAAACTGGGACCTCCGTAAAATCCCAGAAGAAGCTGGCATCAAAGATAAGCACAAGTATTGTGTGAACGGTGTGTCAGCAAGTTAGACACACATCTTCAGAGCAGGACTTTTCCATCACTGCTGTCAGCAGGGGTACAGCGCCCAGGGTGTGCTCTGAGGTGGGGGGATGTGGCTGGGGAGTGAGGACTTGGGAGGTGTGGTGGGGAAGGCAGGGCAGGACCAGCCCAGGAGGACCAGCTGACCCATCTTGTTTGTCCTTCAGAGGACTCAATGAGGTTTTTCCTTCCAAGGTGTCATCACGCATTAGAGAAAGAAGAAAGCCCTATTTTTAAGCAATGCAGATCACACACGACTCCTGAAGTTCCTAGCCTAGCTTGTACAGTGACGATTATCTCGTGGCTGCTGGGCTGAAAACGAAACTAGAAATGGTTGTGACAGCAGCCAACTCAGAGTGTCCGCCACACACCAGAGCCGGGCGGAGTGCTGTGAGGTCTTATTTCCCTGAATTCTGTCTGTGTCTCCAAGCAGCAGATATCCTTATGTCCCTGATTTTCTATGTGGGGAAACTGAGGTTTGGGTTAAGCAATTTGCCTGAAGTCATTAAATGGGAAGTAAAGCTCAGACACAGATCTTTCTGTTCAAGGCTTATCCTGCAGAAACACAACACTTTATGATTTTATCATTCGGGACTTGACTCTCTCTGGTTTAATTCACTCTCTGAGCTTTGGGTCGAGATTGTGGTTTTGTTCCACTCTAACAGGCTGGCTACAAAGCCTCCCTATAACCTGTTTCTATCCTCACAGCCCGAGTCTTTCAGGGCCGTGTAAATCCACACCCCACTCTCACCCTGCTGGTCAGGGAGTTATATAAACCACCTGCTTCTCCTTTCAATTGTGCTGTCAGACATGCACAGTTGGCTGATCTGGTAATTTGTCATTGTGGATATAAACACTCACTGCCTTATTTGCCTCCTGTTATATAAAGGGTCTGTCTCTGGCATGAAGCATCATAGAGTTTTAATTAAATCCAGGTGGAGAGGGGCCTTGATGCCACTTCTGTGTCCTGCTGTCCAGCACTGAGTAGTCAGTCCTTTGCATTGATTGCCTGTATGATGCTATTTACAAGAACACTGGCACGCTAACTGCACTACACATGTCTCTTTTGTTGTCAGAGCACCGAGGAGGATCTGAACCTAGACTCAGAGCCCACCATAGAAGACGCTGTGGGAGAAGTAACTGTACGTGTTTTATTATTTGGGGAGGAGAGTGGGGTGGAGGGAGGAAATGAAAGATTGAAATTAGTGATTATTTTAGTGAAATTAGTCTGTATATACGTACATGTGTGCACACACACACGTACCCATATGGGTTGTGTACGTATTATAGTCAATAATTTCCCACAAAAGGGGTACTTAGAACACAGGAAGAAAAATTACCACCCAAGTTGAGATTAAGAGTCTTCTCGTGTGGACTTTTTAAAGGGAAAATGACAAGTCATTATCAATTAAGAAACGCACGGAGAATTGAGAAGTGAGGGATCACTCTCACCTGCTGGAGGTCGGGTCACGTAGCCTCTTAGAATGTTTGGGATATGTTGTTGGGGCCACGGGAGGAGGTAGATCCCTCTGTGGTCGGGCGACGCCTGGGCCGAGCGCCAAGTGGGTCTTGGGGCGGGGCGATGGGGCGATGGGCGGGGCTGGGGGCGGGGCGGTGGGTGCTGGGCGGGGGCGGGGGCGGGGCCGGGGCAGAGCAATAGGGCGCTGAGGGGCCTGGACTCTGACATCCAGGGAATCTTTGGTGTATTTCCGGCAGGGAGACTGCTGAGGCCCATCTGCCGTCAGCTTCAGGAGACAGGCTCCAGGGTGCTCACAGGGGCAGCCAAAGTGGCACCACGACTGGCTGTGCACCAGGACCCCCTCAAAGTGCTTGGTCACTCACAGAACCTGTTACATTATTAACTGTAGTTACTTCCTAAGGTCTCCTGGTCTCAAGTTGTCTTATCCTTAGCACTTTTGATGGAAATGTAGGTGCTACGTTGTTGCAGGAATGCAGGCAAGTCGACTGATCTCTTGAAGTTATTTTTGATAACAGAACATGAGATAGAGGAATGGTTACTGTTTCCTGGTGTCACCTTGTCTGAATAACAGAAAGTCAGCCTGCCTTTGACTCTTAGTCAATGAAGAGTGGTTAGGAGTGTCTGCAGGACACAAGGTTGATGTGTGGATGCATTTGTAAAGTTTGTGGGGAAACTGAAAGATACTGTGGGTCCAGCCTGTCACTGGCTGCTTCTGAGATATGATGCTGAAAACCCCAGGCTTCAATCCAGCAGCAGGGAAGTGTCCCCCAGGGGTCTTGAGTGGTTGTCTGACTTTTTCTGGAGCCAGGTTTCCCACATACATCCTCCTTAGCCTTCAGAGCAAAAGATCCTTGGCTCAGGTAAATGAAATCAGATGGCAACAGAGTTGGGCATGAGGGCTTCACACTCCTTGCCAGTCTGAACGTGTGTGATGACTAAAATCTTATTCTGGAAAAAATATCCACCTCCACAACAGTTCGTTCATTCAGTCAATCAAGAATATTTACTAGTGGCCTGTGGGTAAGACCTCATGCCTTGCATGGAAGGAGGAGCAGACAAGCAGGACTGTCTGTGATGGTCCCAACCTTGTTGCTCCTTTTACTGATATAGTTTACATGTGGAATGTTCTTCACATATGTGTGTGTGTGTGTGTGTATTCAGTTCAGTTCAGTCGCTCAGTCGTGTCCGACTCTTTGCGACCTCATGAAGCACGCCAGTCCTCCCTGTCCATCACCAACTCCCGGAGTCCACCCAAACCCATGTCCATTGAGTCGGTGATGCCATCCAACCATCTCATCCTCTGTCGTCCCCTTCTCTTCCTGCCCTCAATCTTTCCCAGCATCAGGGTCTTTTCAAATGAGTCAGCTCTTCGTATCAGGTGGCCAAAGTATTGGAGCTTCAGCTTTAACATCAGTCCTTCCAATGAACACGCAGGACTGATTTCCTTTCGGAGGGACTGGTTGGATCTCCTTGCAGTCCCAGGGACTCTCAAGAGTCTTCCTAACACCACAGTTCAAAAGCATCAATTCTTTGGCACTCAGCTTTCTTTATAGTCCAACTCTCACATCCTTACATGACCACTGGAAAAACCATAGCCTTGACTAGATGGACCTTTGTTGACAAAGTAATGTATATATAAGTGTAGGACATTTTATGCAAAAATTTGGGACATCTTATGCAAAGGTCTGTCTAGTCAAAGCTATGGTTTTTCCAGTAGTCATGTATGGATGTGAGAGCTGGACCATAAAGGCTGAGCACCAAAGAATTGATGCTTTCAAACTGTGGTGTTGGAGAAGACTCTTGAGAGTCCCTTGGACTGCAAGGAGATCTAACCAGTCAATCCTAAAGGAGATCAGTCCTGAATATTCATTGGAAGGACTGATGCTGAAGCTGGAAGCTCCAATACTTGGCCATCTGATCTGAGGAGCCAACTCTTTGGAAAAGACCCTGTTGCTGGGAAAGATTGAAGGCAAAAGGAGAAGGAGGCGGCAGAGGATGAGATGGTTGGATGACATCACTGACTCGATGGACTTGAGTTTGAGCAAGCTCTGGGAGTTGGTGAAGGACAGGAAAGCCTGGTGTGCTGCAGTCCTTGGGGTCGCAAAGAGTCAGACATGCCTGAGTGACTGAGCAACAACAACAAATGCATAGGTGTCTTCAGAGGTGACTCTTGTCCAGTTGTACCTCATGCCGTGGTTCCATCCAACCTCTGAAA
This sequence comes from Giraffa tippelskirchi, assembly GCF_054371585.1. NCBI lineage: Eukaryota > Metazoa > Chordata > Mammalia > Artiodactyla > Giraffidae > Giraffa > Giraffa tippelskirchi. The sequence goes on along the minus strand of NC_137283.1, from coordinate 164,202,016 downwards.
AAACAGCTCTGGTGAAGGTCGAGATTAAAGATTGAAAACAAGACAGGAAGTCGGCGTCAGAATCTGGAAGCGTCTGCAGCCTACCTTCTCCTCGGCTCTGCTGAGGGAAGGCTTCCTGTCTCAGAGGGTCCCTGTCCTGCGGGGGGCTCATGTGTAAACTCAAAGAAAGGTGACTCTTTGTGAGAGTCCACGTGACACATCAAAGGCCGTCACCCTTTGTATTCTGGAGAAAAACAAAACAAAAATGAAACCAAAATGCCTCAGCAGATCCCATTAGGAAATATCCCGTCAGCTGCCATTTGAGGGGTTCCTGGAAGGGGCTTGACAGAAAGAACACGTCTGAGGCCCCAGTGAGTAAACTCCAGGAGGTGGTGATGGACAGGGAGGCCTGGCGTGCTGCCGTCCATGGGGTTGCAAAGACTCGGACACAACTGAGCGACTGAGCTGAACTGAAGTGCGGCCCCTGCTCTGCGGGTTTGGTGCTCCTGTCACCTTCTCCTTTGGCCTGTTGTGGGCAGCAGGACCAGTGGAGATGCTGGGAAATGAGGACACTGAAGAGGGTTAGGGCTTAAGGGCGGAAGCACCTGCCTTGCTGGGCGGGGCACTGCGGCACGGAGCGGGCGCCTCTCGGAGGTGAGAGCAGGGGTGACCGTAGCCTCCTGACCCGCACGCAGGCCCCATCAGTCATCTGGGGGGGGTGGGGGGGGGGCTGGGGAGCAACTCTGGGGAGCGGGGGTCCCTCCAGGTGTATCCAGGCCAAGCCTCTGAGCCGAGGTCAGCGGCAGCTCCTGTACCTCTGCTCCATCCCTGACCTTGTGTGTCCAGGTGCTGCAGACACACGGTGGGGGGGCGAGGGGGGGGGTTAGGCGTTTCTGATTTCACAGAATGGCCTGTGGGAAACACTAGAACATGTATGTATTTTTTAAGTGCTTCGATTTCAGGGTTCTGTTTATTAACAAAGGTCATTTTCTTGTCTGGTCGATCTTAGAAACCAGGTCCAGAGAAGCCACCCCCAACATTGTTGTGGTTTCCCCTTATTTCCTTGTGACTCTCGGGGTGTTCGCCTCTCCTCCTGAAATGCTGCGCTCGGTTTTCACGGCATAGATGATTCCGGCGCCTCTGAGCCAGAGCAGAGCTGGGAGGGCGGCAGGCCAGCTGTCAGCCTTCAGTTGGCAGGAGAGCACTCTGCGGGGAGCACAGAGCCCTGCCCTGGTCAGCGGGGGATGACCGCTCCCGCAGCCGAGTAAGGATGCTGGAGGGGGGAGTACCAGCGGCCTGGCCCCCGGCGTCTCCCCAGGGGTCAGGGAACCAATGCGCCATTCCTCCAGGCAGGCGTTCTTCGAATCCCGAAGTCTGTCAACGTGAACTCCTTCAGTGACCAGCCTCTTGACTTCCCGACAGCTGTAGCTTGGACCTCCCCAGTTCTCAGCTGGCGGAGAGGGGTGAGAAGCAGGGCAGGGGCGAAATTTGGGGGAGTCCTTCAATCTTGAAGGAGAGAACAACCCAAGAGTGTTTTCAGAGCCCTTGGGACTAAGTCACGGTAGCAGCAGGCTCTTGCCCAGGTCAGGGTTGAGCCACCCGCATCCAGTTCCCCCGCAGACGTCAACAGATGGCCTCTTACCTCTTGTCCTGCCCTGGGAATCTAGACAGTTTCACTGTTCCTTAAAACAAAAGACAGAAAAAACACTCCAAACTGGATTGAATAGAAGTGAGACAAGAAGAATAATGAAGGCTCAGAACTAATAGAGCAATTACAAGCAGTGCAATTACAGCTTGAAAAGGTAGTTGGGAGTTTGAAAAGAGATGGATGAGTCGATCTTCCCCGCCTGCTTGTTACCTGCCTTCAATCTGTCTTTACAGAACCCACCTGTCTCCGAAGCTGGAGTTGGCGAAGGCACGTCGGCTATGTCGCCGTTCACATTTGCGTTCTGTCTTGTTTTCTGTCCAGAAGAATCCCTGTAATCCTTACAGGAATTGTAGAAAAGAGCAGTGTAAACATAAGGCATTTGGAAGAAAGGCTAACATGACTGAGCCTCTGCAATCCCCGTGGGCGTTTAAATGCCCTGCACGGTGGTAACAGTAATGTTGGCCTCTCCAAACGTTAGCATCTATTGGGGCAGACAAGAGGGAAAAGGCGAGATTTGGGGATGAAAATTGGTAGAACGTGTTTGATGTGTCGGTGGTAATTATTTGCAAGAATCAACACGAGACAAGAAGCCCAGCTCCCATCATCACAGCCACGGGCCCTCTCGGTTATCACGTCATCTCTGAAGTGTTTGCCATGATCTCTGTGGGACACAGAAGACGGCTTGCAGCTATTTTTGGTTTCTGCAGTCCTCGTTTTTGGGCTTCTGTAGCAAAGTCAGCAGGAGCGCGCATCCGAGCACTGCCTCTCTGAGAATGAAATGATTACTCGGTTCGTGCTGACGTCGTCTAGGACCCCGGGCACACACGGGGACCCTGTTCTGCAGGCAGTCTGAGAAGAGTGCATTGGGAGGGTACGTGGTCCCGCCTTTGGGTGAGCAGAGCGAATTGTTCACACCATACAGGGTGCGGGCTCTGGCCCTGTGAACCAGCCAGCCATCTGCAGTTTCCTGACCGCCCTGGGGGGCAGGGTATTTCCTGCCAGCACAGTGACTTCACTGGTGGGCTCACCAGGAAAAGGTGCCCACCTGGTCATGTGTTGAGATGGCTGATGAATCATGAAGTAAAAGCCCTAGTCAAAGCCGCCTTCTCCATGTAGTTGAACACCCAGCATTGGGGCTGCAGGAAGCTCTGGGGTCGCGTTAGGGTGTCCTTTAGGGCCTCCTGCGTCTGACCCCCTGAGGAATGATGGTGCACCTCTGCCTGCAGAGGAAACCCAGTGATGTGCTCAAATAAGAACCCTGCTTTTAGTGTATCTGACTGATGTCATCTTCCATCTTCCTAAGCCCAAGAAGTGGGTGGCAAGTCTGTTACTTTTCCCCGTTTTTCAGGTGGTGAAATTGAGGCATCAAAGATGATATAATTTGCTAATTATAGCAGAGAACCAATGAAAAAGGAAATTTCAAACCAGAGCTTTTTCTGCTGACTTATTTTCTCCTCCTAAATCTCTGAGGTTAGGTGGTGGGTTTTGGGCTGATGGAATCAGGGCCCGGGGTCAAAGGCTGTGCTCCATCCTCTCCTCTGGGTTTAAAGCAGATTACAGGTGCGTTGGGAACCCTGCCCGAGTCTCCTTTCTGTGGCCACCCTGGGGTCAGAAACTGCATTACCAAGGCCCCGTGTGTCCCCAGGGGCGGCGTGGAGCCCACGCACCCTGCTGTCACTGGGCTTCTCTCTCTTTTTCTTTTTAAAATTCTTTCTCCTTCTCCCTTCAATTTGTTGCTGTTGCTCAGTCGCTCGTTCGCGTCTGACTCTCTGCAGCCCCATGGACTGCAGCCCGCCAGGCCTCCCTGTCCTTCACCATCTCCCAGAGCTTGCTCAAACTCATGTGCATTGAGTCAGTGATGCCATCCAACCATCTCATCCTCTGTTGTCCCCTTCAACTCCTGCCTTCAATCTCTCCAATGAGTCTGCTTTTCGCATTACATGGCCAAAATATTAGAACTTCTAAATCTCTTCAAACTAGGAAAATACAAAACTTGTTCTTTTTGTGTGCATGAAGACCGTGGGGGAACTTGAGCCAGAGGTGCTGTTGAAAGATACACACCCTATCGCTGCTTTTTTGGCTGATATCTCTGTCATGGGTGGGATGCACTACTGACTTAATGAATCACAAACGTTTCTTTTACTTTATTGATATCAAATGGATCATTTATATAATTATGGTAAGAGGATATATATATAGAGAGAGAGTGAATTTTCCTCCTTCATAATGCTGTACAAGTGTGGGTAAGGTTCAAAGTATCAGAGAGAAAATCATGTAGCTTCTTATCCTTTGAATATTTTGAAGAAATAAAAAGTCAAACAAATCCCCCAAAACGCTTACTCTTGTAACACAGATGCAGCTGGGAACTGGGTGTGGAGACACAGACTGCAATTCGTGTGAGTCATCAAAATCTCCAGGGAATCATTAAGACCGTTTTTTTTCTGAGATGTGGTACCAAAACAGCCCAGGGTGCCAAGTGAATGTTGAGTGAGGGCCTGGCTCCTTGCGGGAGACTCCTCCCCCACACTCCCTCCTCCCCGCTCCTGGGGGGGGTGTGGGGAGGACTCCCCCAGGGCCCAGGCCCTCCATCCCTGAGTCAGGTCTCACCGTCTGTCTCAGGTGGAATGAACGGAGCGACGGCATGTAACGTAAGACGAGAAGACGGAAGGATTTTGAGTCTCGATTTGGAGATGCAGACACACAGATGCCTGTTTTTACAACAACGGGATAAATACAAGAGGGGGATTTCTAGCGTCCTCCTGGGAAGATGGGAGGTCTCAGGCGTGCCCAGGAGGGTGTGGCGGACCGCCTCTGGCATCACAGCCCCGGGGGACTCATCCGGCCAGCCCCCCGCCCCTCCCTCCCCCTCCCTGTCTCCCTCCCCCTTCCCCCCCTTCCCGTCCCCCTCCCCGTCCCCCTCCCTCTCCCCCGCCCCCATCTCGATTATCTCAGCGAGCGTCTGCTGAGCGATGGCTCTGTGCCTGGCGCTGGGCCCGGCTCCAGTGATTCAGGGACTCGCATGAGCGAGGCAGACGAGACTCGGTGCACCTTACGCTCTAGTGTTCCTGCAAGTAAACAGCTAGCTAACAGGACCGTTCTGCGCGGCGGCGGGGGCTGCGGAGAACCGAAGCAGACGGACAGAGTGCAGGGGTGGGAGCAGTGGTTAGGGGGGACCTCGCCCAGCAGGTGGGGATGAGGTTGGGACGTAAATGACGACAGAGACCAGCCCCTTCCCCGAACCCGAAGGCAGATGGTTCAAGGGCGACAGGGCCTGGGGCCGCCGGAGGCCGGGGCCGCCTTGCCCGAGGCCCAGCCTCGGGAGGCGCTGCGAGCGGACGCGGAGGCCCGCAGGTCTCCGGGGCTGATTCCAGTTTCTCTGGGACGGCACTCGTGACGCCCGAGCAGGGCAGCGGTGCGTTGGCGTTGAGGTTTTTCAAGCACAGTCTCTCTGGTTTTTGGGTCAGGAAGCAGGGAGTTTGGGGGAAAGAGTGAGGTCAGGGAGCCGGGTTAGGAGGAGGCAGGGGCCCCGCGAGACGTGGTGGTGTCGGGGCTCAGGGCCCGCGGGTGGCGCCGAGTTGCTGCGGGGCCTCCTCTATCTGCGGTATCGGGGGCTCCTCTCCTGGGCCGCGGGGGAAGTTCCACGGATGCTGCGGCTTACACAACTGACGTTCAGTTTCCTGCAGTTCTTGGGGCTGGAAATCAGGTCAGGGTATCAGCGGGCTGGTTCCTCCCGAGGCGCGGAGGGCGAATTCCCCCAGGCCTCTGCCCCAGCCCCCGCGGGCTGCCCGGGTCCTTGGGGTTCCGGGACTCGTGGTCGCATCTCAGGTCTCTGTCCCCATGTGGCCTCTCCCCGTGGGTGTCTCACCTGGCCGTCTTCTCCTGAGGACACCAGTCCTTTCAGATCTGGGCCCACCCTGATGACTCTTGTCCCAACGAATGACATCTGCAGGGACCCTGTCTCCACACGAGGGCACGTGCTGAGTCACTGGGGTTTGGGCTTCAACAGATCTCTGGGGGACAAGTTTCAACCCATAACAAATACACTTTTGGGACACTCAGTTTCATTGGTCTGCTGCATCCAGGGCTCCAAGTCTTTGCCAGAAACCCTGCTTTTCCGATCGTGACATCAACACACAAAATGCACGCGGACTGCGTTTCTGTAGCCGTCTCTGCTGCTCAGACCCTGGCCGGGCCGAGTGCTGAGTCCCCGTCTGGTGTGCTCTGCCTGCCACACGCTTCCCTGCAGGGGACTCGGGGTTGCTTCTGAGACTTGGTGTCCAAGGGCACCAGAGCCCCCAAGACTTGGGCCACCCAGACCTCGCAGTGCTGGGCGCGCCTAGTTTGGGAGCAGAGAACACTTTGCTGTGGTTTTGTTTGTTGTGTAGGAGAATTGATAACCACAGTACAGAATATACAGTGATATATTGATAAAAATGATGCAGAAAGTTGCTTTAAACATAACTACTGAGTCATAGGGGAATAAAGAATAAAGAAACAAGTGAAAGAACACTGTGACTTAGCGCCCAAACAGCTCAGGCAGATGCTTGTGTTAGCTTCTGACTGCTGCGGTAACAAATGACCACAAACTTGGTGGCTGAAAGCAACATGGGTTTTATTATCGTACAGTTCTAGAGGTCAGGAGTCCTAAAGCCTAGGCGCTGGCAGGGCTGTGTCCCACTTCCAGAGTCAGTTTCCTTGCTTTTTCCAGCCTCTGCTTGCTGTGTGGTTGCTCAGTTGTGTCCGACTCTTTCGACCCCAAGGACGGCAGGACGCCAGGCCTCCCTGGTCTTCACTGTCTCCCAGAGTTTGCTCAGACTCATGTCCATTGAGTCAGTGATGCCATCCCACCATCTCTTCTAGCCTCTGGAGACACCTGAATTCCTTGGCGTGTTGCCCCTCAGCAGTGACATCATTCTCTCTCTGACCTGACCCTCCCACCACCTCCTACAAGGACCCTTGTGATGGTATTAAACCATTCATACTATCCAGGGTACTCCCCCCGTTTCAGGATCCTCAACTTAAACACATCTTCAGAGTTCCCTTTGCCTGGAAGTTCACACGTCGCAGCTCTGGGGCTTACCTCGTGGGAATCTTGGGGTGCCATTATTCTGCCCACCGTGGTGGCACCCCTGTGGGACAGCTGGCCCGGTCTCCCCCTGATCTGAAACAGAAGCCTATGGGTCGACATAAGGGACGTAACAACAGATGTAATGCACACTTCTAGCTTGGGTCCTGATTTGAAGAAACCGACTCCAAAACTTATTTCTTCAGACAATTTGGTGATTTTGAATGTGGGCTAGGTAACAATTCTGTTAATTTTTTTTTTTTTTCGGTTAATTCTTTTGTTATTCTCTTTTGCTAAAGTATTTTTAGGTGAAGTATGTAAACCATACATTTCACTGAAATATTTCAATACGCCCCTCTCAAGAATAAGAGTGTTTTCCTACGTAAACACATCACCCGTTGTGACTGGCAGGTTGATGCTCTCATCCTGCCTTCCCCAAAACCATTGATTTAGGAAGGTCAGAAGCACTTTGCTTTATAAGTTAAAAGCTACCTACCCTTCTCTCCATGTGATTTTGCTTCCTTGAAAAAATCAATTTAGCTAAATTGTACCTCTGTTGGACAGGGCATTGATTTCTAGCTGTTAATTTTAACAAAGAGGGTTAGCTGCTGACCTCATAGGAGGCTTTTTAAGATGGAGGTGCCCAGCCCGTGACTCAGGCCTTCCGTGTTTACCGCGTAGGAAGTTGGGGTTTGTGACCTAGAGCCTTTGCCCAAGAGTTCCTGCTCTTGCAGAGTCAGTGCTGGTTTGTGTGCCTTGAAAGCAAACGTAAAACCTAGCTCTTGATCCAATTGTGAAGTCGGACAAATTCTGCTTTTCAACTGTCATTTCTTACATGAAAGCTTTATTTAATTCTGAAGGGAGAATCACTTGGATAGATTATTGGTAAAAGGCAAGCAAGCCAAAAATCAACAAAGAAGTGCTTGGACCTCATTCCACCTAGGATGTAGAAAAGCATAGAGAACATTGCCGACAGTGAGGAGAAGCTAGGCAACCAGCAAAGTCCTGGCTTTCCTTGAACCCATCAGAGATCAAGGCAGCCAGATGGACTTTATCCTGAAGGATGACAACCCCCTTCGAGGAGGGTGGGGGCATGATCTGCTTCATGGGGGGCCCGGAATAGGCGGAAGATGCAGCCTCCGTGAAAGTGGGTGAAAGCAAACAGCCAAGTGTGGGCTCACGCGCCTGCCTGGGGTCCGGGAGCCCACTCAGCACTCGCGTCCTCCCCACGGGCTTCACTGGAGGTGTGTGAGGGTCAGGACCTGGCTTCAGGGAGCCCTCAGTGCGGACTGCACAACCCCCCCCACCCCAGCTCCTGATGCAGGAGCCTCAGCCCCTGGGAGTGGGAAGGAAGTCCTTCTATACCCCGGCCCTGGCAGGACCCTGCATGTGGGAAAACACAGAAGCTGTGGCCAGCAGCTCTGTGAGAGGGGCAGGAGTTCCTCCCTGCTCCAACTTCAGTACACTGGCAATAAAAATTGGAAATCAAAATTAAAATTATGTATCATGCATCCCAACCCTATAACACAGAGGGATAAATCTAGCAAAATATATGCAGGGTTTGTATGTGCACACTAACTCACTTCAGTCGTGTCCAACTGTTTGCAACCCTATGGACTGTAGCCCGCCAGGCTCTTCCGTCCATGGGATTTCCCAGGCAAGATTATTGGAGTTGCCATTTCCTCCTCCAGGTTCTTCCTGACCCAGGGATCCAACCTGCATCTTTTAGGTCTCCTGCATTGGCAGGCAGTTCTTTACTACTAGGTGTGGGAAAGCCCTGAGAACAATAAAACACTGTTGAGAGATTAAATAAACTTAAAATAATGAGGAGATATATTACATTCGTGGACAAGAAGATGCAATATTAAGGTGTTCATTTTCCAAAGTGATTTTGAGATTCAATGCAATGCCAACTGAAATCCCAGGTTTTTCCTCTTTTAAATAAAATTTATTTTTTAGAGCAGTTTTAGGATCACAGCAAAATTGAACAGAAAGTACAGCGTCCCTAAATACCTCCTCCCCCACCCACAGGCACAGCACCCCCACTATCAACACCCCCATCAGAGTGGGACATCGTCACAATGGTGAACCCACACGGGCGTGTCATAATCACCCCAAATCCAGTTTCCATCAGGGTTCACTTTCGGTGTTTTCCATTCCGAGCATTCGGAGTGTAAGGTGAAATGTAAAATGACACGTATTCATCCTCATATCGTACAGTGTTTTCACTGCCCTAATAATCCTGTGTACTCTGTCTACCCATCCCTCCCTCCCCACTCACCCCTGGCAACCACTGATTTTTTATTGTCTCCATAGTGTTCCCTTTTCCAGAATGTCATGGAGTTGGAGTCACACAGTACGCGCGGCCTTTTCAGATTGGCTTGTTTCACTTAGTAATATACATGCAAGCCTCCTCCACGTCTTTGCATGACTTGATGGTTTGTTTTTGGCTCTGAATAATATTCCACTGTCTGGATGGGCCACAGTTCACTTACCCATTCACCTGCTGAAAGACACCTTGGATGCTTCCAAATTCTGGCAATTATGAATAAAGTTGCCATAAACATGGTGTGTGGAGTTTGTGTGGATCTAAGTTTTCAACTGGGCTTCCCTGGTGATTCAGTGATAAAGAATCCACCTGCCAATGCAGGAGACGCGGGTTTGATCCCTGGGTTGGGAAGATCCCCTGGAGGAGGGCATGGCAACCCACTCTAGTATTCTTGCCTGGAGAATCCCATGGACAGAGGAGCCTGAATGGCCACAGTCCCTGGGGTTGCGAAAAGTCAGACACAACTGAGTACACATACACTGTCTTTCTGTCTATGTATCTACCTACCTATCTATCTATCTATGTGTCTCTCCATCAATCTATCCATCCATCATTGTCTATATAACTATTATTTATCTCTCCAGCCATTATCTATACATTTATTATCTTCATTTGTATATCTATCTACCCATCCTTTCATCCGTACACCTATTTATCTGTATATCAATCTATCATCTATCAAACAACCGATAGGTAATGGCATAATTATGAGACTGTGTCTTCATGTGTATATATACATGGTGGAATACAATTTGCTTGAAATGTTTTCTGTTGCAGTTGCCATTCTCAGTTTTGGAATTTCTCTCTATGGCCTTTAGCTACTTGACTAGGCATGGGAAGAGGAGGGTGAACGTCACAGGGAAAGAGGAAAGAGATGCTCTGAGGGGGCGCCCACCAGGAACGATGAAGCTTCTTCCATTGGAGGAACATCCCCGTCAGGAGGTGCAGAGAAAAGCAAGGGGGTCAGATCAAGGGGCTTTGCTCTCATTTTGGGTAAAGTTGATCCCTCTTCTTTTGGCAGTGCGGGGAAGGGGAAGCAACTACACCTCATTAGCCTGAAACTAACAACCAGATCGAGGTGATGGGGAAGTGAAAGCAGAGAGTGAAACAAAAGATAAGTATGTACCAGTCCATCTTCCCAACTGTGAAAGGTGGGCTTTGGATTCAACTCTGAGCTTCCTGGAAAAAGTGCTAGTTGCTTAGTTAGTTGTGTCCAGCTCTTTGTGGCCCCATGGACTGCAGCCCACCAGGCTCCTCTGTCTCGGGGATTCTCAGGCAAGAATATTGGAGCCGGTTGCCATTTCCTCCTCCAGGGGATCTTTCCAACCCAGGGATTGAACTGGGGTCCCCTGCATTGCAGGCAGATTCTTCACTGTCTGAGCCACCAGGGAAGCCCGAGCTTCCTGGAGGTTGAGGCAAAAAGGGAGACATGATCAGTGATGGAATTCACAGCGTCTACTCATCAAAACACAGAAGTGAGCAAGAACACAGCCTTTCTCAGAGCTATGGCTGAGGGTAATTCTTCCTTCTTGCGCCCATCAAGGGTGTCCTGCATGAGGCAGTGGAGGTCACGCTCAGAGATAAACCCCCACAATGAGGATAGCATTGAATTCTCTATATATCCTTCCTGTAGTATCTATAGATATAATCTGAGAACATATAGAAAAACAGAGGTCAGTGAACAGTTTCATGGGGTCAGGCCTGTGGTACACGCTTGAAGCCTGTAGTATTAATAATGCCAAACTAATTCAGGGGCAACTTCATATCTTGTGGAGCAGTGCATGGGTGGAACACGTTTCTGGCCATCTCGGAGGAATGTGATTTACCCGCTAAGCTTCTGTAAGAGCCGATCAGAGTCGCTTGTGAGCAGGAGGGTGGCAGCGTCCTCCCTGAATCGTGTACACCTGACTCAAATCCTTGACCTTTCTTTCTGAGGACGTGGGCTCAGTTTCCCCATGGTGTTAGCACCCTGCTCAGGACACAGTAACCACACAAATATAAATTCTATTCGTATTTATGGAATATTATATTATATTATAATATTATCTATATAATGCTAACTTATAAGTGAATGATATAGACTTAGCATTCTAAGTGTAACAGAGGTGTGGGAATTGTCAAGAGGTCCTTGACAAAAAATACTTTTCTGTTTCTTCAGAACTAACAGAAACCTTCCCATCAAGTTTCAGATTACAAATGTAAATACATATTGACGTGCAGTTGATTTGGAGCAAACCAGAGAAAAATGGGCTACGTGCCACTTATTCCAGCCACTTAATAGCATTTACATCTGTTTTCCTCATTAAAACTTAAAATACCCAGCAACCCAGAACATTTGCCAAAGAGAGCATCTATTTATGTCCAAAGTGTTATTTAATGACTCATTGTTGTATTTGCCTTGATTCATTCTTTCAGGTTAATTTAATTCTGTTTTCTTTGTTTTCTACTCAAGACTGTTGATCCTAAAGGCAGGACGACGAGGTGACAGCCACACCAGGGGCTCTGGTCTTTCTTGCTGGACGGTCTCCTTTCCAGGGTCCGGGGCGCCTCCCCCACACCAAGGTGAAGTCTGAGTCCAGGGTTGGGGGACTATTCACTCACACTCCACCTGAAATAGGAGTTCCAGCTTACCTCCTGGCAGAAACCTCTGCCTTCTGCACGGCGCCAGCTCCCTAGACTCAGGGGTCGGGGGCCGTGCGGAAAGCAGTGGGCTCACCTCGGCTTCTGTTCCCTGGTCGGCAGGTGCACAAAGCTTCCCGGTGTGCACCCAGGTCCTCCAGCCCAGGCTTCCCCATCCACTTGGAGGTGCAGCAGATCAGCAGCTTGCGAGAGCCCGGGGCGCTGGGACCACCAGGCATCTGACGGTGCTAACGCGGGTGGTGCTTTGGCCTCTCACTGTGGAAATGGTTCAGGTTCAAGGACACACACAGGCCCACACACACCCAGAGAGACTTGACTCAAAACCAGATTAAGGAAGTTTTATTTCAAGTGCAGTCAGGAAATATGTCCCTGGAACAGCTTACAGAGTGAACCTCTGGTTCTTCCTGCTGACCCAGCCCAGGGCTCCCCGGCTGGATGGGCTGTGGGCTGGCGTGAGTCACCCGGTGTAGGGGGCTCGTCTGTACTTAGTGACAGAGGATAGCCCTTGTTCCAACACAGGTTTTGTTTTGGTTGAAGCTGCACTTCCGTCACTGGTCCGTGCACAGCGCGGGTGACTTGTTTATTGATTGATTTTCTATAAACATTCTTGTACACAACTCCTGGAGCTTATGCACACAAGTTTCTCCTGGATGTGTTGATGTGTGTGTGCAAGTACATGGGCGCACACACACACACACTCACACATACACACACACTCTACCTGAGATGGAATTACTGAACAGCTTGCACATGGAGAATGCAGTTGTTCAACTTTAGGACAAATACCACACTGTCTTCCAGGCCCACTGTGCTGGTTTATATGCCAAGAGCAACGTGCAAGGGATACTGGGCTCTCCACACTCTCCCATACTTGGTATAGTCAGACTTCTAAATTTTTTGCCAATTAAATGGGTAGAAATTGCATTTCTCAGTCAAATAAAGTTCACCTCGCTCTGTATTTTTAGTGGACACACAAGTCTCTCTGGTGAGATGCCTCTTCTTGTCCTCTGTGCTGCGTAGCTTCTGTTTTTATATAGAAATTTACTCAGGAAGATTTTAAGCGATTGCAAAGCCAGGGGACTAGCATAGTGGATGTCTCTGACCCACTGCCCAGCTTCAACAAACATTGCTCGTAGGAAACCTTGTTGACTTCCCCCACCCCGTTCCTGAGCCCACCTTCTTCAGGTTGTTTTGAACAAATTCACTACCACATCATTTCAGCTACAGCTGTTTCAGGAAATGTCTCTAAACACAAGATCACTCTTTAAAAACACTCACACATGTGTGTGTATAACCACAAAACCAGCCTAGCAAATGAAAGCTTATAATTTGTAAATATCATCAAGTGTCAAGTCTTCAGCCTTTCCCAGTTATCTGACTTTTAACAGCTTGCTGGCATCAGGATTCAGCTGAGGTCCCGTCTTGTGAGTGGCCGACGGGTCTCTGGTTGTTTGTTGTTCAGTCACTCGGTTGTCTCTGACTCTCTGCCACCCCATGGGCTGCAGCACGCCAGGCTTCCCTGTCCTTCACCTTCTCCTGGAGTTTGCTCAGGCTCATGTCCATTGAGTCGGTGATGCCGTCCGACCCTCTGGCCCTCTGTCACCCCTTGCTTTCCCGCCTTCGGTCCTGCCCGGCACCCTGTCTGCAGCTTTCCCACCCTCGGTCCTGCCCGGCACCCTGTCTGCGGCTTTCCCGCCCTCGGTCCTGCCCGGCACCCTGTCTGCGGCTTTCCCGCCCTCGGTCCTGCCCGGCACCCTGTCTGCGGCTTTCCCGCCCTCGGTCCTGCCCGGCACCCTGTCTGTGGCTTTCCCGCCCTCGGTCCTGCCCGGCACCCTGTCTGCGGCTTTCCCGCCTTCGGTCCTGCCCGGCGCCCTGTCTGGGGCTCTCAGCAGATGTCCTCTGCTCTCACTCACTCTTCCCCAGTAGCTTACTGGACACCTCCCACCTGGGGGACTCATCTTTCGGTGTCATATCTTTTTGTCTTTTTATACAGTTCATGAGGTTCTCCTCAATTTGATCTCCTAGATCAAATCCCTTATGAGTATACCGTGGAAGTGACAAATAGATTTAAGGGACTAGACCTGATAGACAGAGTGCTTGATGAACTATGGACAGAGGTTTGTGACATTGTACAGGAGACAGGGATCAAGAAAATCCCCAAGGAAAAGAAATGCAAAAAAGGAAAATGGCTGTCTGAGGAGGCCTTACAGATAGCTGGGAAGAGAAGAGAAGTGAAAAGCAAAGGAGAAAAGGAAAGATATTCCCATCTCAATGCAGAGTTCCAAAGAATAGCAAGGAGAGATAAGAAAGCCTTCCTCAGCGATCAGTGCAAAGAAATAGAGGAAAACAACAGATTGGGAAAGACTAGAGATCTCTTCAAGAAAATTAGAGATATCAAAGGAACATTTCATGCAAAGATAGGCTCGATAAAGGACAGAAATGGTATGGACCTAACAGAAGCAGAAGATATTAAGAAGAGGTGGCAAGAATACACAGAAGAACTGTACAAAAAAGATCTTCACAACCCAGATAATCACGATGGTGTGATCACTCACCTAGAGCCAGACATCCTGGAATGTGAAGTCAAGGGGGCCTTAGAAAGCATCACTACGAACAAAGCTAGTGGAGGTGATGGAATTCCAGTTGAGCTATTTCAAATCCTCAGAGGTGATGCTGTGAAAGTGCTGCACTCGATATGCCAGCAAATCTGGAAAACTCAGCAGTGGCCACAGGACTGGAAAAGGTCAGTTTTCGTTCCAATCCCAAAGAAAGGCAATGCCAAAGAATGCTCAAACTACCGCACAATTGCACTCATCTCACATGCTAGTAAAGTAATGCTCAAAATTCTCCAAGCCAGGCTTCAGCAATACGTGAACTGTGAACTTCCAGATGTTCAAGCTGGTTTTAGAAAAAGCAGAGGAACCAAAGATCAAATTGCCAATATCCGCTGGATCATCAAAAAAGCAAGAGAGTTCCAGAAAAACATCTATTTCTGCTTTATTGACTATGCCAAAGCCTTTGACTGTGTAGATCACAATAAACTGTGGAAAATTCTGAAAGAGATGGGAGTACCAGACCATCTGACCTGTCTCTTGAGAAACCTGTATGCAGGTCAGGAAGCAACAGTTAGAACTGGACATGGAACAACAGACTGGTTCCAAATAGGAAAAGGAGTACGTCAAGGCTGTATACTGTCACCCTGCTTGTTTAACTTATATGCAGAGTACATCATGAGAAACGCTGGGCTGGAAGAAACACAAGCTGGAATCAAGATTGCCGGGAGAAATATCAATAACCTCAGATATGCGGATGACACCACCCTTATGGCAGAAAGTGAAGAAGAACTAAAGAGCCCCTTGATGAAGGTGAAGGAGGAGAGTGAAAAAGTTGGCTTAAAGCTCAGCATTCAGAAAACTAAGATCATGGCATCTGGTCCCATCACTCCATGGGAAATAGATGGGGAAACAGTGGAAACAGTGTCAGACTTTATTTTTTTGGGCTCCAGAATCACTGCTGATGGTGACTGCAGCCATGAAATTAAAAGACGCTTACTCCTTGGAAGGAAGGTTATGGCCAACCTAGATAGCATATTTAAAAGCAGAGACATTACTTTGCCAACAAAAGTCCGTCTAGTCAAGGCTATGGTTTTTCCAGTGGTCATGTATGGATGTGAGAGTTGGATGGTGAAGAAAGCTGAGCGCTGAAGAATTGGTGCTTTTGAACTGTGGTGTTGGAGAAGACTCTTGAGAGTCCCTTGGACTGCAAGGAGATCCAATCAATCCATCCTAAAAGAGATCAATCCTGGGTGTTCATTGGAAGGTCTGATGTTGAAGCTGAAACTCCAATACTTTGGCCACCTCATGCGAAGGGTCGACTCATTGGAAAAGACCCTAATGCTGGGTAGGATTGGGGGCGGGAGGAGAAGGGGACGACAGCGGATGAGATGGTTGGATGGTATCACCGACTCGATGAACATGGGTTTGGGTAGACTCCGGGAGTTGGTGATGGACAGGGAGGCCTGGCGTGCTGCAATTCATGGGGTTCCAAAGAGTCGGACACGACTGAGCAACTGAACTGAACTGAACTGAGGTTCTCCTGCCAAGTATACCGGGGTGCTTTGCATTCCCTCCTCTAGTGGATCACGTTGTGTCAGAACTCTGCACTGTGACCTGTCCATCTTGGGTGGCCCTACAGGGCATGGCTCATAGCGTCACTGAGTTACACAAGCCCCTTTGCCACCACAAGGCAATGATCCATGAAGGGGGCAGGTCTCTTAAGTCTCACTTAATTTGCAATCTCTTTCCCATCTGTTGTTTTTCTTGTCTTCTTCTTTGCCAAAGAAACTAGATCATTTGTCCTGTTTCCAAAGTTCTGAATCTTACTTGCTCATGATGGTGCCCTTGAACGTGTTCCTCTGTCCCCTGTATTTTCTGTAATTTGTACATTGGATCGTGAATCTCACTGATATCCAGGTTTGATTTTCTCATCTGTTGTGAAGACCTCACAACTGGGGGTCTGTGCTCTTATCAGGGCTACTTGACAACTGGTCGTCTGTCTTCTCATGATTTTTTTACCCTTTATTATCAATTATTGCTTAGATGCAGACATCCAATAGGAAACGTAGAATGCTGCTGCTGCTGCTAAGTCGCTTCAGTCGTGTCCAACCCTGTGTGACCCCATAGACGGCAGCCCACCAGGCTCCACTGTCCCTGGGATTCTCCAGGCAAGAATACTGGAGTGGGTTGCCATTTCCTTCTCCAGTCCATGAAAGGGAAAAGTGAAAGTGAAGTCGCTCAGTCGGCTGACTCTTAGCGACCCCATGGACTGTAGCCTACCAGGCTCCTCCGTCCATGGGAGTTTCCAGGCAAGAGTACTGGAGTGGGGTGCCATTGCCTTCTCCGAGGAAACGTAGAATAGTGAAACCTTGATCCTAGCACCTTTTTCTTCATTTACCAATTAGAAGACTTTTTAAAAGGAAATTTAAAATTCTGCCAAGAAAAATTGCGTTAGTCACCCAGCGAAGGGCGTGTTCTGTACCTAGCGGTTTGATTTAAGAACCATACCTTTGGCATAAAAACACAGTTCCTTTTGGAAAGTTGTGAGATCTGGCGGCATGGGGCCTGCCCTCATTTCTTCCTTCATTCTTCTGAAAATACCCCCGAGTCCCTACGAGCTCGGGGCTGCCTCTGGGGTGGGGACACGTTGCTCTGAGCCCCTCGTGGGCTGAGGCAGCCCACAGACAAACACAGCAGCTGGAAGGCGTGGTGGGGCCGCGCTGGGACAGCCCCAGGCCCAGAACGGGAGCCCAGGGCCGGGCGCGGGGTGCAGACTGGCGGCCCCGAAAGCCATCCGTGCCGGTTTGCTCCGCTCCACAGACGCGCGTCACCGTCTGGGCAGAGGCTGAGCAACAGAAACCCACCTCTCGCGGTTCTCACGGCCAGGGTGCCGGCGGGGGGTCTCCCGGAGCCTCTCTGCCTGGTGTGCGGACGCGGGGCGTCCTCCGCACGCACGGTGTCCGTGTCTCTCCTCGTCTGTGTCCTCGCCTCCTCCTCGCCTAAGGACTCCAGCCCTTCCGGATGAGGACCACCCTAACCACCCCACTGGGCCTGGACCACCCATTGAAGACTCTATTTCCACATCCGCTCACATTCTGAGGTCTGGGGAGTTAGGACCCCGATCTGGGGACACAGTCAGCCCCTAAGACCAGAGGAAATGTCGAGCAGGGGACAGTTATGATCCGATTTGCTTTATAACTTACAAGCCCGAGGCTGGCCAGGAGTTCCCTGCGGCTCCGCAGGGAAGGAGGGCCGGGTCCCAGCGGCGCGGGAGAGGGTGAGCCCCGGCCTGGCGGGTGCTCCGATGGACCGAGAGCGGAGCCCAGCCCGGCGCCCACGCTGTGGGCTCAGAAGCGGACAGAGGGGTGAGGTCTGTCTGGGAGGAGCCTTCCAGAGCTGCGGCCCGACCACGCCGAGTTCAAGATGCCCATCATGAGCGGGCGGAGACCCCGGGGATGCGCCGAGAGGGAGGTCTCGGGAAGGTGAGCGTGTTGAGGACCCTCAGCGGAAACGCCTCCTCCGGGCTCGCGCCCCTTCCGTCCCCCTCTGCCAGCCTCTCTGGTCTGAGCCCCGCACCCCTCCTCTGCCCGCCAGGGCCGGCCTTGCCGCCCAGCCTGCCTCCAGATCCCGCCGTGCCCGGCCTCGCGCGTGCTGGGTTTTCCTGATTCCTTCTTGAGAGTGTGCGTCACCCGCTTCGTGGGAGAGGCCGGTCTGTGAGCGTTCACAGCAGCAGGCCAGGTCCGCGCTCCCCTCCTGAGAAGGGGAATTTCACAGAGACCACGTGGCCTGTCTTGTCAACTCAGGGCTGAGGTGACAAACCCTTTCCCAGTTTGTAGGGAAAAAAGAGAGAGACGGCTTCTAAATATAAACATACCAAGTCGTTTGAAGGATTTAGAGACCTGCTGGGGTTGACTTGATCGTTATCTAGCAAATCGGCCTGAATTCATCAGCTCGTCTTCAGCTGCGGAGAGGTGTGGTCTTGTTCCTTACCCAAGACTTACAAATGATTTCCTTTACTTTTCACACGAGGGTGGATTCAGGTCCTTACCCTGGACATACAAATGATTTTCCTTTACTTTACGAGGGTGGCTAGTGTCGTCTGCCTAATAAGAGACATTCCCAGTTCACTCCAATCCAGTCTTCCTTGAATCCATGTCATGTGACTGTCACCTGTCATTTCTAGGTGTTCCTGATGGAAACGGGGCTTAAGAAATGCTTGTCTAGGTGTTCTGTGGTCACATCTATGCTGTAAAAAAATGAAATCATTTAACAGTTTGAATAACACTGCAAATGTGCTTAATTGACACCATTTCGTCTTAATCAGAGCATAGAACTCATACATCTTAGCTTAGCTGGCCTGTGAGTACAGATAAAGTTCTCTCATTGTAGACGCTTCAATCTTACTGGCTCTGGGTCCCAGCTCCCTCTGTGATAAAGTACTGTTTTGTGCTATGTCTAACAATTTATCTGTTTGTGACACTTAACTGACTTTTGCTTGCATAGAATTTAGGCAGGGAGGAGCAGCTTCAAAGAATGTTTCTAAACTAGCAATTAACAGGACTTTTAAAGAAGCAATCACTTCATTATAATTAAACAAAAATAATTTAGGACTATCATAAGTGGGTTAATTATTTTTTGTTAAGGAGGCAATTAACTCTCTTATGACAGATACAGTTTAAAACTTCACAAGCACAGTTCTTTACAACAAATCTGAGGAGTGTGGTTTCCTATAACACATGTATAGTTCAGGGGTACAAGTCGGCTGTTCTTGGAGTCACGGAGCAAACCTGTCAATATATATATAAGAAGGGCTCTTGTTTTCGCAGCAGAGCGACACAGTCATTACAGCAACAAAACAGAGGACCTGCTCTGACCCTAACAGGCACATGAATGTTTTCTGTCTTTTTGACCAGCCCGGGGTTTCATGCTCCTGAGGCAAAGCTCTGCTGCTCAGGCTTCTCCTTAAACCCCACTGACAGCCTGAGCATCTAAACATAGTTCAAACCAAGTCCGATGACAGGGGCTTAAGGAGGAGGCACTGAACTCAGTCTCAGGTTGGGATAGAGGAAGGAAATCCGGAAAATCCTTAAGGAGGAAAGATGACTCCTTGCGTGGTCATTCTGGTAGCCAGTTACTGCAGACAGCCTAACTGTCCTCTGTAGGCGACCTATTGAATAAACCGTGGGGCATCCACAGACCGGGGTGCTACGCAGCCTGAAAAATAATGGGAAAGATCTCTGAGAAATGTTATGGGGCTGATCTCCAAGATTGACTTTTTAAGTTTTTCACTAAAAGACTTTATAAAGTACAATCTGTATATGGCGTGTTATAGACGTACCTTTTGTGTAAGAAGTGAGGGAAACTTAAAATATACATGTTTCTTTAGAATTTTTATAAATACTAAGCATCAAGATAAATAGTTGCTTTTTTGGTGAAAACAACCACCACCCAGATGATATGTACCAAAAGTAAATCTAGAGTAAGGATGGGACAGGAGGCATTAGGATTAGACTGAAACTTCTCAGATGCTTTTAATATAGTTAATTTTTAAAATTCCTTTTGAACAGTGTGTTTAGGTATCAACAAGCATAAATTCCTGACTTTGTCCAAGGACAGGGCTTTCCAGGGGGACGCCACAGTAGTCATGAGAAGACCTGCATCCGATCCTGTTTTCTGAGTCGTGTCCTCCCTGAGGGGTCAGAGGATGCTTGGAGCCGTGGATGATTCCAGGTCTGGAGCAGGCAGAGCACAGGCGAGCCTGGGGGTTTTCTCCACGTGCTCAGACTGGTGGGGACATGTTGCCTTTCAAAGAGGACTTCTTAGCCAAATTTTGAAAAATTGTACAACAAAACAAACAACAGCGGTGACAGATTATTAAACTTAGAATTTTAAAAATTGATGAATCTATTGTGACATGAAAAGGGAAAAAAATAGTGAGCTCTTTTTCCCCAATTTTAAAGAATAGAAGTATAGTTGATTTCCAATGTTATGTTAGTTTCAGGTACACAGCAAAATGATAAGATTTTTCAGATTACTTTCCCTTATAGTTGCAAAATATTGATTATGGTTCCCTGTGCTGTACAGTAGGTCCTTGGTGTTTATTTTACACATAGTAATATGTATATATGTTAATCCCAAACTCCTAATTTACCCCTCCCCATCCTTCCCCTTTGATAATCATAAGGTTGCTTTCTGTATCTGTGCTTTCTGTATCTGTATTTGTAAATAAGTCCCTTCATATCATTTTTTAAAGATGTCACATATAAGTGATATCATAAGATATTTGTCTTTCTCTGTCTGGCTTACTTCACTTAGTATGAACATCTCTCGGTCCATCCACGTTGCTGCAAATGCCATTACTTCATTCTTTTCATGGCTGAGTAGTATTCCATTGTATATAGACACTATATTGCCTTTATTCATTCATCTGTTGATGGATACTCAGATTGCTTCCATGTTTTGGCTTTTGTAAACAGTGCTGCTATGAACATTAGGATGTATGTAGCTTTTCAAATTATGGGTTTTTTTTTTATGCCCAAGAGTGGGATTACTGGATCACATGATGGTTTGATTTTTCGTTTTTCAAGGCATCTCCATGCTGCTGTTCATATTGCTGCACCCATTTGCATTCCCTTCTTTTCTTAATAGAAGGAAGTTATTTAATAAATGACAAAGGAGTGATAGAATTAGGAAATCACCATTTCAGCTTCCAGCTGCTCAGGAATGCGGGCAAGGATCTCGGGTGGACACTGAAACGGTTGGTGAGAGACTGGGGGTGGGGCAGCCGCACAAACCTCTGCTGCCCCCGGACCAGGAGGGCGGCTCAGCGGGGAGAGGTCTGGCACGCCCCTCCGCAACCTGCTGACCAAACACTGCGCCAGCAGTAACGGTCCTCCAGGCGTGCGGGAAGGAAAATACCACTGCACCACTTCTGCAGGCTCTCCCAGGGGTCTGGTCTCATTCTAACAAGAGGAAACAGAATTCAGGTGGTGGAGGAGCCTGCCCTGTAACCAGCCTGGGCTCTTCAGAGGCGAAAGGGTGAGGGGTTTTCTAGATTTAATCGGGCTAAAGACATGTGACAGCACAGTGCAGTATAATCGACAACTTGATCCTGGCTTAAAAAAAAAAAATGCTACCAAGACATATTAGGGACAGTTGGAGAAATTTAAATATTTTATAATATCATTAAATTAATTTTAAATTTCTCAGCCATGATAGTATTATTGTGACCATGGAGAATAACCTAGACCTTAGAAGAACGTGCTGAAATATTGAGAGGCGAAATGTCAAGACACTTGCAAGTTACTTTTGAGAAGTTTGGCCAAAAATGTTGCATAAATTAAGAGAGAAATGAAAGAAATATTGCAAAAAGGTAGACATTGGTGAACTAAAGCAAAGAACTCATGATATTTGTTGTTCTGTCCACCTTTCTGTGGGTTTGTAGTTGATTCATGTAGAACATTTGGAGGAAAAGGTGACTGCATGCCAGACTCTCAGCAGATCTCAAAGTGGGTCCCAGTAGCCAGAGGGCAGGGGAAACAATTTTTATTTCTGCTGTACCTCATCTTGGTTGTGGCACGCAGGATCTTAGGCTGTGGCATGTGGGATCTAGCTCCCTGACCAGGGATTGAACCTGTGCCCCCTGAATTGGGAGCTCCCCTCTGATTCCAGAGCAGTGGTCTGTGCGTGGCCGCCCTGAGCCTCCAGGAATGACCCTGAATTTTGTGGTTGGTTATTATCACGGCTCCTGGGAACGTTTTCAGTTTTGGTGCTTAAGTCATGGTGCTAAGACAGAGGCGCAGGAAAAGGAAGCGTGCAGCTTTTTGATGTTCAGGTCAAATTTGTGACTTTTATGAGATGCTGTTAGATGCTTTTCTCCCAAGAGCTGACATATTTTATCCTATTCCTGTACAAATAAGAGGCTGCCTTCTCTGTTGGAATCCTGGGTCAGGTTACTGCAGCCCCGTCCAGAGGAAGGCTGAGTGTTTGTGTTCTGGGTGTGGGCCCCTGGGTGTGTGAGTCCTAGTGGTCCTGACACATGTCCCACCCAGTGTTTTTCGGTGCATCACCGCTCTGCAGACCAATGCCTTGGGGCTTTTTTTTTTTTTTAAACAATCTGTCTCAGAGAGAAGTATGTGAGTATGTATGAAATTAAAGCTTTGCTTTTGTTCCCCCTTGTTGCCCATTTGATAACCTCCTGGGAGATATTTTGACTCTAATTTGTTTAGTACTTTCACTGAGTTTAACCGAGTAACACATACAAGAAATTCTGGTGTCAGATATTTTGAAATCAGACTGAGTCGTTTTATATCCACTTATCGCTTATTTTCCTCAAAGAACAAGTAATAGGGGAGGCGTTCAACCATTTTCCAATTCAGTTCACGTCAATAGTGTCTTAAAGTAAACACTGGGAGCCCTAAGAAAGCGGAGACCCTGTAAGACCTGGACACGGAGACGTGGTGTGTGTGCGGCTGTGGAACACAAAGCAGGATTTTCCATGTCACGTTGTAGAAGGAGTCTTACCTGATTTAAAACCTCAGCGCAGTCTTTCAAATATCTGTCATCCATATTCATGTTTTAAAAATCACAGCATAATTTTTACACTTTTTCATTTTTGACATCTTCAAAAGAGGCATCCATATCAACAGCATTATTTTTTAAAAACTACTGAAAGCCCTCTTAAGAGCTTGGAGCTGTGGAGAAACAGTACCGTCTAGGAGCTTCAGCATGGTTTTTATTCACTCCTTTCATCTGTAGAACGAATTAGTGTAGATGAGAAAGTAAGTAGGACAAGGTCCTTGTCCATGGTGCTGAACCCTCCCCACTCAAGCTATAAACTTCTGCGATTATTGCCTGCATACTCACTCAACAATTCCTTTGAGTTTTGCTTTTTCCTGTCTCTTCCAGTCTGATTCTGTTGCCATGGATACACCTCAGACCCTCACTGTCTCCCTGAGATGCCTGTCCCATTGGTTGAAGGGGGAGAAGAGATGGGAATGGACCGTCTGAGGCAGCGTCCGCTCTCAGCGGGAATCTCTCTTTCTGAGCACTGCACTAGTTCCTAGATTAATTAGAGTCTGTAGGCCTTAAGTTACAGGCTAGATGATACAATTTTGGTAAAGGATATTAGTTTGAATTAGGTTTCCATAGTACGTAGGTTGTCAGGATATCATTGTACGTTAGCAATTAGCAATCGAGAGAGGCTGAAAAGAGTAGCAAACTACCCCAGTAGCTCGGCAGTTGGAGGCAGTGTGTGTCTCTCCCCATGTCATGTCCAGGAAAGTGTTTGGTGGGCGGTCTTCGCAAGCAGTGAGCTGGGACCCAGCCCCTCAGTCAGGCAGCCCTCCACAGCCTGGAGCACCTGGCAGGCCTCAGTCAGAGAGGGAACTGGAAGCGATGGAAGTCCTGGTCTGTGTGGAATGGGGGCTGCAGAATCATTCATAAATTCACCTTTCACAGTCAGAAGAAGTGATTTTTGATCACTGTCCCTTTCATAGGTCGTGCCCAAGAAATGGCACATCCCTTGGAGCGCTCTCAGACGCTGGGCTCAGATATTTCCGGCTGTAAAGGCTTCCTCGGAGAGCACCAGAACATGTTGCCAAGACACTTTCCCTGAGCTTCAGTGAATAACAATGAGCAATTTGAAAGGAAGATATTTATCTCTGCTCTGCCATGCCTTAAATAAAAGGGCTCATATGATTTTTAGATTAGATTTTTAAAATGTTTTCTCTTTGTTCTTTACTGGTGAGCATAGCCAACATTTGAAAATGGTTCTTTATTATAATTGGTTTTACCAATAATCTTTTAAAAAATATAACGTGGTGTCCCAGTAAGGATGATCTGGGTGCAATTAGAAGTCTTAGGGATAAAGCCACTCAATGTCTTTGGAGAACTTTAAACATATTCCATGTTTATTATTCCAAGATGTGTGTATACCAGTTACATGGAGTTGATCAGTAACTATCAACCAACTGGTCCATGTTTATTTAGTGTCTGCTGTGGGCCAAATAGAAGACTAGGTACCACTAATCACTATGCCTTTGAGGCATAAGACAATTCAACTTAAATACTCATCATAAATGTGTTGGTGGAAGGCGAAGTATTGATAAAACTCCAGTTGATCTCTCATGGTATTACTCCATTATGTACTGTAAATTCACTTATAATTTAATACACTTCCTTTGGAAAAATATTTCCTAAAGGGTTTTCTTTATAGTGAGGGTAAATGTTCCAGTACAGTCACAGGTTGACTTGAGCTCTCCTGAGGAGAGCTGGAGGAGGTCTGTGAATGGGACCCTATATGGAAACGCAGACTCTGCCGATGTGAACAGGAAGGTGAGGTCTTCAGGGTGGGCCCTGATCCAGTGTGACTGGTGTCGTTACACAGAGAGGAGAAGAGATGCGGATGAACCTGTGATGATGGAGGCAGGGACTGGGTGACCATCGTCAAGCCAAGGGACACCAGATCTTGCCAGCCACGCCAGGAGCTGGAAGAGATGCGGAAGGATGCTCCCCGGAGCTTTCAGAGGGGTAGGGCTCTGGCAGCACGTCGACCTCAGATTCGCCACCTCCAGGCTATGAGACAGAGGGGTGTCTTATTTTCAGTCCCCAAGTTTGTGAGCTCTGTTACGCAGCCCTCAGAGACTAATAAATATACTATAGATACACTCAGAAAATGAATTATAGACTATAGAATAAATTCCTTTTAATCTTATTAGTGAACAGTATAACCAAGTCTAGCTTCAGCAGAATCACTTTGTAGGTTGGCTGGTTGCAGAAAACTGGTCGGGGAGGTGACGCAGGTCTGGTTGGCAGGACCGGGGAGGGGGCTTCTCCGGTGGGGCTCCTCGTCCCTACCCCGGGACCCTCCACATCCCCTAGACCCCTGGAGGGTGGAGGACACAGAACAAGACCCCGAGAACACCGATGTCCGCGCGGGGGCCTCATCGTTTGCTTTGAGTCATTTGAAAGTCCAGCTTTTGAGACTGTTTTCCCTCTGAATTGTTTTCAGTTATTTTCAGTTAGGAAGGGAGAGTTTTTTGACTTGTAGGGCAGGACTCTTTATCTGGGTGCTGTTTAGTTTTGAACAGGATCACTGAATTTATAACCCCCCAAACGCTTCTTGGCATATTTCTCAGTGGCGCAGTGGTAGGGTAGAAAGGCGGAAAACACGTGATGCTGTTAAACCGCTCTGCTCACGAGACGGCTCTGAAACGAGCAACAGGGCAGGTGGGGGCTTTGAAGGTGTTGAAGTTTGTACTTTAAAATTGCTCCTAAACTGAGGTGTTGAAGCTACTGGAATGGGGCGGTGCCTCCCCGGGGAGTGCTGGGAGCAGGTGCCCTGAACTCCTCCCTGTCGACCCTCAAGCAGGGCGAGGGGGCCAGGCGTCAGACACACACGGCGTCTGGGTTTCCCTCATGGAAAGAGACACAGACGATGCTGCAGGCTCGCCAGGGTGTCATAGGAACTGGGGACCCCTCTCCACCACGCTGTCTCGGGGAGCCCTCTTAAAGGGCCATTTGAACTGAAGGCAAAGGGGGCTGTGGGCTCAGAGGGCAGGGGCTGCAGGTGGGGGGACCCCCGTGAAACCCTGAGACCTGCCTTCACCCCTGCGTCTTCCAAGATGCGATGTGATGAGGGTTTTATAAAATGTTGTGTGTGTGTGTGCTCAGTTGTGTCCAACTCTGCAACCCCACGGACTCTAGCCTGCTGGGCTCCTCTGTCCATGGGATTCTCCGGGCAAGAATACTGAAGTGGGTTGCCATTTCCTCCTCTGGGGGATCTTTCTGACCCAGGAACTGGACCCGTGTCTCTTGTGTCTCCTGCATTGGCAAGCAGGTTCTTCACCACTAGTGCCACCTGGGAAGCCTCTATAAGACATTCCCTCTGCACAATTCAAAGTCTAGAGTGAACTGGTGACTATTGTTCAGCTTCATAATTAACATCCTGAAACAGGTACTGAAATATCAGAGATGACTTTGGAATCCCTGGAGAAAGAAAGACTGCATTATGTTCCAGGCAATTTTCTTGTTAAGTGAATTTTAATCTTTGAGAGCTATTATATATATGATAATTATATATATGATAACTTGATTCAGAAGAACAATTAGCCGAGACTTTTCATTGCTTGATGATGTAATGGTAGCTTGCAGGCTGGACTCAGATTTCCAAAACTGCTACTCTGGATTTATTCTAAAAGGTTGAGTGATGCCTGCCTTTGATCCAAGGATTAAGGAGAATTTTTGAACATGTAAGCTATCTTTCTAAATTAGTAAACATTGATTTTAGAGTAAATATTGGCTCAGTACATCCTCAGAGTATTCTGCTTTTGGGAGGTCAAAAGTTCGTGCAAATGTCCCCCAATATGAGTGTCAGGCACTGTGGATTTTGATCTGGGGCCGTTGACAGACACCCTGGGACCCCATCGGGGCTGCCTAGATGCACACAGAAGACGAGGCATTGGGAAATTCCCACAGCTGTTTCTCTCCATTTACAACAGGAGCAAAGGGAGCCTCGTACCCGCTCAGCACATCCCATTGCATGTGCTGGAGCGAGTCCAGCCATCCTGGTGATGTGTGTCCCCTCCCCCCACCTGCTGGTCATCACCGTGCACACAGTGTGAGGTTCCCTCCCCTGAACAAGCTCCCCCACAGCTGGGGGCACACTGGTTTATTTCACAACCAACTTCAGGCATATTTAGATGTTTGTATGCAGGTCAGGAAGCAACAGTTAGAACTGGACATGGAACAACAGACTGGTTCTAAATAGGAAAAGGAGTACGTCAAGGCTGTATATTGTCACCCTGCTTATTTAACTCATATGCAGAGTACATCATGAGAAATGCTGGGCTGGAAGAAACACAAGCTGGAATCAAGATTGCCAAGAGAAATATCAATAACCTCAGATATGTGGAGGGAGAAGGCAATGGCACCCCACTCCAGTACTCTTGCCTGGAAACTCCCATGGATGGAGGAGCCTGGTAGGCTGCAGTCCATGGGGTTGCTAAGAGTCAGACACGACTGAGCGACTTCACTTTCACTTTTCACTTTCATGCATTGGAGAAGGAAATGGCAACCCACTCCACTGTTCTTGCCTGCAGAATCCCAGGGACGGCAGAGCCTGGTGGGCTGCCGTCTATGGGGTCGCACAGAGTCGGACACGACTGAAGTGACTTAGCAGCAGATATGCGGATGACACCACCCTTATGGCAGAAAGTGAAGAAGAACTAAAGAGCCTCTTGATGAAAGTGAAAGAGGAGAGTGAAAAAGTTGGCTTAAAGCTCAACGTTCAGAAAACTAAGATCATGGCATCTGGTCCCATCACTTCATGGGAAATAGATGGGGAAACAGTGTCAGACTTTATTTTTTGGGGCTCCAAAATCACTGCTGATGGTGATTGCAGCCATGAAATTAAAAGACGCTTACTCCTTGGAAGGAAGGTTATGACCAACCTAGATAGCATATTCAAAAGCAGAGACATTACTTTGCCAACAAAAGTCCGTCTAGTCAAGGCTATGGTTTTTCCAGTGGTCATGTATGAATGTGAGAGTTGGACGGTGAAGAAAGCTGAGCGCCGAAGAATTGATGCTTTTGAACTGTGGTGTTGGAGAAGACTCTTGAGAGTCCCTTGGACTGCAAGGAGATCCAATCAATCCATCCTAAAGGAGATCAATCCTGGGTGTTCATTGGAAGGACTGATGTTGAAGCTGAACTCCAATACTTTGGCCACCTCATGTGAAGGGTTGACTCATTGGAAAAGACCCTGATGCTGGGAAGGATTGGGGGCAGGATGAGAAGGGGACGACAGAGGATGAGATGGTTGGATGGCATCACTGACTCGATGGACATGGGTTTGGGTAGACTCAGGGAGTTGGTGATGGACAGGGAGGCCTGGCGTGCTGCGATTCATGGGGTCGCAAAGAGTCAGACACGACTGAGCGATGGAACTGAACTGAACTGAAGGAGGGCTTCTTTTTACCGTATTCGCAGCTGGCTTAGAGACATGCGGTTTATTTTTATAATGAGAACTCACCTCAGGCAACCTTACCTGTCGTGTGCTGCTGTGCTCAGTCACTTCCAGCTCTTGGCAACCCCATGGAGTGTAGCCCGCCAGGCTCCTCTGTCCGTGGGATTTTCCAGGCAAGAATACTGCAGTGGGTTGCCATTTCCTCCTCCAGGGGATCTTCCTGGCCCAGGGATCGGACCCCAGTCTCCTGTGTCTCCTGCATTGGCAGGCGGGTTTTTACCACTGAGCCCCCGGGGAAAGCCCTACCTGTCACGAGGCCCCCGGATTAGTCTGTGAGTCCATCAGTGTCCACACGAAAGGTCACATCCTGTGCGGGTGATGTGGTGTCCGGTCAGTGTGGTCCTCCCGTGGGCGGGTCCAGGAGTGATGGTTTCACAACAGGTCAGAATGGTCCATCCGCATTTCTGCAGAGTTCTCCTCTGGATTTTCATTTCCTCCTTGTGACCACTCCCACACTTTGGGGGTGGCGAGCCCGGGTCCTCTGGGTTCACTGACCGAGGTGGCCCTGACTGAGCAGGGGGTGAGTCAACACCACAGGACTCCCCTAAACCACCAGGGAGAAATGACATTGCTAGACAGGATTTTTGTACATTTCCCTGAGCAACAGAAGGAAGCCCACTTTTATATTTGGGAAGGGGCCCCAGGCGGTGGTTCGGGGCACACACCCCGCAGGCCGTCCCCCCGTGAGTGTGCCGGGTGGACCACGCAGCTGAAGAAGGGGGTGATGCTGGGACCAGCCAGTGGCTCTGCGCTGGCGTGTGGGACGGGCTGGGCAGCCCATGAGGTGGCAGGCATGGCTGACCCGGGGCCCAAGAATTCACTAGACTGTAAACTGGCCGCGTTTACGGCGGCCATGCTGCAGCGGGGACGCGCATTTGTTTTTCTTGTTGATGAGGATGCTGTCTCGGGAGGAGAGGGGAAGGGTCAGACCGCTGCCGGGCCGGCCGGCGCGTGGTCTGCTCCTGCGCATGCGCTGCATCCTTATCTGTGATGCAAGCCTGAGTACCGGGGCGCGTCTCACCTCACAGCCGCCTGTCGGTGCAGATGCGCAGATCACCGACGGCCAGAGGGAGAACAGCTTTGCTGTCCCCTCAGGGGGATTTCAGGGGACAGGAATGCACAGAATGCTTGCATCTTTGACAGAATTTTTAAGACTGACGAGTAATAACAAAAAAGAGGATAAAACACACAAATAGAGGATGCTTATATGTAAATATAAAATTCTCTCGGTAACGCCTGGACCTTTCATCAGGCTCTGAGGGTCATAATTTATCTCAAGATAGGAAACTTCAGTGTTGCTGCAGCTTATTCACTACTTCACTTTTATGTCCGTGTAGCATCTTCTTGTTGTTCAGTCGTATCTGACTCTTTGCCACCCCATGGACCGCAGCACGCCAGGCCTCCCTGTCCATCACCAACTCCCGGAGTTTACTCAAACCCATGTCCATTGAGTCGGTGATGCCATCCAACCATCTCATCCTCTGTCGCCCCCTTCTCCTCCCGCCTTCAGTCTTTCCCAGCATCAGGATCTTTTCCAATGAGTCAGCCCTTCGCACCAGATGGCCAAAGTATTGGAGTTTCAGCTTCAGCATCAGTCCTTCCAATGAATATTCAGGACTAATTTCCTTTAGGATGGACTGGTTTGATCTCCTTGTAGTCCAAGGGACCCTCGAGAGTCTTCTCCAACACCACAGTTCAAAAGCATCAGTTCTTCAGCACTCAGCTTTCTTTATGGTCCAACTCTCACATCCATACATGATCACTGGAAAAACCATAGCTTTGACTAGACGGACTTTTGTTGGCAAAGTGATGTCCCCACTTTTTAATACGCTGTCTAGGTTTTAGTCATATTTAGTATTTCTCATTGTAGCGCCTAACTCTTGAAAACCAATTATGGAGATCAGAAGCATAATCAAAACCACCACCAGAATCTTCAGAGACTTCAGAAACCTGAGAGAATTTCAAGAGGAAAATTCTCAGAGGCTCCTGTGTGTACAATGTGGGATCCACAAGCCCAGACTGGAAATGCCAGCAGCAGTTTCAGAGGCAGTTTTCAGCAGCCTTGCGTTTAGTCATCCTTGAACATCTGAGAAGCAATTTTCAGCCTTTTTTGCTCATCCCCATGAGAGTTTCAATGTTTGAATTTGAGAAGATGGCTTAGAAATGCAGCTGGAAAATTCAGGGACGTTTTCTGCATTTTATGCAAAATAAAACATCCCTTGCTTCCCAGCTTCTCACTCTGCCGTGGCTGTGCAGCAGAGGGGAACAGAACCCCACCCTGTGGGTCCTACACCCAGATCCCAGGAAAGTCCGAGTGTGGGACGTGGTTTCAAAGAAATCCAGGCAATTCAGGAGCATTTGGCTCCTGGTGGTCATGGCTGGGTCTGTAGTTCAGGGCTCGTTGCCTGACTTGTTGGGATGACCTCTGCCCTGTGATCCACATGATTCAGACCTTGAGGGCTCCCTGCCCTGTGGGGCTCAGGACCCAGAGGCCTTCTTTCTCTTGCTCCCTTAGCACCTCTTTCTTCTCTATGAGTGCTGGCGCCCAGCCCCCATTCTCTTGGGATTCAGGAGGGCCCAGGACCCTGTGCTGGGGCAGGACACCCGCCCCAGGAGGCTTTCCCTTATTAGCAGATGTTCACCTGTGCCCGCTCCCGTGTCTCTGACCTCCAGCGTGGCCAGGTCCAGGGTGAAGGGCAGGCACACCCCAGCTGGTCGGCACCCCACAGATCGACCAGGTGCGTGGGGCTTAAGGGCCCATACCTGCGATGTCACCCAAGCAAAACCGTGTCCGAAGCAGAAGGCTGTTACTTGGCACTTGAGTCCACATCTCAGCACGGTGGGGGTGCATTTGTGAACTGTGGGTGACCAAGCACTCACTGCCTTTTGTTACACTTGGGCTGCAAATGAGAACACATCTTATTAATACCTGTCAAGGTAACACTCCTGGGGTTTAAAAACAGTTTGCCCCCCGTATACTTCACCAGGGGCTTCCCAGGTGGTGCTAGTGGTAAAGAACACGCCTGCTAATGCAGGAGACATCAGAGACCCAGTTCCGATCCTGGGTTGGGAGGATGCCCTGGGGGAGGGCATGGCAGCCCACTCCAGTATTCTTGCCTGGAGAATCCCATGGACAGAAGAGCTACGGTCCATGTCGGACATGACTGAGTGACTTAGCAGGCCCACGTGCATACTTCATCAGAGGAAGTTCGTCTTTCAAATACTTTTGATTTTCCTTTTGGAGAATATTTAGTCAAACTGAACAATAATTTCTGGGTCTCCTTTCTGGACACTTTGTTTTTAAGGCGCTAATTAGTTTGTGCAAAGCCTCGGGGTCAAAGAGACAGATTTAGTGCACAGTATTTAAGGAGTACGGGTTAAAGGAGTGACGTGAAATCAATGTGGCTTCAAACTGCTCCCTTTGCTCTCAGTCGGCCATGTTACAGACGTGCTACGGACCGTCCGTCACTTGGTCACAGAGACGGTCACTTTGAAAGTAGTAACTGTGAGTGCATTTTAACCTTATGCTTACACTTAAATTATGGAAATTATTTTGTTTTTATTAATAAGGTGGCTTGTCTGATTTTCTCTATTTCTTAGTAAAGCTTCCGACCACCGGTTGAATTTTGGTGTAATTTAGTCCAGAGAATATTCTGGGTCACTGGTGGACTGGATGCACCTGGATGGTTCTCCCTATTCTCGTGCCTCAGTTTCTCCACCCGGGGGTTGGGGGTGCCTGCTGTAGCCCCCCCCACCACCGAGGGGTGACCTGGAAACACCCACTTCCTGCCTGGTGCCTGGCGCCACCCAGCGGAGGTGGTGGCTTTGCTGCGGGACGGTCCCCGTGTCCTGGTGTCAGAATTCTACCTTATTTTGAGCCTCCAACATGTAAGGCTGGGTCTTACTTTAAAATCTTATTTTATTATGTAGTCTATTTTCCAGTACTTTTTAATGAATAAGTTAAAATAAGAGTCCCTGTAACTAGCTAGAAATCATTCACTTCTCTTTTGTGTTTGTTGAGGTCTAGGGAGGGATTTTTAAAAATATTTTCTAAAATCCCCCTCACACCACCCACCCTGGCTTTTTGAAATTGCAAACCTTTAAAACTATTTCATTATTCCTCCTAATTCTTTTCCTCTAATCAGTTATAAACTATTTATATAATTAATAAGTGATAGGACATAAATTTAACAAATATGATTTCTCAAAATATTAAACGTTTGCATCCAAATGTACTCATTGCTTTAAAATTATGTGTGTGAGTATATGTATGTGAAACATTTTTAATATAAAATATTTTTAGAGCTTAAGAGTTTCAAATAATTATAAAAATAAAACGTGGTTTGTTAAGAGTTATAGAAACCTTTGTTTTCCCTTTGCTCCCCCCCCCGTTGGCCCCTTCTATTTCATTTTTGTTTTCTCTGGATCCTCCATGCTTTCCCTTTGGATCCATACCTATCAATTATGCTTTCCAAAAGTCGAGCATATCAGATCCTTCTAAATGCTCTAAATGTCTTTAAAGGCACATGATTAGTGTCCTTTAAAGATACACAGCTAAATTATCACCAAACTGATGACAGCACTTCTGAAAGACCCTAATGACAGTGGTGATGCCACGGTTTACAGTGTTTCCCTGCCTGCTTCTCCAGAAACGCTGAGTCCATGAGAGGCTCGAGAACTCTCCCTTCTCACTCTCGTTTCTGGTGCATCTAAACTCTCGGCGTTTATCCAGATCCTTTTGTAGAGTCCAAGTTTTATTCCTTCCGGATTCTTCCTGTTTTGAAAGCTCAAGTGAGGCATCCTAAGTGAGTTGCTTTACTTTGTAAATGTTCTTTGCAATTAAGGGCAAACTGAAGCCTTGAGTTCCCAGTCCCTCTCATGAAATACAAGCTTTTCCCTGGGACGGATGATGAAGTGAAGGCCAGCGGGATTTGACACCATCTCCAGGGAAGGAATGCCCACCACACAGGAACATCCAAGTCCAGTTAGGCTGGTTAGCTCCTTCATACCCTCCCCAACCCCTTCGTTTAAAGACCTCATCCCGACAGGGGACCGGGGCGTGGAGAAGGATCGAGTCTCAGAACCTGCATCTCACCTCCGGCCTGTGGTCTGGGCGCCTGCGGGCAGACCCTGGCACGGACGTGTCGGAATCACAGAAGACCTGCCTGGACTCCCGCTCTGCGGGCCTGGTGGCCCCAGAGTTCACTGTCATCCGGGACTCAGATAAGTCATGACTTTAAGCATTTGTCTAGGGCTCCCGAGGAGCTGGCCTAATTGAAACAGTGTTTTCCGGGATGTAAATAAGTTCATCACACCAGGGACAGCCAGACTGCTAGCAGCAAAACAGGTGCAGATTTGTAACAAGGAGCTTCCCCTGCCTCCCCTGTGAAGCGGCTGCTTTCCCGCCCCCCAAACAGACACGGTGGGGGGGGTCTCCTCAGCGCGTGAGGGGCGGCCCCCAGACACCTAATGCCTTTTTGCATTGAAGCTTTTCTAATTACAAAGGGGAACTCCTCTAGCATTTAAACATGTTGACATCTCAAAATAAAGCTACTGTAACACTCTGAAATGTTAAAGACTGTAGCGATTGGATAACCCACCAGCATTTTGCTGAAAAAATACATGAAAATGCTTTTTGCTGAACAGGCATAAATTTTTGGGCCTCTTTCTGATCCTTGAATTTGGCTTTCCATTCTGCCTGCCCCTTAGAATGTCATCCTAATGTGATAAACATGGAGATTTGATAAAAAGTCATCCATTCATCACCTCATTGGAGGAGGAAATGGCAACCCACTCCAGTATTCTTTCCTGGAGAATCCCATGAACAGAGGAGCCTTTAGGGCTTTGGTCCATGGGGTCAAAAAGAGTTGGGTATGACTGAGCACATCACCTTATATACTCTTGCAGGAAAAAAAAAATCTGTTCATAAATTGAAATTGATTTTTAAATTTAATTTTCTGAAACGACAAGACTATTACATTTCCTTTGAATTATTACAATTTTTGGTATACAGTTGATTAAAATAAAATATTTTTATTTGAGAATTGTTAAATATAAGAAGGTGATGGGAAAGTCAGCATGTGAGTGACAGGGACAGCACCCCAGGTTCTTATATGGGGTTCAGTCCAGTTCAGTCGCTCAGTCGTGTCCGACTCTTTGCGACCCCATGAATCGCAGCACGCCAGGCCTCACTCTCCATCACCAACTCCCGGATAAGGGCTAGTGCCCCTAAATGAGACCCCAGAGCTCGCCCTCACCCTCTTTCCGCCACGCGAGGACACGGCGAGAGGACAGAGAGCCGCAAGCCTCCTGAACGCTCCCGTTTCCATCACTGCAGGCGGCTCTCCTCCGGTGCCTGCCCTGAGTCAGACCTTCCAGTCTGAACACTGGAGACTTCAGCCCAAGATGGGGAGTTTTGATTAACTGTTCCTTTGATTCTTGCTTCTGAAATGCTCTTTACCCTACGCTGCATCTCCTGAACTATCCATGAGAATTTCTTTTTTCCCCACAGTTATTTTTATATCTGTATTCTTTTTGTCTGAATTCTAGGGAAATTTTCTTTACTTTTTTTTTTAAATTTAATTTTATGTATTTGGCTGCATAGAGCCTCAGTTGCGGTACCCAGGATCTTTGTTGCATCATGGGAGACTGTTGCGGTGCACAGACTCTCTGGTTGTGGCCTGGGAGCTCAGTAGTTGTGGCACGCAGGCTGAGTTGAGCTTCGCAGGTGGCTCTAGTGGTAAAGAACCTGCCTGCCAATGCAGGAGAAGTAAGAGATGTGGGTTCGATCCCTCGATTGGGAAGATCCCCTGGAGGAGGCCATGGCAACCCACTCCAGTATTCTTGCCTAGAGAATCCCATGGACAGAGGAGTCTGGTGGGCTACAGTCCATAGAGTCACAAAGAGTCGGACAGGACTGAGCAACTTAGCGTGCACACACACGTGTGAGATCTTGGTTCCCAGATCAGGGATCGAACCCACGTCCTCTGCATTCAAGGTGGATTCTTTTTTCTTTTTCAGAGTGAATTCCCAGAGAACACCCTCTTTACTTTTTAAATTTGATTTTCCAAAGCAATGAATCAGTGTTTTGCCTCTGCTGGGAAGTTAAATGCAGCAAGCACATTCTTCTTCACATAGACTTAAAGCTCTCAGCTTACTTATTTCACTGATCGCTCTAGCTTTGTCTTCAGTTTAGTGCTGTGTTTGTGATTAAAAGTTAGAGCTTTAGAATGAAAATTCAAGACACGCTGGCGGTGTTGCTGTTTGCTCTTCGCCCTGGTGTGTTTGACGAGATGAGGCAGCTACTGTGGGGCCCCCTGACTGGGCTTCCTTCTCTTAAAGCATCTCTGTGGTGACCGCGTGGTCCTGAGCGCCCACTTTTACAGCTGCCCCTGTGGCTGGCAGACGAGCATGGGCCCCAGCTCGGAAGGTCGGAGTGCCCAGCCCTGACCGACACTGCGCTAAGCGGGCCGCTGGAAGAGTCTGTGCTGGGAAAGCTCCTCAGGCAGGCCTGGGTGTGCTTCAGTTGCCAGACTCGTGATCCATCACTCAGTTCCTCAGGCTGTGCCCCCAGACACACGCTCAGCAGTGTTGCTGCTCCAGCCTCCTTCCACACTGGACGGTTTTCATCAGGTGATGTGCAGCTAAAGCCGAGATGCACTCAGCACCACGTGGGGGACAGGGTCAGGCAGGTGGGATGCGGAGTCACGGAGGGGGGTTGCCGGAAGCAGCCAGGCTTAGAGAGGGGCTGGAGACCACCCCCACGACCCTCGGCAATGCAAACCCATCCCACGACCACTCGTGTTCTTATCTTGTCCTGGCCCACATGCGTGCGTGTTAAGATGTTTCCGTCGTGACCCCCTGGACTGTAGCCCGCCAGGCTCCTCTGTCCTTGGGATTCTCCGGGCAAGAACACTGGAGTGGGTTGCCGTGGCCTCCTCCAGGGGATCTTCCCGACCCAGGGATCGAACCTGGGTCTCTTATGTGTCCTGCTTTGGCAGGCGGGTTCTTTACCACTAGCGCCACCTGGGAGGCCCTGGTCCACAGTGACTAACAGCAGACGTGGAGACGATTCGCCCGGGGAGGGAGAGGTTAGCAGTGACATCAGCTTTCCTCGCGGCTGATGATCAGGGTGATGATGGTATATATTCCAGTTTCCTCGGGTCATACGAAGTGCTCATCAGGAATTATTGGGGAAGAAACTTTGCATATTTTTCTGGTCACATTGGTCAAAATTCTTTTGGTCTTAGAGTTAAAAAGCAAGACAACTTTCATGTGCTCAGTTATTATCTGATATTATTATTTTGTCAGATTATTGACCTTCTCGAACAAAGGGGAAGAGATAGACTTCTCTTGGCAAAATATCTAACACATTCTAAAAACACATTTGAGTGACTGAAATCTCATATAGACAAGATTGAGGGAGTAAAACCGTAAGTGCTTGTGCTTTTTTTTTTTCCTTTTTCGTAAGTGCTTTTAAAAATCAAAATGATTGGAAGCAAATTATAATGGTTAAGAACATAGGCCTTAGATTTCAGTTCCAATCCCAGCTCTGTAAGGCGTGCGATTTTGGGAGAAGTCCTGACCCTCTGCCTTTGTCAGTCTCATCATAAGGAGCCTGGAGCTGGTACCTCGTGGAGTTACCGTGGGGACCGAGGGAGGCAGGCGTCTAAACTGCTGTTCGTCAGATGTTTTCTGGAACACTATGTGCAGAAGGTAATTACTTTAGAAACAGTCAAGCCTGTAGGAAGTAGGAGAAAAGAGCCATAGCTCCCAGAAACCAGCAGGGAAAATCCTGTTTCTCCATCCGCAGGCCCCCGAGTCGGGCTGAGCTGCCCAGGCAGCCTCGCAGGCGGTGACACGTGGAGTGTCGAAGAGAAAAAGCCCGGGTCCCTCCCCTGCTTCCTGGGCAGGGAGAGGCTTTCCACCAAGCGGGAGGGTTCCAGTCTCACAGGGACTGGGGGACTCTTCTCTCCTCAGGAGTGAGAGCCGCCGATATGAACGGAAGAGCCCGAACTGCTCAGGGTTCTCCCATGAAACAGACCAACAGGGCGTGCGGCGCCAAGTCGCTCAGTCGTGTCCAACTCCTTGCGACCCCCTGGACTGTGCCCGCCGGGGTCCTCTGTCCATGGGATTCTCCAGGCAAGAACACTGCAGTGGGTTGCCATGCCCTCCTCCAGGGGATCTTCCCGACCCAGGGATCGAACCCATGTCTCTTAGACAGACAGGCTGAGCGAGAAAGGAAAGACGTTTATTCTAAGGACCTGGCTCACACGATTGTGGGGGCTGGCGGGTCTGAGATGTGCCCCAACTGTGTAGCCACTTTCCTCTGACCTGCGGATCAGGCCTGGAGGGACCCAGCCTGGGCTAGGGGGATGGAGGGGGCGGTCAGGGCAGCTGGCCCTGCTCCCCGGGATTGGGAACCAGTTCCACTTTCTTCTGGTGGCCTGCTTAAACGGAGGCAGAGAGGAAGGAACGAGATGGTCAGTGTTCTGTGGGAAGAGACAGCTCTCTGAACTGTGGTCCACTATACTGCTTCTTTAGACAGAGTTCTGGTCCTCAAAGGTTGGGAGAGGACCTTGACGTTCTAGTCGGATTCAGTTGTCATTTGGACAAGATGGCCACAGGCCACATGTGTTACTGCCCGAGCTGTGTCCACGGCTTGGAACAGAGCGTTTCAGAGTCAGGAAAAGGGTCCAGCCTGGGTTTGCTGACCACACCGGACTAATCTGCAAAGCAATGTTGAGGACACCCGAATCTCTATTTAAGATAAGTGCGTATTTTCTACAGGTGCAGAGAAAGGCTCTAAGTAGTGTGTTAAACTGTCCACAAAATAATCCCAGCGGACTCTTCAGGGTCTGGGATTGGCTTTTATTTCAAGTCTAATCACAATTGTTTAAACACTCAATGGCCATTTTGATCTGGTTCTCCACCTGTTCTGGGTGGACCCACAAAGGAATGCTCTGGCTTCCGAGGCTGTTCAGTCAGCTAGAGGTGCTGTGACGAAGACCTTGACTGGGCAGCTGAAACAACAGCTTAGCTCCTCTCAGTTCTGGAGGCTGGAAGCCCGAGATCAAGGTGTCGGCAGGGTGGTTTCTTCCCAGCCATCTCTCCCAGCCTTGCAGACGGCTGGCATCGCCCTGTGTCCGCAGGCAGGCGGCCCTCCGTGTATTCTGGGCCCTAGTCTCTCCTGATATGCGACTCGGGCAGCCGCGTGACCTCATTTAACGTGATCGCCTCTGTGGAGACCACGTGTCCCCCGCGGTCACCTTCTAAGGCACCAGGGGCTGGAGCTTCAGTCTCTGAGGGAGCACAATTCAGCCTGCAACAGTTCGTGTTTATCAACGATGTTAGTAGGTGTGTTTTTAATCCGTGCATGGATGGAATCATAGTCTTTGCTTCCTTCTGAAACTTTTTAAAAAGCTTTTTGATATTTTTGAGATTTACTCATGTCGATTACATAGTTCTATTTCATTCATTTTGAGTGCTAAGTAGTATTTCATGGTATGAAATACATAAGCTTATTTTTCTGTTCCCTTACCAAGGAGCCAAGTTAGATGACTTCCTTTATTTTTTTTTTGGCTCTTAAGTGGTGCTCAATGTCTCATGAACATATGCTAGAATTTTTCTCCCTAGTCTAGATACTTAACAGTGACATTGTTGACCACAAGTAATGTGCATTTTCAGATTAACTGGTATTGAGTCTTCCTCTCCACAGTGGTTCATTCATTTATTCCCCCTCTGACAGTCTGTCAGAACTTGTTTCCCAAAATATGCACCAGCTGCCATTGGATACAATTTTCTACCCTCCTGCTGTTTGTAGGAGCAAAGAAATTCTAGTCCTAGATATATACCCAGGGGCTCAAACACATGCATGTGCATGCATGTTTGTGTACATGCATGTGCATGCATGTACATACGTGTTCACAGCAGCACTGTTCACAATTGCCAACAGCTGGCAACAGCCGGAGTGTCCGTCCACAGAGGAATGGATACGCAGGCTGCGGGTGTGAAACAGGGCAATCAGGTCCTGACACACGCTGCAATGTGGACAAAGCCAGACACAAAAAGCCACACACTGTCTTGTCAACCTTGTAGCAAAGAGCAATTCTGTGTGAGCAAAAATGTGTTTGTTTGGGGAGAGCAGAGGAACCGCAGCTTGACAAGCGGGCCGCTCTATATATAACCGGGGCCACGTCCAAAGGGACCCGGCGGGGAGGTGAGTGTCAAGTCTCGGGGAAGCTGGGGAGGGGCGCTTCGAACCAAGGGTGACTGGAGAAGAGCTGGATTCCTCACCGGCTGCAAGCGCTGTCACTGCCCTTCTTTTCTTAAAGCCAGACGTGACGTCCCCAGGTGAAAAGTGCCCTCCGTCATTGAAATGCCCAGGTGGTTCTCATCCCCCGTCTTCCCGCTGGTGCCACGAGGCTGGCGCGGGGGAGCGTGCCCCCTGCAGGGCTCCATGTGACGTGAGCCGTCCTGTGTGTTTCTGCAGTCTGACTCCCCAGGTGAGAAGCTTCCAGAGGGGACAGCCACGGAGACAGAGCGTGGACCGCATTGCCAGGGCCTGGGCCAGGTCGGGGCTGGGGGAGAGCGGGGACTGGCCGCCTAGTGTATATGGGGTTTCCTTTCAAAGAGATGACGTGTTTTGGAATTAGATAGTGGTGATGGTTACACAACTCTGTGCGTGCTCAATTGGTCAGTTGTGTCCAACTCTTTGTGACCCCATGGACTGTAGCCCGCCAGGCTCCTCTGTCCACGGGATTCTCCAGGCAAGAAGACTGGAGTGGGTTGCCATGCCCTCCTCCAGGGGATCTTCCCAACCCAGGGATCGCAGGCGGATTCTTTACCACTGGGCTGCCTGGAAGCCCTGCGTGACACCATGAATGCACTAAATGCCATCGAATTAGACATCGTAAATGCTTAATCCCCTGTTAGGTCACCCTCCCCAGTGGTGGTCCGCCCCGGCCCCCCTCCTTTAGCCGTGGGGGTTCACCCCTCCTTCCTTCCTCCTCACAGTTCACATATGCACTGAGCCACCTTTCTGTCTCCCCCCCGCCCCGAGCACAGTGAGACCGTCCTCAGGCGCCCTTATCTGCCGCTCAGTCGGGGGAGTTCCCTGGTGGCTCAGACGATAAAGCATCTGTCTACAACGTGGGAGACCCGGGTTCGATCCCTGGGTCGGGAAGATCCCCTGGAGAAGGAAATGGCAACCCACTCCAGTACTATTGCCTGGAAAATCCCATGGACGGAGGAGCCTGGCGGGCTGCAGTCCACAGGGTCACGAAGAGTCAGACACGACTGAGCGACTTCGCTTTGCGGGGAGATGTGCTCTGGGCTGCTCTCCTCCCAGTTATCACGGCCTGGCCCGGACCCCGGGGCGGAGAAGGAGAGGGACGCCCGTTCCGAACAGTCTGGCCTCCCCTGGGACCGGCCACACACGCCTTGGCTTGTTTTATCTAGAAAGGACACAGGGCGCAGTCCCGAAACCAGCACCCGGCTGGAGAGGGCGGGCTTCTCCGCTGATGGCTGAGGCTGGGACACACCTATTAACCCACTGTGCTGGGCTGAGTCGCTCAGTCTTGTCTGGCTCTGTGCGACCCCCTGGACTGTAGCCCACCAGGCCCCTCTGTCCATGGGATTCTCCAGGCAAGGATACTGGAGTGGGTTGCCATGCCTTCCTCCAGGGGATCTTCCCGACCCAGGGATTGAACATGGGTTTCCTGCATTTCAGGAGGATTCTTGACTGTGTGAGCCGCACCAGGGAAGCATTAACCCGTTGGAGTACATAAAGAAACAGACAGCCCATGGACCTCTGGAGCTTTGGATCCCCAGGGGAGGGGGAGAGGAGGGTCTGGAAAGGAGAGGCTATGGAGAGCAAGCCCGCCTTCCTCCAGCCGGTCCCCGCGAGAAGGCAGCGCCCTATCCCCGGGGGCGCATCAGTGAGGCCTCCCGAGCGGACTGTCCAGACGCTCGTGTCCGGGGGGCGGGGCCGGGCTCTCCCAGGCTGCGTCCTCTGCTGCCCCCTGGCGGACGCCGCCGCTATGACCGAGGGCCGCGGGCAGGAGGGCCTACTGACCGCCTGCAGCCGCCCCGCCGCGGGGCCGTGGGAGGTGGGGCGGGGGTGGGCGTCCACGCCGCCACCATCCGAAGACAGTTATGACTCAGTACAGCAGAGGGTCTGCTGGATAAGCCCAACAGCGTGAGGGCGCTGTTTTGGTAATCTCTAAATGTTTCCAAATGACAGACCCTTCCATTGACCTCTGGCCTCTTTATAAGGAGTAGGCCCCGGACGGCGCCCAGTGTGGTGTTCGGGGTCAAGGCGGACAGCCCTGTGTGCCAGTGTCTGTGCTGCCCTCTGCTGTCTCTGCCCTGCTCTCCCACCCTCATGAGCTGGCAGGTGGAATAAAGGACCCTTCGGTTCAGTTCAGTTTAGTCGCTACGTCGTGTCCGACTCTGTGCGACCCCATAGACTGTAGCCCACCAGGCTCCTCCGTCCATGGGATTTTCCAGGCATGAATACTGGAGTGGGTTGCCATTTCCTTCTCCAGGGGATCTTCCTGACTCAGGGATCTAACCTGGGTCTCTCGCATTGCAGGCAGACGCTTTACTGTCTGAGCCACCAGGGAAGGCCTAAAGAACCCTTAGATCTAGTCAAGCCCCTGGAGGTCGACTCCCAGGGATCACAGACATACAGGCCAGTGCTCTCAGAGAAGAATGGGCTGCCTTGGGGCTTCTCTTTACTGCTCCACCTGGGGGACCCCTTCCTCTTCCTACATCATCCCCAAGCTCAACTCTGCTCGAGGCTCCTGCATGCCAGACACCTAACATACAGCTCGTTTCTCCCGGCTCCCCACCATCTCACCTCATCTTTGCAAACGCGGAAACCCAGGCACAGTGGTTAAGTGCTTTGCCCAGCGCCTGGTGCCTGGAACCGCATTCTGGCCTGCTGTCCCACAACCTGGGCACCAGCCCCCGGCGGCTGCCTCTCCTGGAAGGTGAGCAGTGCCGGCTGGGAAGGGGCCAGGCGAGAGTGAGAGCCCCGGCTTTCTCTGAGACAGGCAGCCCTCAGTTCTGTGCACATTGATGAATTCAGGACACCAGCGACCGTCCAGACACACCCTGGCTTTCCAAGAATCAACCCCATGAACTAATTTCATTTAGGAATTAAGAGCGTATTCAATCAACTGCCTGCCTGTCTAAATTCGGCATCTAAGGACTGTGCACAAAGTCTTCCAGGAAACAGGGACTCTGGGGATGAGCCTGACCTTCTTACATTATAAAACTGGACTGTCAGCTTTATATACTTAAAGCTGGATATTGCAAAGACCCGCAAGCATCGAAGGCAGCTTCGCCATCCAGACCAGAAATCCCAACACTGAACACAGAGCACATGCCTGTGTGTGTCCCGTGACACATGGCTGCTCTCTGGAGCGTTATGAAGATAGTCAAGCCATAGTTTTCCCCAAATGGTCATTGATCCTTTGCTTAGAAAACTGTGCTGTTTTATTTCAAATCCACAGAAGTATCTCCTTGCCCAGGTTTGTTTGACCAGCTTCCTCTTCACAAAACACACCTGCAGTCCAGTCTGCTGGGACGAGGGTCTTACACCGTCTCCCCTCTGGCTTGTTCTCCCTGGTGGGCTAGCGTGACGGTCTTGAAATCACGCAGATGTACTGTGATGAGAGCGCGGCGGCGGGGACATAGCTGGATGGGCTGGGGAGGAGGCAGGAGCGGAGAGGGGCCGACTTAGAGGCAGGACTTGCTGCCGGGCCAGACGGAGCGGCCTGTCCGCCCCCTGCCCTCTCTGGCTCCTCCCCACCTGCCCCCAGCTCTCCTGCTCGGGGCGGAGGCGGGATGGGGAGGGTGCCCTGTGCTGTCCAGCACCCCCGGGACGGGGCTGGAGTAGGAGGACCCGGGGCTTCACTCTGCAGTTGGAAAAGCCCCTGCCCGTGGTGGGGGATTGCAGCAGTGGGGTCACTTTTACCAGACTGCTTGGAATCTGCTTCCCACGGGAGGAAAGGAGACACTTGCCGAGGAGGGAGAAACTGTGGGGAGAGAGACCACAGACGTTCGCCCCTCATGCCCTGTGCACCGAGGGCCGGTGTAGGAGCTGCAGAAACAAGCAGTCAGTCACATAGAAGGAAGACCGTTCCTGCTGTTCAACATTCACCGTCCAGCTGGGGGTTGGAGAGCAAGGACAGACGGACGCGGAGCAGGGCTCGCGGCCTTGGCCACCCCTGGAGGCGATCCGGGCGCTGATGGGCTGGGGTTCCGTCCCCAGATGCTCTGTGTTACCGGATCTGGGAGTTTGTAAAACTCCGTCCACCATGGAGAGGCAGGGATGTAAGGGAACTGGAGACCTGGCCGGTACCTGCCCTGTCACTGGTGTGAGGACATGGCAGCGGTGCAGCTGAACTTAGTTGCTGGTGACCGTGGAGTTCTCCCGAGGTCTGGTCCCCACGGGGCCCCCTTCCTACAGCCCGTTAGGCAGGAGGGGAGCCAAAGTCACGGAGAGGGGGAGTTTGGCCTCTCTGTCTCCTGAGCCTCGAGCCACGGTTACTAGTCAAGGGTGAAAGAGATAAGTTTGCCCACTTTCTCCAGTTCATGTTTTAGTGGATTTGAGCCTCAGAACAGAGAACAGAGGAGGATGAGGAATATACCAGAAAATGACA
Source organism: Giraffa tippelskirchi (assembly GCF_054371585.1). NCBI lineage: Eukaryota > Metazoa > Chordata > Mammalia > Artiodactyla > Giraffidae > Giraffa > Giraffa tippelskirchi. The sequence goes on along the minus strand of NC_137283.1, from coordinate 164,158,103 downwards.
AGTGTGCCCCCAGGATGCTGTGTGCCGAAGCAGGCAGAGCCGTGATTTCTGTTCTCAAGACCCTCAAGTTGTGGTGCTAAGTAAAGTCTTCAGGTTATTTTGAGTTTTGAGTCTAGACAAGGGGAGGCAGGGAGCTGTGTGCGTCTCCAGGCCGAACCCCTATGGCCGAACGTGATTGGAATTTTAATTAGGTGTCCGTTAGCCTATTTACAGATTAGAAGTCTTCCTTGCTGAAGCTGAATGAACACCTTCTCTAGGACAGAGGGCCTCAAGGTCACCCTAAGACGTTGGCCGGCCCCCAGTGATAACCACAGCTCCTTAGCCGAAGGCTGTGCATCTGGAGATTAACGAGTGACTTTTTTTTTTTCGGTTACATTTTGAGGTTGGGGATGGGACATCACTTCCTTTGGCTGAATGTAAAAGTTGCACAAAAGTTTGCAAGTTCCCTTCTTTCGGTGTTTATATTGAAGGGCTTTCTGTGAGCTAGTGAAATTCTCAAGTCATTGACAACCATGTGGAGATTCATGTTTAGAAACAGAAAACCTCCAGCCTTGGTGAGTGTCCGTGTAGCTGTCCTCCCTGAGCAGTGACCATCCAGGACGTCCTGTGACTTAAAGGACTTTTCTCCACTCTCTGCCCCCACAGGACAAGGGTGACCCGCCCTCGCTCGAGACAAAGAGAGCTGTGTCGGCCGAGGTAAGTGACACCAGCTTGGCTCGTTTTTCTCCACGCGAATATCAGTTACATTTTAAAAAAATGTTCAACGTGAAGTCTTTTTCACTTTGGGGGTTCTTTTACACTGCCCGAAGGCCAGCAGAGCCAGCCACGGCATGCTCTTGGAGGAGCGGAAACCCCCCCGCAGTACGATTTGAATTCTGCGATGTTCTGGGTGAGAGTTGTGTAATAACGTCTCCGTACGGCAGGGGTCTGTCTTGCGCGTCACACTGGGAATGTCACGCGTCCCAGGAAGCCTGAGTTTTATGCTGAATCCGAGGCCACTGGGGAGGTGATGCACGTGGCCTCATGACAGCACTTCTCTGAAATCGCCTCTCTGTGCCTTCACAGCGAGCAAATGAGACATCCGAGCGGGCAGGGCCGCGACGCCGGGTGGCCAGCGCCATCCACCCCGGGGGCCAGTGGGCTGGCGGCTGGCCGGCTTCAGGATCCCACTGTGTGCGGGGTTCAGGGTCCGCTGGAAGCTCTTCTAGGAATCTGGCCTAAAATGAATCGTTTTAGATGGAGGTAGATTTCTTGTAGTATTCTGAGCAGCTGGCTGGTTGAAACACTGACGTTATAGATAAGGGTTGTTGTAAGATGGCCTTATGGATGTTTTATGTCTCCCGGCAATAATGACTGGACCTGTGCCCCCAGAATGGGGACAGCTTTCGCTGTCCAGCCTATAGACTCTCCACGGGCTTGGCAGGTATGATGGCCCGATCCCTGTGGGTTCCAAACAGGTCACAGAAGCCTGAGTACAGATCAGGCTTATTTAACTTATGTGGACGCATCAAACCACGTTCCGTTCATACTAGACAGAACTGCTCCTGGCTGTCGGCATGTAGGGCTCTAAGAGTCCTGCCTCCCCGGCCCTGTCAAGGTGGCGGGCCACCAGAGCCCGTGCGGCTCGGGAGCTGCTCTGAGAAGTGACATCTTCTCGGTGACTCACTGTGGGACTGGGGCCCAGGGGCCCTGAGAAGCCTCTGTGTACCAGGACCTGTAGTCTTGGAGCCGAGGGAGCTGGGGCCATGAGTGGCCAGTCCTGCACTTGTTGCTGGCATAAACAATGCTTGTCACTGAATGCCAGTGTTTTACTTTTCATACACTTGGGTTTCCTCTCTGAGTCTCACTGCATTTTTATTAACAGCCCAGTCTGAAGAATTTGGCTGGGAAAAAAGTCCTCAATATCATCATCTTGTATGAATTAGATTTCCTTATTAGACATAAAAATTGTGTAGGTAGAATTAAAAGTGAATGATTACTGAAGTGAAGTGAAGTCGCTCAGTCGTGTCCGACTCTTTGCGACCCCGTGGACTGTAGCCTACCTGGCTCCTCCGTCTGTGAGATTTTCCAGGCAAGAGTACTGGAGTGGGTTGCCATTTCCTTCTCCAGGGGATCTTCCCTACCTAGGGATCGAACCTGGGTCTCCCGCGTTGCAGGCAGACGCTTTACCCTCTGAACCACCAGGGAAGCCCTATGATCACTGATCTCTGGCTATATAAAATCTCATGGTTCTAATTATTTCAGCCTAGTGACTAGACAGCTGTCTAGACCGATTCAAACTGCATCCTAATGTCAGTAAACTCAGAAAAGGAGCTGTTGTAGTGGCAGGAAATTGGCCTTTCATACTTTCTTCATAACCTTTTCTTAGTCTATTTTATAACCTATTCAAGAAAAGAGTTCCCTGGTGGCTCAGATGGTAAAGAATCTGCCTGCCATGTAGAGGACCCAGCTTTGATCCCCGGGTCAGGAAGATCCCCTGGAGAAGGGAACAACCACCCACTCCAGTATTCTTGTCTGGGGAATCCCATGGACAGAGGAGCCTGGCGGGCTACAGTCCATGGGGTCTCAGAGAGTCAGACACGACTGAGCAACCTTCACTTGTCACTTTCAGCTGATGATTCTTAGCAAAACTTTTATTTGGCTTTATAGGGAAGCCCAGGGATGCACGGGGAAGTGCATGTCTGCTGGAAAATCGAGCTCATTGTTCACACTTTCTCACGCTCCAGGTTTAGACCAGCCACGCTGAACAGCAGTGATTCTTCTCACTCGTAGATGGGGTCCTGGGCTGTGGCGGAGGTGCAGGACCCTTTGTGAACCGTTCCCTCAGCAGTCAGTGGCCAGGCCCACAAGGTGTGACCTACAAGAGCCGCAGACAGGACCCGAACGCTCTTCAAGGAGGCTGTTTCTCTCAGGCCTGGATCACATCCAAAGTCGAGGCTCCCGGGTGGCCGGGGCCCCTCTCGGGCTCTTCACCCACCCTGAGTGGGTGAAAACGGTTGGCTGTGTTTTCAGATCCACCCTGGGTATGATGAGCAGGAATTCCTTCTTATATTGAGGAGTGTTGGTTAGTTGCTAAGTCATATTCAGTTGCAACCCCATGGACTGTACCCCGCCAGCCTCCTCTGTCCATGAAATTCTCCAGGCGAGAATACTGGAGTGGGTTGCCATTCCCTTCTCCAGGGGATCTTCCCAGGGATCATACCCACGTCTCCTGCATTGACAAGCGGGTTCTTTACTACTGCGCCACCTGGGAAGCCACATTGAGGGCAGAAGCCGCACATCCGAGCTCACACAGCATCCCCTGGGCACACCCTGAGAGTATGGAGAAAGTCCCAGGACAGCCGAGAGTGACAAGTCTGCCTTTTCCCTTCTCTCCCCCTCTCTTTCCACGTGTATTTTTGATAAAACTTTTCAAAACTTTACATTAGATTGTTATCCCAACTGGGAGCAATATGGGGGTCTCCTGTTTAAAACTCTAACGCAGATTTAGCTGTGAGCAGGTGCCGCTCGTGACTTTGATAGGAAACGTAGTATTTTACCAGGCGGGTCGGGGAAGTGCTGAGGGGCACAGAGCCATTCCTCCTTAACGTGTTTCATCTGATAAACCTACTCTCGGCCTCCATCTTGACCCGGCTGATTGAATTTCCTCTTTTTCTATTATGGTTTCACTCTTCATTTGATTGTATAGGAAGCTCTTTATTGATTTAGTTTTGGCCATGCTGGGTCTCCGTGGCTGCTGGGTCGTTTCTCTAGTTATGACGGCAGTGGGGGGTTGGGGGGGTGGGCTGGGGCTGCTCTTCAGCTGCGGGGCGCTGGCTTCTCACTGCAGTGGCTTCTCTTGTCGGGGAGCAGGGCCTGAGGTGTGCGGGCCTCGGTGGTTGTGGCTCCTGGCTCTAGGGCACAGACTCGGTAGTTATGGCGCACGGGGCTAAGTTGTCTGGAGACACGTGGAGTCTTCCTGGACCAGGAACTGAACCCGTGTCTCCTGCATTGACAAGAGGATTATAAGAAGCAAACTAAAAAGAAGACAAAGGAGGTTAAAATTCCAAAGCGGGGAGGATTCTTTGGGCCAGCACTCACCCTTCACGGGACAGAAGGATGGCTTGTTTAGAGCGGCTGCTGCCCCCGAAAGGGCTGTCTGGGTTCCTTCCCTGGTCTTCCTGTTTTTTTCATTGCTTTGGAATGAACCAAATGCCCTTTTCAGACAGTGGCGTTGTTCAGTGAGCCCCTGATTCAGTGGAACTTTACAAATAAAGAGAAGCGACTGCTCCATCCGGTGCCCTGCTGTAGCAGCCGAGGAGCGAGGCCTCTCCCGGGGGCACCCGCAGGACTTGAGGCCGGATGGCATCCCAGGGTGGGGGAGACGAGGCTGACGGGGGAGGACGAGGCCAGGCGGACCGAGCGCAGACCGCGGGCGCGCGCGCCTCCGCCACCGGCCGGACCGCACGGGGCCTGTGTGTTGTGTCTATTTTGTGTTGATTCCTAATAATTTGAGAGACAACCCACTCTTTTGTCAGATACCTCCACATTAAATGAATTAAATAAGGGGATGACTCACACTTAATCCTCTGAAAAGGAACTTTTCAAAGCGCTGCTGGTGTGCGCGGAATTCAGCGGCCTTCAGCGGCCGTTGGGTGAACACTGGTCGGCATTAACCCGCCGGTCTCTTTTCCAGAGCTCCTGGCGAGCGGGGCCCCCAGCGGAGTCACGAAACCCGCTCTCACGCTGGAGCTTTGAAGCAGGAGCCCGAGCTGGCTTCTCTTCTCTGTCCTGCCCTGTATGACTGTGCTTGGATCTGCTCATCCAGGACCAGTTGGATCCCCCTGAGGGTTTGAAGCCTTGGAATAAGGGTGATTTTTTTTTTTTGTTTGACTATCTTTTTAATCACATCTTTCCTTGCCTCCGCCTTGAATCCTGAGGCACTTGACAAAGTATTCACAGAAGTACTTTGCATCTGGTTGATGGTGTTGATAAGGTGAAGGTGAAGGGTGACGTTAAGAGGTGGGGTAGAGGGGATCCTAAGCGGAAATCTGGGTTTTCAGTCTGTTTTCATGGGCAGAAGTTCTCCTGTGGAGCTGAGCCGCCCCCCGCCCCCCCAACCCAGCTCCTGGTTAAGGCTTTTCACTCCTTCAGGCCACAGTGGACCTGTGGACATCTGTGTGGGGCCGGGGTTATCTCCTCCACCCACCAGCAGACCTGGGGCAGATAAGGAAGGCAAGCTGGGACTGCAGAGTGGGTGCAGACACCCTCTAGAGGCACTAGGGTACCTAGGGAAGGTTCCAGAACAGCAGAGGAGATGCCTGCATCTAAAAAACAGCACCCTGCAACCTCTGCCCTTGTCTCCGTTCCCTCCTGAACAGTCACGGAAGAGGCAAATACAGTTCATCTCTATATTTCTGTAATTGTTGGTCTTTCCCAATCTGCATGTAGTGCTTCAGTGGCAACTACTCAGAAGCAAATGTGGAGCTAAGAAAACCCTCTGATCAAGGTCATAACGGTAACCTTCCTTTTGGGGTGTCTGGAGAAAAATTAAGCATTAACCTTAGGGGAAAAAGCTGACCCCAAATTTTAGCATAGCTTACTTCCCTCCCCCCAGCTAAAACAGAAAAGATTTATAGGAAAAAAAAAAAATCCCAAAATTCTTAGGGATTTTCATTCAGTTCTAGGATCCAAGGTGATTTTTTTTTTCTTCATACTTTTCTGTAAATTCTAAAGAAATCTAAGCTACTAATCAATAACCATATTTTAAGAAATAGTTAACGTGACACTCTGGTGAACTGGAGAAGCAGGAAGTGCTCTGTCTATTTTTAACAGGCCGAAGTGACTTCCAGCACCCTCACTTCCCACTTGCTCCCTCCAGGGATCAGAGCTGAGCACCTGCATTGGCCAGCCAGTTCCCCGGGGTCACCTGCCATTGGCCAGCCAGTTCCCCGGGGTCACCTGCATTGGCCAGCCAGTTCCCCGGGGTCACCTGCATTGGCCAGCCAGTTCCCCGGGGTCACCTGCCATTGGCCAGCCAGTTCCCCGGGGTCACCTGCCCTTGGCCAGCCAGTTCCCCGGGGTCACCTGCCATTGGCCAGCCAGTTCCCCGGGGTCACCTGCCATTGGCCAGCCAGTTCCCCGGGGTCACCTGCCCTTGGCCAGCCAGTTCCCCGGGGTCACCTGCCATTGGCCAGCCAGTTCCCCGGGGTCACCTGCCGTTGGCCAGCCAGTTCCCCGGGGTCACTGTTCCTTCCTGTCGTCACTGCTCTCATAGATGAGGAACTGAAGGCGGAAAGAAACGAAGCCCTTCGCTCTGGCGTGCGACCAAAAGGTGACGCTTAGTCCTGTGTCTTCCAAGCAAGCAGAAAGCTTTTCACTTCTCTCTTGTAAGCTCCAGCTCACTGTCTTACACCTTCTACTGCAATTTAGGGCAGCATCTTCTAAACTATGGGAAATTATGGCTTTCATAATCTACAAAACGTTAAACAAAGCTACTATTTTTTTATTACTATTCCTATTATGAGTTGGCCTCATGTGAGACTCCAGTTCCTGCTCCCACCCAGGACCTAAAGATGCAGTCAAGAGTGCCGTTTCATCTCCACGAGGGGGGATTAACAGTGTCGGGGACCTGCTTGGCTGGCCAGCCCCACCCGGGAGCTGCCCCTGGCTCTCTGCGGCCCACGGCCTGGGAACACGGCCCGCTGGTGTAGGGACGCCCCAGCTTTCACGGTGTCAGCACCCACCGCCGCTTCCACAGGACGAGGCCTCCGTGCTCCTCTCTCATAGACATGATGCTGCCCTTGTCCTGGGATCCTTCTCACATGATTTCACTTAGGGATGTTTTCCTCCCCGAGAACACAGTGACCGTCCTTTATACCGTCCGTGACAGCACTGCCTTTGACTAGTAGGGTGGTCGTGTGCTGGGATCAAAAGAGGGCAGACCAGGAGCCCGCAGGCCTGGGCCGAGGCCCTCCCCGCGCCCCACCCGGCCACTCGGTGAACGTGACCTCGGTTAGGCCACGTCACCTGACCGGGCGCCTGCTGAAAGGATGGGACTGTCATCCTTTATCAGAGATACACCGTCAGATCATCTCAGCAGTTTTTTCTTTCTTATGTATGTTTATACATACATATAAACACGCACAAATGTACTATGTGTAAATATACGCGTGTAGCATACACGTATATACATTCATAAGGATATAGATGGATTTGTCACTTGTGGTCGCCAGATTCTTTTCACAGACTTGTCACGAACATGTTATTAGAAGGGCCTCATTCATGATCAAGGGTTTCCACTGTGCTTTTCAAAATATAATGACCCTCCAGCTGGGGTGCTTAGGGAGCCCTGTGACCCCGATTTGATCCCGTGGTACAAACCATCACCCACACCCCCCAACCCCCGGCTCCAAGCACCTGCTGGTCGTGAGCTGGACACATCTGATGCTTTCAGACACTACAGCTCTGAGATGGTCTATCTGATCCCACAGGGGTCCCAGAAGAGTGGAATTCTAGGTTTTACAGAGGAAGACAGGACCTAATGCTGCAAAGTTGACGCTATGGTGTCACTGAAACACGAAATGGATGCTCTGTAGAGGTGCTGGTCGTGGTTTATTTCCTGGGCCTGATAGTCCCCGCATTTTGGCTTTGCTGCTGGAGGATAGATGCCCGTCTGACAATTCCTTGCAAGCAGGGACCAGCAAACAGTGATAGCTCTTTTTCAAAATAATTTCTTTTAAGAATGTATTTGGAAGATGAGTAAGCCAAGACTGTCATGACAATTTTCCATGGCACAAAATAAAAGGCAATTCATTGCCACAGTCACCATGACAACATTTAGTTCACGTATTTACATATACCTGCAATGAAATTCTATCAACAATGAAAGCTTTTTATTGAAACAAGCCACTAGATCTAACATGACCGGGACTGAGCCACAGATCAAAGACCCTATCTTTTTGTTAACGTATTTCCAAAGGACTAAGCCTGAGATAATTACCTTTTAATTCCCGTGGAAGTTTGAATTGAATTGCAGTTGGGATATCCCAAAATACTGTTATGAAAAGCCTGATGGTTTTAGGTGGGGAGAGTTTAGGCAGACCCTCAGCTTCCCTTCCTCCGGCCCTGTTCTCTCTCTCTCAGAACCTGGGCATGCGGCCACCAGAGACGACAGGAAGCGAGGCTTGTCTACATGCGCACTCTGTCAGGCATTTCGGGGAAAGCGTGTGGTGCAGGAAAGATGATTTTCTCATTGAACTGTTTCCCTGCATCCCTGTGGCTTGAGTTCATCTAACCTGGGCTTGATTCCTCCTCCCGGGAGAGCCAGGGCAGACCTTGTGCTTCCCATAATCTATGACCAGACCAGGTGCTGAGCAATCACTCTGTCACCCTTGGGGGCTTCCCAGGTGGCGCTAGTGGTAAAGAACATGCCTGCCAATGCAGGAGACTTAAGAGATGCAGATTTGATCCCTGGGTCAGGAAGATCCCCTGGAGGAGGGCGTGGAAACCCACTGCAGTATTCTTGCCTGCAGAATCCCATGGACAGAGGAGCCTGGCGGGCTACAGTCCAGGGAGTCGCAGAGTCGGACATGACTGAGGGACTGAGCGCGCGTCCATCGTGGAGGAGCTTTGTGGGCTGATTTTCATACTGTTGAGATGCTTCTCGTTTAACTCTTGGGGTTTCTACTTTCAGGTAGTAGACCAGATAGGTGTACCCTTAGAAGCAGATGTTTACACATTTCTTAAGCCTTTTATCTTATTCTGTGCAGAAAATAATCTGAGAACAGGTCTGTGCCCCAAATGAGCTCACTTTTCTTTCTCCAGATAACCATACCCAGGTGACCCTGATGTTGGCTATGCTAAAAACACTCTCTTGTGAGATAAGCATCTTTTTCGAGGGCTTGGGTAGGATGCAGACACTGAAAATTAGCTTTCCAGTGTAGCCCCATGTGTTTGAGAAAACACCGGAGCCTCGCACGCCCCCACACAAAAATTCAGTAACAATTTCTAAGTTCCAATCAAGCCTGGATGTTAAAAAGCAAAGGACTATTACAAACATACAAAGAAAATGTTAATGAAGGACCAGAGAGTCCAGGTTTAATTTCCTCCTTCACCATCCCCAGACGCCAGGGAGCAGGGTTTGACAACGTGTAAACTTCTCTTTCCCCTGTTCTTGGAGGTGGGGGGAGCCGCAGCGGCCACCGTGAGGGCCAGGGCTGGGTGGTGGGTCTTCTGTTAGTGAAGAGTGCTCCCAAGAAAGATTGCTTATTTCTGTGAGCGATGGCAAGTAGATGTTAAGATCCCAGACTTTTCCAGGGAATGAGATGTGGATTGATTTTAGGGAAAAGGAATAGAACTGGATGTCTTTCAAATTTCTGACAATTTGACAAAAGGAGAATTCAAGACTGAAATGTGAGGGGCTGCCTAGTCCAACAAAAATAAGAGATAGGAAATTTGGTGAGAATAGGAAGAACACCAGTTTCTATTAATTTCCCTATTTTGTGCCACCATTCAGGACCAAACAAATGATTGAGAGATTTTTTAAAAAAGGCACTTTCCTCTGTTGCCATAATTTGGCTCATGAAACAAACCATGCTTTGTTCCCAAAGTAACAGCCCAATATGTGATTTTTTCCCCTTAGACTGCATTAATTGCCAGTGGCTCCAGGATAGGAAAAATGCACATATCGTGGCAAGTGTATGATGCACATTTTTAAAAATTTTGTCTTTTTAGTTTCTAATAGTTTTTCTAATGGAAGATATGATGAATAAACATCACACCTTAGAATGCCCCTCCAGAGGGCTGACCTAGGGGTCACTCTTTCAAAACTCTCTTCTGTGTTGTTTATCTGAAATAAATATGTATGTGAATCTACATTTCTGCACACTTACACATAAATACAACATTTACATGGATAAATGCATGTTAATTTAGTCAAGAAAAAGAACATACAGCTCCGGAAGCAATGAAATGAATGCAAAATTGTTTTGGAAAAACAAATTTTCTGGAATAGTAACTTCTTGAGAAACAGCAACTGTCCTTCAACTATTTTCATTTATTGGAGAAAACATGTCTAGCATTTTAGAGAAGGGAAGAGATGGATAGGACTATATCATGTGGGCTGTCCCAAATAGGGCAATTTTGGTCCATTTCAGTCTTGAATTTCCTTGTTGTCTTTGATTCCTTCTTTTCATGCCCTATAATTTTATGCCAATATATTTCCATATCCACATCCTTAACCATGACATCTATTATCTGTCACATAAAGCTTCCCTGGTGGCTCAGATGGTAAAGACTCTGCCTGCAATGCAGGTGACCAGGGTTATATCCTTGGTTCAGGAGATCCCCTGGAGAAGGGAATGGCAACCCACTCCGGTATGCTTGCCTGAAAAATCCCACGGACAGAGAAGCCTGGCAGGCTACCCTCCACGGGGTCCCAAAGAGTCGGACACGACTGAATGACTAACACTTGACTTTTAAAAAAGCTGTTTGTTAGTTGGTGGGTTTTTTCATATCGCACGTTTAGGTCTTCAGAGGAGGAGCCTGTTTATGTACTAAAAAGAAGCTTAAAAAGGAAACTCTTAACCTGCAAAGGTCTGCCTCTGACCTACTGCCCTGCCCTCCAAGGTGGCTCTGATGCTGCACTGGACATGCTTCTGGCTGTACCAAGACAAAGCCTGATACCCAGCCACAAAGGGCTGATTCTTCTGGGGAAGCTGGGGATTCAGTTTGCAGAGACAGCAAAGCAGGTTTTCCCATTTATCAGATGGGGTACTCCAAGCTGGCCTGCAGTAGGTGGAGAGAGAAAGTGCGTGTGTGTGGGAGAGTGTGCACCTGTGGAGCTGTGTGCACGGGTACATGTGTGAGTGTTGTGTATGTGCCTGTGTGTGTGTGTGTGTGTGTGCATGCCTGTGGAAGGATTACTCAAAGGACTAAAATCGGATAAGGTGATTCTTGCATATTCAATGCGTATAGTTGACCTGGGGCCACCTGAAAAGATAAGGCATCGTTTGTAGCCCTCTAGCGCCCGCCCCCATGGCTCCCCCTCTCAGTGTAAGTGACAGACGGCGGCGGTGGGGGGGACAGGTGTGCTGCGGGGAGGGTCACAGCCCGCCCCTCGGGGCTCCTCTCAGGACAGTTTGGGACACTTGCCTCGGTCCATGTGGACTCTGGCCGGATACCGCGAACCGCCTGCTGGGGCTCGGAGCGCGGCGGGTGACTCTGCGGGGATGGACGGCGCGGCCCGGCGCTGGTCCTCCGCGCCCTTCCCGCGGTGGGCGAGTGCGGCGGCGGCTGGGAGGACCGCCGCTGCCTGGACCGAGCCGGGCCGCCCCGCGGGGGGCGTGGTCCCGAGAGCCGCGGGAGGAGGAGGGGGCCGGGCTGCGCGGCGCGCTATGGCCCCGGACGCGGGACGGAGGATGCTCGGGCTGCAGCGCCAGAAGCTGCAGACACTGTTTCTCGGAAAGGTAGGCGAGCCCTCGCGCTGGAACGGGCGGGTTCCAGTTCTAGGAGAGAACCGACGTTTTCTGTTTGCTGCTGGGAACCTGCTACGGTGACGGATCTTGGCCGGGAAAGGGCAAGTTGGCTTTGTTTTCCGGGACAGAGTGAAATTCTGTGCAAGGGTCACAGGTCACGGATGGATGCAAAGGGCAGGTCAGAAGCCGGGGGGGAAAGCTGTTGCCGTTTTCAGTTCGCCCTGTTTCTGAGGTGGTGTCGCAGCCAGAATGGATTGAATGTCACTGCTCTCCAGTGTGTGTCCACAGTCGAGGGGAACCGGGCCACTCAGTGGTCTTCCTGCAGTTTTAGAAACACAGGGGAGAAGAATGTGGCACAGCTGACGTTTATGCAGCTGTAACTGAGAGGTGCAGTTTTAGGGGAAGAGAAGCAGATCTGGCAGTTTGCTCTTAAAACTTTCTCTTTTTTTTAGAACTTTGAAAAATTGTAGTAAAATATATATAACACAGGGCTTCCCTTGTGATTCAGACAGTAAAAAAATCTGCCTGCAATTCAGGAGGCCTGGGTTCGATCCCTGGGTCAGGAAGACCCCCTGGAGAAGGGAATGTTAACCCACTCCAGTATTCTTGCCTGGAGCATCCCATGGACAAAGGAGCCTAGCGGGCTCCAGTCCACGGGGTTGCAGAGAGTCGTTATGACTGAGCACGCATGCACAAACATGACATAAGATTTACCATTCTAACCACTTTCAGCAGCGTTACATGCATTCGTTCACATTGTTGTGCAGTCATTACCACTGTCCATCTCCAGAAGGCTTTCATCTCTCCAAACTGAAACTCTGTCCCCATTAAATAACTCCCCAATCCTCCCGCCCCCTACCGAGCTTGCCCATTTTAAAGTGAAATAATGCAAACACACAATAGTCATGTGTGACAAGCATGCATCAGACTACAGTCCAAACCAGGTCACGCAGAACAGCTCCTGCGGTCTGTCCCTTGGACTTCTTAGAGAGATTACTTTCAATTGTATCTCACATACTGCTTTTACAAAAGGGTTTTCTAATACAGGGTTTTATAAATCACTGACATACCAGGGATATTAGGACTGTGAGTCATAGCACTTTTTTTAAGAAAATCTGTGAGTTTCCAACAATGTGCATATAATTTTGTTTAATTTGGGCAAGAAATATTCTGATTCTCTTGTTTTAGTGAACATTTCTAAATGTGCATATGCATTACATGCAAATTTGCTGTTGATAAATGTTTTTTATTTGTATCTCTAAATGCATGAAAATGTATGTTTCACTTTAAAGTCACTCCTAAAAGAATATTTCTAATGATTTTACACTGGGAATGAGAGTCATTTCCTCCTACTTTTGGGGTAAGAGAACTGAGGCCTTAAGGAACCAGACACGGGTCCGCTGTCAGGAGCCCGGGCAGATCCACACATGGAAGCCACAGCCCCGGGTCACAGCCCCACCCTGCCCTGGCCCTTAGGTCTGTGGCGCCCTCACTGTCTTTCCCGTGTGGGCTTTTGCTCTGAACCTCACATTCTCTGGGAGTGTTCTCTTCTTGATACCCCTTCTTATCCCCAATGATGTCAATAAGGTTGGAAAATATTTTCAATATGAGATTTAACAATGAGTAAGTGCCAATATGGAGGCAAAGAAAAGAAGGCAGAAACTGGACGTGAAGGCAGAGGCGAGGTCGGAAGGCAAGGCAGGCTGGCGGCCAGCTAGAGCTTGCTGGCTGCCCAGGGGGTGGGCGCAGCGTGAACTCAAACCACAGACGAAAGCCCAGGCCCTGTTGTTCAGATGGATGCTTTTCTTTCTGTCCCTGAGCCCAGAGAGAAGTCTCCCGAAGGTCCGCCTAAAGAGGGCCCCTCTTAAAGGGAGCAGCAAGCCGTACCCAAGGGTAGCCCCTGTTAAGGGCAGTGCGTTTCTCACCGATGCCTTTTGTGATGCTGTGCCTTGCAAGCGGAGGTGGTCAGACCAAAATACAAAGCAGAAAGGCACTTCCATCCAAAGTCTGCTTGTGTGGTCCTGGTGAACAGCCCTCTGAGAGCTGCCCTGGGCAGGGATGTTGGAAGACATCTGGGTGTCATAGCGCAGTTCTCTGTGACTTTGGGTAGGAAATCCATACGTTTTGTTAGGATTTAGTTTGAGTTCCTTGACAAGTACAGGAATGCAGATTCTCTATATTACAGGTTACAAGGAGGGAGTCATAACATTCGGGCGCTGGAAGGGGTCTTAGAAACCACACAGCCCGTATCCGTCATCTTCTAGATGAAGAGACCGAGGGTCTGAGAAGCTGACATGTCCAAGATCGTAAGATGGGCGAGTGGCAGAGCTAGGGCCAGACTAGAAGCCCCAGACACCCACCTGGAGCTCTGCACTCCATCCCACGGTGGGGAGGGCTCGGCAGGGCTGCTGGGGGTGTGAGTGTGTGTCCCCACCCGCCTGTGTTGACCCTGTGTCGTGGGGCTGCTGACTTCGGAGCAGTGGCCCCCACTCCCAGCTAGCTAGTGCTAATTCCATATCCCTTACTCAGGAGGGTGCTCTCTATATACAGACCGACACACCCAGGACCCACTCCCTCTGTGGGGTTGGTTTTTTTTTTTAACTCTTTTTGGAATATAGTTGCCTTATAATGTTGTGTTAGTTTCTACTGTACAGCAAAGTGAATCAGCTACACATGCACATACTCAGTTCAGTCGCTCAGTTGTGTCCAACTCTGAGACCCCATGGACCGCAGCACGCCAGGCCTCCCTGTCCATCACCAGCTCCCGGAGCTTGCTCAAACCCATGTCCATCAAGTCGGTGATACCATCCAACCATCTCATCCTCTGTCGTCCCCTTCTCCTCCTGCCTTCAGTCTTTCCCAGCATCAAGGTTTTTTCCAGTGAATCAGTTTTTTGCATCAGGTGGCCAAAGTATACATATATCCCCTCTTTTTTTTGGATTTTCTTCCCATTTAGGTCATCACAGAGCACTGGGTAGAGTTTCCTGATCTATACAGTAGGTTCTCATTAGTTAGGGGCTTCCCTGGTAGCTCAGTTGGTAAAGAATCTGCCTGCAGTGCAGGAGACCTGGGTTCGATCCCTGGGTTGGGAAGATACCCTGGAGGAGGGCATGGCGACCCACTCCAGTATCCTTGCCTGGAAAATCCCATGGACAGAGGAGCCTGATGGACTGCAGTCCACAGGGTCCCAAAGAGTTGGGCACGAATGAGCGACTAACACTTTAGACACACTCATTAGTTATCTACTTTGTACCGTCAATAGTGTGTATACGGCAACCCCAGTCCCCCGATGCACCCTGCTCCCCCAGTCCCTGGGCATCCATAGGTTTGTTCTCTGTGTCTGTGTCTGTCTCTATGTCTGTGTCTCTCTTTCTGCTCTGAGCATAAGATTGCCTTCAGATTCCGCATTTATGAGTTACTGTACGGTGTTTGTCTTTCTCTTTCTGACTCATTTCACCCTGTATGATAGTCTCTAGGTCCATCTACACCTCTACAAATGACCCAGTTTTGTTCCTTTTCATGGCTGAGTAATATTCCATTGTGCATATGTACCACATCTTCTTTAGCCAGCTTTATTATTAACCCTTGAGAGCCCACAGGCAAACAGTCCTGGGTATTTTCTCAGTTTTGTAGATACTGAGGACTGTTTAACAACCACACTGCCTGTCATAATCATAGGAGCTTTGTGAAAACCACACATCACATTAACGCAGACTAAATAAGTGCAGTCCACATGGGTTTCTAATGACGTGATGAACTCCCATAATGACAGCAGTTAATCTGTTTCCTGTGGATATGTTTCTAATCGGTGACGTGACTTTATTATTAAAGCCATCTGAGCCTATATGTTTTGTGTGAGAAAATATGAGAAAAACCACTGTGGAAGGATGGTTAATAGTCAATCCAGAGATGGTGACTTTTATATAAATATAGGACATTCTGTGTTTAATATAGGATGAGAGGAGCCCCGATGGCATTATACATGGCCATTTGGTGATATAAAGTGTAAGCAACCAAGTTTTGACTTTCTCAGATTAGCAAGGAGAAATGTAATTGTATTGTTTTAAAAACATAAAATTGTGACAGATTTCTACCACATTTAAGAGCCATGAACAGAGAGGAGTTTTAAAAAGCAGTTTGTATTAAAGATTATGTGAAGACAGCTAATCCCACACATTTGCTGTTTTAATTGTAACAAAGTGTCTGCAGAAATATAATGGACCATGTCAAGGGCTGAGGAGAGGGAGGGGTCTGAAAAATGTGTTCAGTAAACATTCGCCAATTTATTGATCTTCTCTCCCATGTTATCAATGAAAACTTAGGTTCCCAGGAAATTGATGGCAGTTAAGCTGCAGAGAAATTGAGTAGAGTGGGTTAAGAATGTCCGCAGCTAGAATCTCAGGGAAGAAACTGTCAGTTCTTCCCATGTATGTGGCTCCAACAGCTTCAAGCCCTTAAAACCCCCTGTTTATGGCTTTTTGAAAACAGAGTAGAAAGAACCATGGATCCACTTTCTCTCATGCAGGACAGTATCAATACTAAGACGGCCCCTGCACTGGAAAATATAACAGAGCTTTTCAGGTGTATTATAGGTTCTTTACAGAGATTTATCTTCTAAGTTATGACTAAAGTTTTAGTTGCAAGAGATTTACTTTGAAGTGGACTAAGAAGATCAGGAGAGTCCTGCTACAAACCGTAAGACATCCCTTTGGTTTTCCTGAGGATGATGGTCCATCCCTGTCATAAATATTTTCAGGGCTCTTGATCTGTACCTGCTGGGGCTCAGTGCAGCCCTCGATGGGTGGGCTTGCCTTTAGTAGCTTACGGTCTGGCAGGAGAGTCCCCTTTACCCTAGATAAAGGATGCTTAGAAACAGGATACAGAAATGGCATAACTGCAGGGGAGAGGAGTTTGCTTTTAATGCCATGCAGATGACACCACCCTTATGGCAGAAAGTGAAGAAGAACTAAAGAGCCTCTTGATGAAAGTGAAAGAGGAGAGTGAAAAGTTGGCTTAAAGCTCAACGTTCAGAAAACTAAGATCATGGCATCTGGTCCCATCACTTCATGGGAAATAGATGAGGAAACAGTGTCAGACTTAATTATTTTGGGCTCCAAAATCACTGCTGATGGTGATTGCAGCCATGAAATTAAAAGACGCTTACTCCGTGGAAGGAAGGTTATGACCAACCTAGATAGCATATTCAAAAGCAGAGACATTACTTTGCCAATAAAGGTCCGTCTAGTCAAGGCTATGGTTTTTCCAGTGGTCATGTATGAATGTGAGAGTTGGACGGTGAAGAAAGCTGAGCGCCGAAGAATTGATGCTTTTGAACTGTGGTGTTGGAGAAGACTCTTGAGAGTCCCTTGGACTGCAAGATCCAACCAGTCCATCCTAAAGGAGATCAGTCCTGGGTGTTCATTGGAAGGACTGATGTTGAAGCTGAAACTCCAATACTTCGGCCACCTGATGCGACAAGCTGACTCATTGGAAAAGACCCTGATGCTGGGAAGGATTGGGGGCAGGAGGAGAAGGGGACGACAGAGGATGAGATGGTTGGATGGCGTCACCGACTCGATGGACATGAGTTTGGGTGGACTCCGGGAGTTGGTGATGGACAGGGAGGCCTGGCGTGCTGCAATTCATGGGGTCGCAAAGAGTCGGACACGACTGAGCGACTGAACTGAACTGAACTGAACTGAACAAGGGAAACAGCATCTTGTTTCTGCCTTCTGCGATGACTACACCCACGGAATAAGCTTCAGGAACGGACCCCGTGTGTCAGAGCAAGTAGGCCAGGGGCAGAGAGCGGATGGAAGTGTGTAGCTCCCAGCACAACACGTGCGGCTCACTACGGGGTCAGGGATGGGGCCTTGGCAACCCCCAAGGAAAACATCGCAAGAGCACCCATCCGTCTGGTCCACTCTACACCAAGAAATGAACCAATGCCAGCATACCACTTTGGGAGGGTATGGGAGTGGGTAATCACAACAGATAGTAAATGATCTCCAAGACCAGAAGTTCCCAACCTCCTGGCTGGACTGGTACCTCCTGTCAGATCAGTGATAACATTAGATTAAAAATAAAGTGTGCAAAAAATGTAATGCACTTGAATCATCCTGAAGCCATCCCCTGCAACCCTGGTCCTTGGAAAAATTGTCTTCTTCCAAATCAGTCCTCGGTGCCAAGAGGGTTGGGGACCCCTGCTCAAGGCCACGAATCAGCCTCTTCTACGGTGATGTCACTCACTATGGACCCGTCATCCTTGGGCTTAGTTTAAATACTTGATAACTCATCAGTATTCCAAACCAGTGTAAGCTTTTGAAGTAGCCACCTCCTTACAGGTTTGCTATCCGCTTCGTAAAATAAGATTTCTTTCTCTTTATTCTAAACTGTCTTCTTAAACTCAAATGTCTCCTGCCATTCTTAAACCTGAGGTTGAGGTCTTCAAAGACAGTCTGTGCTTGGGTTTCCCTTTCAACATTGTGGGTGTGGGTGTGAGCCACAGACCCACCACTCAGAGCCTGTGCCTGGCAGGTAGTCTGCATCCTGTGAACAGAGGGGCCTTAGGTGGTGACGGTACTGTCCAGGTTTCTAGGCTAGCCCTGTCTGGAGGGTCACAGCTTATTAAGAACTATGAATAAAGCAAAAACCCACTGCAGTATTCTTGCCTGGGAAATCCCATGGACAGAGGAGCCTGGTGGACTACAGTCCACGGGGTCTCAAAGAGTCAGGTACGACTGAGTGAGCAATAAGACAAAGACGAAGCCTTATTTAAACTGATAGTCATTGATTTGATCTAGATTCTAATAAATGCACATTGATATAGCTTCTGAGCAAGATTTTTAAAATATCAACACCCTGGTACAGACTAAATGCCCTTTGACTGGACAGGAAAGAACTGGTGATGCGTAACGTGCCCAGACCCTGCCTGGTCCTGCCCCTCTGCTCCTCGTTCTCTTTTTCATGAGAAGATAGGCTTCTGGCTTTCAGGATTCTCCTTGCTCCTGTGAAGCCAGGGAGGTCACTGTTTATTCTGTGGATTTCCGGGAGTTTGTGCATTTGTTTGGCTCTGCATAAAACCCCCAAATTGGCTGTAAGAATCCACTACTGATACAAAATCCAATGTAACTGGCTTGAGCAAAAAAGTAGAAATTTATGGGGCTCGTGAATTGAAAATACAGGCATCTTCAGATTCAGAGCTCAGAGACACTCACCTCCCTCCAGGCTCCTGGCCAGGCGGGTCCTTCCCAAGCTTTGCCCAGGGGCCACCGCTGTTTCAGACTCATGTCCCCCCACACTCGGAAGCTGTCGGCATCTGGGGTTTGTCACCAGGGTGGGGCGGGCCCTGAGGTGGCAGGCCCATGCTGGCGGCAGGCTCTCCTTTGAGGGCTCGAGCATGTGCTGAGCATCTCCTGCAGGGCAAGAAAAATGGGGACCCAGAGTGGACTTTGGACTCTGACCACAGGAGACCGGGTGAGGGGAGGAGAGGGATGTGGGTGACGGTCATCTCATGGGCCCCGCATTCTCACTTCTGTAGAGACAGGGATTGTAATCTCCACTTTACGTTAGGTCATTCTAAACAGTGACGTGCCACAGAGTCTGGGAAAGATTGAAGGCGGGAGGAGAAGGGGACGACAGAGGATGAGATGTTTGGGTGGCATCACCGACTCAGTGGACATGAGTTTGAGCAAGCTCCAGGAGTTGGTGATGGACAGGGAGGCCTGGGGTGCTACAGGCCATGGGGTCACAAAGAGTCAGACACGACTGAACAACTGAACTGAACTGAACTGAGAGAGTCTGCAAGGCCTGGAGCCCCCAGGGCGAGGTAGCTGGAGCAGGCTGCCCGCATAGCCCTGCTGAACGAGGCCCCGTAGAGACCCAGCACATGGATGCCGTCCTCGCTGGGACAGAGGTATGTCCTCAAAGTCCATGTGTGAGGACCCTGACCGCCCGGGTCTCAGAATGTGACCGTATTTGCAGAAGAGGCCCGCCCAGACGTGATTAGATGACAGCAACATAGTTAGGGTGGGCCATGCGGACATGTGCAGAGGAATGGCATGTGCAGACCAGGGTGAGGCCAAGGAGAGGGGCCAGAGAGACCGGCCCTGGAGGACTTCTGGCCCCCAGCCCGTGAGAGTGGATGTCTGCTGTCTGAGCCCTCGAACTGGGTGTTTATTACTCAGTCCTCACTGACTCACGCACTGAAGTGGGCTGAGCCGGAAGGCAGAGTGAAGGCGGTGTGGGGCCAGCCCCTGTCCCGAGGATGCTGTGTGCCGAGTCTGCAGCTGGACTCCGGTCACCGAGTGCACTGCGGCGATGCCCCTGCGGCCTCCTGTAAGTGGGGACCACGCGCCGCTGGCAGGACCCCGCCCTCCCCATGTTTGTGGCCTCGCCCTGGAGGACCACAGCATCCGGGCCACTGCGTGGGCTGGCCAGTCTGTCACCCCAGAGCTCTCTGCCCCCTCCCAGTGCCTGCGGCTCTGGCCATCCGCAGGGCAGTGAGGCTGCCCCGACCTTTCTCCTGCCTGTTGTCCTGGAGGCGCATGTTTTGAAAGGCAGGGAAGCCCCCAGGGACCCTGATCACTCCAGAGGCCTCCCCGGGCACCGCTCCAATCTCCGTTGCCAAGTGGCTGTGCGTTCACATCGGCGGCCCCCATGGCCCACGACCGGCCTGCCCGCCCGGCGGAGGGCGAGGGACCCCGGCCCAGGCCTGCAGAGGCCACCGCAGCTGCAGCCATACGTGTCCTCAGGGACTTTGTAAAGAGGAAACTGCAGGTCAGTGGCTGTCGTTTCCTGAGCTCGGGGGTCTGCAGGCGAGGGAGCAGCCGCGTCTACTCCTGGACGTAGGGGCAGGAACCACCTGGAGAAATCTGGGTGTCAGGGACAGGTCCAGATGCCCAGACTTGAGATGCTGTGACGTCTAAGGGCCCCAGTGTACCGGCGCGCTAACAGGGCGGGAGCTCCTGCGAGAAGGAGAATATTCCAAACTCTGCTTTCTCACCTGGGATTTCCGCCATGATTTCTGACCGGTGGTGGAGGCCAGCATGGTGTGGGCCTGGTTTGTATCGGTCCCGCAGTGGGAAGGTGAGGAGGGGCAGGGAGAGGCCTTCCTGCGGTGTCCGTGTGCATGGACGGTGCACAAATCAGCCCGATGACCAAAACCTCGTCAGATCCTCCTGCGGGTCTCAGGGTCTCCTTGCCTCGAGGGTCTCCAGGGAGCAGGATGGCCCCTGGGTGCGAGGAGCACAGTGAAGCTCTCTGGAGAGTATCAGGCCCTGCAGGGCCGCTGCCATGGCAAGCGGGGGCCTCTGCCTTCTGCTGTGTTCAGCTTTCACACGCCTTAGGACGGGGGACGCCGCGAAGCCCTGAAATTCAGGAAGCGCTTGGCTTCAGGCCTGTTCCGCGCTCCGCCTGGGCATCTGGCCCTGTGGTTCCCCCTGGGGACTGCTCTCCAGGTCCTCCCCGCCAGGCCGATCCTGCCCCGTGGGCCGAGGCTGCCTGTGGGGGGTGCTGGGAGATCCTTGCCCGCCGTTTACCTGTGATCTGAGATGCTGCGACATCAGCTCTCCTGGGCACCTCCCTGGAGGTGGCAGCTCAGTCCTCAGACCTGCCTCCAGGGTCCTTGTGCCTCCAATGTGGGACTGATGGCTTAGACACTCACAAGAGGGTGATTGTAGTTGGCCCAGGCTCTGGGGCCAGCCTGCCTTCTCAGAGAAATAGGCAGAAATAAAGCACAGAAAAGCTAGCCTGGGTGGCAGTGCAAACAGATCTTTCTCGTCTTCTTGCCTTATCAGAATAGTCTTCGGGGAAATGTATTGGCTTTCCTTTACAGCAGTCCTCTACTCCATACTAAATGGAGAATTCAGGGCTGTGGAAGGTCTTGGCCTGTCCCAGCACTTTCTATATTACTGCGTCGCCACTCCCTTCTCCTAGGGATCTTCCTGACCCAGGGATCGAACCCTGGTCTCCCTCATTGTAGGCAGATTCTTTGCCATCTGAGCCACTGGGGGAAGCCCTTTCTAAATGACAGGAGGGTTCTAATTATCCTGATTCAGTTGGGTGGTGTGCTCATTAGGAGCTGCTGAGTTATTCACTAAAGTGCCAGCTTCTATTTGTGTTTGTGTGTTTGCTTTTTCAATTGGGAGGAAATTGAATTTAGGGACAGATAAAAGATGATTGAACATTCAGCATCCAAGCTTGGAGATAACGCTTGAGTAGCCACCACACCAGAATAATACAAAGTACGTTTGCTTCAGATCATGTTGAAACCAACCAGTGCCACCTTTGAAAACCTCCTCAATCCCACCCACTACCCCTTTCCCACCAGAGGCAGCTGCTACCCTGAATCTGACACATAAGTCTCCCTTCTCGTCTTCACATTTTAAACTCACGTGAAAGCGGTCTGTGTACAGGGAGCGTGTAGACCTGTTCTATGCATTTTCAGAGTTTCGTCAGTAGAATCACAGTACACATGTTTTTCCGCAACTGCCGTGTTCCTTCAATGTGTTACTGATTTTTTGTCCTTTCCCTCTCTGACGGACATCCACATTATTCCCAAATTTTGGCTGTTAGACATGGCTGCAGTGGCATCTTGAGTTTCTTGCCGTTACAGCCACAGAAGTGCAATTGCAGCTAAAAGTCTGTATGTACATTTTCAGTTTTATTAGGTGCTGGTGATTGCTCTCTATTTCAATTTCTAGTAAGTGGGAGGATGTTTCCAGACTCTTTAAACATTTTGCCAAACTAGTGCATGACATATTTTGTGTTTCTCTGTTACTGCTGAGGTTGGACATTTAATGAAATATTTTGTTGACGATTTTGGTTTCCATGTGAATTGTCTGTTCATGTTGTTGTTGTTCAGTCGTGTCTGACTCTTTGCTACCCATGGACTGCAGCACCCCAGGCTTCCCTGTCCTTCAATATTTCCCAGAGTTCGCTCAAACTCATGTCCATCGAGTCGGTGATGCCATCTAACCATCTCATCCTCTGCCACCCCCTTCTCCTTTTTCCTTCAATCTTTCCCAGTGTCAAGGTCTTTTCCAATGAGTTGGCTCTTCCCATTAGGAGGCCAAAGTATTGGAGCTTCAGCTTCAGCATCAGTCCTTCCAATGAATGTTCAGGACTGATTTCATTTAGGATGGACTGGTTGGATCTCCTTGCAGTCCAAGGGACTCTCAAGAGTCTTCTCCAACACCACAGTTCAAAAGCATCAATTATTCAGCGCTCAGCTTTCTTTATGGTCCAACTCTCACATCCACACATGACCACTGGAAAAACCATAGCTTTGTCCTTAGGGACCTTTGTTGGCAAAGTAATGTCTCTGCTTTATAATATGCTGTCTAGGTTGGTCATAGCTTTTCTTCCAAGGAGTCTTTTAATTTCATGGCTGCAGTCACCATCTGCAGTGATTTTGGAGACCAAGAAAATAAAGTCTGCCACTGTTTCCATTGTTTCCCCATCTATCTGCCATGAAGTGATGGGAACAGATGCCATGATCTTCATTTTTTCAGTTGTTGAGTTTTAAGCCAGCTTTTTCACTCTCCTCTTTCCCTTTCCTTAAGAGGCTCTTTAGTCCTTCTTCACTTTCTGCCGTAAGGGTGGTGTCATCTGAGTATCTGAGGTTATTGATATTTCTCATGGCAATCTTGATTCCAGCTTGTGCTTCATCTAGCCTGGCATTTTGCTTGATGTGCTCTGCATAGAAGTTAAATAAGCTGGGTGACAATATACAGCCGTGACGCACTCCTTTCCCAATTTTGAACCAGTCCATTGTTCCCTGTCTGGTTCTAACTGTTGCTTCCTGACCTGCATACAGGTTTCTCAGGAGGCTGATAAGGTGGTCTGGTATTGCCATCTCTTGAAGAATTTTCCGTAGTTTGTTGTGATCCACACAGTCAAAGGCTTTAGTGTAGTCAATGAAGCAGAGGTAAATGTTTTTCTGGAATTTTCTAGTTTTTTTTATGATCCAGCGGATGTTGGCAATTAGATCTCTGGTTCCTCTGCCTTTTCTAAGTCCAGCTTGAATATCTGGAAGTTCTCAGTTCACGTACTGTTGAAGCCTGGCTTGGAGAGTTTTGAGCATTACTTTGCTAGTGTGTGAGATGAGTGCAATTGTGTGGTAGTTTCAGCATTCTTTGGCATTGCCCTTCTTTGGGATTGGAATGAAAACTGACCTTTTCCAGTCCTGTGGCCACTGCTGAGTCTTCCAGATTTGCTGGCATATTGAGTGCAGCACTTTCACAGCATCATCTTTTAGGATTTGAAATAGCTCAACTGGAATTCCATCCCCTCCACTCACTTTGTTCATAGTGATGGTTTCTTTTATTTTATTTTATTTTTTTTAATTTATTTTAGTTGGGAGCTAATTACTTTACAATATTGTAATAGTTTTTGCCATACATTGACATGAATCAGCCATGGGTTTACATGTGTTCCCCTTCCTGGACCCCCCACCCACCTCCCTCCCCATCCCATCCCTCTGGGTCATCCCATTGCCCCAGTCCTGAGCATTTGTCTCATGCATCGAACATGGAATGGTGTTCTGTTTCACATATGATAATATACATGTTTCAGTGCTATTCTCCCAGAACGTCCCACCCTCACCTTCTCCCTCAGAGTCCATAAGACTGTTCTATGCATCTGTGTCTCTTATTCTGTCTCGCATATAGGGTTATCGTTACCAACTTTCAAATTCCATATATATGCATTAGTGTACTGTATTGTTTTTCTTTCTGGCTTACTTCACTCTGTATAATGGGCTCCAGTTTCATCCATCTCAATAGAACCGATTCAAATGTATTTTTTTTAATGGTTGAGTAATATTCCACTGTGTATATGTACCACAGCTTCCTTATCCATTCGTCTGCTGATGGACATCTAGGTTGCTTCCATGTCCTGGCTATTGTAAACAGTGCTGCGATGAACATTGGGGTACACGCGTCTCTTTCAATTCTGGTTTCCTCGGTGTGTATGCCCAGCAGTGATACTTTCTAAGGCCCACTTGACTTTGCATTCCAGGATGCCTGGCTCTAGGTGAGTGATCACACCACTGTGGTTATCTGGATCATGAAGATCTTTTTTGTATAGTTCTTCTGTGTATTCTTGCCACCTCTTCTTATATATCTTCTGCTTCTGTTAGGTCCATAGCGTTCATTTCTCTGTTGGATTATCTGTCTTCTCCTTAGTGATTCCTGACATTATTTATAAATTTTAGACATTAATCCCTTGTTGCTAATGCTCCAAATAACTTCAAATGGCTTGTCGTCTTTAACTTTGTGTGGGGTCTTTTGCAGTAAGGTTTTGATTTCTTCAAACCAATCAATATTTTTTCGTTTTCTGTTTGCTTGTCATTTAAGCAATTCTTCCTACTTAGAAACATAAAGACTGTCTCCTTTTTCTTCTAATACTAAATTATTGTACTAAATCTGATTCCGTATACGGCGATGTAGGAATTGAATTTTCCCTGTAGGGAGACAGTTACTCTCTGTGGTTCCGTTAAACAGCACATCTTTGTCCCTTTTCCTCTCTGCTCATTTTAGGTCCTGTGAGCCCCTGGGCCACCAGGAAGGTAAGCAGATCATTGGGCTAAAAATTATTTTTGAATAGGCAATAGAACAGGTGGTTATTCTGAGTCAATTTTCAACACTGCCGGACTGGAGTCAAGTTGTTTGCTAGGATGCAGAAGAAGAGGTGTGGAATCTGGACCAGGAGGGAGTGGCTCAGAGTGGTCACTGTGCTCTGCTGACCCCCCCAACCCAGCAGGGAGCAGAGCCGGGAGGGGTGCTCTGAGGTCTCGGGGCCCGCTTCCCCCACCCGCTAGAAGGCAGGGCCTTGGACAGGGCCCCCGGCTCTTGGAGCAGGCCTCGCCCTGGGAAGTGTTCCGTAGGCATTTAGTGAGTAAGTTCTCTGAATGCGTGACCGTAGGAAGCAGTGAAGGAGCTGGTGCTGTAACATGTTGGGAGAACAAAGTGGAAGCAGGGAAGGTTTCCGAATACTTGGCCATTTTGCGGAGAGGGGCTCTGGACTCTGTGGGCCCAGTGGGTGGATGCTGTGGGGAGGCAGGTCCGGTTCACACTTTGCTCTTCTCTGATCCAGAACCTTCCCAAGATGCGATGACTCCCCTACCTGGACATGTGTGTCCTGTCTTGGGAGTTTCACGTAGAGTGGCATTGGCCAGAGGGAGGGCTGCACAGGAATGTGAGTGTCCTCTGTGACCTTGGGGGTCCTCAGTGTAAGGCTCTCGATCCATTAGCAGCAAGGTCTTTCTCTGACCTGTATGGAGTTTACAGGGTCCCCACTGCTCTATGTCAGTCCCCTGACTCAGGTACGGTGTTATTGTTCAGTCACTCGGTCATGTTCGACTCATTGCGACCCCATGGACTGCAGCACATCAGCCTTCCCTATCCTTCACCATCTCCACACACCAGCCTTCCCTATCCTTCACCATCTCCGCACACCAGCCTTCCCTGTACTTCACCATCTCCCAGAGTTGGCTCCAACCCATGTCCATTGAGCCAGTGATGCCGTCCAACCATCTCATCCTCTGCTGTGCACTCCTCCCGCCTTCAATCTTTCCCAGCATCGGGGTCTTTTCCAACGAGTCAGCTCTTCACATCAGGTGACCAGAGTATTGGAGCTTCAGCATCAGCATCAGTCCTTCCAGTGAATATTCAGGACTGATCTCCTTTAGGATGGACTGGTTTGATCTCCTTGCAGTCCAAGGGACTCTCAAGAGTCTTTTCCAACACCACAGTTCAAAAGCATCAGTTCTTATGTCCTCAGCCTTCTTTCTGGTTCAACTCTACCAGATGGAGCTGATGGACTCCTAGGCTGATCTAAAGGACAGGGCCAGTTTTGAGAGAAAGCTCTAGTAAGGATGTCTGTCATTGGAAACTGGAGTATTTTCATAAATGCGTAGGGTTATGCTTCTGACCTAACAATTGTGTTCAAGTAATCCATTTAGCGGAGAAGGCAATGGCACCCCACTCCAGTACTCTTGCCTGGAGAATCCCATGGACGGAGGAGCCTGGTAGGCTACAGTCCATGGGGTGGCTAGGAGTCGGACACGACTGAGCGACTTCACTTTCACTTTTCCCTTTCATGCACTGGAGAAGGAAATGGCAACCCACTCCAGTATTCTTGCCTGGAGAATCTCAGGGATGGTGGAGCCTGGTGGGCTGCCGTCTGTGGGGTCGCACAGAGTCGGACACGACTGAAGCGACTTAGCAGCAGCAATCCATTTAGGGATCCTTATTCCTAGGGAGTTTTGTGGAGTTAGTAACTCTAAGTTGATCTGTTCAAAGATTTTTTTGCATCACAGCTTTAAGTGGCCTGTGGATTTCGAGCTATTTAAATATGAAATAGCACTGTGAATAACATCAAGGAAAAGAGGAAATGTTCAAGTCGGTGAAGACATGAGTTTAGACAAGTTAAATCTGAGTGACTGAGTACAGACACTGAGCTTGTCATGCATTTTATAAATATCTGCAAATGCTTGTAAATTTTATTTCTGATGTTAGGATTTTTTCCTCTCTGTTTAAAAATAACTCTTGATTTCTTCTACAGTCTCCATTGAAGCAGTATTGCTGGCGTTTGTATGAGATGGCTCACATTTCCAGCACTTATATGTTTTCACAAATACTTATCTTGCAAACATACAAATCAATGTATTGGGTCTGTAATCGCTCCCCTGTCGTGTGAGGTTTGTGTTGAGGCTTCCCTGGTGTCTCAGATGTAAGGAATCTGCCTACAATGCAGGAGACCCAGGTTCGGTCCCTGGGTTGGGAAGATCCCCTGAAGAAGAAAATGGCAACCCACTCCAGTATTCTTGTCTGGAAAATTCCATGGACAGAGGAGCCTGCCAAGCTACAGTCCTTGGGGTCACGAAGAGTCAGACACGACTGAGCAACTAACATTCCTCCTGTGTGAGGCTCAGGAATGTCACGTGGGACCACTGGCAGGAAAGGAATGAATAACATCTGAACCCTCTGGGTATTTTCTTGGTGACTGATCCCATTGCTGGAATCAGACATTTCTCCTTCAGGACTTTTCTTCTGAAACCGCACGGTTGGGACCACCCAAGTTCTGGGTAAAAGTTTGCCATCTCCCTGGCTGATCCCATTGCATCCAATTGTGTTGATATTTTTTTTTTAACCCAAGAAGGCCATGTTCTCTTTGTGTGTCAAATGGAACCAATACTGGTTAATATAGCTTTCGGGGCCCTGGAGACCAGCTTGGAAGACAGTTAACTATGCCAGACTATAAGGCAGCACCTGCCCAAAGGCACCATAGAGACTCCCACGCTTGCGCTGCTGGGACCGCTCTCTGCCCTTGGCCGTCACGGCGGAGCCCTCTGTGTCTGAGATCTGCCTCGGTCTCCTTCCAGCCCAGTACCTGACTCCGTTCTTAAGTGGCCTTGGCCTCTGGCCCTTCCCCTTCCCTTCTCCCTGGACAAAGTCCTCCTTCCAAGCTGGCCTCCACTGCCTCCCAACAGTAAGAAATGTGTTTGGAAGACTGAGCTGTGAAGTTTTCTGGGAGCTAAATTAAAAACAGTAGTATTAAGGATTGTTGATTTGTAGCTTTCCTTTCTGTCATTTTATTTATAACAATAGTGAACTGGAAACAGCCTACATTAATATAGGATTATATAGCAAGCAAGGAGAATAGCAAGGAGAGATAAGAAAGCCTTCCTCAGCAATCAACGCAAGAAATAGAGGAAAACAATAGAATGGGAAAGACTAGAGATCTCTTCAAGAAAATTAGAGATACAAAGGGAACATTTCATGCAAAGATGGGGTCAATAAAGGACAGAAATGCTAGGGACCTAACAGAAGCAGAAGATATTAAGAAGAGGTGGAAAGAATACAAAGAAGAACAGTATTGCTGGCGTTTGTATGAGATGGCTCACATTTCCAGCACCTATGTGTTTTCACAAATACTTATCTTGCAAACATACAAATCAATGTACTGGGAGATAATCATGATGGTGTGATCACTCACCTAGAGCCAGACATCCTGGAATGTGAAGTCAAGTGAGCCTTAGGAAGCATCACTATGAACAAAGTGAGTGGAGGTGATGGAATTCCCGTTGAGCTATTTCAAATCCTAAAAGATGATGCTGTGAAAGTGCTGCACTCAGTATGTCAACAAATTTAGAAAACTTAGCAGTGGTCACAGGCTTGGAAAAGGTCAGTTTTCATTCCAATCCCAAAGAAAGGCAATGCCAAAGAATGCTCAAACTACCGCACAATTGCACTCATCTCACACACTAGTGAACTTCCCTGGTGTCTCAGACGGTAAAGCATCTGCCTACAATGCGGGAGACCAGGGTTCAATCCCTGGGTCGGGAAGATCTCCTGGAGAAGGAAATGGCAACCCACTCCAGTATTGTTGCCTGAAAAATCCCATGGACAGAGAAGCCTGGTAGGCTACAGTCCATGGGTTCGAAAAGAGTTGGACACGACTGTGCGACTTCACTTTCACTTTCATTTTCTTTCACACATTAGTAAAGTAATGCTCACAATTCTCCAAGCCAGGCAATACGTGAACCGTGAACTTCTTCAAGCTGGATTTAGAAAACGCAGAAGAACCAGAGATCAAATTGCCAACATCCGCTGGATCATCGAAAAAGCAAGAGAGTTCCAGAAAAACATCTATTTCTGCTTTATTGACTATGCCAAAGCCTTTGACCGTGTGGATCACAATAAACTGTGGAAAATTCTGAAAGAGATCGGAATACCAGACCACCTGACCTGCCTGTTGAGAAATCTGTATGCAGGTCAGGAAGCAACAGTTAGAACTGGACATGGAACAATAGACTGGTTCCAAATAGGAAAAGGGGTACATCAAGGCTGTATATTGTCACCCTGCTTATTTAACTTATATGCAGAGTACATCATGAGAAATGCTGGGCTGAAAGAAGCACAAGCTGGAATCAAGATTGCCAGGAGAAATATCAATAACCTCAGATATGCAGATGACACCACCCTTATGGCAGAAAGTGAAGAAAAACTAAAGAGCCTCTTGATGAAGGTGAAAGAGGAGAGTGAAAAAGTTGGCTTAAAGCTCAACGTTCAGAAAACTAAGATCATGGCATCTGGTCCCATCACCTCATGGCAAATAGATGGGGAAACAGTGGAAACAGTGGCTGACTTTATTTTCTTGGTCTCCAAAATCACTGTAGATGGTGATTGCAGCCTGAAATTAAAAGACGCTTACTCCTCGGAAGGAAAGTTATGACCAACCTAGATAGCATATTAAAAAGCAGAGACATTACTTTGCCAACAAAGCTCCATCTAGTCAAGGCTATGGTTTTTCCAGTGGTCATGTATGGATGTGAGAGTTGGACTATAAAGAAAGCTGAGCGCCGAAGAATTGATGCTTTTGAACTGTGGTGTTGGAGAAGACTCTTGAGAGTCCCTGGGACTGCAAGAAGATGCAACCAGTCCATCCTAAAGGAGATCAGTCCTGGGTGTTCGTTGGAAGGACTGATGTTGGAGCTGAAACTCCAATACATGGTCCCTCAGAAAGCAGAGCTTCCTCCCAGGGCTCTGCTCACACGCTCGGAGGGAGGCTTGGCTGTCCGCAGTTGCGTTTTACTCAGTACGGTTGCCTGAATTCTGTGATGAGACCTTCAAAGGGATCTAACATGGTCAGACATAAAAGGCAATTTTAGCACCTAAAAGACAGGATCTAGGTCTTAAGAAAGCTATGACAAGTTTCTCTCATCATTGGACATTGAAGCACATCAAGCATTGGTCATGTTCACCATCAATTTTTTAAATTAAACGCGAGTTTGAATATTTGTCTTTTGATGTAGAAGATTCTTAAAGCGCTGTCTGAATGTCCAGGTTGTTTCAGATGATTTTCAGTCATAATTTTCAACAAGTTGCTCTTCTTAATATATTATAAATAAAGCCTAAAAATATAAGTTGCAGACCTTAAGACATTACAATACATACAGTTTTTTCCAAATGTACTGGTTATAAAAGAATATGTCTTGTAACGTGACACGTGAAAATTTACTACTGAACCACAGTTTTCTTCAAAGATAAGGAAAATTGAGACATGTTTTAAATAAAGGAGAAACCAGATAATGGAACAATGTTAAGCCTTTCTTTAATTTTTTTTTTTTTTAAATTAAGTCCAGCAAGCCAAGGGATAAAAGGAAAAGCCATGGAAAATAGAAAAGATTGCGTCTATTTAAATATAGAAATGAAGCCATGTAACTGCAGGATTTTGCAGAAGAGAATGAAATGTCACTGACTTGAGCCATGTAAAATCAGAGCAGACAGAGGAAGGGGAAGATGAGGTGGGAAAAGTCTGCCCCCCACTCTAACTCTGCCCCCAACCCCAACTCTCAGAGCAGAGAGTCAGAAGAAAGGATTCCAACTTGATAAATCAAGAGACAAGTTATTGAATTACTAGAAAAATTAAATGCTGTGATTTAATAAACTAGAAATGGAAAGTAAAGAGGAGAGGCAGGAAGGAAGCAAAATACTTGCCTTTCAAACAAGGTTACTGAGAAAGTCTGCCTAAAGGTGCTGAATTGGGAGTGTTTACTTTTATCATAAAATCATTTAATTAAAGGGAGTTATAGTTGGTCCAAGGTCACAGAATAGGGACACACAAAACACAAAACTCAGAAAACAGCCCAGATGGCAAAACACAGAGAACAAGGGAGACAGGAGGATGAAGAAAGGTGGTGTGAAAATGACAGCGAAGCCAGGGCCCAGCGCAGCTTTCGTTTCAAACACAGAAGTGGGTTGAACATATTTAAAACAGTCTCAGACTGAGTAGAAGAACAAAACCTGCCTATTTGTATTTTAAAAATGCCTCCTGAATAATGTATCTGGGAAAGACTGAAAGTCTGAACTAAATAGATTTCAGATTAAAAGGGAAGCAAGATTTGCAAAAGATGCATAACAAACAAGGTTCAATTCAAGGAAAGAAGCATTAAAGGACATGCATTATGGAAAGACCCTGATGCTGGGAAAGACTGAAGGCAGGAGGAGAAGGGGATGACAGAGGATGAGACGGTTGGATGGCATCACCGACTCAATGGACATGAGTTTGAGCAAACTCCGGGAGATGGTGAAGACAGGGAAGCCTGGCGTGCTGCAGTCCGTGGGGTCGCAGAGAGTTGGACACGACTGAGCGACTGAACAACGATTGTGACGACAGAAGTGCAATCTACAGTGAAGTTCTGACTTACATGAAGCCTTAAATCAAAGAGCAGCATCAAAGTTCATGAAGGAAAAACTGCAGAACATCCAAGGAGCAAAGAACCCCCGAGTCAGGACACGGCAGTATTTCATCTGGCCTCTGTTGGGGTCCATGCGTCTCCCCACCACCTTCCTTGTCCCCAGAGCAAGTCAGATCCGCCTGTCTTCACCCTATGCCCAGGGCACTGCCAGCAGGCCCCCGGACTGGTTTCTGTGCTTCAAGGTGGCCACTGGAATAAACGAAGAAAGAGGGAGGGCGTTACTTGTGATCAGAGAATCCACTGGGACCAGAGACTAAGGATCTGAACTGGAGCTATTTTCAGGAACTGACTGAGGGTTTTTTTTTTTTTTGAGGACAAAATCAGAGTACATTTCCCTAATCTGCTTTGTGGATGCTTGAAAGGCAGGTAGGTCTGTTTTTCACTGTGGATTTCTCTCTCCGTCTATCCCTTTGCATTTATGTTGTACACACGTGTGTGTATTGGTAGGTTTGTATACACCCATGTGGTGTCTCATTGGTCCTGAGGAGTTAGGGTTTTACTTTTCAGAAGGAGGACCTTGGAGATTCTGCAAGGGGCCAGGGACAGGACCCTCAACCAAGGCCCAGCCTCTTAACATCAGGCTGGGTCCTCCTGGAGGTGAAAAGTGGAAGTATTAGTCGCTCAGTTGTGTCCCACGCTTGTGACACCATGGACTGTAGCCCACCAGGCTCCTCTGTCCATGAGATTCTCTAGGCAAGGATACTGGAGTGGGTTGCCATTCCCTTCTTCAGGGGATCTTTGACCCAGGATTCGAACCCACGTCTCCTGCACTGAAGGTGGGTTTTTCACCATCTGAGCCATTGGGGAAGGTACACCTGCCCTAACTCACCTATGCTCTCTGTACAGCTTTATCCGGTCCCTACTCACACAGAATTCTAGGCCCTTGTACTGTTCATCTTTGCAGCACCTCTCTGTAATCCCCCTGGGAGACCGGCCCAGAAGGTCACAGTCAGCATAGAGATCTCCCCGATGCCCAGCCCAGGGATGGACAGAGTGGGAGGCATTGGTGCCATGTGGAGTTGTGAGGAGTCATGTGGACCTCAAGCAGCCCCCACTGAGAACTACCCTGGCATTTTCCTTCTAGAACTCCAGAGAAAGGATGATTAAAGACCACAGGGTGAACCCAAAGCCGAAGGAGTATTTACTCCCCTCGGATGGTTGACAGACAGTGCTGAGCTCAGCAGTGAGACCTGGTGGTCGCTGGTCCTTTGGGGTGTGATGATGTGTTTTTAGAACCATGACCCATCTGTCCTCAGGAACACAGGGTCATGAGGCTTCCTATGAGGTCTGCCTGGGCCTCCCTGTCTCCACTGCTCCTCTGTTTCTGCTTGCTGGAATGTTTGCCAGACCCTCCAAAACACTCCTCCACCCTCATCTGTTTTCCCCCCTTCCTTCCCCACGAAGCAGGCAGCGGGGTCTTTGACCTGCATCCTGACAAGGCTGTGAAGAAGTTAGGACACAGAGCCGGGATTCGGGATGAACCTTGTGGGTCTCTGAACGGTTCCGTGCTTCCATGTAACCGATCCCAACGTGGAAATCACTTTTCTGGGCAATCCAGTGTTTCAAAACCAGGCTCTGAAATTCATGCGCCTACTGATTAATTTAACTTATATGCAGAGTACATCATGAGAAACGCTGGGCTGGAAGAAACACAAGCTGGAATCAAGATTGCCGGGAGAAATATCAATAACCTCAGATATGCGGATGACACCACCCTTATGGCAGAAAGTGAAGAAGAACTAAAGAGCCTCTTGATGAAGGTGAAGGAGGAGAGTGAAAAAGTTGGCTTAAAGCTCAACGTTCAGAAAACTAAGATCATGGCATCTGGTCCCATCACTCCATGGGAAATAGATGGGGAAACAGTGGAAACAGTGTCAGACTTTACTTTCTTGGGCTCCAGAATTACTGCAGATGGTGACTGCAGCCATGAAATTAAAAGACGCCTACTCCTTGGAAGGAAGGTTATGGCCAACCTAGATGGCATGTTTAAAAGCGGAGACATTACTTTGCCAACAAAAGTCCGTCTAGTCAAGGCTATGGTTTTTCCAGTGGTCATGAATGGATGTGAGAGTTGGATGGTGAAGAAAGCTGAGCGCCGCAGAATTGATGCTTTTGAACTGTGGTGTTGGAGAAGACTCTTGAGAGTCCCTTGGACTGCAAGGAGATCCAATCAATCCATCCTAAAAGAGATCAATCCTGGGTGTTCATTGGAAGGTCTGATGTTGAAGCTGAAACTCCAATACTTTGGCCACCTCATGCGGAGGGCTGACTCATTGGAAAAGACCCTAATGCTGGGTAGGATTGGGGGCAGTTGGAGAAGGGGATGACAGAGGATGAGATGGTTGGATGGCATCACCGACTCGATGAACATGGGTTTGGGTAGACTCCGGGAGTTGGTGATGGACAGGGAGGCCTGGCGTGCTGCAGTTCATGGGGTCGCGGAGAGTCGGACACGACTGAGCGACTGAACTGAACTGAACTGAACTGATTAATTCTGCTTCAATTTTCTGGGGGTTTTTTTTTTCTGATTATATTTTGTCTCAATTATATTTTCCTACTATATTTTATGTTTACTCGACTGTGACATTGCAAGTAAAATCAACTGGGGGGAATGGGTGGCTAACTCTTTCAGGGGCACCCTAGCAGGAAGCCGTGTGGGAGAGACAAGGCTATTTTTGTGGAAGAACCTGGTCCCATGGCTCTCACCTCCCTCCTCTGAGCCGGCTGCCCCTCAGCGAATGGCTCAGCTGAGGGACCGAAGATGCCAGACAAAGAGGTGGGTTCAGTGGGACTCCCATTTCCACTTATTCTGTCACCATCCAGGGAAATATCCCCAAGAAGCCAGTGAGCTGGGCTTTCCACGGGCACCATCCAGGGAAATACCCCCAAGAAGCCAGTGAGCTGGGCTTTCCACGGGGCTCTGCCCTGGGGATCAACCAGCACTGTCAGGAGAGCACGCTGTCGAGTAGTTTTTAAGAAACTCTAGCATGTTCTTCTGTGATTTCTGCTCAGAAAACCAAGCCTGTTGTTTTAAGACAGAACCATATGTTAAAAGATAGATCTTCTGGAAGGTTTTTTTTTTCTTTAAACAAAACAGAAAAACACACACACACACACAAAAACTGGGGACAGAGGGACTGGAGGAAGGAGAGAAAGAGTGAGGGGCCTGTGCACCCCCTGCAGGGGAGGGAGGCGGGCCTGGGGGACCAGTCTCTCGGGGACTGTCTCCACTGGATGATGAAAGACGGAGTTGGGAACTGGTACTGCCAAGTGCAAAATAATCAAGTTCTCTTGGAAGAGGTGGAGAGAGATTTGACAAAGGGGAGGCATCCAGTACTGTAGTATTAATATCTGCCCAATGAGCTAGCACCTTTCTGCATCACCAACCATGAAAATCACATAGAGACTTCCCTGGTGGCCTGGTGGTTAGGACTCTGTGCCCTCACTGCAGAGGGCTCGGGTTCAATCCCTGGTCAAGGAACTAAGATCCCACAAAACCGAGCAGCCAAAAAGATGACTGTAGCTCCCACCGCTTTCTGTCCTCCGCAGCTCCCCGCAAAGAGCCTTGCAGTGACGGACGAATGAATGAGTGTTCTCACAAGGCACTCTAACACTCACCCTTGCTCAGTCCTGGACAGGCAGTCAGCGGGAAACAACAGGAAACCCCCAGTAGCACAGGCTGCCCCCGGGATGCTGCGTGTAAATGTACCTCATTAGCTGCAGGGCACCTTGGACACATACGAGAAAGACCGGACAATGGTGGACATCCTGATGGTGGGCGCGAAGACCCAAGTTTTGTCCTGTTTCTCTATTTCACAAATGACTATTCAGTACTCGCTTCCTGCCGGGCACTGTTCTAAGTACATTATCACTACAAACTCATTTAACCCTCATAACGACTTATGAGGTGATGCTATCATTACGTTTTACAGAGGAGGCAGCTAAAGCACAGAGGGGTTAAGTAACTTGCTCAAGGTCACACAGCTGGTAATGGTGGACGTGGAACTTGACCCTGAGCATCTGGCTGCAGCCTCTGCTCTCTCACCCACCGCGAGAAGTTGCCTGCGTGTCATGAAGGAGAACGTGGGAGATTTTCATCGGCTGCGAGACCGCTGGTTTAGCCCTTTGATACCTGCCGGGCTCCACCGTTACTCCTGTAATCCTGGCTGACTCACGTGGGCATTGGCCTCATCCAGCAGCCCTCTTCTTGTTGGCTTCCCTTTACTCTGCAGTGGCTGTGCCGGGGTCTCGAGGGGAAGTCAGTGTCTCGTTGCAGGTGTGTAGTTAGAGCCCTGTGTAGTCTGCAGCTGATCGTCCTGTCCCATTGGTTCCCAGACCTACCAGATAAAGGACAGACGCGGGCACGACTGTCCGCGTTTTCCAGCTTCAGATACTGGCACTCAGAGAGCCCACACCACGTACCCGGCCCCACCAGTACATGAGTGGGGTTCAGGCTGGTGTCCTCACTCCAGACCTGGAGGTCTACCCTGCAGTGCCTGCTGCCCTGGTCAGCATGCTCTCCCAGCCTCAGGGTCCCTAACTGACGGTGACCCAGGCTCTGTCCGTCCCAGGGGCTCCCTGCCGGCCAGAGTGGGTCCTGTGGGCTGGGTGCCCACAGTTGGGCTCTGCCTCCTCTCCTGGCTCCATGTCCACTAGGAGAAGCTGCTGCAGAGGGACGGGCTGCCCTGGAGAGACCCTGAGTGGCCAACAGGAAGCCTGCTCACCGGGACCGGGCTCCCAGATAACCCTGGCCACTGCCGCCCGAGGGCGGCTCGGATCACACGGTGCATCCCCTTTGTTGGTGTTCAGTCGTCAAGTCCTGTCCGACCCTTTGAGACCCCGTGGACTGCAGCCACCAGGTTCCTCTGCCCTCCACTGTTTCCTGGAGTTTGCGCAAATTCACGTTCATGGATGCAATTTATTTTTCATGATTATTTGAATATTGTGTCCTTGTAAAAATATAAACATTACAGATAAGGCGATAAAGTCTACTAGATCATGGAGTGTCCTCCTGCCCTAAAACCCTTGTCCTGCCAAGTGCACCCATTTCTAGAGTGGGTTTTCTCCTTATTGCAGAAACATCTGTGTGGTTGCATAAAATATACAACAGTACTTTGAGAGGGCTCATATAATTATTACAACTGGAACTTGTTTTTTCCCTCAACAGCATGTCTTGGAGGTAGATCTCCATTATCCTTTTCTGCAACAGTAAGCAAGCATCGTCATGTATCAAGTCCTTTCTTTGTAGTTGGGTATTTAGAGTTTGGGTTTTTTCTATTACAAAAGATGATGCATCCTTTATACCTCAGGACCATTGTTCCGCTAATAGTGAACTGGCCCAAACGAGTCCCCTACTGTAGCCTTAGAGTTGACAGCATGGGAAATTCAGAGTTGGAAAGGACCCCACCCCGTGTGTGGGCTCTAACTTCCTCATTTTAAAGATCAGGAAACTCACTGAGTGGCTGCTTCTATCCACACAGAAGCAGACTGACTTCCGAAAGCTCCCCTGAGCCCCGCCTGGAACCCGTGGTGTTGGTTTGGCTTCCCTGGCCACCATTCTCCTTTCATACCAGCCCCACGGTGCGGAATCCCGAGTGTGAACTCAGGTGTTATAAAACATGCAAGCTGGGAAAGTCGCTTCCTTTTTCTGTGAAATTTTTATAACAGGTCTTTACCCTTTATTATAACAGCAAAATTAACCTTTATTATTAAACAGGGAATTTCTTAAAAAGTATCTTCTTCTCAAATATCTTTTATTGAGTTCTCGTATTTTGTTTTATTGAGTTAATGTATTTATGCATTCATTGCAAGGATTAGAAACCTACTCTTTGTAGTGAACTTGAAAGATGAAAATTGTGGTGAATACTAGGCTCCCAGGACAAGGGTTTATGAAGTACCTACCATGGACTTAGCACATATTAGGAGTTCGCTGAGTGGTAGTGGCTGTTATACAAGATGCATCAAACATTTGAGTACTTACCACCTAAAATTAAATATGAATAGGTATTTAATGAAAAAATGCCTTTATTTTGTTATATTCAATGTATATTTTAAAATATACCTTTGAGTTCTTAACAATACGAAGTGTTTATATAGGTGAAAGCCTTATAGATGTTAGTAATGAGACCTGGGGGCTTGAAGATTTCTAAAACGGGAATTTAACAGCCAAGTGTGTCCATCTACCTTCCTTCTCCCGGAAGTCCTCTAGAAAGTTCAGACATTTGACATGAATTCCCTTGTGCGGATCATAGGTGAGTGTTGGTATATAAAATTTCCAAATTACAGTATGAGCACACCTCTTCAGATCTCCTAGGTTCTCCCTAGTCAACATGACTAGGATGATGTTTACTGAGAAGAATGGAAGATTAATAATTATGCTCCTTGGGAATTACTGACCAATCTGAAAAACGGTGAGATTGATCACCTCTTCTTTGATGAGTGTTTTTTTCTTTTTCTCTTTTTTGTCCTTTTTTGAAGTATGGTTGATGTACAAATAATTATCTAAGTTAAAGGTGTGCAAATATAGTGGTTCACAATTTTTAAAGGTTATACTCCAGTTATATCTATCATAAAATATTGGCTATGTTCCCCACATTGCATTTCACACGTGATAGTTCGTCCTCCTAGTTCGCTCCCTATCTGGCGCCTCCCCGCTCTCCTCATCCCACTGGTAAGCACTAGTTTGTTCCCTGTATCTGTGCGTCTGCTTCTTTTTGTTATATTCACTAGTTTGTTGTATTTTTTAGATTCCACATATGTGGTATCAAACAGTATTTGTCTTTGTCTGTCTGACTTATTTCACTTAGCATAATGCCCTCCAAGTCTATCCATGTTGTTGCAAATGACAAAGTTTCATTTTTTATGGCCACGTATAATTCCATTGTGTACATATTCCGCGTTTTGAAATCCATTCATCTGTTGATGGACGTGTAGGTCGCTTCCATATCTCGGCAGCTGTAAATAATCTACGAACATTGGGATGCATGTGTCTTTTCAAATTAGTGTTGTTGTTTTTCCCAGGTATTTGCCCAGGCTGGGATTGCTAGGCCATATGCTGGTAACTCTATCTCCAGTTTTTTGAGGAAGCCTCATTCTGTCTTCCACAGTGGCTGTGCCAATACACATTTGCACTAACAGTAAACACGGCTTCTCCTTTCTCCACATCCTCACTCACGCTTGTTATTTATGTTCTTTTTGACGATGGCCATTCTAACAGATGTGAGGCGATGACTCCTTGTGGTTTTGATTTGTCTTTCCTTGATGATTAGCGATGTTGAGCATCTTTTCATGTGCCTGTTGGCCATCTGCTGTTTAATGAGTGTTTTCATGATAAGTGAGCAGATTTTGAGATGCATCATTTAATCATTTCTTCATCTGATATATTTAACTATATATTACCAATCAGTGGACTGGATCCAGAATATCTATCGTGGGGTTTAAGAAAACCTTTCAAAACAGAAGTAATACACGAGGAGATGAGACAACACGTTGTTCAGGTGAAGGTATTAATGGGATAGAAGGCAGAGTGAGACAGCACACAGGTGACTTTGAAACAAACGTAGATTTGCTCAAGGTTCTCTCCCTGATATCAAAGGTCACCTGCATTCTGGTTATGTGCTGTTTGGAAAAGAAAGAAGGCTCTCAGAGTGATGGGCCATTTTAGGAGGTGTCAGAGAAGGGTAAGAAAGAACGAAGACCTAACCGGAAAGGGGCCAGCGCTGGAGGCCACCCCAGAGCAGAGCCGAGGCGCGCGGGGTGGGGCGCGGGGTGGGGCGCGGGCTGCGCTCTCTCCAGGAGGGACAGGACCCTGCTCCTGGTCTCCCTGGTGTTGCTCGCACAGGTTGGCCGCCGTTCATTCTTGGTCCCGTCACTGAAATGGTCATCCTTTGTTGGGCCTCCAGGGGTGAAGGCACCGCAGTCCGTGTTTTCAGGCCACTGCCCACCGCCTGTCTGTGTGGTCTTTAAGAAAGAGTTTACATTTTTACATGGTTGGGGGAAAAAAGAATATTTCATGATGCATAAAATAATGTGAAATTCAAACTCCAGCAACCACAAGTAAAGCATTATCAGAACCCAGCTTCGCTCAGTAACGTACCTGTTGTCTGTCTGTGGCGGTTTTCGCCCAGCAGTGACAGAGCTGATTGTGACACAGGCCGTGTGGCTTCTGCAGTA
The DNA here is from genome assembly GCF_054371585.1 of Giraffa tippelskirchi. Lineage (NCBI taxonomy): Eukaryota > Metazoa > Chordata > Mammalia > Artiodactyla > Giraffidae > Giraffa > Giraffa tippelskirchi. The sequence goes on along the minus strand of NC_137283.1, from coordinate 164,118,209 downwards.
TTTACCATCTGCCTGCTGCAGGAAGACTGCCACCTGCTGCCGTACTCCACTGACTCTTGGGTCAGCCGTGGGTGAAACACTGAGGGTTTCATCCCTGCGGTTATTAGGCAATTCTCAGTTATCGGGTTCCCACAATTGTTAGTAACTTTCGAATGTCCAATTATTTATCAATACACATATGCACATACAGACATACATACAAGTAAGAAAAAAATCTAACTGCACTTTTAACCTAGCTAACCAATTCACCCCTCTAACCAATTTTTTTATGTACAAGCCAAAGGCCTCTTCAGTGTGTCTAGAAATATTAGGATCTCACTTTTCATAAACCAAAGGTCAGTTATTGAGACATAACTGATCCCGCAGTGTTTGCGAAGTTCACGCTGCCTGTGTGTGTGAGAAGGTGCAAATGTCTTACAACAGTGGGTGAGATTCTGAGATACGTCTGTGTTGAAATATCTGTTAGCTACTTTCTTGGAAACACATGTTCATTAATCCATGTTTTGAGGTCAAGTTATTGTGATCTTTTCAAAAGGAATGTATGCCCAAATTCTTTTGTCTTGTATCTTCAGATATTTTACTGTAGGATTAAAAACTCAGCATGTATGGTTTAGATTTTGATACGGTCTTAAGATGATTAACTATTCAAACGAACACGGAATGCTTAATTTTCTTAAAGGGAAAATTATTTTCAAAGGCTTTTCGCTTCTCGTGATGAGTTGGTTTAGATGTCCTCTTGTAAACTAGCGTTTGGCCTGGCAAATAAGATGAGCTCTGTTCTCTAAGGAACCATCCAGCTGCAACTTCTTCCCAAGGCCAGCCCGTGATAACTGCTGTCTGCCCGCAGACTGGCAGCCCCTGGCAGATACGATCTTCACTGGCTCCCTTTGTGCCTGTAACTAAGGAAGCTCTTTAAGGGGAAGTGAAGGTAGACTCACAAAGCTATTTTTGTCTTTGTAGAAAAATGTCCAATAAAACCATCCTCAGTGAAAAATCTGTCAAATGCACCTGCCCCAAATACAGGTTAGTTACGAGAAGCACTGCTGATGGAACGTCTGGGGCCATTCCAGGATGAGAGTTTGCACCACTGGGATCTTCTGGAACTTACACAGACACGTTCTGTGTCCCTCACACCCATCCCCCCGACCCTCTTCTTGAACTTCCTCCTTTGCGCCCCTGGTCTCTCCTCCCAGACTTTGTCCATCCACCCATTTCTGTCCCTCCCACTCACTGGGCCCTTCTCAGCTTATAAACAGGTTCATTGTTCTCCGACTAATTTGCATAAACTCCTTAGATGGCACATTAACCCTATGTTATACATGCAATGAAATTTTTTTGCAGTTTGTTTCAATTTTGGCTATGATGTTTTGATACCCCGAAGTTTGCAGTTTAGTCTTGATTTCATTTGAAAGTTTGCATCCATCAAAAGATGACATAAATGTTCACTCTTGTTTTATTTTAGTATTTTGGTTGACATTTTTCACGTTCAGACGTACAATTTTTCTGGCATTTTAGATTGTGAGTTGTATTCTAGGGATTTAACTAATTTTTTTTCCAAACTGCTGACCTGTTCCTCTCCAGTCACTTATTATTATAACCTTTGCTTTTTGTTTCGACTGCAAATATCACTTAGATCCTAAACTTGTGTGTGTGTGTGTGTGTGTGTGTGTGTGTGCACGCACACGTGCGCTCAGTTGTGTCTGCCTCTTTGCGACCCTATGGACTGTAGCCCACCAGGCTCCTCTGTCCATGGAATTTTCCAGGCAATAATACTGCAGTGGATTGCCATTCCCTTCTCCAGGGGATCTTCCTGACCCAAGGATCAAACCCATGTCTCTTGTGTCTCCTGCCATTACAGGCAAGCTCTTTACCACCGAGTGATCTGGGCTTCCCATTTGCCAAACAGGAGATGTGGGGTCAATTTCTGAGTCAGGAAGATGCCCTGGAGAAGGAAATGGCAACCCACTCCAGCATTCTTCCCTTCGGAATCCCACGAACAGAGGAGCCTAGTGGACTACAGTCCGTGGGGTCGCAAAGAGTTGGACACAATGGAGCAACTAAACAACAATGGCGACCTCCCCCCATTCTCCTTTATACTAATAAGAGGCAGCTGGTGGGGCTGGTGGGGCTCCCTTGGCAGAGCTCTCATGCCCACTTGCAGGTGGGCCAGTGGCAGAGCTACAGGTCAGGAGTGTCGTTCACGCCCCGACACCCTCCTCCCGAAGTGGAGTCCTGCCAGCTTACCTGAGCGTGGGTGGGGTGCATGGCATTGAGGGGGCAGGTTGGGGTCTGCTCACAGCCACCCCCCTCACGAGAGTCCCTCCTGCCAGATTCTCACTGTCCCCATGCGGAGGCCTCTCCGGGGCTCCTCAGGAACCACCGTGTTGATGTGGTTTTGTGTTCATGTCATCGGGTCCCTTGGCAGGACCCAAAGCCAGAGAAGCACATGGCAGGACTCAAGGCCAGGCGGGGGGCAGCCGCTACACACCTGCCCAGGGCAGCGTGAGGCCTGGGCCCTCTGACCTCAGAGAGCAGTCTAGAACGTGGGGCTCAACACATGGTGCTGAAGTCAAATTGTGCCTTTTGCCAAAAATTTGCCCAGGTACAGCTAATAGTGTCCTGGGTCTGATGTCACGAAGAACTGCAGACTGGGTGACTTAGCAGAGATTGATTCTCCCATAGGCCTGAATTGATGCTTTCGAATTGTGGTGTTGGACAAGACTCTTGAGAGTCCCTTGGACTGCAAGGACATTAAACTAGTCAATCCTAAAGGAAATCAACCCTGAGTATTCATTGGAGGGATTGACGCTCAAGCTGAAACTCCAATACTTTGGCCACCTAATGTGAAAAGCCGACTCAGTGGAAAAGACGCTGATGCTGGGAAAGATTGAGGGCAGGAGGAGAAAGGGACGACAGAGGATGAGATAGTTAGATGGCATCGCCAACTCAATGGACATGTTCAGTTCAGTTCAGTTGCTCAGTCATGTCCAACTCTTTGCGACCCCATGCATTGCAAACTGCCAGGCTTCCCTGATCATCCCCAACTCCTGGAGCTTGCTCAAACTCATGGCCATCAAGTTTGAGTGAGTTCCAGGATATAGTGAAGCACAGGGAAGCCTGGCAGCTTGCAATCCTAAGCTGTCGGTCAGTCGCTAAGAGTCGGACACAACTGAGCGACTGAACAACAGCAAACAACGCAAGCCTGAGGCCACAAGTGTGAGTATCACGAGCTGGTTCTTCTAAGAGCCCTGGAGAAGAGTCTGTTCTGTGCTTTTCTCTTAGCTTCTGCAGCTGTGGGGAGTCCTTGGCGCCCCTGGCTTGTAGTCACATCAGCCCAGTTTCTGTCTTGACCTTCTTTTCTCTGTGCATCTCTGTCTTCTCGTCTTACAAGGACACCTGTCCTTCCGGATGAAAGCCCTCTAATGACCTCATCCTAACCTTTTACAACCGCAGAGACCCTCTTTCCGAGTCAGGTCACACTCAGAGGTTCTGGAGGCCAGGATGGTAGCATACATTTTGGGGATGCAATGGGACCCACAGTTTCTTTCTCATCCTCCAGCCTCCATCTCATGGCTGTGTCTTCTCGAGACCTGGTCCTGGAGTGCAGGGCTCAGCTCTGAGTCAAAGGCTTTTCTTTGATTTATCACTAGAACCAAACACAGTCCAAAGTGTTGTTTCCACGTGAGTGTGCATCTGTGTTTCAAGCCAGTGGCACACAAACAGAACTTGAGTACAGCCCCCCACCCGCCCCTGCAGGAGGCTGAGGATAACCTGTATAGCCATGCAGGGCTGGAATGACTGGATGGGTCAGGAAGAAAGGATACCAGGGCATGGACACGGTTGGGCAGCTGTCTGGAGGACAGCCCAGTAGGGCTCCTGAGATGCCGGGAGGGAGAGGCAGGGTCAGACCAGCTCAGGTGGGGCTGAGGCATGAGGGAGTGATGAGGCTCAGGACTGGATGATGGCCACAGGGATGGGGTTAATGTGACAGCAGAGTGACTTTGTAGAAACACCAGCAGGAAGTGGGGACTGCTTGGCTGTGACGGATGCGCTAACGAACTGGCCAAGTGCCTCTGTCTAGAACATCGCACCATGACACTCACCACCGGCACGAGTCACATGGCCAAAACTGACCCCTTGAATGTCACCGGAAAGTCTCATTTATTTTTTGCCTCTAGTTTCACTCTGATTCTTTCGTGAAAGTCGGGGTCATGGTTTTCACTCGCTAGTGTAGTGAATCTGAACAAATGACTCATTGGGTCGGAAATAATCTCAAATCCAGGACTTGTCATCCATTCCTGTGTTCTCAGTCACTCCTAGATATTCCTATTCTTTGTTTCCCCTATATATCATGCATGAATGTTTTTATATTTCTGCCCAGGGCTGTGACCCAGATTTCTCAACATTGGTTATTTAAAAGAACAGAGCAAAAGGCAGTCGCTGTTTTCTGTATTTTTCTTGCACAATCCATCTGCACAGATTGCACCAATTTTTCATAAAAACCTTCTCTTTCATTACTTTCAGTCTCCCTCAGATGTATTTTTCCCCTCATTTTATTCAGTCAAGTATGATTTTTTAAAACCTCTCACACTTACTTTCTCGTATTGTGTTCTTTTGATTTACAGGAACCCAACTGACCACAAAGTCACTCTGTGGATACAGGGTTCCTACAGTTTGAAAAGAAAGAGCACTTATCCTTAGACCAGGGTGTTGAGTAGAAGGCAGTGGTAGGGACGTGGAGGTGGTGAGGCGGAGTGTCTGCAGCGAGATGTGATGGCCGAGAGCTCAGGGAAAGGACGGAAACTCATCAGAAACGAAATCTGGGAATGAGCCCTGGAGACTGTGGCCAATGATGCAGCTTCAGAGAAAGACAGATCATGTCTAGTGATTTTATGACTCGTTTTCTTGATCTGTTCCTGTGGTTTTTGGCTTAATTTCTAAACAAGCTGTCACAACTCCAGACCTCATTCGCGGAGGGCCCTCCCCCATCCAAGCACCACCTGGACTCCCCGCTGAGGGCAGAGGAGTGAATAATTAAATGCAAACAGCTGTTATAGAGATAGCTCCAGGTGAAGGTCTCTGATGGTCTGCTCCCAAACCTGCAGGTTGCCTGTTCTAATTACCCCACCCCAGTGAGATTGCTCCTTTACCAATAAAAAGGAGCTCGGGATAAATGTTATGTGTTAGTAGCCAATCAGGTGATGTTTGTCCATCCACGGGCTCAGGACAGCGTACAGGGTGAGCAGTTGGGAAGGCAGAGCCCTCTGGCTGCAGCAGTATTCTAGACACGCAGGACACAGCACAGCCAGGGACCTTGGTGGGCCCACACGGAGATGGAGGCGGGGCAGCGGGGCCTCCCCAGGGTGCGTGGAGCTCACGCCAGTCCTGTAGGCCGTGCTTTCTCTGCAGGCTCTGGTGGCCCCTCCAGGGTCTCTTGCTACCACCAGATCGTGGTAGCCCAGCTCCTGCAATGACCCATGAAAGTTTACCAAATAAATAACTAGTTTTCTAGTAGGGAAAGCCACTAGACCTTTCAGGTATGACCTAAATCAAATCCCTTATGATTATACAGTGGAAGTGACAAATAGACTCAAGGGATTAGATCTGATAGAGTGCCTGAAGAACTATGGACAGAGGTTTGTGACATTGTACAGGAGGCAGGGATCAAGACCATCCCCAAGAAAAAGAAATGCAAAAAGGCAAAATAGTTGTCTGAGGAGGCCTTGCAAATAGCTGAGAAAAGAAGAGAAGCTAAAGGCAAAGGAGAAAAAGAAAGATGTACTCATCTGAATGCAGAGTTCCAAAGAATAGCAAGGAGAGGTAAGAATGCCTTCTTCAGTGATCAATGCAAAGAAATAGAGGAAAACAATAGAATGGGAAAGACTAGAGATCTCTTCAAGAAAATTAGAGATGCCAAGGAAACATTTCATGCAAAGATGGGCTCAATAAAGGACGGAAATGGTGTGGACCTAACAGAAGCAGAAGATATTAAGAAGAAGTGGCAAGAATACACAGAAGAACTATACAAAAAACATCTTCATAACCCAGATAATCATGATGGTGTGATCACTCAACTAGAGCCAGACATCCTGGAATGGGAAGTCAAGTGGGCCTTAAGAATCATCACTACGAACAAAGCTAGTGGAGGTGATGGAATTCCAGTTGAGCTATTTCAAATCCTAAAAGATGATGCTGTGAAAGTACTACGTTCAATATGCCAGCAAATCTGGAAAACACAGCAGTGGCCACAGGACTGGAAAAGGTCAGTTTTCATTCCAATCCCAAAGAAAGGCAATGCCAAAGAATGCTCAAACTACTGCACAATTGTACTCATCTCACATGCTAGTAAAGTAATGCTCAAAATTCACCAAGCCAGGCTTCAGCAATACGTGAACCGTGAACTTCCAGACGTTCAAGCTGGATTTAGAAAAGGCAGAGGAACCAGAGATCAAATTGCCAACATCCATTGCATCATCAAGAAAGCAAGAGAGTTCCAGAAAAACATCTATTTCTGCTTTATTGACTATGCCAAAGCCTTTGACTGTGTGGATCACAACAAACGGTGGAAATTTCTTCAAGTGATGGGAATACTAGACCACTTGACCTGCCTCCTGAGAAACCTGTATGCAGGTCAAGAAGCAACTGTTAGAACTGGACATGGAACAACAGACTGGTTCCAAATAGGGAAAGGAGTATGTCGAGGCTGTATATTGTCACCCTGCTTATTTAACTTATATGCAGAGTACATCATGAGAAACACTGGGCTAGATGAAGCACAAGCTGGAATCAAGATTGCTGGGAGAAATATTGATGACCTCAGACATGCAGATGACATCACCCTTATGACAGAAAGTGAAGAAGAACTACAGAGCCTCTTGATGAAAGTGAAAGAAGAGAGTGAAAAAGCTGGCTTAAAACTCAACATTCAGCAGACTAAGATCATGGCATCCGGTCCCATCACTTCATGACAAATAGATGGGGAAACAATGGAAATGGTGAGAGACTTAATTCTGGGGGGCTCCAAAATCACTGCAGATGGTGACTGCAGCCATGAAATTAAAAAATGCTTGCTCCTTGGAAGAAAAGCTATGACCAGCCTAAGTAAAAGTTGCTCAGTCGTGTCCACCTCTTTGTGACCCCATGGACAATAGAGTCAATGGAATTCTTCAGGCCAGAATGGAATTCTCCAGGCAAGAATACTGGAGTGGGTAGTCTTTCCATTCTCTGGGGGATCTTCCCAACCCAGGGATCAAACCCAGGTCTCCCTCATTGCAGGTGGATTCTTTACCAGCTGAGTCACAGGGGAACCAACCTAGACAGCATGTTAAAAAGCAGAGACATTACTTTACCAACAAAGGTCCATCTAGTCAAAGCTATGGTTTTTCCAGTGGTCATGTGCGGATGTGAGATTTGGACTATAAAGAAAGCTGAGCGCTGAAGAAGTCATGCTTTTGAACTGTGGTATTGGAGAAGAGTCTTGAGACTCCCTTGGACTGCAAGGAGATCAAACCAGTCAATCCTAAAGAAAATCAGTCCTGAATATTCATTGGAAGGATTGATGCTGAAGCTGAAACTCCAATAGTTTGGCCACCTGATGCAAAGAGCTGACTCACTGGAAAAGACCCTGATGCTGGGAAAGATTGAAGGTGGGAAGAGAAGGGGACGACAGAGGATGAGATGGTTTGATGGCATCACCGACTCTATGGAGTTGAGTTTGAGTGGACTCTGGGAGTTGGTGATGGACAGGGAAGACTGGCGTGCTGCGGTCTATGGGGTTGCAAAGAGTCAGACACAACTGAGCAACTGAACTGAACTGAACTGAACTGAACTGAAATATGAATGGTGTATCTGCAAAGCTGCATATAAACCCACATCATGGGCGTTAACTCTGGCCCCAAGCACCTGATAGCCTTCTGTGTTTTCTGACTCAATCATCCACTCACAGCAGCATGAGAAACGTCTTCCATCAGTACAGTCTTTAGACCTAGACAAGAGGAGGCCCATCTGGGTCCTGGGCGCTGGAGGCCCGTCCAGACTGTGTTGGCTGGTCTTGCCCCTGCCTAGGCATGTGCTCCTTTAGAGTCTGCACCCTCCCTTCTAGACTATGCTCCAGGTGTCTGGGACCCAGAATTTCCTGCCCTGGTGACCCCAAGCCTCCTTCTTGAACCTCTGTGGGCCTTTGGGGGAAGGTCCATCCACCCAGTGCAGACCATACCAGCAGTATATGCATCCCCGTGTCCAGTCCATCCATGCTGTCAAATCTGTGTATGCTGAGTTGTTCCTAGGATCCCCCAGTGATTCTTTCCTTATCTGCAGGGTCTGTAGTGACGTCCCTCGTTCATTCTCAGTATTGGTAATCTGCATGTTCCCTTTCTTCTCTTATTTTTTGTGGTGTTGTCAGAGGTTTGTCAATTTTATTGATCCTTTAAAAAACACAGCTGTTTTCTCATTGATTAACTCTGTTGCTTTTCTGTTTTGAATTCCATTTATTTCTTTTCTTTATAGTTATTAATGCACTCATTCCTTTCTTTGTATGTGCACATGTGTGGACATTTGATTAATGCTTTTCTTCCCAATGGACTTCCTGGTGGCTCACAAGGTAAAGAATCTGCCTGCAATGCAGGAGATGTGGGTTCAATTCCTGGGTTGGGAAGATCCCTTGGAGAAGGGAATGAAACCCACTCCAGAATTCTTGTCTGGAGAATCCCATGGGCAGAGGAGCCTGGTGGGCTACAGTCCACGGGGTCACAGAGTCAGACACGACTGAGTGACTGAGTAACAGCAACAAATGGGAGGAATAGAGACAAGAACATGTGTTCAGTCTTCCTGGAAGTCTAAGATGTAATATATGTAGTTCCAGGAAGCAATAAAGAGACTGTGTGTGACCGTGTACACACACACACACACACACACACACAAGTGCACAGTCACTCGAGGCTATGTGCATGTTGTTTTATAAGAATGTGTATGAAGAGAACAGAAAGAAGTACCTGCTGTTGGGGGGACAGCCACAGTGCTGAGGCCGGTGTCTAAGGACCTGTTGCTTTTACTGCTGGTTTAAAGCCCCGGCAAGCTTCAGGGATTACGGCTAAAGTCTTACCTTTAATTCCCCAGATTTGAAACAAGGCTGAACATAAAAAGCAAAATTGGACTGGATCTTTCAGATGTTCAGAGATTCAAGTTAGACATTTTCCTGTTGACACGCCCATGATGGTCCCGACAGAGTACCTTTAAGCAATAAATCAAGAGGTTGGTAAGGAAAGGAGAAATAGACACAGCATGGTCATGGTGATTTTTGACATAAACATGATTAAAGTTAAGTTGCACTGATTTCATTAGCATTCCATGGGTATTTCGAACATTACACTGTCAAATCTGGTTAAATATAGAATATGGCGTATATGAAAATTGAAGACCTCTCAAATGTTTAAAGATATCCTTCCATTTAGAAAATCAGGGTCGTTGTGTGCACGATACAGGACCTTTTTAACCCCTAATTTGCTTTCAGCTGTGATGAGTCAGAGGCAGATGCAGAAACTGAAGCATTTACTTGAAAAATGCTACTTGATGGTAATTCAGTCCCTTCTGGAGAATAGAGGGTATGTTTGTGCATCTGTCGATCCAGGGGGTGGTGGGACCAGAAAGGTTACATACAGCTCACCAAAGGACGGGCAGGATTGGAGTCATCCTTTCTTCTCTTTTGTTCTTTGACGTTTACCAATCCTGTTAACCCACCTGCACATCAGGCTCTTAAGTTTCATTTGAGATTCTTACTTTCCTGAGAACAAGGTGATGTAAAGAACAGCCATGATTAGAACTGGAAACGTGATTGGAGATTCAGGTCAAGTACAAAGCGGTCTTAAGTAGCTTCCCCTTCTCGGGCATGTATTTACCCCTAAGTCCATGCCCATCTTGATTTCCGGCTTCTAGGACCATGGTTCTTATTCCTCCATTTAATGAAAGTAGAGCTTTGTCACACTTGTACCCAGCTTGACAGGCACCCCGCAGGCATCATCCCATTGTGCCCTGATGGTAACCAGGGAGGCCTATGTCTGATGTGTGCCCAGGTTTAAGTCCGAGGTGACAGCCTTCATCCGGATCCCTGACGTCCAGGTGGCAGGTTTGGGGGTGACCCAGTCCAGGTTCCCAGCTTTCACATGCGTAACCCCAGCTCCTCCTTTTCTCAGTGAAGGCTGTAGGCCAAGTGGCTCCAGACTGTCTCTTATTTCTCCAAGTTGTCCATATTATTAGCTTGACTTAAGCTGCAGAACTCAATGTGTTTGAATTTGGTGGCACGGTTGATCCTGTTGTCACTACTTGTTCATGAACATCAGTGGTGGGGACTTTGGCTCAGAAGTCGCCTATTCCAATCTGTAGTGAGAGTTGAAAATGTAAAGATTTCAGTTGTTTTGGAAGGAAGCCCTTGTGGTGAGACCTAGAGTAAGTTAACAACTGTTAATCATTTAAGCAGGGGCTTCCCTGGTGGCTCAGATGGTAAGGAATCTGCCTGCAATGCAGGACACCCAGGTTTAATCCCCAGGTCAGGAAGTTCCCCTAGAGAACGGAATGGCAACCCACTCCAGTATTCATGCCCAGTAGCAGCACAGGTCTGCCTGGGTTCCCAGAGCACACAGGTGATCACTGACGCTTCTTTATAGTGAGAATGTTACAATGTTCGGTCTACAGGACATCACCCAACATCTTCTGTATTCCCGGCTTTGTACCAAAATGACAAGACGGGAAAATAGGAGCTGTGAGCAAGAGAGTCTTTGTTTACATGGAAATTATTTTTTTTTAGCATCCTAACATCTTTTTAACATCCTATTTACGACATGCTAATAAAGGAGATTACTGGGTACAGCTTAGCTTTTTGAGAGATGGAAATTTTCTGTGTAAAATCCAAGTGAGTGAGTGAAGTCGCTCAGTCGTGTCCGACTCTTTGTGACCCTGTGGACTGTAGCCCGCCAGGCTCCTCCGTCCATGGGATTTTTCAGGCAAGAGTACTGGAGTGGGTTTCCATTTCCTTCTCCAGGAGATCTTCCCGACCCAGGAATTGAACCCGGGTCTCCCGCATTGTAGGCAGACGCTTTACCATCTGAGCCACCAGGGAAGTCCAAAATCCAAGTAACTATTCTTAAAAGTGATCCATCTCTGTTATTTGATATCAAGTTTAATCCCATTATGTTTCCAACAGAATTAGTCATGACAAAAAAAAAAAATACTGAGTTATATTAGCTTTTGTCCAGATCCAATAAAGAAGACAAACATTTGTACTGAACTAAATATGAATTTAACTGTAAATACATAGATGTAATTACCCTAGGGAATATTGTCCTTTTTTTCTCTGTGGTTGTGCAATATTAGCAAGAAAAATTCTGTTTTTAAAGATAATGAACTATAGTAAGAATTAGATAATTCTTTAGCCCACTTATCTTTCTAGTTGCCCTTTTTCTGTTAACATCTTTATTTTATATTTTTCCATCATTTTAAATGTGCCCAGACATTCACTAACCTTTAATGTAAGTCATGATCATTTGAATTCTCCTGTTACCTCTTCATCACACTCTACCCATAACCCAGCTTTGTCCCTTACCACTCCACTGACATTATTTCTAGAAGCTACTGTTTACCTTTCTCTCAGTAAATCATCAACATTTCTTCATCAAGAATAATGCTGCATTTCGGAAACTGGTTGTTCTCTTTCTCCTGAGCTGTAGCTCTCTGAGTGAGACAGAGTCTCTGAGTGAGACAGAACTGGGTTCCAGTCCTGCTGTCTGGTTTCAGAGCAGTCACCTCTCCCTCTGTATAAAGATGACACAGCCTGCTTGTTGGAAACATTTTATAAGATGATAGATGTCAAGACCTAGTTTTCTTACTCTTTTCCTACTAATTCTCTTTCCTGAGCATCCTTTATCCCCAACGTTTCTGGATAATTTCCTTATTCCTGAACACTAGTTACAGATATCTTAGGCTCTGTTCTACTTAGAGCAATACTCAATCCCTAAATTAAACTTAGCCATTTGAATGGCCATCATCGTTCCATCAGTAATTCTACAGATTGTCAGTTAATCTTTCAGCTTTTTTGAAGAACTTCATACACAGGGTTTCACTCCTACAATTCAAGGCTCTCTCCCGTGATGGTCCAGACAAGCCCATTGTTGGGTCTGATGTGATTTTCCCAGTTTTCCCAGGGCTTCCCTGGTGGCTCAGAATCTGCCTGCAATGCAGGAGACCCGGGTTCAATCCCTGAAGATCCCCTGGAGGAGGGAACGGCTACACTCCAGTATTCTTGCCTGGAGAATCCCATGGACAGAGGAGCCTGGTGGGCTACAGTCCTTTGGGTCGCAAAGAGTCGGACACCACTGAGCACCTTTCGCTGTTTCTTTCCCCTGGTCCGACCCCTGCTCGCCGTGGGACACACTTTTCTGCACCCTCTGTGTTCTCAGGTATGTATCCTGTTCATTTCCACCTGCAGGTGTCACAGGATTTTCCTTTCCCTTCCATCCACCTGAGTAGTTGTCCCCCTGCCACTGTATCATATCCTTAGTCATTCGGGGAGGGTCTCCAGGCTGCACAGCATGAGGTGGGTGAGCCATAGGTTGTACTAATACTTAACTTTCTTTACTGCTAGAATGTTCTCCAGAGACGGTACAGCAGTATACCAGAAGAGCTGCATGAAGTTCTTTATTTCTCCTCATGTTCACAAACTTTTTTTTTTTTAATTTGGCTTAAAACAAAAGAAATTTATTGTCTCACAGTTCTGGAGCTTAGGTCCAAAGTCAAGGTGTTGGTAGGTCCAGGCTTCCTGAGACACCTGTAGGGGGATCTTCCTGGCATCCTCCAGCTTCTGTCCCCATGTTCCTTGGCCCCCGTGTTCCAGGCATCCCTGGGGTCTCTGCCCCTGTGGTCGCATGGGCGTCCTCCCCCTGTGTCTCTCTGCTTGTAAGAAGGACTCCAGTCCAGGGATTCCCTGGTGGTCCAGTGGTTAAGAATTGGCCTTGCAATGCAGGGGACACGGGTTCCATTCCTGGTTGGGGAACTAGGATCCCACATGCCGGGGAGGAACTAAGGCCGTGCACTGTGGCCACTGAGACCGTGGGCACAGTCAGAGCGCCCATGTGCCCCGGTGAGAGATCCGACATGATGCAGTGAGGGTCCCAGGTGCTGCAACTAAGGCCCGATGAAGCCAAGTGAGTAAGTAAACATTTAAAAAGAGACCCCAGTCCTATTGGATCAGGACCCTCCCTGAGGACCTCACCCTCACTTGATCAGGTCCGGTTCGCAGGCCCTGGTGACCTGGGGGTTATGTGCTCACCAACTCTTGGTGCTGATACACTGTAAAATTTTTTATGACGGTTGTAAAGTGACATCTCCTTATCTTATTTTTTTCCTGACTTTTTTCCCCTTTCCTCATTTTTTCTCATGACAAGAAATGTCACACTTCCTGTATAGTGAGTTGAGGATGGTCTGCAATTCATGAGAATGTCATGCTTTCTAGTCATGTAGATTTCTCTTGCTCCAAACTGTTTTCATAATTTTTCTATTTCCTGATTGATTTCTGTCTTTTACATTAAGTAAAATAACATTAAGTAGGATAAGTACATTATGTGATTACTGATACGGAAAAAGCAATTGATAAAATTTTGACATATAAGTTTGGTAAAGACTTGGTTTATTGTAGGCATAGAAAAATGCTATTGATTTTTAAGCAGATTTTATATCCCTCAATCTTTTTGGGCTTTCATTAGTTTTAAGTCCCTCTATTCTATTGGGATTTCTGTGGTCAGGATCGTGTCATCTGCCCATAAGGCTGTTCTTTCAACTTCCTCCTTCCAAACCATCTGCCACTCATTTCTTTTCTACCTCCCCTCTCCAGCTCCCTCCTCCCACCCTCCTCCCTCTCCTTTTGTCTCACTGTGTTGTAAGGACCTTTGTTAAACAGTCGTGATGTTAATGAGAATGCTTGCTTCTGATTTTAAGTTTTTTCCAGTAAGTGTGAAATCTGCTCAATGTTTTGGAAATGTGACCACATTGAAGATGTTTTCTTCCACTCCGAGTTTTCTGAAAGACCTTAGGCGGAGGGTGTTGCAGGAAGGGGGACCCCTTCCAGGGCCCGAAACTGGGCTCTTGTCTAGCACTCAGAAATCAACTGTCCAAGGAGAAACACGTGCTGACAAAGCAAGAGATTTTATTGGGAAAGGGCGCCCGGGTGGAGAGCAGGAGGGTAAGGGAACCCAGGAAAACAGCTCTGTCACGTGGCTCGCAGTCTTGGGTTTTATGGTGATGGGATTAGTTTCCAGGTTGTCTTTAGCCAATCACTCTGACACCACCTTCCTGGTGGTGCATGCCTTGTTCAGCCAAGATGGATGTCGGAGAGGAGGATTCTGGGAGGTGGTCGGAGACATGTGGTGTCTCCTTTTGACCTTTCCCGAACTCTTCCGGTTGGTGGAGGCTTATTAGTTCCGTGCCCCTTACCAGGACCTCCTGTCGTAAAACAGCAGGGGAAGGATGGCCAGGGAAGGTCACGGATGACCGCTCGCTCTTGGCTTGCGTGGCTGGATGGATACCACTGTTGGGGCAGGGAACTCGGCAAGAGGTACTGACTCCGCACTAAGTGACACTGACATGCTTTCCAGATACTCAGCACAGGACCCTGCACAGACGCTGCACAGAGGCACCCGAAGCAGAGGGGGATCTAGTTCAGTCTAGACTGGAGCTTCAGTGAAAGCTGATAGGTAGGGACCGCTGGGAAGCCAGTGTGAACGTCAGTATTTTAGATGTTCCAGGGGGAATGGAATAGAACAGCAGAAACAGAAGCTGTAATCAGACACAGAGGGAAATGACCATCTGGGAAAAGATCAGAATCCCCAGTTTTCAGGGGTGATGGTGTTGCAGGGGAAACTGAAGCGACTCCCATTCAGGCAGAAAGGTTTGTTCCTAAGGACTCAACAGTGCATCAAAAGTGTAGCGGTTGTACCTAAGTGTCTAGATAAGTGAATCATTACAGTCTCCTCAGAGTTTTAGTAACAAACACAAACTATTAAGAAGTGAATGTATTTTACGTACTTGAATTATGACTCCATACATCCACCACCTCTAACTAGAGTAGAAGTCAGTGAGCCACTGACTGCAATGAGCTATTTTGCCTTTGAAGTTTTCCAGAATGGATGGTGTCTCTGTCAAGTAACACATGTTCTTGAGAAACCTTTAATCGTGCAAAATCATCTGCTGAAAATAGCAACGATTTGGGGAAATGGAATGTTGGGATAGCATACTCAAAATCTTGGAATCTTTGTAACCAGAGCACTAGGTGCTAAGTCACTGAGTCATGTCCAACTCTTGGCAACCCCGTGGACTATAGCCCGCCAGGCTCCTCTGTCCATGGGATTCTCCAGACAAGAATACTGGAGTGGGTTGCCTTGCCCTCCTCCAGGGGATCTTCCGGAGCCAGGGATTGAACCTGCATCTCTGATGTCTCCTGCATGGGCAGGTGGGTTCTTTACCCCTGGCGCCACCTGGGAAGCCTAGAGCACTACCCCTCTGCCCACACTCAGTCCTAGTGAAGGTTCCCTTGTGTGGAGGAATGCATGTTAAATTCCTAATACAGGAAATACACTGCGGTGTGTACGGAGCTTCACTGTAAGGAAGAGAAAGGCGACGGCAACCTGCTGGAAGAGCAGAGGGGTGGAGTGGGGAGGCCGGCCCCGCAGGCGAGGACACAGGTGGGCGGGTTCGGGGTGGGTGTGCCGACCGGCTCTGCTCGTTTCCTCTGACGAAGATCCAGGAGGCTCCTGTGACGTGGAGTCTTTCACGACTGAACATGTGACCAAACAGGACCAAGAGGGACTGCGTGGGGTCAGAGGGCATCGCTTACAGAAGACCGCGCCTCTGCGTCCTGCCCTGCTCGCCCACGTCCGTCTTCTGTGTTCAGCGCAGGGACTTCGAACCGCCCTGTGCTGGAGACGTTTGCCCAGGCCCACTGCAGCTTTTACGTTACGTTCCCACATCGTCAGTCCCAGCTCCATCGGTGAACCTGCATTTTATAAAACATGCACCCCCAGCAAACCCGCTGTGTTTCATAGGCTGCTTGCAAATGTCTAGACGTCGTTTGCTTGTGTAGAGGCCAGATGGTGGGAGGTGCTGACCGCAGGTCTTCTGGAAGGAGACGCTGACTCTGAACCACCCTGGCTGCGGACCGTGCGTGAGCAACACCTGCTCTGACCCTTCTAGCTAAATATCTTCCTGTAAGTGTGAGGGGCGTTTGTGTCTGTTATTCATGATCCGGTTGAGTTTATCCTAATTATTTGGGAGATGCGTGTGGTTATTTCCAGACACAGCACTCATCTCTTATGTAAAATCAAGTTCCTGTTCCTCGATCGTGACAAACACGAGCCAAAATTCTTCCAAAAACCGAAAATAATATCCAGAATTAAACTTCTTCTGAAGACAGCAGTTAGAAGAATGGAAAGTAGATCCCTAAAACAAATGTTCCCTGAGGAAGAGATGCCAAACTCTTCCATTTTTTAATCAGTTACATTTGCTAGTCTCATAATTTATTTCATCCTCCTTTTGTTTTTTCTTGAGTGGAAAAAATTAACACCTTAAAGCAGAAAGGTACACTGTAGGTTAATTGAATTGCAGAAAAGAAGTCGGAAGCTGCCAGCTTGTCTGAATTGAAACCACAGGAAATAAGTTTTGCGTCCTTCTACGCAAAACCCTGGTTCTTGGATTTCGCCTGCTGTGTGTCATTTTTTCTTCTTCTCTGTGTTTCTTCTGTGAAGAAATTTTGAGCAACTAAGGGGGCTAGTTGAGAAGAAAAGATATGTTGTTCACGCCGCGGGGTGTGAGACTGATGGCCCCTCCGGGGGGCAACCTTCCCCCTGTGGCACAGAGTTGACCTGTTTTAGCTCTGATTGTAGACTCATTACCCTCCGAGGCTGTGTCACTGATTAGCGTGTCGTCTGCGGTCTAGTCGCCAAGCTCCGTCCGCAGCTCAGTAAAATCATGTTCTTTACTTCCTCAGGAAGTTAATGCTTATAGTCTTTGAAGTTAAAAGTGTTGGTCTCAGTTCATGTGAATTGAACCCTGTGTACAAGATAAGGGTATCAGTCCAAACAAAGCTGTAACCCCTACCTCGTGGCCTACAGCATAGCACAGAAAGATAATTAACCTTCAAAATGTGTCTGGTTATTCCTGCAATGACATAATTGGGAAAGGGGGTTTTATTCACTATACAGAGCCGCGGCATCTGCCTGTGGACAGGCGTCCCGAGGGTGGTGAACCGAGACTGATAACACAGGTGATGACAGGGCTTTATCCGTTTTGCTCGGTGAGATGCGTTGGGGTTACAAAGCGACTGTGGACGTTTAGCAGATTCACAGAGACGCATGCATCGGGGACACAGAGCAAGGGGCCTGTGGCTGCAGAAAACTCCGCAAGTCGTTGAGGGGAAGCTGATGAGGGAGGGGACAGGAGGGGTCCCTCTGAGCAGAGGTTGGGGGAGACGGTCGTGTTGAGGAGGACGAGCCTTGAGGTCAGACGGTCCAGGTCTTATGAAGCGGGTGGGGTGACAGAGTCCAAGGGAAACAGCTCCCAGGAGGCATTCTCAGTGCACAGTTTAGGCGCTGCAGTTTCACGTGGTCCTAATGAGAAGGAAAAGAGAGAATTATTTCTGAAACTCCCATCTGGGGACTTCCCCGATGGCCCAGTGGTTAAGACTCTGTGCTCCCAATGCAGGGGGCGCAGGTTTGATCCTTGGGGGGGGGAGGGGAACTAGATCCAACACGGCACACAGCTCGACCTAAAGAATAACTCCAGTCTGCTCCCACGGGTGGCTCTCCCGGGGAAGTTTGGGAAAGCGCAGGTGGGGAAGGCTGCAAGCAGACACATGGGGGTGACACAAATCCCTTACCTCGGCATCAGGAGGGATTATTGTATGAATTCCTCTGTTTTTTCTTTTAAATTTCTTTATTTTTGTGATTGAAGGATAATTGCTTTACGAAATTGTGTCGGTTTCTGCCAAACCTCAGCATGAATCAGCCATAGGGACACATATGTCCCCCCCTCTTGACTTGCTGTTATGTTGCTGCTTCCTCCTGAAATCGCTAGCACCGGTTAAGCTGCTCTTGGAAAAGCGCAGCGGCTGTGGCTGAGGTTTCAGACTGGTGGACGTGCGGTGCTAACCAGCAGACAGAGCACCGTGAGGCTGAATGAGCCACCACGTCCCGTCCAAGGGCGGTGGGTGCAATTCTGATGGTGTAGGTTTGTTGTTTTGTTTTAACCATATCGTTACAAAACTGCTGGGCACACTGCTGGGGACAATTGGATGCTTGTGGCCACAGATCTGGAGAGAGGCTCTGCTCTAGGAGACCAAGGAGGACAGCCTGGACGCGAGGAACGGGGAATCCTCCGTGGCTTTGTGGTCCAGCTGTGCGGCCTCTTGGCCAAGTCCTCCCCGTGTTACATTTCTTCGGGGGAGGCGCTACTCAGGGTGCAAGGAGGCCGGTTTCAAAATGACAAGACTAGAGTCTCAAAGAAAAAGATGCCTAAAAACAGCATCAACAGCAACGTTAAGAATCCCTTGCTTAGCGGCCACTTTGCAGCCTCCCGGGTGAGAGGACCGGGACAGTGGACGTGGTGGTGGGGCCAGCGCCCACCACTCCGAGCTGCCCGCCCCTTGGCTCACGCCAGTGGTCACTCAGGACGGACAGGCTGGCAGCAGAGCAGGTGGCCAGCCTTGGCGAGCTGGCCACCCCGTGGAAAGAGCAGGTCCTATATTAAGCGAGTGACCCCGCAGCGCCCGATTAAGTCAGTTACTAAACGCGGTTCTGACTTACCCTCGCCCCGAGGAAGCAGGGCTGTGCCCTCGCCACCCCCCTCCTTGGGGTGATGCCCGCCGAGAACCGGCCTGAATGTTTACAAACGTCTCTTGGAGGTTCGCTCTGTGCCACGTGGAGGGGTAAGAGCCCACATGCCTGAGGAGGAAGGCTGCGTGGCTCCCTGCACAGCTGGCTTCCCTTCCCAAGAGGGGACATGCTCTCCCGCCTGCGGCAAGCCTTCTCCAGAGTCTACGGAGCACTGTTAGTAAGTACCCTGGCTTGCGTTGTGAAGGAGCTCTCGGGAGGGGCCACGGCTTTCTTTTCAAGACGATGCCCGCTTCTGTTTGGGAGCCAAACCGGCCGGTCACTTAGGGTGATGGATTTTCAAAGGCGTGCATGATGTTTGTAAGCCTTTTTGCCATCTCTTCTTATTTTATTTGATGTGAAACTGAGCCTGAATTTTAAAACCGTCACTTTTCGTATTTTATCCCCACCTGGGCCCAGTCTCCTCCTGTCTCTGCTCGCCTCTCAGCTCTGCCTCGCAGGAGCGTCCCTTCCTGCAGAGCGGATGCCCTCTGTCCGTTACTCGATCTTGTTCGTGACTTCGCTCACGCCTGGGTGCTCCTCTGTGCCTGGTCCCTGGCTGCGTGCTTGCAGGGACGCCCCGTGGTGTCACTCCAGAGAGGGGTGATTTCAGTCTGTCGGAGCTTGAGCATCCGGTGAGGGGGGAGCTGTGTTCATTTCTTTTCTGTTTCTCCCGTACTTGTCTCCATTTTCCTTTTTTTATCCTGCTTTATCCTACTTTCTCCTTCTCCTCCCTGCGCTCCCTTCCCTAAGACAGCAGGTCCTGGGGGGGTGACCGTCGGCCAGTCTGGGGCCTGGTCTGGGCACTTGGTCTCCAGGACCCTCACCCCTGCCTCTCCAGCTCCTCCTCTCACATGCCGTTTGCTTTCAGTGCGTCTTGGCTCATTTGTGGTTCTCTGTCCCGTTGCTGGTCCCAGACCAAGGGGATGGCTGTCTCTGGTCAGCACAGCTTCCCGGAGCATCATGGATGGGCAGCTTCCTCCCCGCCCCCTGCGGTTCACGCTCTTCTAGTCTGTGGATAAGTGGACTTCCCTGGTGGCTCAGTGGTAATGAATCCACCTGCCAGAGCAGGAGATGCAGGTTCAATCCCTGGGTCAGAGAGAGCCCCTGGAGAAGGAAGTGACCACCCACTCCAGTACTCTTGCCTGGGAAATCTCATGGACAGAGGAGCCTGGTGGGCTACAGTCCATGGGGTCGCAAAGAGTCAGACACGACTTGGCATGCAAAACATGAAACACACATGACTGTCACATGTCAGAGCTGCATCTATCACGACAGACTACAGGCTTCCCACTGGTGGCGCCTGGATCTTGTTTTTTGTAAAGCCACCAAGAAAACATATAACTGATGCTGTTGATAATCATAGATACTGTACAGTGTTTATGACCAAGTGAACCCCTATTTATTTAATGTTTTCAACTAATGTTCTTTATAAAACACAGCCATGGAGATGGGCAAGCCAAGTGGGAAGGCTTGTGAGCATCCGTCCACAGCAGGAATGTTCGGAGACCACGGAAAGGGCCGCTCGTGTCTTCCCACACCACGTGTAGTGTATCTGCACACATCCGAGATGAGGACTGGCCGTGGAGAGGAGCAGTGTCTGCTCTGTAGGGCGTGTGCTCCCATTTATAGATGAGAAGGTGAAGGTTTGTGCAGAGGAGGCGAGTCTCTCGGTTACCTGGATGCTGGTGAAACCCGGAGTGCAGCCCACGCAGGGCAACCGCATGGCAGAGACCGCCTCTGGCAGCCCAGCCCCGGCAACAAGCCCCCACCTCCCGCAGAGAGGGGAGCCGTGCCCACATGCCCAGAGACGCTGCCTCTAGGAGCGGGGCGCCAGGTGCCTGCACCTCTGACACTGGGCAGGCGTCCGTCTTTAGAGGGTCTGAGGCCATCAGAGCTGTCCACGGCCGTCACCACATAATACAGCATTCAGGCCATCAGCGTCTGCTTTCCCCACACACCTGGGGGACCTAGTGGCCCTCTGAGTCTGCGGGTCTGTTTGCACATCAGCCATGCAGCTGGGATGCGCCGGGTCCCAGGGCAGACGCCAGGGAAGAGCAAGGCTCGGCTCTGGGCGCTTCTTGTACGTGTGTAGGAGCCTCCGAGCAGGGCCGCCAGCAGTGGAGCTGATGACGGGCCTGGGCTGTGAGGTGACCACGGGCGGGAGGGGTCCCTGACCGGGGCCGTCGCATCCGTGGGGCAGGGCTGTCCAGCTTCTCGCCTTTATCCTCCCCCCTACTCCCGCTGTGGCCCTTCCCCGGACTGGGCACCTCCCAGGACTCAGGGAGGGACCTGCTCAGGACTCCAGGCTCCACCAGCGAGACCAGGGCTGCAGAGATGCTGGTGGTACCACCCCAACTTCCCGTCAGGCAGCCTGGAGGCTCAGTACCAACTTGGCGAGTGGCTTCCCTGGTCACCATCTCTCTGCAGCATGAGGCACCCTCCAGAGCAGATGGACACCCACTGTCCCAGCACCTTGCCCGGGGTCTGGGCTCAGCCCGTGGCAGTGAGGGCCTGGAAGATACTGGCTCCCTGAGCTATGGGTGGACGGTTCGTTTAGAGGTACAAAATATTTGCTTTGGGAATTATGGGGGGAGCTTATTTAAATGAACTTATTTACAAAACAGAAACAGACCTACAGGCATGGAAAACAAACTTACACTTATCAAAGGGGAAAGGAGCAGAGGGGGGTAAATTAGGAGGTTGGGATTAACATGGGTGCTGTGTTTAGTCATTCAGGTGTGTCTGACTCTTTGTGACCCCATGGAAGATAGTCCGCCAGGCTCCTCTGTCCCTGGGATTTCCCAGGTAAGAATACTGGGGTGGGTTGCCATTCTCTTCTCCAGGGGATCATACCGACCCAGGGGTCGAACCTGCATCTCTTATGTCTCCTGCATTGGCAGGCAGGTTCTTTACCAGCTGAACTGCTAGGGAAGCCCATCTTATATATAGCAATGTGTATATGTTAGGGGCTTCCCAGGTAGCTCAGTGGTAAACCACCCACCTGCCAATGCAGGAGACACAAGAGATGTGGGTTCAATCCCTGGGTCGGGACAATCCCCTGGAGAAGGGAATGGCAACCCACTCCAGCATTCTTGGGCTTCCCTGGTGGCTCAGCTGGTGAAGAATGTTCCTGCGATTCGGAAGACCTGGGTTCAATCTCTGGGTTGGGAAGATCCTCTGGAGGAGGAAATGGCAACCCACTCCAGTATTCTTTCTTGGGAAACCCTATGGACAGAGGAGCCTGGTGGGCTACAGTCGATAGAGTCACAAAGAGTCACACATGACTGAGCGACTAAGCATATATATAAGATAGATAACCAACAAAGACCTATTGTATAGCACAGGGAACTCCACTTAGTATTTTGTAATAACCTACAAGGGAAAAAAAATCTAACGAAGAACAAATATATATGTATATATAACTGAATCACGGTGCCGTATACCTGAAACTAAGGTAATATTTAAATCAGTTACGCTTCAATTGTTAAAAATGGATGCTGGATGTTGTCTGATGCCTTTCAGCACCCAAGAATATGAGGAAAATGAATGCGCACGGCTCCCAGCAGCTGAAGCGCTGTGTCTGCCATCCACACCTCTCCTGCAGGGTCTGTCCAGGCCCCCCAGCCCCGCCGGGGGCAGTGAGGGGGCAGCAGGAAGGGCCTGCCCCGAGGGGAGCCCTGGGCAATTACCGGTGACACGGGCTGGACGCAGCCTCGCCTCTGTCTCCGCTGCACCCTCTTCTTTACCTGCTCATCCAAGTAGATGGCGGTGGGTTTCCTACGTGTGACGGAGGGGACACGCGTGGGCGTCCCCGGCAGATGCGCTTGGAGGTCTGAGTCGGAGATTTCCCTGCAAACCTCATGATCTCTGTTCTCAACCCCAGGTGCCCGAGTCTGAGCATCTCTTCCTCTGAATTCAGGTGTGAGTTCTGTTTGCAGAAGGGGAACTGTTCCTCCCGCAGCAGGAGGAATGGTGTAAATGCACGTAGAGGCGGGAGGGACTGGGGTGGGGAGACCAGCGGGTTTGTGGCGTGAAGTCTTAGGGCGGCCGCCTTTCTGCCTGGAGTGGGGTCTGGGAGCGGCCCTGATGCTGGCAGGTCTTGCGAGGGGCAGAGAGGAAGATGCTGCCTTCGGGTGGAGCCGGCTTCCCTTGCAGTAGTTCCGGGCGTTAGGACTGAAGGTGAGAGCTGTGTCTGCTCACCTGAAGTGCTTGGCTCCATCCTGATGCCACCGTGGAGGCCGGGTGGGCAGAGCCCCTTTCTTGGGAACTGTGGGTCGTTGGACAGGAACAGCCAGGGTGAGAAGCAGCCTGTTTGGCAGCTGCGTCTTGGAGAAACAGGGATCAGGGGTGCTGGGAGTGTGAGCCATGGGATGATGGGAGATGCTGGGAGATGCTGCCCCATGGGCAGAGGGGCCCTGTCTGCTCAGAAAGAGCTGAGCCCCATGAATGTTGGGGGATTGCATCCCGAGCTGGTGATGGGAAGTGACAGTGCGCGGGGTCATCGCGGATGGAGGGACTGGCGCCCGTGGGTGCCACCTCGGTGTTCCCAGAGCCTCAGCTCCCCAACTAGCGAGCTCTTCTTCAGGGAGACATGCAGAAGAGGGGAGGGGCAGGGTCTGGGCCTGGGGAGTCAGGCACTCTCTGTGCGAGGAGTCAGGGTCTGCGGGGGACAGGGTGCTCTCAGGACCCCCCGGGCTGTCCCAGGAGCTGGGCTGGGCGCTTGGCCTGGGGTCCCTCCTTCCAGGAGTGGTGAGACCGGTGACCTCCTTGCCCTTCGCGCCGCACATCTCTGTCCACCCAGGGGGTTGGGGCATCTTCCTCAGTCTTTGTCCTCCACCTCGAAGGGGTTCCCTATGCATCGTGAGCCCTTAGCTGCTTCCTCAGGGTCAGGCCCAGGTTCTCTCGATGACTGTGACTTCCTGGGACTCATGCGTGCATGAGCATGCAGCTGTGTCCATGCAGGTGTGCAGGGGGGACCCACAGCTCATGCTCCCTGGACCCCTGATCCCTGCGCTGGTCCACACCCTCTCCACGTTTCACTTCCAACCTCTCTCTTGCTGCTGCCGCAACCAATCCCTTCTCACACTAGTGCATGCTGCTGCGTGCTAAGTAGCTTTGGTCGTGTCCAACTCTTGGCAACCCTGTGGACTATAGCCTGCCAGGCTCCTCTGTCCATGGGGATTCTCCAGCAAGAACACTGGAGTGGGTTGCCACGCCCTCCTCCAGGGGATTTTCCAGACCCAGGGATCAAACCCGAGCCCCTTAAGTCTGCCTGCACTGTCAGCAGCTGGGCTCTTTAACACTAGCGCCTCCTGGGAAGGCTCCACCCCGGTGTCTCCCTAACTCACTGACTCCCTGACGTTAGCAGAGCCAGTTAGGCTCTTCGGGCCTTAGATTTTATATCTGGACAGTGAAGTTGAGGTAAAATCCAAGGTTCTTTTTTTTGAATTGATGAATAGTTGATTTAGAATATTGTGTTAGTTACAGGGATATGTAAAAGCAAATTGGGATCTTTGCAGATTATATTCCATTTTAGGTTATTACAACGTATCAGGTATAAATCCTTGTGTTATACAGTAAATGCTTGTTGCTCAGAGATCTAAAGTTCTGATTCCTTGCTTAAAAGACAGGTGTCAGCCACGCGCCAGGCACTGTCCGGAGTGCATTCCGCATAATGACTCGTCTATTCCTCCTAATTCTCAGGAGGGCCGCACAATTACTCTCCCACTTTACAGATAAGGAAACCGAGGTGCGTGTGTCTGTGGGTGTAAACTCATTCCTAAGCTCACCTCGAGTACGGGATCCTGTCAGGCAGCTGACCGGGCATCTCCTCTGCCACCCCAGCTGCACTCTGCCAACCTCTCCTGCGCCTCCCCCTGCCCAGGTCTCATGTCACCACCTGCCCCTCAATTAGCCGACCTGCTTCCCTCAAAACCTGGTGGTGACTGAATCACTTCTGCCCTTTGCTGAGCGGCCACAAGCGGACGTGGTGGGGATCCCCGAGCGCTGACCTGGGACAAGGGGTCATCACCGGCGTCTCCAGGAGGCCCTGCGCTCCGCAGGGGTGAGGCTCGCCAGTGGGAACGCGGTGTCCTGGCAGGACCGTGGGGTGAGAGCACGGCCTGCCCTGGGCTGGCCCCGGGTCCCCCGCTGCCGCGGCTCCGGCAGACTCAGGGTCCTTCTTACCCCCAGACGCCCTGACGCACAGCCTGGGGGAGCAGGGGCGACACCCGAGGTTCTGAAGGGCGGGCAGAGGAGAGGGATTGCTTCTCCAGCCAGAGCACCCCTCCCGCTCAGCCGGGTCCGCGTCCTCTCCTGCTTTCAGTCCTCCCCACACCTCCTTCCATCCCACCCCCCCATCACCCTCGCCCAGCTCATCCCGAGCTGGGAGGTCTGGGCCAGGGATGAGCCCCTCCCGCCAACGGGACCCTCCGGGTGCAGGCTGGTAGCCTTGGCGGTGAGCGCACACACAGTCCACATTCCGAGATGATCCCAGCGAACACGGTTACGCGGGGCTCCGCTCACACAGACCCGGACAGTCTTTCACACCGGGCGGCGTCCGCGAGCCTCCTGCCGCGTGCTCGGAGATGGTGCTTGCCCTCTTCCAGCAGTCCCAGAGTGAGTTATGTGAGCGTGCTGTGTTCACTTCTTAGCACAGAAAATCCAAGTCTGAGAAGCCACATTTGAGCAAATAAAAGTGATTGGGCTTCATGCAATCCAAACAATCCAGCATACTAGCTCCACAGGAAAACAAACACGGTGATGTCAGACAGACACCAGCAGTTTTATGAAAGTTTTGGGGAAACTCCCTCTAAACTACCTCCATCTTTTCAGTTTAGAGGCAGGAAATCCCCTGGCCTCTGCGAATCTGCCCCTGACTCCCGCAGCTGCAGGGGGCATGCCCAGGTCGGGACAGGGCTACTGGGCTTTCAGGAATGGTCCGTCAAGAGCACCAAGTTACCCTCCGTAATAGTGGCTTATACTGGGCAAACCACTGAGTGTGTGGCTGTGCGGTGGGGTCCACATCTTCACGGCCCTCATCTGAGAGTCGGGCGTGAAGAGGGTGCCTGCCTCTTGGCCTGGGGTCAGGCTCCGCTGAGATAAGCCAGGGGCCCTGGTCACCCTGCTCCGCCTGCAGCAGGTGCCCTGCCGGCAGGGCTGTCGTGATGGAGGCCCTCACAGCCTCAGAGCCGGTGGTGGGCAGGGGGTCAGGGAGGGGAGGGGCGAGCGGCTGCACTGCCGTTTCTCTGCCCTTCAGCAGCCGTGCGCAGGCAGGCCGGTCGTGCAGAGCCGTGGGTTGTTCCAGCAGCACAGGGAAGGGCTGCCCTGAGAGGTGACCTGCCTCTTGGTCCTTTCCCGCTTGACAGAGACTTGGTGGAAACCCAGACGAGAGACGCATAGTCTCCAGCAGTCCAGGCAGACTTCCTGGAAGAAGTGGTGTGTCTCACAGGAGAAATGGGACGGGCTAGCAGGGTGGCAGACAGGAGCACAGGAGGAGGCAGGCTGGGGCGCCAGGGGCCGTGGGTGTGCCTGGGTCTGTACGTGGAGGCCAGGCTGCGGGGGCATGATGCGTGCTGGGGGTGGCTTATCGGTGGTTCTCCGGCATGACCCGAAGGCAGGGAGGAGACAGGGGCTGGGTCTGTCCTCTCTGGTTCTAGCAGGGAGGGAGAGGGGAGGAGCACGGTGGCGGTGACCAGGGCACCATCATCTCCGCGGCCCTCCGGTGTCCCCTGTCTTCCTGCCCGTTCATTAAAGCCTCCGTGGGCATCTTCCCAGGGGCTGAGCAGCAGGCCCTGCGGGGCGGGGGCTGCTGCCCCACGCCGACGTCTCCTCTCCCCCAGGACCCCTCTGGGGGAACCGATGGAGCTGTTTGGAGAGAACGTGTTGGATAAATGTTTGCGATGGGAGGTGAAGCTGAGGATGGCTGGAGGTGTGGCTTCCTGGGGGACGGGCGTGCCTGGTGGGGTCCCTGGGCCTTCCGGGGCAGGCAGCAACCAGACCCCAGCTCTGCCTGGGTGGTTCCCTGGCCTGCGGTCCCACACAGTGGGTGGCACCAGCCCCTAGTAGGCTCACCCGTTCTGTTCCGCGAGGCCCTTGCAGGATGTGTGGGGGCTGTTCATGCAAAACTCAGGCTCCGGCAGCCTTGGCTGTGAACCCTGCCCAGGGGGCTCCAGGCCGCAGTGCAGGAGGAGCTTGTGGGCAACAGGGGGCCCTTCTGTGTCTGGACCGTGAGGGCAGCCCCTTAGAGGCCAGGTCGCAGCCGGTGCTCCCCAGACAGCTCCCAGTTCATCCCGTGCCGGCTCGCTTCCCCACAGTCTGGCAGATGGTGGCTGGTGGGGGTTGGGGGGCCTGCTCCCCCCATATGAGCTCTGAGTCTCTGTCCCTGAAGGTTCGAGGTTCCGGGATGCATTCTCCTTCTGTGGTTCTCAGGGCATTCTGGGCCATTTCTGCTTAGAGACAGTGATTTTCCTGACAGGGACCCATTGCTCACAAAAGGACCTTTATTGATGGATGGAGGGAAGTGTGTTAGTCCCGGATCATGCTCTGATGAATCACCAATTTATCACAAATGCAACTCGACATCCGTGGCCCCAAGAGATTCTCCAGGCAAGAGGATTGGAGCGGGTTGTCATGCCTTTGTCCTGGGGATCTTCCTGACCAAGGGATTGAACCCACGTTTCTTACGTCCCCTGCATTAGCAGGTGGGTTCTTTAGCAGACGGGTTCTTTACCACTAGCGTCACCTTGGAAGCCCCATAAGTCATTGTGAAAGGGTTAGTTGCCCAGTTGTGTCCAACCCTTTGTGACCTGGTAGACTGTAGCCCACCAGGCTCCTCTGTCCATGGGATTCTCCAGGCAAGAATACTGGAGTGGGTTGCCATTCCCTTCTGCAGAGGACCTTCCCGACCCAGGGATCGAACTGGGCTCTTCTGCATTGCAGGCAGATTCTTTACCTTCCGAGCTACCACGGTAAATTCAAAACTAGCCAGTTCATACTGAGACAGTTTGAAGCGCTTCCCGTCTCTGGAGCGCAGGGAGCCAGGACTATAGATTGTGACGGACTCTGTGAGTGGATGTCTGTTCCCTGTTCACTCCTTGCTGGATTTGGAGCATGGCGTTACCTTTCCTGCTTTGTCAATGCTTTCTCCTGATTAAAAGGATTTATACATGAAACGCTTCTGAGGCTTTAGGCCGCTGTGATCTGCAGTGGTGTACACATACAGAGACACAGTGTTAGTTGTAACCGAGGATGCGCTGGCTTCCGTGTTCAACCTTGCCCCCGAGGCTGGTACCGACAGAGGGCCTCGGGGAGCTCCCAGCGGGTGAGGGACGCGGGGCTGCGGGTGAGCGGGGGGCCCACTGCAGGAGGGCAGCTTGGTGACCTCAGGGCCGGCCTCGTCAGACCGGCAGCTGGGCCGGATGTCCACCCGCCGCCAGGCCTTCCTTCCCCCCGTGCCTCATTGAATTTTCTCACTTATCTCTTCACCTTCTAAATGGAGCCGTGCGGCTCTGAAGCACACAGTAGAAGGGGCTTCCCCGGGGTCCAGTGGTTGGGAGTCTGCGCTGCCACTGCAGGGGCATGAGCTCCATCGCGGGCCCGGGAACTAAGACCCCACGTGCTTTGCCATATGCAGCAAAGAAAGAAAGAGCACGATAAAGCCCTTCCAGGAGCATCGGTTACGGAAGGCCGAGTCTTAGGATGTGATGGAGCCACAGCTGTGTTTCTTCTTGAAGTGGAAGGACAAAGAACATTCTGCGGACAGACCCACGAGGGGGCTTATTTCTGGTTTCTGATTTCACTTCGGAGCGTCTGATAGAGCATCTTATTCTAGGTGTCAAACAACCCATGTGTCTTTCGTGTGAACTCTTTTTCTCAGCCCGTCCACCCGGCTTCCTCCCGGGGTCCCGTTTATTCCCCAGCCGATCACCAAGCCCCGGTTCTCTCGTGCGCTGAGTCAGGCTCCGCGGGAGCCCCGGGCCCCTGCAGCTCTGCCCGCCCCCCGGAGCTCACCTTCCCTGCCCGCGGTCCCCGGCTCTCCTGGCCTCGTCCGTGCAGGGCCCGCACTGTGGGGGCTGCAGAGCTCCGCGCTCCAGCGGAGGGGAGATGACGCCCCGGCTGTGATGGCGTGAGCTGCGGGTCAGCAGTGAGCAGTGAAGCTCGTGGTCGTCCGGCGGCCTCTCAGCACCAGCGCTCTATTAAATTAATGGGGTGAAAGAAGGACAAGGCGGTGATGTGCCTTTATGTTTAATTGTGCTTTTATGTTCTCCGGTTCATTCTGAAGCTGAAGTTTTATTGCCTGTGTTTGTTTGGTGGAGGTTCACTCTGGAATGTATTCCGGGGGTAAACAGCCCACAGGTTATGCGTAAGTCAGCATCTGAAAGCACTAAGAACTTTGTTTAAGGATGAGCAGAATCTCATAATTGAACAGCACACTGCACAGGCCATTTTCCTTCTACGGTCTTATTTATCATCATGAGATTTAAGCCTGAGCCCCAGCCTGAGAGAGAATGGCCTGGTGGGCCGAGAGGCAAGCAGCAGGAACTGGGTGCAGGGTCCCTCCCGGGACCTCTAGCCAGGGGCCCTGGGCGGGTGTCGGGGGTGTCAGAGCCCCAGCTCCTGGGGGTCGGGAAGGAACTTCTGTCTCTGAGACAAAGGAGCCAACCTGGGGCAGAAGCTGAGTGACAGCGACCTGGAGTCTCGTGAGGAGGGGCCGGGGGCCACGCGGCACGGTTTCCTCTTGGGTGTCCAGGAGCCCGGGTGTAAACAGCAGCAAGAAGGCCTGGCCTTCCTGGGGCCCAGGGCAGTGCCAGGGGGCGGGCGTGAGAGAGGAACTGAGGGCAGCCCCGCCGGGCAGGGGACGTGCAACTTGATGGGTGCTTGGCGTCAGGACAGAGCCTGGAACGGGGCAGGGGCCTGGCTTCCGTGGGGCAAGGACTCGGCGCACACCATCCCCTCCCAGGCCGTCAGGTGTACCTCGCTCTGCTGGGTGAAGAGGGTCCTTGTATTAGGGACAGTGAAAGTCCAGCATGCGGGCCCGCGGAATCTTCTTGTCTTGGAATGGGGTGTCCGTTTCTTGTCCTCAGATGATTCTTCAAACTGCAGAACTCGAAGCTCGGGAGTCTTGCTTGTGCGTCTTCAGATTTCTCTGAATCTGGTAGATATTCCGTGGAATAGATTCTTTCGTTGTTGTTGTACTTGAGTCACTAAGTTGTGTCTGACTCTTTGCGACCCCATGGACTGTAGCCCACCAGGCACCTCTGTCCGTGGAATTCTCCAGGCAAGAATACTAGAGTGGGTTTGCTATGTCCTTCTCCAGGGGATCTTCCTGACCCAGGGGGTGAACCCACGTCTCCTGCATTGGCAGCTGGATTCCTTACCGCTGAGCCACTTGGGAAGCCCGTCGGTTCTTGTGTTCTTGCTGTGTTCACTTCTGGCTTTTCTCTTTCACTCCCCTCCTGTCTTTAGTCTTAACTGTGGAACAAAGACTTACTTAGAGCAGCGGCAACTAAGAAGAGACAGAGGAGACAGGTAACTGACAGGGGAGGAGAACACTCCTGGTTCTGGAACTGCTAAGTCGGCCCAGACCAGCCTCCCATAATTAGGGACAGGAGGAAAGTGCCCCAAGGCTCGAGCAATTCTGATCTTCCTCTGGAGAAACTTGGCCAGCCTGCTGGTTGCAGAGTGTCCTGTTTACTTTTATGTTCTCTTTTTGGCTCTGTCCTGCACGTTGTCTCAGATTTTCTAAGTTTGCATTGTCTTAGATGGCAAATCTAAGTGAAAATATTTATAGTCATCTCTCCATCTCTGTAGGAAATTGTTTCCACACCCCCTGCGGACACCAAAGTTGGTGGATGCTCAAATCTGTTACCTAAAATGATGTAAGATTTGCATATAACCTACATACATCTTGCCATATACTTTAAATCATCTCTAGATTACTCATAATACTTAATACAATGCAAATGCTATGTAACTAGTTGCCAGCACTCTGCAAATCCAAGTTTTGGTTTGGAACTTTCTGTAATTGATTTTTTTTAGTATTTTTTATTCACAGTCGGTTGAATCCAAGGATGCAGAATATGTGGATAGGAGGGGAGACTGTACTACATTTTTGTTGCGTTATGACTTGAAAAGCAACGTCTCCCACTTAACTGTCTTTTTGTTTGCAATTTTATTCTCCAGACTTACTGTTTCCTTATCTGTTTGTGCTGGTAGTTGCTCAGCCAGGGTTTGTAACTTGAACTAAATCCTATAGAGTTAATATTTATGGTAAAAAAAAAAATTATGGCTTTATGTACTAATGGCAACGATCCAAAAATTTATTCTAAAGAATAACAAACTCACTTGTGGAAAAGACCTCTAAATGTACGCAGTTCCTAGAGTTTCAAGCTCTTTTGCCACACTTGAGAGATTCATTTGCCGTTATCAAACATTTCCTAGGCACTTGTGTGTTGCATGTGGTGAACAAAGTGGGCAGGGGCTGCAGCAGAAGACACAGGAAACTGGGATGAAAGGCTGATCAACAAGGCCCTCCTGTCAGCACAGAGAACTATACTCACTGTTTTATTTAACGCTTATTTTTATTTACTTATTTTTGGCTCTGCTGGGTCTTCACTGCGGTGAGGGCTTCGCACCGGCTGTGGCGAGCGGGGCTCCTCTCTGGTCGCTGAGCTCGAGCTCCTCATCGCGGTGGCTTCTCTTCCCGCAGGGCGTGGGCTCAGTGCTTTCCACTTGCGGCCCTAGAGCTTGGCCTCTGTAGTTGTAGCCCTTGGGCTCAGATGCCCCTCAGCATGTGGGATCTTCCTGGATCAGAGTTCGAACCCACGTCTCCTGCACCGGCCGGCGGATTCTGTACCACTGAGCCACCAAGGTTAGGAAACGAGAGTGATGTGGACAGGTTTATTGTTTTTCATCTCTCTCTGGTGAGACCTCGTCCCTCCTCCTGTGTGTCCCTCCTGCTGGTCCCCGTTTCTCAGCTCCCGGAGGTCCCGCCTCCTGTGTGTAAAACCCAGCTGGTCACCGAGGTGGCTTCCCAGTGAGGGCAGCTGGTGCTGACTGTCCCCGACCTCAGCACTGACCTGGCTCCCTGGTGAAAGAGCTGTTGAGATTTCCAGGCGTCCTGTCTGCGGCAGGTTATACATTCTCATCCTAGGCAAACAACCATGTGGAAATTCCCCCAAGTTCGGGAGAATTGAGTCCTTTTGTGATAGGAGAGCTTTTCCCCAAGTGAACTAAAATTCCACTAGAAGTTCTAGCTCCGTTTTCTCACGTGCTGGACTGGGGAAGAAGCCCACCCAGGGTCCCAGGGTCTGTAGTATCCCGTGAGCCAAAGGTGGAGGCGATGGGAGAAATGGTTCCGCCGTGGTGATCAGCCTTGGCCTTGATCACGCTCACGGGTGCAGGGAACCTGCAGAGGTGTGCACTGATGGAGCTTGAATCTGATTGGGAGTAGCCGCTTAGACTGTCAGTGGTGTTCACACCCCAAGGCCACGGGCGGTGAGTAGGTGAGGATGAGGAATTAGGAAGTGTGATACAGACAGGGAGCCACCGAAGATTTGAGGAGCAGAAGGACCAGGGTCGAACTGCACTTCAGGAGACTAGTCTGCCCCATTTCCTGGGGAGACCAGGGGCGGCTGTTTGCAAACCTCAGGAGAGAAGACGCGGCGGAGGACTGTCTGAAGCTGGTCCACCCTGGGGTTGTCCTTTTCGAGCAGCGAATTCCCTGACGGAGGTGGAGCCAGTTCGCACTCAGCTTTCTGTCCTTTCCTGGAAAGAAAACCAAACAGTGACCTCAGAGAAGCAGATGGAGCTCAGGGAAGAGATGAAGCCTTGAAACCAGAGAGATTTGAGAAAATATGGCCGTAACTAAATGGGATGGAATGAGGAAGGACTAATTGAGGGAAGAGAATGCATTCTTTTAGACTTAAAACATATTTGCTGGGGGAAAAAAAACAGAAAAAGTAGGGCGATGCTGAGGAATTCGCCCATGAAGAAAAGAAAGACAGAAAAGTGTGATTGAAGAGAGAAGAAACTTCATTACGTCTTCATCTGCCATGTCGCGGAGTCCATGGCATTCTTGACTCACCGAGAAGGAAGGGACCTGCCCTTTGTCCACACCCGTAGAGGGAATTGCCCAGAAGGGCTGAAACCAGAGCCTGGTGACGCAGGCCCAGGGCAGGTGCTGGGATGTATGGGCGGAGTGGGGAAGCAAGGGGCGACCTTGGAGCAGGGCTGGGAGGTGAGGCTGGGGGGCTTGGGGCTAAAGGTGCTCGGTGGCTGGAGCCGGGTCCCCCTCCCCGGGAACAGCGAGGGGCCGGGCTCCCCGGGCCGGCCCTGGAGTGGGGGCGCTGTGTTTCTTCCCGAGACCTTTTCGGGAAGGAGGTAGGTGCTGACCCCAGAGAGCTGGGAGGGGCCGAGGGTCCTGGAGCGGAGGAGGAGCTCTGGACCCTCAGGGCTGGCTTCTCTGTTAGCTGCAGACTCTTTCCCTGTGTCTGTGTTCGTGTCAGAGTGCTTTGCAGAAACACGAGTTTAAGCAGTCTTCTTTGGGGGCATGGTGCTCATTCCTGGTTCACGGCCCACTTCTCTCCAGGGGGAGCTCTGCTTCCCTAAATAACTCCTGAGCGCTCCCCTAGATTTGCTTCTTGGCGCTTCCTAACTCCCAGCCCCTCTCCTCCGCCACCCCTGCTCCCCGCACGGCCCGCTATCCTGTGCCTGGTGGGCTTCACGGCCGCTGTCCCCTCAGACTCGGCAAACGAACAGCTGGCATCAACCCGCCTCCCCAGACGGGATGGAAACGAGGTGTCTATCCCACTACCAGCTGCCCCCCAGGCCTGGCCGGGCAGGGGTCCCCCCAAGGACCCACCCTCCTGTGTGTTCGAAGCACCGGTGTCCCTAATCAGAGGCAACACATCTTCAATAAAGAGCTTTCCTGCTCCCCAGAAATAATTCCCTGAACACATGCCATTGCTTTCTTAAAAAAAAACAAACAAAAAACAATCTCTTTATTGACCTGGATGCTCTAAAAGGTTGTCTTGGAGGGGAACTCTCGACATTTCCGGATTTGGACTCAGGTCTGTGAGAGCTCTGGTACCTGCTTTTCTTTATCAGAAAGAAGACCTGGGGTTGACCCGCTCTGTGTCCCCGAGAGGCACCTCCGCTTGGTGCCCGCGGGCACCCCTCGTGGACGGGAGGCCGCAGCATGCATCGTCCGGGGTGAGGACCCTCGGGATGGTTTTCTTGACCTGGTGGTGACCTTTTAGGACAAGCACATTAGGTCCGAGTGGACCTATCAAGGCTATTTTTAGCACAAACGGAAAAGAACCAGTGCTGACTGCCTCGGAAGCCTGGTCGGAGCCTAACAACCTCTGCCTGTGTGCTAGGCCAGCGTGCACCCTGCCCAGCAGCCCTGCGGGTGCCCAAGAAGCAGGGGTGGCAGACCCGAGTGGAAGGGGCCGGGAACTTGGGGAGTCCCTCCAGAGGTGCTAGTCCAGGGTCCCTGTCGGGGGGTCAGGCGGCCAGGGCACAGTAGGTTGTGGGCTCCCTGTGCTGCCCCCCTGGTTTGGTAAAAGGGGACGAGGCTCCAGCACCAGGGACAGTGTTCCCCAGGGCCTTTCCCAGCCCAGAGTGCAGCTCTCAGGCCAACTCCCGGGGTCCTAAGTGTGAGGGAGGTGGGGCGCAGGGTGGTGAAGAGGGGTCCTGGGGCCCAAGCCCCACGTGGCCGAGGCCCCACAGGAGCCCTGAGAGTAAGTGTGCATCTGACAGCTGATGGGAGATGGAAGGATGTGGGGAGGGGGGCTGTCTGGTGCCTCATCCCCCCAGCCCTTTCCGAGGGTGCTGCACCCCCCGCCCCTTTCTGAGGGCTCCCAAAGCTAGGGAGCAGGAAAGCAGGGAGCCTGCTTCTGCAGAGTCTTCAGCCCAAGGTGAGCATTCCTCTCTGGCCGAGAAGTCTTCCCTCATGAGGGGCAAGGCCTCCCTGCCTCCACATGTAGAGGCCGCCCCCTTCCCCGGACCGAAGGGGGACCGCGTGTCCTGAGATGCCCCCGTGTCCGCCGAGCTGACCCTGTCTGAGACCAGGGCCTGGTAACACGCTCGCCTCCCTCACAATCACAGCAGATCGTTTAGAGGAGCGAGCAGTTTCCACTTTTATCTGGGAGCAAGGAAAAGACATGGCGAGATCCCGTTGGAATCATCGTCGGAAAATGAAAGGTCACTCGCGCTCCACCACCCTCAGAGAACCGAGACAGAGATCTGCAAGTCCTCTGCCTGTTAACAGCTCGGTGCTCACAGAGGGGGAATTCAGGAAATACGGGGATTTGGTCTCTTACTGTTTGGGGCCTGTGGGTGAATCAACGATGCTTATTGTCTGGTATGAAACCGTTAATAACAGACGAGGGTTATCAGCTGACTTCCCTTTCCTGCTCTGAATTCGAGAGAAATCTCGCTTGGGTTTGGGATTCCTGCAGGGTTTGCATGGGGCATGTCTCCTCTTGCGTCACACCCCCATCCCCAGGCCCCCGATCCCCAGGCCCCCATCCCCAGGCCCCCGATCCCCAGGCCCCCATCCCCAGGCCCCCATCCCCAGGCCCCCGATCCTCTGGCCCCTATCCCAAGGCCCTCATCCCCAGGCCCCCATCCCCAGGCCCCCGATCCCCTGGCCCCCGATCCCCAGGCCCCCATCCCCAGGCCCCCGATCCCCAGGCCCCCATCCCCAGGCCCCCATCCCCAGGCCCCCGATCCCCTGGCCCCCGATCCCCAGGCCCCCATCCCCAGGCCCCCGATCCCCTGGCCCCCGATCCCCAGGCCCCCATCCCCAGGCCCCCGATCCCCAGGCCCCCATCCCCAGGCCCCCATCCCCCAGGCCTCCCGTCCCCAGGCCCCCATCCCCAGGCCCCCGATCCCTAGGCCCCCGATCCCCAGGCCCCCGATCCCCAGGCCCCCATCCCCAGGCCTTGACCCCCAGGCCCCGATCCCCAGGCCCCCAATCCCCAGGCCCCCATCCCCAGGCCTTGACCCCCAGGCCCTGATCCCCAGGCCCCCATCCCCAGGCCCCCATCCCCAGGCCTTGACCCCCAGGCTCCCGATCCCTAGGCCCCAACCCCCAGGCCCCCATCCCCAGGCCCCGACCCCCAGGCCCCGATCCCCAGGCCCCCGATCCCCAGGCCCCCATCCCCAGGCCCTGACCCCCAGGCCCCGATCCCCAGGCCCCCGATCCCCAGGCCCCCATCCCCAGGCCCCGACCCCCAGGCCCCGATCCCCAGGCCCCCATCCCCAGGCCCCGACCCCCAGGCCCTCATCCCCAGACCCCTCATCCCCAGGCCCCCATCCCCAGGCCCCGACCCCCAGGCCCCCATCCCCCAGGCCTCCCGTCCCCAGGCCCCCGATCCCCAGGCAGAAGCTGATGATGCTAACGTAGCATCCTGAGGCTGGGGGTGCCTTTTCTTCACCGTGACAGCTCAGCTGGGCTGACACCATCGAGCATGGAGGTCTGTCTTTCCACGTTGCGGAGCCTTGTGCTCTGGGGGTGGCCATTCCTCCACCGTCCACGCGCCACTGGAAGCGACACCGCCTGTCTCGGAATTTCACATCCAGAAATTGCAGTTGTTAATAAGAAAAGCTTTCTACCTCATGCAGCTGCAGATCCGTGTGTTGTGTCCAACTTTACGGAGAGGTGGTTACCAGACACACAAGCTTCAATGTGATACAGATAGAGGGGATGAGAGTGATGGGTGAGCTGTGTTTCCTCTGCCTGAGTTTTACCAGCTGAGTCGCTCAGGGTCTCAGAAGCATCCTTGTACTTGATTCAAAGCTGTCTGACATTTTACTTGGCAGTGTCTCTCAAAAAACGAAACAAGATGTTTGCATTTAAATAACACTTTGGACCCTTAGTGAAATTGTAGAGAAATGCCTTTCATTTCTATCATCTATAGTAACTATAAGTTGCCACATTTCAAAAGTGCAGGTAAAGTTGTGAATGAAAGGCTCTCAGAGCTCACATCTCTGAGCTTTTATGTGGTACACAATTGCCTTCTTTCCTTGGGCAATCTTGATTGTCTTAAGGTATAAGATTATGCTTATGCTTAAAGAGGAATAGGCGTTAAGAACTAATCATCTCAAATTTGGGAGTTATTATCTCAGCTTTTCACCCTCTGTATTAATTACCTTTTTGGTGTTTAACAATTTACCCCAAAACTTATCAGCTTCAAAAAAATGAGCATTTACTATCTAGAGTTGCTGTGAGTCAGTAAGGAGGCTGCAGCTGAACTGGGTGCCCGTGGCCAGGGCTGTGTGTGGTCTCACCTGAAGGCTTGACCGGTGGGGAACTCTTTCTGAAGTCGCTCAGGGGACTGTTGGCCTTGGTCTCTCAACACAGGGGCTGGTCTCCAGGGCTGAGCTACAGCCTGGGAGCTGCCTCTGCCCCCAGGGGAGCCGTCTGAGGGTGATGAGGAAGCGTCAGCGTGGGAGCTGTGGTCTTGCTGTAATTCACACCCCGTCACCTCTCCTGTGTTCTCTGCGCTGTCCTCAACCTGTTGAAAGCAGGTTTCTAGGTCCAGCCAGAAGCAAGGGGAGGGGATTATATAAGCAGGTAAGTGCCAAGGGGCAGGGATCATTGGAGACCTCTCAGAGGCTGCCCGGGAAACTCCTGCTTAAGACGGGAATTAATAATTTCATGGGGAAAGAGGAGAGGAAGAAAGATCACAGCTGACATCTTCCTTAGAAATCATGTTTCCATATTTTGTTTTTGGTTTTTTAGGATGGGGAGTGAGAAGATTATTCCTTTTATTTTGTCAGTGTTGTGAAAATTTAGGGGCATGGGACTAGAAAAGGTGCTTTTTTAGATCATTCCTGAATCACAGATTCTATAAGCAAATTTCAGATGTTATGGAGGGTTAATATTCACCATTGCCTGGATCTTTCTGTAATAAGCATGGATTTTTTTTTTTTTTTTTTTACAATAATTGCATGGATGTAAGAAATGTCATTTTAGGAAATTCCTTTAAACCAGTTTAGTCTGCTTTGAGTCGGTTCCTCCCAAATTAGCAAGGGCTGCCCACAAATTCAGTCCCCGTTATTCACTGTTTTCCTCTTCGCGTTCCCATCCCAAACCCCTCAGGAAACCCCGTGGCATCTTGAACGAGCCAGAACGTGGCGGGAGGGCTGTCCTCTCCGTGCAGACCTGGAGCGGAAGGCGCACAGCTCGCCTCCCCAGCGCAGAGGGAGGGAGGAGGTGACGGAGAAGCCCCATCCCACGAGCACCATGCCAGCCAGCTGCCCACTGACCACGTGGAGGGCGAGTGGCTGCAGGAGATGTGGCCACATGCAGGCCTCGGGGAAGAACCGGGCCAAGTCACCCTTCCGGGCAGTGACCCTGGGCCTCGAGTCTCCTGGACGCGTGCGTTCTCCATTGCACATCAAGGTGCTGGTGCTTTAGTCTGCCTGTCCGTGAGCTTGGCGTGTGTGAGCTGCCTGGAACGCTGAGGTTCCGGCCAGCAGGCGTGAGGGAGGCCCCAGACCGGGCCATGCCCCCGGAGGCAAGTACTCCTGGGAGCAGAGTCCCAGGAATGTTCACTGGAAGGGCCAGTTCAGTCCCTGTCGTAAACACTCTCTGTTAGAGTAGCTGGTGTGATTCCTAGTGTCCTGGCTGGCCCGGCGTTGTCCAGATGCCCAGACTGCGCCCAGCACGAGATGGCTCGTGTTCGGACGCTCAGTGACCTGGGGCGGAAACATCCATGGTCAGGCTGGGAACAGTGGGTTCTCGGGGCTGAGCCAGCCTGTGAACTTGGGGCGAAGTTCGAAGGGTCCACAGGAGGCAACAGGGGGATCTGTGTCTGTACTCGTCCATCCGAGGCCGTGGGCGGCCTCCTCTCTCTGTCTTCTGCGGCTTGTCCAACCGCTCCGGGAACCCTTCATGAGGGCGCTGTGGGCTCACGTTCCGGGATCAGTCCTCCAAATCTGTCTTTGTCCCTCTGGTCCTCCGGGGCCCTGCCTCCCGAGTGCTGTCTGCGTCCATCCGGCAGCGTTCAGTGGGCTGGTCACTCCCGTCCCAGGCCTCTCCTGGACTCCCACGGAAGATCCTGCAGGGTTCACCCCAAGTGCTCTGGATTCCGCATCCGGACCTTCTGAAGCTCGTCATATTCACCAACGGAGTGGAAGGTGTGGTTCCCCCAAGAGCTGTTTATGACGAACTGTCTAGTCGGCCTCTCTCTTGAGCACATGCTTCCACATTTTCACAATGGTAGGATTTCAGTGAGCTCTTTTTGACGCACCCGTCAAGTACTGTGCGAAGCTCTGATATATTTGGCTGATTAAGTGACGTGAGATCTGACCTGTGTGCTGTTCTCTGAAGAGATTTTACACAAATGCAGGCACCACAAAAGATGTTAACATATGTCACTAACAAATTCAACTTATATTAAAATTGTAATATGTATTGTTAATACATTCAACTTATTTTATTAAAACAAAATAATAGGACAAGCTATTTTCCTTGAGTGTGTATCTTCAGCAGTTTTTAATCCTCATATTAAAAATTTTTAATGTGGTAAAATACACGTAACATAAACTTTGACAATGCTATGGCCACCTGATGCAAAGAGTCGACTCATTGGATAAGACCTTGATGCTGGGAAAGATTGTGGGCAGGAGGAGAAGGGGGACGCAGACGATGAGATGGTTGGATGGCATCACGGACTCAATGGGCATGAGCTGAGCAAGCTCCAGGAGATGGTGGGGGACAGAGAGGCCTGGCGTGCTGCGGACCATGGGGTCACAGAGAGACGGACACGACTGAGCACCTGAACAACGAGCAACAAAATGTACTGTCATAACCATTTTTAAGTATAGAATTCAGTGGTATTCAATTCGAGCTCAGTCGCTCAGTTGTGTCCGACTCTTTGCGACCCCACGGACTGCAGCATATCAGGCCTCCCTATCCATCACCAACTCCCAGAGTTGGCTCGAACTCATATCCTTCGAGTCAGTGATGCCATCCAACCATCTCATCATCTGTCGTCCCCTTCTTCTCCTGCCTTCAATCTTTCCTAGTATGATACTAGGGTCTTTTCAAATGAGTCAGTTCTTCACATCAGGTGGCCAAAGTATTACAGTTTCAGCTTCAGCATCAGTCCTTCCAGTGAATATTCAGGACTGATTTCCTTTAGGATGGACTAGTTGGATCTCCTTGCAGTCCAAGGGACTCTCAAAGAGTCTTCTCCAACACCATAGTTCAAAAGCATCAATTCTTTGGTGCTTAGCCTTCTTTATGGTCCAACTCTCACATCCATACATGACTACTGGAAAAACCATAGCCTTGACTAGATGGAGCTTTGTTGGCAAAGTAATGTCTCTGTTTTTTAATATGCTGTCTAGGTTGATCATAACTTTTCTTCCAAGGAGCAAGCATCTTTAAATTTCAAGGCTGCAGTCACCATCTGTAGTGATTTTGGAGCCCCCCAAAATAAAGTCTCTTACTGTTTCCCCATCTATTTGCCATGAAGTGATGAGACCGGATGACATGATCTTAGTTTTCTGAATGTTGAGCTTTAAGTCAACTTTTTCACTCTCTTCTTTCACTTTCATCAAGAGGCTCTGTAGTTCTTTGCTTTCTGCCATAAGGGTGGTATCATCTGCATATCTGAGGTTATTGATATTTCTCCCAGCAATCTTGATTCCAGCTTGTGCTTCATCCAGCCTGGCGTTTCCCATGATGTACTCTGCATGTAAGTTAAATAAGCAGGGTGACAATATACAGTCCTGACGCACTCCTTTCCCGATTTGGAACCAGTTTGTTTCCATGTGCAGTTCTTCTAACTGTTGCTTCCTGACCTGCATACACATTTCTCAGAAGGCAGGTAAGGTGATCTGGTATTTCTATCTCTTTCAGGATTTTCCACAGTTTGTTGTGATCCACACAGTCAAAGGCTTTCGCATAGTCCATAAAGCAGAAGTAGATGTTTTTCTGAAATCCTCTTGGTTTTTTGATGATCCAGCAGATGTTGGCAATTTGATCTCTGGTTCCTCTGCCTTTTGTAAATCCATCTTGAACATCTGGAAGTTCTTGGTTCATGTATTATTGAAGCCTGGCTTGGAGAATTTTGAGCATTACTTTGCTAGCATGTGAGATGAGTGCAATTGTGCAGTAGTTTGAACATTCTTTAGCATTGCCTTTCTTGGGGCCTGGAATGAAAACTGACCTTTTCCAGTCCTGTGGCCACTGCTGAGTTAGTGGTATTAAGTGCATTCATATTGCTGTACAACCACGATCACTGCCCTTTCCTTGGGCATCCTTTCCACAGGCAGAACTGAATCTCTGCACCTTTTAGACCATAACTCCCCATCTCCCTCCCCCAATCCCGGCAGCCACCCTCTGCTCTGTGTCTCTGAAGCTGGCAGCTCTTCACACAGGTGGGACCGCAGGGTATTTGTCCTTCTGTGATGGACTGACTTCGCTGAGAGTCAAGTCCCCAGTGGTTATCCACATTGCAACAGGTGTCAGAATTTCCTCCCTTTTTGAGGCTGAATAACAGCCCACTGGATGCACTTTTGCTTATCCACCCCTCTGTCCGTGGACATGCGTTGCTTCCCCCTTTTGACTATTGTCAACAGTGCTGCTATGAACGTGGGTGAGCAGATGTCTCTTTGGAACTCTGCTTTCAGTTCTTTGGGGGTATATATCCAGAAGAGTTCCAGTTTCTCTATATCCTCACCAGCACTGTTACTTCCTGTTTTCTCTTTATCATAGCCATTCTAGCAGGTGGGAGGTGGTGTTTCAATGCGGCTCTGGTTAAGATTTCTCTAATGATTAATGGCATCGAGCATCTTTGTATGTTCTTGTTTAGCCATTTCTGTGTCTTCCTGAGAAAATTTATCATATCTCACAAACAAAAGCAAACATACTGCATTTTAAAACAGTACTTTCTAACGTTTCTAGAGATCTGACAAATGTCAGATCCAGACAACCGACCGACCACTAAATGGAGCATTATTGACGTCAGCAGGAAGGTGGGTTGGTTCGGAAACCGTGGGCAGCATTTAGAACGCCCTCTTGGCCTGTGTCCCCGGGAGGATGCCCCATGACCTTCTGTCTCTGACTCACAGGAGACCATGCAGAG
Organism: Giraffa tippelskirchi; assembly: GCF_054371585.1. Classification (NCBI taxonomy): domain Eukaryota; kingdom Metazoa; phylum Chordata; class Mammalia; order Artiodactyla; family Giraffidae; genus Giraffa; species Giraffa tippelskirchi. The sequence goes on along the minus strand of NC_137283.1, from coordinate 164,076,196 downwards.
CTGTAGTGGATGAGGGTGACCCAGGCATGCCTTATGGAGTGAGTCTGCAATTTTAGACACAAACTTCTGACCAGAGTCCAGCCTTTTCCTTCCGTTGTTTCTGGATCAATCAGCTGGAAGAAGATTGCGTTTCAATAACTTTTCTATTTGGGGATCACTAATCACTGCTCTTTCCAGCTCACAGGCCCACGGGAGGGTGCAGTAGACAGTGAGCCCTCTTGAAGTGTCTCACTCTGATTGAAGCCATGCGCATGTAATTGGGCGCAGCACCCTGACACAAGGCAGATCCTCAGGACTGTGTATTTCTTCTCTGGATTTTCCCCAGCAGTGGCCAGGCTGCCCCAGCCACGTGGAATCACTGGCTCTGTTCTGACTCACTTCTGCTTCTGCAGAGGTCCCTTCCTTCTCCATCACTCAGCTTCCTTCTGCTGACTTGGGGACAAAACCAAGTTAGTCCCTGAGCAAGGCTGGAAACAGGGCTTCCCTGGTGGCTCAAACGGTGAAGAATCTGCCTGCAATGCAGGAGACTTGGGTTTGATCCCCGGGTTGGCAAGCTCCCCTGGAGAAGGGAATGGCAACCCACTGCAGATTCCTGCCTGGAGAATTCCATGAACAGAGGAGCCTGGCAGGCCCCAGTCCAAGGGGTTGCAAAGTCAGGCATGACTGAGCAACTGACACTTTCACCTTCAAGGTTGGGAACATGTTCTGAGGGAGCTCACTGGGTGATCTTAGAAAGAAACTTCACGTCTCTGGCCTTGTTCTGAATGAGGGCTGGGCCAGTCCTGGGGTCTCTCGTCCAAGTGTGGCTCTGAATCTGCCTGTGTTTTGCTTGGTTTCTGCACTCGATTCTTCCCATATGTTTAGTCGGATTCTCTCATGGATGAGGGTGGCTACCTGGAGGCCTTCTCAGAGGAGAGGCAGGACTGAGGTCCTGGAGTTTTTGCTGGAGGTTTTGTCTAGAGTGTTCTTTAGGTTTGATAATCGTGGGTGTAGACGCGTAAGGAACAGTCCAGTGCCGCTGCGAAGGGTTTCATAATACACTCTGATTCCTTTAACCCTTTACCGTGTATGTTGTTTAGTCGCCCGGTCATGTCTGACTCTTTGCAACCTCGTGGACTGCAGCTTGCCAGGCCTCCCTGTCCCCCACCATCTCCCGAAGTTTGCCCAAGTTCATGTCCATTTCATCAGTGATGCCATATCCAGTCATTCTATCCTCTGTGGTCCCGTTCTCCTCCTGCCCTCAATCTTTCCCAGCATCAGGGTCTTTTCCAATGAGTCGGCTCTTGGCATCAAGTGGCCAAAGTATTAGAGCTTCAGTTTCAGCATCAGTCCTTCCAATGAGGATCCAGGGTTGGCTGCCTTTAGGAGGGACTGGTTTGATCTCCTTGCTGTCCAAGGGACTCTCAGGAGTCTTCCCAGCACCCGTTGTGGATGCCCTGACTTGAGTGCCCCATCAAAGTGCCCACAGTGTGTGTGCCTGAGGACAGACCCCCAGGGGTCTCCTTCACCTGCGGTCTCATTGGGGCCAGTTTCTCTGTGCCCCTGGTGTGGCTGTGCCAGGAGACCCACGGGACAGCACGTGTGATGGCATGAGCAAGGCCTGGAGGCAGAGGAGAGCAGGCCCTGGAGACGTGCACCAGCTGTGATTGGGAGAGGCTGTGCCAAAAACAGAAGCTAGAATGTCAGATAAAACAATATGCACTAAGTGCCACGTGGGGTGTGTGCGTCTGAGCCTGAGGTTCGGGGATGGGACGGGATGGGGGAGGGGCGGGACTGGGTGGGGGAGGGGGGCGGGCTCTGGTTCTTGCAGATCCGTGGGGACGGGGGGGGGGGGGTGGGGGTGGGGGGTGGGGTGGGGGGGTGGGGGTGGTGATGTTATAATGACGGCTTTGTGCTCCTCAGGGAAGGGCTGCAGAGGAATGTGGATGAGAACTTGAGGCGTCTAGGGGTGGTAACATTATACCGTTGTCATGAAAGAGTGGGCGCTCTGGCTTAGGTTCGTTCCATTGAGTATTAAAATGGAGCCTTTGTTCCCTGTCGGATGTGGAATCCCGTCGCTCAGCTCAGGAATGACCCCAGCCCTACAGGGAGGACATGAAGACCCAGAGAAGTCCGGGCTTGTCAAGGTCACACCGCTGTGTGGCTGGACCATGACTGGACCTTGGGAACAGACTAGGATTTCTATTCATTTACGCCTTTTTCAGTACATACAGCTGCTATTTGATATAGAAGAAGCCAAAAAAGCTAGACTTCTGAGTTTTTTGTGTGGATAGTGGGGATCTGGGGTGAAGGGGGAGTCCGTCCTCCAGACGTCCGCAGGCGTGGAAAGGTCTGCTGGACACTGATGGGTGCGTGCCTGAGCCAGAGGGAACCGCGCCGCAGCCTGGGTGAAAGGTTGACTTGCCACATTCGACACGGCCTGCCTGCACTGGTGGCCAACCCAGGATCCGCGCGGTATTTTTAAACACCTGTTTGGTCTTTACCGTTTTGTTGCGTTGACCCAGTGCTGCTCCCAGACTGTCTGCTTCCCTCCGGGTCTGAGCCGAGCAAGCTCTCCGGCTTTAAAGAGCTCCCTGAGGCTGCTGGCTTGGACGCCACAGCCAGCACCCGGTCACTGGGTGGCCGTGAGGTGGTGACCGTTTGGCCCTGCCTTCCTCGGCCGAGGGCGGCCAGCGTGGTGCGTGTGGCCCAGAGGAAGCAGAAGCGCCAGGACGAGCCAGGTGCCTCAGTGCCCACCACAACCCCTGGGCACCCGGGGCTCTGAGAAGTGTTGTCCCAGCCCAGCTGGGGGGTCAGAGGCCTCGCGGTCCAGCCCAGTGGCAGGAGAGTGGGCCGTGAACACCCAACAGCACGCTTGGCAGAGGGAGGGGAGATGGTTCCCCTGAGACCCATCAGGAGGAGCATCCTCGCTGGAACCCAGTGCTCTCTGGGTCCCAGGGGTCAGAGCGATCAGGTCCCAGCCCCGCAGGCCGCTCCGCAAGGCCACAAAGGTCGGTGAAGCCCGTGACCTGGGCTCTGGTCCACGGCAGGACAGACGCGACCCTGCAGCAGCGAAGGGAAACCCGCTTTGCCGGGCAAGTCTGTGACCAAACCCGGCATCTCTCCTTTTCCTGACGACCCTACCAACCCCACTGGTTCAAAGTCTTAGATCTTTAGCCGAAATTTGGCTTTAGAATCAGGTCAGGATTTGATCCTGACTTTGCATTTACTAACTGTGAAGTGACTCACTTTCTCTTAGTCTCCACTCCCGGCTCTGTGAAGTGGGGCCTCCGACGCTGGGGCTGGCGTGAGGATTCTGTGGTCTAAGGAGAGAGGAGCCTGCCGTGTGCCCCCGACATCCGGGGTGTGCTGCCAGCTGTGATGTTTTCTCTTTTTCTAGCCCAGCCGCCACGGAATAATCTCCCACAAATATGACGGAACAGGCTATTTCCTTATTCTCTGGTTCTAATATAATATACAAAATTGTAATTTTTATTTAGAAATAGTTAAACTTTGGGGAATTTAATGTGACTCAGCCTGATAATTTTTTATCCCATTCAAAATTACCGATAGCCTTGCAATTCCTGTTCTTAAACAAACAAGTAAAACACAATGAAACAAAATAAACAGAAGTGGGTGTGTGCATAAATATTTGAGTGTGTGTATTTGTGTGTGTGTGTGTGTGTGTGTGTGTGTGTGTATTCCTCAATACCTCAAGGACAGACTTGGAAACTATTTTTTAAAGTTCACTTTTGATCCTGAACATCTGTATGAGTGGTTCTAAGAACATTTTATTCTTAAGTGAATACTCCAAACATTGGCTGTGACCAACTTCTTCTAAATTGTGTTTATTTTCCATTTACTGGGGGCGCTGGACTTGGTAGGAAGAGGCACGATGCCTTCGTTGTTGCCAGAGTTTACTCAGAGTAACAGCCAGTAGAGACGGAAACAGAAACTTCGTGATGTTATTCATTATGGCCTCGGAAGCTGAACGAACAAGGGACATTAAACCCAGTTCAAGTGTGATGCTAAAAAGAGTGGCCTGGGCCATGTGTTATGTGCAGATGGACAAGTGAGATGCCAAGAGTTCTAAACGAGTTTCGTCTACGAAGTTTACAAAGCGTTTTCAACCATCACTGAAATTTCCAGAAAACCTGCGAGTTGGATGGAGTAATAAAACTGCCTCATCACTCGCCCAAGTGGTGCGTTCAAAGACCCACTGCTCACAGACCACCAGCTCAGAGCTTAAACTCAGGCCTGGACACAGGATCTCAGGCCAGTCTTCTGGCACCAGCTTCCCACCTCCAGCAGTGACTGCGCCCACACGCTGGTTTCCTGGGCCCTCAAGCCTGTCGCCTGGCCGTGCCCCCGCCCTGTCTGCGGGGACCCTCTGCCCTGTGCCTCCCCTTCCTCCAAAGTCCTTCCAGGAGGAGGTGAGCACCCCCAGCACTGGCTTCTTCACCAGGGGCTAGTCTGGGTGAGCCAGGCTCCTCAAGGGACCATGGAAATCATTATTCTAACTGCCCTGAGAGGAGGTTCCCGTTTTGGAGCAGCAGTGGGGGGGTCTGCCCCTTCCCATTCTCCGGGGCACCCCTGGAGCACCCCTCAATGAGGTGGGGAAGCTGCCCTGCCTCTGCGTCTACAGGGATGAACTCGAGTTTGGAGGGGTGAGCGGCAGGGCCTCCGAGCATTGCGGCTGCAGACCCAGAGGCGCCTCCTGTCCCCCACGCTGTCTTTTCATGCAGAGTCAGCAGCCCCTTGGCGAAGCCTCGCATCTCAGAGTGAAGACTTCAGTCTTGTGGGCGAGTCCAGAGAGGGTGGTGATCCGTCGGTCTTTCTTTCTCGACAGTGTTTCAGTTCAGATGCCTGGTGAGGAAGCTGTGGATGTGATGGCTTTCTGTTAATGCACTGAATTCTACTCTCCTTGAGCTGCCCTAGCAAAGCCCCTTGGACTAGGTGGATAAATCAACAAGATTGTATTTTCTCCAGTTCCAGGGGCTGCGAGTCCAAGACCAGGATGTCAGCAGGTGGGTTTTTTCTGGGGCCTCTCTCCTCGGCTTGCGGACGGCCGTCTTCTTGCTGCCTGTTCATATACGTGTCGCTCGGTGGGCCAGCGTCTCTGGTGTCTGGACCCAAATTCCCTCTGCCTCTAAGGACACCGGGCAGGTGGGGTCAGGGACCACCCTATAGCCCTCATTTTAACTTAGTCATCTCTTTAAAGACTCAGTCTCCAAATATACTCACATTCTGAGGTCCTGAGAGCTAGAACCTCACCATGTGAATTTGAGAGATGGGCACAATTAAGCCCTTTGCAGTTAATTTCACTTAATGGGTTTGATGCAGTGTTGGGTTTATACGCTAAATCAGAGCGCCTGGTATGCTACCCGAGTCACATTTATGTGCCCCTGACACTGTGTCTGGTTACACTCACATGCATTCAGTGATGTCCAGTGTTACCCCGATTTCCTATTTGTCTTCACATTTATACTGAGTACAGCGAGCCAGGCAGCTCAGGTGGTTCTGTACAAGGATGGCCTGGCTCCAGGTGGAATAGTTATTCACCTGTTGTCCTTCTATTAAGAACTCAGTCTTCTCTTTTGTATTTCACATTTGGATCTTTCCATATGTCTGCATCATCAGAACTGGTGTTAATTAATTGATGTTGATACATAAACAACTCATAATGCTGAGTTAACCTTTCTCAACATGAAGACTTGGGGTTGGGCTTGCAGGCAGAGCTGTGCCTACAACCCCAGAAGGCAGACAACCCACTGGAGCCCTGTCACTTGCGATCTGATGAGTCTCTGTATCTCCAGTGCAAACAATCTCTCACCACCCCTGCATCCGATGTGCCCCTTGCCTGCCAACTAAAGGCTAAATTACCTCCCTGAAAGGCTATCGCCCCACCTTTGCAGCACATCTCAGAGTGACCCATCCCAGAAAGAGGAGGACCAAAGAATTAAATCCATGTGAAGCAATGACACGTATGCCTCTGATAATCTTAAAAGAGAAAAAAGTAATCTGGTAAGATCTAAAGCATTTCTGATTTTTAGGTAGTGAATACTTTGAAACAGAGAAATATCCGTAAGATGATAAAGAAAGTCTACCTTCACTCACTTAAGGCAGCACTTATATTCAGTCAGGAATGAGGTTAGGATCATCACCTGCCCAATTAAGGATTCCTGCTGGTGAGATGCTGCAGGAGTGAAACAGCCCAAAGGAGTTCTTTAATCCTTACTTAGTGCACAATCAAGGAATCCTCAAAACTGGGGGTGATGTGTACGATCAGCAAGTCATGCGGAAGGGGGAGAATGAGTCATGAAGACCCTCACTTTATGATGTGCTCCAAAACCAACTCCAGGCAGGCTGAGGTTAAATAGAAACGACCAAGTCATAAAGAAATGGAAGAAGATATGGTTGAATATTTCACCATATTTATATGGTTAATTTAACCAATATTTCATAATGGGAAAAGGCTTTCTAAGCCTGTAAGTCAAGGAAAGAATAATCTCACAAAAAGAAATCACTTGAGTTGACTTAGTACAATATTGAGAGCGGAATAATTTGACACGCTGTGCATGCTAAGTCGCTTCGTTGTGTCTGACTCCTTGCGACCCTACAAACTGTAGCCCATCAGATCCTCCGTCCATGGGATTCTCCAGGCAAGAATAATGGAGTGGGTTGCCATGCCCTCCTCCGGGGGATCTTCCCAACCCAGGGATTGAACCCACATCTCTTATGTGTCCTGCATTGGCAGGTGGGTTCTTTACCACTAGCACCACCTGGGATTCCTGAATAATTTGATATTATATGTTAAATTTTATAAATAAAATGATAAAGCAGTAGCCTAGGAAAATATACATACATAAACTTTAATAAAGGGATAATTCCTTAATATACAAGGGACTTTTGGAAAATAATAAGAAAATACTAACTCTCCAATAGGAAAAATGGACCAATGATATGCATATACTTTAAAAAATTACAAACTACCAAATTTTTTAAACACCAGTAATACTGATACTACTAATACACCAGGCTTCCCTGGTGACTCAGATGCTAAAGAATTTGCCTGCAGTGAGGGAGACACGGGTTTGATCCCTGGGTTGGGAAGATCCTGTGGAGAAGGAAATGGCAACCCACTCCAGTATTCTTGCCTGGAGAATTCCTTGGAGAGAGGAGCCTGGAGAGTTATAGTTATGGGGTTTCAAGGAGTTGGACACAACTAAATGACTAACACTTTTTCACTTTCAATACTGAAATAAATGCAAATTAAAATGGTAAGTGATTTCTGGTAGTGCAAATTGGCCCTTTTTTAAGGGTAATACTTACTATTAGTAGGTGTTCAGTGACTGATGGGCTTTCACTCTGCTGGGGAGTGGAATTGATTCTGCTTTTGGAAAATGACTTGAGATATGCATTATTAACCTCAAAATTTTTGTGACTCTTAACTCAGTATTCCAACTTGTAGGAACATATTCTAAGGAAATAAGACATTAGTTAATGGTCTATGTTTGAGAATACTCCTTACAGTATTATCTTTAACTTAAGAAATATAACAATGGGGAAATGATCAAACTACCCCATATCATGAGGCTATGCAGCTATCAGATGCAACCATTAGAAAGCCTGTGGAAATGCCTGTTACACCATCGGGTTTAAATCTGAACATCCTGTAAATTCTCAGTTTGGTGAGTGTTTTCCTATTATACACCCATGTCATCCAAATTAATCTTTGCAATACTTTTTGCAAAAGAGTAAGCAAATAACTGCTCTTGACAGAGAAAATAACTGTTCATGCTTCTCCTACGGAATTTATGTTCTTGAGCTAGCGACCGTTTATCTTACTTGTGCCCCAGTAAGGATGTTCCCAGCAGGCTGTGTTGTGTGTTAGGCAGACACAAGTCTTTGTTCAATGATTTCTCTCTTTTTTTCTCTCTGAAAGACAGACACACACTTACACATACACACACAGTGAGATGTAGGCAGACTTACTCCCACACGTTGGAAGAGAATAAACCAAAATAATCGTACTAGTTATATAAGTAAAGTTGTTTACTTTAAAAAAAAAATGGCATTATGATTTTACCTACAGGAGTGGGTAGCTGTTGCCTTCTCCAGCAGATCTTCCCGACCCAGGAATCAAACTGGGGTCTCCTGCACTGCAGGCGGATTCTTTACCAGCTGAGCTACCAGAGAAGCCCACATTATGTTTACATCCAACTTATGAAACAATTTACCCATTATCAGTTCTGTAAAAGAGCTGAGAGTGAAGTTCCTTAATTCGCCTAGTGTGAGCTATTAACCCAGTGCACTTACCTAGTGCTTTCCAGTTTATAAAACTAACTTCTGAATATTCTTCATCTCCTCAATTCCTTTGACTCAGTCTCTCAGATGAATGCAGAGCCCCCCCGCCCCCCGCCCTGGCGTGATCCCATGAAGGAGCTGCGGTCCAGGAAGCATGGTCCCTGGTCACAGGGTTGGTGTAAGAGCCGGGGGGCAGCATGCCAGGGCCTGGGGGCTCAGTCTGGGCGCTCACCCCGGTGCGGTCCCACACCTGCCTCGGGCCCGCGGTGCCGACCCACCCGCCTCCCTCCACCCACAGCCCTGGAATTAATAGCCCACCGCACTGGCAGGAAGTGAGATGCATATCCATGGCCCTAGTGCCCGTTTAGGAAAGAAGGCAAAGCCTGGAAGCCAGGACTTTGTTTCCAGGGTGGTGAAGACAGAGAAATAAACGCATCGCCTCTGAAGGAGCTCGGCTCTGCCCTTCTGCGGAGCCATGAGCTTCCTGCTGAGGGCATCACGGGAGGCAGCCCCAACGGTGCAGGCCCGGTGGGGAGCCGCGGGGGGAGGGTTCCAGTGCAATTAGTTTTGTCGGCCTGTGTTTAAAACAAAGACTTAATGACTGGTCTGACATAATCTCAATTTTGGTTTTTAATTAAGAGGGCTGACATGGAAGCAACCTAGATGTCCATCAGCAGACGAATGGATAAGGAAGCTGTGGTACATATACACAATGGAATATTACTCAGCCATTAAAAAAAAAATACATTTGAATCGGTTTTACTGAGATGGATGAAACTGGAGCCCATTATACAGAGTGAAGTAAGCCAGAAAGAAAAACACCAATACAGTATACTAATGCATATATATGGAATTTGAAAGATGGTAACGATAACCCTATATGCGAGACAGAAAAAGAGACACAGATGCATAGAACAGTCTTATGGACTCTGAGGGAGAAGGCGAGGGTGGGACGTTCTGGGAGAATAGCATTGAAACATGTATATTATCATATGTGAAACAGAACACCATTCCATGCTCGATGCATGAGACAAATGCTCGGGGCCGGGGCAATGGGATGACCCAGAGGGATGGGATAGGGAGGGAGGTGGGAGGGGGTCCAGGATGGGGAACACACGTAAACCCATGGCTGATTCATGTCAATGTATGGCAAAAAACTACTACAATATTGTAAAGTAATTAGCCCCCAACTAAAATAAATGAATTTATTAAAAAAAAAAAAAAGAGGGCTGAAATTGGGACACGGCAGTTTTTGTCCTAATATATTCAGCATATTTGACTTGTTTCCTTCCTGCCTCAGTAGCGCTTCTTCTCCGACACCTGTCCAGTCTGTTGTATCTTTGGCTGATGACGCGGTGGTGCCCATCGTGACCCCCACAAGGGGCTTTGGTGGTGAGGTTGTTATGGTCACGTGCGGTGGGGGCGAGGACAGATGTTCACGTGCAGGGGTGGGGCTTCACGGGAGACTCGCACGTGATCCTAGAAGGGACTGGAGACGTGATGCTGGCCAAGGTTTGCATGTCTTCTTTCCAGGAGGTTTAACTGTTCAGTTCAATGTCAGAGCCTACGAGGCCTGTTTCCAGCCATCCCTGTCTTGTCTGAGCATGCCTGCATCGCGTGCTGACCGGTGTCCAGGACGGGCGGACAGGGTGACGAGGCAGAGCCGGCTGAGCTGGCGCGGCCCCTACCCCACATCGCTGCCTCACTGATTCTCCGTCCTAGGGGCAGCCTCCACTCCAGAGCACACGGCGTGTCCATGTCCACGGGTGCAGGGGGTTGGAGTCTGTCTGCTCCAGGCCCCAAGGACAAGTTCCGGCCACAGCCTTCTACACTGGTGTCTTCTCCCCTGCTGTGGGGATGGGGAGACTTAGGGCCTTGTGTTGCGGGGCTCAGCAAACCCCCTGAGATGCTGGAGGTCAGGATCAGCCACATGAAAGCCACGGCCGCTCCCAAACCACGTGGGGGAGCCCTGCAGCTCCCACTGCACCGGGTTTCCAGGCTGTTCCGGCGTCCTCTGCTGCCAGAGCCTCTGGGTGGCTCTGTCAGGGTTGCAAGGCACAGCCTCAGGTTGATGACGCTTCTCTTAAGCAGTTTGCCCTCTTTCTCTAGAACACCTTCAGCTCATCACTTTAAAGCAGGCTCTGACGCACGGAGACGAGTCTTGTCTGGAGCAGGAGTAACATGATCGGTCCCCAAGACACAGTGTGTGTGATGCCTGGATGGCGCTGGGAGGGGGCCTGGTCCCCAAGTTTTCAGCTTAAACTCCCGTGGCCTCCGTCACCTGTGTGCCATGGGCTGTTGGGAGAATTGGTGAGACTCCACATGAGCTGTTAGCAGAGTGATAGACACAGAGCAGATGCCCAGTGTTGCTGCCTGCGGTTAATCTGGGATGGGTTAATCTGATGCTGGGAAAGATTGAGGACAGCAGGAGAAGGGGGCAGTGGAGGATGAGATGGTTGGATGGCATCACTGACTCAGTGGACATGAGTTTGAGCGAGCTCCAGGAGATGGTGAAGGACAGGGAAGCCTGGCGTGCTGCAGTCCACGGGGTCGCAAAGAGCTGGACACGACTGAGCGACGGAACAACAAATCTGGGGCAACCTTCTTTATTGGTCCCTGTCTGTCACAAATTACACTAGAGTCAGAAATCATTCTTGGTGAGAGGAGTCAGTTCATCCCAGCCTGCCTTTGGCTGAACTGCTTCCCGGTTCTGGCGTTCTCTGTCGTAAGAGATCTCATAGGAATCTGCGTGACTTCTTGCCTCAAAACCTGCCTTTCCCCATGTCCTTTAGGGATGGAACCTGCTTAAAGATCCGTTTCTTCCTCCCGACCCCCATGTGCACACCCTTCCCCAACAGGACGCAGCTCTGTGTGTGGCTCCTGACCCGGGGTCCCTTGCCGTGAGCTCCCCAGGGCCTTCCTATAGCTCCCAGGGTGCAGTCTTTTGTCACAAGAAACGAGGACTATTATCGTTATGCACATTGGAGCCTCATCTATGCCATTACTTGGTGAACTAACTTTTTTTATTGTTGAATGTATCTGTCTCTCCTAGTACATATTTAAAGCTTCCCTAGAGTTGTTTTTTCCAGAAAACCTGCAGTGGTGGGACGAACTGTCTGTCACCGAGCGCTCACTCGCATGAGGACGCTCGTCCCGTCGCCCAGCGCTGCTCATGGTTCTGTTTCTCTGAACTGGAAGTGACTCCCTCTCCCGTGCGGTGCGTTTCACATCCCATGATGACTTTTTAAAAAATTGCATTCAAGTACAGTTGATTAACAATGTTGTGTTTAATTTCTGCTGTCCAGAGAAGTGATCCAACTATGTATATATATTATTTTTCATATTCTTTTCCATCATGGTTCATCACAGGGTATTGAAAATAGTTTCTACGCTATACAGTAGGACCTTGTTGTTTATCCATCATGTATATAACACTTTGTGTCTGCTAATCCCAAACTCCCAATACCCTCTCCTCTCCACATTTCCCCTGTGGCAACCACAAGTCTGTTCTCTGCGTCGGTAAATCTGTTTTTGTTTTGTAGATATATATTCATTTGTGCCGTATTTCAGATTGCACCTGTACATGATATCATAAGACACTTGTCTTTCTGACTTACTTTACTTAGAATGATAATCTCTAGGTCCATCCATGTTGCTGCAGATGGCATTGTCTCATTCTTTTTAATGACTGAGTGATATGCCGTTGTGTGTATATATCCCACATCTTTATCCATTCATGTGTTGATGGACGTTTAGGTTGTTTTCTGTCTTGGCTATTGTGAATAGTGCTGCTGTATACATGTATCTTTCCACATTATAGTTTTGTCGGGATGTATGCCTGGGAGTGTTATTGCTGGATCATATGGCAACTCTATTTTTAGTTTTTTAAGGAACCAAGGAACCTCCTTGGTTTTCCTTAGTGATGGCATCAATTTACATTCCCACCAACAGAGTAAAGTGAAATTGAAAGTGGCTCAGTTGTGTCTGACTCTTTTCGACCCCATGGACTGTAGCCTGCCAGGCTCCTCTGTCGATGGGATTCTCCAGGCAAGAATACTGGAGTGGGTTGCCATATCCTCCTCCAGGGGATCTTCCTGACCCAGGGGTCAAGCTCTGGTCTCCCGCATTGCAGACAGGTTCTTTACTGTCTGAGCCATCAGAGAGGGTTCCCTTTTCTCCACATCCTCTCCAGCATTTATTGTTTGTAGACTTTTTTGATGGTGGCCATTCTGACTGGTGGGAGGTGATACCTCGTAGTTTTGACTTGCATTTCTCTAATAATTAGCGATGTTGAGCATCTTTTTGTGTGCCTACTGGCCACCTGTCTGCCTTCTTTGGAGAAATGTCCATGTAGGCTTCTGCCCAGCAGTGAGGACTCCTGAGGCTCAGGGCCCAATGCCACTGCTCTGCAGCCTCGAGCCCACCGTCCCCCTGTTCTCACTGGCTCATCCCCTCCCCGAACGAGGCGGTTATTCCCATGGTGCAGGTGAGAAAGCAGAAACTCAAGCTTTACGGCTCTTGCCAGAGGTCACGGAAGGAGTTAGTAACTCCGATCCTGGTCCTAACAGCAGAGCAGCTGTCCCGTCCTCTTTTTTTCACTCAGTCAAGGTCTCACCAAGCAAAGATGCTAACGAGTAGCTCTGAGCACCATCTGTTACCAGGGCATTTACCCGCACCATTGGATATTGGTCAGCAGCTCTTGGGAGGAGCTGTATCTTCTTGGACAAAGCGGGTTGTGCGGTTCTGGAATGTTCCTGACTGTGCCACAGCCTGTGTCCTGGGTCAGGACAGCCCTCCCGCGCACCCTGCCTGGCCCCACGCTGAGCTGCATCCGCTGACGAGCAGAGCTGATGTGCTCTGGGGCCTGTGCTGGACATCGTGGTGCGCTGGCCTTCGGCTGAGGTGCAAACGGCTGGACATGATGGTGCGCGGGCCTCCGGCTGGGGTGCAAACGGCTTGTTCTCCTCTCAGCCTAAATCCAGGCGCCTGTGAAATCAGGCATCACACTGTACTGTCTCCCAAGCTTTCTCCTGATCACTGAGCCGGGGTGCTGGGCGTAGGGAGGATTACCTGAGCGCTGATTGAACTGCTCCGTCCTGTGCCGATCAATACACATTTGCTGAGTTCAGCCTCCTGTGCGCAGCTCTATTTTAAGCAGCCTGCAGCCTCTAATTCAGGAAGCACACAGTCAGGGGACACACACCACTCTGCGTCACACCTTGGAAGGTATGGGGTGAGCGAGTTGCACCTGGGCTCACGGCCCTGCGGACCGTGGAGGAGCCCCCTATGCTGGGAAGAAGAGCATCTCTTGTTATGTTGAAATAGCGGTCACCTGGAGGACAAGCATACAGATGAAGAAATGATGAGACACCCCACTCAGGCCAGCCAGCCCCCCCACTTCCCACAGGCCACGGACACCCTGAGCGCTGTGTGTCCTAAAGCAAGAAGTGCTCACCTGTGTCTGGAGTTCATGTCAGTAGAGACCACCCGAGCCCTTCCTGTGAAGTCTCTCTTCTCTTGCTCATCCTTACATTCAGGAGGGTCTCCGGGCTACCGTGCCTGCTTGATGCTTCCTGTTCCCTCTGTTGCTCTCCTGTCTGCTTTGCCCCGGGGTGTATATTCCTTGTCGTTCATCAGGCGACTTCCCGAGCTTGTTTCTGAACATCACGTTCTGTATGGCAGACGTGGCCCGTGGCCTGAGCCATGGGGTGCTTGCTCTCCAAACTGGTCATGCCAGTTTACTCTCTCACCAGTCAGTTGTTCTGCATTCTTGCCAACCTTGAGTACAAGCAGGATTTGAATAGCTGTGAGCTGTTTTAAATTATAATAAGAAAGAAATATGGATCGTTTAGAGAGTTTTGGTTTTTTACATGCTAACTTATATAACGTTAATAACAAACAGAGTCTCTCTTGTCCAACCTCCCACCACCCGCCCACCAGTCTAACCGGCGCTCGGTCCTGGCCCTTCTGCAGGGCGTGCGGTCCACAGCTCAGGGTGCCACGGCCATGGCCGGGGCCAGGGTGGAATCGTCCAGCAGGCTGGCATGGCTCAGCCCTGCCAGTGAACCGACCAGCTTCCCAAAAGCCACCCGCTGGCCCCCTGACCTGTGGGCGCTGTTGTGTGCACTCAGCATTGTTTACTGTAGGTGTCAACACTGTCCCTGAAATCGGATGCTTCTTACAGTAGCGCGGTGTCACATTGAGTGGGCAGCATGTTTCCGTTCTCGGTGGGCTGGAAACAATAGTGCCCCTTGCAATCAGTGTTAACTGAGGTTCATGAGCTGCGATAGGTGATTACTACAAACGAGTGAACTTTGAGCAGAGAGACAAGAAAGGCTTGTCTATGGAAGGTAAATTGAACACTCTGGAAACAGTCAACACGAATGAACACAGATGAGAACTGCTTCTGAAAAGGGTTGAGTGAGATGCCTGTAAAATCTGGGGAGGTGAACTGCAATTTGCCCTGGCCGTGCTTTGCAAAGTTAGTTTAAATTCTCCCCCATTCTGTTCTTGGGGAGAATGAATAGTGTATTTGTATGGCTGAGTCCCTTTGCTGTCCACCTGAAACTACCACGGCATTGGTAGTCTGCTGTAATGGATGCTCAGCCGCTCAGTCATATCCATCTCTTTGCGACTCCATGCACTATTGTCCTCCAGGCTCCTCTGTCCATAGGATTTTCCAGGCAAGAATATTGGAATGGGTTGCCATTTCCTACTCCAATAAAATAAAACGTTAAGAAAAACTCCCCCCTTCTTCTACCTTGAGAATTCACACCTGGAGATCTCTGGGTGCGGGAAACCCCTGGGGAAGCGACACTCGTCTCCCAGACGCAGGTTTCACCCAGGTGCCCCCCTCTCCAGGTTTCACCCAGGTGCCCCCCTCTCCGGGTTTCACCCAGGTGCCCCCCTCTCCGGGTTTCACCCAGGTGCCCCCCTCTCCGGGTTTCACCCAGGTGCCCCCCTCTCCGGGTTTCACCCAGGTGTCCCCCTCTCCGGGTTTCACCCAGGTGCTCCCCTCTCCGGGTTTCACTCAGGTGCTCCCCTCTCCGGGTTTCACTCAGGTGCTCCCCTCTCCTCTCTCCACCCTTGTGCTCCGGGAGGGGGGACTTGAGCCCAACCCAGGCCCCCCACGCTGAGCCCTGCTCCCCGCTCTGTGGGGGGCAGCAGCAGCTGACTTTCTCTTACAGTTGTCGGTCTGGGGATGAGCCTGTGACCTAAACTGGCTTATTAAACTAAGGGTAAAATTCCCCCCTATGTACTCGGTGCTGAGATGCACATTTTTTGCATGTTAACACCACTGAACGTGGAATGCATCTTAGGGTGGGTAGCATCTTCCAGGAGATGAGGCACAGGATTCCATAATGGGGGCGAGTTCTCACTTTTCATGTTGACGGACGGAGCCCTCGTTCACTTAGGACTCTCAGGAGAGACGCATTTACATTGGGCAGATCCTGTAGATTCCCTGAGAGAGTGGGAAGGAGCCAAGACCTTGAACTGCAGACCTGCTGGCCACAAGTTGAAGCAACTTGAGCCCTTGGAGCCCCAGTTACTCAAAATAAGGGATCTGTTATTGCTTAAGTCGGCTTGAAAGGCTCACAACTGAACCTACCCTGTTGTGGCCCAGTGGGTGGGGGCATGGTTTAGCCAGAGAGAAAAAGGGGCCCATATTCATTAGTCTACCTAAGTGAAAGTCGCTCAGTCGTGTCTGACTCTGTCTGCGACCCCATGGACTATACAGTCCATGGAATTCTCCAGGCCAGAATACTGGAGTGGGTAGCCTTTCCCTTCTCCAGGGGAATCTTTCCAACCCAGGGATTGAACCCAGGTCTCCCGCATTACAAGAGGATTCTTTACCACTGAGCCACCAGGGAAGCCCAAGAATCCTGGAGTGGGTAGCCTATCCCTTCTCCAGGGGATCTTCCTGACCCAGGAATCTAACTGGGGTCTCCTGCACTGCAGGCAGCTTCTTTATCAGCTGAGCTCTCGGGGAAGTCCTAGTCTACCTAAAATGATTGGCAAATAAATACATACTTTATATTAACATATTTGGGGATTTGATCTCAATTTTGTCTCTTAATTTCCTTTATTTAACCTAACGGTTTTAAGTTTTTCAGCATAAAAAGTTGAATAAAAAGAAAAAAAAAATGCAGTGGCAGAGTAACGGCCCTTGAAGGACAAAGAGGCGTTTTCAATGAGCTCTAACGAGAGCAGTGTTGCCTGGAGGAAATAAGTGACACCAGCACTGGATTTGCCCTCTTCTGGGAAGGACTCCCTCTCCAGTCCTGCACTGACTGCCCTGCAGGTGGGTGGCCTGGAGGGACTGGGCTCTGTTGCTCTCCTAGGTCTGGAGGGTCTCTGACCACATGTCCAAGTCACAGGGCGACAGACGCGGGGCAGAAGGTGTGGAGCCTCCCTCTGCGCTCCCAGGTCCCAAGGTGTTGGTGTCCACAGCAGCTCTGCCCATCCTCCTATCCCTGCACATGGCTCTCGGCAATGTGGAGAGGAAAAGCCACGTGGAAGAAGGTCCATCAAAGGAACATCTTGACGGACCGTATTTCACAAATTCCCGGTAATTTCCTCTCTTAAGAAAATAAGATTCTTTGATCGTAATGTGTGTGGAAATTATCTCTGAGCTTATCCAGTAGAACACCTTGACTTCACAGAGGCTGAAAGGCCGAGCGTGATGAAGCAAGCCGTCTAAGGGCATAAATGCAGAACCCAGCTGCTATTCCCACCCTAACCTCAGCCTCATCGCTGGCACCTCTTCCCACCTCCTGCGTCTGTGAGGTCTGTGACTGTGCAAAGGTCTGAGAAGGTCTACAGAAGTCCTGCTGTAACTCCTGGAGCTCACAGACGGGACCCGAGTCCTTTCACACCTTGCACAGCCAGCAAGGGTGCTGGTTCCACATTCAGTACTCGGTGTAAAGCTTTTGGCGATCTTTATTGCAGTTCAGTAATATCATCTGCAGAAAAACATCTAGTTTTCAGAAGAGTAAAATACAGTAGTGGGTGCATTATTTTCTATGATTAACTCTTTTTCCTTTTAGTAGTTTGGAGGCAAACACTTGCTAAATTAGAGGATATTAAGAACCTTTTTACCCCTGAGTATGGAGAAGTGTTTTTGAAAACTTGACTGATATGGTTGAAGAATAATTCAATTTATAAAAATACAACCTCATTTCACAATAGATTTTTTTCCTACGAGGGTTCTGCTCAGTGTCACAGTGACTGGTGGGGAGGATGTCTGTGTGACACAGATTGAGACTATTCATGAATCTGGCAAAGCACTACAATCCACAATAGTAAGCGTTTGAAAATGTGTTTCTATTCAGTGCCACTCCATTTATTTCTGTTCTTATTATAAACGAGGAAGTTGTGTAGCGCCTCTTAGATCTAATGTCATTTATCATTTCTTTCTCTTTTCCATCCATTAAGTTCATAAAAATGAACCAAGAGTCACAAATAAAAAATGCCATTAGCTATTTTCATCAAGTCATAGGAAATCTGTGCAAGGTTGGGTCGTTCTATATTCTGCATGCCTGGCTATTAATAGGAAATCCAGGAAAACATCTGTGTTTTTCTAGGAAGAGAAGGTGCTTGATGCAAGGGCTTCCAGCCTTTCTGGTGCTGATGACAACATGGATTCTGTTTTCTTGCCTGATTCAGGAACAGAGGGGCCTCGCTGGATTGGAGCTCAGACCAAGACTGAGCCTGGTGATTTGACGGGCATGACTTAGCTCCTCAGGAAAGACAGGAGGAAAGGGTGGAGTAGTGAACGGCATGGTGGCGGGTTCTGGGGATGGAGCGCTGCAGCCGCTGTCCCAGCCACACGCAGCCCCGGGCAGCGGGCATGGCCGAGGCCTCGGGGAGGCTGGTGTACCGCGAGTGCTCCGTGTGGTCCATGGAAGGAGAGTGTAAGCACAGTGCCTGCCTGTTTAATCAAAGGGAGCGTCCATGGTCTACACTGACCACGCCGGGGCTGGAAAACCCTGGAGCAGCTCCAGGGCACCGGCAGGCCGTGCTCTGACCCCGAGCTGAGCGGCCGCTCCCGGGTTTTAGAATGAGGTGCCTAGTCCATCATCGAGTGACCTCACCTTCCGCCATGGGGGTGGGCTGTTTATCAAGGACATGAAGCAGCTCCCTATTAGGAACAGAGAGGGGAAAACTTGGTTAAGTCAAGAAACGGTGTCGGGATCATGGCTGCATTGTCTGAAAGCCATCGCCAGGTGCCTTTGGCCAAGTTCCTCAAAGATCACAAAGTGAAGAGGGTTAAACTCCATCTGGTAATATTTAAAGTAAAGCAAGCTAATGTCTCGTATGTTGAAGATCAAGCATTTTCTACGATCCTTCGAGTAAACCCAGTTGGTGTGAATTTCCCAAGAAGAGTTAGCTGTAAAACATTCTTGAAGTTGGGAAGAAAATTGGAATGTAAAATGCACATAATAATAAGTTTCTGGCCAGACGGTTGTTTAAAAATAGCAAGTAGAAATGAGAGGATGTAATACCCCAAATGGCCTTTGCTACCAGTACTTTTCAGGGTTTCTTTCTGGGGCAATCCGAAGTGCTAGCCCTCCAACTTCTACGTTCCATGTAGCAAAAATGTTCCAAGGGCAGTATTCTTCTGGAGCCTCTCTCATAACCTTTAACCATTCTTAAATTCTTTTAGCATCAGTGGCTTGAAAACCCAACAGCAAAACTTAACAAAAATCTAGTGAAAGTGGGCCTTCGCAGGCGGCGCTAGTGGTAAAGAACCCGCCTGCCAGTGTAGGAGACATAGTGAGCCACAGGTTCAATCCCTGGGTCAGGAAGATCCCCTGGAGGCGGGCAAGGCACCCCACTCCAGTGTTCTTACATGGGATTCCACGGACAGAGAGGCCTGGCAGGCTGCAGTCCTTTGGGTTGCAAAGAGTCTGACATGACTGAAGCAACTTAGCATGCACGCACGCTAGTGAAGTGTAACAGTCATGAGAACACGCTTTCAAAAGGCCTCCTGCCCCTGAAATCGGTGCCTTGTCAGCACTTGGAGCAGGACAGTGAGGACTGGTCTGACCCGAGGTGACCTGGGCGCCTGAGATAACACACAGCATCGGCTCACACGTGGATTCCTCAGGAGAGAGATTTCCAACAGGACCAGGGAGAAAGTCCTCCGGATGTATGCACGTGCTGACAGCCATGCTTTCACACCCCTGAAACCACACATCACTACATACATGACATCATCATTACACCAGCCAGTCAGACATAACATTTAAGAATCCCGAGTAAGGGCTGTCGGCATCTCTACGGATTCTAAGCGAGCTTAGTGACTGCTGGCATATTTGCTGTCACCAATATTTCAAAGTGACAGTGTGAAGGGCTTCAAGGACGACATTTGTCTTCTCCCTTCCGTAAGATTAAAGCATTCATACTTTTCCTTGGATTACTTTTGTCATTCTGGGAAGAATTGTCTCCTATTGATAAAGGGTTCTCACTGAGCAGGGAAATAGCCTAGCGGGCATCACAACTCCTCTGGAAGGTTTAGAAATACAACGGCAGTGAGTCAAGTGCACATCTCTAGTTTTATTGCTTGCAAAGGCCCATTTTTCAGGTCCACTTACATAAGGCTGTGCATTGAGATAATTGCATAATCTGGTTAAAAAAAAAAATCTTTGAATCACTGCCCACACGATACAACACTTTTCTGTACTTGCTGAGCTGCACAAATGGTTGCAGATGGTCCATTAGAAGAAGACATGGTCTGCTGTTCACCAAGAAAATAAGATGTAGCTATGAGACAGAGTATAGAAAGGAACAGAGTGAGCCAAGATGTCTGGGTTCTAACCTAAAACGTGATCCTGAGCAAGGCACTGGTGCTTCCTGGTGGGAGGGGTCCACAGCTCTCAGAGGAGGTGCTGGGTGAGGGTCTGTAATGGGGTCTCATCAGGGGCAGTTCCTGCAGGCAGGGGACCTTTGCACGGAGCCACCCATGGGACATAGTTTTAGGTGTTGGAAACAGACAAATGACCTGTCTAGGGATTGAAAGTGAAAATGTTAGTCGCTTGGTCTTGTCCGATTCTTTGGGACCCTATGGACTGTAGCCCACCAGTGTCCCCTGTCCATGGAGTTCTCCAGGCAGGAATCCTGGAGTGGGTCGCTATTTCCTCCTCCAGGGTTATCCACAAACCAACTTGGCCCGCCTCGGCTTATGCACCTCCTCAAACCCTGAGAAGCCACCCAACGCAGATGAGTCCTGCCGTCCCGTCCCTGGTCCGGGGGTGGGGGGTGGCCCTTTCTGTAGATTGGTCTGAGGGTCAGCATCATTTAGAATTTTAGCTGAGACATCAGAGAGAGAGAAAGAGAAGGAAGGAGACAGAGAGGGAGGGAATTGGGTGAGCATGTGGCCAACACATTCAATTTCCCCGGCCCACGGGATATCACCCATGCTCACATGCCTGGGTCAGTTTACCCTGACACCCAGCTTTGCAGGAGCAGCGATGCATTAGGACTCTGTCTGAGGCAAGCGGGTGAGTGTGCGGGACACAGGTGCGAAGAAGTCATCTTGTCTTGATCCTCAGGGATGATGGTAGAAGGGGGACAATCACACCGACCCTTCCCCCCACCTTGACCCCCCAACACCTCTGGGCAGCAGCGGGGGTCTCCCTTCTTGTCAGTCTCCTGGTCCCTGCTGCAAAGTGGGTGCTGTGTTGATTCAGTGTCTGTGAGTAGGGATGCAGTGATGGAAGACTTCCTGCGGGGACCCCAAAATAGAAAGCCCAGGGGAACCTGTCTCATTCCCACAGAGGAGAAAGGAAATCTGGCTCAGCAGCTTGGGGAGTGAGTAAAGTGTGCATTTTTGGTAATTCCCAACAAAACAAACGAGCGTGATGTTGAGGGAACCTTCCTCGTAGAATATAAATCTCTGCCATCATGCTAGTCTGATTTACGTTTCAGCCTTGAGGCTAATATTCTTTTAAAGGTAACAAAGATCTTTTAAAAACAAGAATAGTTTAAAGACCATCATCTTTCTGCCCTTGTGGTGACCACTACCTGTCAATGAGGGCCTGACACACAATTCTGAACCCCATGCTGGGAGCCTGTTGTTGGGAAAGTTAGCAGGAAGACAGGGCTCCTACAACCCCAGGATCTCAGATCAGGGATTAAACCAGTGCCCCTGGCATTGGAAGCAGAGTCCTAACCACTGGGCCCCCAGGGAATTCCCACCCAAAGTATCTGGGAGCACCAATCACCGGGGATGTCCCCCCAACCCTGACTTCACCTCGACCCGGGCCTACGTGCCTGATCAGGGGTGGAGACTCCGCCAGCATCAGCCCACCCCCGCGTCTGCAGTCCAGTCCCGAACCCTAATCCCTTACTCACCACCTGCTTCATGCAGGAGGCTGTCCTCAAAGTGGAGGCTGCTGAAGGAGTTCTGTAATGCTTCCCCCTGCGTATGTGACATGAGAAACATACAATCATCACAGGAAGGATTGCACAGGATCCCTGGAAAAACTGCGGGTGTGGGTGCAGTGAAAGTGAAAGTCGCTCAGTCGTGTCTGACTCTCTGCGACCCCATAGACTATACCATGTAGTTCTCCAGGCCAAAATACTGGAGTGGGGAGCCATTCCTTTCTCCAGGGGATCTTCCCAACCCAGGGATTGAACCCAGGTCTCCCGGACTGCAGGCGGATTCTTTACCCACTGAGCCACCAGAAAAGTCCAACCACCACGATAAAGCAAAGCCTGCAAAGCCCATGGTGTGATTGTTGGTTCCCGGTGCTCAAAAAAGCTGCGTTTACACTACACTGTAGTCTATTAAGTGTGCCGTAGCATTATATCTTTAAAAAGTGCACATCTTAATTACAAATACCGTACCGCTAAAAACGGCCAGCCATCATCTGGGCCTTCAGCTAGTCTCCGTAACGATGTCAGAGATCAGAGATGACCAGAACAAATGCAGTAGCAGTGAAAAGCTCGAGAGAACTGTGAGAATGACCCAAAGGTGGCACGGGGACCTGAAAGTGAGCAAACGCCGTGAGGGAAATGCCGCCGGCAGCCTCTCTGGGCGTGGGGCGGCCACGGACCCTCGGCGTGTGAGAACCACGGTGTGTGAAATGCAGTCAAGGGAGGTCTGCGTGGAACTAGAACACAAGCTGGCACATCAGACGATGTGAGAGTCACCGGGTGCCGAGGGTTTCCCAGAAGAAAGACGTTTTCTCCACTGTGGAAAGGAAACCGTGAGCAAAAGCTTCTATTTGAGTTTGGCCTTGACAGACGGGGGTGAGCGGGTACACCCCCGCTTTGCAACGCCTTGGTTTCTAATCCTGCCAGGTGACCACATGAATGCTCACCTGTGCTTTGAGCATTTTCCCAGGAGCAAAGGGAAGCTCATTTATGTATTTTGAGTGTGTAAAATCAGGGGAAAAGTTCGCATACACAGAAACACACATGCACGTACACACACACACGTGAATGAACGGTGTGCATTGATTTTATAAGTGTCGAATTTGATCAAGAAAAAAGACCAGCAATGAAAAACAGGGTGTCGGGAATGCTTGAGGGCAGAGATGCAGGAGAGGGTAGGGGAGCAGCCCCAGGCCCCAGACAGGCCTGGGAGGGCAGCTGTGGAGAGGCTGGCTGGTCCAGGCGGGCTGGACGGGAGAGGGGAGACCGTGGCTGATGGGAGAGGGGCTGGAGGGCTGATGGGGACACGTGGTGGGTGTCCTGAGAGGTAGCGTGGAGCTGGTTCCATGAGCAGTGGTGCCCCAGGAGGTGGAGGGCTGAGCAGTGTGAGGCCCGAGTCTGTTAGTGAAGTGTGGCTGGGAGTGAAGTTGGGGAAGGAGATGGAGAGGAGCGCTTAGACTCAGGGGCAGAGATGGTCGAGGGGCAAGTGAACCTTCGCATCGTGGCACAGGTGAATCCCGAGGGCCTGGCTATTGATGGGATGCCAAGGCGTGGTGTAGAGGAAAGAGTAAATGTGTGCCGGTGCCAGGCACCCCCGTCCCGAGTCTGAACTTTGTGAGTGGGAGACGGCCGATGCCATCACAAAGGTAAGGGCCCCGAGGAGAGGCAGGGGTGGGTTGGTTAGTGTCAGTTGCTCAGTCGTGTCTGACTCTTTGTGACGCTATGGACTGTAGCCCGCCAGGCTCCTCTGTCCATGGGATTCTCCAGACAAGAGTACTGGAGTGGGTTGCCATTTCCTCCTCCAGGGAATCTTCCCAACCCAGGGATCGAACTCGGTTCTCCTGCATTGCAAGCAGATTCTTTACCATCTGAGCCACCAAGGAAGCCCCTGGTGTGGAAATGAGTCTTATAAACACAGATTGGAGAATCCAGATGGAGCCATACAGCAGACAGTTATAAATAAAAGATCAGGGCTATTGAGAGCTATCAGAGCTGGAAAAACAAGTTTAGAAATTAGCTATGTTAAGGCGATAGATGGCGGAAAGTGAAGAACTAAAGAGCCTCTTGATGAAAGTGAAAGAGCAGAGTGAAAAAGTTGACTTAAAACTCAACATTCAGAAAACTAAGATCATGGCATCTGGTCCCATCACTTCATGGCAAATAGATGGGGAAACAATGGAAACAGTGACAGACTTTATTTTGGGGGGCTCTAAAATCACTGCAGATGGTGACTGCAGCCATGAAATTAAAAGACGCTTGCTCCTTGGAAGAAAAATTATCACCAACCTAGAAAGCATATTAAAAAGCAGAGACATTAGTTTACCAACAAAGGTCCATCTAGTCAAAGCTTTGGTTTTTCCAGTAGTCATGTATGGATGTGAGAGTTGGACTATAAAGAAAGCTGAGCGCCAAAGACTTGATGCTTTTGAACTGTGGTGTTGGAGAAGACTCTCGAGAGTCCCTTGGACTGCAAGGAGATCCAACTAGTCCATCCTAAACGAAATCATCCCTGAATATTCATTAGAAGGACTGATGCTGAAGCTGAAACTCTTAACATTTTGGTTACCTGATTCGAACATCTGACTCATGGGAAAAGACCCTGATGCTGGGAAAGATTAAAGGCCAGAGGAGAAGGGGACAACAGAGGATGAGATGATTGGATGGCATCACTGACTCAATGGACATGAGTTTGAGCAAGCTCCAGAAGTTGGTGATGGACAGGGAGGCCTGGCGTGCTGCAGTCCATGGGGTTGCAAAGAGCTGGACATGACTGAGCGACTGAACTGAACTGAAGGCGATAGATGAAAATGCTTGAATGCTGAACCCCTGAGTGAGAATCACTGGTTCACGAATACATGAATTCATCCACTTGTTCAATCGAGGAACAGCCATTCAATGTCTCGCCCGTGCCAGCTGCCTCCTCGCCAGACGAGACAGAGCCTCTGCTCTCTTTCCTCTTTGTCCAGTCACGGACACAGTCACGGTCATTGTAAAGTGTGTGATGCAGGCGTGTATGTTACACTGTAGGGAAAGAGCATGAAAATCAAGGGTGGGGCAACGTGTATGGGGGACATATGTACCAGTGTGTACATACATGTGAATATGCACATGAGCACATGCATGTGTGTGCACATGTGTATGTGTGCAAGTGGGGGGGGAGTTTCCCAGAAGAGATGGCTCTAAACGAAGTTTTGAGGATGAGAGGAAATTGGACAAATGAAGGTTCTATTTTTTAAAAAAATAAAAAAACTCTATGTTCGCATGAATTAAAGTAAATAAGAACAACTGTAGTAAGGAGTTCCAGTTGTTGAGAAGCAGGGAAAGAGGTTGAAGAGGTATGTGGGGCTCTTATGGGTTCATCTCAGGGGCCTGAGCGTCTTCCTGAAAAGTTCGGGGCATCACTGAAGTCATTAGAAGAGGGGGTTAACCAGTTTTAAAACATGTCTGGATAGCTTGTGGAATGACCCCCAAAGCACATTGTCACCATCAGAGCCGCGGTGTGCAGGATGTAGACATGTCTGTGCTCAGACGCCCTCCCCTCACTCCTGAGAGCGTCCAAGAGCCAAGGGAGTGGTGGCTTCCCGCACGCTCCCTACAGCCACGTCCTGCCCCGAGCGCGGAGGCTGGCAGGCCGCAGGCACAAGCGTGTAACACAGCCGGGCTGTCGACAGAGGGGAGAGCAGCTCAGACACGAAGAGACTGAACACAGAAAGCATGGATGTCTGTCCTGACCCGAGCGGCTGGTCACCCCAGGATCGGTACATTCCAAGAGGCCGTAGGAAAAACAAAGCAAGACGCGTCTTCTACCAAGAGAAGAGCTGTAGCAATCAGAGACCAAAAGAGGCCATGGAGCTGTCAGCAGCAAGTTCCAGGAGAGGAGGAGGGACCCCAAGCAGGGCGGTCTGCTCTTACTCCAGGGGCCACGTCCGTGAGAGGGACCTTGCTGGGGTGGCCTGTCCTGGGGCTCAGCCCGCCCCCGCACACGCCCTCCTGGCTCGCCAGCACCACCAGGGAGGGTGGGGTCGCCTGGGACTCAGTGCGGCTCTCAGGGACCCTAATTCTGCCTCCAGGGAGGCTTCTTGCACCAGAGCTTCCCAAAGAAGTGACCGCAAAGCCCCCAGCGCTCACGGTGCCCACCCCCCAGCCCCTCTGCGGCTTTGGCAGGGCTGTGCTCTCTGAAGGCTGGTGCCGGCGAGTCTTGGCGTCGAGTCTAGATGCATCGCCCCAGCCCCTGGCGCCATCACTGCACGGTGTCCTTCTCTGACAGTGTGTCTCTTACAAGGACACCTGACACTGGATTTAGGGGCAACCTTAATCCAGCTGTGGCTGCATTTTGACCTCACTGCTCTTGCAAGGTCCCTATCTCCAAATAAAGTCTCATTCATAGCTCTGTGGGTTGGGACTTCAAACCACCTTTTGGCAGACACAAACCACACCCCGAGTCAGGTTAATCCTCCACGAAAATGACAGATTCCTAGGTTTTTCACATTTTCAGACCGCCGTTTAAAATATTCCCAAGCGATAATGCTTTTGCAATATGCTTTCATGCTTGCAACTTCAGTCTAATCCTTCCTGAGAAGACGGGGAGATGAGCTGAAGCAGTTGCTCCCGGGGAAGGGTGGCAGGATCAGAGACTCAGACTTCCTGAAAAGTCACCAGATCGCCGCCTCCCCGTTGTCCCGGGAAGGAAGCACAGTCACAAGAATAACCGGAAGCAGTGATGTCATCGGCTGGGGGTGGGGGGAGCGGGCACAGGAGATGGGAGGGCCTTGGCTCAGGAGTGTGGTCTGTGCACAGGGCTGAACTTCAGGATGTACCATTGTGAACCTAACATCTGTTCCCTGCTAAAGAATTCTCTTTTTTTGGAAAGTAGATGTCTTATGTCCTCAGCATATAACTGATTGGCCCCCAGTTTCGGGAGGTGATGTGCTAATTACTGGATGAAAGAGAGGAAGCGGGAGGGAGAGGAGGGGCTGGGCAGCTGA
This sequence comes from Giraffa tippelskirchi, assembly GCF_054371585.1. Classification (NCBI taxonomy): domain Eukaryota; kingdom Metazoa; phylum Chordata; class Mammalia; order Artiodactyla; family Giraffidae; genus Giraffa; species Giraffa tippelskirchi. The sequence goes on along the minus strand of NC_137283.1, from coordinate 164,049,545 downwards.
TCTCTCGAGTCCACTCTGGTCAGTCCTCACTCTTCCCTCTGTCCCGCATCACAAAGCACATTGTGTTGAAAGGCCACGGTGGCTCTCTGCCTGGCAGTCCACTGCCTGATTCGCTCATCTATCCACTCAGCAAATTTTTGCTTTGCATGTTCAGGCATCATGACAGGCACTAAGGTTAGTGGTTTGCAAAACAGATACAGTTCCTGCCCTTGTAGAGTCTACAGTTCATCGGGAAGAAAAGCATTAATCAAATGGTCACACACATACACCTGGGCGCATGCTCAGTCACTCCAGTCGTGTCTGACTCTCTGCAGCCCTATAGACTGTAGCCCGCTAGGCTCCTTTGTCCATGGGATTCTCCAGGCAAGAATACTGGAGCAGGTGCCATTTCCTTCTCCAGGGGATCGTCCGGACCCAGGGATCGAACCCCAGTCTCCTGTGTCTCTCGCATCAGCAGGCAGATTCTCTACTGTCTGAGCCCCCAGGGAAGCCCATCGGGAAGAAAAGCATTAATCAAATGGTCACACACATACAGCTGAGTATTCCAACCGAAATAATTTAAATAATTGCCATTGCCTTGCGAGCATCTCATCGGGGCCCTGGCTGATTCTGGGGTTCATGGAAAGCATCCTGAAGCACTGGTGTTGGGTATGAGAGCTGCAGGTGGAGTCTACCCTTGTGGGGGGTGGGGTCACGGTGTGGCCCAGATGGGGATTAGGGCTGTGCAGTGGCTTCGAGACCCTTAGGAGTGGGGCCCACCCGAGAGCTCAGAGAAGGGTGTGTGGCTGGAGCCAGGAGCAGGAAGGGGCAGTGTGGGGAGACGGGGGGAAGGCCGAGCTCAGTTCAGACGTTTCCATCAGGCTGTTTCCACAGATCTGTGTGAGGACCAGCAAACGTGCTTGGCTTTGTAGGAAAAGAAAGACAGCCCAAGACACTGATCTGGGAATAGCTTTGAGATGTTAGTCAAAACATGGCTGTTTCACAAAGCTTCTGATAGATCATCAGTTTCTATACATGGGAATACTATTAAAATTGTATTTTAAAAGTTTTCCAATTTTATGGGGTTATTAATGAAATAAAATTGATCCTTGTGGTATGGTAAGAAAAATCAATCTAAGTGGTAACAAGTACTTGTGAGATTAATTTTCATTTTATTTTTTGGAAATTAATTCTTAGATAATTACTGCTTTGTACTTTGTGCTCAGATTATAATGTGGTCGATTTTTTGTAAATATTTCATGTGAACTTGGAAAGAATCCACAATCTAAAGTGGTTGGATATATGTGCTTGTTCCTTAAGTCAACTTTCTTAAATGTATTGTTTAATTATTCAAATATTTACTGATTTTTGTTCCTCTGCTTGATTTTTCATTTATTGAGAGATGTGTTGGGCATTTCTCCAAATGATAATGGATTTGTCTATTTCTCTTCTTGATCCTGCCAAATTTCGATGAATATATTTTTAAGCTTTATTATGTGGTACAGGCAAGTTTGGAATTATTGTGTCTTCCTGGTGAATTGAAACTTCATCAATATGTAGTGATTTTTTTTTATATTTTCACATGCTTGTCATTTGTATGACATTAATGTTGCTTCATCATCTTTCTCTTTATTAGTATTTGCATGACATATCTTTCCCATTCTTTTATTTCAAGTTTTCTGTGTCTCTTGTTTTAGAATTATCTCTGTAACTAAATCCATTTTAAAACAATTTGGCCTTTTTTGTCTTTTGACTGGAGAGTTCAGCCCATTCACATTGATTGCAATTTTTGATATGTATTCATTTCTTTCTACACTTTTTGTTTGTGTAAAAGGTCTAGGTTTTGACTTTGCCTTACTTACAATCTAATAATAAGCATGCTCCTATTTTAGGGATGTTGGAGGAAGACACAAGCTTCCAGATCAGAGAGAAGGGACTTCCTCACTCAAGTGACACGAGCACCATATTTCCACTGGTTTCCTTTGCCCCCGAATACCCAAGGGGGCATTGCAGGGGGCGACAGATGGATGCTATGCTCACAGTGAACCTGCATCCCAGGCAAGGATTACTGAGCTTATGGACCTTGTGTTTATAACAAGGGGTAAGCAAGCCTGCTCTCTGTCCTAGAGGAAAACGTCACCTCATCCCCCAAAGTTGCTCACTGCAAACACAGCCCTGAGAAACGGGTTGCAAGTGTGGCCAGCGTGAATGGGTGAGGAATGCAGAGCTGTTCTGGTCAGTGGTGGTTGCCACTCCCAACAGCGTGTGCTTTCCATTCATTCTGCTTTTTCTGAATTCCTGTATTTCCTTCTGGAATATTTTCTTGTTCTGTACTTGTGACTCTATTAGTTTAGCAGTTACAGTTGGCTCTCCCATATCCCCGGGTTCCACATCCTTGGATTCAACCAACCTTGGATCCACCAGTGATAACACTGCATTTTATATAAGAGATGGAGCATCTGTGGATTCTGGTATCCGAGGGGTTCTTGGATACCAACGGACAACTGGACACAGTGAATTTTTACTTTTTTATTGATTACTCTAGAAATCTTAGCATGTATATTTAACTTAGTCTAAAAGTAATCTGCGTCCTTACTGACTTCCAGAAAAAGCACAAGGACATTGAAAGGCTGTGACTGTGACCATCCTCCTTCTGCTATGACTTCATTTCTGACGGGATTTTTCTTTCCTCTTTGCTGGCCGTGAGTGTTCAGCTCTCCACGTGGTATTTTCATTGGTTGTGAACTTTCTCAGGTTCTTCAACTGGAGGTGTCTTTCTGATTTGCACCCTGTCAATTTTCAGCAGATCTAACTTTTCCTTTATCAACTGTCTCTTGGACTTTGTCTACTATTGTTTAATCTTACTGTTGTTGTTGTTGCTGTTCAGTCACTAAGCGATGTTCAGCTCTTTGCGACCCCATGGATGGCAGCATGCAAGGATTCTCTGTCCTTCACTATCTCCAGGAGTTTGCTCACATTCATGTCTACTGAGTCAGTGATGCCATCCAACCATCTTATCCTCTGCCGCCCCCTTCTCCTCCTGCCTGCAATCTTTCCCAGCATCAGGGTCTTTTCCAGTGAGTCCGCTCCTCTCATCAGGTGGCTAAAATATTGGAGCTTCAGCATCAGTCCTTCCAAAGAATATTCAGGGCTGATTTCCTTTAGGATGGACTGATTTGACCTCCTTGCAGTCCAGGGAACTCTCTAGAGTCTTCTCCAGCATCATAATTCAAAAACATCAGTTCTTTGGTGCTCAGCCTTCTTTATGGTCCAACTCTCGCATCCGTACATGACTACAGGAAAAACCACAGCTTTGACTATATGGACCTTTGTCGACAAAGTGATGCCTCTGCTTTTTAACACACTGTCTAGTTTGTCATAGCTTTCCTTCCAAGGAGCAAGCACCTTTTAATTTCATGGCTGCAGTCAGTGTACGCAGTGATTTTGGAGCCCAAGAAAATAAAATCTGCTGTAAATTTACATTATTATTATCGTTTTTTTTTTGTAAAGTTCTACTTTTGTTTACAAATCTACTTGATCATTTTATAATCTCTAATTCCCTTGTAATGCCTTCAATCCCCCTTTTGTTTTTTAAACATATTAAGCAAACACACTTTAAATAATTTATACAAAAGCTTCAGTTCCTTAGTCTCTACACTGTCTGATTCTGCAGCTTGTTATCTCTACTCCCTCTTGCTCCTGGTGACCTATCTCCTCGTGAATGTAGCAACTGATGACTGGGAGCTCATATTCCTTACAATTTTCTGTGTTTAAGCTTTGAGACATGTTTGAAGAATGTTCCTCCAGAGAACTTACATTTGCTTCTGCATGGCCCTTTCGCTGCTATGAACTGGGATCTTTAAAAAGGAAGTTTCTGGCTTGGAGTTTTTCAGGTCACACTCGGAGGGTAAGTTTTGTCCTCCAGCTGTCATGTGTGGGAGCCGCAGAAACCAGAGAGGAGAATTCTTTTCTCTTTCTCTTTCCAGCGCTCACACCTGTAAAAGCATTTCTCCTCCTGCAGGGAGAGAATTTCCCAGCTCGCCTTACAGTCTGCCCCACGGGGGTCCTGACTTCAGGGTGGGTCTGACCTGCCCTGCATGACCCAGGCTTTCTCCAGTCCCCACATTTCCCCCCTTGAGTCCCACTCATTCTCCAGATCCTGCTAAGACCTCAGGTCTAGACCACAGGGACTGTCACAGGCTGCAGGACAAAGGCTGCCCGTAACATCACTTACCTTGGGAGAACATTTTCTTATTCTCATTCTTGGTCTGAATTTGTTTTCCCCTGCTCACTGTTGGCTCAGCCATGCTCTGAAAAACATAAGGGGAATTTCCCTTTGTTTTCTGCATCTCAGGAGATCCCCTCTGTATATGTAACCCACCATATTGCCAAGAACGCCCTCCCCCACCAACCAGCCTGGTGCTGTGTCCTTCTGATGAAGGTGAGGGATGGACCACAGGACATGACACGCCGTTGCTTTGTTTTTAGTGGCCCCGCATATTTTTTGATGTGTTTGTCTAGTTCTCATTGCTAACATAAACGTTTAGTGCCTGAAAGGCTGTAGAGGGGTGGGACGTGGGGGGAGCTGGGAGGGAGGTTCACGAGGGAGGGGAGATGTGTGCACCTGGCTGATTCAGGCTGATGTACGGCAGAACCCAGCACAAGGCTGTAACGCAATTATCCTCCAGTTAAAAATAAATATTTAAAAAAAAGAAGACCCCTTGCTAAAAAACTTCTGGCAAGGAGTTTACATTCTCCTTTGTACCCAGTCCAGGTCTTGAGAAACTTTTCTATTATAAGAGGATTTCTTTTTTTCCTTTTTAAGTTACAAAAATCCTTCCTGCTATAGTTTTAACCTGTTTCCTCTTTCCTGTGAGCTCCCTTCCTTTCAAAGTTCCTCTCTAGTTTATGTATGGGCTTGGGTTGACAAGAAAAAGCCCCTTATTTCTCTGTTCATAGCCCAGTCTCCTCATATACACTTGGTCCAAACTCCCCATTTGTTTGTGAGCCACCCTACTGACCGTCTTCGTCAAGAAGGTTCACTGCAGATTTGTGGGATGAGTGTGTCTCATCAGGCAGAGTGTGTCTGCCTCCCTAACAAAGGGTGACAAGCACAGAGCCCCACAAACCAGAGCTTCAAACAGCGGACGCTCACTGTCTGACGGGTCCGAAGGCCTGAGTCCAAGGTCAGGGGCGCAGGGCCCAGCTGCTCGGAATCGCCCCTCCTCTTCTCACTTCCCCCCGGGACCACCTCGCTCCGCCCTCCGCCGCCCTGTCCCTGCGGCCCCCTCCGCTGTCTCTGCCTCGACGCGGCCCGTCTTTTGCGGACACCAGTCAGGCCGGGTGAGGCCCTCCCTGCTCCAGCACGACCTCATCTTCCCAATTACACCTGCTGTGACCCTATTCTCCAAATAAAGCCGCATTCTGAGGTTCTGGGGGTCAGACTTTTAACAGACGTTCTTAGAGGGGTCACGACCCAACCCATAACAACGTGTAAAGAGTGGCGAAGCTCACACCCGGAAGTCCTCCCACAGATGCCGGCACCTCCCGGTGAACGCGAGGCTTTCCGCCCCTCCCCGCTTTAAAACTGATAATCAGAGAAGACCCGGTGAGCGCATGTACGTCAATGGTTTCAAACGTCCTGCCCCGGCTCGCGCACGTGATCAGAGTCTCACCCTGGCGTCCCCCTACGGCCTCTGGAGTAAACTGGGTTTTCACAAGGACGCCTGGCCTCCCTGCTCCCAGACCGCGCGCCCTGCCGCCAAGGACACACGCGCTGTGCGTCCCCAAGGCCGTAAGAAGGCCCCTGGAGGCCGCCACCTGAGCTGGTCTGGGAGACGCTCGGATGCCGGAATCTCGGCCCCAGGGGTGTTTCTTGGTCAAGGGCAGGTGCCCAGGGAAATGAGGACCCTGGCCTGTCTCCCGCCGTGGCCAGCCCTTCCTGTGGCTTCTTTTGACACCCAGCCTAGTGTAGTGCTGTGAATCTGTGAGGACCTGGACGTGCAGACCTTGTCTGACTTCTCCTTGTCCTGTTGTGTAAGTTTAGATGGTTGGTTCACCTCCCTGGGCCTCAGTGTCTCCACCTCGTAAATGGGTTTGCTGTGTCTGGTTCATAGCGTTCACAGTGTATCACAGAGATGGAATGATAATGCAGGCCCAGATCTTCAACAGTCATCACCAAATCCCTTTAAGCCAGCGTGTCAGAGTGCCATGCACAGTGGCCATCCCGAATGTGTCCACTTGGGGGTGAAAGGCTAACAGAGGCCAGCAGTGGTTATCTAGCAGGTAAGGGTAATGAGGACCCCGGGGAGGACGCCCTGGCACCACCTGCGGGGCACGGATTTCAGTAGGCCTCCCGGAGCAATGCTGAATCTTGAGGTGGGAGGGGGCAGGAAGGATGCCCTGGCAGTGGCCATGGCCCCACAGAGGCTGGACACTCCTATTCACACAGGTGTGGGCGCAGCGGGGCCAGGAGGAGAAGTGCTGCGGCAGGAAAATACACTCCTCACCCCTCGGGCTCTGCTTCTAAGAAGGTCACGTTGGTCGGCAGACGGCAGATGAGTTGTGGGGCACGGCCTTGAGCCCGGAAGTCCCATACTCTGGTGAGAACAGCTGGAAAGGAGGGAGACAGGCGCACTATGGAGACAGTATCACGGCAAGTCGGAGTCACTGCACACGGAACCCAGTCATGACACAGTGCTGGTGGTCTCATCTTCTGGTTCGGGTGATGGGGTAACTGGCTGTGCCCTACACCGGATGACACAGACCGATGGGGCAAGCTTCCAGATTAGCATTCTAGAACTTGGAGTGGGGGGCTGCTCCTTTCCTGGGCATGTCATTGATCTTCCTGGGTGGAACTCTTAGGATTTTAAGAAATAACGTCTTTGCTGAGCACTTTACAATTTACAGAGCATTTTCTGATTTTGGTTTCCTGTGTGGATTGCCGGTTTTGCAGTGATGACCTTGTGGGGAAAGTAGACACGTTTCACAGAGGGGTCTTTCTCGCCTCGACACTGGCGAGTTCTGCACGGGGTCAGCCTTTGGGGGGATGTCCTGTGTGCTGCAGAGATTTATCAGCATCCCCGGCCTCTGCCCGCTAGATGCCAGCAGCAGCCTTCCCGTCACCCCTAGTTGTGAGACCCCAGAATGCCCCCAGACATTGCCAACTATACCCCTTGACAAAGTCAGCCCTGGTTCTAGAGGCTCAGAGGATTTCAGCACAGTCATAATCGGAAGAGTGAGTAGGGACGTCATTCCAGATGTTTCCCTTTCTGATGTTCATTCCACAATGCAGCGCTTCTTACTGTGGCATCTTTAGGTCATGCTCACCTCGCCACAGCCGCATTGAATTTGCTCTCTGATAAGGAGGATGTTTATATTCAGCTGCACCTGTTTGGTGTCCAGAACTGCATCATCTCATTTCCAGAAGTACTTTGTTCGTTTTTAAGAGTCTCTTGTTTGTTATTCATATTTTCTTTTTAAAAAATAAATTTGTGTGCTTATTTAATTTGGGCCGCACTGGATCTTCACTGCTCCGTGCAGCCTTTCTTAGTTGCGGCAGCGGGGGCTGCTCTCTAGGCATGGTGCTCAGGCCTCTTCTCACAGTGGCTTCTCTGGTTGGGGAGAGCGGGCTCCAGAGAACAGGCTCAGGAGTCGTAGAGCACAAGGGCTTAGCTGCCTCGCAGCATGTGGGATCTTCCCAGACCAGGGAGCAAACCCTTGTCCCCTGAATTGGCAGGCAGATTCTCACCCACTGGACTACCAGGGAAGTCCTGTTGATCCTATTTTTGTTTCTTTATTTCCTTAAACACATTAATTTTAATTTTATATCCGACACCTGGATAAGTCCAAGAGCTGAAGTCCGCATGTCTGATCCTGCAGTCGGCTGTCTTGCTGACTTTGCTGACCCGCTCCTGTCCCTGTTCCGCCGTGGCTGTGAGCTCCTGGAAGCTGTATGCAAGGAAGTCTTTGAATCCTGGGTTTACTGCGGATTTCTCTAGAGAGCATTTCTGTGTGTCTCTGCCAGGCACCTGGGCTAAGAACCGCCTGTGTGTGTGCTCAGTTGCCCAGTTGTGTCCGACTCTTCGTGACCTCATGGACTAAAGCCTGCCAGGCTCCTCTGTCCATGGAATTTTCCAGGTGAGAATACTGGTGGTGGTGGTGATTTAGTCACTAAGTTATGTCCTACTTGTGACCCCATGGACTGTAGCCCACCAGGCTCCTGTGTCCATGGGATTCTCCAGGCAAGAATACTGGAGTGGGTTGTCATTTCCTTCTCCATGAGACCACTTTAAATTCTCAACTTGAATTTCTGTTCTTGTTTTTAGGTTACACAGAGAGTGACTTAGGGCCACAGCCTGTGTCAGGGATGGCTGCGCTCACAGTGTCTAAGGGGAGACTTGTCCTTCCCTGCCCTCCTTGTCTGCAAGATGGGGGTATTTAGTCCACTTCAGAGCAGGGGCAGAGCCGTGCCACCCCCCACCCTGGATGGGTGGGCTTCTGACTTCCATGGTCCTCACAGGTCGAATCTGAATCTCCGAGTCCGACCCTGAACGGCATTGCTGACTCGGCCCTGAGCACACCCCCTGTAGCTGGTCTGTTGCACAGACCTGGCTTGTGCTTGGGCCATCACATCCCTTCCATTCTTTGTTCAGAGAGTGAACAATGGAAGGCGCCTGGCAAGTTTCATGGCTTTTCTTCCCCTTCTTGAACAAGAGACAACCACATTCACTTTAGGTTTCAAACCTGATCAAGAAGATAGTGTCTCCCATCCTGAAGGCTGATCAAACTCAGACCTTCTCTTTGCCTGGCTTGAGTGTCCATCCCACTGGAAGCCTCCAGCGTCCCTTTCAGGGTCAGAGCGGGAGGAGAGGAGAGACGAAGGTATCCTTAAACTGCTCCTGGCCCGGCTGACCTTGCTGTCTGGACCCGGCCTGACCCCTTCCTCATGGACAGCTGTCTTGTCTTCTTCTGAGGTTACTGTGGCTGGAGAACCCCAGTCCCCCAGACTGCAGCCCACTTACAGGAGAGCAGCCTCTTGTTTTGGAGGTCCTCAGAGTTCTTCCCTCAGCTCTGGGCCTAGTGTGGGCAGGGTCTCAGGGGCCTCCAAGCGGGCCCGTCTCCTGCCCAGCAACCTCTGATCTGTTGTTGTTGTTGTTTAGTTGTTTCAGTCGTGTCTGACTCTTTGCGACCCCATAGACTGTAGCCTGCCAGGCTCCTCAGTCCATGGGATTCTCCAGGCAAGAGTACTAGAGTGGGTTGTCATTTCCTCCTCCAGAGGATTTTCCCAGCTCAGGAATCAAACGCACATCTCCTGAGTTGGCAGGCGGGTTCTTCACTGCTGCTATGTAGGAGACACTGCTACATCCTTTCTGCTCGGCGACCTGGGATGCAGGCCACTCTGTGAACAGCCCCTCCTGGTGCCTCCCTGGGGCCGGGGATGCCCTGCTCCTTCCTGTAGAATCCTGACCCCTAGACATCACAGCTCTCGTGGCGGGGCTTGAAATAAAGGAGGCGGCATCCTCCCAATCCCTGAAAGCCCTCTAGGTGGAGGGAAAGCAAGGTAGGAGGGCATAGACTTTGCCAGTTACCTTCCTGACAAAAGCCTGCCTCCCTTTCCTGCCCAGGGCGGGCTGGTCTCAGAGAAGGACCATGCCCAGTTATCATCCTTGGGATTCTCAAATCCTTTGCCTTCTGTGTTTTCGGGACTTGGTACAAACTTTAGTTTTCATTAATCAATCATGAGATTTTATTTGTTCCAAGTTCCCAATAACCCTATTCTTCCACAGCCTGGGACCCCACCTCCTCTGTCTGCACAGAACACGTCTCCTCGTCCCCAGAGTTCACCCCAAAGCACCCTTCTCCTTGGCTTCTCCAGTTAGGGTCGACCCTTCGTTCATCTCTGTTCATGGAGCATTTTTTTTACATGTCTCTTCCATGTGATGTAAAACCTCCATCAGATTTGTCTATTCACTTTCCATCTCTAACACACGGCTGTGAACTTCTGCAGGTCAGGGGCCGTGTTGTAATCACGTTGTGCTCCCGCATGCCAAACACAGGGCCAGGGACTCAGAGGAGTTCCGTAAACATGTGTTCAACCCATTTTAATGCACACCAACCCGTCTAGTTCTCTCTTAGAAGCAGCAGTAGCCATTGAATTCAGTCCCAGATGGATCGTGCTTAAATCAGGATGAAACTCAGGATAATCAAGGGTCTCTGAGTTCTTGGTCTTCTCTCCAAACCTCCCCACTCTATCATCTGGGCACTAGCCTTTATTAAGCTCATCTTTTCTTTCCCAATATTTGCTAGGGATCGTTTGGAGTCAGGTTAAAGTGAGCCCTGATACCTACCCAAGATTTGCTGATCTGGAGAATTTGGTTGCATTAGCACACACAGTGGTGGAAAATGATTGCTAGAGATTTTGATATATCTCTGTTTTACCGGGACAAAAGCAAACAGACTTGTTCTAGCAATGAAATAAATTCCTCAGTGGAAATATGAAAGCTACTTTTATGTTTCTTTTGAGATGTCCAAGTTCAATAGAGCCATTTTGTAGCATTCGAACATGGGGGATCCTGAATGTCCCATAGACAATGTCTTTCCTGTCTTGTTACAACAGGTCAAATGCTCTTGTTGGTGAAACACAAGCCTTGATCTGGACCTACCCCAAGATGTTTGTCTTGCACAGGGTGCCCTTGAGCTAGCATTGCTGGCAAGCCATAATCCTGTGTCTGACTAGTTGTATCATCTACCCACAGCCGGCCACTTCCTCATTCCTGGAGCCGGTGACCAGCCTGATATCTGCTGTCCATCAAGTGCTCTCTTTGCCAGAGCAGCCACATGGCACAGCCCTGGCCTGTCTTTGTTTGCTTAGAGCTGGGTGCCTGAGTGGTGCTGGCGGGAGACACAGGGTGGTAGGAAGCTCCTCTGCAGAGTAGGGATAATGGCCTCCCCAGCAGAATCCTTGCAGGAAGCAGGACCCGGTTTGGGGCCTATTTTCATTTTAGAGACGCACAGTGGGAACACAGAACAAGCAAGTGTGCTCAGGCTCATCCAGCAAGGAAATGGAAGCGCCAGCATCTTGATGCTAAACTAACTGTGCTTACCCCTGCTAAACCCCAGAGAGTGTCTGACCTCACCTGCTGACCCAGATGCAGCATGAACTTACCAGTTCTTTTCTGGGAGCCTCCGCTGTTTACTCGCTGTAGCAAAGATAGCCTGACACCAGTATTAATGCAGCCTTTGATTAAGCCAGGGGATCATATGACAGGTAGATTTTTCACAATCTGCCTGGCAAAGCAGTACTTGTCACACAGCGCCGTATGCACGGATGCTTCTGGACTTTTCAGGGCGTGGTGGTAGTTTGTTAATGAGATTGTCTGGTCCATGTTTTAAACAAAAATACGTGGACAATGCACAAGAGGAAAACAGAAAAGGCTGCACAAAGTCCAAAGGTCACAAATCTGGAACGGGCCTCCAGCCATCTGATGAGCATTTCTGTTGGGAGGCGGAGGCGGGAAACTGTCTTCCCCTTTAAGGCAAATCCCCTGCAGCCCTACATCCAGCAGCTGGTTTCTGAGGGCCCTGACTCAGGACACCCGATAAATCATCCGTTTGGGTAATTTTCTATATATGGAGTCGGAGGTCATGGAGAACGGATGTATGTCTTTGTTCTCCAAACACAGCCGCGGAGGCTGCCCCAGCTGGCTGCGGCCCCCCTGGGCTGCGCGGGGGTCCACTCATCACCAGGCAGGGACTGGCGGATCCCCAGGTCGGGCGCCCGGGCTGCGGGGACGCGCCCAAGGGGAGGGCCGCTGGGGCCAAGGGGCGAAGGGCGGTGTAGAGCTCACGTGTGCAGGCTCTTGGCGCACCCTCCACCTCGTTTTGTTTCGTTTTCTAGAAGTGTTTGCTAATCAGCAATCAAAGTTTTGTTCTGCACAGAAATGCATGAGGGCCAAGTCGTTATATGGATGCTTTAAGGAAAGAAAACACAATGACACTCCAAGCTAGGACAACAGCCCAGCAGGCCAACCAGAGAGACGGCGACAGTCGCTGCCGAGCAGCCTCGCAGCTCGCCCCGCGCGGCGCCGCGGTCCCCTCCGCGGGCTCATTAGGGATGCGACGCCGAGGGCGCTGATTGGCGGAAGGGCGGTAGGGGCGGAGCCACAGCGAGCGCGTACGCGGAAGGAGGGGGTGGGGAGAAGAAGCGAGAGCCTGGGGCAGCGGGGCGCTGGGCGCTGGTTGGTGGTAGTGGCGGGGAACGAGGAGGTGGGCGAGGCCGGGCGTGGCGGCGGGCTCTGATTGGTGGTAGTGGTGGGGGGCGGGACAGGGAGGGGCTGTCCGGGGCTGGTTCTCCGGGCCGGAGGCGCAGGAGGAGTAGGAGGAGGGGGAGGGGAGAGCCCAGGGCGGCAGGCTCTGATTGGCGGTAGTGGCTGTGGGCGGGGTGTGGGGGCGGGGCTGCCCGGGGCTGGTCCTCGCAGGCTGGACCAGGAGGAGAAGGAGGAGGGGGAGGAGGAGGAGGAGGGGAGAGCCCAGGGCGGCAGGCTCTGATTGGCCGCAGTGGCGGAGGGCCGGGCGGGGCGGCGGGGTCTGATTGGCGGTAGTGGCTGTGGGCGGGGCGCGGGGGCGGGGCTGCCCGGGCTAGTCCTCACAGGCTGGACCAGAAGGAGGAGGGGGAGGGGAGGGGGACGGGAGAGCCCGGGGCGGCAGGCTCTGATTGGCCGTAGTGGCAGAGGCCAGGCGGGGCGGCGGGCGCTGATTGGCGGTAGTGGCCGTAGGCGGGGCGCAGAGGGGCGGGGCTGCCTGGGGCTGGTCCTCGCAGGCTGGACCAGGAGGAGAGGGAGGAGGAGGAGGAGGAGGAGGAGGAGGGAGGAGGCGGGAGCGCTGGGCCCCCGGCCGCTGTGGCCGGCTCGGCCTGCCCTTTGTGCCCGCTGCCCGCGCCCCGCGCCGATGGCCGCCGTGCCGGGCTCCCCGGCCGCTCGCGCCCGCGAGCGGACCTGACCCCACGTGCCTGGGATGCGCCGGGGATGCGCGTCCTCCGGCCCTGCGGCTCCTCGCGGCTGGGCGCCGGGCGATGGAGCTGAGCATGAAGAAGTTCACGGTGCGCAGGTTCTTCTCCGTTTACCTGCGCAAGAAGTCGCGCTCCAAGAGCTCCAGTCTTAGCCGACTCGAGGTAAATGCCCTCGCCTCTGAGCGCGCGGGTACCCCGGTCCCCGCCGCGCCCTGGAGGAGGCTGCGGGTCTTGGGGCCGTCGCGAGCCCTTCCGATTGTCAGATGCACGGTCACCCTGCGACCCGTGTCAGGGAGCTAAAGTTGAGAGTCGCTCCGGTCTTCCTAAAACCGAACGTTATTGTCGGGAGTTAGTAAATCCTTGGACCGGTCTTCGGATCTTCAGCGGGAACTAAGCTCTGCCCGCGTTGAATCTCTAATCCGTTTTGTTCTACGCTCTGTGCAGGATTTGGGGTAGTCACCCTGGGTGCCCACAGGGTGCTCTGGGTGGAGAGGGTTTCAGCCTGTGCCGCTCCGTCTGGCACCTCAGAAGTCCCAAGTACACAGCCTCCCCAGCCCCACCCTCGGCTGGTGTTGATCAGGTTTATTTTACAGAGACCCAAAGCCACACAGATACTACCATATAGTGTAGATTGTTCGTGTATTTGAAATCAGTGTAGAATTGACGAAAGGGGATTTTTTTTTTTAGAGCAGCACCACAATCCACCTGGACTAGTCTGAAATGGTGCTCTGTGGTAAAGTGCCTGATGCAATAGCCCTGTGCCTCTGGGTGTGATATGGATTCATTCTGAAACCCAGAGGACCCTCTTCTCCGGTCCTGCATCTTGTCATCTTCGAGTTTCCAAGTGGTCTGTGCACGGTTCTCTAATGTGTTTTGTATTTCAACAATCACATCTTATTCTCTGCATTCCAGTGTCCAAACTACATGGTTGAATCTATAGATAACCAAATTGTGAAGCATGCTTAAGTGAAAAAGAGACATCATGGGGGTTTTTTGGGGGGTGGGGGGCGTGGAGCTAGTGGACACAACCTAGAGGTTTCTTTTGACATTGTCCTTGCCTTTGCCACAAGGCTGGCACCTATGGAGGTTTTGATGTGTTTGCTTCTAATGAAGTCACATCAGTGGGAACAATGTCACATTTTTCATCTTGGTTTCTTTGTCCTGGCTGCCATGATATTAGATACAGGCATGGGTTCTGTAACAAGAGATCTTTAAGCGAAGCTCAGGAGTAGACATGAAAGCAACAGAGAAGTACTTGTTTTAAAAGTTTCTGTTATGAAATCACTAAATCAGAATTTTAAGGACTAGGTAGGATCTCTGTGACTGGTTTCTGAGGATAAAACATATCTTTCAAATACAACTATTAATTCAATAATTCAATAATGGAGGAGGGCTTCCTTTAAACCTCATGCTGACAGATGAAGCATAAGTTCATTGGGGTAAGTCATTTTCCTGTGTGTCAGGCATTTAAAAAACAACAAAGTGGACAAGAACAGAAACTCAGAAGAGTATTTACCTTCATACCTAAATGCCAAGTTTATTATACAGCTTCTTGTCTCCCTCCATTCATGTCCTTGCCAGGGGGAGGAAGTGAACTCCGGTGTTGTTTAGGAAAAGGAGCATAAACACTGGCCCCCCTGGGTGTCAGGAATCCTATGGGCACGATACCTTTACCACTGGTGTTCTGGGCTGTGGAAGTGCCTCAAAAAAGAATACAATAGGAACCAAGTGGGGAGTGGGGACAGAGAAGTGATGCTGCTTCGGTGTGAAAATAAAATTTCTGTATACAAAATGAAACTATAAATAAACCATCAGACATGCAGAAGGTCTAGCAGATGGGGAAGAAATGTAGCACGTTGACCTGTTAACACGTGGTCAGTGAGCAGTTCGTGTGACCCAGGTGCCCTGGCTGGAGGCGGACAGAAGTGCTGATAAAGATGCCCAGGGCTGATTCTGTGCTCCGATCTCTGCAGACGCTCTCAGCAGCTGCTCGTAGTTGATCCCTGTGAAAATCCAGGTAGACATGTGTTACTATCCTCATTCTACTGCTAGGGAGGAAAAACCCTCAGAACAAAAGCTGAGAATCCTGCTGAAAACTTAACAACCAAGTCATTCTGCAAGTGTTAACTGAGATCCTGCTGTGTGTGTGCACAGCCCTGTTCTGGGCATTGTAGATCCAAAATACCTAGGACGTAGCAGTCCTGGCCTCATGGTGCCTCCACCTGGTGGGGGATCTATTGAGTGCTGACCTGTGCTTCAGTCCAGTAAATCCCACATTCCTGCCCGGCTACCTTCCAGCGTTCCCCAAAGAAGCCTGTCTATTCAGTAGCTCAGTCAGTAAAGAATCTGCCTGCAACGCAGGAGACTTGGGGTCGATTCCTGGGTTGGGAAGATCCCCTGGAGAAGGAAATGGCAACCCACTCCAGTATTCTTGCCTGGAGAATCCCATGGGTAGGGGAGCCTGGTGAGCTACAGTCCATGGGGTCCCGAGAGTCAGACACGATTTAGTGACTAAATCACCACCACCATTCATTCATTCAGTTACAGATTAGAGACCAAGAACCATTCACCAAAAAAATGTGAAATTTAGGAAGGAAGTTTGTCAGTTATTTGAGTTTGAGCAATAGGACATATAAAGTACTTAACATGGATGTGTATTTCCTCTGTTTGGACTAATGAAAAAGATAGCTCATTTTGTAAAAAGAAACTTATTTTTTAATTCTTTCTGTGAAATTTATATTTTAAAATAGACACAGAGACTGAAAAATTTGTTTTGTTTAAATTCAGTATCTAGTGATATTAACAGGAAAGTAACAGTAGTTATTATATTTGGAGACTGAAACAGTATCATCTTTATCAAAAAGGCTCCTAGGGAGAGACTTGGTGTTTCATACTTGCTTTTACATTTGACTTGACTTTTGGGTTTAAAACTCAGCATTTGGTAAACTCTAACGAACAGAGAAGCCAGGTTGCTTAATATAAGATTTGGAATCAGTTTATAAATTACAGCTTAAATGTTTTTATAGTGTATCAGCATAGTGCCAGCTGAGTTGGCTAAATCATTGACTGGCAAGGATGATTTTGGGGGCTTCTAAATGGAGTTTGGATATCTTGAATCTATTTCTATGTGCATACCCTAGAAAGGCTTCAGGGCTCAGCATCTGCCAGACCCTCACCCCCAAGAAAGCTCTGATCTCAGGTCATTGGCAGCATTGCCTAAGAACCATAGCACTTCTGTAAGGTGTAACTATTGCCTCATCTAACTGTCCATTTTATAGTTGAGACAGTGGGGCCCAGGGAAGCAAAATGACTTGCTTATACTTCTAACATGTTTGGCAGGAAGTTCTTCCTATGAGAGCATGTGCTGTCTCTTATTAATTTTAGCCATTTCAGGTTGTGTGGTTTTTTGGAGTTTACCATGGATTACAAGATGCACGGATGAAGGCTATTTTCATTTTTAAAAAGAAAGCTACTCTAGGGGATATTTTTGGAATGTGCTCCATAACCTAAAATTATCCTAGAGAACCTTTTCTGGAAGTTGGGAAGTTCTTGGTGGGCTTTGCAGTAGAGCCACTGAAATTAGAGTCTCACTTTTACCTCTCATAGCAGGGCAGTTCCTTCAATTCTCTCAGCCTCGTTTTTCTCCTCTGTGAAATCGGAATGATCGTGACTCTTACCTCATAGGCTTTGTATGATGATTCTGAGCTACTATACATAGAGGTTTAACATGGAGACTGGAAGATAAAATCAGTAATCAATCATTGTTAGCTATGGGTATTGATAAAGTATTTCCCAGGTTTATTGATGTTTTTCATATTGTTCAATGACTACCGGTTCTGTCTGAACCTGAGATTGCACACCACCCTCACCGTCTCCCCCGAGGCCTACAGATCCCATGGCCTGTGCTATGTCCCAGCCTAGTAATTAATTAATTGTTGAGATGCCCGTCCTGAGCACCTTGGGGAAGGAAAGGCAGAGGTCAGTTCTCGCAGACCGCATTCCAGCCTGATTCGTTCAATAGCAGTGGCCCCACTGGCTAAGATGGAGCTCCCGTCAT